>NC_134095.1:82939430-84169601 GCF_000715075.1 Nicotiana tabacum
GATCCCAACCGTGTGTTAGCTTGCACAGTCGCTTGTTCTTCATTATTGGAGCGTATCCGAGATCGGTAGTATGATTATCCTCATTTACTTGTCCTTAGGGACACAGTGCGGCACATAGGTGCCAAGCAGGTTACAGTTGGAGATGATGGATTTTTGAGGATGCAGGATCATATTTGTGTGCCTAATGTGGATAGACTTCGAGAGTTGATTCTAGAGGAGGCCCATAGTTCCCGGTACTCTATTCATCCGGGCGCCGCTAAGATGTATCAAGATTTACGGCGTACTATTGGTGGAGGAGGATGAAGAAGGATATTTTTGCATATGTGGCTCGGTGTTTGGATTGTCAGTAGGTAAAGTATGAGCATCAGAAACATGGTGGTTTGCTCCAGAAGATTGAGATTCCTGAGTGGAAGTGCCAGCGTATCACTATGGACTTTGTTGTTAGTCTCCTATGGACTCAGAGGAAGTTCGATGCAGTGTGTGTTATTGTCGATAGGCTGAACAAGTAAGCACATTTCATTCCTGTGATAGTCTCCTATTCTTCCGAGAGATTAGCTGAGATCTATATCCGGGAGATTGTTCGTCTTTATGGTGTGCCCGTGTATATCTTTTCTGACCGATATACGCATTTTACCTAGCATTTCTAGAGGGCAGTTCAGCGTGAGTTGGGTACTTGGGTCGAGTTGAGCACAATATTTCATGCTCAGACGGACGGGCAATCCGAGTGTACTATTCAGATTTTGGAGGATATGCTCCGAGCTTGTGTTATTGACTTTGGAGGCTCGTGGGATCAATTTTTGCCTTTAGTGGAGTTTGCCTACAACAACAATTACCAGTCGAGCATCTATATGGCTCCTTATGAGGCTTTATATGGTAGGCGGTGTCGGTCGTCGGTTGGGTGGTTTGAACCGGGAGAGGCTTGGTTGTTGGGTACAGATCTAGTGCAGGATGCCTTGGACAAGGTGAAGATTATTCAGGATAGGCTTCGTACAACTCAGTCCAGGCAAAAGAGTTATGCCGACCATAAGGTTCGTGATGTGGCATTCATGGTCGGCGAGCGGGTATTGCTTCGGGTGTCGCCTGTGAAGGGCGTGATGAGATTTGGGAAGAGGGACAAGCTTAGCCCTAGATTCATTGGCCCATTTGAGATTCTTGATCTAGTGGGAGAGGTGGCTTACAGACTTGCATTGCCACCGAGTTTATCAGTCGTGCATCCAGTGTTTCATGTGTCCATGCTTTGGAAGTATCACGGCGATCCATCCTATGTGATAGACTTCAGTACTGTCCAGTTGGACAAGGACTTGTCCTATGAGGAAGAGCCGGTAGCTATTCTAGACCGGCATATTCGTCAGTTGAGATCGAAGAGTTTCCCTTCTGTTTGTGTTCAGTGGAGAGGTCAGCTTGTTGAGATAGTGACCTGGGAGTCCAAGTCCGATATGCGGAGCCAATATCCCTATATTTTCTCCAACTCGGGTACTTCTTTCTTATGTCCGTTCGAGGGCGAACAATTGTTTTAGAGGTGGAGGATGTGATGACCCAAAAGGGTATCACTTGATTTACAAGTAAATTCTGTGTTCCGAGGCCTTAAAAGCCTCTTTTTTTCTTACCTCGATTTGCGTGCACGGTCCCAGTGTATATCCGGAACGCTTTTATGTGGAAATTTGATGAAAGTGCTAATTTGACCTTTAAAATTTAATTTAAGTTGACTTCGGTCAATATTTTAGGTAAACAGACCCGGACCCGTGATTTGACGGTCCCAGAGGGTCCGTAGGAAAATATGGGACTTGGGCATATGCCCGGAATTGAATTTCGAGGTCCCAAGACCGAGAAATGAATATTTGAAGAAAATTGTTTAACTGAAATTTTAAGAGTTTGTGGAATGTGCTTGAATTTGATGGTATCGGGCCCGTATTTTTAGTTTCGGAGCCCGATACAAGTCATATATGGTATCTAAGTGGTTCCTGTAAAATTTGTTAAGAAACGGACTTCATATGCGTGAATCGGATCCTCGGTTGTGAAATTTGAAACTTAAGGGTTCTTAGGGTTTTCTTTGATTTTGATGCTAAACTCGTAGTTTGAGGAGTTATTTTGGCAATTTGATCACGCGAGCAAGTCCGTATAATATTTTTAAGTTAGGGTGCATGTTTGGTTTGGAGCCCCGAGGGCTCGGGTGAGTTTTGGATAGGCCATGGAGTGAAATTGGACTTAGGAGAATTGTTGGTGTGTTGCAGATGTGTAACAGGCCTCTGATCTCGCATATTTGCGAGATCAGGCATCGCAATTGCGATGCAAGCAGGGGTCGCAAATGCGAGATTTTTTTCGCAAATGCGAAGAACCCAGGGCCAGCCTTGCCTCACAAAAGCGAGGTATACTTCGCATATGCAAAGTCTTCAGCGCATGCCCAGAAGTCGTAAATGCGACGATTCCTTCGCAAATGCGAATGAAGCATGAGTCACAGATGCGACATATACCTCGCAAATGCGAAGGTAGCAGGGTCCTTAAGGGTTCGCAATTGCAAACTCTGGTCGCAATTGCGACATCAGAGACCTGTTAAAATGAATTTCAGACAAGATTTCAACCATTTTTACAACTCTTCAAAACCTATAACATCTTTGGACGATTTTTCCAAGGCACCTACTCTTCCAAATCATTAGTAAGTCATTTCTAACTCATTTCTTTCAATCTAATCCATTTTTTTTTACATAATTTCATTTCAAAATCAAGGGGTTTTAATGGGAAATTGGGTGTTTTGGGTAGAACTTAGAATTTTCAAATTTTGGGGATTTGGACCTCGATTTGAGGCTCGATTTCAAAATAAATTATATATTTAAGTTCGTGGGTGAATGGGTAATCGGATTTTGGTTCAAACCTCGGGTTTTGACCATGTAAGCCCGGGGTCAATTTTTGACTTTTTTGGTAAATCATTGGAAAACCTATCTTCATGCATTAGAATTGATTCATTTAGCATTTATTGATATCGTTAAGTAACTTGTGGCTAGATACAAGCGAATTGGTGGTGGAAACAAGAGGTAAAGCGGTAGTTGAGGCTTGAATTGTGTTCGCGGCATTGAGGTAAGTGTTTGATCTAATCTTAGCTTGGGGGATTAAGAGTCATGTCTTGCTTGCTATGTGTTAAATGTTGAGTACGACGTATAAGCATGGTGACGAGTATCTATACGTCAGTGTCATTCATGCCCGTGAGTCTTATACTGTGATTAATGTGACTCCGTTTCGTATTGTTTATGCTTTATATGATGATTTCTATTGTTGAATAAGGATTGTGGATGTATTATTGATAATTGAACATTGTAGAGCGTTGGCTCAAGTTAAAAATTGAGTTGTGAGGTAACTGTGGAAAAGAGGAGAGGTTTATGATGTTGTCTCCCTTGTCGGGATGTTGTTGTTTTTGATATTATCTCCCTTTCCGGGATGTTATTACTTATGATATTGTTTCCCTTGCCGGGATATTGTTGTTATGCTATTGTTCCCTTGCCGGGATTTTATTGTGATGTTATTAATTCCCTTGCCCAAATTGCTTTGTGATTGTTGCTTGAGTGAGGAAGAGTGTAAAGCATGAAGGGTGATGCCATGCATGATTTTGAGAGTGTTAATGCACGAAGGGTGATGTCGTGCCGATATTGTGAGGTAAAAGCACGAAGGTAGATGTTGTGTCGCACGATGTACAATGTCGTCCTATGATATGAGTGATAATGCACGAAGAATAATTCTGTGCCATGATTATGTGAGGTAAAGACACGAAGGGTGATGCCATGCCGATTCTATTGATTTTTATGATGAGGATGAGAGTAAAAGCACGAAGGTTTATGCCGTGCATGTGTTATTGAGTTCTTGATTCTTGTTGATAATTGAATTATGGCTTTCTTTACATTCCTCTATTGGTTTTTCTTTTGTTACCTGATATTCCCCGCAACATGTTTTCCCCTCTTATGTTTAACTATAAATATCTCCCTTTATTTTTCACGGTATATGATTTAACTGCACATATTTATTTGGTAGTCTGGTCCTAGCCTCGTCACTACTTCGCCGAGGTTAGGCTAGGGCCTTACCAGCACATAGGGTCGGTTGTGCTGATACTACACTCTGCACTGTGTGCATATCCTAGTGCTGTAGCTTTTGGACCACAATGAAGTTGCTGTCTTCAGTCCATCAGGCGACCCGAGGTAGTCCTGCAGGCGTCCACAGGCCTTGGCGTCTCCTTCTATCTTTCCCTACTATTTCTTTATGTATTCCAGAAACAACTTTATATTTATCTTTCGGACCTCTATTTGTAGTATTCCTAGACAGTCTGTGAGATTGTGACATCAATTATGGGTAACTTTTGTTTATGGATTTGTATCGGTACTATTAAATTGTTACATTTCAGTCTTCCGCTTTATTATTTCCGTTGTTTATATAGTGTTAATTCACAATTGTTAAGGGATTAAAAATGAAAAGGGTTAAATCATTGGAATAATTGACTTGCCTAGTTTTCACTAGTATGTGCCATCACGACTCCCGATGGTGAGAAATTCGGGTCGTGACACATACACATAGTGTCTATGTTTACATGACATTTGTCATCCCCTCATAGGCAACATCGTTGTTTTCTGGGTCTTGTGATTGGACTAAGACATCTTGTCCTAATGGAATTAGAGTACTAGATGCATCTTGGGATACGATCATATCATTGTACGTGACACTAATCATGAATCCGATAATTTTATCTTTTTTTTTGCACTAGAGGCTTAGTATTCAATCTTTTTGCTACTTTTTGCTCTATGTATAAAAACTTTAATCTATAAATTCTTACTAGGGATAGAAAAAAAGGGAAATTAGTGAAAGAAGAGACTTGAAAGCGGCCCCGGTTGTGGAAGAAAGTTTTTCCTAAAATTGGCAATGGTTAAAAGGTGCAGTTTAAGTTACTTTGTACAGTGACACCATATTTTACATTTCTCCACGATTGTTGTACTTGTTTATTCTCCTTTTAATGCTCCTCTTAGCTCAGGGTTAGTGCACGTGACTTTTAACCATGTGGTCGTGGTTTCGATCCTCACAGACCACAAATTACTATTTATAGGACTTGTTTGGACCCGAGGCATAATTATGAATTACGGGATGAGTGTTATTTAAATGAATTGAAACAGATTTAGAGAATTGTACTACAGCCAGTGGCTACCTTAAATTGTAGGAGTTGCTATTGGTAGGTGAAGTTTTCATGAAGTGCAATTTTTATTTGATTCTAGTTAATTTACTCTCTTGAAGAGAAAAACGTCTTTATTTTTAGCTTTTTGTTTGTCTCCTTTTCTTATACTTACATTGATTTGTATAATTAATGTATAAGTGTGTAGTTATCAGAAAATTTTAATTTGCGATCATTCAAGTATTAATTTATTGTTGGAAAGTCACTCAACTATTCATCAGTTCATTTATAAGTTATCACATATTTTCTAGTCCACTTTCACACTCAAAAAAAAATATGGAACTCATTTATCCCGCATGCTCTATCCTAATAATCCAAAGAAAAAGAGGTACTTATTACACTAGATCTCCAGAATAAAAATATTATAATTTAAACTAGCTTTTACCCTAAAACCTGATCCTGATAACATCGATAGTGAAGCATTTTAACATTGTGCATGAATAAACTAAAATATAACGAAAAATTTTATTTTTCAAGAGATCGCTCAACTTCGATCAGTTTTTCATTTAGAATAAACTAAAATTAATATTCAAATTTCGGTCAATTTTCTCCGGTCAACACATATAGAAAAATTGACCAATTTCGGTTGCTTATTTTATTTTAAAATAAAAACGGACTAATTTCCTTCAATTATTTTCGCGCAAAACGCGATTAAAGAGTTTAAATTGAAAAATTAAGATATTAAACTAATAAGCATCAATGATCTAGTGGTGAAATAGTATCTTGGCACAATTCAGGCCTCGATTCAATTTTCTAGATGGTATATTTTTTAATTGCATAATAAATTTCTACTTGCAAACCTCAAAGGTTGAGCAGCATAGGCTCAGAATCAACTTTGTGCTAATCTTCATCCGGTAGATTTATTGCTAATAATATTTGAAAAGAATGTTGTTTTCTTCAACATCGATGCATTGTGAAAACAATGGAGTATTTATAATATCCAAGAAAATCAAAATGTAGACTTCTTAAAACCAGTACGTAGTTGAAGAGCAAATATCTTTTTCTGCAGAAATTTTGAAGAAAATGGGTGCTACCTTCTCGCTTACTCTGCATGATGCTAATAATATTTCAAACTTATCATGCTTTTTCTTTAACTCTTTCATATCTTGGGTAGAGTCTCATGAGACAAACCATCTGCAGCAACATTTTCTAATGTGTTCAATGATCGATCTACCAATGCTAAAAATGACTAGCTTGTTGGGTGGAAAGGGGCAATGGAGTTCTGGTCTTGGATGGAAAAAATGAATAAACTTAAAGGGTAAAAGAAACAAAGAACAAGAAAGTAGAAATAGAGAAAAGCAGAATGTGGATATTCTACTTCAACTAGAAGTTCAATAGCTTCGTACAGTAGCAAGCAAACTAAGGCAAAGAAACTGCTTCTATTTCTCTAGATTCTCCCTTAATTATCAGCTGAAGCAAGATCCAAGAATTCCATTTGATTCCTAGAATGTGTTAAGCAAATAAGCAAGCATATGACAGAACATACAGATCAGAATGAGACAACTTATAATCTGATCATTATTCTGATAATAATGGAGATAAATGATGGAACCAAAAAGTAAAGTAAGAGAAAGAATTGAACTACCTATAGATGAAGCTTTGAGGGCTAAAGGAAATATTGCAGAATGAATTCCTGGCAAAGAACGAAGTGCATGTTTCCTGGACATAAATCAGACGGTTGATGTGCATGTTTCTGCCATGAACGAAGTAACTGGGAAAACTGGTGTTAGTCCAAAAGGTGAATGATGAGACTACTATATGAGCAAGTTTATATATAAAGACTGAAGGATCGTGTTTCAGAAATCAACATCAATTTGATCCGAAATGAATACTCCATATAATCCTACTAGCCTGTTTCACAAGCTAGTTAGATAAGTATTCTCTAGTAACTTCTTTACACCAGCTAATTATCACAAAATAGAGATGCTTCTACAGAACACAATTGAAATACATTACTCACTGAACTACAATCAACCACCAAATTAAATCAAGGAGCCCGAAAGATACAGCAGTAGGAATTGGTCAATATAACTAAGTAACTATATACCAAAAGTGTTGTAAGAATAACTTATCAACATATTATAAATATAAGAATAAAAATTATAGATATTGAAAGAGGCCATAACTAAGATGAGAAATACAGGCCTAAAAATCTCTGCATGCCTATTTGGTCAACGGTGACCACCATCTCCAAAGCAAAGAACTTGCCTCCAATATGAAGACATAAACGAATCCAATCGAAAACCTACAAGACCTTTAGATAGATAGCTGAATACTTGAGAGCCTCCAAGCAATATAGAATATCCTTGTTTCCAGCAACCAGTTAGTGAACAACTTCAATAGTGAAAACAATTAGTTATAAAGCTATGTAGACAAATGTGAAAGATGACTATAACTCCCTGTTCAAAATTTAGAATTTAGAATTTACAACTTTTTGTATTTACAAACTTTTCTTTGTGCTCACATACTTTTAAAAGCAAAGCAAAAAAGTGAAGCAGGCATGTAGAACCTGTCTACAAAGTGTTTATCAAAATTGTTGACTGTAATGTTCATTTTGCTTCTGATTGCTGTTGCCAATGAGTTATACATAATGCATTGGTTTGGAACTGAACAAGGTTCAGAGTTGAGACTAATATATAGGGCTATTTCTTCCCTTGATAATATATACTACATGGAAGTGGGGACAATTACAATGGGTAAAATGCAGCTTTGGATAATACTACATGCATGGCATTGGGATTTCTCTCTGTGTTCCACCACCACTACATTAACTGTACTGAGCATCTCATTCTAATACTGGTCAAATGTTGCTGATTCATTTTGCAGCATCCTTGAGGACTTACAGCAACCAAAATCCAGCACTTAGTTGTGACTTACTGTTGCTTTCACAGCCTTCCCCATCATCAGCGATTGCTTTGTTGTACACCTCAACAATAATTTGCACATAGACTGCGTGCTAGCTGCTTCCATCCTATAAAAGAACATATATCCAAAATCTCAGAAATACACAACAACAATCAAAGTAAATTACAGTTTAACAGTTAAAGAATAACTTACAGCTACACGGCTTCAACATTGCAATCTTTTGATAGAAATCTCTTCCAAAACCAATGTTGTTTGAAGAGATCTTCCTCAACTCCTTCGCCTTCTTTCTTTTTTCGCTCGGGCAAAAACTTATAAATGGAGAAGCACACTCCCAGTGTCAGAGCGGCAAATAGCATGAATATCCAGGCCTTGAGCGCACACATAAGCAGCAAAATGGCCGGATTCATGATTAGAGACATGAGCAAAGATATGCTCGTCTCCCAGCATGAACCTAACACTCTAATCTCTTCGGCGTATGATTCTTCAGTACACTCAGAAGGCCCCGAGAACATTGAGTAGCAGCCTATGAGGAGGATGGCAAATGCCATGCCAACATAGGCACTCTTTTGGCTCAGTTGAAAGATAGGGTCTCCTACCAAAAGAAAGAGACCCAACAAGGAAACCTGGAAAAATCCAAGAAAAGTGATTAAGTTACATAGTCTATATTCAATTAATAAAAATTGATCTCTTTAAAGAAAGCCTAATTAAGAAAGAAATGAAGAATTACCTGTGCCACAACCATGCCTAAACATGCTGAGACTAGAGTCCTCCGTCGTCCGAAGTAACTATAACTCGGATAAGTGAGTCCAACAACTCCAGCCCGAATAACTCCGGCAATGAGCGGAGAGACGAAGGAGGCATTATAAGCGTATCTAGCTGACCGGAGAATGAATGGTCCAAAGAAGAGGATTGAATCTAAGCCCGACACTTGCTGAAAAATTTGAGCTGCTATGTTGAGCAGCAAAAAGGGCGAGCGTGACAGTTTCTTCCTTGTCCCCTTGCCTTCATTTTCAATCAGGTCTGCCAACATCTGCAGCTCTGCTTCTGCTCCAAATTTCCTCAACGTCTTAAGGGATGCTTTTGCTTCCTCCATACTCCCTTTCTTAATGAGAAACCTCGGGGTTTCACTAAGAAAGAAAGACAGCACAAGTAGTGGCAAAGCCAAAAACCCGCTACCGGCAAAGGACCATCTCCAACCATAGCGGAAGTTGTGAGATGCTGCCATGTTTACTACTTTTGTGCAGTACTTTCCGCATAGCACCATGGAGCTATAAGTAAGGAAAATCCACTTTGGTGCCTTTCCAACATTGATCTCACTCAATATAATGGGAATCACCTGCAAGATTGTAACTTACTTAAGTGTGACATGCAATATGAAGCACAAAAGATTAAAACTGTATATTCTGATATTTCCTATTTCACAGCATAGAAAATGATAATAATGGTTAGTTAGATAATATTAATAGATAATGGGCTCAATGCTAAAAACCTTAAAAATCGAACCCATAGAATATAAATCTCAGATCCGCCTCTGATTGTAACTTGTTTAAAACTATATATTATGATATTTCCTATTTCAGAACATAGCAAATACTAATAATGGTTAGTTGGATAATACTACTATTTCACAACAATAGTTGATTGGAGCTGAGGCAGGTGGAACTAGGGGTGGAAAACGGGCGGGTCAAAATGGGTAATTTAAAAAACGGATAAATTATCCGACCAGACCCTTGTTTGAGACGGATAAAAACGAGTTTATCCAGCGGATAATATGGATATCCATATTATCCTTGGCTTCTTAAATATGATCACTCATGAGAGAATTTCTAGTCTTCCAAACTTGAGGAACTCTAATTTAAGGCTTTACAAATGTAAAAGTTAAACACATTAGTTATCCATTCGGTTAACCATTTTCTAAGTGGATAATATGATTCTTTATCCATATTCGACCCGTTTTTAAATGGTTCATTATCTAACCCATTTTTTGCTGAATAATATGGGTGGATAACAGTTTTCTTTTAACCATTTTGCCACCTCTAGGTGGAACATACATTTATACTAGTTGAAGACTAACTCAAAGTTGGATCTAGTTTGTTAGTGTACTTCCTAGTTTTCATAATCTGTTAGTTAAATAAGGATAGGATAAATGCTTAGGTTGTAGTAGTAGTTCAGGATTTTCTAATTTTTGTTTGTTTGTTTGTTTGTTTGTATGTAGCATATAAATAGGCATATTCACTATTCCATGGAAATGCCAATTAGTTGTCAGCTTTCTCTCCACTCTCTTAATCTCTGTTCCTATTGTTCATAATTCCATTTAAATTTCCAACAATGCCAAAGCGAAAAGAACATATAAGTTGTCAAAGAGAGAAACACCAACCTGATTTAGTAACGCGACACTGCATCCAATGATTGCTAGGCCTATTGATGCCACAACATCATTTGGAAACCAGTACATTAGGATACTTCCGACAAGCTGAAGTATTGATCCAATAACTAGTACTGGTTTCCGGCCCCAAGAGTACTCCATCATTCCACGTGCAGCCCATACTGATGGAATGGCAGAGAGCTGCACAATGGATGAAAAGAGGATGAGCCACAAATTAATGTAGGCGCAAAAGTTGTCTGTATTAGCCTTGACTGCTTTTACGTGAATTCTTCTGGAGAATTGAACCATAAAGCCTTCAATGCCAACAGCAGCACCTGAAACACAATTAAAAATAAGTAAGCCTTTAGTAAAGTTTTAAGATGAATAATGCTAATGACAGAAACACAATACAACCGGATATTTCATATTATGTTGAGAGAAAATTTGGATGCACAAATAAACGTACATTAAGAAGAAATAGATGACTTCACAGAATGAGGATGAGATCTAGTGGATGGTATCAATAGTAAGAACCAGATGTTATTTGGATTTAGGTCTCTATGTGTGCAACATGCATCTTCGGGTGAGTTGCATGCAAATTATGTATTTTAG
Organism: Nicotiana tabacum; assembly: GCF_000715075.1. Lineage (NCBI taxonomy): Eukaryota > Viridiplantae > Streptophyta > Magnoliopsida > Solanales > Solanaceae > Nicotiana > Nicotiana tabacum. The sequence continues at coordinate 82,950,473 of NC_134095.1, forward strand.
ACTATGCTTTAGAAGGTAATTTTGCTTTCTGATTAGAAAAAGCTTGCTTCAGATTATGCTGCTTTCTAGGCAACAATGCCTGCTACTTAGACTAGAATGTTTGTAGCTGGTGACTAGTTGCAAATGAATAACTATGTGGGTAAATGGCTATATATATATGGACATTACTACTATCAAAGACATCATTTTCACTCAATCTACTCCATAGAACTTTGTTCCTTTAAAACACTCAACGCTCCATGGCCTGATGCTTATCATCCTATTTTAAACACTCCGTAAACAGTTCCTGTTTTAATGCTCTCCAGACTTGTAGGATTCCTACTGAAGTTAAACACTACCTATGTCTGCCTAACACCTAAAGCTAAATAAATCTTTGTAACACTAGCTATAAAATCATTTCAAAAGTCATTGTCAACAGAATCTGTCCTGTCCTAAATACAATCATCAGCCCTCTTCGCTACAGCTTTATTCCTGGAAGAAGAGCTGTTGATAATGAGATAATTGTTCAAGAGGTTGTTAATCAAATTTAATTTAGGAAAACCGCCTTGAGTTGTCCTTCATAAGATGCTCCCTTAAGTCATTAAATTTCCCTAACAACCTCATGACGCTCATTATGAGCTGTCTCACTACTTTATCTATATCCATTTTGGTCAATTGTGAGCTAGCCTACCACCTTTTTAATCCTACTAGAGGGATCAGACAAGGTGACCCTCTTTCCCCAGGCCACAAATAACGATCTGTCAAAACCTATAATGTTTTCAAGAAATGGCCCTGCTATACCACATCTGCTTTTTGGAGACAACTTGATTCTGTCTGGACGAGAAACCACAGCTACTGCTAATAGCATCTCCCAGGTTTACATTTTAAATATGCGCACTGCTAATACTGTAGGAAAGTATATAGTTCTTCCTATCACTAACCTTCAACTTCCACAGACCAAACTACCTCAAATGATCCAAATACACATAGGAGAGGGACTTTGATCAAGCTGAATTACTAGCATTCTTGGAAGACCTCCAACTAGAAAAAGTCTTAAACTACGGTCAATGTCATCTACTCACACATTATATTCGACTGCAGATCATTGATGGAGGAGATGGGCAGCGTGGAGTTTAAGCATATGATCTACCGGGAAGCAAATAGTGTAGCAGATACTTTGGGAAAAAATGGCATGGATGTTCTCCACAATCAGGCACAACATCATTACCACCCCCCCTTTTGCTTTTACTAAGGATTGCTCTAGAACCTCTGTAATCCCACTGAAATCAATACCATTAACATTAAGAAAGCAAGCAATTAAGCCTTTCATTCAGTGGTAGAACTAAGGGGTGTAGGAAGAATGTGACACCTATATTTAGCATTAGAGTAGATTACATGAGTTTTCTTTCTTAAATCGGATTTGGCATTAATAGTAAGCACAATTTATTTTCTAGAAGACCAATACTTAGAGAGATTCGAGAGAGCAAGGAAGTCTGATAGATTTCCCTTTGGGTGAGAATCTCTTTGTTATGACTACTATATTTGGAAACTGTTCTGTCAAGACTAGTAGATTTCATAAGGAAGGTTAAAATGAGAGAGAAAATGACATAACCTATTTTCATAAAAGCACAAGGAATCAAACACTCCAAATAAAATGGTAACCAAAAAAATATGGAAAGAAGCATTACTTTTCAAGCACATAGATTTAATTACTAACCAAAAAAATACCTGTGACATTTAAGGCGTAACCAATGGTAAGGCCCCCAAATACTGCCAATAAGCCGCTAGCAATAAGTGAAGTAAGTCGAGGTTGACTCTTTACATCACTGCAATTCAAGTTAAATGACATATTGATCAAGTATAATTCAGAATACTAATTTAAGCATTTAGTTAAGCTTTGTGGAAAATAAAAATGTACCTGGGAAGCTGTAATTCTAGAGCTGCATTTGAAGCCACGGGAGTGATGCTAACGCTAGCTCTCGCTAGCTTCAGAAACTATTTCCTGCTAAAAGTTTCGTATGAAAATTAGTTCAAAAGTATGGATAAAAATATAACAGTATTCTTAATTAGCTTACTTCATTTGCCAGGCTAGGCATGCCAATCGGACTAATGATAACTATCTCAGTAGCTTCAGAAACAACTTCCTTCTAAAATTTGTATGAAAAATTAGTTCAAGATTCTTAGAAATAAATAACATTAATTCCATATGATAATTATTCTCAACTTACTTCATTTTCTGGCCTCGGCATGTCGAAAAAACACATGCTGCCGATGTCAAATACACCCATGTCATCACTATCAGTAATAACATCCCTGTAAATGATAAGAGTTAGTTCAAGATTCTTAGAGGCCAGACAATTAGTAAAATGAATTTTACTCAAACTAAATATATCACCAATAAATGATTCTTTTGATACTTCCTTACACTACAAGGTGTAATTCATCACAATCTTAACTCGCCTAGATCATGTTAAGGAGAAATATGAAAGGTTAATTTTCTACTTGCTAATTAATACATACTCTATTTAGTTATCTATAAACAGTTTGGGAAACACTTTGATTCACTGGTGGTTGATCAAAGCCAGAGATAAAGTGCACTCCCTCCTAATTAATAGTTTGCACGTAATATGTTGGGAGTTGTGGAAGAGTCTCTAGTCAACGCTTACTCTGCTTATTTTGGAAATTGCTCTAATAATATAGCTGAAGCTTGTGGGAGTTTAATTAATTGTGCATTAACAATGATTTTTGTGATGTAATAGTGGAGTCAGACTTCATGGTAATTATTGTTGAATATGACAATATCCCACATCGGTTGAGAAGTAAACTTGGTGGGAATTTTTTCCTATAAAAGGAGGCCTAATGTTTAGGATTTAAACACACTTCTCATTTGCCTTCTTATCTTCTTAAGGCATTTGTATCTTCTCTCTTTAGTATTATTTCACTTGTATTTTTGCAGTGGAATAAAATATTGGTTGGGTCCGAGGAGTAGGCAAAATTAGCCGAACCTCGTAAATTCTGGTGTTCCTTTTATTGGTGCTTTATTGTCTTATTTATTATTTGGTGGCTGTCATAATTTTTGGTATAGTAGTTGTGACTTATTCACACTATATACATTTGGCTTCCGCAACAATTGGTATCAGAGCCAAGGTACTGTCTAAGTATGCTCTGTGGTTGCAACATAGTCTGATCTTCCACATCAGAAAAGATTTATCTTGGTAATTGAGTCAAGGTTCTGTCTGAGTATGCTCTGTGGTTGCAGCTTAGTCTGATCTTCCACACCATAAAGGAAATAATCTTGATTTTTGTCGTCAGCTATTAAATAATATTTGTGTCAAAGATGGGAGACAATAAACAAGAAGAATCTACATCAAGTGTCAACAATACGTCATCATTGGCATCTTCGCTTATGACAAGAATTGTGTCAAATGCGAAATTTGCGGTAGAAATTTTTGACGGATCAGGACATTTTGGGATGTGGCAAGGCGAGGTTCTAGATGTCCTTTTTCAACAAGGGCTAGATCTTGCCATTGAAGAAAAAAGACCAGATGTTATTGGAGAAGAAGATTGGAGAATTATCAACCGTGTTGCTTGCGGTACCATTCGATCCTACCTTGTTAGAGAGCAGAAATATTCATACACAAAGAAAACTTCTGCAAGTAAATTATGGAAAGCACTGGAGGATAAATTTTTGAAGAAAAACAGTCAAAATAAATTGTACATGAAGAAGAGACTGTTTCGCTTCACCTATGTTCCTGGTACCACAATGAACGAACATATCACCTGTTTCAATAAGTTGGTCACAGATTTGCAAAATATGGATGCAACTTTTGATGATGGTGACTTGGCCTTGATGTTATTAGGGTCACTTCTTGATGAGTACGAGCACCTTGAAACTACTCTACTCCGTGGGAATGACGAAATTTCTCTCAGAGAAGTTTGTTCGGCTTTGTATAGCTATGAACAAAGAAAGGGAGAAAAACAAAAGGGCAGAGAAGGAGAAGCACTGGTTGTGAGGGGTCGTCCTCAAAATCAAATGAGGACAAAGAAGGGAAGATCCAAGTCAAGATCTAAACCCAGCAAAGATGCATGTGCCTTTTGTCGAGAAAAGGGGCACTGGAAGAAAGACTGTCCGAAGTTGAAGAATAAGGACAAACATAACAATGGAAAGGCCATTATGGATTCAAATGTAGCTGATTGTGATGATTCAGACTTCTCATTAGTTACAACAGAGTCATCAACATCATCAGACGTATGGTTGATGGACTCGGCTTGTAGCTATCATATGTGTCCCAACAGGGACTGGTTCATGGAATTTCAAGAAGGAGAATATGGAGTCATCCACACAGCGGATAACAACCATCTTACCTCATATGGCATTGGTTCAATACGATTAAGGAACCATGATGGAATGATCAGAACATTAACAAATGTTCGATATGTACCGGATTTGAAGAAGAATCTCATCTCTATGGGAGCCCTAATCAAAAGGGTTCAAAATCATTGCAGAAAATGGAGTGATGAGAGTATGCTCCGGTGCACTAGTAGTAATGAAGGCCAATCGGAAGAACAATAACATGTACCGTTATCGCGGTTGTACAGTTATTGAGACAGCGATAGTAACATCCAGTGACGAAAAAGAGGCAGAAGCAACCAGGCTATGGCACATGCGCTTGGGACATGCTAGAGGAAAATCCTTGAAAATTTTATCAGATCAAGGATTGTTAAAAGGAGTAAAGACTTGCAACTTGGAGTTTTGCGAGCATTGTGTCAAAGGGAAACAGACAAGGGTTAAATTTGGTACATCGATCCATAATACTAAAGGCATTTTGGATTATGTACACTCTGATGTTTGGGGTCCTTCCAAAACACCTTCATTGGGTGGGAAGCACTATTTTGTAACCTTTGTTGATGATTTTTTCCGAAGAGTGTGGGTGTATACAATGAAAATCAAAGATGAAGTGCTGGGAATTTTTCTCAAATGGAAGACGATGGTGGAGAATCAAACAGGTAGGAGGATCAAGTGTATTCGCACAGACAATAGAGGTGAATACAAAAATGATCATTTTAATAAGGTCTGTGAAAATGATGGCATCGTCCGACACTTCACTATTAGACATACACCACAACAGAATGGAGTGGCAGAACGTATGAACCGGACCTTGCTGGAGAAGGTACGGTGTATGTTGTCCAATGCTGGCTTGAGCAAAGAATTTTGGGCTGAGGCAATTACATATGCATGCCACCTTATTAATCGTCTACCATCTGCTACTATTGATGGCAAGACACCATTTGAAAAATGGTATGGAAAGCCTGCTATAGATTATGACTCTTTGCACGTGTTTGGCTCAACTGCATATTATCATGTAACAGAGTCAAAATTGGATCCAAGGGCAAAGAAGGCTATTTTTATGGGAATTACTTCTGGAGTCAAAGGATATCGCTTATGGTGTCCTATGACAAAGAAAATAATATTCAGCAGGGATGTTACCTTTGATGAATCTGCTATGGTAAATAAGGTAACAGAAGATACCAAACAAAATGAAGGTGCTTCTAAGCAGGTGGAGTTTGAGGGAAAATTTATTTTTCCTACACAAGAAGCTGAGGAGGAAACAAATGAAGATTTTCCTCTGGAAGAGAGCCAGTAGAGGAAATTCCAACTCCGGAACCTCAACAACAACTTGAATCAATAGCAACCAGCAGGCCAAAAATAACAATAACAAAACCTGTTCGTCTCAAAAAGACGGTTGCTTGTGCAACCTCAATTGTAGCTGATGATGTTCCTACCACTTATAAAGACGCAGTCCAAAGTTCAGAAAAAGATAAGTGGAGGATTGCCATGAATGATGAAATACAGTCCCTTCATCAGAATCATACATGGAGATTGGCCAATCTCCCGAAGGGAAAGAAAGCAATTGGGTGCAAATGGGTATTTGCAAAGAAGGAAGGATTTCCTAACCAAGTAGATGTTCGCTACAAAGCAAGATTGGTGGCCAAAGGATATGCTCAAAATGAGGGAATTGATTACAATGAAGTGTTTTCTCCAGTTGTAAAACATTCCTCCATTAGAATTATGTTGGCTTTGGTAGCACAATTGAATTTGGAACTAGTTCAGATGGATGTAAAAACTGCATTTTTACATGAAAACTTGGAGGAAAAAATCTACATGACTCAGCCAGAAGGATTCAAAGTTGCTGAAAAAGAAAATATGGTGTGCAAACTTGAAAAATCGTTGTACGGATTGAAACAATCTTCTAGACAATGGTACAAGCGATTTGACGAGTTTATGTTGCGGCAAGGGTACAAGAGAAGCAAATACGATCATTGTGTGTATTTGCACAAGCTTAAAGATGGTTCCTTTGTATATCTTCTCTTATATGTTGATGATATGTTGATAGCTTCCAAGAATTCGGAAGAAATTGATAAGTTGAAGATTCAACTGAAGAAGGAGTTTGAGATGAAGGATCTGGGTGAGGCAAAGAAAATTCTTGGCATGGAGATAATAAGAGATAGACGTTCAAAGAAACTCTGTTTATCTCAGAAAGAATATTTGAAAAGAGTACTACAACGTTTTGGCATAGATGAAAAGATTAAGCCAGTTAGTACTCCACTTGCTCCCCATTTTAAGCTAAGTACTACTATGTCGCCAAATGATGAAGCTGAACAAGAGTATATGTCAAGGGTACCATATGCAAATGTTGTTGGTAGCTTGATGTATGCAATGGTCTCTACGAGACCTGACATTTCACAAGTTGTTGGAGTTATTAGCAGATATATGCATAATCCAGGAAAGGAGCATTGGCAAGCTGTGAAGTGGATTCTACGGTATGTTCATAATATTGTAGATGTTGGTTTAGTTTTTGAGCAGGAAGACAATCAGTCTGTAGTTGGATACTGTGACTGAGATTTTGCGGATGATCTGGACAAACGAAGATGAACTATTGGTTATGTGTTTACTTTTGCAAAGGCACCAGTTAGTTGGAAAGTCTATTTTGCAGTCAACAGTTGCTTTGTCTACAGCAGAGGCAGAGTATATGGCTATTACAGAGGCTGTGAAGGAAGCAATTTGGCTTCAAGGATTGCTAAAGGAGCTTGATGTTGAACAAAAAGGTATCACAATATTTTGTGATAGTCAAAGTGCTATTCAATTGGCGAAGAACCAAGTTTATCATGAAAGGACGAAGCACATTGATGTTCGGTATCATTTCGTACGAGAAATTATAGAAGAAGGTGGAGTCACAGTGAATAAAATTCATACTACGGAGAATCCTGCTGATATGTTGACAAAAGTGGTGACTGCGGTCAAGTTTCAACATTGTTTGGATTTGATCAACATTGTTGAACACTGAAGATTGAAGATGAAGACACAACCAAAATTTGTTATTGAGAGAGAATTGAAGATGTGGAATCTTGCCAAGGTGGAGATTTGTTGAATATGACAATATCCCACATCGGTTGGGAAGTAAACTTGGTGGGATTTTTTCCCTATAAAAGAAGGCCTAATGTTTAGGATTTAAAAACACCTCTCATTTGCCTTTTTATCTTCTTAAGGCATTTGTATCTTCTCTCTTTAGTATTATTTCACTTGTATTTTTGGAGTGGAATAAAATATTGGTTGTGTCCGAGGAGTAGGCAAAATTGGCTGAACCTCGTAAATTCTGGTGTTTCTTTTATTATTGCTTTATTGTCTTATTTATTATTTGGTGGTTGTCATAATTTTTGGTATAGTAGTTGTGACTTATTCACACTATATACATTTGGCTTCCGCAACAGGGACTACTTCCTCTATCATATGTTTAATAGTTCCACTACTCTTCTTAACCATTTAAATGCTTGCTCCGGCTGAAAAGTAAATTTCTCAAAGTCTAAGGTTATTTTTTCCGACAAATTTCAATGTGAACACATTGCCAGCATCTCTAGATTTCTTAACATCAAGTCGGGCAATACTTTTGGTAAATCTATGTGTTTTCTATTGTAACGACCTGGCCTGTCGTTTTGAGAGTTGTAGCCCCCCATTCTATGCTTCTTTTGTGTTCTATAGCTGTATTATAACTTACCGAGTTAGTCGGTTTGGGTCCGGAGTGGTTTTCGAGTGAATAGAGACACTTAGTCTCTTAGTTGAAAGCTTAAATTGGAAAAGTCAACCAGATGTTGACTTATGTGTAAATGATCTCGGATTTGAATTTTGATGGTTCCATTAGCCGCGTTAGCTGATTTTGGACTCATGAGCGTGTACGGAATGTGATTTGGAGGCCCATGGTAGAATTGGACTTGAATTGGTGAAAGTTAGAATTTTGGCGATTTTGGTCAGCAGTGGAAATTTTTATATCGGGATCGGAATGAAATTCTGGAAGTTGGAATAGGTCCATAGTGTCATTTTTGACTTGTGTGCAAACTTTGAGGTCATTCCGACGTAGTTTGGTGGGTTTCGGCATTGTTTGTGGAATTTGGAAGTTTAAAAACTCTTAGGCTTGAATCCCAGTGTAATTTGGTAATTTGATGTTGTTTTGAGTGATTCAAAGGCCCCTCCGGAGTCTGCACACCCTAGTGAGCACGGATGATATTATTGAGGGATGGATTTTTTTGGACATGGATTTGTCTGAAGTATTGATATTTGGAGATGGATTTCTCCACAGGGCTGGATTGCACTTTTCTCGGTACTGGGTGACTTATAGTCAGTGATGTATATATTCCGGGATGGATTTTCCTGTTTTGTATGGCCATATACGGTACCGAGTTGCTGAGTATTTATAGATTCTGGGAGATGGACTTCTCCACAGGGTTGGATTGCTTTTTTTCTTCGGTACTGGGTGACTTGCAGTCAACGATGTTTATGTTTCGGGATGGATTTCCCTGGCCGGATGGCCATATTCAGTACAGAGTAGTTGAGCATTTGAGAGTGGAAACACATTGTGCATTTCATACAGTTTGTGCATGAGCATGTAGTGGTAGATGAGTTATATACCTTAAATTGTTCAGATATGTATTTACCTTATTGCTTTGAGCTGTCTATTTAATTGAAAGCATGCTTACGATTCTGTATGTTATTTCTATTGTAGCTATTGAGGTTGAGTTCGTCACTACCTTTCAGTCCATAGTTTTGACTCGTTACTTACTGAGTTGGTATACTCACGTTACCCCATGCACCTTATGTATGTGCAGATTCAGGCGCTTTTGGTCCCAGTGGCAATCGTTGATCGAGGCTTCAGGCTTTACAAGACTATCGAGGTATCTGCACGACATTCGCGGGCCTTGACTCTCCTTCTTTATCTCCTGATGTAGTTCATTTTGTTCTTTTAGACTTTGTAATAGGCTATGTTCTTCTCTAGACACTCATGCATTCGGTGACATGAGATAAAGGTTTTGGGCTGGATTGTGTCGTGTTTTGAAATTCTTGTGTTCAAATAGTTTTTTTAAATGTTGCTTCCGTTAATGTTTCAAACTTATTGTTGTTGAGTTGAGGCTTGCATAGTTTCACGATAGGCGCCATCACGACGGTCGAGTTTGGATCGTGACACCTATCTTCCACTATAAGTAGGGAATAAGGGTCGGATGTATTGTTGAACTTATGGGTTTGGCTCGATCCCTACATATATGTTTAAAAAATCACTAAATAGGTAAAATAATAATTTTGAACATTGATAATCAAATGGAATCATGTAGTAGAACCCCGAACTCAAACCCTAATGTGCAAATCTTGAATCTGCCTCTTATGGAATTCTATATCATTGATAACATGAAATCCAAACTTGTTGGCCGAAAAATTAGGTTTTTAAACATAGCATGATGAACTACCCTAGCTAAATCATCTCTCCACTTTGTTCCAACTCATGTCATGCACTACATTACGTTATGTAGGATATTGAAACATTATCGATAGAATCCAAGGAAATTTCATTTAAGGTTCAACTAAGACGAAAAGGAAATTCCATCTTCTATAGAATAAAAGTGAAAAATTCATGAGTATCCTGGAATTTCAATTGTTGAACTTGAAACTCCAGAACAATGGCTATTTTAAAAAAAAATTCCCGAATGGTGCCATTATAATTTTTTTGAATGACCCTTAGCTTCCTCATAAACCACGACTTGCAGCATATAGCGTATCTACAAGGTAAATACTCATAAACGATGACTTGCAACATACTTATCTTTTTACTCCACCTACTTGAAAAGATGGTTCAAAGACTTACATAACGAATGCGGCAAAGTTATGCCACCAAATCCAATCAACATAGGGTTGTCAAAACTCAGGGTGGAAAGCTAATAACCAGAGCACCAAGAAGCGAGCTAGCTAGTAGCCCAAAATGTCTTGAAGAGAATCGAAGGGATTCCACACCTTGAAATGCTAGTACTCGATATCTAGTAGAATCTGAGGCTCTAGTATGGTTTTGTATACTCACTTGTTGAAACTATTGCCACCTGACTGTGGAGAGCTAGGTTGTTTCCTCTTTCCAGCTCAGCGATATTTTTTTTAAAAAAACATCTCCAAAAGTGACTAAAGGATATTTGTTATTGTATTGGGAAAAAACTGAGTTTATATTAAAAATGACGTGGCATGACACGTGTTTTGGTTAAATGGTCAAAGCGCAACAATTGACTAAGAGGCACAGATGGAGACAGCCACGGGAAGAGGAATTTAAATAGGTACGAGACGAAGTGCAGATACGAGTCTCGTACCAATTCAAGTCATTTAAAGCCAACAGATTAGAAGGCATTAAAGACAACGATCTGATGACAGAAAGGAGTCCAAATTCATTATTAAATACCTGATACGTTAGAAAATTGATATTTAATAGGAATGATTGTATAACGGCTTATTTAATATCATTTATTACTCATAATTATATCATTAAAGCTGAGGCTTCATTCCTTTACCTAGAATTACCTATAAAAGGAAGAAGTATCATCATTTGTAAGGATACGGAATACTATTGGGAACTTATTGAAATACAAAACTATTTGCTGCTTTACCATCATTCTCAAAAATATTTTATTTTCGTCTCCTGATTATCAGTAACTCGAATTTCTTTTTAGCTTTGACCAAAGACTCAGATTTTTGGTTAAACAGATTGGTTCCGTTACTGGGAATCTGATAATCTTTTCTTTTAAGCTATATCTTGTCCATTGTCGTCACCATGTCAAACAACAACACCGACAATAACAGTAATAACACATTGGGAAACCATGAAAATCAAATCCATCAAAATCAAGATGACGTGGTTCCCTACCCTCCATATTCACCACGTCAATCTCGTGAAGGCACTCCTGTTACTGAATCCCGTGCTGATCAACAAGAACAATCTGAACACTTTGAAGGAGTTACAACTGAAGCTTTACAAAAGCTAATTGATGCACAGGTCGGCAAAGCTCTTCAGGCACTTGTTAGTCGATTGCCTGCTGCACCACCCACACCAACTCCTAATAATAATACATTGGAGAATCCCAGTTCTGGTCTTGATAATTCTGGAAACGGAGCAACCCCCAGTAAGCCACAGGAAGGGGGACCAGGTAATTCAAATAATTCATATTTGCAAAATTTAGTACTAACCTTGCATAAACAGATTAAGGAACAAAATGAGCGTATTGAACAAATCCCTGGAGTTCCGCCTGTAATAAAAGGAGTAGACATGGACAAATACTCACAACAACCATGGAAGCCAAGTGCTGCTCCCTTCCAATTCCGAAAAAGTTCAAAATGCCTGACATCCCGAAATATGATGGTACTACAGACCCACGTGACCACGTGACTGCATTTACAACAGGCGTGAAAGGCACTGACTTGACCAAACAAGAAATTGAATCAGTACTGGTCAAGAAATTTGGAGAAACACTCACCAAGGGTGCATTAACCTGGTATTCTCTTTTATTTGAAAATTCTATTAATTCTTTTGCTGAGCTTGCAGATTCTTTTATTAAAGCACATTCGGGAGCACAAAAGGTTGAGAAAAGAATGGAAGATATTTTCAAAATCAAACAAGGGGATTCAGAGTTGCTTAGAAATTTTGTTGATAGATTCCAGCGTGAAAGAATGACTTTACCTCGTGTGCCTGACAATTGGGCTGCAATAGCCTTTGCAAGTAATTAAATGACAAAAGTTCTGAAGCCACGAGACAACTCAAAGAAAGCCTTCGAGAATTTCCTGCAACCACGCGGAATGATATTTACAACAGGTATAGTACGAAGCTGCGAATTGAAGAAGATATCGTACCTAAGTTTCATCATGAAGAAAGGGGTGGTCCCCGAAGAACAGAAACCGAAAAAAGATCAGGTAAAAACAGGTACGATCCATATATGGGACCTGCAGAAAAAGACCCACAGTCGAGACATGATAGCTAGCAATATGATCAAAAATCGAGGAACATGGACTCTGGTTCTTCTTCAAAGCTCAGGAATGATCGGAACAGACAAGAATCACGAGAAGATGACAAAAGTTTAAAGGCACGATTCGGCGGATATAATTTTAATGTCTCTACCTCCGAGCTCGTAGCTGTTTTAAGAAGCATGGGAGATAAGGTACAGTGGCCAAAAGAGATGCGATCAAATCCAAATAGACGCAATCCAGATCATTGGTGCGAATTCCACAATGATAACGGGCACAAAACTTCAGAATGTAGATTCTTGCAGAGTGAAGTGGATCATCTATTAAAGCAAGGGTACCTCACTGAGTTATTTATCGAGAAAGGAAAACAAGCTTATATGAAAAACAGGCAAGAGCCACCACAACCTCCTTCACCCAAGAGGACAGTGAATGTCATAAGCGGGGGAGAAGATATTCACGGCATAACCTACACAGCCTCCAACAAGGTTTCTAAGGTAACAATTACACACGGGAAACGGGTGCGGCAGGTCCTAGAAAATGAAAGTATTTCGTTCGATGACGCAGATACCGAAGGAGTGACAACTCCACATAATGACGCACTGGTAATATCTTTACTTGTACATGATACTAATGTAAAATGAGTTTTGATTGATCTAGGGAGTTCTGTAAATATTATATTACTAAGGGTATTACGTGAAATGCAAGCTGAAGACAAAATGATACCCAAGGCGCACACCTTGTCAGGCTTCGATAATTCAAGTGTAGTAACAAAAGGAGAGGTAATTCTAACAACTTTTGCTACGGGTGTTGTTAAAGAAACTAAATTTCAGGTAGTTGATATGGAAATGGCCTACAATATGATCATGGGGAGACCATGGATACACGATATGGATGCTGTCCCATCAACTCTACATCAAGTTATTAAATTCCCATCACCATGGGGAATTTGCCAAATTCGTGGGGATCAGCAGATGGCTAGAAGTGTCAACGCTGTAACAAGTACGAGCACCGTAAATAAAGAAAAATAGCAATTACAGGAAACAGTTGAAGGTAAAAAAGATCAAACTTCAGCTGAACAAGAAAAGACAGATTTGGACTAAAGGCCTGACACAATTCAGGAACCTGAAGAAAATGAAAGCATCAAAACAACAATTGAAGAGCTCGAGACAGTGATATTATTTGAGCAATGGCCTGAACGGAAGGTTTATGTCGGGGCCAATTTAAGCTTAAACATGCGAGGTATGATAATAGAATTTTTAAAAGCTAACTTAGACTGCTTTGCTTGGTCCCACGCTGATATGACAGGGATACCACCAGATGTGATGACTCACAAACTCAATGAGGACCCTTCTTTCACACCAATAAAGCAAAAGAAAAGAAAGCAAGGTGTTTTCAAGAACCAGGTGATTCAGGATGAGGTCCAAAAATTATTAAAAATTGGATCGATCTGTGAGGTAAAGTATCCTAATTGGCTAGCTAACACGGTGGTCGTACCCAAGAAAAATTGTAAGTGGCGTGTTTGTGTGGATTATACCGATTTAAATAAAGCCTGTCCAAAAGATTCCTTTCCCTTACCGCATATAGACCAACTAATTGATGCAACCGCAGGTCATGAACTTTTAAGTTTTTTAGATGCATTCTCGGGATATAATCAAATTAAAATGGATCCTGGTGATGAAGAAAAAACTTCTTTCATCACAGATAGGGGGACTTATTGTTATAAAGTAATGCCCTTGGTCTCAAAAATGCTGGGGCAACCTATCAAAGGTTGGTCACCAAAATGTTCCAAGAACATTTAGGGAAAACAATGGAGGTATATATAGACGATATGCTCATCAAAACCCAGCGATCTCATGATCATATTACTCATCTATCTGTTACATTTGAAATTTTGCGAAAATTTAATATGAAACTCAACCCAGAAAAATGTGCATTTGGAGTTGCATCAGGTAAGTTTTTGTGTTTTCTTGTTTCTAACCGTGGTATTGAAGTGAATCCTTCTCAGATCGAAGCAATAGAAAAATCCCTGATATCCTTACTAATAAAAAGGAAGTACAAAGATTAACGGGAAGAATTGCAGCTTTGGGGAGATTTATTTCCAAATCCTCAGAAAGGTGTTTTAAGTTTTTCTCTGCACTCAAAAAGCAAGATCATTTTGAATGGAATGAAGATTGTCAACAAGACCTTAGAAATTTGAAAGATTATTTGTCAAAACCACCGTTGTTGGCAAAACCAAAGGTGGGGGAAAAACTTATCATCTATCTGGCCGTATCTGAAGTCGCGGTGAGTGCTGTTTTAGTCCGCGAGGACCAAGGTAAACAATCTCCTATTTATTATGTAAGTAAGTCCTTATTGGAAGCTGAGACACGATACCCACAGCTAGAAAAATTAGCATTAGCTTTGATCATGGCATCTAGAAAATTAAGACCTTATTTTCAATGTCATCCCATTAATGTAGTTACTGCTTTTCTGCTTCGAAATATTTTGCATAAACACTAACTTTCAGGAAGATTAGCAAAATGGGCTATAGAACTAAGTGAATATGAAGTTGTTTATCAACCCAGGACCGCTATAAAATCTCAAGTACTAGCTGATTTCGTGGCTGATTTTAGCCAGGGGATGCATTTAGAAGCAGAAAAAGAATTACTAGTTTTTAATGGTGCAAACCCGGGGACTTGGGTTTTATTCACTGATGGTTCATCTAATGTAAAAGGGGCAGGCCTAGGGATAGTCCTCGTACCACCTGCGGGTGAGACTATTAGACAGGCTATAAAATGTCATTCTATAACTAACAATGAAGTAGAGTATGAGGTTGTAATTGCAGGTTTAGAATTGGCACGAGAACTCGGCATAACACAAATTATAATCAAGAGTGATTCTCAACTCATGGTCAATCAAATGCTGGGGACTTATACAGCCAGAGAGACGCGAATGCAAGAATACCTCGCAAAGGTACGAGAGTTAATAAAGCAATTCCAAACTTGGAAAGTAGTGCAGATCCCAAGAGATGAGAATGTAGAGGCAGATGCTTTAGCAAATCTCGCATCTGCAGCAGACGTAGCAAACAATACAAATGCTTCAGTCATACATTTATTTCATTCCGTTCTCGAATCTGATAAAAACGCGGTAAATTTTAATCATTTAACATGGGATTGGAGAAACGAAATTGTTGCCTTTTTACAGCACGGTACCGTGCCTAATGACAAAGGAAAGGCTCACGCGCTTAGTAAAAAAGCTGCTCAATATTGTTTATATCAAGGAAATCTTTATCGAAAGATGTTCGGTGGACCACTAGCAAGGTGTCTCGGACCCTCTCAAACAGAATATGTGATGAGAGAAGTGCACGAAAGACATTGTGGGAATCACGCAGGGGGACGGTCACTGGTAAGAACATTAATTTGCACAGGATATTATTGGCCTAAGATGGAAGAGGAAGCAACCAGTTTCGTGTCCAAATGTGATAAATGTCAAAGGTACGACAACAATATGCACAGACCAGCTGAGTTACTACATCCTGTTATAGCCCCGTGGCCCTTTATGAAATGGGGAATGGATATCGTAGGTCCACTTCCACAAGCAAAAGGTCAGGTAAAGCTTCTACTTGTACTTACAGATTATTTCACTAAATGGGTAGAAGCAGGGGCATTTAAACAGGTACGAGAGAAGGAAGTTAAAGACTTCATATGGCGAAATATAATATGCCGCTTTGGAGCACCAAAGGAGATCGTGTGTGACAATGGACCACAATTCATTGGAGCTCAAATCACAGAATTTCTTCGAAGTTGACAGATCAAAAGGATAACGTCTACGCCATACCATCCAGTAGGTAATGGACAAGCGGAATCTACTAACAAAGTCATTATCAACAACTTGAAGAAGAGGTTACAGGATTCAAAAGGTAATTGGCCTGAGGTGTTACCTGGAGTATTATGGGCTTATCGTACAACGACCAAAACAGGCACTGGAGAAACACCATTTTCAATGGTTTATGGTGCAGAAGCCTTAATTCCAGTTGAAATAGGTGAGCCAAGCACACGGTACGATCAGACAACGGAAGAATCTAATGATGAAGAGATGCGGGTCAACCTTGATTTACTCGAAGGAAGAAGAGAAGCTGCATTGATAAGGATGGCAGCACAAAAGCAAGTAATTGAACGATATTACAATAGGAAAGAACGCCTCAGATTTTTCAAAATTGGGGACTTCGTGCTTAAAAAGGTGTTCCAATCTGCAAAGGCTGCTAACTCAGGAAAGCTAAGTCCAATGTGGGAAGGACCGTACAAAGTCCGTGATATTGCGGGAAAAGGAGCATACCAGTTGGAGACAATGGACGGAAAAGTTTTACCCTCACATTGGAATGCCGTCCACTTAAAAAGATATTACTTTTGAGAAAGTACCTACGGTCAGGTATCACCATGTTAAAATTTCTCTCTTGGATTATTACTATTTTACTAACGATTTTAGATGCTAGGCAAAACACCCTAACTCGTGCCAAATGATGAGTCACAACCTGCAAGGCAAAATGGAGTATTCTTAAATTCCCAGCCCAGGGTTACAATTAATCTGATGGAAATACACACGAGTTAGGCAGTCTTCATCTATAATCGTACCTTCGAGTCCCGTATATCTTTTTGTTTCAGGAAAAGGGCCAAAGTAAAAGAAATAAACAAGTGCTCGAGGCTTCATACTTCACCTCTCAAACACTTGGGGGACTACATATTGTACACAGATACATGTAGAAGTGCAGATACGAATATCGAACAAAAGTCGGCCATAAAGAGACAAGTGTTGAGTAAAAGTTACAAAGTCTTCAGCATTCATGAGAATAACAGAGTCATCTCTCAAAACTCATAAACAATGTCACCTCTCAAACCCTTCTTAATATATAAAGATAGGGTCATGACTATGTACTGAAACAGGTTATGAAGAAAAACCTTGTTTATTCTATGTTATGTACAAATCTGTTACACAAAAAAACAGTTACGAGAAAGTTGTAGATGTACTGTAATACAAGTAATAGTCAAACACTTGTTAAAGTTTATGAATAAGAACTTGCCAAAGTTGTTTCATACAAAACATGTGTATTCCTATTTCTTTCATCGTATTATAACACCATTATGAAGTTGAGACGTCTTCTTCATTAAGTGTCGATAAAATAAAAAGGCCCTCTTTTATAAGCCTCATGTTGATAATCCATGAGAAGAATCATAAAGCATTTTAAAAGAATAAAAATGCTAAGCTATTCTATAAGTCCTAGATAAATGGGCAAGAATAAAATATATGGAAGTACCAATAAAAACTTCTTAATATAAAAGACTAAGTACAAACTTAGTTAGCAAAATATTTGTTTTTTACAAATGCCCCATTATGATAACTGGGGACTTCGTCAAAAGATCCCTTAAACTTGCCAAGGGATAACACCACCAAGTAATAAAAACAAAAATAGCAATTTCATTTTCAGCTAGTCACTGAAGGGTTTGGAACATCAGAAGTTTCACCCTCGGGAGCAGGAATTGCAACCCCAATTACTGCAGTAGCCACTTCTTCATTTAAAAGCTCTTCCGTTCCAGGAGCTTCAAGTACAGGAGAAGGAGTATCAGTAGATTGTTGACTTTTCTCGATAGTATCTACGACTTTGGCCAGTTCAGACTGCAAGTCAAAGCCTTCCTGAGCAGCTTCCATCGCATCACGGCGAGATTTTAGGAAAGCCCAACTCACCTCTATGTTGAAGTTCTTCTCCAGAAGTCCATATTCCTTTTCCCACATAGTAAGATCGTTTTTCAAGATTTGGTGCTCAGCTAAATGGGAATCAAGGGAAGCTTCAAGAGAGGCATGAGAACTCTTCAAAGCATGAATCTCGTCAGAGGAGGTCTGTAAGTCAGCTTGAGCTTGAGTCAAGATTTGCACTAACTCTCCTGCATACTCTTCTTTCTTAACCAAAAGTGCCTTAAGCTCCCTAACTTCTTCACTAGCCTTTGATAATTGTTCTGACAAAGAGCATTCCAAAAGCTCTTTGTCTCTTTTAAATTGGCTTGAAGAAGCCTTGGCAGTTGCCAGTTCAGAAGTCAAACCACGGTTTTGCTGCTCCAGGAGGTTTTTATTTTCTTGCAACTCCTCTATGGTCCCTTAAGCATTCTCAAACTGTTCTTTTCAATTGGCTGCTTCAAGCTGGGCTCCCCTGGCTATTTCTTCGGCCTCGTGGACAGTTTTTTCAGACTCACGGGCTTTTCTTTCCAGAAGGGAAATTCTTCCCATTAATTCCGTACCAATGAGGTTAGCCTACAGAGACAACTCATAGAAATGAGGGATTGAAGATAATAAAAAAAACTTGTTGGTAAGAAGAGGAAAAATACCTTCAAAGTAGAATGAACTATGTCATTTATCAGAGTCAAGCAGCTATGGCTCTCCATCTTCTTCTTCTCAATATCTCCAATTAGGGGCTCGAGCCAAACATCGACTCTACCAGTCTTTCTCAAGAGGCTATGGTTGGCAGGAACTTCAAGAGTAACACTTCTCATAGTCATACTTCCACTGCTAGAACCCGTCTCTGTATGATGAACAGAGGGAAGAGGAGCAATGGAAGGAATGGAAGGAGAAGATGTAGAAAAAGGAATGGAAGGAGAAGATGTAGAAACCAACGCAGGAACGGAAGCAAGTGCAGTAGAAACTGCCAAGGGAACGGACATAGGAGCGGTAGAAACTGGCAAAAGAACGGAAGTCGTCAAAACTAGTAAAGAAATACTTACGGTTGGCAGTGGAATGGAGGAAATAGGAACGAATGAGTAAAGAGGAGCTTCATCAAAAATAGGGCCGAGCTCGCCACTCTCAAAACCACTATCAAAAAGATGCTTAATTGACTCATTACTATCTCTTGGTTCGGTGTCCTCGTCAGAATGAATCAAAACAGGCTCGGTGGTTGAGGTTCGAGCAGGAGTGTCTTCAATTTCATCATCAATGATTATTCGCCTCCTGACCCTTGACCTGGTAATTAGGGAGGTACCCTCCTCTTCCTCAGAATTTTCTTTTATAGCTTTCCTTTTTGGCAGCAAGGCTCGAGCCTTATCCAAATCAAGAGCAGCATTAGCAGACATGCGAATGGCCATAGCTACTTCAGCCGTCATTCCTCTAATGCCAAATCCTGATTAAAGGAAGGATATACATGATCAAAATTGAGGAAAAAATGCTTAACATGTAAAAAAAACATATAAAAAGGGGCATACCATGTGTTTTCACCTTCCAGCCATGTAAGGAAGACATCGATTTCTAAGTTCTTTGCTCCCTAGAAGCAATCTTCAAAATTGAGTCTACCCAACCACGGAAGTTGGGAATAGGTTCCACATCTCCCATGGTTGCTATAAAAAACCAAGAAGAGACGAGGTTAAAAACAAATTTCTTTTGAAATTCTCAAGAGTAGGTACGGTAAGTAAAAGGAAACCTACGTGCAAAATTCCACTTCTCAGGGAAGGGAGTATTTGTTTCACCAATCAAGTCCACCGTACGAACAACAACGTAATGGATATACCATCCACGATCTCTGTCATCTTCAGGATTTACCAGAACTTGTTTGCTCCTTACAATTAAGGTAAAAAACCCATGGCGTATTAAGTTAGGGTGGTATAAATGAATGAGGTGAGAGAAGGTGAAATTGACATTGGCTTTGGAAGATAAGTATCTCAAATAAGCCACTGTTCTCCACACTAGGGGACCGATTTGGGCCAAACAAATTGTAAAGAAACGGCAAAAATCAAGAATAACTGGGTCAATCGGAGGATTAAAACCTAAAGTGAAGGGGTAAGTATAAACAAAAGAATACCCACTTCTAAAGGAGGAAATTCTCTGATTTGGGGAAGGAATTGACATTCGAAGACTATCCTTCCAGTTACAATCTCTTCTTATGGTGGGGATTGTAAGCTCGGTTACTATTGTAGGATAAGTATCGGCTTTTTCCAAATTACAATTTGCTTTTGAAGAGACGTTTTGTCACTTTCAAAAGACAAATCGCTGGGAACTATCTCATCAACTAAGGGTTCTTGAGAAGAATAAAGAATTTCTCTACTTCTAGAAGAGGGGGCCTTTGGGATAGAACTCCTTGAAGAAGAACTAGAGGAGCCGCCTCGAGTAGATTCTAACCCTGTTCGAAGCCTACCTCCTCCGCCTCTTTTGTGTCTAACAGGGGCGTTAGGGAATTGGTCTAGAATCGGAACTTTTTTACGGTTAGGGTTTGAAGATGACATTGTTAGGAAGGATAAGTCGAAAGAAAGTAGAAATAAAGAAGAAAATGTTTGCTGAAGATTTGTGAAGAAGACAAAGGAAGAAAAAGTTATGTATATAATGGGAACCATCAAACTTAGAAGTGTAATGATGGAAAGCCTATAATAAAGGCAACTATCACTTCGTGAATAGTGAGAATGAAGAAGTCTTGAAAAAGGGTGTAAATAGCAGAATCAATCAGAAAATGACAAATGGGCAGAACATTAAATGGAAAAGACGACTGAGGCGTTAATACTGTCATAAGCATTAATTGTGGCGAAAATTCCTTTTTTATGAAGATCCACTTCCCAATTATTTAATTGATAAATAAATGGAAAGTGGGGGACGATCTGTATTGGGAAAAAACTGAGTTTATATTAAAGATGACGTGGCATGACACGTGGTTTGGTTAAATGGTCAAAGCGCAACAATTGACTAAGAGGCACGAATGGAGACAGCCACGGGAAGAGGAATTTAAACAGGCACGAGACGAAGTGCAGATACGAGTCTCGTACCAATTCAAGTCATTTAAAGCCAACGGATTAGAAGGCATTAAAGACAAAGATCTGATGACAGAAAGGAGTCCAAATTCATTATTAAATACCTGATACGTTGGAAAATTGATATTTAATAGGAATGATTGTATAACGGCTTATTTAATATCATTTATTATTCATAATTATATCATTAAAGCTGAGGCTTCATTCCTTTACCTAGAATTACCTATAAAAGGAAGAAGTATCATCATTTGTAAGGATACAGAATACTATTGGGAACTTATTGAAATACAAAACTATTTGCTGCTTTACCATCATTCTCAAAAGTATTTTATTTTCGTCTCCTGATTATCAGTAACCCGAATTTCTTTTTAGTTTTGACCAAAGAGTCAGATTTTTGGTTAAACAGTTATGACTTTCCAAAAGAACATATGAGGTTGGTAGACATGCATTTACTCATGCAACTACTTCTTTCCCTTTTAGGAAATTTTAGAGCATCTCCAAGAATTGCCTAATAAAAATTTAAACTTCACCTGCATTGACATGTTAGATTTTGTCCAAACATGTACCCAGTGCCTTAATATGTATTTATTTATCCGTATAACTTAAACTTTTTAAATTTGTTGGGCTATTTCTCTAAGATAATTACTACTATTAAAAATTAACTGAAACAAAAACAAACGCCAATTTTATAAAGAAAAAAAAAAACTCGAACCTAGAGTTGGGAGAAATTTGAGGTGCCGTGCTTGGGAAGTGTTGCGACCAAAACACTCACGCAAGTGTACGCGATCGATAAGTAATATAATAGTAAGTAGAGTATCGTTCCCACGAGGAATTGTGATCAACTTCTCGACTGATGAAGACTCAAACAATTATCAATTCAAGCTAAATTATCACAAAATATATAAAGAACCAATTTACAATTTACTTAGTAATTAAACAATAATTCAATACAAAATTACTACACCAATTACACAATATTTTAATAACAATTTTGGTAAAGATATTCCAGGGTCATGGACTAGCTAGAGATCATGCTACTATTTTAGCTTAA
The DNA here is from genome assembly GCF_000715075.1 of Nicotiana tabacum. Classification (NCBI taxonomy): domain Eukaryota; kingdom Viridiplantae; phylum Streptophyta; class Magnoliopsida; order Solanales; family Solanaceae; genus Nicotiana; species Nicotiana tabacum. Next base: position 82,972,569 of record NC_134095.1, read on the forward strand.
GATTGATTTATTGAATTATCCGGGTTATTGATTATAGGGTTAATAATATTCATAAGAATCTTTCGAGTTCTTATGCATCTATTCAAGTTAAACTAATACCTATATGTCTATGGTATTAATATTAGCAAGAATGCATTTACAACTCCTATTTTTCAACCAAACAAGGCAATTAAGTATATGTCTATCTTAATTGCAAATCTTTCACCCGATGCCCAGGATTCGGATCTTGCTCTATTTGATTCTATATGCAATCAAGAATTTCCTTTTTCAAGTTTAACTCAAGATTCGTAAATAATATTTCACTGTTAGCTACGCAGTAAAATAATTAAAAGCAGAATCAAATAAACAACCCATAACGATAGATTCAAGATCTTCAATCTAAGCTTCAAACAACAAGACCATCTAACATCCATGACCCAAGAATACTAGAGTATTTAGCTATTCATAATCATACAAAAATCAACAATAAAAGTTTTAAACATAATATTAACAATCAACAAGAAGAAAGTTTGAAAGAACTCTTTAAATCCTTCTCCAAGATGTTGTTCTTCTTCTCCTCCCTTAGCTCCAAGACGAAACTCCTCCTTCACTTTCTCTCTCAAGGATGAATAGTATTTTTGCACTTACTCCCCTCAAAAATCTGATCTTGTCCATAATGGAGTTCTTGCTTTATGTAAGTTGAGTGGGATTTAAGAAAGAATTCTGATTTTACCCCTAAACAAAGTCTTCTCCGGATAAGACCCGCGCGAACTATCGCGCGAAGTTTCAAAGTTAGCGCGATAGTTCGCGCGCTTCAGTAGCTTCCAGGCAGAAACCTTCGCGAACTATTGCGCGAAGTTTCAAACTTCGCGCGATAGTTCGCGCTTCAGTAGCTCGATTTTTGTGATTTTTTTCCGTCTCGTCCTTGAACACACTCGACTCCTAGGGGTTATTCTTGCTCATAAATCATTCCAATCTCCTCTTGAAAGCATCATTAGGCTTCTCATACTGCAAGGTATACATATTTTGAGTAGAGCCTGTTTTTCCATCAATTATCCATAATATGACATTGGAATATAATCAAGTAGAAGCATAAACAATAGCTAAATCACCCAGATTTCGCCTATTATCAATACCCCACACTTAATTCATTGCTAGTCCTCGAGCAATCAACTAGAGAATTCTTTACTCAACTCTTTCCCTTAACGCCTTACACCTAGAACAATGTACATGTATTACGCTTAGCAGTGAACAATCCTAGCCTCAAAGTCGACTCTCAAGTGCCATGCAATATTCACACTTCCTCAAAGTACTCTAGATAGAAGTCAAGACTTGCTTTTCTGTCACGAATCATATGCACTCACAATTATATCAACAAAAACTGAGTTCAATCCATCACATTCAATTCATATGCCCGCATATATCAAGGAAATCACTCAATCTCACAAAAGAAGTCACATGCATGCAGTTGGTACCATAAGCTTGCCCTTAATGTAAATCTCTACTAATGTAGGCTAGCTCGATCCAAAATCAATTAGGACTTTTTCATGGTTGTAATGTGGGCTAAGGGACGGGTAGGATGTATTAGGAATAGTGATTCAACCCCTAAGCACTTTAACACATCACACGAGCAATTTTCAGCATAAATTCTTCAACCCACTTTTCATTTATACACAATATCATCCCAAAAATACGCCCTTCTTCTTTAAGCACTCTATTAATTCATTCCCACTAGCTAGAGCAAAACACAATGTAATTTTTCTTGTCACTCAATTTCTGCTGGTGATGTATAATCGTTTACAACATAAGTGCCCCTTTCATCCTTCTATTGGTTCCACTCAAAAGCCACCCCACACTTATTTCCTTCTTACTTCTTTTAGCTCTCCTCTCATAATTAACGTGCTTTAAGATGTAAAAGGATCAATACAATGTCAATTAAGAACAAAAGGGTATAGACTTGTAATGTGGTTGCCAATCAATAGTCTAAAGGCTCAAAAGGGTTAACTAGGGACAAATTTTATTTGTGATAAGCAATTAAGCTCAAAAAAAGTCAAAGAAAGCCTAACATCATTTTTCAAACCAAGCATCACCTCAAATTTCGCTTCAACTCACATACCGGGCAAGTTCTAGACACAAGTAGAATACATGGACTACACAAAACTCACCACACATGGCATATGACTCATTCCAGATCAGCTCATCAAGACACTCCATTACGAGCATTCAATTCAGTACAAACATACAAATTAAGGCACTTTCAGTGAGATTCAACAATTAAGACTAAGCGCGTTACACTCTAGGGTCTATTGTGTTCAGGTGTGTCAATGCTATGGGTTCACTTTTCTATAGCTTATAACTCCTTATTTTAGTCTACCTATAAAAAAATGAAAATAGAAATTAAAAACTACATATGCTCGGTTTAAGATAAACCCTTGGAAAAGAACCGCGGCTTAAAGAAAAACCAAGGGGGATTTGTTATACTTACCTAAAAATAATATAAAAAAAACGATTTTGTCATTTTCTTTATACTCAGTTCCCTCAAGAAAATTCGTGTAAAAGATCCGTCGTCGGGCCGCGCCAATATAACTTAACATAAAATTATATGTTTAAGAACAATTACTCCAACAATACTACAATTACTAACAATACTAAATCACCAAAACATTTTTCAAAGAAAAGTGAAATAATCACGCAATCCCAAAATATTATATATTGTACCACACCACCAAAACATTCCAATAATCCAAAACAATTTAAACAACTTAAAAAGTAGTAATTATTACTAATAATTACTACCATCCTTTTCCACCCCACACTTAAAGCGAGACATGTCCCCATGTCTTTCATTATAAACAAGAGATGAAGCAGAAGTACTTCCCTTAGGAGTCACTCTTGATCGGACACAGTTTCGGGATTCACGTTGCACGCACGCCCCAAAGCTCGCAGCCAACCCATGAACTTCTTTTCCGACTTGACTTGTCGGTCAGCTATTTTGTCCACACGAGTAGTTAAATCATGCATAGAAGTGCGTATATCAGCCACCTCTTGTTCCAATGTGGTGGATCGGGATACTCTGGCACTTCTTGAAGAGTATGCTGCGCATGATAGTGCTGCAGCTGATCTTCTGGGTGCTTGAGCCAGTACTTCTCCCTCCACATCCATATGCTCTTCCTCCTCCGAAGCGTTCGAACCACTTTCATTCTCTCTACTTATCTCTGCTGCTGGAGCTGCCTCCATGGTGTTCGGGCCAGGTCTTATCTTGTGGCTTTTTCTTACCAGCCCATCCACACGAATGTTTTCAGGCACCTGCACATTCCTGCAAAGTCTAGTCACCAAAGAAGGGAAAAAGAAACCATACTGGCGTTGGGGACATCTGATGAACATCTCGTCATGTATCACTTTGGCCATGTCGAAGGGAAGGCCCTTTATGAAACACCAAATCAACGCAGCTCGGGGTCCATTCACCTCTGTAGTATTTGTGGAGGGAATAAGTCGATTGTTGATCACATACAACCAGCACTTCGCCTCTTGAGTTAAGACGGCTGAATGGAACTTCTCTCCAAATTCTAGCCATTCTACCACTTTTCCTGGTTCACAAATTTCATCAAAGAAGCGCTCCCACTTGGCATCGGTTGGATGACGCCCATATTCATAGAAGTCCGAGTTCTCAGGCAGAGGTCTGGGCAGTTGATAAACTGCGCGTATCGCCTCAATGGAGGCATCTACCTCCTTCTGGCGCACTGTGACCACCTGGTGGACGTGCTCGGTAGATTGGCATAGAATTCTCGTACCACCATTTCATTAGCCTCCCCTGGCTCGTCAATGAAAGCTTGTAACCCCCGCTCCATAAACTCATTGAACATGTGGGGGCATCGTTCCTTGACCTTGTTGATGTTGATGCCCCTTTCAGCAATTGCCTTCTTAACCGCCTTTGCTATAAAATGGTTATGAGCCTCAAGGGAGACAAATTTGGTGCTGTCATAAGAGCGCGCTGGAGCAGCCCTTTGGCGGCTTGATGATGGACCTGTGGCTTGGCGTTTTTTCATTGGTGCCATAATACCTGAAAAACGTGGACATATTAACTCAGCCCAACAAAACAATTATGACTTGCTGCGGTTACTCAGACTTCACACGCAAAATTGGTCTTAACTACATAATCATGCTCATTGAGGCTTTTCCACAAACTCCTTGTGGGCAGTAGGTTCTCACAACTTTTTTCTAATGGTCTTGCAACAATGGCTTCCCACAAAAGTTCCTTCATCACCCAATTCAAGTACTACGCACCCCACATTTACAACAAACTAACCCCACAATATATTTTACCATGTTTGAAACCCAAATAACAAGATACAACTATATTAATAGCTTACATTCAACAAGAAACTTAAAATCTGAAAATAGCCAAAGGAAATCATAAAACTAAAGAAAACTAAAACTAGTGTTCATACCTTGTTAGAATTCGTGAGGTGGGGTGAAGCTGCTAATGATTTTAGTGAAGAAACCCTAAGTATTTTGAGATATGAGATGAGTGCTTGAAGAGATGATTGTGTTTTGGGGGTTTTGGGTTTGGTTTTAATGGAAGGGGAAGGGGTATTATCTATTTATCTCACTAAAATAAAAGAAACAACAAAATAAAACAAACACAAAACAAAAAATAAAACACCTGAAAGTTCAAGTCTTATAATATCGTCCAGGCGCGCGAAGTTTCGCGCGAACTATATAGTTCACACGATACTTCGCGTGTTTTAGCGCTCTCAGGCAGAATGGTGCGCGAACTATCGCGCAAACTATATATTTCGCGCGATACTTCGCGCGTTTCAGTTACCCCCGTTTTTTTTAACCCATAGCATCTGCCCTTGTTCACCTGCATTCATTAGTACATAAAAAATTATATATTCACAAATACCACAATTGTTGGGTTGTCTCCCAACCAGCGCCCTGTTTTACGTCGCGGCACGACGCCATATTGCATTATACATCAATTAAATCTACTGAGGTTTTGTGACGTTGAATGTCACCACCCCAATAATGTTTAATTCGTTGCCCATTTACCAAAAAAGTACCACTTGAATTTGTGTCTCGTAATTCAACTGTTCCATGAGGAGTCACGCTTATTACAACGAAAGGGCCTGCCCAACGAGACTTAAGCTTTCCTGGAAAAAGCTTTAACCTTGAATTAAACAGAAGAACTTCTTGACCCGGCACAAACTCACGATGTTGGATGTTCTTATCATGCCACCTCTTGGTTCTTTCTTTATATAACTTGGAATTTTCATAAGCATGCAACCGAAACTCATCAAGTTCATTGAGTTGTAGCAGTTTTTTTTTCACCAGCTAAGTCCATATCCATATTTAGCTTTTTGATTGCCCAATAAGCTATGTGTTCTAGCTCAACAGGCAAATGACATGCCTTTCCATAAACCAACATGTATGGAGAAGTACCTATTGGAGTCTTGTATGCAGTTCGGTAAGCCCACAATGCATCTTCTAACTTACCGGACCAGTCATTCCTATTTGCGCTTACAGTTTTCTCCAAAATCTGTTTTACCTCCCTGTTTGACACTTCAACTTGACCACTCGTTTGAGGATGATATGCAGTAGCAACCTTGTGTCTCACACCATATTTTGCTAGGACATTTTTCAACAATTTGTTGCAAAAGTGTGTTCCTCCATCACTTATCAACACTCTTGGAGTTCCAAAGCGTGTGAAAATGTGCTTTTTTACGAAACTTACCACTACCTTTGCATCATTAGTAGGAAGAGCAATGGCCTCAACCCACTTAGACACATAATCAACTGCAGCCAAAATATATCTGTGCCCATTAGAATATGGAAATGGTCCCATGAAATCTATTCCCCAGATGTCAAAGAGTTCTACTGCCAAAATATTTTGTAAAGGCATCTTGTGCTTCTTCGTGATCGTTCCGGTTCTTTGGCACCTGTCACAATTTTTAAAAAAAGCATGTGCATCTTTAAATAATTTTGGCCAGTAAAAACCTGATTTAGCTGGTTCTTTCCTAGTTGACTTCTAAGTCATCTAGTCCGATCGACTGGTCGACTTAGTTTTGATTGGTTCCTTTTCAGTTGACTTGTAAGTCGTCTGGTTTGACCTAACAGAACTATGACTGGTGGATTTGCGCAAGCTGTTAAACTACATTTGCAACCCCTCAAACTCTTCTTGAAGTACTTCTTTTTCGATTTCACATACTTCATGTTTGAGTTTCTAGTCTTTAACCTCCCTAGTGAGTCTCTTAAGTTCATTCATCATTCTTTGAGACTCTTTTAAGGTGGAATCAAGAATATCTTACAATTCATTAAATCTTTCGCAGTCATAAGATCTTACCTCACTAGTTTCACCCCATGCCATGAAACAGTTCTCGTCATCTGAATCATCTTCATCTGTCCAGCATCCTGACGTTTTGTTTATTTCATTTTCCAGGATTTTCATGAAACAAAGATTTGCTATTTCTTCATGGTCTGAGTCTTCCTCATCGCTCCAGCTTCCGAAGGATTTGTTCTTGTTGAAGCCTTTAGAGATCTTCCTTTTTAGTTCTTGGCTTTCAGCTTGAATGTGCCCAAATTTTCCACATTCGTAGCATTTTCTATCGTTCTTATCCTGTTCATTGTATTGCCTGAATTGTCTTGGTGGGAATCTTCCTTTCTTTGTGTTTCTGTATCTTCTCATCAGCCCATCCATATTTCTAGACATCATAGCAATCTCTTCTTGTAGAGCTTCAGGATCATCAATTTCATTTTCACCCATTTCAGTAGAGGTTTGAATGCAACTATTTTCTTTTTCTCCTCTTGATTTGTCTTTTTCAAATGCGTCCTTTCGAAAGCAATGAGTTCTCCTCGCAGTTCATCATAGGATAATTTGTTTAGGTCTTGAGATTCCAGTGTGACTACTTTTGTCTGCCAAGTGGTTGGCAGACTTCTGAGAATTTTTCTGACTTGATCACCACTGGTGTAGGGCTTGCCAAATGCCTTTAAGTCACTAATTATTTTACTAAACCTGGCAAACATTTCTTCAATGGATTCTCCTTCTTTCATTGAGAAGAGTTCGTAGTCATGAACTAGCATGTTGATGTTAGTTTCCTTTACTTTGCTGGTTCCCTCATAGGTGACCTCAAGTTTATCCCACATCTCTTTGGCTGTATCACAACTCGATATTTTCTCATATTCTTCACCACTTATAGTATTGTGAAGCAAATTTCTTGCCTTGTTATTCACTTGTACCGCTTCTAATTGGTCCTTTGAGTATGAATCTATATCATTAGGATCAGCAAGTGGTGGAGTGCTAGCAGGTAGGGGATAGTTTCCCTTTTTAATGACTCTCCAGACTTTGACATCGTATGCTTTAGCAAAGATTTCCATTCGTACTTTCCAGTGAGAGAAATGTTGTCCATTGAAGTATGGTAGTCTAACTTGTGAAGTTCCTTCCTGAAAGAGAGCTCCTATGATAATTTGATTTGCCATGATCTTTTCTCACAAGCTGTTAAGCAAAAGGTAAAATGTGAGCCTTGCTCTGATACCAATTGAAAGTACAAGAGGGGGGGAGGGATGAATTGTGAATACTTAAAATTAATTACTTATAAGTTGACTTATAACTTGAGTAGTCGACTGAATATGATAATTTAGCAGATATGGTAACGGAAGGTAAAATGCAAAAAATAATTGTAGGAATTAAAAACACTTGTATTGTATACTGGTTCAGATTCAATGTGAATCCTAATCCAGTCCCCTTGGGTTGCAAGGGAGTTCTCTTTAGTAAATGAATTTCCTTCGAGTACAGATGTGGTGTATATCGCTCAGTTTCTCTAGCACTTGTTTTTGATACAATGCCTCACCAGTTGTGTGCTCCCTTTCTATCCCTGACTTGTTACACAACAGATCTTAGTGAACTACAATGCTTGTTTGTAGTAGAGTGAAGAGAGTGATTTGGTTTGATCCAAGTATATCTAAGCTAGGGTTTACAAGGGTGTATAAATACTTTGTTGGATGGTAGAGGCTTGACAACCCAAGAGATTTGATCCTTGGAAAGAATCAATTCTTTCCCAAGAATAAGGAATGAGCCGTTTCTTCTCTTGATTGCTTTCCTTCAGTAGAGGATTGTTTCACTTGATTTCTCCTTGATTGTTGGATCTTCCAAATATGGTCGCTTACCATATCTCCTCGTATCCTTTAGTCTTCCGTGATTCTGCCCATGATTCGTGCCTTTGTCCAAGGCTTATTTGATTTTTTCCAGCTCAGCTAATCATTGTTATCGCTGATTGATTCGTTGATTAGATTGCTCCCAGATTTATGAGACCAATCCAGATTTGCTGATCATATGCTGATTGATTTCTTTCCTTGTACATCATGAACCATTCCAGCAGTCTTCTTTACTTCTTGAACTTGATTTCATGCACATGAATATTATTTGCATCATTAAAACATGATCTAACATTCACATGGTGTATTATGACTTGTGTATATCGCTGGATTGATTTTCGAGTGATTCAGGGTTGATTTGGAGGAATGATCCTCAGTTAAGAAGCTTTATGTTGGAAGAGTGGACCAGGTTTGACTTTTTGTGTATTTAATCTTGGATCGAATTTTTGATGGTTCTGTTGGGCTCGTACGGTGATTTTAGACTTGGGCATATGCGTGGAATTGAATTCGGAGGTCCCTAGGTAGATTTGACTTGTTATGCCAAAAGTTGGAAATTTAAAAGTTTAAAATTTACCTAAGTTTGATCATGGGTTGACTTTATGGCTATCGAGTTCGGATTTTAGTTTTGGGACATGGAATTTTGATTGCACAATCGAGTTCGTATGATATTTTTAGACTTGTGTGAATGTTTGATGTGGAGCCCCGAAGGCTCAAGTGAGTTTCAGATTGGTTTTGTCAGAATTTTGTGTGTTGGTGCTGGTGCTGGTTTCATTGTATTTACGATGTTTTGGTCGCAATTGCGACAAACCGCATTTGCGAGGTTATTCTCACTTTTGCGAATCTAGACTGCTGGGGAAGAGACCTCGCATTTACGGGGATTGTATTGCAATTGCGGAGACTGGAAGCTCGCTTTTGCGGCACTAGAGTCGCTTTTGCAATGAGCCGCTAGGGGAAAAAACCTTCGCAATTGTGAAGTTTATCATCACAAAGCGACAGTAGTAGGTATGACTAGGTTTGTTTTGGCGATCGTTTTTCCGCAATTGTGGGGTTCACATTTGAAAACTCCATATCGCAAATGCGATATCTGCAGTTTTTTGTATAGCTGAGTATTTCGGGACGTAGCTTCATTTTATCATATTTTGAATCATAGACTCGGTGGTAGGCGATTTTGTGGAGAGATTTTCATACCAAACTATTGGATAAGTGATTTTAATCAATATTTAATCATATTACATGATTAATTATGAGATTAAACATCAAAATCATGGGATTTGAAGGGATTACTATTTTTTGAAAAATAAAAATTTGAGATATGAGAGTCGAATTGGTCTCGAAATTGAAAACAAACCACATATATGAACTCGTGGCGCTATGGGTAGTCGAGACCTACCCTTCGACTCGGGTGAGCCTGATGTTGACTTTTGGAGAATTATATAAAGATTATAGCTTTGTTAATTGGAATTGGTTCTCTTTTGATATTATTAAGGCTTTGGTAATGCTTTAAACTAGCACTTCTACAAATTTAAACTAACAGTGTGCTTTCCGTCCCTTAAAATAAAGCACTGTGATATTTTACTATTCCTTCAATTTGATATTAGTCTTATTTTTTAGCCTTCTTTTTCACATTATGAGAGGATTAAGAAGCCATAGATAATGAAATAAATCCAAGCCGCAGATTATTTTCTCGTACACATGTCAGATACCAAATCATTTTATTGATTGGACACAATGGTACTGGAGGAAATCCAACCTATACGGAAATTATTCACTAAAGTAATTTTGTATTATATAGACAATAAACTCATTCAAGTATGCCCACCTATACAATATCAAGCAGCACTATAGATATATTAGAAGAAACTTGGTGATCTTAAATCACAAAAGTCAGTCACTGAAAATTGCACCCCTAATAAAATATTGTTAGAACAAATAGAATAAAACTGTTCCAATATATTTCACTCTTGTAAACTATGATACGAGAAGCTCAAGTTTGGTCCGTCTTTATATGTATAACGAGAAGCTAAACTTTGAGATATAGTAGGTATATCTAATTATAAAACGTATGTATTCTATTATTAAAAATACCACGTAGCAGCGAGTGTATCACACTTCTTTAATTGGGCTGAAGTCGTCTATCAAACTGCCAAGTTCTTGGGGGTAAATAGAGCCAAAAATAATTCAAGTGTACATTGAATGAGAAGTGTCAAGTTTAAGGAGGGTATGATATAATATGCTTTAAAAATATGGATCTTAAGATAGGTGAAACGGGTACCAACTAAAGAAATTTATTTTATAGGAGATATGAACATACTCAGATGACTTTATTTTCCCAAAAAATACATAGTTACTTTATTAAATACTATATAGTTTTGATAACTATGATTATCCAAGGAATTAAACAGTAAAGCTCCTTTGTTGTTATGCAAAGGTTCTAAACCTGAAACCATTGGTTGCTATATCATGTTTTGAGAGTACGTAGTACTATACCTCTCGGAATGGGCTACTGGACAACTGATTGTGCGGCGCAACATCTTAACCTGAATGAGATAATGGAATTTTTTAATATTCATTACTACCACAATATTTCAAATCTTACTAGACAGCAATGCCAACTCAAATTTATAAATAACTACCTAATCAAATCAGCAGATCAAGCCAATCTGAAAAGACTAGCGAGAGCGATTAATGTAGGACACGAATAAAAAATGCTGAAATGACGATGCAAAAAACATATTAACTAGAGCAGTTATAACCATGAAATTAAATGGCTTCAACAACTACATACAGTCGAAAAATATTCCAAAATTCATATTCAAGTCAAGAAGAAGATTTGCATTGCAGAAATTAAAGAAACAACGCCGCCGAGTAAATGAAAAAACAAGAAGGGAATAAAACGTAAAAAAAGAATCAGCAAAAGTTCATAAAAACTGCGCTCTAAGCGAAAATCGAACCAAAGCTTTGATTTCCACATCTTTGCCAACGCAGCCACCGTAGCTTTCGCTCAATGGGTGCTTTCACAGTTATATGTCAAAATGCTTAGAGTTTCTGTATAAGCATATGCTTGTACAGAACAAACTTTAGCCCCTGATCCTTGTGCTTTAGCCCCCAAAACAAAGAAAGAAGCTACAGATCGAGAGAATAAAAAATGTATGGTCCAACGACTAATTACTTACAGCTATATATGTCACCAAATCTAATCCCAGATGGAAAGCTGATTTACCAGAGTACCAAGAAGAGGGCTGAGTGTCCTGTTACTGGAAAAAAGAATTCAATGGAAGGATCATATATAATATAAGAGCCTTTTTTGTGATTTTGAAGATCCAGAAAGAAGGAAAAGCTAAGCTTTTACCATCTTGTACTTTACTGTCTATTAGGTATATAGCAGGAGCCTGGAAGAGGCAAATAACCAAAAGTGGCTCAAGCTGGATGATAACAAATGATACCTACTCAACCATGCATTTATATTTCATGCAACAACTACTTCTTTCCCTTTTAGGAAACCTACGACTAGCATTTAATTAAGGACATGGTCCTTACCTATTTCAGCATTTATCTAACCTAAAAAAGGCTCTTCTTTAGAGGCATTTATCTGATATAATCTCTATTCAATTTATTTTTTTTAAATCTTGGTTTGTGAATGGCCTAAGTAATTAATTAATATGAAATAAAAAAATTGTTTGGTTCTATGTTCCTTTTTTCTCTTTTCTTGCTTGAGTTTTTCAGTGTAGGGAAATTCTGGATTTCTAGTATGTTTACCTCATAGTCTTTTCAAATAAAATTGATTATTGATTATCAAACTAATAGAAGTCATGTTGTTCCAACATTTATTCACCATTTTGATTTTGCAAAGTATTTCTAGAAAATGGATTAGACATTTGTTGCATTGAGGCTCTGGCTTGTGAAGTGACTTCTGCTTGTTTGTTTGTTTGTTTAATTTGATTTTTTGGGCTCTTTCTTCATAAATAATTTTGAAACAAAAAACAAACCAAGTTTTTGAATTAATCTCAAACCGGAGGTGAATGAGTAGAAAAATCGATCGAACTGAAAAAGCAGAATTTTTGCCATATGACTAGTTTTTGTTCCAAAAAAATATCATCATGAAATGGGAGAAAAGATCGAAAAACTAAAAATACTTTCTTTTTATTTTTAGTATTGATTCTATTAAAAACGTTGTATCATAAAATACGTGGGTTGTATAAAAATGATCCCACGAATATCAAGCCTAACTTAAACTTGATAAGAAGAAAGGACCCAGAAATGCAGATCTGCAACAGTGGGAAGAAAAGAAAAAAGAAATTATATGACTTGCTTGGCAGAAAACTGTTGTGACTTTAAGAAGAAAAAATAATTCTGGAGCTTATACACAAAAACAGTCAAAGAAACAAAAGATGATGAGTTAATTGCTTGAAAGTGATATCTATCGGACACTGTGTTACATTTATTAATTGTTGCATTAATTAATTAATGCATGCTGGTCTCTAAGCTTTGAGAGAGAGGGATGTTCTCTGACAGGAAAATACTTGCTCCTTAGTTAGTACTCCCTTCGTTAGTATTTATGTGAAGTTTAAGAAAAAATGAAGATTTTTGGAATTTGTAGTCCTAAACAAGTTAAAAGGGGTCCAGAGTATTTCTGTGGTTATAAAAACTTCTCATTAACGGTAGAATTGTAAGTTTAAACTAAATTATTACCAAATTTAGAAAGAGGTCATTCTTTTTGGAACGGACCAAAAAGGAAATAGTTCATGCAACAACTACCTTTTTCCCTTTTAGGAAACCTAAGACTTTAACCATTTTAATTAATTGCGCCCTACCTACTCAACCTATTCTTAATTTGTGTAATTATGCTAGTAAATAATTCATCTGAACAAAAATATACGTACAAGTTTTGTTTGGTTCTGACTTTTTCTCTTTTTTTGCTTGATTTTTCGGTTTAGAGATATTTCACTTTGAACTTCTAATTTGTTAATTAGCTAATCTTTTCAAATAAAATTAATTTATTATTATCAAACTAGTAAGAGCTATGTTGTTTTAACGTATCACAATTCACAACTAGCCTCGGATGACTATTCTGATTTTGTAAAGTATTCTAGTAGATGAACCAGACATTTCATGCATTATGGCTCTGGCTTGTGAATTGACCAATATGTTAATTATTTATTTCTTTAATTTATTTTTTGGGCCTCTCTTTCCACAAATAAATTTAGAAAATAATTGAAAAAATCAAAATTTTGAAATAATCTCAATCCCGAACCGAAATAAGAAAAAAAAAAATAAAAAGCAGAAGTACTTTTCTATAAAACTAGTCTTTTTTGCTTAAAAAAAGGGGAAAATATCTGGCATGAGAGGAAAAAAACCATAAACATTTTCTTTTTATTTTATGTGTTAAATCTATGAATATAATTCTAGTAGAAAATAATACGTGGGTTAGCTGGTTAAAGGCATGAAAATTTGAGAACGGTATTGGGAGATATACCATAGTTGTAAATATGGTGTAATATTATTTTTGTGTTTAGTTTTGGAAGTTGTATATATTTAGGAGACTGTAGTAGTGGTTGCCTTATTACTACGATAGCTTTATTTTAGCTTCAGTTTATTCAAAGAAGGACCATAACATTATTCTGTCTCAAACTCTTCATTGTACCAGAGCCATAACCCAGAAGAAATTGGGTGAGATGGCTAGCGACGACAAGAAGAAGGACGAAGACGAAGGCATTGGCTCAGAAGCAGCAAAACTCCCATGAATGATCCAACATCGCCATATTTCTTGCTTTCAGCAGACCACACGGGAATATGAGTAATTCTTGTGGTTTTGAAGGGCGACAACTATGATGAATGGGCTAAGGCGGTGAGAAACGCTTTTAGAGCCAAAGACAAATTGGGTTTTATCAATGGAATGATTACAAAGCCCAAGGAAGAAGGATTTGAACTCGATGATTGGTATATCGTCAATTTGATATTGTTTTCTTGGGTCTTTAACGACATAGATCTACCACATCGTTCTACGATCTCTTACATGGAAACTGTTAAAGAACTATGCGAAGACTTGAGAGAACGATTCTCAATTGGTAATGACATGAGAAACACTAGTTGAAAAACGAACTTGCATCCTGTAAACTAGGAGGACAGACCATTGCTACGTACTACGGGAAATTGAAGAGCATGTGGGAAGAACTTATTGGATATACAAAGAATCCAATATGTACATGTGGGGAAGCAGAGCACAGACTAGCCATGGAGTTTGGATACGGTTTCCTGATCGGATATCCATGGATCACAGACGCCAGACGGTATCTCTCCATGATGAAAGCGTACAAAGGAATTGGTACAAGAACGTGAAAAAGGAGAAAGTATATCAATTCTTAATGGGACTTGATGATGATGTGTTTGGTACTACACGTTCCAACATATTAATCATGGAACCCCTAACCACGTTGAATAGAGTTTATGTCATGATTATACAAGAGGAGCAACATCGATACGTTGCTCGAGCTAAGGAGGAATGTGCAGATTCTGTTGATTTTGTTGTGCAGTCTGTATTGGAAAAAAACTGAATTTACATTGTAGGTGACGTGGCATGACACGTGGACTGGTCAAACGGTCAAAACACAATAAATAGCCAAGAGGCACGGGTGACAACAGATAAGAGAAAAAGAAAGCAACATTGGCACGGACCATTACTAAAATAGGTACGAATCTCGTACCTATCCAAGACATCTAAAGACCGAAGATCGGAAGAAGTTGAAGATACGAATCTGATGACGTAAAAGAGTATAAATATAGCATTAAATATCAAATACGTTAGAATATTTGTTTTAAAAAGAAATGATTGTGTAACGTTTCTTTTAATGTCATTTATTGCTCATAATTGCCTCATTAAGACAAAGGCATTACCTCTTCTCCTAGGATTAGCTATAAAAGGAGAAGAACTCACCATCTGTAAGGATACGAAATATTATTGGAAACTTGCTGAAATACAAAACTATTTACTGCTTTATCATCATTCTCAAAAGTATTTTGTTTTCTTCTCCTGATTATCAGTAACCCGAATTTCTTTTTAGCTTTGACCAAAGACTCAGATTTTTGGTTAAACAAATTGGTTCCGTTACCGGGAATCTGATAATCTTTTCTTTTAAGCTATATCTTGTCCATTGTCGTCACCATGTCAAACAACAACACCGACAATAACAGTAATAACACATTGGGAAACCATGAAAATCAAATCCATCAAAATCAAGATGACGTGGTTCCCTCCCCTCCAGATTCACCACGTCAATCTCGTGAAGGCACTCCTGTTACTGAATCCCGTGCTGATCAACAAGAACAATCTGAACACTTTGAAGGAGTTACAACTGAAGCTTTACAAAAGCTAATTGATGCACAGGTCGGCAAAGCTCTTCAGGCACTTGTTAGTCGATTGCCTGCTGCACCACCCACACCAACTCCTAATAATAATACATTGGAGAATCCCCGTTCTGGTCTTGATAATTCTGGAAACGGAGCAACCCCCAGTGAGCCACAGGAAGGGGGACAGGTAATTCAAATAATTCATATTTGCAAAATTTAGTACTAACCTTACAGAAACAGATTAAGGAACAAAATGAGCGTATTGAACAAATCCCTGGAGTTCCGCCTGTAATAAAAGGAGTAGACATGGACAAATACTCACAACAACCATGGAAGCCAAGTGCTGCTCCCCTTCCAATTCCAAAAAGGTTCAAAATGCCTGACATCCCGAAATATGATGGTACTACAGACCCACGTGACCACGTGACTGCATTTACAACAGGCGTGAAAGGCAACGACTTGACCAAACAAGAAATTGAAGCAGTACTGGTCAAGAAATTTGGAGAAACACTCACCAAGGGTGCATTAACCTGGTATTCTCTTTTATCTGAAAATTCTATTAATTCTTTTGCTGAGCTTGTAGATTCTTTTATTAAGGCACATTCGGGAGCACAAAAGGTTGAGAAAAGAATGGAAGATATTTTCAAAATCAAACAAGGGGAGTCGGAGTTGCTTAGAAATTTTGTTGATAGATTCCAGCGTGAAAGAATGACTCTACCTCGTGTGCCTGACAATTGGGCTGCAATAGCCTTTGCAAGTAATTTAAATGACAAAAGTTCTGAAGCCACGAGACGACTCAAACAAAGCCTTCGAGAATTTCCTGCAACCACGTGGAATGATGTTTACAACAGGTATAGTACGAAGCTGCGAATTGAAGAAGATACCGTACCTAAGTTTCATCATGAAGAAAAGGGTGGTCCCCGAAGATCAGAAACTGAAAAAAGATCAGGTAAAAACAAGTACGATCCATATATGGGACCTGCAGGAAAAGACCCACGGTCGAAACAAGATAGCCAGAAATATGATAAAAAATCGAGGAACAGGGACTCTGGTTCTTCTTCAAAGTTCAGGAATGATCGGAACAGACAAGAATCATGAGATGATAACAGAAGTTTAAAGGCACGATTCGGCGGATATAATTTTAATGTCTCTACCTCCGAGCTTGTAGCTGATTTAAGAAGCATGGGAGATAAGGTACGGTGGCGAAAAGAGATGCGGTCAAATCCAAATAGACGCAATCTAGATCATTGGTGCGAATTCCACAATGATCATGGGCACAAAACTTCAGAATGTAGATTCTTGCAGAGTGAAGTGGATCATCTATTGAAGCAAGGATACCTCACTGAGTTATTTAGCGAGAAAGGAAAATAAGCTTATATGAAAAACAGGCAAGAGCCACCACAACCTCCTTCACCCAAAAGGACAGTGAATGTGATAAGTGGGGTAGAAGATATTCACGGCATAACCTACACAGCCTCCAACAAGGTTTCTAAGTTAACAATTACACACGGGAAACAGGTGCGACAGGTCCTAGAAAATGAAAGTATTTCGTTCGATGACGCAGATACCGAAGGAGTGACAACTCCACATAATGACGCATTGGTAATATCTTTACTTGTACATGATACTAATGTAAAACGAGTTTTGATTGATCCAGGGAGTTCTGTAAATATTATATTACTAAGGGTATTACGTGAAATGCAAGATGAAGACAAAATGATACCCAAGGCGCACACCTTATCAGGCTTCGACAATTCAAGTGTAGTAACAAAAGGAGAGGTAATTCTAACAACTTTTGCTACGGGTGTTGTTAAAGAAACTAAATTTCAGGTAGTTGATATGGAAATGGCCTACAATATGATCATGGGGAGACCATGGATACACGATATGGATGCTGTCCCATCAACTCTACATCAAGTTATTAAATTCCCATCACCATGGGGAATTTGCCAAATTCGTGGGGATCAGCAGATGGCTAGAAGTGTCAACGCTGTAACAAGTACGAGCACCGTAAATAAAGAAAAATAGCAATTACAGGAAACAGTTGAAGGTAAAAAAGATCAAACTTCAGCTGAACAAGAAAAGACAGATTTGGACTCAAGGCCTGACACAATTCAGGAACCTGAAGAAAATGAAAGCATCAAAACGACAATTGAAGAGCTCGAGGCAGTGATATTATTTGAGCAATGGCCTGAACGGAAGGTTTATGTCAGGGCCAATTTAAGCTTAAACATGCGAGGTATGATAATCGAATTATTAAAAGCTAACTTAGACTGCTTTGTTTGGTCCTACGCTGATATGATAGGGATACCACCGGATGTGATGACTCACAAACTCAATGAGGACCCTTCTTTCACACCAATAAAGCAAAAGAAAAGAAAGCAAGGTGCTTTCAATAACCAGGTGATTCTGGATGAGGTCCAAAAATTATTAAAAATCGGATCGATCCGTGAGGTAAAGTATCCTAATTGGCTAGCTAACACGGTGGTCGTACCCAAGAAAAATGGTAAGTGGCGCGTTTGTGTGGATTATACCGATCTAAACAAAGCCTGTCCAAAAGATTCCTTTCCTTTACCACATATAGACCAACTAATTGATGCAACCGCAGGTCATGAACTTTTAAGTTTTTTAGATGCATACTCGGGATATAATCAAATTAAGATGGATCCTGGTGATGAAGAAAAAACTTCTTTCATCACAGACAGGGGGACTTACTGTTATAAAGTAATGCCCTTTGGTCTCAAAAATGCTGGGGCAACCTATCAAAGGTTGGTCACCAAAATGTTCCAAGAACATTTAGGGAAAACAATGGAGGTATATATAGACGATATGCTCGTCAAAACCCAGCGATCTCATGATCATATTTCTCATCTATCTGTTACATTTGAAATTTTGCGAAAATTTAATATGAAACTCAACCCAGAAAAATGTGCATTTGGAGTTGCATCAGGTAAGTTTTTGGGTTTTCTTGTTTCTAACCGTGGTATTGAAGTGAATTCTTCTCAGATCAAAGCAATAGAAGAAATCCCTGATATCCTTACTAATAAAAAGGAAGTACAAAGATTAACGGGAAGAATTGCAGCTTTGGGGAGATTTATTTCCAAATCCTCAGAAAGGTGTTTAAAGTTTTTCTCTGCACTCAAAAAGCAAGATCATTTTGAATGGAATGAATATTGTCAACAAGCCCTTAGAAATTTGAAAGCTTATTTGTCAAAACCACCGTTGTTGGCAAAACCAAAGGTGGAGGAAAAACTTCTCATCTATCTGGCCGTATCTGAAGTCGCGGTGAGTGCTGTTTTAGTCCGTGAGGACCAAGGTAAACAATCTCCTATTTATTATGTAAGTAAGTCCTTATTGGAAGTTGAGACACGATACCCACAGCTAGAAAAATTAGCATTAGCTTTGATCATGACATCTAGAAAATTAAGACCTTATTTTCAATGTCATCCCATTAATGTAGTTACTGCTTTTCCGCTTCGAAATATTTTGCATAAACACCAACTTTCAAGAAGATTAGCAAAATGGGCTATAGAACTAAGTAAATATGAAGTTGTTTATCAACCCAGGACCGCTATAAAATCTCAAGTACTAGCTGATTTCGTGGCTGATTTTAGCCAGGGGATGCATTTAGAAGTAAAAAAGAATTACTAGTTTTTAATGGTGCAAACCTGGGGACTTGGTTTTATTCGCTGATGGTTCATCTAATGTAAAAGGGGCAGGCCTAGGGATAGTCCTCGTACCACCTGCGGGTGAGACTATTAGACAGGCTATAAAATGTCATTCTATAACTAACAATGAAGCAGAATATGAGGTTGTAATTGCAGGTTTAGAATTGGCACGAGAACTCGGCATAACACAGATTATAATCAAGAGTGATTCTCAACTTGTGGTCAATCAAATGCTGGGGACTTATACAGCCAGAGAGACGCGATTGCAAGAATACCTCGCAAAGGTACGGGAGTTAATAAAGCAATTCCAAACATGGAAAGTAGTGCAGATCCCAAGAGATGAGAATGTAGAGGCAGATGCTTTAGCAAATCTCGCATCTGCAGCAGACGTAGCAAACAATACAAATGCTTCAGTCATACATTTATTTCATTCCGTTCTCGAATCTGATAAAAACGAGGTAAATTCTAATCATTTAACATGGGATTGGAGAAACGCAATTGTTGCCTTTTTACAGCACGGTACCGTGCCTAATGACAAAGTAAAGGCTCACGGGCTTCGTAAAAAAGCTGCTCGATATTGTTTATATCAAGGAAATCTTTATCGAAAGATGTTCGGTGGACCACTAGCAAGGTGTCTCGGACCCTCTCAAACAGAATATGTGATGAGAGAAGTACACGAAGGACACGAAGGGGGACGGTCACTGGTAAGAACATTAATTCGCACAGGATATGATTGGCCTAAGATGGAAGAAGAAGCAACCAGTTTCGTGTCCAAATATGATAAATGTCAAAGGTATGGCAACAATATGCACAGACCAGCTGAGTTACTACATCCTGTTATAGCCCCGTGGCCCTTTATGAAATGAGGAATGGATATCGTAGGTCCACTTCCACAAGCAAAAGGTCAGGTAAAGTTTTTACTTATACTTACAAATTATTTCACTAAATGGGTAGAAGCAGGGGCATTTAAATAGGTACGAGAGAAGGAAGTTAAAGACTTCATATGGCGAAATATAATATGCTGCTTTGGAGCACCAAAGGAGATCGTGTGTGACAATGGACCACAATTCATTGGAGCTTAAATCATAGAATTTCTTCAAAGTTGGCAGATCAAAAGGATAACGTCTACGCCATACCATCCAGTAGGTAATGGACAAGCGGAATCTACTAACAAAGTCATTATCAACAACTTGAAAAAGAGGTTACAGGATTCAAAAGGTAATTGGCCTGAGGTGTTACCTGGAGTATTATGGGCTTATCGTGCAACGACCAAAACAGGCACTGGAGAAACACCATTTTCAATGGTTTATGGTGCGGAAGCCTTAATTCCAGTTGAAATAGGTGAGCCAAGCACACGGTACGATCAGGCAACGGAGGAATCTACTGATGAAGAGATGCGGGTCAACCTTGATTTACTTGAAGGAAGAAGAGAAGTTGCATTGATAAGGATGGCAGCACAAAAGCAAGTAATTGAACGATATTACAATAGGAAAGCACGCCTCAGATTTTTCAAAATTGGGGACTTTGTGCTTAAAAAGGTGTTCCAATCTGCAAAGGCTGCTAACTCAGGAAAGCTAAGTCCAACGTGGGAAGGACCGTACAAAGTCCGTGACATTGCGGGAAAAGGAGCATACCAGTTGGAGACAATGGACGGCAAAGTTTTACCCTCACATTGGAATGCCGTCCACTTAAAAAGATATTACTTTTGAGAAAGTACCTACGGTCAGGTATCACCATATTAAAATTTCTCTCTTGGATTATTAATATTTTACTAACGATTTTAGATGCTAGGCAAAACACCCTAACTCGTGCCAAATGATGAATCACAACCTGCAAGGCAAAATGGAGTATTCTTAAATTCCCAGCCCAGGGTTACAATTAATCTGATGGAAATACACACGAGTTAGTCAGTCTTCATCTATAATCGCACCTTCGAGTCCCGTATATCTTTCTGTTTCAGGAAAAAGGCTAAAGTAAAAGAAATAAATAAGTGCTCGAGGCTTCATACTTCACCGCTCAAACACTTGGGGGACTACATATTGTACACAGATACATGTAGAAGTGCAGATACGAATATCGAACAAAAGTCGGCCACAAAGAGACAAGTGTTGAGTAAAAGTTACAAAGTCTTCAGCATTCATGAGAATAACAGAGTCATCTCTCAAAACTCATAAACAAAGTCACCTCTCAAACCCTTCTTAATATATAAAGATAGGGTCATGGCTATGTACTGAAACAGGTTATGAAGAAAAACCTTGTTTATTCTATGTTATGTACAAATCTGTTACAAAAAAAAAATAGTTACGAGAAAGTTGGTTAATAGTCAAACACTTGTTAAAGTTCATGAATAGAAACTTGCCAAAGTTTTTTCATACAAAACGTGTGTATTCCTATTTCTTTCATCGTATTATAAACACCATTATGAAGTTGAGACGTCTTCTTCATTAAGTGTCGATAAAATAAAAGAGCCCTCTTTTATAAGCCTCATGTTGATAATCCATGAGAAGAATCATAAAGCATTTTAAAAGAATAAAAATGCTAAGCTATTCTATAAGTCCTAGATAAATGGGCAAGAATAAAATATACGGAAGTACCAATAAAAACTTCTTAATATAAAAGACTAAGTACAAACTTAGTCAGCAAAATATTTATTTTTTACAAATGCCCCATTATAATAACTGGGGACTTCGTCAAAAGATCCCTTAAAGTTGCCAAGGGATAACACCACCAATTTATAAAAACAAAAACAGCAATTTCATTTTCAGCTAGTCACTGAAGGGGTTGGAACATCAGAAGTTGCAATTTTATTTTCAGGAATCACAGGAGCTTCAGCTTCTATGGAATGTGTCATAGAAGTTTCACCCTCGGGAGCCGGAATTGCAACCTCAATTGCTGCAGAAGCTACTTCTTCATTTAAAAGCTCTTCCGTTCCAGGAGCTTCAAGTGCAGGAGAAGGAGTATCAACAGGTTGTTGACTTTTCTCGATAGTGTCTAAGAATTTGGCTAATTCAGATTGCAAATCGAAGCTTTCCTGAGCAGCTTCCATCAGAGCATCACGGCGAGATTTCAGGAAAGCCCAACTCACCTCTATGTTGAAGTTCTCCTCCAGAAGTCCATACTCCCTTTCTCACATGGCAAGATCATTCTTCAATATTTGATGTTCAGCTAAATGGGAATCAAGGAAAGCTTCAAGGGAGGCATGAGAGCTCTTCAAAGCTCGAATCTCGTTAGAGGAGGTATGTAAGTCAGCTTGAGCTTGAGTCAAACTTTGCACTAATTCTCCTGCATATTCTTCTTTCTTGGCTAAAAGTGCCTTAAGCTCCCTGACTTCTTCACTAGCCTTTGATAATTGTTCTAACATTGAGCACTCCAAAAGCTCTTTATATCTTTTAAATTGGCTTGAAGAAGCCTTGGCAGTCGCTAGTTCAGAAGTCAAACCACGTTTTTGCTGCTCCAGGAGATTTCAACTTTCTTGCAACTCCTCTATGGTCCCCTGAGCATTCTCAAACTGTTATTTCCAATTAGCTGCTTCAAGCTGGGCTCCCCTGGATATTTCCTTAGCCTCATGGATGGATTTTTCAGACTCACGGGGTTTTCTTTCCAGAAGGGAAATTCTTCCCATCAATTCGGTACCAATAAGGTTAGCCTACAGAGACAACTCATAGAAATGAGGATTTGTAAGATCGAAAATAAAAAACTTGTTGGTAAAGGAAAAATACCTTCAAAGTAGAATGAACTATGTCATTCATCAAAGTCAGGCAATTGTGGCTCTCCATCTTCTTCTTCTCAATATCACCGATTAGAGGCTCGAGCCAAACATCAGCTCTACCAGTCTTTCTCAAAAGGCTATGGTTAGCAGGAACTTCAAGAGTAACACTTCTCATAGCCATGGTTCTACTGCTAGAACCTGCCTCTGTATGCTGAATGAAGGGAGGAGGAGCCATGGAAGGAGGAGTAGTAGAAAAGTAAAACACAGCAGCGGGAGCCATAAGAGTCAAAGAAGGGATGGAAGGAGAAGATGAAGAAACTGGCACAGGAACGGAAGCAGGTGCAGTTGAAACTGGCAAAGGAATAGAGGAAATAGGAACGAATTAGGAGAGAGGAGTTTCATCAAAAACAGGGTCGGGCTCACTACTCTCAAAACCACTATCAAAAAGACGATGAGTTAATTCATTGGTATCTTTTGGCATGGTGTCCTCATCAGAATGAATCAAAACAGGCTCGGTGGACGAAGTTTGAGCAGGGGTATCCTCAATTTCATCACTATTAATGATTCGTCTCCTAACTCTTGGCCTGGCAATTAAAGAGGTATCTTCCTCTTCCTCATTCTCAGAACTTTCTCCTATAGCTTTCCTTTTGGGAAGCGAAGCTCGAGCTTTGTTCAAATCAAGTGCAGCATTAGCAGACATGCGAATGACCATAGCTACTTCAGCTATCATTCCTCTAACACCAAATCCTGATCAAAAGAAGGATACATAATCAACATTGAGAAAAAAGTGCTTGGCATGTAAAAAAAACGTGTAAAAAGGGACATACCATGTGTTTTCACCTTCGAGCCATGTAAAGAAGAAATTGATTTCCAAGTTCTTTGATCCTTAGGAGCAATCTTCAAAATTGAATCTACCCAACCACGGAAGTTAGGAATAAGTTCCATATCTCCCATGGTTGCTACAAAAAACCAAAAAGAAACGAAGTGAGAAAAAGAATCAGAATTCTCAAAAAGAGGTACGGTAAATAAAAGGAAACTTACGTGCAAAATTCCACTTCTTAGGAAAGGGAATATTTGTTTCACCAAGCAAGTCCACCGTACGTACAACAACGTAACGGGTGTACCATCCACGATCCCTGTCATCTTCAGGGTTTACCAAAACCTTTTTGCTTCTTGCAGTTAAGGTAAAAACCCCATGGCGCATTAAATTGGGATGGTATAAATGAATAAGGTGAGAAAGGGTGAAGTCGACATTGGCTTTGGCAGATAAGTATCTCAGACAAGCCACTGCTCTCCACACTAGGGGACCGACTTGGGCCAAACAGATTTTAAAGAAACGACAAAAGTTAATAATGACTGGGTCAACCGGAGGATTAAAACCCAAAGTAAATGGGTAAGTATAAACGAAAGAATAACCATTTCTAAAGAAAGAAATTCTTTGATTTGGGGAAGGAATTGACATTCGTAGACTATTGCTCCAGTTACAATCCCTTCTGATGGTAGGGATTGTAAGCTCGGTTACTAATGAGGGATAAGTATCAGCTTTTTCTAAATTTGCAATTTGTCTTTGAAGAGACGTTCTATCACTCCCAAAAGACAAATCACTGGGAACAATTACATCGACTAAAGGTTCTTGAGAAGAATCAAGGATTTCTTTACCTTTAGAAGAAGGGGTCTTCGGAATAGAACTCCCGATATTAAAAGAAGAAGAAGCAGGACCAGATAAACTATCACGAGCGGATCCTAGGCCCAAGCTCCTTTGCTTACCTCCTTTGCCTCTCCTATGTCTTGTAGGGGCATTGGGAAAGTGATCAAGAATTGGAACTTTTCTAGGGTTAGGGTTTGGAGATGACATTGTTGAAGAATGATATACTAAAAGGGGGAGAAAATACAAGTAAGTAAGAAATTGCTTGTTGAAGATCTATGAAGAAGAAGGTAAACGAAGGAGGGTTAAAAATGCTTATAATGACAACCGTCAAACTTAGAAGTGCAATGAAGGAAAGCCTATAATAAATGCAACTATCATTTCGTGAATAGTGTGAATGAAGAAGTCTCGAAAAAAGGAGGTAGAATTGCAGAATCAATCAGAAGGTGGCACGTATGTAAAACATTAAATGGAAGGGACAATTGAAGCGTCAGTATTTGTCATAATATTAATTACGACAAAAATTCCCTTTTTATGAAAATTCACTTCCCAATTATTTACATGATAAATAAATGGAAAGTGGGGGGACTAAAAAAAACTGAATTTACATTGTAGGTGACGTGACATGACACGTGGACTGGTCAAACGGTCAAAACACAATAAATAGCCAAGAGGCACGGGTGACAACAGATAAGAGAAAAAGAAAGCAACATTGGCATGGACCGCCACTAAAATAGGTACGAGTCTCGTACCTATCCAAGTCATCTAAAGACCGAAGATCGGAAGAAGTTGAAGATACGAATCTGATGACGTAAAAGAGTATAAATATAGCATTAAATATCAAATACGTTAGAATATTTGTTTTAAAAAGAAATGATTGTGTAACGTTTTTTTAATGTCATTTATTGTTCATAATTGCCTCATTAAGACAAAGGCATTACCTCTTCTCCTAGGATCAGCTATAAAAGGAGAAGAACTCACCATCTGTAAGGATACGAAATATTATTGGAAACTTACTGAAATACAAAATTATTTACTGCTTTACCATCATTCTCAAAAGTATTTTGTTTTCTTCTCCTGATTATCAGTAACCCGAATTTCTTTTTAGCTTTGACCAAAGACTCAGATTTTTGGTTAAACACAGTCCTTTGTCTCATTCTCGCATCAATTATAATGGCGGAACATGTAGTAATGCGGATAAACCCACATGTGATAATTGCGGGAAACTTGACTTGAAAAGAAAGATTGTTTTCTATTGATTGGGTATCCTGAATGGTGGGGTACAAGACGAGGAGGAGGAAGAACTACTTGACGTGGTCGTGGCGTATGATTTGGAAAAAAACTTTAGTAATTATGGACGTGGTGGAACTGGTCGTGGGACTACAGCAGTTACTAATGCTGCACAAGCAATCGAGTCAAATGGTAAAATACACTACTAGAATTCCGGAAAAAAGCGATCAAACTTTAGCGACTAAAGTTGGTCTGTCAAGAAAAGCGACCAAAGTTGGTCGCTAAATTGACGAATACAATAAAATAATTATTTGATATACATTAGCGACCAAGGTTGGTCGCTACTTGGTCGCTAATTTTGCCAAAATATTAACCGGACTGGTCAGACTTGCTTGGTCAAAGGTATACTGAGATTAGCGATCAACGTTGGTCGCTACAGGAGGACCCACTTATAATAATTATAATATTATTTTAAAAAAATTATAAAATATAAATAAATATAATTTAAAATTAGCGACCAAAGTTGGTCACTAATTAAGGGGTAAGCAGATAGCGACCAACTTTGGTCGCTAAAATGGGACCCAATTATAAAATTTTAATAATTATATTTTTATTTAAAAAAATTTATAAAATATAAAAAAATATAATTCAAATTTAGCGACCAAAGTTGGTCGCTTACGAAAATAGAGACCAACTTTGGTCGCTAATCTGGGACCGAGTTCTAACGTTTAACAATTATATTATTATTTTAAATATTATATAAAATATAAATAAATCTGATTTAAATTTAGCGACCAACTTTGGTCGCTAATTTAAATTTATGTATATTTAGCGACCAAAGTTGGTCTCTTTTCAAGTCAACAATGGTCAAAATTAAAAATCACTTTTGTATTTACTATCTAAATAATATAAATGTAACCCGCTAACACTTTTGTAATACAAAGGATGAATAAACTAAAATATACTCTAACATGCTATATATGCAGTTAAGCAGTACTATGTGTGTGTGTGTGTGTCTATATATATATATATATATATATATATATATATATATATATATATATATATAAGAACATGAAGCGCTCAGAACACAGGGACATGTTCTTTTAGGTATTGATACACTTGTAATTTGATTCATCGACTTATAACCTACTCATGTATATATATTAACAATAAATTAAAACGTCTCGACTTATATCAATTAATATATAGTATATATACTAAGTGTATTATATATCAAGGTATATTCGATATATATAGTATAATATATATATATATATATATATATATATATATATATATATATATATATATATATATAAGAACATGAAGCGCTCGGAACACAGGGACAGGTTCTTTTAGGTATTGATACACTTGTAAATTGATTGATCGACTTATAACCTACTCATATGCATATATATATATATATATTAACAATATAATATTAGCTAATGCACTAATACTTAGTGCATAGTATAGTATAGTATAGTATAGTATAGTATATATACTAAGTGTATTATATATCAAGGTATATTCGATATATATAGTATATATATATATATATATATATATATATATATATATATATATATATATATATATATATATATATATATATATATAAGAACATGAAGCGCTCGGAACACAGGGACGGGTTCTTTTAGGTATTGATACACTTGTAAATTGATTCATCGACTTATAACCTACTCATATGCATGTATATATATTAACAATAAATTAAAACATCTTGACTTATATCAATTAATATATATATATATATATATATATATATATATATATATATATATATATATATATATATATTTTTTAAATATTATATATTTATTTATATATGTGTATATATATAGAGAGAGAGCTTAAATTGAATTAAAATCCTAAATTTATATTACGTATGTACATAATTTTAAATTTAATTAAAAGTAATTTAATTTCTTTTAGAAATAGCGACCAACTTTGGTCGCTATTTTGGTCAAAAAGTCAAAACTTATTTTTCTACCAAAATAGCGACCAAAGTTGGTCGCTATTTTTAATTCCAGTGTCAAAATCAGGTTTCCCCTCCCTTTTTTTCAAAAAAAATTCCCAAAATCTCTCTTTTCTCTCTCACACTCAACCCCCCCGATGACTCCCAGCAGCAGCGGTGCCACCCACGCCACCGATGATAGCAGCTCCACCGCCGGCGACCTCCATTCCCAAGGTAAATTTCTTTCTTCTTTCTTTGTTTTTTTTCGAAATACAACGATTTTGTTTAATTTCTCCATGTTAGGGTTCAAAGTTATATATTATTTGTTCAACCATGTTAGTGTTCAAAGTTAATTTCTCCATGTTAGGGTTTAATTTCTCCATGTTAGGGTTCAAAGTTAGCTCAACCATGATAGAGTTCAAAGTTATATATTATTTGCAATTTTTAGGGTTCTTATTAATACATTTAGTCCAAAATATTTAGTTTCACCGACTAATTAGGGAAGAAATTGTTTGAAGAGAAGAAACCCTAAGAGTGGCACCTTTAGGATTATGTATTGAAATTTTAGTTTATAAATTAAAATTTTAGGATATGACTTGAACTTTTGTGGATATGAGTTGAACCTTTAGGATATGAATTGAACCTTTAGGATATGAGTTGGACTTTTAGTTTATGTATTAAAATTTTAGTTTATAAATTGAAATTTTAGGATATGACTTGAACTTTTGTGGATATGAGTTGAACCTTTAGGATATGAATTGAACATTTAGGATATGAATTGGACTTTTAGTTTATGAATTGGAATTTTAGTTAATAAATTGAAATTTTAGGATATGACTTGAACTTTTGTGGATATGAGTTGAACCTTTAGGATATGAATTGGACTTTTAGTTTATGTATTGGAATTTTAGTTTATAAATTGAAATTTTAGGATATGACTTGAACTTTTGTGGATATGAGTTGAACCTTTAGGATATGAATTGAACCTTTAGGATATGAATTGGACTTTTAGTTTATGTATTGGAATTTTAGTTTATAAATTGAAATGTTAGGATATGACTTGAACTTTTGTGGATATGAGTTGAACCTTTAGGATATGAATTGAACCTTTAGGATATTAGTTTATATATTGGAATTTTAGTTTATAAATTGAAATTTTAGGATATGACTTGAACTTTTGTGGATATGAGTTGAACCTTTAGGATATGAATTGAACCTTTAGGATATGAATTGGACTTTTAGTTTATGTATTGGAATTTTAGTTTATAAATTGAAATTTTAGGATATGACTTGAACTTTTGTGGATATGAGTTGAACTTTTAAGATATGAATTGAACCTTTAGGATATTAGTTTATGTATTGGAATTTTAGTTTATAAATTGAAATTTTAGGATATGACTTGAACTTTTGTGGATATGAGTTGAACCTTTAGGATATGAATTGAACCTTTAGGATATGAATTGGACTTTTAGTTTATGTATTGGAATTTTAGTTTATAAATTGAAATTTTAGGATATGACTTGAACTTTTGTGGATATGAGTTGAACTTTTAAGATATGAATTGAACCTTTAGGATATTAGTTTATGTATTGGAATTTTAGTTTATAAATTGAAATTTTAGGATATGAGTTGAACCTTTAGGATATGAATTGAACATTTAGGATATGAATTGGACTTTTAGTTTATGAATTGGAATTTTAGTTAATAAATTGAAATTTTAGGATATGACTTGAACTTTTGTGGATATGAGTTGAACCTTTAGGATATGAATTGGACTTTTAGTTATGTATTGAAATTTTAGTTTATAAATTGAAATTTTAGGATATGACTTGAACTTTTGTGGATATGAGTTGAACCTTTAGGATATCAATTGAACCTTTAGGATATGAATTGGACTTTTAGTTTATGTATTGAAATTTTAGTTTATAAATTGAAATGTTAGGATATGACTTGAACTTTTGTGGATATGAGTTGAACCTTTAGGATATGAATTGAACCTTTATGATATTAGTTTATATATTGGAATTTTAGTTTATAAATTGAAATTTTAGGATATGACTTGAACTTTTGTGGATATGAGTTGAATCTTTAGGATATGAATTGAACCTTTAGGATATGAATTGGACTTTTAGTTTATGTATTGGAATTTTAGTTTATAAATTGAAATTTTAGGATATGACTTGAACTTTTGTGGATATGAGTTGAACTTTTAAGATATGAATTGAACCTTTAGGATATTAGTTTATGTATTGGAATTTTAGTTTATAAATTGAAATTTTAGGATATGACTTGAACTTTTGTGGATATGAGTTGAACCTTTAGGATATGAATTGAACCTTTAGGATATTAGTTTATGTATTGGAATTTTAGTTTATAAATTGAAATTTTAGGATATGACTTGAACTTTTGTGGATATGAGTTGAACCTTTAGGATATGAATTGAACCTTTAGGATATTAGTTTATGTATTGGAATTTTAGTTTATAAATTGAAATTTTAGGATATGACTTGAACTTTTGTGGATATGAGTTGAACTTTTAGGATATGAATTGAATATTTAGGATATGAATTGGACTTTTAGTTTATGTATTGGAATTTTAGTTTATAAATTGAAATTTTAGGATATAACTTGAACTTTTGTGGATATGAGTTGAATCTTTAGGATATGAATTAAAATTTTTGGTTTATGTTGGAATTTTAGTTTATAAATTGAAATTTTAGGATATGACTTGAACTTTTGTGGATATGAGTTGAACCTTTAGGATATGAATTGAAATATTTGTGTATGAATTGAAGTTTTAGGATATGAATTGAAATTTTTGTGTATGAATTGAACTTTTTAGGATATGAATTGAGTCTTTAGGATATGAATTGAACTTTTGTGGATATGAATTAAAATTTAGGATTGCGGGAGGATTTTGTAGAAGGGGTTGATGACTTTATTAGACATGCAATGGAACTTCCAGCCTAGCATTTGTCACGTAATTTCTTTATCAAGGAGGTGTGACAGTTCTCATTAGCGACAATGATGATAAGAAGGCAATGGCATGTGTTTCAAACAGTGATGGTGTAGGTAGGAATTTAACATTTCCTAAATTGATAAAAGAAAAGGTTATAGAGGAATTCTCTACTTCATTTTCCAAGAGGAAGTAGAGAATTCCTCTATAACCTCTTCTTTTATCTGCTTAGGAAATGTTAAATTCTTACCTACACCATCACTGTTTGAAACACATGCCTTTGCCTTCTCATAATCATTGTCGCTAATGAGAATAACAATTGATCAAAGACACACCCTGTCGGGTACTGTATCCAAGTTACTCTCTGTATCTAAGTTCATCCCGAGTAATAGTACCACGAGGATAATCACCAAAGCCACTAGACAACTTTATGATGCCAATGAAGTAAGATGAGCTATTCAATGAGACTCG
This sequence comes from Nicotiana tabacum, assembly GCF_000715075.1. Classification (NCBI taxonomy): domain Eukaryota; kingdom Viridiplantae; phylum Streptophyta; class Magnoliopsida; order Solanales; family Solanaceae; genus Nicotiana; species Nicotiana tabacum. Next base: position 83,003,703 of record NC_134095.1, read on the forward strand.
TATTGTAAAGAAGAAGAAAGAGACTGATCCAGAAAGGTGGGTCGAGGGTCGAGCCTCGACTATACATGTAAGTTTTTTACTTTTCATTAAGTATTTTGATTTACTTTTATATAAATTTTGAAATACTAATTCAATATAATTTTTCTTATAGGTTCGCTTCACAACTGATGTGGGGGAATTCATACGCAGTCAACCACCTAATGAGTCGGGCGAGACAATCCAACTTTTGGACGAGGATGCTGAAAGAACACTCCTTGAGTACTTTATATACTTTGAACTAGACAATAGAACCAGTTTTCGAATGGGCTTGTAATAAGCGTTAACTTAGTTTTGTTAGCTTAATGTGTTAGTTCTATTGAACTTTATACTTTGTTGCTTTTTATTGTTGTTGTTGTTTATTGTTGTTGTTGTTGTTGGTATAAAATGCCTGTTTAGAATTTTTGGTAAGCTGGCAGGTGGTGTAGCTACCAAAACAGGCAGTTTCTGCCAAAAATATACCAAGAAAAGCGACCAACTTTGGTCGCTAGTTGGTCGCTTTTCCCTTAAAAAAAACAATTTTCTGGGCAATAGCGACCAACCTTGGTCGCTATTTAACCCAGATTTCTCAAAAGCGACCAACTTAGGTCGCTATTCTATTTAAAAAAAAATAATTTCTGGAAATATAGCGACCAAAGTTGGTCGCTTATAATTAAAAAAAATTATTTCTTGAAGTTAGCGACCAACTGTGGTCGCTTATTTTAAAAAAAAATTAAAAAATTAATAAAAAAGCGACCAATCTTGGTCTCTATTTTCCAGATTTTAAAATATAATATTTGGATTAGAGACCAAAGTTGGTTGCTTTTTTATGATTAATAATAAATAAATAAATAAATAACGTATTTTACATTTAGAGACCAACTTTGGTCGCCAAAATTATATTATTAAAATAATAAAGCGACCAAAGTTGGTCGCTATAGTCTTTACCCGGAATATTTGGTTCTTTTACCTTAGAAACTAAAGTTGGTCGCTAATTAGAGACCAACTTTGGTCCCTAAAATAAAGGGACCAACAATATTGCGACCAGGCATGTTTGGTCGCTTTTTGGTCGCTTTTAGGCCTATAAGCGACCAACTTTGGTCGCTTTTAGGCCTATAAGCGACCAACTTTGGTCGCTTTTTGTGGTCGCTTTTTACCGGATTTCTAGTAGTGATAGAGTCACATGTTAATGCTCGGATAGGGTTATCTAATGAGCATTAGAGTGCACTAGCATATATCCGTGCTTAATTCCCACAATAAAAACCATGATAAATTATTAGGTAATACTTTTGGAATTCGCTGGATTGTTGACTCGGGGGCATCTCACCATACGAGTGGTGATGCCAAGTTATTGAAAGATTTATGTGATGTGACACCATATCTAGTAGGCATTCCAAAAGGTTCTACGACTATAGCTTTGAAGGCGGGGACTGTTATATTCGAAAATAATCTGAAATTACATCATGTTCTTTATGTACCTCAATTAAAATGCAATTTAATCTCTGTGTCTAAGCTCGCTAATGAAAATAATTGCTTAGTCATATTTGTTGATATGCTTTGTGTGATACAGGACCAGACTTTAAGAACAATGACTGGGGTAGGTGAAAAATATGATGGGGTATATTATTTGAAGTTTGTGGCACGAGCTCAAGCAAATAACACCCATAAGGTGGATAATTTTGATTTACGGCATCGTCATCTTGGGCATCCTTCCAATAAGATAGTTTCTCTTTTTCCTTGAATTAGTAGTTGTATTAGAGCAGATGAGCTGGGTAATGTTTGTTTAAGAGCAAAACAGACAAGAGAAATGTTTCCTAATAGTATGAATAAAAGTGCTAATTTGTTTGAATTAATTCATTGTGATACGTGGGGCCCTTATTGTGTTCCTTCTTCTTGTGGTGTTGTGTATTTCCTTACTATTGTGTATGATTTTTCTCGTGGTGTGTGGGTCTACTTAATAGCCGAGAAAAGTGAGGTTAAACATAAAATAAAATAATTTTGTTCCATCGATATGACTTAGTTTCAGAAAAGGGTGAAAATACTTAAAAGCGGCAACAGTAAGGAGTTCACTTGTCTTCATACTTTTGTACTAGTGGAACGAAAGCATCGTTATATTTTGAATGTTGCTCATGCACTCTGTTTCCAAGCTATTTTGTCGATCTCATTTTGGGGAGAATGTGTTTTGACGGTAGTTCATCTTATTAATCGAACTCCTACTCCCATATTGAATGGAAAGACTCCTTATGTGTTAATTTTTGGAAAAGAACCTTCCTATAAGCGTCTAAATGTATTTGAATGTCTATGTTTTGCTCATCTTAGGTCCCGTGAAAAAGATAAGCTTAACTTGTATTTTTGCTGGATACCCTTTCGGGAAGAAGGGATTGCGTGTCTATGATTTAGATACTGCAGGTTTTTTTGTGTCTCGTCATATTATTTTTGATGAAAAAGTCTTCTTTTATGATAGTTCACTATTTGACTCTGAGCCTACCACTCCGCTAGATTCCGCTGGTGCTTCTCCCACTAATGATCATATTATGCAACATGACCACTCACCCTCTGTTCACTCAAAGGGAGGTTTGATATTGAGACTAACGTAAATGAAGAAATAAGGGTAGATGTTACTTCTCCTAATCCAATTCAGGAGAAAAATGTGAACACAAGTTCTACCATTGTGGATACAGAAACTTCTACTACTACTACTATTATGGATGAAGCTCTTGGTCGGGGACATCGAGAAATCAAAGTTTCCACCAGATTAAAAAATTATGTATATTACACACCTCAATGTCATACTACTTTGTGCATAGATACCTCAACGCAAAGCTCAACAACTACTCATTCACAGTCCTCGAGTATGCCATATCCCATAGCTAACTATGTGACTTGCAATAATTTTTCTTCTAGACACAAGAGCTTTCTGGTAGCTGTTGCTGCAGGTATTGAACCCACAAGGTTTTATGATGATGTGTGTGGCTCTCTTTGGCGATGTGCTATGAAAGAATAAATTGACGCACTGCAAAAGAATGGTACAAGGACATTAGAGTTTCTTCCCCCCGTGAAAGAAGACTATTGGATACAAGTAGGTATATAAACTCAAATATGATTTTCATGGTACAGTTGACCGATTTAAAGCTCGGCTTGTGGTTCTTGGTAACAACCAGGTGGCTGAAATTGAATACAATAAAAATTTCGCTGTGATGGCGAAAATGGTTACTATACGAGTTTTCCTTAGCATTATTGTGGCTAAAAAATGGAAATTGCATTAAATGGATGTTTATAATGCATTCTTGCTCGAGGATCTAGATGAAGGTGTTTATATGCAATTCCACCTGGATTGGGGACATCAACTCAAGGGAAGATGTGTCGCCTTCACAAATCTGTATATGGGTTGCGACAAGCTCTAAGAAATTGGTTTGCAAAACTTGTTACAACCTTAAAGATATTTTGTGCAATCATTTTTAGATTAATTATTCTTTATTTTGTTATCTAATGAATGATTTGACATTGCATGTTCTTGTTTATGCCGACGATCTGATCATTGTAGGAGACGATTCTGGTGCTATTGCTAACTTCTAACAATATTTGCATCATTGCTTTCATGTGAAATAACTTGGGCCATTAAAATATTTTTGGGGGATAGAAGTCGCCAGAGGTAAAAGTGATTTGTTTCTTTGCCAGAGAAAATATGCACTCAATATTTTGAGTGAAATTAGACTTCTTGGAGCCAAACCTGATAGCTTTCCTATTGCGAAGAATCATAAACTCGCGTTGGACAATGGTAATGATTTTTTTGAACCTGAAAAATATAGACGATTGGTCAGTCAACTGATTTATTTGACCATCACTCGTCTCGAGTTGTTGTCAGGATCAAAAATACAACTGTGATGGAACGTAAACCAACACGCTAGGTAAACAATTAACAATAATCCAATTTAAAATGAAATTTACTGAGAAAATAAATGATGAAATAACTGAACTTTTATACAAAAATCCCAAGGGTTGGTTGCACAAATCATGAGCTTTTAAGACTTGGAAATTTACATAGTCGGTATGAAATAAATACAACATCTGATCGAAATATACATAAACAGATTTATAAATCTAAAGTTACCAAGAACAAGATGGAGCTATAATCAGGATGCAAGTACATATTCAATGCCAGTTCCTAGCATATACAACAATATCAACTCCAAAATCTGCACGCAAGGTGCAGAAGTGTTGCATGAGTACAACCGTTGACAGTAGTGACGAGCTCGGAAAAATGGTCAGAGTCCAAGACCATAGCCAAAAATAACTCGTAACAATATAATGAAAGCAGTACATGTAATACTCTCAAGATCTGATGCTCAGCTCGTTCACGGTTATAGAAGAATAGACATGCTTTTCAGGTATAGCAGAAAAACCTCAACCTTTCACCAGAATATAAAGCCAGCATGACTTGCTGCGACATGCAGTCCGATCTCATAATAAGTCAATAAAGCCTACTGCGGCGTGCATCCCGATCCCATAAATGAGCCAATAAGGCCTGCTGTAGCGTGCAACCCGATTCCATAAATAGCCAATAAGGCCTGCTGCGACGTGTAGCCTGATCCCATAAATAGCCAATAAGCTCTACTATGGCATGCAACCCAATCCCATAAATAGACAATAAGGGTTGCTGCGGCATGCAGCTCGATCCCATAAATATCACTCACAATTCGGCTCTCAGGCCCAACTTCAATCATCAATCTCTCAAGTATCAAGGGCTCATACTCTCGTACCACTTAGCCCAAACAATTATAACATATGATTTAACAATGAATGATGAACAGAGACTGAGATATGATATGCAAATAAAAGATCATGGCTGAGTATTATAGTTAGAGCAGATAACTCAAAACAATAGAGATAGCCTCACTAGGTCTCAACCGAATAAGCGCATATCCTAAATATTATTTCTAACATGATTCACAACTCATATAATCAAACAAGTAGGGCAAACATGAATGTAATAAGATATATCAGCCAAACAAGTCCGCTCATAGTCTAATAGTCAACTAGAAATATAATTTCACTGGTGCACGCCCACCTGCTCATTGCCTAGCATGTGCGTCACCTCAATACATCTCTTATAACATAGTTCCCAGGGTTAAATACCCTCAAATCCAAGATTCAGATATCTTACTTACCTCGAACAAGCCAAATCCAGTACCGAGCAAGCCAAACAATACCATGCCACGTGTAACAACCTCTGAACAACGCGAAACTAACCAAAAGCAACTCAAATACATTAGATAATGCCTAAGGAAACAATCCCAATCGATAAAGGTCAAATCTTTAATCAATAACTCAAAGTCAACCAAAAAAGTCAAACCCAGGCTTGCATCTCGGAACCCGACAAAACTTACAAATTCCGACAATCAATTCAATTACGAGTTTAACCATACTAATTTTACTCAAATCTGACTCCGTATCGATGTTCAAAACTAAAAAATTCACTTTATGAAGACAAAAAACCCCAATTTCTCTTTTGAAATCATCAATCGTATGCCAAAAACGAAGAAAGATTCATGAAATATAATCAAAATTGAGTAGAAAACACTTACCCCAATCCATGTATTGAAAATCACTTCAACAATTGCCCTAATCCAAGCTCCATAGTTTCAAATATGATAAAATAACTCAAAAGTCCGAAATAGAGTACTTATATGCATTGCCCAGTGGTACTCTACGCGATCGTGGTAGTACCCTCGCGTTTCACAAATATACGCTCCCACAATTAACTCTACGCGTTCTTGGAACAAGCCTCACGAACGCAATACACAAATTTGACAGAACTATGCGAATGCAGGAGCATCGTCGCGGACGCGAACAAGAAACCATTGACTGCCCAGCTCAGCCAAAACACTACGCGAACACGTAGAAGCAGACGTGAATGCGAAGAAGACTAGTCCCCACAACCTATGCGAACACGATAACCTAGTCGCGAATGCGATGAAGTAACTTACCCAGCTCCCATAATACACTACGCATTGCGGTCTCCTTTTCGCGAACGCGATGAGGAATTGAAACACCAGAAATCAGCAGAACACAACAATGCTAAAATAAGCCGAAATCCATCTGAAATGCATCCGAGCCCTCCGGGACCCCGTCCAAACATGCCAACAAGTTGAAAAACATAACATAGACCTACTCGAGGCCTCAAATAACACATAACAATCTCAAAACGACGAATAACACCTTAAATCAAACTTGATGAACTTTTGAAATTTCAACTTCCAAAACTCATGTTGAACCATATCAAATCAACACATAATGACCTCAAATTTTGTACACAAGTCCCAAATGATATAACAAAGCTATTCCAATTATCGGAACCACAATCCGAACCCGATATAATTAAATTCAACTCCCGATCAAACTTATAAGCATTTCAAATCTTCAAATTACAACTTTTGCCAAATAGTACCAAAACTTTCTAGAAATATCCAAATGAAAATCCGAGCATACGCCCAAGTCAAAAATTACCATCCTGACCTAAAGGAACCATCAAAACTCCAATCCGTTAAAATACGTAAAAGTCAAACTTGGTCAACTCTTTCAACTTAAAGCTTCCTAGTTGAGAATCATTCTTCCAAATCAATTCTGAATCAACTAAAAATCAAAACCGACAATTCACACAAGTCATAATACATCATATGAAGCTACTTAAGACTTCAAATAGTTGAACAGAATGCAAATGCTCAAAACGACCAGTCGGGTTATTACATTCTCCCCCACTTAAACATGCATTCTCGAACGTGCCAAGAGTCATTCTAAGGCCATAAATTCACTGTGTAATATTACCATGCACATACCCGGGGTTGATCCCACGTCACACTATTCCATATAATCCTGACACATAATATAACTAAAGATCATCACTTCATCCTTAGCCCATAAACCTTGGTACCAAGTTTCCAACATCCGTAATTCCTTACAAGACCCGAATCTCGCATCTACACACCGTATAAGTCTGAACAAGTTGTATCAAGCCATAAACATAGCCCAAGATTTAATCACATGATATACCATATAACTTGCATACTCGCAGCAATAATTTCCGATCACAGTAGCTGCTCAAAAACAAACCTTGTACTGATAAAAATCCTCATATCATATAAAACCTCATTTAAAACCTTCGTAACGAAACACACAGAAACTCATAACCACTCATCGGACCAAAAAGTTAAGGAGCTCTCTCTCTCTCTCTCTCTCTCTCTCTCATCCAACCAAAACCAAGGCCAAATTCTAAGCCAACTTCCGATATTATTCTTCCAAACATACCGTAAACAAATTCGATAGTATCCATTCTAGTTCCAATGAACTTATCTCATCAAACACAGCTATTCTACAGACATGCCATACCAATACAACCTAAAGCCACAAACTGTGTAATCCGTGCAACAATAAGTGACAATTCAAATATATTCAATCATGGAAAATGACTAAAATGAGAGAACCGTGCCGCAAGCTCTACAAGTACCACCACAAACGCAATGCTATGAACTCATCACACATAGTAGAACCAAGACACACGAATCTATCACAAATGATCATATCCCAACATAACCTCATTGCAATGCATGACCCATCCAAACACCGGTCCATATGAAATACCTCAAGCCACAATGCTAAAAAAAATCAATAACCACATACAATTCGGCATCAAGTACACAAAGTGCATGACCATAACCATGGAGGAGCAACTAACACAATATAACACAGCCTGGAAAGACCATAACCAAGACACAATCAACTATTCAATACCCTAATAACCATCTTGCTCGAATTCCGCTACAAGGCCTAGACAGAACCACATCATGTGTGCATATAACCAACAAATCACAATGCTTTATAGCATATAAGAGTATCATACAAAACATATCAGAATAGGAACAAGATCAACTCTAACCGAATGACACACCCCTCAACACTAACAGTTCTGAGTCAACAAATTTTGACCCGGTGTAGAATACACATCCTCATTGGCCTACCAATGGGCCCCCAAATCAACTTCGATGATACCTAAATGGACAAATAGACCTCCAAAGTCCACAATGATCTAACTGTGACATGTATTACCATCTGGCTAACTTTGGCCGCATCTTCACAGTCTGCAACCCTGAAACAATTTGCTTCTGAGAACTTTCAGTCTCAAAATCCAAAAACACATGAACCATCACAGCCGATCCTAATTCCACCACTCAATGACTAACACATCTCTCATACACAATCATCCTATGAGAAATACTTCTATAATTCCCCCGCTCCATATGAAAAAATTTGAACATCAGTTGTAGCTCAACCGGGCGAGTACCACAATAATAATAAAGCATTTGTAAGTCAAAACACAGTGCACCTTCTAAAATACGCACCCTTCTTAGGCAATACTAAGTAGTAATAACATTCATCTAATCATCTAAAGTCGTCCATGCTGTCTAAGAATTCATGACTTTCCTTCCAAAACTATGCTGCCACCTTGTACAATGCAAATCTCAATCCCACACGGCGCACCGCATCTGTCATGCCATCATATGAAAATGCGAGAATCCTATTATCCACACTGGGTCATAAGTCGAATACACACTCAATTAGTCAGAAACCTTCCACTTGATCCAATCCAAGAGAAGATCACAACACATAACCAAACTCCCCATGCTTGTAGAAACTATCCATCCGAAGCTGTGGTAGAAATCACCAAGAATACTTCGAAACCCATCTGCACATAACCAAGCCATCAGAACTTCATCCCTCTAACTCAACCAAGTCACGCAGGTTTCCAAACCAAAGAGTATTGCCATAAAACACCTGTAGAGACTCGCCACATCATAAGTACCCAAAGAATCGATCATATCCATCACGGTACTGATCCAAACCTACTACCACGCCGTCCTATTTCTCTGATTTTCCTCTGAATTGCCTTCAAGTTAATACTTCTTCTTTCCATAATACTACAGACCTGACCCAAAGCTCACCACACAAGATCCTAGTATAAAACCATATCGCACTAAGGTCCATAAACAGTTGTATTCCCTCTTAGGCACCCCAAAAGTACCATAACTAAGACACCCACTATAAGGAGGTCTTCTGTGAATTTAAAGTTGTTCCTTTTACCTTTCTGATACTGAAATATAGAATCCATAGTGATACATAAATACCTCAAGTCCCGACACCATCTAGTGCAAATCTTAGATCATAGCCCTATACTAATCTTTGGAAATCCTCCAAATGCCACAGATAAATCTTGAACTCTTTAGAACCTTCTCGAGATTTATCCTCTCTGCTCAAATCTTATTTTCTCCGCCCAAACGGGCCTAACGACCAGTGCCCCATTAGCACAATAATACTCAAAAAAGTAATCTATACTCCTAAGCAACTGAATGAATCCCTTTTGTTAGTACATTACATCCGTTACGCATAACAGACCCAAATCATTCCAACACCTCCATATATCCATAAGGTGTTATACCTCATACATTCAGAAATTTCCTTGCTTAAGTCGTTCTCAAAACCAAGCTTTGCAAGTCATTATCGATCCACAAATATGCCTCAAACTGAAATCGGTGCAACACATAATCGTGCAATCAAATCGTCGATATCAGACTCCCCTACTTGTATTAAATCCATGGAACAAAACATTTGATAACTCAAAATACCCGTATTCTATTACTGCCATAATCTCGCACTGAAATTCAACTAAATTCTTCATGAACCCATATAGTACTAATCATAAAGTTACCTCAAATCATATGTTAAACTCACATTCATCACGTGACAGTTAAGACAACTCCCTCAAGTGATCCAAACTCAATTTGAAACCCATATAACCCACCGGTAGAAAGAAACTCTCCATACAACATCATAAGGGTCGCACATCCATAGATTACCTAGCATGTGATAACCCACTTGCTTAGTCTTAAACTGACATCTCTCTATACCCTTTTACGGCCACACCTACTACGCAATTTCCCAAGTCTAAAATCATCAACAATACATGAGAAGCTACTTCTTCCCACAAATAAACAATATAAAAGATCCCTTAACATGATCATAACTTGAGACAGTACAACATATCAAGGCAGAATTCAAGCATCCAATAATCCTTTTTACATCCCAAACAACCCTTCTCATAACATCAAATCCATCTGAACACATCTCGTAGTCACATGCTACACATCATGTAGCTATCCAACCACTCACCAAGTCGTCAGTCCCACTTACAAGGACACCACCGGACATAGAAATCTAAACACACATACTCACAAAACTGAAACCACCGAGCCTAAGCTATGGTAAAAACTCAGCCTCAAGTCCTCCAGACTGGACCAACTCCAAAACACAAAAGTGCATCTCGCAGTGCATCTATGGAATCGCAAGCCGTCGATGCACAACTAATACCGAAAGCTCGCATACACGAGTGAGTGGAAGGAATTTAAAGGGATACGCTTCAAGCTGAATTAATGCCGCAAGATAAGTATATAAAAATGGGAAGTTTATCCTAAATGCGCTATGGCCTCTCAAAGATAGTTATGGATGTCATAATACCGATCCACTAGACTCTACTAGACACTTGCTCATGACTCGTAGAACCAATGAACCTAGAGCTCTGATATCAATTTATCATGATCCAAAAACCAACTAGTTGTGATGACACCTAAACCAACCCACTAGGTAAGCCAATTAATAATAATCCAATTCAAAATGAGATTCACTGAGAAAATAAATGATGAAATAATTGAACTTTTATACAAAAATCTCAAGGGTTGGTAGTATAAATCATGAACTTCTAAGACTTAGAATTTTACATAGCTAGTATGAAAATAAATACATTGTCTATTCGAAATATACATAAACGGATTGATAAATCTAAAGCTACCAAGAACAAGAGGTAGCTATAATCAGAACACAGGTACATCTTCAAGACTAGCTCCCGCCACACATAGTGTGATGACCCGGTAGATGATTTTGAGATTTAACCTCTATTCCCGTGTTCTAAGACCTCGAATAGCTTTGTTTAAAATTCCTCGATTTTAATGTGCAGTCCATGTTTTTTTGAAATTTTTTATGTGAAAAATTTAAGAAAATGTGAATTTTTATCTTTAGAATGGCTTGAATTGACTACGATTAATAATTTGTGTAAATGGACTCGAATAAGTATTTTGATGGTTTCGGGGGGTCCGTATCGTGATTTGGGACTTGGGCATATTCCCAAAATTGAATTCTGAAGTCCCTAACTTGGTTTGACTCATTTGTCAAAACTAGTATTTTTAAAAGTTAAAGAACTTCTATGTTTGATCGTAAGTTGACTTCTTAGCTAACGTGTTCGGAATTTGATGTTAAAACTTGTTATAGTTCTGTATTGCTATTTGAAACTTGTCTGCAAAATTTGTTCCAATTCAGAATTGATTTGACATGATTCAGGCACCTACATGTGATTCTAATGTTCTTGAGTTTCACACTGAAAGTTCATTCATTTTGAGGATTGATTCGTAGATTTAGATGTTGTTTTGGTGATTTGATTATGTGAAAAAATTTGTATGATGTTATTACATTTGTGTGAATGTTTGGTTTGGAGCCCGAGGGGCTCGGGTGCGTTCGAAATATGTTTAAAATGAGTTTGCCTAAGGCTAGGACTGCTGGTGCAATGCCATTTCTGGTGAACTGCTCTAGATCTCACAATTGCGATGTCTAGCTCACAATTACGAGCCTCGCTTTTGCGAACAATGATTCGTATTTGCGAGCATATGCCGGATTAGGTGGAACTCGCATATGCGAGATTTTGTTTGCATTTGAGAAGTGTGGGCCATCACATTTGTGACGGAGATGGTTGCAATTGCGATCATTGACCATTGTTGACTGCTTCACATTTGCGAAGTTTAAGCTCGCATTTGTGAAGGATGGAATCTTGCATTTGCGAGCTAAAATGTTGCATTTTTAACAACTGCTCTTCTGAGATAGGGTCGTATTTGCGACCCCTTTCTCGCATTTGTGATGTTTGCAATTGAGAACAAGACATCGTAATTGCGACATCCACAACTGGGTAAAGGGGGGGGGAACGGAACTTAGCTCATTTCTCACATTTTCTCAACCCTAAGACCCAAAAGGAGATTTTCAAAGAGATTTTTCTTCGTATATTCATTGGTATGTGACTTTAATTTATTTCTTTTCAATTACCCAGTACACTTTATGAGATTTCGATTTCAAATTTAGGAATTTCATGGTAGAAATTAGGAAAATGGGTAGAACTAGGTATTTTAATAAAATTGGGATTAAGACCTCGAATTGAGATTGGATTTCAAAATAAAATACATAACCAGGCTTGGGGTTGGATGGATAATCAGATTTTTTGTTCGAATATCGATTTTGACCAAGCAGGTCCGGAGTTGACTTTTCTTGACTTTTTCAAAAATTATCTAAATTGAACCTCTTTCATTCGTGGGTAGTTTCTAAAGCTTATTTTGAATCATTTGGTCAATAATTTGCTAGATTTGGCTAGTTTGGAGGCTTGTTCGAAAGGCAAGGCCGTGGTTGAACTTTCAGTTTATCGCGGATTGAGGTAAGTGTTGGGTCTAACCTTGATTTGAGGGAATTAGGGACCCTTGAACTTCTTGTTATGTGCATTATATGAAAAACGACATATATGCAAGGTGACAAGTGTATATGCGTTGTTTTATTACTTGTTTTCATGCTTTCGTTTCTTCATTATATAACTTGTTACATGCCTTAATCATGCTTACTTGACTTTCATGCCATGGTTTCTACTTGCTATTTAGTATTCTTGTATTTAAATTGTCCATTCCTTTGATAATTCCACGCTTATTCACTATTTATCTCTATGTAAATCATTCTTTCTTGAGGAGGCCCACAGTTTTCTATATTCCATTCATCGGGTGCCGCTAAGAAGTATCAAGCTTTGTGGAAGCATTATTGGTGGAGGAGAATGAAGAAGTATTAAGTTGCATATGTAGTTCGGTGTTTGAATCGTCAGCAAGTAAAGTACGAGCATCAAAGGCCTGGTGGTTTGCTTCAGAGGTGGGAGATTCCTAAATGGAAGTGGGAGCGTATTACCATGGATTTTGTTGTTGTCTCCCACATACTCAAAAGAAGTTCGATGCAATATGGGTCATTATGGATAGGTCGACCAAGTTGGCACATTTTATTCAAGTGGAAATTACCTATTCTTCAGAGAGGTTAGCCGAGATCTATATCTGCGAGATCTTCTGTCTTTATGGTGTGTTTGTTTCCATCATTTCTTATTGAGGTACAATGTTCACCTCGCACTTTTGGAGGGTTGTACAGCGTGAGTTAGGGAGACGGGTTGAGTTGAGTACAACATTTCACCCCAGATTGACGGATAGTCCGAGTGCACCATTTAAATATTGGAGGATATGCTTCGCACGTGCGTCATGGATTTCAGGGGTCCTGGGGATCAATTGTCGCCGCTTTCGGAGTTTGACTACAACAAAAGCTACCAGTTGAGTATTAATTTGGATCCCTGTAAGGAATTATATGGGAGGCGGTGTCGTTCGCCAGTTGGTTGGTTCGAGCCGGGAGAGGCTCGATTGTTGGGTACCGATTTGGTTCAGGATGCCTTGGAAAAGGTCAAGATGATTCAGGATCAAATTCGCACAGCTCAGTCTTGGTAGAAGAATTATGCCGATCGGAGAGTTTATGATGTTTCATTCATGGTTGGATAGAGGGTATTGCTCCGGGTTTCACCCATAAAGGGTGTGATGAGGTTTGGAAAGAAGGGAAAGTTGAGCCTTAGGTATATCAGACCCTTTGAGATTCTTGAGAGAGTGCGTGAGGTGGCCTACAGGCTTGCCCTGCCACCTAGCTTATCAGCAGTTCATCCGGTGTTCTATGTCTCCATGCTCCGGAAGTATCATGATGATCTATCCCATGTGTTAGATTTTAGCTCAGTCCAGTTGGACAAGGATTTGACTTATGAGGAGGAGACGGTGGCTACTCTAGCTCGATAGGTCTGGATGTTGAGGTCTAAGAGTTATCCTTCAATTAGAGTTTAGTGGAGAGATCATCCGATCGAGGCAGCCATATGGGAGTCTGAGTCCGACATGCGGAGTAGATACCCACACCTTTCACTAGTTCAGGTACTTTTCTATGTTCGTTCAAGGACGAACGTCTGTTTTAGAGGTGGAGAATGTGATGACCCGATAGGCCATTTTGAGATTTAGCCTTTATTCCCATTTTTGAGACCTCAAGTAGATCTGTTTAACATTTCTCAATTTACGTGCGCAGTCTGTTTCTTTTTTTTGGAAAATGTTTATGTGAAAAATTTAAGAAAATGTGAATTTTTGTCTTTAAAATGACTTGAGTTGGCTACGGTCAATATTTTGTGTAAACAAACCCGGATTGGTATTTTGACGGTCCCGGTGGGTCAGTATCGCAATTTGGGACTTTGGCGTATTCCTGGAATTGAATTCGAAAGTCCCTAACTTGTTTTAACTCATTTTACTGAAAACTAGCATTTTTGAAAGTTGAAGAATTTGTAAGTTTGACCATAAGTTAACTTCTTAGCTAACACGTTCAGATTTTGATGTTAAAACTTGGAATAGTTCTTTATAGCTATTTGAAACTTCTCTGCAAAATTTGGTCCTATTTCGGAAGTGATTTGATATGATTCAGACACTTAAATGTGATTCTAGTGTTCTTGAGTTTCACTTATAAAGTTCATTCATTTTGATGATTGATTAGTAGATTTAGATGTTATTTTGGAGATTTGATTGCACGAGCAAGTTCGTATGAAGTTATTACACTTGTGTGCATGTTTGGTTTGGAGCCTGAGAGGCTCGGGTGAGTTCCCGACATGTTTCAGATGAGTTTGGCTAAAGCTAGGATTGCTGGTCCAATTCCATTCCTGGTGAACTGCTACAGATCTTGCAATTTCGAATAATGATTCACATTTGCGAGCATGGGCTAGATTGGGTGGAACTCGCATATGCGAGATTTTGTTCGCATTTACGAACTGTGGACTATCGCATTTGCGATGGAGGCGGTCACAATTGCGATCATTGACAACTATTGGTTGCTTCGTATTTGCGAAGTTTAGGCTCGCATTTGCGAAGGATGAAAGCTCACATTTGCAAGCTAAAATGTCTCATTTGCGACAACTGCTTTTCTGAGACAGGGTTCGCATTTGCAACCCCTTTCTCGCATTTGCGATGTTCGCAATTGTGAACAAGACATCGCAATTACGACATCCGCAGCTGGGTAAAAGAGGGGGGGAATGAGATTTAGCTCATTTCTCACATTTTCTCAACCCTAAGCACCCTAGAGACGATTTTTCAAGAAATGTTTCTTCCTAAATTCATTGGTAAGTGATTTTAATCTATTTCTTTTCAATTACCTGAGATATTTCATGAGATTTCAACATCAAATTTAGGAATTGCATGGTAGAAATTAGGGATTTGGGTATAATAAGGAATTCTTATAAAATTGTGATTTAAACCTCGAATTGGTTTTGTATTTCGAAATACATTACATAATCGGGCTCGGGGGTAAATGTATAATCGGATTTTTGTCTGATTATTAGTTTTTATCAAGCGAGCCTAGGGTTGACTTTTTCAAAATTGATGTAAATTGAACCTCTTTCATTCGTGGGTAGTTTCTAAAGCTTATTTTGAATCATTTGGTCAATAATTTCCTAGATTTGGCTACTTTGGAGGCTTGTTCGAAAGTCAAGGCCGTGGTTGAACTTTAAGTTGATTGCGGATTGCGGTAAGTATTGGGTCTAACCTTGATTTGAGGGAATTAGGGACCCTTGAACTTCTTATTATGTGCATTATATGAGAAACGTCATATATGCAAGGTGACACGTGTATATGCGATGTTTTATTACTTATTTTCATGCTTTCGTTTCTTCATTATATAATTTGTTACATGCTTTAATCATGCTTACTTGACTTCCATGTAATGGTTGGTACTTGCTATTTAGTAATCTTGTATTTAAATTGTCCATTCCTTCCATAATTCCACGTTTATTTACTATTTATCTCTATTTGCTTTCTTGCATATGTAAATTGTCTCATGCCTTGTTTTTCTTATAGTTTTGTATCATATGTTGCCTTAAATAATGTAGTTTGATTTGTGCGAATTGTTATTTGGTAGATACCGTTGAGTTAGTAAAGTTGAGACTTCGGAGTTATTCGAGATTCTTTGATTATCATGTTATTCTCCATTGATGGTACATTTGTTCTCTTGATGTATAACTTCTTGCAAATCTTGGTTGTTGATTGAAATTGTTTGGGGAGCGGGTTGCACACCGCAACAGAAATTGAAAAGTAATGAATTAAAATGGCGGAATAAGAATGGATTATGATATTAACAGCTGATGACATGGTGGGATCTGGTTGCGCGCCACAACGGATTGTTTAAAGTTGATATTATGGGATCAGGTTGCTCCCACAACATATTAATAAAAATTATATTTGTTTGTGACTGTTGGATTGGCCTAGGAAATTTAGATGAGTTATATGACTTGTTGTCATGTACTCTCTGTTAGTTGGATTTGAGTTCGCTGTTATGAATTAACTACTTTACTTACATTCCTGTCTTTTATGTTTATTATTATTGTGTACAGTTTAATGTAAGTGACCCGCCTTAGCCCCTTAACTACATTGTCGAGGTTAGGCTCGACACTTACAGTGTACATGGGGTAAATTGTACTTATACTACTGTAATACCCTATATACTAATACAGGCATATAAGTCTTTAACTAAAGTTTTAAAAAAAAATAAAAAAATAACAGTAGAATGGGCTAAAACCCATCAGAAGGAAAAAATATGTGAAAAGGGGAAAGGGGGAAAAGAAACGCATCAAAGCTAGTGCTAAATAACATAGAAGAAATAATAAAAACTCATAGAGGAGGAAACAAAAGGAGAAGAAGAAAGAGGCTGGAACCAAACCTTAAGAAATTTTAAATATGCACAGGTTCTTACGGGTAATACTCGAATTTCTCATCTGGGTTCTTTTCTTCTGGTAATTATTTTTATCTTAGTTCATATATTTTAAGGTTTCACAAGGTATAAGAAATATAATACGAATAAGAGTTATTCTGGGCAAATTATGCAATTGGAAGTTAGTCAATATTACTGTAGGATAGATTCACTTGGAAAAAGAAAGGCTCATTATAAATGATCTTTATTAGGTGTAAATTAAGTTAGGGTGCAAGGATTGAGTTTTGGTGTTTAACTATATTGCAATAACAATATCAGATTTGGGTTTGAATGTGGTAAGTCTAGTATTGAGTACAAAAGATAAGTACCACTTAAGAAGGAATATTATGGACAGTAAGGTTACTTCAGTTTCAATTTAGGCACATTATTAAGAAAATTGAACAGTACATGGAATAAACCTTATAAATACCTTTTTATTTAAAAGATTTTGGACTAATTTAAATTACTCATAGCATTGGTAAATATAATTCGGCGAATTGATGATAAAATATAAAACTCGGAGGATTTGGTATTCTAAATTAGTGATGAATTTAGCCCAAATGAGGCAATTAACATGAGATCGATATTATGTAATTATAGATTGATTGGAGAAATTTGTACGAATTGCCCGAGGTGAAGCATTTGGTATTCGGCACGAGTACTGTGAGTAGTAATCTTACCGCAATTTGTATTTTCATAACTTGCATGATTTACACATGATTTTTAATATGAATATGTTACCGATTATTTTGAGTTGCATGTGGGATAAGTCTTTTACTCGATATGATACCGAAATATTTATTTGACATGATTACCATTATTTTAAATATTCTTGTTGTCACTAGATATGTTTTACCGTTACTTGAATTTTAAATTATCGGAATGAAATTTCATGATTGGATAAGAACCGAAATGCCCTGTATTGTTTTAAAATATTTTCCAATGAGTATATACGGATACAGAGATAAGTATAAATGAGAGTAGACGTTGAAGAATCCCATAGCTAACGGGGGGTTTGTTAGACCTGGTGCACCTTGTATTTACCGATTACAGAGTACAGTTATAGCCCTCGCCAGTGGGAAGGTAGAACTAGCACGCCGTTATCGTTTTCCCTCGAGTAGGGACTACCGTTATATTTGACTTCTTGCGAAGAAGTCCACAGTTATACCAATTACATTATCCATTCATTGAAACCTCCCAAAATGTGAATATTTATATTATACAATGGTTATCGAGCTTATTACTGAATTGTTAATTTTATTATACTACAGGAAAAACATGATGAGACTGAAAATTATTTATTATTTCTGAAAGGGCATTTTAATGTTATTTTCTGTTTGAGATACTAGCATGTTTTCTGACTTGTCCCAAAATAAAAATGGTTGTGGTTAAGTGTTATTACTCACCGAGCTAGCGACTCATTCCCCGCTAATTTTTTTGTACAGAGACTGCAGGTGACGCGGGCAAGGATTTCGTTAATTAGAGCGCACATGTTGATAGTTCTTGGTGAACCTCGCACTTGTTCGCGTGGGCGTAGATTTTATTTATTGTTATGGTTTTTCTTTGAACTCTTAGAGTGGATCCATAGTCAATATTTTAGTGTCATGAGTAAATTTTGTTATTATAGTCTTATGTTGAGTATCGTTCTTTATTATTAACATTAGAGATAATTAGTGTTTCTAGTTGTAAGTGGGTTGATTAGCAATGGCGGAGACTTGTTTTGTTTAATTGATAAGTTGTAGATTGGTTAGTTTGATATTAAGATGGTTTGTTGTTGATTTTGAGATAGGGAAAATATTTGGATAGTCCAAAAATAGGGGAAACTCTGTCTAATTTTCTATAAAATACCGATGAGGCTTACTTGGGGGCATTTGCTCCTGAGCGCCGGTCATGATCCTAAATTGGGTTGTAAAAAAGTTGGTATCAGAGCTTAGGCTTTAAGTCTCGAGTCATGGAGCAATGTTTAGTAGAGTCTTGATCATGGGTATGTAGGCGCCTATACTTATGATCTTGAGGCTACTGAACATGCCCAACGAACTGAGGGCTCAACTTGCCCTTCTTCCCAAACTTCATAACACCCTTCTTCCCGAACTTCATAACACCCTTCATGGGCAAAACCTTCAGCAGAGCCTTCTCCCTAACCATGTAAGACACATCATGGACCATCCAATCGGCATAGCTCTTCTGTCTAGACTGCACGTGCGTAGCTGCTCCTGAATCAATTTAACCTTGTCCAAAGCATCCTGAACTAAGTCAGTACCCAAAAGTCTTGCCTCACCCGGGTCAAACCAACCCACTGGAGATCTACACTACCTCCCATATAAATCCTCATACGGAGCCATCTGAATGCTCGAATGATAGCTGTTGTTGTAAGAAAAGTCCGCGAGCAGTATAACTGGTCCCATGAACCCCCGAAGTCAATGACACAAACGCGTATGATGTCCTCCAATATCTAAATAGTGTGCTCGGACTGTCCATCCGCCTGAGGGTGAAATGTTGTACTCAACTCCACCCGAGTGCCCTACTCTCGTTGCATGACTCTCCAAAACTGCGATGTAAACTGTGTGCCTCCATCTGAAATGATGGAAACTGGTACATCGTGAAGGCGAACAATCTCTCTAATGTAAATCTCAGCCAACCGATTTGATGAATAAGTAGTACCCACTGGAATGAAGTGCGCGGACTTGGTCAGCCGATCCACAATCACCCAAATAGCATCGAACTTCCTCGAAGTCCGTAGGAGCCCAACTACGAAATCAATGGTGATCTGCTGCCACTTCCACTCTGGGATCTCTATCCTCTAAAGCAATCTACCCGGTCTTCGATGCTCATATTTCACCTGCTGATAGTTAAGACACCGAGATACAAATCCAACTATATCTTTCTTCATTCTCCTCCGCCAATAGTGTTGCCTCAACTCCTGGTACATATTCGCAATACCCAGATGGATGGAATACCGTGAGGTTTGGGCTTCCTCAAGAATTAACTCCCGTAGCCCATCTACATTGGGCATACATTTTCGGCCTAGCATCCTCAACACCCCATCATCTCAAATAGTAACATCTTTGGCATTATCTTGTTGAACATTGTCCTTGAGGACAAGCAAATGAGGATCATCAAACTGGCGCTCTCTAATGCGATCAAATAAGGAAGACCGAGAAACCACAAAGGCTAGAACCCTACTGGGCTTCGAAACATCTAATCTCGCAAACTGGTTGGCCAAGACCTGAACATCAACCGCAAGAGGTCTCTCACAAATAGGAATGAATGCAAGACTATCCATACTCACTGCCTTCCTACTAAAGGAATTGGCTACCACATTGCATTTGCCCGAATGGTACCGAATAGTAATATCATACTCGTTTAGCAGATCCAACCATCTCCACTGCCTCAAATTAAGATCCTTCTATTTGAACAAGTGCAGGAGGTTACGATGATCAGTAAATACCTCACAAGACACACCATTGAGATAGTTCCTCCAAACTTTAACGCATGAACAATGGTGCTAACTCCATATCATGAACACGGTAGTTCTTCTCATGAGTCTTACACTGGCGTGAATCATAAGCAATCACTCTACCCTCCTACATCAAAACACACCCAATACCATTCCAACAAACATCATAATACACTGTATAAGAACCGGAAGCTGATGGTAGAACAAGAATTAGTGGCAGTTTTGAGCTTCTGAAAGCTCTCCTCACACTCATCCGACCACGTGAAAGGAGCACCCTTTTGGGTCAATTTGGTCAAGGGCGACGAGAAACCCTGCACGAACCGATGGTAATAACCAGCTAAACCAAGAAAGCACCGAATCTCCGTAGTTGAGGATGGTTTGGGCTAACTCTGAACCGCCTCTATCTTCTTTGGATCCACGTGAATACCCTAATTGGACACCACGTGTCCCAAGAATGCCACTGAACTAAGCCAAAACTCACATTTGGAGAACTTCGCATAAAGCTTCTGTTCCCTCAACTACTGCACCACAATCCTCAAATGTTGGGCATGCTCCTCCTGGCTACGAGAGTACACTAGGATATCTTAAATGAATATAATGAAAAATGATCGAGATAAGGCTAAAATACACTATTCATCAGGTGCATGAACGTTGTTGGGGCGTTGGTCAACCCAAAAGACATCACAAAGAACTCATAATAACCATAACGGGTCCTGAAAGCTGTCTTTAGAATATTCGAGTCCCGACTCTTCAATTGGTGATATCCAGGCCTCAAATCAATCTTTGAGAACACCCTATCTCCCTGAAGCTGGTCAAATAGATCATCGATACACGGCAAAGGATATTTGTTCCTAATTGTGACTTTATTCAACTACTTATAATAAATGCACATTCTCATAGTGCCATTCTTTTTCTTCACGAACAAAACTAGTACACCCCAAGGTGACGCACTATGCCTAATAAACCCCTTCTCAAGGAGTTCCTGAAGCTGCTCCTTCAACTCCTTTAACTCACTCGGTGCCATACGGTACAGAGGAATAGAGATGGGCCGAGTGCCCGACACCAAGTCAATACCAAAATCAATTTCCCTATCGGGCAGCATGCCCCAAGAGGTCTACAGGAAACACATCCAGAAAATCTCACACCACCGGAACAAAATTATTAGTAGGGGTATCAACACCAACATCCTTCACAAAGGCCAAATAAGATAAGAAACCCTTCCTAACCATCCTATAGGCCTTCAAATATGATATCACTCTACTGGAAACATAATCTAGAGAACCTCACCACTTAACCCGTGGCGATCCTGGCATCGCCAACATCACCATCTTAACGTGAAAATTCAAAACTGCATGATATGGAGACAACCAATCCATACCCAAGATCACATCAAATCAACCATACTAAGCAACTCTAGTCTCTATCCCACAATAGTCACTACACACGATCGATATACACAGTCCACAACAATGGTATCGCCCACCGGTATAGATACATGAACTAATGAAACTAGAGACTTGTGGGGCATATGAATAGGTGGAACCAAGATCAAATATCATGGAACCAAGATCATATTTTGAACAGATGAGCAAAATATGATGATACATATGAATAAGTGGAACCAAGATCAAATAGTACAGAGGCTTCCCTGTGGCAAACTGAGACAATACTTATGATCACTGCATCTGCAGCAATGACATTTTGTTTTGACGGGAAGAGCATAGAATCGGGCCTAACTTCCACCTAGTCGTCCTCTCCCTCTAGGGATACCTCTAACTGACTGATCCCCACCCCGAGTTGGCTGAGCGGGTGGTGTAGCAATTGGTGCAAAAGATGTAGACTAACTCCTCTGCTGTGCCGGACCTCTCTAACGATGAGGACACTACCATCACACATGCCGAAACTCTCCGCACTCAAAAAAACTCCCTGGTGTTGGTGATGGGGACTGAAGGGAGCCCCAAGCACTAGGATAACTGGTAGAAGGACCTAGCATAGATGATCCCTGAACCGATGGAGCACGAGACGAACTTTGAGCTGGAAGGGCACTGAGAGATGAGTGACCCTGATGAGAGCTGTGTGAACCATGGCCAGATGATGCTCCTCGGTGAACTAAGCGATCCGTTTGAGCCTCCCGTGGTAGAACTAACCTCTAGAAGGAACACCACCAAAACTACCTGATCCACGAGACCTCTTGGCCTCCCTCTCAACCCGCTCCTGGCTGTGGACCGACTCTATCTCCCGAGTAATGTCGACAACCTTATCGAAAGTAGCACCAGATACCCTCTCTCTAGTCAAAACAACTACAGCCGAAATGTGAGGCCATCAATGAACCTCCTGATCCTATCCTTGGCAGTGAGGACCAACCAAACTGCATGACGACCAACTCAGAAGACCTCATCTTGTACTGTGGCATGAACTTCTCCAAGAAGAGAACGAAGAACTCCTGCCAAGTAGTCGGTGCTGCGCCAACTGGTCAATGCCTCTCATAAGCCTCCAACCAACTGAAGGCAACCCTAGAGAATTGAAAAGTAGTGAATGAGACCCCTCTGGTCTCCAGAATACCTGTAGTACGGAGAATCCTCTGATGCTTGTCCAAGAAACCCTGGGTATCTTCAGACTCTATACCACTGTAACATTGAGAATGGTAGTGCTCCCGGTGTCTGGAGTCCTTGCATCACCTACTCTGGTGTGCGGGCGGTGGGAGTCTAAGTACCTCCCCCTGCCTAAGAAGGGGCTGCTACGGCCAGAACAGAGACCGCCTGAGCAAGACTAGAGCACACGGTCAAAATCTGAGCTAAGGCCTCCTGAATACGTAGAATCACAATGGGCACGGGTGGTGCTTGAGCTGGCCACATAGGCTCCTCTACAACTGGGACCTGCTCCTGACCTGGGACAACTGGTGGATCTGTAGGTGCTGCCCTAGCTGCTATCCGAGCTTTACCTCTGCCCCTAGCACTGACTCTATCGCGACCTCGACCTCTCGCGACCCTGACTGGTGGTACTGGTGGCTGTCCATCCTGCCCATTAGTACGTGTACTCACCATCTGTGAGAGAATAGAATAACAGAAGTTTAGTTACAAGAATCAATAAATTTGCATGACAAGAATTCAAGAATGTGAAATTTCTTAAGGGTTTGGCAACCTCTTGAAGATAAGTACAAACGTCTCTGTACCGATCCGCAAGACTCTACTAAACCTGTTCATGACTCGTGAGACCTATGTAAACTAGGCTCTAATACCAACTTGCCACGACCCAAATCCTAACATGTCGTGATGGTGCCTATCGATTGTACTAGGCAAGCCGACATTTCCAAAATACTTCCAATATTTCACAGAAAATGAATCAAAAGTTTTTAAATAAACAAAGTTTTCGTAAATAGGGGTAAAACCCAAAATACAAGTGCGGAAAATAGCCCCAACATTGGGGTATCACTAAGCCATGAGCATCTATACATAATCAGTTTAGAAATGAAACAACTATCACAGTTTGGATCCAAATACAACGAAAGAAAAAATAAGGAAATAGAAAACAAGGTCTTTGAACGCCGGGAAGCTACCTCGCTATCTCCAACAGTCTGCTACGAGAACTATCAACACCCTCCGCGTACAGAAACTCCTGGATCTGCACACAAAGTGTAGGATGTATCGTGAGTACAACCAACTCAGTAAGTAACAACAAATAAATAAGGAGCTGAAAGATAGTGACGAGCTACACAATTATAATTCGTTTTCAGTAGTCTTAATAAGGAAAATAGACATGCTTCCTAAATCCAGTAAATCAAGTCAAATCAGTCTGTTTAGGCCAAGTTCAAATAAAATCGGATAAAGATATCTTTAAGAAGTTTTCAAAACAGTGATATAAGGCAACTGTGTGCACCAATAATAAAATCATATACAGCCTCTCAGGGCATAATCACTCAGTCCTCCCATTCACTCCAACCTCACAATCACTCATTCCTCACAGTTACTCATTCATCACGATCACTCAACACTAGGGCACTTGGCACTCGGCACTCAGTAGGTACCTGCGCTCACTGGGGATGTGTATAGAATTCGGAGGGGCTCCTACAACCCATGCGCTATATAAGGCCAATCATGGAATAAATCAATGAAACATGTTGCGGCATGCACCCTGATCCCATAAATAACCTCATAATAAATCCCTCGGCCTCACTCTGTCATCAATCTCTCTAGTCTCTTGGGCTCTCAAAAATCAGGAAAATTAGCCCAAACATCAATAACGTGATGTATCAATAAGAATAACAGATACTAAGATTTGATATGCAAGTAAAAACTGAGACTGAGTACAAATAGCATTCAGCAGGTAGTTCAACATGTAACGCCGCCTCTGGGTGTCCGAACTGTATCAACACACAGCCTAAACATGGGTTTTAACATGATTTATAGTCAAATTTCAATAACACATAGAGAGCATATAGCTAACAACAAACCATTCATCTTTACAGTTTCACGAGACGGACCAAGTCACAATTCCCACGGTTCATTCCCATACGTCGGTCACCTAGCATGTGTGTTACCTCCAAAACAATCAGATAACACAAAATCCGAGGTCCCATACCCTCAGGACCAGATTAAGAACTGTTACTTACCTCAACCTGAGCAAAACTCTACTCCAAAATGCCATTGCCTCTCAAATAGGTCTCCAAACATCATGAATATAGCTACAAGTAGTACAATACAATCAATATAGGCTAAAGGGATCAATTCCTCAAGAAAAATACGAAATTATAGCCAAAATCCGAAATCGGCTCAAACCTGGCCACCGGGCCCACGTCTCGAAATTCGACAAAAGTCACAACCCGAAAGTCAATTCGCTCACGAGTTTAACCATACTAAATTTATAAAAATACGACACCAAATGGTCATTAAAATTTCCAAAATTCACTCTCCAAATCCCTAGCTTCAAACCCCTAATTTACACCTCAAAATACACAAACTAGGTGGAAAATCAGTGAGGAAACATCATTATCGAAGACAGATGAACACACGGAGCATACCTCAATAATATCTTCAAAAACACTCTCAAAAACCTCCAAATTCAAGCTAAAAATGGTGGAAATGGTGAAAAATCTTATAACCTTCTATATATATATATATATATATATATATATATATATATATATATATATATATGTTCTGCCCAGGTCTTCCGCACATGCGGCCCAAATTTCGCTTCTGCGATGAAAGTTTTGCTTCTGCGGAAGTCACTTAAGTCCAGACTGCCTCTGCTTTTGTGACTCCTAGTCCGCATATGCGGCTCGAAAAGTGTGAGATATCCTTCGCATGTGCGACCTCTAACCTCCTGGACTTGCCCGTTTCTGCGGATTACCTTCCCGTTTCTATGGGCTCGCACCTACGGTGCCCACTCCGCAGGTGCGATTACACCAGTAGTGGCCAAAGTTTTAGGTGCACTTCTATTTCAATCCATGTCCGTTTAGCTACCCAAAATCAACCCGAGGCCCTGGGTGTTTAACCAAAAATCTGAGTCTTTGGTCAAAGCTAAAAAAAAATTCGGGTTATTGATAATCAGGAGACGAAAATAAAATACTTTTGAGAATGATGGTAAAGCAGCAAATAGTTTTGTATTTCAATAAGTTCCCAATAGTATTCCGTGTCCTTACAAATGATGATACTTCTTCCTTTTATAGGTAATTCTAGGTAAATGAATGAAGCCTCAGCTTTAATAATATAATTATGAGTAATAAATGATATTAAATAAGCCGTTATACAATCATTCCTATTAAATACCAATTTTCTAACGTATCAAGTATTTAATAATGAATTTGGACTCCTTTCTGTCATCAGATCTTTGTCTTTAATGCCTTCTAATCCGTTGGCTTTAAATGACTTGAATTGGTACGAGACTCGTATCTGCACTTTGTCTCGTGCCTATTTAAATTCCTCTTCCCGTGGCTGTCTCCATCCGTGCCTCTTAGTCAATTGTTGCACTTTGACCATTTAACCAAACCATGTGTCATGCCACGTCATCTTTAATATAAACTCAGTTTTTTCCCAATACAGATAGTCCCCCCACTTTCTATTTATTTATCAATTAAATAATTGGGAAGTGGATCTTCATAAAAAAGGAATTTTCGCCACAATTAATGCTTATGACAGTATTAACGCCTCAGTCATCTTTTCCATTTAATTTTCTTCCCATGTGTCATTTTCTGATTGTTTCTGCTATTTACACCTTTTTTCAAGACTTCTTCATTCTCACTATTCACGAAGTGATAGTTGCCTTTATTATAGGTTTTCCATCATTACACTTCTAAGTTTGATGGTTCCCATTATATACATAACTTTTTCTTCCTTTGTCTTCTTCACAAATCTTCAGCAAACATTTTCTTCTTTATTTCTACTTTCTTTCGACTTATCCTTCCTAACAATGTTATCTTCAAACCCTAACTGTAAAAAAGTTCCTATTCTAGACCAATTCCCCAACGCCCCTGTTAGACACAGAAGAGGCGGAGGAGGTAGGCTTCGAATAGGGTTAGAATCTACTCGAGGCGGCTTCTCTGGTTCTTCTTCAAGGATTTCTATCCCACAGGCCCCCTCTTCTAGAAGTAGAGAAATTCTTGATTCTTCTCAAGAACCCTTAGTTGATGAGATAGTTCCCAGCGATTTGTCTTTTGAAAGTGACAAAACGTCTCTTCAAAAGCAAATTGCAAATTTGGAAAAAGCCGATACTTATACTACAATAGTATCCGAGCTTACAATCCCCACCATAAGAAGAGATTGTAACTGGGATAGTCTTCGAATGTCAATTCCTTCCCCAAATCAGAGAATTTCCTCCTTTAGAAGTGGGTATTCTTTTGTTTATACTTACCCCTTCACTTTAGGTTTTAATCCTCCGATTGACCCAGTTATTCTTGATTTTTGCCGTTTCTTTACAATTTGTTTGGCCCAAATAGGTCCCCTAGTGTGGAGAACAGTGGCTTGTTTGAGATACTTATCTTCCAAAGCCAATGTCAATTTCACCTTCTCTCACCTCATTCATTTATACCACCCTAACTTAATACGCCATGGGGTTTTTACCTTAACTACAAGGAGCAAAAAAGTTCTGGTAAATCCTGAAGATGACAAAGATCGTGGATGGTATATCCGTTACGTTGCTGTTCGTACGGTGGACTTGATTGGCGAAACAAATACTCCCTTCCCTGAGAAGTGGAATTTTGCACGTAGGTTTCCTTTTACTTACCGTACCTACTCTTGAGAATTTCAAAAGAAATTTGTTTTTAACCTCGTCTCTTCTTGGTTTTTTATAGCAACCATGGGAGATGTGGAACCTATTCCCAACTTCCGTGGTTGGGTAGACTCAATTTTGAAGACTGCTTCTAGGGAGAAAAGAACTTGGAAATCGATTTCTTCCTTACATGGCTGGAAGGTGAAAACACATGATATGCCCCTTTTTATATGTTTTTTTTACATGTTAAGCATTCTTTCCTCAATTTTGATCATGTATATCCTTCCTTTAATCAGGATTTGGCGTTAGAGGAATGACGGCTGAAGTAGCTATGACCATTCGCATGTCTGCTAATGCTGCTCTTGATTTGGATAAGGCTCGAGCCTTGCTGCCAAAAAGGAAAGCTATAAAAGAAAGTTATGAGGAAGAGGAGGGTACCTCCCTAATTACCAGGCCAAGGGTCAGGAGGCGAATAATCATTGATGATGAAATTGAAGACACTCCTGCTCGAACCTCAACCATCGAGCCTGTTTTGATTCATTCTGACGAGGACACCGAACCAAGAGATAGTAATGAGTCAATTCAACATCTTTTTGATAGTGGTTTCGAGAGTGGAGAGCTCGGCCCTATTTTTGATGAAGCTCCTCTTTCCTCATTCGTTCCTATTTCCTCCATTCCACTGCCAACCGTAAGTATTTCTTTACCAGTTTTGACGACTTTCGTTCTTTTGCCAGTTTCTACCTCTCCTATGTCCGTTCCCTTGGCAGTTTCTACTGCACTTGCTTCCGTTCCTGCGTTGGTTTCTACATCTTCTCCTTCCATTCCTGTTTCTACATCTTCTCCTTCCATTCCTTCCATTGCTCCTCTTCCCTCTGTTCATCATACAGAGACGGGTTCTAGCAGTGGAAGTATGACTATGAGAAGTGTTACTCTTGAAGTTCCTGCCAACCATAGCCTCTTGAGAAAGACTGGTAGAGCCGATGTATGGCTCGAGCCCCTAATTGGAGATATTGAGAAGAAGAAGATGGAGAGCCATAGCTGCTTGACTCTGATGAATGACATAGTTCATTCTACTTTGAAGGTATTTTTCATCTTCTTACCAACAAGTTTTTTTTTATTATCTTCAATCCCTCATTTCTATGAGTTGTCTCTGTAGGCTAACCTCATTGGTTCGGAATTAATGGGAAGAATTTCCCTTCTGGAAAGAAAAGCCCGTGAGTCTGAAAAAACTGTCCACGAGGCCGAAGAAATAGCCAGGGGAGCCCAGCTTGAAGCAGCCAATTGGAAAGAACAGTTTGAGAATGCTCAAGGGACCATAGAGGAGTTGCAAGAAAATAAAAACCTCCTGGAGCAGAAAAACCGTGGTTTGACTTCTGAACTGGCAACTGCCAAGGCTTCTTCAAGCCAATTTAAAAGAGACAAAGAGCTTTTGGAATGCTCTTTGTCAGAACAATTATCAAAGGCTAGTGAAGAAGTTAGGGAGCTTAAGGCACTTTTGGCTAAGAAAGAAGAGTATGCAGGAGAGTTAGTGCAAAGCTTGACTCAAGCTCAAGCTGACTTACAGACCTCCTCTGACGAGATTCATGCTTTGAAGAGTTCTCATGCCTCTCTTGAAGCTTCCCTTGATTCCCATTTAGCTGAGCACCAAATCTTGAAAAACGATCTTGCTATGTGGGAAAAGGAATATGGACTTCTGGAGGAGAACTTCAACATAGAGGTGAGTTGGGCTTTCCTAAAATCTCGCCGTGATGCTTTGATGGAAGCTGCTTAGGAAGGCTTTGACTTGCAGTCTGAACTGGCCAAAGTCGTAGATACTATCGAGAAAAGTCAACAATCTACTGATACTCCTTCTCCTATACTTGAAGCTCCTGGAACGGAAGAGCTTTTAAATGAAGAAGTGGCTACTGCAGCAATTGGGGTTGCAATTCCTGCTCCCGAGGGTGAAACTCCTGATGTTCCAAACCTTTCAGTGACTAGCTGAAAATGAAATTGCTGTTTTTGTTTTTATTACTTGGTGGTGTTATCCCTTGGCAACTTTAAGGGATCTTTTGACGAAGTCCCCAGTTATCATAATGGGGCATTTGTAAAAAATAAATATTTTGCTAACTAATTGTACTTAGTCTTTTATATTAAGAAGTTTTTATTAGTACTTCCATATATTTTATTCTTGCCCATTTATCTAGGACTTATAGAATAGCTTAGCATTTTTATTCTTTTAAATGCTTTATGATTCTTCTCATGGATTATCAACATGAGGCTTATAAAAGTGGGCCCTTTTATTTTATCGACACTTAATGAAGAAGACGTCTCAACTTCATAATGGTGTTATAATACGATGAAAGAAATATGAATACACATGTTTTGTATGAAACAACTTTGGCAAGTTCTTATTCATAAACTTTAACAAGTGTTTGACTATTACATGTATTACAGTACATCTACAACTTTCTCGTAACTGTTTTTTGTGTAACATATTTGTACATAACATAGAATAAACAAGGTTTTTCTTCATAACCTGTTTTAGTACATAGTCATGACCCTATATTTATATATTAAGAAGGGTTTGAGAGGTGACTTTGTTTATGAGTTTTGAGAGATGACTCTGTTATTCTCATGAATGCTGAAGACTTCGTATCTTTTACTCAACACTTGTCTCTTTGTGGCCGACTTTTGTTCGATATTCGTATCTGTTTCTCTACACATATCTGTGTACAATATGTAGTCTCCCAAGTGTTTGAGCGGTGAAGTATGAAGCCTTGAGCACTTGTTTATTTCTTTTACTTTGGCCCTTTTCCTGAAAAAGAAAGATATACGGGACCCGGAGATGCGATTATAGATGAAGACTGCCTAACTTGTGTGTATTTCCATCAGATTAATTGTAACCCTAGGCTAGGAATTTAAGAATACTCCATTTTGCCTTGCAGGTTGTGACTCATCATTTGGCACGAGTTAGGGTTTTTTGCCTAGCATCTAAAATCGTTAGTAAAACATTAATAATTCAAGAGAAATTTTAACATGGTGATACCTGACCGTGGGTACTTTCTCAGAAGTAATATCTTTTTAAATGGACGGCATTCCAATGTGAGGGTAAAACTTTTCCGTCCATTGTCTCCAACTGGTATGCTCCTTTTCCCGCAATGTTACGGACTTTGTACGGTCCTTCCCATGTTGGACTTAGCTTTCCTGAGTTACCAGCCTTTGCAGATTGGAATACCTTTTTAAGCACGAAGTCCCCAATTTTGAAAAATCTAAGGCGTGTTTTCCTATTGTAATATCATTAAATTACTTGCTTTTGTGCTGCCATCCTTATCAATGCAGATTCTCTTCTTCCTTCAAGTAAATCAAGGTTGACCCGCATCTCTTCATCATTAGATTCCTCTGTTGCCTGATCGTACCGTGTGCTTGGCTCACCTATTTCAACTGGAATTAAAGCTTCCGCACCATAAACCATTGAAAATGGTGTTTCTCTAGTGCCTGTTTTGGTCGTTGTACGATAAGCCCATAATACTCCAGGTAACACCTCATGCCAATTACCTTTTGAATCCTGTAACCTCTTCTTCAAGCTGTTGATAATGACTTTGTTAGTAGATTCCGCTTGTCCATTACCTACTGGATGGTATGGCGTAGACGTTATCCTTTTGATCTGCCAACTTCGAAGAAATTCTGTAATTTGAGCTCCAATGAATTGTGGTCCATTGTCACACACGATCTCCTTTGGTGCTCCAAAGCGGCATATTATATTTTGCCATATGAAGTCTTTAACTTCCTTCTCTTGTACCTATTTAAATGCCCCTGCTTCTACCCATTTAGTGAAATAATCTGTAAGTACAAGTAGAAACTTTACATGACCTTTTGCTTATGGAAGTGGACCTACGATATCCATTCCCCATTTCATAAAGGGCCACGGGGCTATAACAGGATGTAGTAACTCAGCTGGTCTGTGCATATTGTTGCTGTACCTTTGACATTTATCACATTTGGACACGAAACTGGTTGCTTCTTCTTCCATCTTAGGCAAATAATATCTTGTGCGAATTAATGTTCTTACCAGTGACCTTCCCCCTGCGTGATTCCCACAATGTCCTTCGTGCACTTCTCTCATCACATATTCTGTTTGAGAGGGTCCGAGACACCTTGCTAGTGGTCTACCGAACATCTTTCGATAAAGATTTCCTTGATATAAACAATATCGAGCAGCTTTTTTGCGAAGCGCGTGAGCCTTTCCTTTGTCATTAGGCACGGTACTGTGTTGTAAAAAGGCAACAATTCGTTTCTCCAATCCCATGTTAAATGATTAAAATTTACCTCGTTTTTATCAGTTTGAGAACGGAATGAAATAAATGTATGACTGAAGCATTTGTATCGTTTGCTACGTCTGCTGCAGATGCGAGATTTGCTAAAGCATCTGCCTCTACATTCTCATCTCTTGGGATCTGCACTACTTTCCAAGTTTGGAATTGCTTAATTAACTCCCGTACATTTGCGAGGTATTCTTGCATTCGTGTCTCTCTGGCTGTATAAGTCCCCAACATTTGATTGACCACGAGTTGAGAATCACTCTTGATTATAATCTGTGTTATGCCGAGTTCTCGTGCCAATTCTAAACCTGCAATTACAGCCTCATACTCTGCTTCATTGTTAGTTATAGAATGACATTTTATAGCCTGTCTAATAGTCTCACCCGCAGGTGGTACGAGGACTATCCCTAGGCCTGCCCCTTTTACATTAGATGAACCATCAGTGAATAAAACCCAAGTCCCCGGGTTTGCACCATTAAAAACTAGTAATTCTTTTTCTGCTTCTAAATGCATCCCATGGCTAAAATCAGCCACGAAATCAGCTAGTACTTGAGATTTTATAGTGGTCCTGGGTTGATAAACAACTTCATATTCACTTAGTTCTATAGCCCATTTTGCTAATCTTCCTGAAAGTTCGTGTTTATGCAAAATATTTCAAAGCGGAAAAGAAGTAACTACATTAATGGGATGACATTGAAAATAAGGTCTTAATTTTCTAGATGCGATGATCAAAGCTAATGCTAATTTTTCTAGCTGTGGGTATCGTGTCTCAGCTTCCAGTAAGGACTTACTTACATAATAACTAGGAGATTGTTTACCTTGGTCCTCACAGACTAAAATAACACTCACCGCGACTTCAGATACGGCCAGATAGATGAGAAGTTTTCCCCCACCCTTGGTTTTGCCAACAACGGTGGTTTTGACAAATAAACTTTCAAATTTCTAAGGGCTTGTTGACAATCTTCATTCCATTCAAACTGATCTTGCTTTTTGAGTGCAGAGAAAAACTTAAAACACCTTTCTGAGGATTTGGAAATAAATCTCCCCAAAGCTGCAATTCTTCCCGTTAATCTTTGTACTTCCTTTTTATTAGTAAGGATATCAGGGATTTCTTCTATTGCTTTGATCTAAGAAGGATTCACTTCAATACCACGGTTAGAACCAAGAAAACCCATAAACTTACCTGATGCAACTCCAAATGCACAATTTTCTGGGTTGAGTTTCATATTAAATTTTCGCAAAATTTCAAATGTTACAGATAGATGAGAAATATGATCATGAGATCGTTGGGTTTTGAAGAGCATATCGTCTATATATACCTCCATTGTTTTCCCTAAATGTTCTTGGAACATTTTGGTGACCAACCTTTGATAGGTTGCCCCAGCATTTTTGAGACCAAAGGGCATTACTTTATAACAGTAAGTCCCCCTGTCTGTGATGAAAGAAGTTTTTTCTTCATCACTAGAATCCATTTTAATTTGATTATATCCCGAGTATGCATCTAAAAAACTTAAAAGTTCATGACTTGCGGTTGCATCAATTAGTTGGTCTATATGCGGTAAGGGAAAGGAATCTTTTGGACAGGCTTTATTTAAATCGGTATAATCCACACAAACACGCCACTTACCATTTTTCTTGGGTACGACCACCGTGTTAGCTAACCAATTAGGATACTTTACCTCACGGATCGATCCGATTTTTAATAATTTTTTGACCTCATCCTGAATCACCTGGTTCTTGAAAGCACCTTGCTTTCTTTTCTTTTGCTTTATTGGTGTGAAAGAAGGGTCCTCATTGAATTTGTGAGTCATCACATCCGGTGGTATCACTGTCATATCAGCGTGGGACCAAGCAAAGTAGTCTAAGTTAGCTTTTAAAAATTCGATTATCATACCTCGCATGTTTAAGCTTAAATTGGCCCCGAAATAAACCTTCCGTTCAGGCCATTGCTCAAATAATATCACTGCCTCGAGCTCTTCAATTGTCGTTTTGATGCTTTCATTTTCTTCAGGTTCTTGAATTGTGTCAGGCCTTGAGTTCAAATCTGTCTTTTCTTGTTCAGCTGAAGTTTGATCTTTTTTACCTTCAACTGTTTCCTGTAATTGCTATTTTTCTTTATTTACGGTGCTTGTACTTGTTACAGCGTTGACACTTCTAGCCATCTGCTGATCCCCACGAATTTGGCAAATTCCCCATGGTGATGGGAATTTAATAACTTGATGTAAAGTTGATGGGACAACATCCATATCGTGTATCCATGGTCTCCCCATGATTATATTGTAGGCCATTTCCATATCAACTACCTGAAATTTAGTTTCTTTAACAACACCCGTAGCAAAAGTTGTTAGAATTACCTCTCCTTTTGTTACTACACTTGAATTGTCGAAGCCTGACAAGGTGTGCGCTTTGGGTATCATTTTGTCTTCAACTTGCATTTCACGTAATACCCTTAGTAATATAATATTTACAGAACTCCCTGGATCAATCAAAACTCGTTTTACATTAGTATCATGTACAAGTAAAGATATTACCAGTGCGTCATTATGTGGAGTTGTCACTCCTTCGGTATCTGCGTCATCAATCGAAATACTTTCATTTTCTAGGACCTGCCGCACCCGTTTCCCGTGTGTAATTGTTACCTTAGAAACCTTGTTGGAGGCTGTGTAGGTTATGCCATGAATATCTTCTCCCCCGCTTATGACATTCACTGTCCTCTTGGGTGAAGGAGGTTGTGGTGGCTCTTGCCTGTTTTTCATATAAGCTTGTTTTCCTTTCTCGCTAAATAACTCAGTGAGGTACCCTTGCTTCAATAGACGATCCACTTCACTCTGCAAGAATCTACATTCTGAAGTTTTGTGCCTGTGATCATTGTGGACCAATGATCTGGATTGCGTCTATTTGGATTTGACCGCATCTCTTTTGGCCACCGTACCTTAGCTCCCATGCTTCTTAAACAGCTACGAGCTCGGAGGTAGAGACATTAAAATTATATCCGCCGAATCGTGCCTTTAAACTTCTGTCATCATTTTGTGATTCTTGTCTGTTCCGATCATTCCTGAACTTTGAAGAAGAACCAGAGTCCCTGTTCCTCGATTTTTATCATATTGCTGGCTATCTTGTTTCGACCGTGGGTCTTTTCCTGCAGGTCCCACATATGGATCGTACCTATTTTTACCTGATCTTTTTTCGGTTTCTGATCTTCGGGGACCACCCCTTTCTTCATGATGAAACTTAGGTACGGTATCTTCTTCAATTCGCAGCTTCGTACTATACCTGTTGTAAACATCATTCCACGTGGTTGCAGGAAATTCTCGAAGGCTTTCTTTGAGTCATCTCATGGCTTCAGAACTTTTGTCATTTAAATTACTTGCAAAGGCTATTGCAGCCCAATTTTCAGGCACACGAGGTAGAGTCATTCTTTCCCGCTAGAATCTATCAACAAAATTTCTAAGCAACTCCGAATCCCCTTGTTTGATTTTGAAAATATCTTCCATTCTTTTCTCAACCTTTTGTGTTCCCGAATGTGCTTTAATAAAAGAATCTGCAAGCTCAACAAAAGAATTAATAGAATTTTCAGATAAAAGAGAATACCAGGTTAATACACCCTTGGTGAGTGTTTCTCCAAATTTCTTGACCAGTACTGATTCAATTTCTTGTTTGGTCAAGTCGTTGCCTTTCACGCCTATTGTAAATGCAGTCATGTGGTCACATGGGTCTGTAGTACCATCATATTTCGGGATGTCAGGCATTTTGAACTTTTTCGGAATTGGAAGGGGAGAAGCACTTGGCTTCCATGGTTGTTGTGAGTATTTGTCCATGTCTACTCCTTTTATTACAGGCGGAACTCCAGGGATTTGTTCAATACGCTCATTTTGTTCCTTAATCTGTTTCTGCAAGGTTAGTACTAAATTTTGCAAATATGAATTATTTGAATTACCTGGTCCCCCTTCCTGTGGTTCACTGGGGGTTGCTCCGTTTCCAGAATTATCAAGACCAGAACGGGGATTCTCCAATGTATTATTATTAGGAGTTGGTGTGGGTGGTGCAGCAGGCAATCGACTAACAAGTGCCTGAAGAGCTTTGCCGACCTGTGCATCAATTAGCTTTTGTAAAGCTTCAGTTGTAACTCCTTCAAAGTGTTCAGATTGTTCTTGTTGATCAGCACGGGATTTAATAACAGGAGTGCCTTAACGAGATTGACGTGGTGAATCTAGAGGGGAGGGAACCACGTCATCTTGATTTTGATGTATTTGATTCTCATGGTTTCCTAATGTGTTATTACTATTATTGTCGGTGTTGTTATTTGACATGGTGACGACAATGGACAAGATATAGCTTAAAATAAAAGATTATCAGATTCCCGGCAACGGAACCAATTTGTTTAACCAAAAATCTGAGTTTTTGGTCAAAGCTAAAAAGAAATTCGGGTTACTGATAATCAGGAGACGAAAATAAAATACTTTTGAGAATGATGGTAAAGCAGCAAATAGTTTTGTATTTCAATAATTTCCCAATAGTATTCCGTGTCCTTACAAATGATGATACTTCTTCCTTTTATAGGTAATTCTAGGTAAAGGAATGAAGCCTGAGTTTTAATGATATAATTATGAGTAATAAATGATATTAAATAAGCCGTTATACAATCATTCCTATTAAATACCAATTTTCTAACGTATCAGGTATTTAATAATGAATTTGGACTCCTTTTTGTCATCAGATGTTTGTCTTTAATGCCTTCTAATCCGTTGGCTTTAAATGACTTGAATTGGTACGAGACTCGTATCTGCACTTCGTCTTGTGCCTATTTAAATTCCTCTTCCCGTGGTTGTCTCCATCCGTGCCTCTTAGTCAATTGTTGCGCTTTGACCATTTAACCAAACCACGTGTCATGCCACGTCATCTTTAATATAAACTCAGTTTTTTCCCAATACAGTGGGGACCTCAACCAAATGTATCAACAAGTTTTATTACCTAATATGAACTTAGTCGAACCCTCAAATCACCTCAAACAATATCAAAAATATGAATTGCACGCGGATTCAAGCTCAACTTTGAAATATCCAAATTCTACAAAACGACGTCGAAAGCTATCAAATCACGTCTGATTGACCTCAAATTTTGCACACAAGTCATAAATAACACAAAGAACCTACTCCACCTTCCGGAAATCCAATCCGACCTCGATATCAAAAAGTCCCCTTCCGATCAAACTTTCAAAAATTCCAACTTTTGCCATTTCAAGCCTAGTTCTACTACGGACCTCCAAATCACATTCCGGACATGCTCTAAGTCCATAATCACCTAACGAAACCATATAAAATTCAAATTCGAGGTTGTTTACACATAATTCAACATTCGGTCAACTTTTCCAACTTAAGCTTTCAAATAAGAGACTAAGCGTCTCAATTCACTTTGAAATCTCTCCGGACCTGAATCAACTAACCCGGTAAGTTATATAATCATTGTAGAATACAAAAGGAGCATAAAATAGGGGAACGAAGCTACAACTCTCGAAACGAACGGGCTGCTCGTTACAATGCAAGTTCGCTTCTGCGGACAAAATCCGCTCCTACGGTCACGCTTCTGCGAAGCACAGACCGCCCCTGCGAGCATGCTTTTGTGGTGCAAAACCGCACCTGTGGTCCAGCATCAAAGGCCCAGATTCCGCATTTGTGGTGCCTTCTCCGCTTCTGCGGATGCGCATCTGCGCGCCCAAGCTCCGCACCGATGGCCCTTCCCTTGGCTGGCCTTCTTTGCTTTTGCGACGACCTCCCTCGCACCTGAGATAAAACCAACTGCAGGTGCGATGACACCAAACTTCAGCGGTCTTCAGCATTTCCTCAATCCGAATTTTAATTCGATTTCAATCCGTTTCAAACCCGAGACCCCCGGGACCCCATCAAACACGTTCACCTTTGTAAGTCAGTTTGGTTCTAGGACGATGTTAATTTTGAGATTTTACTTATATCAAATTTATATTTACTTCATTTTATTTTTACACAGTGTATATATACAAATCGTAAAAAACCCGTAATTTTCATACACATATAAGGAGAGTTTCTTTTTTGGTGAGATGGTTTTGAATGACACGACCTTTCTAAATAGTGTCTCCGATCCACCATACCTTATCATATTATTAACAGGAATTTAAATTTAAATATTCGGAATAAATTAATTTATATGCAAGGCACCTCTAAATCTCAACCATTAAAAGTGAAAAGTGACCAAAATAAAGGCTATGTGATTTCCTCTTGTCTTATAGTTTGATACTATACTTTCAAGTATGGGTGTACTCTTCAATCCAATACGTACATTGTCACACCTCCTTTTTACACACCCGAAAGTAGTACAAGGGGGTTTTTGCAATTAAAGTGATATTATTAGAAATGGGATTAATTTATTCAATTTTGTTCAGAGTCGCCACTTGGGATAGTTTATTTGGTGTCCCAAGTCACCGATTTATTTTAAATCCCAAATCGAGGAAAATTTCGACTTTCCTTTTTGAAGTCTGCGAACCAGAAATTCTGAATAAGGAACTCTGTTAACCCGGGGGAAGGTGTTAGGCATCCCCGGATTCCGTGGTTCTAGCACGGTCGCTTAAACTATTATAACTGGCATATTATCTGATTTTAATACATGTTTTAATCTATTGTGCATTTTACCTTATAACTGCTTTTATTTAATTATTGTTACATATTGCGAATCATGTCACGAGAACCGTACTCACGATCTACAACATGTTTAATTTTTTTTTAAAGATTAAATTGTGGCCGGGTCACATAACTGTACCCCCGGATTTTAGTAACTAGGTGTCACAAACTACGTTACGGGAACCGTACCCGTAGCTATGACAATTATTCAATTAACGCACCTAAAGTAAACTACGAAAGTGCAAGCCAATTTCTATTTTTTTAGCTTGCGTTTTCTATCTCTTTTATACATACACGAACATATACATACTTCAAAAGTTTTTTGTAAAAAAGGAAGATATATATTTAAATTTGCTCGACTTATGTAACTTAATGTACAAGTCATGAAAATACATAGACTAGTAAAAAAAGGATTGGATAAATCAGGAGGCAAAAAGTCCAAGAACAAGAAAACGTGAGGCAGAGAGGATAGGGGGCAAATTTTGACGTTAAACTAATCAAATAAATAAAGTAGATTGTGGTTGTAAAAGCTGGAGTGCACAAACAACTCATTAACAAACTATTGAGGAATCATTATGCCTACGAGTTGAAACATGTGATACTATATATCTTTATATTTTTGCTACTAAAAAAAACTATATACCTCATGATGTCGCTTATCTTATTTCTGAAAGTGGAGTATAGAATATAATTTACGGCTTGTTTGCTATTAAAAGATAACCATTGCTGGCCATCAGATCCTCGATTTAAGAGCAAATTTGCTTGGATTTTAATCT
Organism: Nicotiana tabacum; assembly: GCF_000715075.1. NCBI lineage: Eukaryota > Viridiplantae > Streptophyta > Magnoliopsida > Solanales > Solanaceae > Nicotiana > Nicotiana tabacum. The sequence continues at coordinate 83,043,082 of NC_134095.1, forward strand.
CTTCCTCGATGACAAGAAGTGGAAATTAAAGAAAATGAGTAAAGACTCCCAAAGCAAATAACAGATTCCAAAATCTTTACAGCATTTACTTCGTCAACATTTAATCTAAAGTTTAACATTTTCGATTCATTACACTACTTTATTCAAATGAAAACCAAACATTCATACATGACACACTAGAATAGCAGAAATCGTATTTTTGAGCAAATCCAAAAATCTAAAAGGAATTCAATAACTTTATATAACCATTCAGCAAAATATAATACAAAGGATTTGGGACTGACCTAACAGAGTTAAGCGGACAGCAAGAGATAAGCCAAGGAAAAGTAGAATCCAAATCACATGAGGAGCTCAAGAAGCAATTTCAACAGTAGCAACAGAGCAACAAACCTTTACCCGAATCCAGCTGAAAATTTTGAATTTTGAAGCCTTTGCTTTCAGCTCTTTTGAGTGTGAAGAACTTTCAAAGTGAGTCTCTAAAATGTTGGGTGTGAATTCAGGTGTGCATTTTCAGAGAATCTTCCGTGGTAAAATGAGTGTGTGCGGCCGTTTTTCTTGGGAAGAAAGGGTGAGATCTGTTGTATTTGTCTATTGCTTGGAGAAAAAATCCAAGAAGAAGAATAAAGCTCCCTTGTAAAATGCGCCCTTTTCTATATATAATTTTTTTAAGGTGAGGTCTTGATGTGTGTGTTATAGGTATAGAGAATGATGAAGAGTGGATAGAGGAAATATTTTTTGCGGAGAGTGGGGAACATGAGTGGGGAAAGTGGGGAGAGTCGGGAACATGAGTGGGGAAAATGGGAAAAGTAGGTAGTGAGTGGAGAAAGTGGGGAAAGTGGGTAGTGAGTGGAGAAAGTGGGGAAAGTGGGGAAAGTGGGGAACATGAGTGGGAAAATGGGGAAAGTGGGTAGTGAGTGGAGAAAGTGGGTAGTGAGTGGAGAAAGTGGGAAGAGTGGGGAGCATGAGAGGAGAAAATGAGGAAAGTGGGTAGTGAGTGGAGAAAGTGGGGAAAGTGGGTAGTGAGTAGAGAAAATTAGGAATAAATTCAAACATGGTCAAAAATACGCTACTCACAGCTGCCCCTCTTTGCTCGAAAATATGAAGAGTTTTCGGGCAAAGATAAAGTGAGCAACTACAAGCAATTATTGCCCGTTTGAAACTCCATTTGGAAGCATTTTGAAAAAGTTTGACTGAACCTTGCTTCGGAGGTTGCCTACATATCCTTGGCTATAAAGGAATCAGGTCAGTGTGGTTCTGAAAGTTTTGGTAGCTGGGATTACTGGGAAACTGTGGTTTTACTGTTGTTGCTGCTGTTTCTGCTTGCTGAGCTCCTTATTACACAAAAAAAAATGGAAAAATAAAAAGCTAAACTAGCTAAGCCTATCAACTATGACTTACAAGATTCCCATCTATAAGTCTCTTGAAGCTTGATCTTGAGTCTTAGCTGGTTCTTGCTGTTGGACTCCGATCTGAATCTTGATGCTCGTTAGCTGCAATCGCTGGTTCTTTCTTCAGCTTTTGGATCAAGGCAGGACATGAGAAGCTTGTGACTTCAATCCTATCTTGAGCAGTCCGCATCTTTTCTCTGCTTCTGCACTTTAGAGCTCACTTCTTTTTTCTTGTTTTTCTTTTCTTTTATTTGAAAAGAGACTTCTTCTTTTGGTCGCCTCGAAACTTGTCCCTCAAGTTAAAAACCTGCTTAGGCACCAAAACAAACAAACAAACGAAATTTTTCTGCCCCAGTTTTCACTAGGAAAATTTTGTGAGTTATTGCAACAAAATCTAAATTATTTCTTTATTGAAAGCAATAAAATCGGGGTTGTGTATCCCAGAGAAAAAGAGATTAGGGAATGGAGACCCTATATCTAAAATGAAATCAAATGGGGATCGAAGGCCCCAAGTTGGAAAGATTACCAGGTTATGCTGGAAAAAATGATCGGGTTATGCCGGAAAGGTCCTCGGGTTATGCCGGAAAAGAAAAAGGTCCTCGGGTTATGCCGGGGAAGACCACGGGTTATGCCGAGAAAGTCATCGGGTTATGCCGGAAAAGTCATCGGATTATGCCGGAAATAAAAAAGGCCCTCGGGTTATGCCGGGGAGGTCCACGGTTTATGCCAGAAAATTCATCGGGTTATGCCGTAAAAAGGAAAGGTCCTCGGGTTATACTGGAAAATTCATCGGGTTATGTCGGAAAAGGAAAAGGTCCTCGGGTTATGCCGGGGAGGTCCACGAGTTATGCCGGGAGAAAAGAAAAAAAAAGGTCCCTGGGTTATGCCAGGGAGGTCCACGGGTTATGCCGGGAGAAAAAGAAAAAGGTCCCTGGGTTATGCTAGGGAAGTCCACAGGTTATGCCAGGAGGAAAAGAAAAAGGTCCTTGGGTTATGCTAGGGAGGTCCATGGGTTATGCCGGGAGAGTCATCGGGTTATGCCGGAAAAGAAAACGGTCCTCGGGTTATGCCGGAAAAGAAAACGGTCCTCGGGTTATGCTGGGGAGGTCCATGGGTTATGCCGCGAAAGAAAAATAAAGTCCTCGGGTTATGCCGGGGAGGTCCACGGGTTATATCGTAAAAGTTCATCGGGTTATGCCGGAAAAGAAAAAGGGTCCTCGGGTTATGCCGGGGAGATCCACGGGTTATGCCGGGAAAGTCATCGGGTTATGTCGGAGAAAGGAAAAGGTCCTCGGGTTATGCCGGGGATCAACTAGAGAGTGGAACTCAATACTAAAAGAGACTACCAGGTTATGCTGGCAGTGACTAGGGAATGAGACCCTAGGTGGGAAAAGATTACCAGGTTATGCTGACATCGATTAGGGAATGAGATCCTATGTTGGAAAGGACGTAGCTAGAGATTGGAGACCCTATGCTACCATGATTTTGAATTTCTCTTCTTCTTCTTTTTATTTTTATTTTTTATCAATCTTCATTTTTTTTTTATTTTTTTTTTGAGTTTAAGAAAATGAGTAAAAAATGCAGGAAAGAATTGGGAGGAGACTTCCCTTTTGGGTTGATTATTGCAGCATAGCTATTTCTAACCCTTGCGCATTTCCTTTTGGTTGCACCTGCTTTTTGCATGGTTGCTTTGGATTGCACCTATTTCAATTTTTCAAACAAAGAACAACTGTTAGTTTGAAACGGTGGTCGATTTTGTAGCCTTCATTGTTTTTGATCACTTAATCTCGGCCTAGCTCTTTTGGTGAGAACCTCTGCTGCTTGCTGAAGATTGATCTCTCTCCTAAAACCGAGGAACTCAACTTTTCAAACTTTCCAAACGGCGGTTCAACCGTGCGGGGCTTTGTCCCTTTCACTTTAATCCACCTCTAGGGCTTTGACTTCGAATTTCTTTCCATTTTCAATAACTCTGGTTTTAGAGCATCGACTATTATGGCCAGTCGGGATCGACTTGATGCACCCGCTGAGGCTGAGGTACTTTTCTTTGGACTTGGTTTTTATCAAGCAGAACTCTGTAAAACCAATCTTGCCACCTTTTCTTTGTATTAGTTACGGAACAAAGTTAGACCGAAAGAGGTTCAAGGAAAAGTAAACAAACGACAAGAAAATGAATTTAAAAGAGAAGCATCCCTTTCGGGGAGGAAGGATGGACTTATCTGAGGTGCATGCAGACTTCAAATAGACATGACATACTTCTTGGACAAGACAACCAATCCGCACAAATATCCTATCTTCTCATAAACCCATTGCGACCCGTGTTTCAAAACCGAGAAACCTTGCCAGGACTCTTTCAATACCAATGGTGGTGAGGAGTTTCTTCTTTTCGATCGATGACGCCCTTTGTGGGTTTTTACCAATCAATCTCTCTCATTTCTCTTCTTACCGTCACCTTATAGTGCTCGTTACGAGTTTTCACTAACAAGACTCTCTCATTTTCGATTTCTCTGCTCGTCATTGCCTTATGGTGACCGTAGGTTTCACCAATAAGACTCTCTTATTTTATTTCTCTCATCTTGATTGCATCAGATCCAAGAAACTGCATTCTTTGATTTTGAAAAACCTTTTGCCGATTGATCGAAAGGACTTGAAAAAGGTTTGGGTAAAAAGAACTTGGATCGAATTACAACTTTGGAACCGTTCGGGCAGGATCATCGCCGAATTATTATAACGTCTGCCCCAGTTTCACTTTTGGGGAAATTTGGATTTTTGTTTTGGTGTGACTGAACCCCAGGGAGAGGCTGCCTACGTATCCTTTCGGAATCAAGTCGAACGTAGTTCAGGAAACTTTGTTTTTGATTTTTCTTTTGTTTTTCTGTTTTGTTTTGTTTTCTCTTTTTTTTAATGACACTTTCAGGTTCCAAAGAGGGTAATGAAAGAAAGGTAAATGGCTCAAAGGGTTAGCAAAGTATTGGAGTGTTTAGGGTAGCGAGAATGAAATCCGTCGTCTTCCCAATCGGATAATGTTATTACTGCAGAAGGAATAGACATAGTACCTTTTGACCGCATCTGTATTTACAGCTGTTTCAGAGTCATTTCCTTCAATGTCTCCCAGATACAATGCCCCTTTTGGCAACAATTTTTTGATGATGTATGGGCATTTCCAGTTAGGAGCAAATTTTCCTTTGGCTTCTTGATGATGGGGAGAATACGCCTTAAGACGAGTTGCCCCACTTCAAAGTTTCTAGGCCGCAATTTCTTGTTGTAGGCACGAGCCATTCTTTGTTGATATAACAGCCCGTGGCAGACTGCAGCCATTCGCTTTTCATCGATCAGGGTTAACTGTTCCAAACGGGTTTTGACCCACTCACTGTCTTCAATTTCAGCTTCAACAATGATCCGGAGAGAAGGGATTTCAACTTCCGCGGGTATTACAGCTTCCGTTCCATAAACCAAAAGGTACGGGGTTGCTCCGACCGATGTGCGCACAGTAGTGCGATACCCCAATAATGCAAACGGCAACTTTTCATACCACTGCCTGGAACTTTGAATCATCTTTCTCAAAATCATTTTGATGTTCTTGTTTGCTGCTTCGACAACACCATTGGCTTTGGGACGATAAGGAGTAGAGTTTCGATGCGTTATCTTGAATTGTTCACATATATCTCTCATCAAATGACTATTCAAATTTGGAGTATTATTCGTAATGATAGTTGCAGGAATACCAAAACGGCAGATGAGGTTGGAATGCACGAAGTCTACTACAGTTTTCTTGGTGACAGATTTGAGGGTAATTTCTTCAATCCACTTTGTGAAGTAGTCGATAGCGACCAATATGAATCTATGCCCATTTGAAGCTTTCGGCTCAATCGGCCCAACGACGTCCATACCCCAGGCAACAAATGGCCAAGGTGCTGACATGGGATGCATTTCTGTAGGCGGTGCATGAATCAAATCACCGTGCAGCTGACATTGGTGACATTTTCGGACAAAACTGAAGCAGTCCTTTTCCATAGTCATCCAGTAATAGCCCGCTCGCAGGATTTTCTTTGCCAAAACATACCTGTTCATGTGGGGTTCGCACACTCCTGCGTGTACATCATACATGATTCTTCCGGCTTATTTGACATCAACACATCTTAACAAGTTGAGGTCCGGAGTCCTTTTGTACAAAACATCACCGCTCAGGAAGAAAACACTTGCGTACCGTCTGATAGTTCTCTTTTGGTCCCCACTGGCTTGCTCGGGGTACTCTTTAGTTTTCAGAAATCTTTTGATATCATGATACCATGGCTGAGTACTTGGTTCTGCCTCAGCCGTATTATAGTAACCGTGCCTTTCCCGGATTTGGATTTCCAGGGGATCAATGTAGGCACTTCCTGGGTATGGCAGCATCGAGGCCAAAGTAGCAAGTGCATCGGCCAGTTCATTGTGACAATGAGGGATGTACCTGAACTCTATTGACTTGAATCGCTTGCTAAGATCTTCCACATGTTTCCTGTAGGGAATAAGTTTGACATCTCGAGTCTCCCATTCTCCCTAAGCTTGTCGGATAATCATATCTGAATCTCCCATGATTAACAATTCTTCGACATCTTGGTTGATTGCCATGTTCATACCCATAATGCAGGCTTCATACTCGACAGTATTGTTTGTGCAGAAAAAACCGAAGTCGGGCTGTGGCTGGATAGTGCTGACCAGTGGGTGAGATCAAGATTGCCCCAATTCCAACGCCTTTTGTGTTCACAGCTCCATCTAAGAACATTTTCCAAGCACTGGTGTCTTCTAATGTCATCTCGATTGAATTCACCTCATCATCTGGAAAGTAAGTACTCAGAGGTTGATATTCATCATCCACAGGGTTTTCAGCTAGGTGATCTGCTAAAGCCTGGGCCTTTATTGTCGTGCGGGTGACATAGACTATATCAAACTCAGTGAGCAGGATCTGCCATTTTGCTAACCTCCCTGTGGGCATCGGCTTCTGGAATATGTACTTCAAAGGGTCCAACCTGGTAATGAGGTAAGTGGTATAGGCCAACAAGTAATGCCTAAGCTTCTGAGCGACCCAAGTTAGAGCGCAGCAAGTTCTTTCCAACAAAGTGTATTTGGCTTCATAGCTGGTAAACTTCTTGCTCAGATAGTAGATGGCCTGCTCTCTCTTTTCGGTCACATCATGTTGCCCGAGGACGCAGCCAAAGGAATTTTCCAAGACTGTCAGATACAAGAACAGAGGCCTTCTCGGTTCAGGTGGGACCAAGACTGGTGGGTTCGACAAATATTCTTTGATTTTGTCAAAGGCTTCTTGACACTCATCCTTCCATTTAATCACTGCATCTTTCTTTAACAGCTTGAATATGGGTTCACATGTTGAAGTCAACTGAGAAATGAATCGGCTAATGTAATTCAACCTTCCCAGCAGGCTCATAACCTCTTTCTTGGTTCTTGGAGAAGGCAAATCCCGAATAGACTTTATCTTTGTTGGGTCTATCTCGATGCCTCTCCAACTGACTATAAATCCCAAGAGTTTGCCAGACGGAACTCCGAATGCACATTTCGCCGGATTTAGCTTCAAATCATATTTACGTAGCCGCTCAAAGAATTTTCTTAGGTCCCGAACATGGTCGTCCTGGGTTCTGGATTTGATGATCACATCGCCCACATACACCTCTATCTCTTGATGCATCATGTCATGAAATATGGCAGTCATGGCCCTCATGTAAGTTGCCCCGGCATTTTTGAAACCAAAAGGCATGACCCTGTAACAGTAGGTGCCCCAGGGTGTGGTGAAAGCTGTCTTTTCCGCATCTTCTTCATCCATCAACACTTGGTGATATCCTGCATAACAATCCACAAAAGACTGTATTTCATGTTTGGCGCAGTTATCAACAAAGATGTGGATGTTTGGCAGAGGGATATTGTCCTTGGGGCTTGCTTTGTTCAGATCTCGGTAGTCAACGCACACCCGAATTTTCCCATCTTTCTTTTGCACGGGAACTATGTTAGCCAGCCATGTGGTGTATCGGACCACTCGGATCACTCCCGCCTTTAACTGTTTTGTGACCTCTTCTTTAATCTTGTCACTGATATCAATTTTGAACTTCCTCTGTTTTTGCTGGACAGGGGAATAATCGGGGTAGGTTGGAAAGTTATGGACCACTAAATCGACACTTAATCCTGGCATGTCATCGTATGACCAAGCAAACACATCTTTGAATTCAAATAAAAGTTGGATCAATGCTTCCCTAGTTCTTTCATCTGTGTGAATGCTTATCTTGGTTTCTTTGACTTCTTCAGAGCTACCCAGATTAACCGGCTCGGTTTCATTTAAGTTCGGCTTAGGTTTATTCTCAAATTATTCCAATTCTCGATTTATTTCCTTAAAAGCCTCTTCTTCATCATATTCCATTTCTTGATTCATTATTTCACAATTAGACAGCATGTTTGGATCTGGGCATGAAGTTCGCAAGCATGTCATGTTATTTAAAGCCGGTAGAACTGAAAGAAGAAATAAGAAAAGGTAACAAAATCAGAAAGAATAAAGAGAGATGAACGATAAAATATTAATTTCATTTCTTTGAATTTTAAAGATAACAGGGTTTACATTAACATTTAAAGACAGGAAACTAAAAGAAAAACATCCAAGTTACACCCTGAAATAACTCGTGATGCAGAAAAGGTGGAAGGACTGGACTACCGGGATTCCCACCTGATTGGGAATGGAGTAGCCTTCCAGTTTTGCAACTTGGCATTGGGCCCCATATACAGCACCTTAGCGATGCTCGAGCCTTATCCCGGCTGAACCATATGGGTTTCATACAGCATTTGCCTCATAGCCCCACAGATTTCTTCAATTTCCTCGGCCATGAAGGCCTCATCTTCTTCTTCTTCATTGTACTTGGGCATGACAAATGTTATGTAGAGATGCGGAATTGGCTGAGAAAAAACCCAACCATTGCTCTTTCATTGATTTGCCCACGTCACATCATCTTCTGTGGCGTGAAAACCCACACCGAAGAACTTCTTGGTGGCAAGTAAGGTGATCGGTTCGGTGATACCTTGCAATTATGCCCCGAGCCCCTTCCCGGGTTTATAACCATGCCTGATCATTTCCTTGGCAACCATAACTGACACTTTTGAGAGAAAAGGTTGAGGGCAAGGGCTTCCTTCTTCATATTGGTCTGCGACCACAACCTCAAAAACTTGATAGACTATATGTTCACTACCTTCCCTAGCTTCGAGGCATGGGACCGAAGGGTCCCGATAGATCGATTGCTCATCCTCTCCGTGGACTATGATCTCCTGATCTTCATATTCCAATTTCACCATCTGGTGGAGAGTGGAAGGTACGGCTCTTGCCGCGTGAATCCAAGGCCTTCCCAAGAGGAAATTATAAGAAGTATCCATGTCTAGGACTTGAAAGGTCACCTCAAAATCCACAGGTCCAATAGTCAAAATCAAATCGATCTCGCCTATGGTGTCTCTTTTGATGCCATCAAAGGCACAAACACAAATGTTGTTGGGCCTGATTCTCTTAGTCTCGATCTACATTCTTTGCAGAGTTGAGAGAGGGCAGATATCTACTCTGGAACCGACATCCAGCATGACTCTCTTCACATAGTACCCCTCACATTTAACTGTTAGGTGGAGGGCTTTGTTATGGGTGGCCCCCTCCGGGGGCAAGTCATTCTTGCTAAAGAGATCTGATTGATTGTCAAGAATCTTTCTGCCATCCTCTCCAGTTGTTCCACAGTTGTTTCAATCGGAACGTAAGCTTCATTGAGGGTTTTGATCAACACTTTCTGATGTTCAGATGAATTTATTAATAGAGACAACAAAGAGACCTGAGCAGGAGACTTTCGGAGTTGGTCAATTATCTCGTAGTCCGCAGTTTTCATTTTCCTGAAGAACTCTTCTGCTTCTTCAGCACTAACCGGCTTCTTGAGTAGGAAACGCCTCTTCGTGACATTATTCACTTCCTCCAGATTGAGGTATTTCTCAGCCGGGTTAGTTTCATTTACTTCTCCCAGGACTTATTTTCCTTTGTAGGTTACTACCGCCTCGTTATAATTCCATGGGATGGCAGTAAGATCTGTCATGGGCCTCTGCGGTGCGCGGCCAATAACCACGGGCTCATTCAGCCTTGGTGAAATTATTGGCCCCCGTACCACATAGGTCCCTTTTGGCACATACATTTTAGATCCTTTGTTCAGCTCAAACCTTCTTGGAGGGCTCAATGTCACTTGTCCTTTCCTAGGACCCCGGGGCACATAAAGGATGGCATCTTTCGAGGGTACTACCTCAGTTTTGGTTTCCACTATTTTTTCTGTGTTTTGAGGGGTGGGTTTACTCTTCTTCTCCCCTTTTTCTTGCTTTGCATCAGCCTTTGGCTTTTTCTCGACGTCGGCGATTGCAATGATGGCTTTCAAGGCAGGATCAAACTCTTTATCTTCGCAGATCATTCCAATAACCGGTCCATTGTTGTGAGCCGGTAACGGGTTGTTGGTCACATTAGGAATGTCTTCATCCTTTAACACTATCCGCTTTTGTTCTATGAGATTTTTAACAACCCTTTTTAAAGTCCAATAGCTCCTAGTGTCATGCCCTTCCACCCCAGAATGATAGGCACATCGGGCGCCAGGTTGGTAAGAGGGTGACTCTGGGTTTTGCCTATTTGGGAGTACGGGTTGTAACAAACCCATTTGGACCAATTTAGGGAAAAAGGCTAGAATATGACTCACCAATAAGTGTGAAGTTCGTCTTCCTGGGCGGCTCCCGAGCACTGGCATTGTAGGGGAAATTATTTTGTGGAGGTCGGGGATTATACTGAGCTTGGTGAGGAAGTTGATTTATGGGAAATTGAGCTCGGTTTTGGTGAAATTGTTGTTGTGTCCTAGCGTATGGTTGTGCATTCATCACTGCGTATGGCTGAAGATCCATAGCATAAGTCGCATCTTGATGGGGGTAGTAGTGTTGTGGGGTTCTTTCAGAGAAATGAAGTCTGGCCGAACGAGGTTTTCTTACACTCGAAGTTGCCATTGCTACTTCTTCCTTCTTCTTTCGGTTTGCTACTCCTCCAAACCCGCCTTGGATTGCTTGGGAGGTAGCCCTTATAGCAGACTGACTCATGATTCGCCCTGTTTTCAACCCATTCTCAACCATTTCACCGATTTTGATGGCTTCGGCAAACGGCTTTCCCATTGCAAACATCATGTTTTGATAATAATCAGCCTCTTGGGCTTGAAGGAAGACACTGACCATTTATGTTTCGTCCATTGGAGGCTTGACTCTGGCCTCTTGTTCGTGCCATTTGACAACATACTCTCGAAAGCTCTCCGAGGACTTCTTCTTTAGATTTGATAATGAATTCCTGTCAGGGAAAATGTCGATGTTATATTGAAAATGCCTGACAAAATCCCGAGCCAAGTCGTCCCAGATATGCCAACGAGATATATCCTGATCCATATACCATTCAGAAGCAATGCCGACCAAAGTCTCACCAAAGTAGGCCATAAGAAGCTCTTCTTTTCCGCCCGCTCCCCGCAACTGGTTGCAGTACCTTTTGAGGTGGGCAATGCGATCCCCATGCCCGTCATATTTTTCAAACTTTGGGGTTTTGAAACCCAAGGGTAGATGTATGTGCGGGAACATGCACAGGTCAGCCTAAGATACGCTCTTTTGCCCACTCAGACCATGTATATTTTTGAGACTTTGCTCCATGTTTCTCATCTTTCTGGTAATTTCCTCTCGTTCAGGTGTTTTTTCGGCTTTTTCCTGCCCTACGGTAAACTCGTACCGGGGCGGCTGAGGGTAAGCATTGGTAGTAAACTGGGTAGGTTCCAGTGAGAAAGATGGTGCTTGAAATGTGAATGAAGATGAATCGAAGTTAGGCCTAGGTAAATCAGTTTGTGCCATAGCTGAACAAGCTGGAGCGGTGAATATGTTTGAAGCTGCACCTGAAGCTAACACCTGGGGGCGAGACTCAGAAGGTGTTCCAGCAAAGTGGGCTTAAATGGTAGGATATCCCAGTGGGGTATTTGGATAACTCATGGGGATGTTGGAGGTCCCACTTGTCCTGGGAAAAAGCTTAGGGAATCCAGGGATCGCACTTGGTGGTTCTTTTCCATTGGCCCAGGCGTCCCACATTTCCATCATGCGGAGATGCAGAATTCTATTTTCCAGAGCAGTTGCTAACTCAGAAGTTGGGATGGTCGAGATCGGACTATCCTCTGGAATATGAATTGTTGGCAGAGGAATTTCTGAAGACATTTCAATGCTTTCTTTTGACCTTGTGAAGTATGAATGTGAAGCCAGACTACCACAAAACCAACCACCTTACTATAGAACCTAAACTTAACAGTAAACAACAAACCGGTCAGTTTGAAGCAATTAACACATAGGTAATCGCACGTTGGGGTGTGATGCACCTATACAGTTAAATGTGTTTCTACATGTTTCACAATAGTTGCATGTTTCATCCTGGCTCTACTTATTTTCCCCAATTTTCTTTTTCTTTCCACTTTTGGCTTTTGTACTTCTCCTCTTATTGCTATTTTCCACTCTTTTCTTTCATCTCTTTCCTTGCTTTTTTTTTTCGTTTTTCTTTTCATTTTTCTTTGGCTCTCTTTTTCACATCCCTCTCTTATTTGAGTTATTTACAAAAATGTGACCGGATCCGATGAGGATTGCCTATGTATCACGATGCCGCGTGAATCAGATCATTACGTAGTTCAAGAAAAACAAATGCAAAAAATAAAGAATTTTTGGGAATTTTCAAATTTTCATTAATAAAACTCCTAAACTTTCTATTACAAAAGACTTCCAACTACTCATTTTCTTGGAATTTTAAAAACTACCGACAGACTCAAAAATAATTTCCAAAATATAGACTCAATAAATGAAAAATCATGAATACATCAATGCTTCGACTCCTGGGGCCCGTGGGACATCATCCGGTCTCACGGGCCTACGTGCGAGATACCCTTGAAGCCGCTCCAAATCACTCATTATCTGGCGGACAAATGTCATTTCAGCAGCGAAGAAAGTGGTCTGAGTCATATCCTCACATGCGTGGCATTTCATGATGATATAGTAGGCAATGGCTCTAACCCTCTCTCGGACAATACCCTTTTCCTAAAGTAAACACCCGATTTGCTGATTCCGAGCTTCCAACACTTGAGTGTCATGATGATTTTGATTCTGCAATTGTTGCATATCTTCGTCCATTTGGGCCATCAGAGCATAACAATGTTCCCTATCGGCTTTAAAATTCCTGGCCTGTTTGTCCGTCTCATTTTCAAGGGTGGTTAGCTTTCTCTTTAAATTGGCGATTGTCCCCTCATATTTTCTTTTCATTTGTCGCACAAACTCTGCCCGCCCTTCTGCATTCTCCGCCAATTGTGCTCGGACTTTTGCTAGATTAGCCTCAGATTTTTCTAAGTCATCTTGACACTCAAGTACTTTCTTTCTCATACCGCTTATAAGTATTTCATCTGCCCGACTTCTTTCCAGGTTTCTAGCAACTATTCTCATTTTATGGATTTGAGCTTTGAGAGTTTCATTTTCCTGAGTTAGCTTTTTCTTTTCCCCTTCATCTGCGGCAGCTTGGATACTGTGGTCAAATTTGAGGTCCCTGATTTGTCCCTCTAATTTACTTATCTTGGCCCTATAGCTTTCTTCTTTTGCCAACCAGCCCCACTGTTCCTGCGAGTCGTTTGTTGGACATGAGGTCTCTTAGCAGGTCTCTCGGGCTCTCGAGGAATTTGAAACCTTTTGCCAAACCAAACAATATAATTGGGGTCCACCTCACCTCTAGCTAGATCCCGCACCATAGTCTTGGGTTCGAGAAATCTGCACTCATTCCAAACTTGAACTCTTCCTTATGGAAATACAGCCTTTGGGCCCAATTCGACGACATGTACACTCAAATCTTCGTCATGGGGGACGGTTTGAAATCTTCCCAGTTGGCACAAAACCCTGTGAGGAGTATATGGCTGGATGCTCCGGATGCCCATTAGGAGAAAGTAGCACACTTTAGCTGACATGTATACGACTTTGGTGGCAGGGAGCCATCCGAACGTCCACTCAATTTTATCCGAAGTTAAAGAACTCAAGTGTGCAAACCAAGCTTCGGTACCCTCTGGAAATTCAACCCCCACCACTCGGCTTTCAAATTCTTTGATGCAATCCAAACCGGTCATGCCGTAGTTCATATACCCGACACGGTGGCAGAGATGTTCCAGTATCCACAATTGTAGTAGTAAGTTGCAGCCTTGGAAGAATTTTCCCCTTTCTCGACAGATGGTCAAAGCTCGGTAAATCTCAGATAAGATCAGGGGAACCAAAGTGCCATTAGCTTTCTTGATTGCGACATCAACCATTCCCACGAGGCCCAATTCTATGTTGTCGTCTTTTCGCGGACATATTATAACACCCAAGAATGCTACTATAAAAACCAAACCCCGCCTTGCCTCCCATTTATCTTTATTTCCGGCATGGGTCAGACCAGTATTCGATGCTTCGAAACCTTGGGGATTGCCATAATGTTGGTACAGGAATTGGAAAGTGCAAAACCCTTCAGATAAATTCCCATCCTGAGTATCCCGGCTAATACTCAACAAATCCAGAAACTTGTGAGGAGATACTGGTCTCGGTGACACCGGGTACCGACTTCTAAAGTTTCCGCTAAGGCCGACATAACCCGCAATTTCCTCTAGCGTGGGTGTGAACTCAAAATCAGAAAAGCGAAACACATTGCGAGTCGGATCCCAAAAAGGTATCAAGGCTTCAATTACGTCCAATCTTGGCTTGATGTTCAAAAGTCCGACAAGACCATCCAAAACTTTTATCACAGTTCCTCGGCTACCTTTTCCTAGGTCATTCCACCACATGTGGAGCTGTAAGGGGATTTCTTCAAGAGCTGCGAAGGGTTCGTTTTCATCTGTGCTCATCCTGCACATTTATTAGGGTGATTTAATTTAAAAGGTTATGACTCATTTTGACTCAAGAAAAGGTTATCACTATTTTTTTAAAAAATTTTCATAAAAAATCCGGCTTTGCAAATACGGCCTTTCAGTACTTCGGGGAAGAAGATTTTAACGCTGTGTTTGCTAAATGGCCAAAACCTTAAAAAAAACTACTAAAGGTGGTTGTTCTTGCAAAAACGGCCTTCTGACGCCCTTTTGGGGATATTCAACTATTTTAGACAAGAATGACATCACCTTACTTATTTACAATCAAAACAAAATTTTTTGTTCTTTTTGGGCTATTTTTACAAAAATGAAGTTGGACCCGATGAGGGTTGCCTACGTATCTCACATCCGGTGAGAATCAAACTGGCGTAGTTCGGAAGACCAGAAATAAAGTAAATAAACTAACTTTTTTTTTTGGAATATTTTAATTTCCGCAAGAAAGACTTATAAAGAAGAAAGAAAATATTTTTTATTTCAATTTTTTTTTGGGAATTTCGAAAGAAGAAAGATTTTTTTTAATTTAGACTTTTACTGTTTTTTTTGGAATTTCGATGAAAGAAAAATATTTTTGAAAAAGAAAAATATTTTTGGAATTTTATTTTGAATTTATGAAAGAAATGCTTCTAAAAAAATGAAATATTTTTGAATTTTGAATTTTCTTTTCAATTTTGAAAGAAGAATGAAAATATTTTTGGATTTTTGGAAGAAATTAAAAGAAAATATTTTTGTATATATATATATATATATATATATATATATATATATATATATATATATATATATATATATATATATATATATTTAAAACAATTAGGGTCTAAAGAAGCAGTAAAAGAAAATATTTTTGTATATATTGTTTTTAAATAAACAATTAGTTTCTAAGGAAGCAAGTAATGGAAAATATTTTTTTATTATTTTTGTTTTTTGGAGTTTTTGAAAATTGGAGTCTAAAAAAAAGACTTTTCTAGAGAGGAAGTAAAGGAAAATATTTTTGGATTTTTTTTTTTTGAAAATTATGGGCTGGAACCGATGAGGTTTGCCTACGTATCTCACATCCGGTGAGAATCAGACCCGCGTAGTTCGCCAGTTTTGACAGAACAGGGGAAACATAGCAGTTGAAAACTTTGGCTCATTTGGAGACGACTTCTTTTTTCGGAATTTCGGCAGAGTTTCAGAATTTTCTAAATACCTACCTCTCACTCCTATATTATTATTATTTTATTTTTATTTTTATTTTTATTTATTTTTTGATTTTTCTTTTCGATTTTTTTTTGATTTTCTTCCTCTGTTCTAGAAGCCGGTCAACATGCAAGCCGAAACAAACAGACACGCAAGTAGCACGTAAGATGCATCAGGATGGTCTCTTTCATTTGGGTACACCTGTCCTAGACAGACCCAACCCCTGTGTTGAGTTTCCAAGGTCAAATGCACGTGATGCAAACAAACGTTCATACTAGGGATCCGGCATGAGGCTTGTTATACTAGGTTTAAAAATCTGGGTTTATTGTTCTAGACCTGGCTTACCCGAGCGGACAGCTCGAGCCGGGGGAGGGGGGGCAGCGTACCGAGAATACAGAAGCTTCACCGGCTTTGCAACTTGTCCGAACCTCGTTCTAAAATTGGTATAAGACTTTAATAGAAAAGAAGTCACACGAAGTGCACACTTCCTAGATGATTTAGAAGACTCAGAGAGAGGAGGGTTTCGTAGAAATTTATATACAGTCCAAACAATATCAAAGCGGTAAAAGCGGAATTTAGCACATTAGGCTCAACATGTAAAAATCAAATAAAACAAGCCAACTATAACAGTTATTCTAAGCTCGAATTCTTGAACCCTGAACCAGAGATTCTGGGTTCGGTCCCTAGTAGAGTCGCCAGAGCTGTCACACATCCTTTTTACACACCCGAAGGTAGTACAAGGGAGTTTTTCCAATTAAAGTGACATTATTTGAAATGAGATTAATTTATTCAATTTTGTTCAGAGTCGCCACTTGGGATAGTTTATTTGGTGTCCCAAGTCACCGATTTATTTTAAATCCCAAATCGAGGAAAATTTCGACTTTCCTTTTTGAAGTCTGCGAACCAGAAATTCTGAATAAGGAACTCTGTTAACCCGGGGGAAGGTGTTAGGCATCCCCGGATTTCGTGGTTCTAGCACGGTCGCTTAAACTATTATAACTGGCATATTATCTGATTTTAATACATGTTTTAAACTATTGTGCATTTTTACCTTATAACCGCTTTTATTTAATTATTGTTACATATTGTGAATCATGTCACGAGAACCGTACTCACGATCTACAACATGTTTAATTTTTTTTTTAAAGATTAAATTGTCGCTGGGTCACATAACTGTACCCCCGAATTTTAGTAACTAGGTGTCACAAACTACGTTACGGGAACCGTACCTGTAGCTATGACAATTATTCAATTAATGCACTTAAAGTAAACTACGAAAGTTCAAGCCAATTTCTATTTTTTTAGCTTGCATTTTCTATCTCTTTTATACATACACGAACATATACATACTTCAAAAGTTTTTGTAAAAAAAGGAAGATATATATTTAAATTTGCTCGACTTATGTAACTTAATGTACAAGTCATGAAAATACATAGACTAGTAAAAAAAGGATTGGATAAATGAGGAGGCAAAAAGTCCAAGAACAAGAAAACGTGAGGCAAAAAGGATAGGGGGCAAATTTTGACGTTAAACTAATCAAATAAATAAAGTAGATTGTGGTTGTAAAAGCTGGAGTGCACAAACAACTCATTAACAAACTACTGAGGAATCATTATGCCTACGAGTTGAAACATGTGATACTATATATCTTTATATTTTTGCTACTAAAAAAAACTATATACCTCATGATGCCGCTTATCTTATTTCTGAAAGTGGAGTATAGAATATAATTTACGGCTTGTTTGCTATTAAAAGATAACCTTTGCTGGCCATCAGATCCTCGATTTAAGAGCAAATTTGCTTGGATTTTACTCTCTTCCTCGATGACAAGAAGTGAAAATTAAAGAAAATAAGTAAAGACTCCCAAAGCAAATAACAGATTCCAAAATCTTTACAGCAATTACTTCGTCAACATTTAATCTAAAGTTTAACATTTTCGATTCATCACACTACTTTATTCAAATGGAAACCAAACATTCATCCATGACACACTAGAATAGCAGAAATCATATTTTTGAGTAAATCCAAAAATCTAAAAGAAATTCAATAACTTTATATAGCCATTCAGCAAAACATAATACAAAGGATTTGGGACTGACCTAACAGAGTTAAGTGGACACCAAGAGATAAGCCAAAGAAAAGCAAAATCCAAATCACATGAGGAGCTCAAGAAGCAATTTCAACAGTAGCAACAGAGCAACAAACCTTTACCCGAATCCAGCTGAAAATTTTGAATTTTGAAGCATTTGCTTTCAGCTCTTTTGAGTGTGAAGAACTTTCAAAGTGAGTCTCTCAAATGTTGAGTGTGAATTCAGGTGTGCATTTTTAGAGAAACTTTCATGGTAAAATGAGTGTGTGCGGCCGTTTTTCTTGGGAAGAAAGGGTGAGATCTGTTGTATTTGTCTGTTGCTTGGAGAAAAAATCCAAGAAGAAGAAGAGATCTCCCTTGTAAAATGCGCCCTTTTCTATATATAATTTTTTTTAAGGTGAGGTCTTGATGTGTGTGTTATAGGTAGAGAGAATGATGAAGAGTGGGTGGAGGAAATATTTTTTGGGGAGAGTGGGGAACATGAGTGGGAAAAGTGGGGAGATTGGGGAACATGAGGGGCGAAAATGGGGAAAGTGGGTAGTGAGTGGAGAAAGTGAGGAAAATTGGTAGTGAGTGGAGAAAGTGGGGAGAGTGGGGAACATGAGTGGGAAAAGTGGGGAGATTGGGGAACACGAGGGGCGAAAATAGGGAAAGTGGGTAGTGAGTGGAGAAAGTGAGGAAAATTGGTAGTGAGTGGAGAAAGTGGGGAGAGTGGGGAACATGAGTGGGGAAAATGGGGAAAATGGGTAGTGAGTGAAGAAAATGGGGAAAGTGGATAGTGAATAGAGAAAAATAAGAATAAATTCAAACATTGTCAAAAATAAACTGCTCACATGCATAATTTATGATTTAACGTTATCTTGTATAGTGAATGATAATACTGTTTAAAGAAAACAACATTATTCATCCCTCATTTGTCATGCTTGAGCTTGAGCATTTTAAAAATTTTAATTTGGGGTTAAGCATCTGAATAGTGGGTGAGAAGAAAATTGAAGAGATAATCTTTTGATAGAATTGAAGCCTTACACCTAATACAAATATAGAGTGGAACTAATAATTGCAACGGTCATGAATATAGCTAGTTAAATTAATTCTAAATAAACATGGGTTGCTGATAAATCTTTGGGGACCCGTACATTATAACAAAAAGTAGAAAGCGTCTTTTTGTTTCTTTTCTTTTTTGAAATTTTGTGTAAGCTAAAACAGGTAACAATAATTGGATTTAGAGACAAGCAGCGGCGGATGTAGAGTATAGTTACTGGGTTCTCGGGAACCCAGTAACTTTTGCATAGACTTGTATTTTTATTAAAAAATTCATTAAATATCAATAAATATATAAGCGTGAACCCAGTTATTATTGCATATTAATTTGATATTATAATAGGAACTCATAAACTTCCAATCCTGGATCCGCCTCTGCCTATCGGGTTCCGAGAACCCAATAACATTTGCGTAGATTCTATATTTTTATTAAAAAATCTATCAAATATTAATAAATATATAACTGTGAACCCAGTTATTATTGTATATTAATTTGATATTACAATAGCAACTCATAAACTTCAAATTCTGAATCCAAGAAGTCATTGGTTAAACACTATGGTTCCACTTTTCGGTTTTTGGAATCCGTGGAATGCCTATTTCATGACAACTAGTAGTATAACATTGTTGTGTCAGATATTCTTTGCTTGTTTTTTCATTAATGTATCCTACTTTCCTTTCTCCAAATATCGCATTTGGCTGTTAGGATTTAATGAGCATAGGCTTTTTGAAACATTTAGCAGATTAGAAGATCAGGATATATAACATTCACCGGTCTCAAACTTGCCCCACAAACACAACCTTGATATAGCATGCTAAATGCTGACGATAAAGCTTGTTATTTTTGTAGAGTTGAGTTCTATTTTTTTTTTTCACTTCAAAGTTCAAACGCTAAATTAAATATTTTAAATGATAAAACAAAATCAATAATTAAAAGCAATAGAAGTAAAAGAACAATAAGAAATGTGGCAAATGAGAACAAAATATAACATATGACAGCATCCATGTCACCTTACGTGGCTAGGTGAAGTCGGGTCTAGAGAAAGAGCATGGTTGCCTATTCAATATGCAAGCTGTTGTCGGTCTATTATCAACACTGTCAGTTTGTATGTGAATTTTGTATTGTTTTTATGTATCTTGTGTCCCGCATTGATGTTGCATATATTATACTCCCTCCGTTCACTTTTGTTGCTAAAATTAAAATTTTCAAAACAAAATATCCGTACCAATAGTTTATATTTTTCAAATTATCTATTGTTAATTTAACTTTTCCTTTTTTTTTGTTTCTACCATCCATTTCTTTATTTTTCTTCTTTAAAATAGTCTCTTTACTATAAATTGATTTCTTCTAATTTTATATAGGGACTATGTAGTAAATTTTTAATTTATATTTAACGATGTTTATTAATATATTTGAATTATCATGTAAACAATAAGTGATACTATATACTCAATATTATTTCTTTAGATAACTATATATATTTTTTATTGATCAATATCTTTAATATATAATTTTATAAATTCAATTCTCTTTTACAACTAATACTAATTATACACTGAACATTTACTATCCTTTTTTGTAATTTGATACTGAAACGTACTTTTTAAAAAGATTGACCAAACACAATTTATTTATCAAATATTGTAAAAGGTAGTTCTAAAATGAATTAGTCAAACACAAACTACTATTCTTCAAATTACTTTTTAAAAAAGCACTTTTCAACAAGGACACTTCTCAAAATAGGCAGTTTTGGACAGCTTGGCCAAACATGCTCCTAGAGCTATAGAGATAGCTTTTGGTTCTAGTCTTCTCTCACTCTCCATTATACTAGAAGTTGTTCCCGCTGACATGATATATATATATATGAATCTTGATATATAGCATACAGCCATTTCTAAATTTAATGCCACAGCTGCGCTGGTAATTAGAGTCACCTACCTTTTCAGAAAGCTAAAAGCATGCCAGCAAACCAAAGAGTGGGATCACTTGTTCGCTTCCTTTATTTGCATACTCCTATTTAGATTATTTGAATAGTCCTCCTTCAAACCTATGAGGAATGCAAGGTAAAATATATGCCGCTCAAGTACAAACAAGGCGGACAAGGGCTTCTTGTTCGTATCCAGTGTTGATATGAAATGAAATAATTTAACTTTATCATTTACGAATTAAATGTTAAAGTAGATCAAATATTTTTAAGTATGATACATATGTTAATAAAATACACATGTTTTGCATTTATGGATTCAATATATAGGCACTGTGACTATAAGCTTTTCTCCTCCTTATTTTGTGAAAAGAGAGAGGAAGATTTTCCTTGACACAGTCCCTTATATATACAGCTTCCTCTTTCTAATTATATATGGAGCAAGAGTTTGTAATAAATACAAGATTAATTCCATCCATCATTCTGAAGAATTTAAGAGAGAATAATATTATGTTGCTTCATTGAATAAACTGGAGCTAATATATACAAAACATATATCTTGTTACTAAGAAAGCTATCATAGAAAATAAGGCAACCACTACTATAGTCTCCTGAACATATATATACAACTTCCTAAAATATACACAAAAATAATATTACACCATATTTATAGCTATGCTATATCTTCCAATAATCCCCCTCAAGTTGGAGAATGAAGATCGTGAATGCCCAACGTGCGATGTAGTTGCAAAGATTGTTGTTTCCCAAGTGCTTTAGTAAATACGTCTGCTAGTTTTTTAGAAGTGCGCACATGAGATGCAACCAGCTGTTATTTCATCACGTACGAAGTGATAATCAACCTTAATGTGCTTAGTAAACTCATGAAAACTGAATTTGTAGATATATATAGAGCAACTTGACTATTACAATACAAGCGAACATGTTCCTAGTGAAAGAAATCTAAGGATCGTAACAGAGCCTTGAGCCATTTCAACTCACACACCGTTGTTGCCATACAACGATATTCTGCTTCGGCGAAGGAGCAAGAGACAATATGTTTGTTCTTGGTTTTCCAAGAGAAAGGTGAATTTTCGACTAGAATAAAATAACCAGATAAAGAACGTCGTGTCATTGGACAACTTGCATAGTGACTAGTGAGAATCACAATATGAATGTAAGAGCAAATTGCGATCAATTCGTAAGAAAATTTCCTAACCTAGATTTCCCTTCAAATATCTTATTACACGTAATGCTTCCTCCCAATGTCACGCTTTTGTACAACACATGAGCTAAGCTAATATATGAACTGAATAGCTCAACTGTAACGACCCGACTAGTCATACGATTTGAGCATTTGCATTTTGTTCTACTATTTGAAGTTTTGAGTAGCTTCATGTGATGTATTATGTAATGACCCGGCCGGTCGTTTCATGAATTACCGCTCCATTTTTACCATTTCTACTTCTTTAAGTCTTGTTCAGTCGTATGGTATGGTATCGAGTTGGTTGGTTTGAGTTCGGAATGGTTTTGGTGAGGTTTGAGACACTTAGTCTCTTAAGTTGGCCTTTACATTGGAAAAGTCAACCGGAAGTTGATTTGTGAGCAAACAATCTCGGAATTTGGGTTTTATGATTCAGATAGCTTTGGGAGGTGATTTGGGATTTAGGAGCGTGATCAAGATATATTTTGGAGGTCCAGAGTAGATTTAGGCTTGAATTGGCGAAAATAAATTTTGGCGCTTTCTGGTTGATAGCGAAGATTTTGATATAAGGGTCGGAATGGAATTCCGGTAGTTGGAGTAGGTCCGTTGTGTCATTTATGATGTGTGCGCTAAATTTCAGGTCATTCGGACGAGGTTTGATAGACTTTTTGATCGAAAGCGGAATTCGGAAGTTTTTAGAGTTCTTAGGCTTGAATCTGTGGTTGAATTGTTGTGTCGATGTTGTTTTAGGTGTTTCGAAGATTGGTATAAGTTTGGATGGTGGTATATGGCTTGTTCATAGTTTTGGTTGAGGTCCCGGGAGCCTCGAGGTGATTTCGGAGGGTTGACGGGAGTTTTGGAGTTGGAAATTTGCAGCTGAAGAGTTGAAGCTCCTGTCATAACTGCACCTGCGGTTTGGGGACTGCAGGTGCGGGACCGCAGAAGCGAACAATTAGCCACAGATGCAGAATTGGGTGTGAAGAGCTGAAGGCGTAGGTGTGGAAGTTGGGTCACACCTGCGAGACCGCATGTGCGGTAGTTTATGCACAGGTGCGATTTTGAGGATTTAAGTTGGAACCACAGAAGCGGTCGTTTGGCCGCAGAAGCGGCTCCGCAGGTGCGGAAAATGGGCCGCAGGTGCGAAAATCCTAGGCCAGAAAGTATATTAGGTTTCCTTCGCGAATTTTTGGTTATTTCATCATTTTCTCATACGGGTTTGAGCTTGAGGGAGCAAATTGAAGATGGATTTCAAGGGGATTTCGTGGAGGTAAGGTTTTTGGACCCTAAACTTGTTTCTATGATGGTTTTTGACTGATTAAGCTTGAAATCTATGGAAAATTAGTAGCAACAATTGGGGGTTTAGGGCTTGGAAAATTGGAGACCTTAATCTAGGGATTTGAGGGGTTATTTGTGGTCGGAATTTGGTATTTTTGGTATGTATGGACTCGTGGGAGGATAAGTATTTTATTGATGAAATTTTTATCGGATTTCGAGACGTGGGCCTAGGGGTCGGGTTTGGTCAATTTCGAGATTTATGTTGTAATTTGATTATTTTCGCATGGGCTTCGTTCTCTTAGCATATATTGATGTTGTGATGCTATTTTTGGATAGATTCGACGTGAGTTGAGTCCGAGTTGAGGGTAAAGGGCGTCGCAGAGTAGTATTTTCACCGATTTAAGGTAAGTAACCATTGTAAATCTAGACCCGAGGGTATGAAACCCTGGTATGTTGTATTGTTTTGATAAACGAGGTGACGCAAATGCTAGGTGCCGAGCGTGTGGGCTTGGACTCATAGGGATTGTGACTTGGTCGTCCTGTAGCGACTATTAAGCCGCGTATTTGATTTTGAAATCTTATGATATTCCGTATTTTAGAGATTGATACTATATTTTGGATTGTACGCTATGTTTGGGGCCTTGTGCCGACCTATTTAGACCCTTAGGGGTATTTTTATTACCTACCTCACTTTGTTTGATTTGGAAGCATATCCTCAGTCATGTTTTACCTGTTATTTGTTAAAAACCGGTTTCATCACTCTATTTCTTAATATATGAAAACTGTTTGGGCTGAGTTCTCTGATTTTTTACTGATATGCCTGAGCGGCCGTAAGGTTAATGATTGAGAGAGGTTTAAGACCTAATGATGAGGATTATATATCTATTTTGGATGGGGTTGTACACCGCATCGATATTGTATATATGGATCAGGCTGCACACCGCAGCGATATACATATTGGATCGGGTTGCGCGCCGTAACGATATGACGCTTGGGCTGTAGGAGCCCCTCTAGAGATTGCACACCCCCAGTGAGCGTAGTCGACTATATACTATGGATCGGACTGCATGCCGTAGCGATTATTATCATTATTATGACTATGCAATATTTGTTGAGCCAGAGTGCTGAGTGTGAGTACTGTGTGACGAGAGCTGAGTCACGGGTAACTGAGAGGCTTGCCCGAGAGGCTATACTTATGAGTGATACCTTGCCCGAGGAGCTTGTCTGTGATGTTTTAATGTTTTCACTCTTCTTTTATACTAAGCCACTTTGAAAATTGTTAAATTAATGCTTTCAAAGGATTTTGAATTGAAACTGGAGTTTTACGAGATAACTGGCTATTAAATTGTAGAACTTGACTTGATAATTCTATAGAAACTTCTTATGTGATTTTAAATGCTCGTCACTACACTCAGACTTTATTTACTTTAGTTACTTACTGAGTTGGCGTACTCACGTTACTCCCTGCACATTGTGTGCAGATCCAGGTGCCCGAGCATCAGAGTGAGTGCTTCCAGCACTCTCAGAGCTTTACCGGAGACTGTAAGGTAGCTGCACGGCGTTCGCAACCCTGCTTTCCTCTTTCCTATCTTAGTATTATGTTATTTAGACTTATGATGTGTTATTCAGTCAGTTTTGAGTTGTATTTAGAGGTTCTTAACTAGTAACATCGGATTTGTTAGGCTGTGTTGGTATTTTGTACTGGGTTTTTTTTCTGCATATTCTGTTTTTAGTCTTCTATTTCATATGACAAATTTGAGACTTATTCGATACTAGAAAATGATTTTTATAAAAGATTTCGTTGTGGTAAATATTTGGTTGGCTTGCCTAGTACTGTGATAGGCTCCATCACGCCCGGGGTATTTGGGGCCGTGACAAGTTGGTATCAGAGCCTAAATTACATAGATCTCGCGAGTCATTAGCTGGTTTAGTAGAGTCTCGTGGATCGGTACGGAGACGTCTGTACTTATCCTCGAGAGGCCGGAGAACCTTTAGGAAAAACTTCACATTCTTGAAATTCTTGTCGTGCGAATCTGTTGATTCTAGTACTAAACTTCTGTTATTCTATTCTCTCACAGATGGTGAGGATACGTGCTACTAATCAGGATGGATGACCACCGGTACCACCAGTTAGGGCCATTAGAGGCCGAGGTCGCGGTCGAGGCTGTGGTCGTGGTAGGGGTGTTGATACCCAATTTTTCCCTATATATTTTAAATATGCATAACTACCTTCAAAATAGCATATATATGCATATATAAGCATGTCCAAAGTTTTTATTATTTTTTCCATAATTTTAAGAGATTAAATTGACTTATTTTCTCCCTTTTTATCCATAAAATCCCCAATAATTGTTTCCAAAATTATTGTTTTGATAATTCATCTATTTAATTTCTATATTAATGGCAAAATATGGCTAAGGTAATTTTTATATATTTTTACAATTACATTTAGTATTTTTAAAGCTAAATTGCACATAATTGCAATATTAGCCCTTTTAAGATTTAATTATGTTTCATATGCATAAAATTGGATCTCGTATTTTTAAATTATTAATTATATATTTCAAATCATTTTTGCACCTTAAATTTATTTTCCAGAAATTGCCTGTTATTTTTTTTTATAAATTAAATTGGTGAAATTGGTTATTTAAATAACAACAAAATTTGGCTTTCAATTATAGCCAAAATTGGACCCCTTTCTTGCCCAATTTCACACCCAAACCACCCGACCTAGATCCTATACTAGTCTACCCGACCCAAGCAATCCTAAATCCTGGTCGTTGATCTCTTAGATCAACGACCCTCGTTCAACCTTTCCTTTTTAATTCTGAGAGACCCCCAACCCTAATCACTTTTCTAAGGGTGCCGCCCTCAAATGCTCTCGTCTCTCTTCTCTCTCAACCTAACCCTAATCACTTTTCACTGCTTCCTTTTCCGGCCATCTCCGGCGACCACCCTTTCAAACCCAAGCCTCCAATGGGTCTCTCATCACCCTGCTCATCATCTCTAAGGTCCTCAAGAGTCCTAGGCCATGTCGATTTGGACCTAGGGTTTGTGTTCCTGTTACTTATGGATCTCCGGTGTGATTTTGGAAAAAATCACACCTTATATGTCACGATCGGTGAAGTTTCAATAGGTTCCTTTAATTTTTACTTGGTTTTATTTTTGAAACCGAATCTCTCAGATCTATGTTATTTTTTATGCTTTAAGCCTATCTCCTTCTGTGACTTGCTCATTCTCGAGCTTTCTTCTAAAAGATCTTCTACTTTAAACCATTTTTTACTCCCTTTGAGAAACCAGGGTTTTCGGAGTTCTTTCTATACCTGTTTCGACTGATTTCTTTATGATTAAGCCTTTTTCTTTGTTTATCTTGACCGATTCTAAGTTCTTACTGCTTTTTAACTCAACTTTGTTAAAAAGCCTAATTTCTTAAAGATTTTCTTTACTTGTTTCTGTGTGTTGGCCTGATCTTCTTTACCTATTTCTGTGTGTTAGATTGGTTTTCTTCACTCTGGTTCTGTGTGTTAGCCATGACTACTTGAATTTAAGTTTCTGTTGGTTACCATGCCTCGAATGGGTTTTTCTACTGAGTCCTTAGCCTACTCATGTCACTTCTGTATAATTGTGTCCATATGGTTTGCTCATCTCTTTCTTCTTTCTGTCGATATGGTTGACCTTGCATGTCTGCTACGCCTGTTCATTCTTCTCTATTTATATGTTGAAGTACAGAATCATGACTCCCTCTTGATTGATCCTGATTTCCTTAATTTATGGTTAGATTGCAAGATTTTCTTATAAAATCCTAAAATTTTACTCGGTTGTTTAAGTTGATTGATTCCATTTCCTTATTTGTTGTGGTGCTTCATTCTTGCTGAATCCTTTCCTTAATTAGTGTATTCTGTACTTATACTCAATCATATGCTCTATACTTTTACTACCCCTTATATGGTAAAAATCAGTCTTTCTCAACTGATTTTGTTTCCTTGGTTATCCTTGTTGGTATCCGTTTAAGCTATAATTCCTTGATTAAAGGGGAGTACTTGTATTAATCAGATTCTAATTGTGATTACTTCCATAATTGTGCTAAGCCTTTACTTGTTACCTTATTTTTCTACCTATTTTTCAAAGCTATAAATACCCTAAGTCTTTTATTAACAAGACACGAGACTTGGCTTTTAAAAACTCCTCTCTTACTTAAAAAACTTTGTGTTATTCTACTACCTTTAGCCAGCTGCAAGCCAAGGCTAATCATCTGTAAACCTTGGTTCTTTCATTTTGCTTACCTCTATCTTCACTGCTATGTCCTAGTTTAATTTAAAGTCTCAACAACAACATGTTTTTATTCCTATTTCAGTGGCCTGCTTTTACTTATGGTTTTGTTGTGAAGTCTGTATCTAAGCATGCTGATATGATTCTCCTCCCTTTAAATTCATGTATTCTCTTTGTGTGATTCAAGCATGCCTGGACAATTGTATTCTTTTACCTACTGTGTACTTACCACTTTGTGAATCCCAAATCCCCTATCCCTTCTCTAGGTGTTCATGACTGGTTTTTTATTATGCCAGTGTCCAATTATCTCTAAGCATGTCCATACCAGTCTTAATACTCCTGTTGGGGTCAGGTGTTTGCATTTAATGTATATGTATTCCTAAACCCCCTTAACCCCTTATGTGATTACGGAATTCATTCACTTGCTGTGTGTGGTCTTACCCTGAAGTGTTTGAACTATGTTTTACTACTCCAACTTCTTCAACCATCTCTGTTAGTAATTGCTTTCAAAATGGACCTTTCAGTACAGTTTTTTAACAAACTCCTTTCAAACATGTGTCCTGCACTTTCACTCTATTCCTAGTTAATACGTTTTGCCCCCTCCAATATGTGTACTGCCTTGGTCTCCCCTTGAGAACCCTTGGAACTCTGGCATACTGAGGCTGGCTTTCCACACTGCACCGGTTCAATGCTTGGCTATTAAGTCCGGGTGTAAGCATTTCCCGGGGTCCTTGAGACCCTTAGGGAACTTTGAGGCACCTAGACTCTGATTTATCTATAGAAACAAGGATTGAAAGACCATTGGAGGCTTTGGGTAACTATGGCCTGATTGCAGGCTCTCTATAGAATAGCTTCTTAATTTCTATTTCACTTATGTAATTCATTTGTTGACCTGTAATAATTTATAAACAGATATTTGGGGCATTTAGTGAAAGGGTGGGTAGATGTATACTTTATGGGGGTAACTTGGGTAGAAATCCTACTTTAGTATTTAATTTCGAATCTTCTTGCCTCACTCACTAGAGAACATGCCTATAGGGTTTCTGTTCCTATTGAATCTGATTGCATTTGCATAGTAGAAGCATGCCTATAGGGTTTCACTTTCAATCTCATTTGCGTCATAATAGAAACCATGCCTATAAGGACTTCACTTTTAATGTCACTTGCATCAGATACAAATCATGTTCTTAAATCCTGCATTTGTCATGTAGAAACCATGTTTCTAGGTTCCAAGTCATCATGTTTTCAATCAACTCAAGTGTAGATACCATGCCTATACGGTATAATTCCGATTCAGCAAGCCTTTCATATGTTACTGCAAGTTGACTAAAAACAGTAATACGCCTAGATACCATGGTCTAATTCACAATTCTGTCTGGTAATTCGAATTAGCCTAATAAATCAAATGTACCTTGCCTAGTTTACTTCTCAAAACCGGGCAATAACTCTTTTTCTAAAATTAGACCTTTCAAAACTGTTATAATCTCATTAGATATCTCTCCTGTAGGTTTAAAAGGGATTATTTCAAAACTTGCTTGTTTCTGCATTAACATAAGTATCAGTCCTGCATCTAGGGAAACCTTAGGGCATTTTAAAAACTTGCACTGCTCTGAAGCTGTTTCTGTCACTCAACATTTCTGAATCCTATTGGGCTTTTAAAAGAGATCCTAAGCAACTAATAGGTTGTGACTTCTGCATCTGAAAGTGGTTTATTCCTGCATAATCATTTAGAAATCCTGCTTTAGGACTTTGATTGCTAAAGACATTATTTGTGGTTGAGTCGTGCTGCATATATGCTTGTTTGCGGAGGAAACTATGAGCCTTTAATTGCTCCATTTATGTGAAAGTCCTAAATTGCTTTTCTTTGACTGTCGCCTTAGAATTTTGCCTTTAAGCCTTAGGGGTATGTCTAGAACTGCCTATAGGAAGAGGTCCTAATTCCCTTCGAGACTATTAAGAAGGGACGGGTAGCAGCACGCAATAGGAATTGATGACCAACACTCGCTTTGCATGACCAATAAGGGGATAGGAAGGGTACACGTGGGATATGATGACTACGCGCTAATGTCACGTGTAGCCCCTTATTGAGTAGTGTTTACCGGACATTGCGTGGGGTGATCCCGTAGGATAAACAACCTAGGACCCCTCTTTACCCCATAACCTTCTCCTTGTTTAAAAATTTTCTTCATAATTTGTTCAACCTTTATTTCACTACTTGACTTGTTCAAACGTACTGCACCCATTTGATTCAATTATTTGTATGGACTAATTTGTAAAAATATAAGTTTGGTCGGGATCCACAATTGTGGACCAAGAGGGGTGCCTAACACCTTCCCCTCGAGGTTATCTCGAGCCCTTACCCTAATCTCTGGTAATGCAAACCAACCCAAGAGTTAATCACTCTAGGTGCCCTAACGCACCATAATCCGTTAGGTGGCGACTCTTCAAATACCAAATTCCCAAAAAAAAAGAGTCACTGCACCCCATGGAATGTCGAAACCCAAACCTCTCTCTGCGAGAAGGGAAAAAGGGGGTGCGATAAGGGGCAGGGGTGTAGCTCGCACAACAGCTAGGGCAACACCTACAGATCTACCAGCCGCCCAGTTCAGGATCAGGTTCCAGTTGCGGATATTCTAGCAGCACAGCTCAGGCACCGGCTATGCCTATTGTGATTCTAGGGCTTCAAGAGGCTCTAGCTCAGATTTTATCAGTGTGCACTGGTTTGGCTCAGGCAGTCTCAGTTACTACTGTCGCATCTACTTCTCAGGCCGGGGGAGACACTTAGACTCCCGTTGCTCGCACACCTGAGCAGGTTGTGTAGGGACTTCAGATACTAGGGGTACCTTCATCCCAGCCGGTTGCACCAGCCCAGGATTATGTGGTACCAGTTATGCCTGGCGACGAGCAACGTCAATTTGAGTGGTTTGGTAGACTTTAGCCTCCGACTTTCAGTGGTATAGAGGGCGAGGATGCCCAGGGTTTCTTGGAAAAGTGTTAGAGGATTCTTCGCACAACGGGTATTCTGGAGACTAGTGGGGTCGCATTTACTACCTTTCAGTTTTCTGGAGCTGCCTTTACTTGGTGGGAGGCTTATGAGAGGCATAGGCCTATTGATGCAGCGCCCCTTACCTGGTAGCAGTTCTTCGTTCTCTTCTTAGAGAAGTTTCTGCCACAGTCTCGTAGAGAGGAGCGGTGCAGGTAGTTCGAGCAGTTACGTTAGGGGGATATGACTGTGATGCAGTATGAGATGATGTTCTCAAAGTTAGCTCGTCATGCTGTTTGGTTGGTTCCTACGAATAGAGAGAGGATTCGGAGGTTCGTTGATGGCCTCACATATCAACTTCGAATTCTCATGACCAAGGAGAGAGTGTCAGGTGCTACTTTTGAGGAGGTTGTTGATCGCTCACAAGATTGAGTCAGTTCGTTGCCACGAGCAAGATGAGAGAGAGGCCTCAAGAATCTGGTAGTTTTGGTGGTGCTCCTTCGAGAGGTCAGTTTAAGCACGATAGAGGCCATCCATTCAGGCATGCTCAGTCAGCTCGCCCAGTTCATCGTGGGGCATCATCAGGCCATGGTTCTCACAAATCGTATCAGGGGCATTCATCACTTAGTGCCCTACTAGCCCAGAGTTCGTCTCGTGCTCCATCAGTTTAGGGTTCTTCCATGCCAGGTCCTTCTACTGGTCATTTCGATGCCAAAGGTTCCCTTCAGTCCCCGTTCCCCGCACTAGGGAGTTGTTACAAGTGTGGAGAGTTTGGGCATATAAAGAGGCAGTGTCCTCGTCTTCTTGAGGGTCCGTCTCAGTAGAGGGGTCAGCGCTCGACTTCAGCTTCAGTTACTTTACCACCCGCTCAAGTAGCTAGGGGTGAGGGTAAGTCGGCTAGGAGTCGCCCTAGAGGGGGAGGTCGATCAGGTGGCAGTCAAGCCTATTTCTATGCACTCTCAGTCAGACCAAATGTTGTTGCTTCAGATGCTGTGATTACAACTATTGTCTTAGTCTGCCACAGAGATGCCTCTGTATTATTTGATCCTGGTTCCACCTTTTCATATTTGCCATCATATTTTGCTCGTTATCTGGATACACCCTGTGGGTCTCTTATTTTATCTGTTCGTGTTCTACTCTGGTGGGTGATGCTATAGTTGTGGACCGTGTATACCGATCGTGTGTGGTGACTATTGGGGGTCTGGAGACCCGGGTGGACCTATTGTTACTTTGTATTGTGGACTTTGACGTTATATTGGGCATGAATTGGTTATCTCCATGTCGTGCTATATTGGATTGTCATGATAAGATAGTGACATTGGCTAGTACCACAGATTGAGTGGTGAGGTTCGACTGATTTCGTCCCCAGTAGGGTGATTTCGTTCTTGAAGGCCCAACTGATGGTTGGGAAATGATGTCTTTCATACTTAGCCTTTGTGAGGGATGTTAGTACATAGGCTCCTAGTATTGATTATGTTCCTGGTGTGAGGGATTTTCCCGATGTGTTTCTTGCAGACCTGCCGGGCATGCCCCCGGACATGGATATTGATTTTGGCATTGACCTGGTGCCGGGCACTCAGCCCATCTCTATTCCACCATATCGTATGGAACTAGCAGAGTTGAAGGAGTTGAAAGAGCAGCTTCAGGAACTCCTTGATAAGGGGTTTATTCGGCCTAGTATTTCTCTGTGGGGTGCTCCTATTCTATTTGTGAAGAAAAAGGATGGCACGATGAGGATGTGCATTGATTACAGGCAGTTGAACAAGGTTACAATTAAGAACAAGTATCCCCTACCTCGCATTGATGATTTGTTCGACCAGCTTTAGGGAGCGAGGGTGTTCTCCAAGATTGATCTCCGTTCAGGGTATTACCAGCTGAAGTCAGGGACTCGGATATTCTTAAGATAGCTTTCAGGACCTGATATGGGCAGTATGAGTTTCTTGTGATGTATTTTAGGCTGACCAATGCCCTAGCAGCGTTCATGCATTTGATGAACAACGTGTTCCGACCATATCTCTACTCATTTTTCATAGTTTTCATTGATTATATTATGGTGTATTCACATAGTTAGGAGGATCACCCGGAGCATTTGAGAGTTGTGTTGCAGAGATTAAGGGAGGAGAAGCTCTATGCAAAGTTCTCCAAGTGTACGTTTTGGCTCAGTTCAGTCGCTTTCTAGGGGAACGTGGGGTCCAGTGAGGGTATTCAGTTTGATTCGAAGAAAATAAAGGCGGTTCAGAGTTGGCCCAGGCCATCCTCAGCCATAGAGATTCGCAATTTTCTTGGTTTGGTGGGTTGTTACCGTCGGTTCGTTCATGGATTTTCATCTATTGCATCACCCTTTACTAAATTGACTCAGAAGGGTGCTTTATTCAAGTAGTCGGATGAATGTGAGGCGAGCTTTCAAAAGCTCAAGACTGCCTTAACCACAACTCCAGTATTGGTTTTGCCATCAGCTTCAGGTTCTTATACGGTGTATTATGATGCTTCGAGAGTGGGCATTGGGTGTGTGTTGATGCAGGAGGGTAGAGTTATTGCTTATGCTTCTCGACAGTTGATACCCCATGAGAAGAACTACCACGTTCATGATCTAGAGTTGGCTGTCATTGTTCACGCGTTGAAGATTTGGAGGCATTATTTGTATGGTGTTTCTTGTGAGGTGTTTACTGATCATCGTAGCCTCCAGCACTTGTTCAAATAGAAGGATCTCAATTTGAGGCAGCAGAGATGGTTAGAGCTGCTAAAGGATTATGATATTACTATCTTGTACCATTCGGGGAAGGCCAATGTAGTGGCTGATGCTTTAAGTAGGAAGGCGGTGAGTATGGGCAGTTTGGCATATATTCCTATTGGGGAGAGACCCTTTGCAGTAGATGTTCAGGCCTTGGCCAATCAGTTTGTGAGGTTGGATATTTCGGAGCCTAGTCGGGTATTGGCTTGTGTGATTTCTTGGTCTTCTTTATTTGATCGCATCAGAGAGCGCTAGTATGATGATCCTCATTTGCTTGTCCTTAGGGACATAGTTCAGCACGACGATGCCAGAGATGTGACTATTGATGATGATGGAGTGTTGAGGATGCATGGCTGGAAATGTGTGCCCAAAGTAGACGGGCTTCGGGAGTTGATCTTAGAGGAGGCCTACAGCTCGCGGTATTCCATTCATCCGGGTGGCGCGAATATGTATCAGGATTTGAGACAACATTATTGGTGGAGGAGGATGAAGAAGAATATTGTAGGATTTGTAGCTCGGTGTCTCAATTGTCAGTAGGTGAAATATGAGCATTAGAGACCGAGTGGCTTGCTTCAGCAGATTGTTATTCCAGAGTGGAAGTGGGAGCGGATTACCATGGACTTTGTAGTTAGGCTCCCACGAACTTTGAAGAAGTTCGATGCTATTTGGGTGATTGTGGATCGACTGATCAAGTCCGCGCACTTCATTCCTATTTGTACTACCTATTTCTCAGAGCGGTTAGCTGAGATTTGTATCGGAGAGGTTGTTCATTGCATGGAGTTCCAGTTTCCATCATTTCAGATAGAGGTACTTAGTTTACTTCACAGTTTTGGAGGGCCGTGCAGCAAGAGTTGGGTACTCAGGTTGAGTTGAGCACAACTTTTCACCCTTAGACGGACGGGCAGTCCGAGCACACTATTCAGATATTGGAGGACATGTTGCGCACTTGTGTCATTGACTTTAGTGGTTTATGGGATCAATTTCTATCACTCAGAGTTTATATATAACAATAGTTACCGGTTGAGTATTCAAATGGCTCCATACGAGGCTTTATATAGGAGTAGATCTCCAGTTTGTTGGTTTGAGCCCAGTGAGGCTAGACTTCTGGGTACAGACTTGGTGAAGGATGCCTTAGACAAGGTGAAGGTGATTCAGGAGAGGCTTCGTGCAGTGCAATCGAGGTAAAAGAGTTATGCTGACAGGAAGGTTCGTGATGTATCTTATATGGTTGGGGAGAAGGTGCTACTGAAGTTTCACCCATGAAGGGTGTTATGAGATTTGGAAAGAAGGGGAAATTGAGCCCTCGGTTCATTGGGTCTTTTGAGGTGCTTTGGAGGATTGTGGAGGTCGCTTATGAGCTTGCCCTACCACTAGCTTATCGAGTGTGCATTCAATGTTTCATGTTTCTATGCTCCGGAAGTATATTGGAGATCCGTCTTATGTTTTGGATTTCAGCACGGTTCAGTTAGAGGGTGATTTGACATTTGATATGGAGCTAGCATCTATTTTGAAGTGTCAGGTTCGAAAGTTGAGATCAAAGGATATAGCTTCAGTGAAAGTGCAGTGGAGAGGTAGGCCAGTGGAGAGGTAGGCCAGTGGAGGAGGCTACCTGGGAGATAGAGTGGGAGATGCAGAGCAGATATCCTCACCTATTTGAGGCTTCAGGTATGTTTCTTGACTCGTTCGAGGACGAACGTTTGTTTAAAAGGGGGAGGATATAATGATCTGGCCGGTCATTTCATGAATTATCGCTTAGTTTTCCCTATTTCTTCTTCTTCATTCT
This sequence comes from Nicotiana tabacum, assembly GCF_000715075.1. Taxonomy (NCBI): domain Eukaryota; kingdom Viridiplantae; phylum Streptophyta; class Magnoliopsida; order Solanales; family Solanaceae; genus Nicotiana; species Nicotiana tabacum. The sequence goes on from NC_134095.1 coordinate 83,077,912, forward strand.
TGCTCAATTGTATGGTATGGTATCGAGTTGGTTGGTTCGACTTCGGAATGGTTTTGGTGAGGTTTGAGACACTTAGTCTCTTAAGTTGGTCTTTTAGTTGGAAATGTCAACCGAAAGTTAACTTGTGAGCAAATGATCTCAGAATTTGGTTTTATGGTTCGGATAGCTTCAGGAGGTGATTTGGGATTTAGGAGCATGATCGAAATGAGTTTTGGAGGTCCGGAGTAGATGTAGGCTTGAATTGGCGAAAATGGATTTTTGGCGTTTTATGGTTGATAGCGGAGATTTTGATATAGGGGTCAGAATGGAATTCCGGAAGTTGGAGTAGGTCCGTTGTGTCATTTGTGACTTGTACGCAAAATTTCAGGTCATTCAGATGAGGTTTGTTAGACGTTTTGATCGAAAGCAGAATTCGGTAGTTTTTGAAGTTCTTTGGCTTAAATCCGTGGTTGATGGTTGAATTGTTGTGTCAATGTTATTTTAGGTGTTTTGAAGATTGGTATAAGTTTGGATGGTGGTATATGGCTTGTTCGTACTTTTGGTTGAGGTCCCTGGAGCCTCGAGGCGATTTCGGAGGGTTGATGGGAGTTTTGGAGTTGGAAATTTGCAGTTGAAGTGCTGAAGCTCCTGTCATAACCGCACTTACGACTTGGGGACTGTAGGTGCGGGACCGCAGAAGCGGACAATTAGCCGCAGATGCGGAATTGGGTGTGAAGAGCTGAAGGTGCCGGTGCGGATGTTGGGTTGCACCTGCGGGACCGCATGTGCGGTAGTTTATACGCAGGTGCAGTTTTGATGATTTAAGTGGGGACCGTAAAAGCGGCTCTGCAGAAGCAGAAAATGGGCCGCAGGTGCGAAAACCTTGGGCCAGAAAGCATATAAGGTTTCCTTCGCGAATTTTTGGTTATTTCATCATTTTCTCATACAGGGTTGAGCTTGAGGGAGCAAATTGAAGAGGGATTTCAAGGGAATTTCGTGGAGGTAAGGTTTTTGGATCCTAAACTTTTTTCTATTATGGTTTTTTACTGATTAAGCTTGAAATCTATGGAAAATTAGTAGCAAAAATTGGGGGTTTAGGGCTTGGAAAATTGGAGACTTTAATCTAGGGATTTGAGGGGTCATTTGTGGTCGGATTTTGGTATTTTGGTATGTATGGACTCGTGGGAGGATAAGGATTTTATTGATGTAATTTTATCGGATTTCGAGATGTAGGCCCTAGGGTCGGGTTTGATCTATTTAAGGATTTGTGTTGTAATTTGAATTTTTTTACATGGGCTTCGTTCCCTTAGCATATGTTGATGTTGTGATGTTGTTTTTAGATAGATTTGATGCGAGTTGAGGCCAAGTTGAGGGTCTAGGGCGTTGGGGAGTAGTATTTTCACTGGTTTGAGGTAAGTAACCATTGTAAATCTAGACATGAGAGTATGAAACCCCGGTATGTTGTATTGTTTTGATAAATGAGGTAACACACATGCTAGGTGACGAGCGTGTGGGTGTGCACTGGTAGGGATTGTGAGTTCGTCACATAGCGACTATTCCGCGTATTTGATTTGAAATCTTATGATATTTCATATTTTAGAGACTAATACTATATTTTGGGTTGTACGCCATGTTTGGGGCCTTGTGCCGACCTGTTTAGAACCTTAGGGGTATTTTACTACTTGCCTCACTCTGTTTGATTTGGAAGCATATCCTCAGTCATGTTTTATCTGTTATTTGTTAAAAACCGGTTTCATCACTCTATTTCTTTATATATGAAAACTGTTTGGGCTGAGTTCCTTGATTTTTTACTGATATGCCAGAGTGGCCGTAATGTTAATGACTAAGAGAGGTTTAGGACATAATGGTGAGGATTATATATCTATTATGGATCGGGTTGCACGCTGCAACGATATTATATATATGGATCGGGCTGTATGCCGCAACAATATACATATAGGTCGGGCTGCACGCCACAACGATATATATATATTGGATTGGGCTATGACGCTTTGGCTGTAGGATCCCCTCCGGAGTCTGCACACCCCTAGTGAGCGTAGTCGACTATTAACTATGGATCGGGCTGCACACCGCAACGATTATTATCATTATTATGACTATGAAATATTTATTAAGCCGAAGTGTTGAGTGTGAGTACTCTGTGACGAGATCTGAGTCACGAGTGACTGAGAAGCTTGCCCGAGAGTCTATACTTATGAGTGATACCTTTCCCGAGGGGCTTGTCTGTGACATTTTAATACTTTTCACTTGTCTTTTATACTAAGCCTCTTTGAAAAATTGTTGAATTAATGCTGTCAAAGGATTTTGAATTGAAACTGGAGTTTTACGAGATAGCTGGCTATTAAATTGCAGAACTTGACTTTATAATTATGTTGAAAATGATTTTAAATGCTCATCATTGCATTCAAACTTTATTTACTTTAGTTACTTGCTGAGTTGGTGTACTCACGTTACTCCCTACACCTTGTGTGCAGATCCAGGTGCCCGAGCATCAGAGTGAGAGCTTCCAGCACTCTTAGAGCTTTACCGGAGACTGCAAGGTAGTTGCACGGGGTTCGCAACCCTGCTTTCCTACTTCCTATCTTAGTATTCTGTTATTTCAGACTTATGATGTATTATTCAGTCAGTTTTGATTTGTATTTAGAGGCTCTTTACTAGTGACACCGGATTTGTTGGGCTGTGTTGGTATTTTGTACTGGGGGGTTTTTTCTGCATATTCTGTCTTTAGTCATCTATTTCATATGATGAATTTGAGACTTATTCGATACTAGAATATGATTTTTATAAAAGATTTCGTTGTGGTAAATATTTGGTTGGCTTTCCTAGTACTGTGATAGGCGCCATCACGACCGGGGTATTTGGGGTCGTTGTTACATCTCGCATTTTCGTACGTTAAAATTTCGTTTTCATTTAACCGACGTGAACTCGGGGACGAGAGCATCTTGATGTTAATGTATTTACGCTATTTGTAACAAGCGATAATAAGTGTTATGAAGGATAAAAGGGTACATGAATTAAAGAAAACGAGTTTCGTTGAAAGTGGCCAATTTGGGATAAAATACGGGTCGAGCGATAATATCCGATAATGTTGAACTAACCATGAAAGGTCCCGTATGACCACGGTAGTATAATGTATAAAGTATATATAAAGTATATTAAAAATAAGTAGAATTTTAAGCAATTTGTGGTAATTTTAAAATTATATGGGTAAATGATTAATTACCGTATAACGGGATATTACCAGATATATGGGTTTGACGTGGCTCAGTCCCGTCTTTGTACAATTATGTTTCCATTAGAGGTCTGTAGACAGTATGTTTAGTTGGATAGTATGTGGCCTTGCCGGCTTCCAGTTTTGAGATGTATAGTTGTCTATAGCAGCCTTGCCGGCTCACCCACTGTATTCTGCATGTATACGTACATATGCCTTGTTGGCAGGTTTTATTCATGTATGTTATTTTCGTAATGCAACAGATGTTATTCAGGTTCATCTCTTAGACGCATGCTTAAGGGTATTTGACAAGTAGGACTTAGACACCCGTCACGACCCATCGGTTTGGGTCGTGACAAAAGTGGTATCAGAGCAGTTTTGTCCTAAGGTTGTCTACAGTCCGTGTCTAGTAGAGTCTTGTTTATGGGTGTGTTGTGCATCATACTTATAGACATGAGGCTACAGGATATATATATGGTGTTATCCTCTCTTTTTATCTCAGATCGTGCGATACAAGAATTCATTTTCCTAACGATATGTTATATTTTCAGCGATGCCTCCAAAGAGTACAACCGCCCAAAAGGGAAAGTCTGTGGCTGGTGAGACTACTAGTCGAGCGCCACGAGTTACCAGGGCTCGAGGAGAGTGTCATGGTGAGGTTCTATCTCGGACTTCACATACCCCTCCCTTTCCAGAAGAGCTCTAAGGGACACTAGCTCCAGCGCCCGCCCATATACATTCAGCACCTCAGCTGGATGCACCGGGTCAGGAGATGAGAGATGCTATTCAGCTATTAACCTGATTAGTAGCCGCACAGGCTCGGTATTGGTCATGCAGATAGGTCCATCAGTGCAAGTGTTCGTGATATTATTAATTTAGACCCTCCGGTATTCACTAGAGCAGATCCAAACGAGGACCCTCAGGTATTTATTGATATAATGCAGAGGACGTTAAGTATAATGAAGGCCACTACGACTGAGTCAGTTGATCTAGCCTCCTATAGACTCCGATATGTTGCAGTTAATTGGTATGAGTCTTGGGAATTGTCCAGAGGTGAGATGCCTCTCCAGTAGTATGGCAGGAGTTTACAGAGGCTTTTCTTAGTCATTATCTGCCACCAGAGCTTAGATGGTCCAGAATTGATAGGTTCTTGACCCTTCGGCAGGGTAATATGAGTGTTCGGGAGTACAGTCTTCAGTTTGATTCATTGGCTAGGTATTCTCCCACTATTGTGTCTAAGATGGAGGATCGGGTTCACCGGTTCGTGATGGGATTAGAGCCTCACTTGCTTAATGATTGTATGTCGATCTCGCTTTAGCTAGACATGGATTTTTATCGTATTCGGGCATATGCTCAATGTGTAGAGGAGCGTAAACAGAAATAGAAGGCCGATTGTGAGCATGATAGGGCCTAGAATAAGAAAGCAAGGTCTTCGGGTCCTTATGGTGAGTTTCGAGGTGGTTAGAGGCAATAGTACCCAAGGTATCCAGCGCAGCCATCGGCTAGCGTACCCCTTCAGTTTGGCGGTAAGGGATTCGATCGTTCCACATATTCAAGGTCTGGTTAGAATTTCAGGACCTCAGGTTCTCAATATAAGGGTGAGTCAAATCAGATGAGGCTGCCCTTGCCACGATGTGCTCAATGTGGTAATCAGCATACCGGGCAGTGCCATATGGGATTAGGTGTTTGTTATACTTGTGGTTATCCAGGCCATGTTATGAGGGATTGTCTGATGAGAGGAGATGCAAGCATAGCTCAGCCATCGGGATCTGTAGCTGGTTCGTCATCATCCTTACGCCCCCTAGGAAAGGTCCCTAATCACCAACGAGTCGTGGTAGAGGCAAAGGCGGAGCATCTAGCTCGAGCAGCTCTCAGAACCACATTTATGCTTTGGCAGGATGATATGACCAGAAATCATCGCCTGATGTTGTTACAGGTATATTATCAGTCTTCTCATATAATGTATATGCACTGATTGACCCAAGTTCCACCTTATCATACGTTACTCTGTTAGTTGCTAGTAAGTTTGGAATAAAACCTGAATTGGTTAAACCTTTTGAGGTATCTACACTTGTTGGGGACTCGGTGATAGCTAAGCAAGTATATAAGGGTTGTATAATTGTAGTTCATGGTCGATCTACAGTAGTAGATCTAATAGAGTTAGATATGATAGAATTTGATGTTATAATGGGTATGGATTGGTTGGCTTCTTGTCATGCTAACGTTGATTGTAGAGCAAAAATAGTCCGATTTCAGTTTCTAGGGGAGCCTGTTTTGGAGTTGAAAGGTAATACGGCGTCGCTGAGAGGAAAATTTATTTCCTACCTCAAGGTAAGGAAGATGATTAGAAAGGGATGTATTTATCTCTTAGTTCAGGTTCAGGATGTGGAAGTGGAGTCACCAACCATTCAGTCCGTCCCTATGGTGAATGAGTTTCCCGATGAGCTTCCAGGTCTCCCGCCAGAGCGAGAAATTGAGTTTCTCATTAACCTACTACCAGATACTTATCCAATATCTATTCCCCCTATAGAATGGCCCCGCAGAGCTGAAAGAGTTAAAGGAACAACTAAGGGACTTGCTTGAAAAAGGTTTTATCAGACCTAGTACATTTCTGTGGGGAGCACCAGTGTTGTTTGTGAGAAAGAAAGATGGTTCCTTACGAATGTGTATTGATTATAGGTAGATGAATAAGGTAAAAATCAAGAATAAGTACCCGCTCTCAAGAATTGATGATTTATTTGATCAGTTACAAGGTGCCAAGTGATTTTCAAAGATAGACTTGAGGTCCGGGTAACATCAGGTAAGGGTTAAGGATGAAGATGTTCCGAATACAACATTCAGGACTAGATATCGGCACTTTGAGTTTCGGGTTATGTCGTTCGGTCTAACCAATTCCCCAGCAGTATTTATGGATTTGATGAACCGTGTGTTCAGGACTTTCTTAGATCTATTCGTAATTGTATTTATTGACGATATATTGGTGTATTCTCATTCAGAGGCTGAGCATGCAGATTATCTGTGTACTATGCTCAGAGTTCTACAAGAAGGGAAGTTGTATGCAAAATTTTCTATATGTGAATTCTGGTTGAACTCTGTAGCTTTCCTTGGGCATGTTATTTTGGGTGAAGGCATCCGGGTGGATACACAAAAGATTGAGGCAGTAAAGACTTCGCCTAGACCCACAACACCGATGTCGGTTCATAGCTTTCTCTATTTGGCAGGTTATTATCGGAGATTTGTGGAAGGATTTTCTTCCCTTTCAGCACCTTTAACAAAGTTGACTAATAAGGAAGAAAAGTTTCAATGGACTGACGCTTGCGAACGGAGTTTCCAGACCTTAAAGGACAAATTAACTTCAGCACCGGTTCTAACGCTCCCAGAAGGGACCGATGGTTATGTGATCTATTGTGACGCTTCCGGCGTTGGATTGGGTTGTGTGCTAATATAGCATGGTAAGGTTGTGGCTTATGCTTCTAGACAACTAAGAAATCATGAGAAGAACTACCCGACCCACAATTGAGAGTTAGCCACGGTGATCCATGCACTAAAGATATGGAGGCACTACTTTTATGGCATTCATGTTGATATCTATATGGATCATAAGAGCCTCCAGTACATCTTCAAGCAAAAGGAATTGAATCTACGTCAAAGGATATGGTTGGAGCTACTTAAAGACTATGACGTTGATATTTTATACCATCCGGGAAAGGCGAATGTAGTAGCCGACGCCCTCAGCCATAGATCTATGGGTAGCTTGTCGTATTTACAGCCAAAAAAAGTGTATATCCCATGAGGTTCATCAGCTAGCTAGTCTTGGAGTTCGGTTACTGGACTCAGGTGATATTAGAATTACTCTTCAGGATACGACAACATCCTCTTAAGTAACTAAAGCAAAGGAATGCCAATACGAGGATCATGTGTTAGTTCATTATAGGGATACCACCCTTCAGAAGGAGAAGATGCCGTTTGAAATTACAGAAGATGGGGACCTCAGATATCGAGGACAATTATGTGTGCCTAATGTTGCGGGGCTGCGTCGGCAGGTTTTGGGAGAAACTCACTATTCTCGTTATTCTATCCATCCAGGAGCAATAAAGATGTAACATGATATCAGGGAAGTTTATTAGTTAGACGGAATGAAAAAGGATATAGCAGATTTTATTGCTCAGTGTCCTAACTGTCAGCAGGTTAAAATTAAGCATCAGAAACCCGGTGGGTTATTGCAAGCTATGGAGATTCTGACTTGGAAATGGGAAGTAATCAATATCGACTTCATCGTAGGCTTACCTCGTACCCGGCTTAAGTTCGATTCGATATGGGTGATTGTTGATAGGGTTACAAAGTCAGCCCATTTTTTTCCCATTAGAACTACATATTCCTCAGAGGATTATGCGAGACTTTATATCAAGGAGATATTACGACTGCATGGTGTCCCTGTATCTATTATCTCGAATAGATTTGCTCAATTTATAGCTAACTTCTAGAGGTCCTTCCAAAAAGGATTTTGGACTCAAGTAAGTATTAATACAGTAGTTTATCCCTAGACAGATGGATAGGTTGAGCGTACTATTCAGACACTGGAGGATATGTTACGAGCTTGTGTAATAGACTTCAAAGGTAGTTGGGGATCATCTGTCGCTTATTGAGTTCGCATATAATAATAATTACCATTCTGGTATTCGGATGGCTCCATACGATGCTCTTTATGGACGAAAATGTAGATCTCCTATAGGGTGGTTCGATGTTGGAGAATCTGAATTACATGAGCCAGACCTGGTTCAGCAAGCCATAGAAAAAGTAAAGTTTATTCGGGATCGACTATTGATAGCTCAGAGTCGTTAGAAGTATTATTCTGACATGTGGCAATGAGATTTAGAGTTCGGGATTGATGACTGGGTATTCTTAAAGGTGTCACCTATGAAAGGTGTGATGAGGTTTGTTACGAAAGGCAAACTTAGCCCACGGTATATTGGGCCTTATAGGATTATTCGGAAAGTGGACCAAGTATCTTATGAGTTAGAATTACCCTTGGAATTGGAGTCTATCCATCCGGTTTTTCACGTATCTATGTTAAGGAAGTACATTGGCGATCCTACCCGAGTGGTGCCCACGAATTATGTACACATTATAGAAGACTTGTCATACGAGGAAGTTTCGGTTGCCATCCTAGACCGACAAATCCGCAAGCTACGGAATAAGGAGGCAGCCTCCGTGAAAGTACTTTGGAGGAACAACAATATGGAAGAAATGACTTGGGAGGCCGAGGAAGACATGAAGTCTAGATATCCCTACTTATTTCCTCCTCTAGAGAAGGGTACGACTGAGACGTCATAACCATAAGGTACGTGTATAAATTCTTATGCTGGTTATTGTCATTGGTCATGTGAGGCAATTGTCGTTATTCATAATTATAGCCATGTGTGTTGTTGGGTTATTAAGCTTCTATGTGGATAGTTGGTAGTGGTGTTGTTACAGAGGCGACCTTGCCAAAGTTATATAGATCACGAGGAGTTGAACATTCGAGGATGAATGTTTCTAAGGAGGCAAGGATGTTACATCTCGCGTTTTCGTACGTTAAAATTTTATTTTTAGTTAATCGACGTGGACTCGGGGACGAGATCATCTTGACGTTAACATATTTATGCTATTTGTAACAAGCGATAATAAGTGTTATGAAGGATAAAGGGGTACACAAATTAAAAAATGAGTTTCGTTGAAAGTGGCCAATTTGGGATAAAATACGGGTCGAGCGATAATATCCGATAATTATGAACTAGTACCATACAAGGTACCATATGACCATGGTAGTATAATGTATAAAGTATATTAAAAGTAAGTAGAATTTTAAGCAATTTGTGGTAATTTTTAAATTATACGGGTAATTGGTTAATTACCGAATTACGGGACATTACCCAATTAACTAATAAGTGGATAAATGTTTTATAAATTATCCCCCCCCCCAAACACATGGAAAGAAGCCACCAAGTCAAGAAATGACTAAGTAGTCACTTATGCCTAGGTGGAAACCTAGGCATAAAAGAGAATGGATGACTATCTAAGTTATCTGTTACAATCCAATATGAATCAAAATGAATCCAGAAATGTTATTGTTTCCAAAACTTCAAAGAACTAGAAACGTTATTCCTCTCAAAATTTAAAGGAACCAAAAAAATGTTTTTTTCATTCCAAAATTTTTAGGAACTAGAAGCAATTTCTTCCATGAATTTCTAAGAAGCAGGGGCAAATTTCATTCATTCAACGAAGGTTTTCTAACGGAATATTATACGGGGTTTTCCCTACTCCAGGTATGTTAAGTCCATCCCTTTTTGCTTTTGGAATGGTGCAAATTATACTGAAGAAACGAGCAAACACACAATTTTCATAAATTACTCTATTCATAGAGATACTAGGGGTGTCTATATTCTTGATTCCCCATGAGAATTATTATTATCTTCTGTTCATGGATCTTAGAATAACACGCAGTTGAAAAAGTTTATTCGAAAGGAATATCGAGATTATTATGTATTTTTCATGCATTTCACTCATTTATACATGTGCATTGACCCATGACCAGATGGCGTTATATACGCATATATATGTAAATATATGTATATGGGATATGGGAAAAGGTTACGGCGTTATATACGCACCATCACCTGATCAACTGGTATATGTTGATAATGTTGCCCACAGTGGCCGAGAAAATATGATGGGATGCCCTCATTGGCTTGATGATATAATGTACACCCATACTTATGCATGACACAACATTTATGCGCACGTGCATGACATTATAAATGTTTTAGAATTTACAAAGTTATTCAGATTTAAAGACGTGTTTCTATATTCCATATTTGATCTATGTCTTTTACGTACTGATTTTTATGCCTTACATACTCAGTACATTCTTCGTACTGATGCCCTAATTCACGGGGCCTGTGTTTCATGCCCGCAGGTGCAGGTAGGCAAGCTGATGTTCCCCCTTCTTAGGATCCCTGATCATCGGGAGTTGGCGTGCTCCACTTGATTCGGTGCTGCTTTTGATTTTGGTGCGATATGTTTATATATATATATATATATATATATATATATATATATATATATATATATATATATATATATATATATATATATATATGGGTTTGACGTGGCTCAATCCCGTCTTTGTATAGTTATGTTTCCATTAGAGGTCTGTAGAAAGTATGTCTAGTTGGATAGTATGTGGCCTTGCCGGTTTCCAGTTTTGAGATGTTTAGTTGTCTATAACAGCCTTGCCGACTCACCCACTGTATTCTTCATATATACATACATATTCCTTGTTGGTAGGTTTCCTTCATGTATGTTATTTTCGTAATGCAACAGATGTTATTCAGGTTCATATCATAGACGCATGCTTAGGGGTGTTTGACAGGTAGGACTCAGACACCCGTCGCAGCCCATCGGTTTGGGTCGTGACATATTATGACTTGTGTGAATCGTCGGTTTTGGTTTTTAGGTGATTCCGAATTGATTTGGAATAATGACTCTTAACTAGGAAGCTTTAAGTTAGAAGAATTGACCAAGTTTGATTTTTATATATTTGACCTCGGATTAGGCTTTTGATGGTTCCGTTAGGTCCAGATGATGATTTTGGACTTAGATGTATGCCCATATTTTTATTTGGATGTTTCTAGAAGGTTTTGGTACTATTTGGCAAAAGTTGACAATTTGAAGGTTTGGAATGTTCATAATTTTGACTGGAAGTTGACTTTAATGATATCAGGTTCGGATTGTGGTTCTGGTAATTGGAAAAGATTTCTTATATCATTTGGGACTAGTATGCAAAATTTTAGGTCATTCCGTATTGATTTGATATGGTTCGACACGAATTTTGGAAGTTGAAACTTCAAGTCATCAAGTTTGATTTGAGGTGCGATTCGTCGTTTTGATTTTGTTATGTGTGATTTGAGTCCTCGAGTACGTCCATGTTATATTTTGGAACTTGTTTGCATGTTTGGACAGTGTCCTGGGGAGGGGGGGGCTCGGGGTGAGTTTTTTATAGCTTTCGGCTCATTTTGACACTAGTATGTTTTGTTGATTTCTGGTTTTTCAATTCCTCATCGCGATTGCGAAAAAGAGACCACGATCACGTAGTGTATTATGGGAGCTGGTTGATTTACTTCATCACAGTTGCGACTAGGTAATCTCATTCGCAAAGGTTGTGGGGACTAGTCTTCTTCTTGATCACGTCTACTTCTATGCGTTCGCGTAGTGTTTTGTATGAGCTGGGTAGTCGATGGTTTCTTGTTCCCATCCACGGCGATGCTCCTGCGTTCGCATAGTTCTGTCAGCTTTGCGTATCGTATTCGCAAGCCTTGTGCTGCAATACGTAGAGTTAATTGTGGCAGTGTATATTTGTGCATCGCGATCGCGAGGGTACTACCACGATCACGTAGAGTACTACTGGGCAGTGCATATATAAGTACTCTCTTTCGGACCTTTGAGTTATTTTATCTTATTTGAAGCTACGAAGCTCGGATTTCGTACTAGATTTTGATTATATTTCATGAATCTATCTTCGTTTTTGGCATTTGATTGATGATTTCAAAGAGAAATTGGGGGATATTGTATAAACATACCTAAAGTAAATTTTAGAGTTTTGAACATTAATTTTGAGTCAGATTTGAGTGATATTAGTATGGTTGGACTCATAATTGAATGGGTTGTCAAAATTTGAAAGTTTTATCGGGTTCTAAGGTACGGACCCGTGTTTGACTTTTTTGGTTAACTTTGAGTTATTGCTTCACGATTAGACCTTTATCGACTGGAATTGTTCCTTATGCATTATTTGATGTATTTGAGTTATTTTTTGGTTAGTTTTGAGCCGTTCGGAGTTTGTTACGCGTGGGATGTTATTTCTAGAGTATTGTTTATCTTGCTAGGTGTTGGATTTGTCTTGTTCGAGGAAAGTAACATATCTTATTTGGATTGGAGGGTACCTAACCCTGGGAACTATGTTATAAGAGATGTATTGAGGTGATGCACATGCTAGGTGACGAGCGTCTGTGCGTGCACCAGGGGAATCATGATTCTAGTTGACTATTAGACTATGACCGGACTTGTTTTGTTGTTATATCTTGTTACATACAAGTTCTTCCTACTTGTTTGATTATATGATCTATTAATTTATGTTACAAATCATGTTTAGGCTATATGTTTATTCGATTGAGACCTAATGAGGCTACCTCTGTTGTTTTAAGTTATATGCTCTAATTGTAATTATATACTCAATCATGATCCATGATTTTCATATCATATCTCAGTCTTTGTTCATCATTCATTGTTACATAACATGTTATCATTGTTTAGGATGGGTGGTACGAGAGTGTGAGCCCTTGAGACTTGAGAGATTGATGACTGAGTTGGGGTTGAGAGCCATATTATGAATGATATTTATGGGATTGGGTTGCACGCCATAGCAGGCCTTATTGGCTCATTTATGAGATTGGGCTGCACGCCGTAGCAGGCTTTATTAACTTATTATGGGATCGAATTGCACGTCGCAGTAGGTCGTGTTAGCTTTATATTAGTGCTTGGGTAGGATCCGCCCTCCCGAGTCTGACATACCAGTAGCGAGCGTAGGTACCGTACAATACTGAGTGATTGTGTGCGATGAGTGAGAGTTCCAGACAAGAAGCTTGAGTGTTCTTGAGGGTGAGAGTGCCCCAAAATATCACCATGAAATCATTCATTTGACATGCATACTTGGCATGTAGGCATAAAGATGCATTTTCATCATGTTATACTGTATTGTAACATTCATGGTTTGACATATAGACATTGAGATGTATATTCCTCATGCTAGACGGTATATGATAATTGAAGACCTGACATGCATATTTACATGTAAGCATAGAAATATACTTTTCTCATATTATATGGTAATGAAATATCTTATCTGTTATTGAAAGTTTTGCAAAATATCACAGTTTTCTGATATACTCATATTTGGGTAATTCTGGTGAAAGATTGGAGTTTTTCTGTTATACTGAAAAGCATGTCTATTCTTTTGTAACTGCAAACGAGCTGAGCATGAGATCTTTTTAGTATTACATGTACCGCTTTCATTATATTGTTGCGAGTTGTTTTCATCTATTGGTGTTGGACTCTGACTATTTTTCCGAGTTCGTCACTGTAGATTTTGGAGCTGATGCTGCTGTGTGTCATGACCCAGAATTTCCACCCTCAGGAATGTGATGGTGCCTAGAATTTCACTTTCTAGGCAGGCCATCATTAGATGTAGTTATTAACCATTTTTAATAATTCAAATCAAGTGAAACCAATGAACTAAATAAATTGAAATAAAGTAGATAAATGTGATAAACGGCGATATCCAAATATAAATCCAAGAACTCGTATCATGAATACATGAGCATCTAAGATACTAGCAGATAATGGTTTGAAATAAACATAATTGTCTGAATCAAAATAAACAGCTAAAGGAGGTAGAAGTGGACTTCAGGGCTGCGAACATCATGTAACTATACCTCAAGTCTCCACTGAATAGTTGGATCCGAGCAAGTCTATTGAACGCCGCTGGGACCAACTCCGGTATCTGCACAAGAAGTGCAAAGTGTAATACGAGTATAACCGACCCCAACCGACGCTCAGGAGCAAGTGACCCCAAGTAAGCCTCATCGGTGTTTTACAGAAAATCAGAGAGAGTTTCCCCTGCTTTTGGACTACCAAATATTTTCCTTGTCTCAAAACCAACAACAAACCATCCTAATATCAAACTAGCCAATCGACAACTTATTAGTTGTAATGACTCGGTCAGTTATTTTGAGAATTAACGCCCCGATCCCCTATTAACTTCTTTCCCCATGTTTATTTCTACTATTTTAAGTTGCTGGTAAGATTCGTTTTGAGTTTCGGAGTGTTTTAGGACACTTAGTCCCTAATTGAGCGTTTAAGCTTTAGAATTTGGACAGTAGTTTGAGCAGTATGAAGACGACCTCAAAATATAATTTTGTCAATTCCGTTCTGTTGGGTGATTTCGAGCTTATGGGCATATTCGGAGGGTGTTTTGGAGGTCCGTAGCTTATCTAGGCTTGAAATGCTAAAAGTTGAATTTTTGAAGTTTCTAGATCGATAGTGAGATTTTGATATCGGGGTCGGAATTTGATTACAAAAGTTGGAATAGTTCTGTGGTGTTGAATTTGACTTGTGTGCAAAATTTAGGGTCAATCAGACTTGGTTTGGTTGATTTTGTCATCAGATGTGGAATTCTTAAGATTTCAAGTTCATTAGGCTTGGATTGGAGGGTGAATCGTTGTTTTAGCATTGTTTGATATGATTCGAGGATTGGATTAAGTTCATATGATGTTTTAGGATTGGTTGGCATGTTTGTTTGAGGTCACAGTGGCATCGGGTGAGTTTCGAATGCTTAACGAAAGTTGAAATGGACTTTGGCAAATTCTGAAGTTTGTTGAACATGTTGTTTTCGCACCTGCGAATCTTGGACCGCAGGTGTGGTGCCACAGAAGCGGCTGAGTGTATCGCGTAAGCGAGACTTGGTCTTGTGCTTCAGGTACTACAGATGTGGTTGGGGAACCGCAAATGCGGCCCAGTGATCGCAGATGCGGCCCCAGCAGGTGTGGCCCCATGACCGTAGAAGCAGAAATCGCTAGGAAGAAATATGAAAAATCGAGGGTTTGAGTTCATAACTTGAAAAATCAAATTGGAGCTCGGGGGAAGGCGATTCTGTGGGAATTTTAAAGAGATCATTGGGTAATGATTCCTAACCCCGTTTTAATTGTATCTCATTAATCTAAGCTTAAATTCATCATTTAATTTCGGATTTGGGGTGAAAAATTGGGAAAATGGAGAAAAATTCGTAGGCCAAGTTTTGGGATTTTGATAGAGGTTTTGGTATCGGATTTGAGTGATTTGGTATGGTTAGACTCGTGAGTGAATGGGTGTTCATAATCTGTAATTTTTACCCGATTCCGAGACGTGGCCCGGGGAGGATTTTTGGGCGTTTTTTAAATTTCTCATCGTAGTTTTAAATTCATTAGTTAAATTAGTTGCTTGTAGTTTTATTTACGTTATGTAATTGATTCGATTAGATTTGGGCCACTCGGAGTTGGATACTCGTGGCAAGAGCGTGATATCAGATTAATTTGAGCTGGTTTGAGGTAAGTGGCTTGCCTAACCTTGTGTGTGGGAAACTCCCCTTAGGATTTGGTATTGTTGTTATATGAATGTCGTGTACGTGAGGCGACGAGTGCGTACACGTGCTAAAATTGTTGGAAAAACCCGTTCTCATTAAGTAAATATCTATGTTTCCTTTTTGTTGAACACTACTTTTATTTAAAGCCTTCTATTTAGCTTAGGAAAGCATGCTTAAGTGAATTAACTGTTCCGTCTGCTTAACTACTTACTTGAATTCTATGCAGCATGTTTAGAATAGAAATTTCCATTTTCTTAGTATGAACTTGGATAGAACTGTAGATCTCTATCTTGAGGCTGTTGTGTGTTTAGTTTGGGACTACGGGACGATATCCCGGTAGATCCCCCTACATTTTATTTTGGGACTATGGATCGGTATTTCGGGAGACCCCCCTGCACATTTATATTTGGGACTATAGGATAACATCCCGAGAGATTCCCCCTGTATTGGATAATTACTTTGGGACTACAGATCGGTATTCCGGGTGATTCCCTGCATATTTACGATTTGGACTATGGGACGATATCCCGGGAGATCTTCTGCACATTTACGTTTGGGACTACGGGACGATATCGTGGGAGATCCCCTATTGCTATCTATGTGTACTGAATTATACTCTTTCTGTAATTTTATTCCTTATAGACTGTTAGTATTTTAATTATACTGTCACATTTCATATTGTTTTACCTTGTTTTATATATATAACCAGTAGGGCCCTGACCTTCCTCGTCACTACTCGACCGAGGTTAGGCTTGGCACTTACTGGGTACCGCTGTGGTGTACTCATGCCCTTTCCTACACATGTTTTTTGTGTAAAATTCCAAGTTCTTCTGCTCAGCCATTCTATCAGTGAGACAGGCGATATCAGAGACTTCAAGGTATATATGCCACCTCTGCAGACCTAGAAGTCCCTCTCTATTCTCCCCTTAGCTTTAGACTGCTTGTATTTACTTTTGTTTAGACATTCTGGAGTTAGAACACTGTGATATTTTCTCTAGCTTGTGATTTAATGAGATTACGGGTTTTGGGAGTGTTTGGTTTAGTTTGAGAGTGTGCTATTATATATGTAGAGCGGCATTTTAAACTCTTTTATTATGTTTACCCGTAACTTGCCAGCTTTGTATTTTATTTCTTTCCCTTTTTCGCAAATTGTTAGGCTTACCTAGTCGTAGAGACTAGGTGACGTCACGACAGTTCACAGAGGGAGAACTTTGGTGGTGACAAGTTGGTATCAAAGCTCTAGGTTCATAGGAGTCATGAATAACAAGGCGGTTTATTAGAGTCTTACTGATTAGTACGAAGACGTATGTACTTATCTACGAGAGGTTATGTAATTGTTAGGAAAATTCCACTTAATTTGATTTCCTTGTCGTGCGCAATTTTGATATGAAAATTCTAAACCTCTGTCTTCTATTCTCTCACAGATGGTGAGGACACGTGCTACCGGAGATGACCAGGCACCCGCACCCCCTGCTAGAACCGTTAGAGGTCGGGGCCGGGGTAGAGGCCGAGGACGCACACGTGGTGTAGCCAGAGCACCTGTGCGAGCTACCACAGAGGAGCTACCAGCAACTCCAGCCGGAGCCCAGGCACCTGACACGCCTACTACTACTACTACTCCATCTCTTCAGGAGACCCTTGCACAATTCGTGAGCATGTACACCACTCTAACTCAGGCAAGGTTGATTCCCCTTGCTGCCACCACATCCCAGGCCTGGGGAGGAGCACAGACTCCCGCCGCGGCACCCCAGAGCAGCGGGTCCAGGTCGATATGGTCCTAGAGATTATACCGGTACCGCCCGTAGCCCTAGTTCAGCCCGAGGACAGGGCAGTAGCTTCAGAGGAGGAGTAGAGGAGGCTTGAGATATTCAAAAAATACTGGCCTCCTACATTCAGTGGCCTAGCATTAGATGATGCTCTGGGATTTCTGGAGGAATGCTACCATATCCTCCACACTATGGGTATATCAGGATCGAATGGGGTTTCTTTCACTGCCTTCCAATTTCGAGGAGCAACCTATCAATGGTGGCGTACTTATGAGTTGGACAGCCCCGCTGAGGCAGCTTCCCTCACTAGACCCAGATTTTAGATATGTTTTGAGGGAGTATGTTCCTCAGATCCTCAGGAACCTATGACGCGCAGAGTTTGAGCATTTGCGCTAGGATACTATGACTAATTCGGAGTATGCTATCTGTTTCACTGACATGGCTAGGCATACATCGGCCTTGGTTTCTACAGTTCGGGAGAGAGTTTGCTGGTTTATTGAGGGGCTCATTCCCAACATCAGGTCCAACATGGCCCGGGAGTTGGAGATGGATATTTCTTATTAGCAGGTGGTGATCATTGCCAGGAGAGTAGAGAGCATTCTTGCTCGGGATAGAGAGGAGAGGGAGGCCAAGAAATCTCGAGAGTCGGGCCATTACTCTGGTACCCATGCCCCAGTTGCAGTTCGTCATGGTATGGGTTATATGAGTCGCCCCGTTCATTTAGCTCTTCCAGCAGCTAGTGGTATTCTAGATCCTCCTAGACCTTAGAAGCCTTATTATTCACCTCTAGTAGCTAGTGTGCCTCCTGCACGAGGTGCTTTCAGTGGTCAGTCCAGCAGACCTGGCCTGAGCCAGTCATAACTGCCACATCCTTCTAGAGCTCGTTTTGAGTGTGGCAACACACGCCATATGGTGTGAGACTGCCCCAGACTTAGGAGGGGTGCACCTCCACAGGCTTCTAAGCCACAACGTGCTCCACAGAGTTCCCAGGCTATGCTTACAGCGCCAGTTACTACCCTACCTGCCCAACCAACTAGAGGTAGAGGTCAGGGAGGTAGAGGTCGCCCTATAGGGGGAGGCCAAGCCAGATATTATGCTCTTCCTGCCCATACTGAGGTTGTCGCCTCCGATTCTTTCATCACAGGTATTGTCCTGGTTTGTCATAGAGATGTATCGGTTTTATTCGATCCAGGCTCCACTTATTCTTATGTGTCCTCTTATTTTGCCCCGTATTTGGGCATATCTCGGCATTCTTTGAGTTCCATTGTTTATGTTTCTACTCCTGTGGGAAATTCTCTTGTTGTGGACCGCATTTATCAATCGTGTTTGATTACTCTTATTGGTTTTAAGACCAGAGTCGATTTATTATTGCTCAGCATGCTAGATTTTGATATTATCTTGGGCATGGACTGGTTGTCACCCTATTATGCTATTCTTGATTGTCATGTCAAAGCCGTGACGCTAGCTATACCAGGTGTACCACGAGTAGAGTGGAGGGGTACCTTAGATCACACTCCCAGTAGATTTATTTCATTCCTTAAGGCTCGGCGAATGGTTGAGAAGGGGTGTGATGCGTATCTAGATTATGTGAGAGATGTCAGTATTGATACCCCTACAGTTGATTCAGTCCCAATAGTACAGGATTTCTCTGATGTGTTTCCAATTGATCTTTCGGGCATGCTACCCAATAAAGATATTAATTTTGGCATTGATCTGTTGTTGGGCACTCAACCTAGTTTTATTCCTCCTTACCGTATGGCTCCTCCTGAGTTAAAGGAGTTGAAGGAGCAGTTACAGGAATTGCTTGATAAGGGTTTTATTCGGCCTAGTGTATCACCTTGGGGTGATCCTATCTTGTTTGTAAAGAAGAAGGATGGTTCTATGCGTATGTGCATTGATTATCACAAGCTGAACAAAGTTACAGTGAAGAACCAGTATCATTTGCCTCGTATAGATGGCCTATTTGATCAGTTACAGGGTGCTCGTGTGTTTTCTAAGATTGAGTTGCATTCAGGTTATCATCAGTTGAAAATTCGAGAGCCAGATATCCCGAAGAGTGCTTTTCGGAATCCGTATGGTCATTACGAGTTCCTTGTTATGTCATTTGGGCTGACCAATTCCCCAGCAGTATTTATGCACTTGATGCACAGTGTATTCCGACCATATCTTGACTCGTTTGTCATTCTATTTATTGATGACATTCTGGTATACTCTCGGAGTCGGGAAGATCATGAGCAGCACCTGAGGATGGTGCTTCAGACTTTGAGGGAAAAGAAGTTATATGCGAAATTCTCAAAATGTGAGTTCTTCTTGGATTCTATGGCATTCTTGGGTCACGTAGTATCGAGTGATGGGATCAAGGTGGATCTGAAGAAAGTGGAAGCAATGAAGAGTTGGCCCAGACCATCCTCAACTATAGAGATCCGTAGTTTTCTTGGCTTGGCGGGTTACCACCGTCGATTTGTTGAGGAATTTTCATCTATTGTAGCACCTATGACCAGGATGACCCAGAAGGGTGCTCCGTTCAAGTGGATGGAAGAGTGTGAGGAGAGCTTCCAGAAGGTCAAGACAGATTTGACTACAACCTTATTATTGATATTGCCTACAGGTTTGGGGTCTTATACTGTCTACTATGATGCCTCGAGGATTGGCCTTGGAGCGGTATTGATGTAGGATGGTAGGGTGATTTCCTACGCGTCCAGACAGTTGAAGGTGCATGAGAAGAATTACCCTATCCATGATCTCGAGTTAGCTACTATTGTTCACGCCTTGAAGATCTAGCGTCATTATCTGTACGATTTTTCTTGTGAGATCTATACTGATCACTGAAGTTTGCAACATCTGTTCAAGCATAAGGACCTTAATTTGCGCCAGAGAAGGTGGTTAGAGCTGCTAAAGGACTATGATATCACTATCTTGTATCACCCAGTTAAGGCCAATGTGGTGGCCGATCCTTTGAGTCACTAGGCAGAGAGTTTGGGGAGTTTGGCTTATCTACCAACAGTAGAGAGGCCCATGGCGATGGATGTTCAGGCCTTAGCCAGCCAGTTTGTGAGATTGGATCTTTTGGAGCCTAATCGGGTCCTCGCTTGTATGGTTTCTTGGTCTTCCTTGTTTGATCGTATCTGGGAGCATCATTATAATGACCCTTATTTACTTGTTCTCAAGAACAAGGTTTTGCATGGTGATGCTAGAGATGTGACCATTGGTGATGATGGGGTATTAAAGTTATAGGGTCGGGTATGTGTACCCAATGTTGATGGGCTTCGGGAGTTAATTCTAGAGGAGGCCCATAGTTCGCGGTATTCCATCCATCCGGGTGCCGCGAAGATGTACCAGGATTTGAGGCAGCACTATTGGTGGAGTCAGATGAAGAAAGATATAGTTGGGTTTGTAGCCCGGTGCCTCAATTGTCAGCAGGTAAAGTATGAGCACTAAAGACCAGGTGGCCTGCTTTAGTAGATAGATATTCCAAAGTGGAAGTGGGAGAGTATCACCATGGACTTCATAGTTGGGCTCCCACGGACTTTGAGTAAGTTCGATGCCATTTGGGTAATTATGGATCAGCTGACCAAGTCCGCGCACTTCATTCTTGTGTGTACTACCTATTCTTCGGAGCGGTTGGCAGAGATTTACATCTAGGAGATTGTTCATCTACATGATATTCCAGTTTCCATCACTTCAAATAGAGGTACTCAATTCACATCACGGTTCTAGAGGGCTGTACAACATGAGTTGGGTACTCAGGTGGAGTTGAGCACAACATTTCACCCCTAGAAGGACGGACAGTCCGAGCGCACTATGCAGATTCTTGAGGATATGCTCCGTGCGTATGTGATGGAGTTTGGAGGTTCTTGGGATCAGTTCTTGCCACTGGCGGAGTTTGCCTACAACAACAGTTATTTGTCCATCATTTAGATGGAACCATATGAGGCTTTGTATGGTAGGCGGTGTAGATCGCCGGTGGGCTAGTTTGAGCCGGGTGAGGCTAGATTATTGGCATAGACTTGGTTCAGGACGCCATGGAGAAGATTAAGGTGATTCAGGATAGACTCCGCACAGCCCAGTCCAGACAGAAGAGTTATGCAGCCCAGAAGGTTCGTGATATTTCCTATATGGTTGGAGAGCTGGTCTTGCTTTGGGTTTCGCCTATGAAAGGCGTTATGAGATTTGGGAAGAAGAGGAAATTGAGTCCGAGGTTTATTTGTCCTTTTGAGGTATTGCAACGTATTGGGGAGGTTGCTTATGAGCTTACCTTACCTCCTAGCTTGGCATGAGTTTATCCGGTATTTCATGTTTTGAAGCTCTGGAGGTATCACGGTGATTCGTTGTACATGTTGGATTTTAATTAAGTCCAGTTGGACAAGGATCTATCCTATGTTGCGGAGCCAGTGGTGATATTGGACAACAAAGTTCAAAAGCTGAGGTCAAAGAGCATTGCATCAGTAGAGGTTCAGTGGTGGGGTCAGCCGGTTGAGGAGGCGATGTGGGAGACCGAGCAGGATATGCGCAGTCGTTACCCTCATCTTTTCACCACTTCAGGTATGTCTCTATGCTCGTTCTAGGACGAACGTATATTTTATTAGAGGGAGAATGTCTCTATGCCCCTATTAACAACTTTCCCCGTGCTTATTTCTGCTATTGTCGGTTGCCGGGAAGATTCGTTTTGAGTTTCAGAGTGTTTTGGGACACTTAGTCCCTAATTGAGAGCTCAAGCTTTAGAATTTGGACCGTAGTCGGAGCAGTGTGAAGACAACCCTGAAATGGAATTTTGTCGATTCCGTTAGCTCCGTTGAGTGATTTCGGGCTTAGGGGCGTGTTCGGAGGGTGTTTTGAAGGTCCATAGTTTATTTAGGCTTGAAATGCCGAAAGTTGAATTTTTGATGTTTACGGATCGATAGTGAGATTTTGATATGGGGGTCGGAATCCGATTCCGAAAGATGGAATAGTTTTGCAGTGTTGAATGTGACTTGTGTGCAAAATTTGGGGTCAATCGGATGTTATTTGACATGTTTTTGTAAGTAAAAGTATGTCGTAAGTCAATTGATGTAAGCTCAAAAATGAAATCATCTTTGAAAAGTTTACAATGTTAGTTAATTATGTTAACATAAAGGTTACAAATATTGAATATTATGAACAACAGGTACAAAGAAGGTTGGAAGGTTCAGGAGCTAAAGGAATTGAACAAAACAATGTTTCGTCGAAAGTCGACAAGTTGGGAATATTATAACATGTACTTTTGGGGTGAGAATATGGTGCTTAACCTGATAAGGAGGTTATATTATGAATTAGTTTAGTCGTATGATAGTCGTGTGTTATGTTTTGAAGTCAAGCGAGTTATGGAACAAAAGTCGATGAAAGTCATCACAAGTTACATTCATAAGTTTTACTGAAAATTTGGGCCAAATGTAACTGCGATTTTCTCCCAATATACTTAGATTTATGGGGTTTTCCACCCATCAAATTGAATCTCTATGAGTCTACTTTCTAACGCATTAAACTGTTTGTCAAATGACATCGAAGTAGAGAGATATGCGCATTTTTGAGAGACTGCGCAGGATGCTAGGTGACAAGTAGATGTGTCACCTACTTGCTTAAATGAGAGCCCAAAAATGGGCCATTTCGGGTCGTCCAAAGAGACCTTTAAAGGCCTATTTCCTTCATATATTAGACTAAAAATAGGTCATATAAACCAGACATAAGCTCTGCAAAAATCCTCCCAAAAGTTTCCCACAAACCCTAATAGATTTTCTCTCCCTTTCAAGTTCTAATTGGAGGTAAAACCTAGAGTTTGAAGAACCAATATGGGATATGAAATATCCAACAAATAAGGTGAGTTTAATTCTCTATTTCATCCATTTTTTTCTGCTGTAAATTCATGGTAAGTCATTCTATACTTGTAAGAAGTCACGAGACGATGATCGAAAGCAGTGAGTTCGAGTAATTCACTAATAGCGGACTGTTTTGTGGACTGTTTGTTGTTGCTGTTGGGCTGCATGTTTTACTACTATTTTATGGGGTTTTGGAGGAGGAAGGGTGTGTAGAAACACCATATAACTGTAGGGTGGTGGTCTGGTCATTCTTCATAATATTTCTGGGTCGTTTGACACTACTACGGTGGTCATTTTGTATATGAAGAGATTGTGGTATGTTGGGATATTTTGTAGTATTTTATGGTGTATATAAGGCTGAAAAATAACATATATATGTTGTTATTGTTGTGCTCTTGTGTTGTTGGTGTTATCTTGAATTTGGAGGAAGTAAGAATTATAGGGGAGATGCTGCCTGTTTTAAAACAAAATAAGCTTGTCGTTCGTTGTGAGATAGTTGTACCTTTCGTAACATAATGATAGTATTATTATCATTGTTGTAGATTAAGGTGCGAAGAGGCAAGTTCAACTTGGTAATTGAAAGATTGTGATAGGGTATGTTAAGGCTAAACCTTTCTTTCATTTGGCATGATCTAGTAACTACATGTGTTTGACAACGAGACATAAAGAGAAGTTTATACTCCCGAATTTATATACACTATGCTAGTCTTATAAGTTACAATACTATCCCTTATCGGGACTTCATATTCAGTTTAGTTTTATCTTCTGTTAGCCAAGAGAACAGAGAGTATATATATACAGTATTACAGTATTTTTACCACCATCGAGCTATAATCAATGAGCATGTCCCTATTGCGAAACCTCTAATCAGATGGTGAGTTATATACCGAGCATACTGTGGTCGAGCACATATGAGCGAGCCTAGTATGGCCAAGATACAGAGCCTAGTATGACCGAGCGCCTATGAGCAAGCCTACTACGGCAGAGCAGTTACACATACCGAGCCTTATAAGGCCGAACAACTATTTTACTT
Source organism: Nicotiana tabacum (assembly GCF_000715075.1). Taxonomy (NCBI): domain Eukaryota; kingdom Viridiplantae; phylum Streptophyta; class Magnoliopsida; order Solanales; family Solanaceae; genus Nicotiana; species Nicotiana tabacum. Next base: position 83,101,964 of record NC_134095.1, read on the forward strand.
ACTATATTGAGAGAGTTGAGTCAGTATCAGCAGGTAAGCATATCTTCAGATTATCTATGACTCACAGTTAGTTTCAGTTAATATTCAGTTTCAGCTTTCAGTTATCCTGTAGCCTTACATACTCGGTACATTATTTTTTATTCACATTCCTTTTGCTAGGGACGCTGCATTTCATGCCTGCCGGTCCTCATTGATAGTTGGACAAACCCTCCCAGTAGACAGAGTCAAACATCAGCTTAGTTGGTAAGCTCCACTTCCTCGGAGTTGCTAGGTCTAGACTTTGGAGTCCATTTTATATATACAGGTTTGATGGGTAGGTCGAGGCCTTGTCTCGACCATGGTACAGTTCAGTTATCTCTAGGGGCTTGTAGACAAGTCCTGTATAGTTTGTATATCAGTAGATGTTCATGGAGGCCTCGTCAGCCTCCACAGTTATATATATATATATATATATATATATGAGCTTTTGGGTATGTTTACCCCACAGATGAGAGAGATGTTATTTTCCGACAATTCAGAATATGGCCTCGTCGGCCTAAGTTGAGGGTTACCCCTCAAGAGTCCACAGTTACAGAGTGGTATGCTCAGGCCGACTACGGCACCAGGTGTCGGCCACACCTCCCCAGGTTCAGGGCGTGACAAACTTGGTATCAGAGCAGTTCTATCCTAGGGAGTCTGCAAGTCGTGTCTAGTAGAGCCTTGTTTATAGATATGTTGTGTACCACATTATATAAATAGGAAGCTACAAGGCATTTAAGAGTCTGTTATCCTTCTTTCAAATCCAAATCGTGCTATCGAGCTGAGTCATAAGAGTTCGATCTAAAGCTTATGTTTGCTAATCATATAGAGATGCTTTCAATTAGAAAAATTATAGCTAGCTAGAGGGCTAATACAACAGTTAAGGGCATTAGCAGAGAGAAGATTCTTGACGACATGGCCCTATTTGAGACCCTATTAGATCGTGCATACCAGATGTGCGAATTTCCCACTTACCCTAAAACAGAAATATCTAACATACCCCGCGAATAGCAGGCCATGGGAGTATTAAAAGGTAAAAGTATAAGTTTAAATAGGTAACAGAAGCAAGGTGAAGAAGGGTATGAGTTATCTAGTTAATGAAGATTATCCGAATTTCCACGTTAGGCAGAGAAATAAAAGGATTCTAAGTTACCTTCAACAGAAATGGAGGTATGTACAATTGGCCAAACCTATCTTAGTTATGCCCTATAGGAGCTAACATATATGGTTTAAGATAAGGATGGGATATCAGAATCCAGCTTGGGTTAGAGTAACCTGAAATGGTGGATTGAGCCAGAGGAGCTAAAGGTGAAACAATGTTTTGTTGAAGTTTTCAAAATAATGAGATAGATATAAGTATTAGCAGGAGAATAAGAAGAGAGTAAATGAATTATTATGAGTAAGGTATGATAAATAGGTGATAACAGTAAATCAAAATACAGTAGGATGACAGAGTCTATGATCAAGTGAAAAATAAGACAAGAGATAAAAGGTTTTAAGACTATAAAAGAGTATATGCCATAAAGTCATATCCTTATTTCGATAAATGAGTTGGTGACTCCAACATGATTACTAGAAAGCTAAGCTAGACATCCAAAGTGATAGAAATCAGCATAGGCTAGTAAACAAGATAAATCAAACATAATTTAGGGACCGAAGGATTCGATAATAGTCGGCATCGTGAGAATTTTAAAGATCGTGTTCCGGTAAAGATAAAATGGACAGTAGAAGAATAACCTTTAAAGATCATTCAGGAAGACGCTTCTCTAAAGAAAGAATTGTGAGTAGAGTTAAGCTTAAGGAACTAAGTGTCCCAGTTACACTAGGTGTCACCCTTGCACGTAAGAAATTTAGTTATCCCTGCTAGACAAGGGCTACCACAAAGCGAGTAAGAGTCATTGAGGACGTGAAAAGACACCTAAGATAAGCGGTAAAATATTCGTAGGTGAATCTTCATAGCATTAAATGTTATTACTCCCCTAAAGGGGGGAAGATAGGGTGATATGGTATTAAGTCGGAGTTAAGTGGTTCGGGTAACTACGGAATAGTAAAGGAAGAATGTGGTAAGAAGGCGAAAGGAGTGAGATTAAATTTATTCAGATCATACATATATACTACGACTCTAGGACACTATGCAAGCACAATGCCAGGGAGAGGCAGTAAGGGTTCTCGTCCAGGATGTTATAGATAAATAACTGGGAATGGAAAATTGATACATATGAAGCCAGTATGAGAGGTCAGTTAAGGCAAAGGACATAACCCAAGAGAGGTTACACATAATATAAATATGAGCATAGACTAACGAGTAGTTAGTAGTTGATCTAGAAAGATCTTGGCTATGGCTAGACAACAGGTCTCAAATAAATCAATAGATCATGCAAGATAAACCTAGTGAAACCCAACATAGGAAATTCAGTCTCTCAGACACGACATCGTAATCCTCGAGAAATATTCAGATAAGAGTTTGGGTAGTAAAAGGTATAGTATAAGTGTTACATAAAGAAAAAAAAGAGTTCCACTAGGGAGACTATTAAAATTTGGGTTCAGAAGTAACCCGACGAGCACAAGGACACGGAGGTAAGTGACTAAGGATAATAATAGGCGAGTAAGAACATCAAAAATTTTGTCGGGTATACAGTGTAATAAGCTCGCATTTTTACAAGAGTCAGAGGATCTCCTCTAAGTGCTACAATGAAAGACTAACTCAGGAAATAAGGATGAAGGCATCAACATAAGCATAATGACCTAAAGAAGAAATGATCTTGGAACAACAGTCTTACTACGACATTGTATCATCTCCATAACAAAGTGGCACCTGTCGTAACTAAGGAACAGGAAGTAAAATCCAAAGTAATATTCGAGTTCATATGAGTTTCGCAAAATTCCAATATATGTGGGCACTAAGATAATCCAAGTATTCATGAAACAAGTGGCAGAACGACCAAGAAAGGTAATTGCTTACTTTTAATGAAAGCTAAGGAGGCACGAAAGGAATTATTCGATATATGACCCAGAGTTAGTTACGTTATGAACACACATTATATATCAGAGTGTTATCCATGTAGCATATATGTTGACAATGATACATCCATAGGAGATTCCAACATGGTTAAAAGAAAGAATTGAGTCCACGTCACAGACAAAAGCTTGAACCACTAGAAGGTTATATCATGGATGTTCCATAGCATCCACGAGGGGATAAAGTAATAACTACTACCTTGAACCGCAGATCGGAAGATAGCTTAAGCCTACTCAAAGGCTGAGATAGAAGAGGAAACTAAATAGTTACAGTAGCTAAGTGAATCAAGAATCTGATTATTAGACCCCGATGAGTATAGAATTTGTGATTCAAAATATTTCAAAATCACTCTTAATATTAGAGGTACAAGAAAGATAGTACCGTAGCCATATTCTATAACGGCTTTATGATAAAACCAGGTAGAAGTGTACTAGCCTCATAAGAAGTCAATATGAAAGCTCCTACCGGATCGTGTATGCACTAGAGGTGCAAGTATTATAGTAGAGCTTGAAGTTGTGGATGTGAATTCCACCTATGTGGAAGAGTGGTTATGAAAGAGACAGAATACATGATGCGAGATTTAAAAGGTAAGTAAGGTAAATATAACGAAGGTATGAGATACTCAATTGCAGAAGCTTGGTAATACTCCAAACTTGAGATAGAGGACTTTAAGCGTCGTGATTCAGTATCCATAAATGATATTGGTGTCATTACTAGCATACCTTCCACCCTATGGTTTCTAGGTACTGAGAGGTATAGTTAAGAGAGTACAGAAGAGATAGAGGTGGCGTGATGTTTCGCTTAAGGTTCCAGAATCACATAAGGAAATGAATGGTGCTAGAAAGTTAAAGGAAGGTTGTGAGTACTATAAATAGATATGTGTAGGTCACAAGCTAAAGTATGGTAGAGAAACAAGGTTTTAGGTGGACAGGAGTAAGGATAAGAAGAGGTCATTGAGAAGGTGAAGAGAATTGGTAAAGCCTCAGGATTAAGCTCATCGAAACAAGAGAGCTGATGGTTTCCGTAAGTATTAGAATCCTTTGTATAGCCTGAATGAACTCGAAGGAGTTTAAGACTATGAGAATTAAGAAGAGATGGAATGTTGCCTTAGTAGGAGAATAAGGGTGTAATTGTGATAAACGTTAAGAGGATGACATTTAGGCTTTCGATTGAGTAATTATTCAAAGAGAAGGGATTACATGAATTGTACAGGATTAAAATACCCCCATAAGGTGAATCATGTTGGGATGCTATGAAATACGATTATTGAAGTATAGTATTGTCCTGAAGTGGATCAGGCAAATAAATCCAGATGTTCCCTGATGAGACGTGAGCCTTAGTGACAATATATTATATAAGAGGTTTCAAGTGATCAGTGGTACATTATAAATCAACATTAAAGTGAATCAACAATAAATGGATGGATGTTCCAAAGTGTGAGATGGGATTAGGCTGTCATTCTTAAGATGAATAGTAATGAGGAAGCATTAGGGGACTTAAATTTATACATAGAGGATAAGCATCGAGAGAGTAACCTGGAGTTGGGTAGCAGACCTTGGTCATAATAAATGAAAGTAAGTGTTGTGATATGGTATAAACTATTTAGATATAGTAAAGCCATAAGCATAACTAACCAATGTTATGAAACAAGATATAGCAATAGTCATAAGTTCGACAAAGTACCAAGCGAAAAACTTCTGTACGCCTATAGATTTCTAGAGGGATAGTTTGTCATAGTTCTGTATATATGTTCACAAAGTGACTCCTAGAGATTGGATAAAATTCTGACCACAAGTCGTGGTGTAAGAAAGAAGCATAAAGAGGGGAATCCCCTGGCCTTTGGATTTATTCACAAATTAGTTGCCTAGATGGAAATGACAGTAGTAAAGTATTTGTAAGAACTATAGGTTACGAGACTTATCAATGCATCAGTCTACATTCGAGGACAAATGTTCCCAGGGGGGGAAATGATGTTATACCCCATGTTTTCATACGTAAGAGTACATTGTAAGTCAATTGATGTAAGCTCGAAAATGAAATCATCTTTGAAAAGTTTACAATGTTAGTTAATCATGTTAACATTGAGGTTACAAATATTGAAGATTATGAACAACAAGTACAAAGAAGGTTGGAAGGTTCAGAAGCTAAAGTAATTGATGAAAATAATGTTTCGTCGACAGTCGACAAGTTTGGAATGTTATAACATGTGCTTTTGGGGTTAGAATAGGGTGATTAACTTGATAAGGAGGTTATTTTATAAATTAGTTTAGTCGTATGATAGCCGTGTGTTATGTTTTAAAGTCAATCAAGTTGTGGAACAAAAGTCGATGAAAGTCATCACAAGTTACATTCATAAGTTTTACTGATAATTTGGGTCAAATGTAACTGCGATTTTCTCCCAATATACTCAGATTTATGGGGTGTTGTACCCATCAATTTTAATATTTATGAGTCTAATTCCTAACTCATTAAACCGTTTGTCAATACGACATCGGAGTAGATATATATAGGCATTTTTGAGAGACTGCGCAAGATGCTAAATGACAAGTAGGTGTGTCACCTACTTGCTTAAATGAGAGCCAAAAAATGGGCCATTTTGGGTCGTCCAAAGAGGAATTTTAAAGGCCTATTTCCTTCATATATTAGACTGAAAATAGGTCATATAAACCAGACATAATCTCTGAAAAATCCTCCCAAATTTTCCCACAACCCCTAATTGATTTTCTCTTCCTTTCAAGTTCTAATTGGAGGTAAAACCTTGAGTTTGAAGAACCAATATGGGAGATGAAATATACAACAAATAATGTGAGTTTAATTCTCTATTTCATCCATTTTTATGCTGTAAATTCTTGGTAAGTCGTTCTATACTTGTAAGAAGTCATGGGACTGTGATTGGAAGCCGTGAGTTCGAGTAATTCACTTATAGCGGATTGTTTTGTGGACTGTTTTGTGTTGCTGTTGGGATATGTGTTTTACTACTATTTTTTGGAGTTTTGGAGGAGGAAGGGTGTGGAGAAATACCATATAACTGTAGGGTGGTGGTCTGGTGATTCTTCGTAAAATTTCCGAGTTGTTTGACCCTAATATGGTGGTCATTTTGTGAATGAAGAGATTAAGGTGTGTTGGGTTGTTTTGTAGTATTTATGGTGTATATAAGGCTGAAAATTTATGCATATATATTGTTATTGTTGTGTTCTTGTATTGTTGGTATTATCTTGAATTTGGAGGAAGTAAGGATTATAGGGGAGATGCTGCATGTTTTAATATAAAATAAGCTTGTTGTTCATTGTGCGATTGTTGTACTTTCATAACATAATGATAGTATTATTATCGCTGTTGTAGATTAAGGTGCGAAGAGGCGAGTTCAACTTGGTGATTGGAAAGATTTTGATAAGGTATGTTAAGGCTAAACCTTTCTTTCTTTTGGCATGATCCAGTAACTACATGTGTTTGGCAACGAGACATAAAGAGAACTTCGTACACCCGAATTGAAATACACTATCCTAGTCACATTACAGTATTCTCCCTTATCGGGATTTTATGTTCAGTTTAATTTTGTCTTCTATTAGCCAAGAGAGCAGAGAGTCTATATATATACAGTATTACAGTATTTTCACCACCATCGAGCTATAATCGATGGGCAGGCTCCTATTGGGAAACCTCTGATCAGATGGTGAGTTATATACCGAGCCTACTGTGGCCGAGTGCCTATGAGCGAGCCTGGTATGGCCGAGATACAGAGCCTAGTATGGCCGAGTGCCTATGAGCGAGCCTAATACAGTAGAGCAATTACACATACCGAGCCTTATAAGGCCAAACAACTATTTTACTTGCTATATTGAGAGAGTTGAGTCAGTATCAACAGGTAAGCATATCTTCAGATTATCTTTGACTCACAGTTACTTTCAGTTATTATATTATCAGTTCAGTTTCAGCTTTCAGTTATCCTTTTGCCTTATATACTCGGTACCTTATTTCATACTGATGTCCCTTTTGCCGGGGACGCTGCATTTCATGCCTACAGGTCCTCATTGATAGTTGGACAGACCCTCCCAGCAAACAGAATCACACATCATCTTAGTTGGTAAGCTCCACTTCCTCAGAGTTTCTAGGTCTAGACCTTGGAATCCATTTTATATATACAGGTTTGATGGGTAGGTCGAGGCCCTGTCCCGACCATGGTACATTTTAGTTATCTCTAGAGGCTTGTAGACAAGTCCTGTATAGTTTGTATATTAGTAGATGTTCATGGAGGCCTCGTCAGCCTCCAGCAGTTATATATATATATATATATATATATATATATATATATATATATATATATATATATATATATATATATATATATATATATATATATATATATATTGGGTGAGAATGAGACAAGTGTTATTTTTAGACGATTCAGAATATGGATTCATCGGCCTAAGTTGAGGGTTACCCCTCCAGAGTCCACGGTTACAGAGTGGTATGCTCGGGCTGACTACGGCACCGGGTGTCGACCCCGCCTTCCCAGGTTCGGGGCGTGACATCGGACTTGGCTTGGTTGGTTTTGTCATCGGATGTAGATTCTTAAGATTTCAAGTTCATTAGGCTTGGGTGGGTTTCAGATGCTTAACGAAAGTTAAAATGGACATAGGCAAATTCTGAAGTTTGCTGAACCTGTTGTTTTCGCACCTGCGGATCTTGGACCGCAGGTGCGGTGCCGCAAAAGAGGCTGAGTGTACCGCTGAAGAGAGATTTGGTCTTGTACTACAAGGACCGTAGATGCGGCTGGGGAACCGCAGATCGGAACCGCAAATGTGGCCTAGTGATCGAGGTTATGGCATCGGATTTGAGTGATCTTGGTATGGTTAGACTCGTGAGTAAATGGGTGTTCATAATCCATAATTTTTACCCAATTCCGAGACGTGGGCTCAGGGAGGATTTTGGGTGTTTTTCAAATTTCTCGCTGTAGCTTTAAATTCATTAGTTAAATTAGTTGCTTGTAGTTTTATTTACGTTATGTAATTGATTTGATTAGATTTGGGCCACTCGAAGTTGGATACTCGTGGAAAGAGCGTGATATCGGATTTATTTGAGCTGGTTCGAGGTAAGTGGTTTGCCTAACCTTGTGTGGGGGAAACTCCCCTTAGGTATTGTTGTTATATGAATGTCGTGTACGTGAGGTGACGAGTGCATACACGTGATAATTGTTGGAAAACACCATTTTCATTAAGTAAATATCTATGTTTCCTTTTTGTTGAACAATACTTGTATTTAAAGCCTACTGTTTATCTTAGGAAAACATACTTAAGTGACTTAACTATTCTATCTGCTTAATTGCTTACTTGAATTCTGTACAGCATGTTTAGAATAGAAATTTCCATTTTCTTGGTATGAACTTGGATAGAACTGTAGATCTCTGTCTTGAGGTTGTTGTGTGTTTCCCTTGGGACTATGGGACAATATTCCGGGAGATCCCCCTACATGTTTATTTTGAGACTACGGATCGGTATTCCGGGAGATTCCCTGCATATTTATGATTTGGACTACGGGACGATATCCCGTGAGATCCTCTACACATTTACGTTTGGGACTATGGTATGATATCCTGGGAGATCCCCTGTTGCTATGTCTGTGTACTAAATTATACTATTTTTGTGATTTTATTCCTTATCGACTGTTAGTAATTTAATTATACTGTCATATTTCGTATTGTTTTTGTAATGACCCGGCCGATCGTTTTATGAGTTACCACTCTGTTTCCCTCCATGTCTGCCTCTTATTGTCTTGTTCAGCTGTATTGTGTGTTATCAGGTTGGTTGGTTCGGGTTCAGAGAGGTTTTGGAAAGGAATAAGGCACTTAGTCTCTTTTGAGTAAGCCTAGGTTAAAAAAGTCAGTCGGATGTTGTTTTATGTGAAAAAAGACTCGGATGTGAATTTCGATGGTTCGGATAGCTTCGGGAGGTTATTTGGGACTTAGGAGCATGATCGAAATGTGTTTTTGAGGTCCGGAGTAGATTTAGGCTTGAATTGGCGAAATTGGAATTTTAGCATTTTCCGGTTGATAGGTGAGATTTTGATATAGGGGTCGGAATGGAAATCCGGAAGTTGGAGTAGGTCTGTTGTGTTATTTGTGAAATGTGTGCAAATTTTAGGTCATTCGGACGAGGATTTATTGACTTTTTTATCAAAAGCGGAATTTGGAAGTTTTTGGAGTTCTTAGGCTTGAATCCGATGATGATTTGGTGTTTTGATATTGTTTTGAGCATTTCGAGGGTTGGAACAAGTTTGAATGATGTTATGGGATATGTTGGCATGTTTTGTTAAGGTCCCGAGGGCCTCGGGTGAGTTTTGGGTGGTTACAGATTTCATGTTGGAGAAGTTACAGATTTCTGCTGTTGGTGTTGCAGACCTTTGGCCTTCGCGTTCGCGAAAGGTTAAGTTGTGAGGCAGGAAGTTTGTCCTTTGTGTTTGCGATGTGGGTCCCATGTTCACGGAGGGTTGGGTTCAGCGTTCATCGCAAATGCGATGAGTATCCCGCATTCGCGTAGAGTATTTGGGGTAGCTGGATCCCAGGAGCTTTGTGCTTCACGTTCGCATAGGTGTAGCTGCGTTCGCGAAGGTTTGGTCAGTTGAAGCATCGCGTTCGCGAGGAGGCTTCCACATTCGCGAAAGAGGATTTCGGTCTACATAATTTTTGTGTTTCGCGAACGTGAGTCGTTGACCGCGTTCGCGAAGAAGGATTTTAAATCGCTGGGCAGAATGCTTAAAAGGCCATTTTCGGCCATAGTTCACCATTTTTGAGTCAGTTTTGGAGATTCCTGAGGGAGATTGAAGAGGGAATTCAAGAGAAATTCTTGGAGGTAAGATTTATGGACTTAATATTCGATCCTATTGTGATTTCTACCTAATTAAACACTAAAATTTGGGGGATGTGAAGCCTAAAATTGGGGAGTTAGGGCTTGGAAATTGGAGACCTTAATTTGGGGATTTGAGGGGTCACTTGTGGTCGGATTTTGGTATTCTTGGTATGTATAAACTCGTGAGAGTGTAAGGATTCTAGTTTTGTGATTTTTATTGGAATTCGAGGCATGGGCCCGGGGGTTGGGTTTTGCCCAATTTCTGGATTTTGATGTAATTTGATTATTTTCAAGTGGGCTTTGTTCCTTTAGCATATTTTGATAGTTATATACTGATTTTGGTTAGATTCGGGGCATTTGGAGGCCGAATCGAGAGGAAAAGGCATCGCGGGCTAGAGTTTGGCTTGGCTTGAGGTAAGTAACGCTTCCAAACTTGGTTCTGAGGGTTTGAAACCCCGAACTATGTGTTCTATGATTACTATTGAGGTGACGCAAATGCCAAGTGATGGGCGTGTGGACGTGCACCGTGAGAATTGCGGCTTGGATCACTCTAGAGCACCGCTTAGTGACTCTTTATTACTGATATCTGTGTTGTATCTATGTGATTAAGATAATGAACTACAAATCATGCTAATTATCATGTTAAGGCTTCACGCCAACAGTGTTGAGACCCGAGAGGTCGTTTCTTGTTGTCATGTCTTTTGCTTCCTGATTATTCAGTACTCAGTCTTGTTCATGCATATTATATCATGCCTCAGTCTCGATTATTGCTATTTGACATATCATATCATTGTTCGGGCTAGTATCATGACATTTTGAGCCCGTGTGTGTGAGACTGGAGAGCATTGACTAAGTGAGGCTGAGAGGCTGATATTGATTGACAGTATGGGATAGGGCTGCACGCCGCAGCAAGATATTGATCATGCCTTCGCTGGCATTGACATAGTGCTTGGGCTCAGAGAAGCCCCTCCACAGTCTTTACACCCCCACTGAGCGTAGATGATGATATTGAGGGATGGATCTTCTCTGGACATGGATCTTGTCCGAAGTATTGGTATGGAGATGGATTTTCTCCATGAAGCTGGATTGGGATGTTTCCTCGGTACTAGGTGACTTATAGTCTGTAATGTATGCATATATTCCGGGATGAATCTTCCCTGGGCCAAATGGCCATATACAGTACCGCGTGGTTGAGCACTATAAGTGGAAGTAGTATACGTAACATTGATCATGTCATTTGTGCATTGGTACTTAGAGTTTCCTAAGCTTTATACTCTGTATCGTTCATACTGTGTTTAATTACTGCTAAGAAATTACATGAACTGTAAGCATGTCTACCTTTCCGTACAATTTACTATTGCAACTTGTTGAGGTTTGGTTCGTCACTACCGTCAGTCCATAGCTTGGACTTGTTACTTACTAAGTTGGTGTACTCACGTTACCCCTGCACCCCTGTGCGCAGATCCAGGTATCTCGGGGCATGGTAGCGGTTGCTGATCTTTCCAGTGGAGGCCTTCTATGGGGATTGTGGGGTAGCTGCTTGGCGACCACAGTTCTGCCTTCTCCTTCCTTATCTTCCTTATAGTACTTTTGTTTAGACATTCTCAGACTATGTAGTCTTATATATTTCAGACAGTTGTAGTATGTTGTTCATGACTTAGTGACACCCGAGGTCGGGATTATGTTTCTTTCCGCTGGATTTGGATTTATACTTTTATCTTATCGAATTTCTATTAAAAAAAATTATGATTTTCCTTAAGTATTTATTTGAAAAATGGAGTGTTTGGAAGTAAGTGACTGGCCTAGTATCTTGATAGGCGCCATCACAACATGGTTAGATTTTGGGTCGTGACAGTTTTACCTTGTTTTATATATATAACCAGTAGGGACCTGACCTTCCTCGTCACTACTCGACAGAGGTTAGGCTTTTCACTTACTGGGTATTGTTGTGGTGTACTCATGCTCTTTCCTACAAATATTTTGTGTGTGCAGATCCAGGTTCTTCTGCCCATCCGTTCTATCAGTAAGGCGGGTGATATCAGAGACGTCGATGTATATCTGCCGCGTCCCCAGACCTAGAAGTCATCATCTATTCTCCCCTTAGCTTTAGACTTCTTGTATTTACTTTTGTTTAGACATTCTGGAGTTAGAACACTATGTAATTTTCTCTAGCTTGTGATTTCATGAGATTCCGGGTTTTGGAAGTGCTTGGTTCAGTTTGAGAGTGTGCTATTGTATATGCTGAGCCGCATTTTAAATTCTTTTATTATGTTTACCCGTAACTTGCCCGTTTCGTATTTTATTTCTTTCCTTTTTCCGCAAATTACTAGGCTTACCTAGTCGCAAAGATTAGGTGCCGTCACGACAGTTCACGTAGGGTGAACTTTGGTCGTGGCATCAATTAACCAAAACAAGTTTCCACCGTTGCTAATCAACCCACTAACAACTAGAAACACTAATTATCTCCAACTTTGATAATAAAGAACGATACTTAACATAAGACTATAATAACAAAATAATACTCATGACACTAAAATATTGACTATGGAGTGACTCTAAGAGTTCAAAGAAAGACCATAACAATAAATAAAATCTTCGCCCAACACGAACGAGTGCGAGGCTCACCAAGAACTATCAACATGTGCGCTCTAATTAAAAAAACCTCACCCTCATCAACTGATGTCTCTGTAAAACAAAATTAGCAGGGAATGAGTCACTAGCTCAGTGAGTAATAGCACTTAACCACAACCATTTTTATTTAGGGACAAGTCAGAAAACATGCTAGTATCTCAAACAGAAAATAACATAAAAATGCCCTTTCAGAAACAATAAATAATTTTCAGTCTCATCATGCTTTTCTTGTAGTATAATACAATTAACAATTCACTAATAAGCTCGGTAACCACTAACCATGTGTGTGTCACACCTCCTTTTTACTACACCACCGTAAAGGGTATATATAAGGGAGTTTTTCCAACATAAAGTGACAATCGAAACGGGAGTATTTTATTCAAAATTCAGAGTCGCCACTTAGGATGATTTATGGTGTCCCAAGTCACCAGTTTTAAATCTCGAATCGAGGAAAAGATTGACTCTGTATCGCAGTCCGTGGACCATAAATCTGGGATTTCTATTAACCCGGGAGAAGGTGTTAGGCATGTTCTAACACGGTCACTCAACTGTTATTATTGGCATAATTATCTGATTTTACAACACTTTTGAACCTATGTGAATTTTAATTTTAAACCGCTTTTAATTATTTTAAGGAAGATTTCAACGTCATCTAAAACACGTCTTTGGACCGCGCCACATGTAATGCACCCGCAATCTGAGACAAATTTTATTTAACTTTGTTAAGATTTGGATTTGGGTCACATGAAATGCACACCAGAGTTTAAGGAAGTTAACACAAAATTACGCGCCTAAAGCTAATACGCTTTTTTAACTTTGCGAGGGCCATGAAAAACTCGCTAAATGGCACACCTCGATCTCTAAAGAGCAAACACATTAATTAAATGAGGGCCGTGCATTTAAAATTTTTATTTGTCATGGCACACCTCGAATCCAATTTTTGAGAGAGGCACACCCTTCTCCTCTAAACCTTGAACTTGCGCCTGGGCTCTTAGCTCGACGCAGTCATTCCAAATTCGGTCGGCTTTACCCCTGAGGCGTTCTAGGGCCTCCATCTTTTTCTACAACTAGGATAGGAGAAGAGTTAACCTGATAGGTTAAGAAGCAAAACACATACTTGCCTGGTATGAAAAGTTACCTACTCCATCAAATAGCTCTCGTAATTCGAGCTCTGGTACGCCTCATATCGCCAGTGTGTCAACTCAGCTTCCTTCTCCTCGCAAGGGAGCCCAAAGGACTTACCCTTATCCAGAGCTTTCCGCAGCCTATCCCCATGATGGAGCAGCTCGGACCTAAGCCTGCCAAATGCCCGCAAAAGAAAAACTTGATAAGGAAGGGAAGATGCGAGATTCGGAAGGACTGTGCCAAAGATCACCGCGAAATGAAGTCGGCTGACTTCCTCGAAGGCCGAGCACACCACTGTCAATCTAGTACCCTCTACCCTGGAAGAATCAATCCCGGTCGAAGCATGATCACTCGGAGGGACTTCCTCTCCAGGACCGGAGACTTCGGGTATAGCAGGCTCGGACGATGTGTTCTTCTCAAAGAACCTCTTCATCAGCACTATTCGAGAAAGCGACGGATGTATGTGTGCCAAAGTAACCCGATACTTTAAACAGAAATCGAGCACGACCCTATCAAGGGGGCCTAAGGCGAAAGGGTACAAGTACACGTTCAAGAATCCATCGGCAAGGTTCGTGATACCCTCAACCGGGGGAAGTGCCTGAAATGCTACCTCCTCGCCCCATCCGCAGTCTTACCTCACTAGTTCCAGGTGCTCCTCTCTTATCAAAGACATAGTCTTCAAAGTAAACTCCTGTGGATCCTGAGCTCTGGGAGTGTAACTCTCCCATCTCTGCCGGGAAGACCCTAAAGTAGCAGTGATGGCTATAGTGGAACTAGCAAACTGAAGCGGGAACCTACACGAATGTTTTGGTGCTAAGGTAACGAATGACTCAATGCCAAAACAGAAGGATAGCTACCTAAAATAATGGGATCTCCCAAAAAGCGGGAGCAACCCCATATATATGTGGGTAAAACAACAACGGTCTGCCTACCCAAGCTAGGCCCTGGGAGGCCAACGGCTTCGATACGGGTTCCAAGGTGGAACCCGACCTCAATGACCTCCATCGAAAAGAAGTAAGGCTTCAAAAAGCCAGCCACGTCGTCTCCAGTCCCGTGGTGGTGCCCGACCTCGATGTTTCCTCTCAAGGAGAAAACTAAGCACTTCCAGCTCCGTTCATGAGGGCTCGACCTCAGAAATTGCCTAAATATGGGTAACCCCTCCTTAGGGATCTACCTACAACGCCTTAAAAGGTTATCTACATCAAGTTCAAAATAATTCTCCAAGTGCCTGAAGCTGACCTTCACTCAGAGGTCGCTCTCAAAAATCTCAAGGTTCGATACGCTATCCTCATATGACTTGAGGGCCCCAACGACCCGAGTCTATCGGACCATTTCAGGCTTGGCCCAAGGAATAGTGGTGGGCTCGAAAAGGTGCCATTTCTATCATCCAAAGACCGGAAAGAATGCTCGCACCCGAGTTAGATAATGGCGATCGTCAACAGAGGTAAATATTCAGAATCCCCGCAAGTGCACAAGAATATACAAGAATATTACAAGTATCAAAGGCAAAAGCCGAGAAAAAATCTTTATATGCATAAACATTTGCTTACAACGGCCCTCGAGGGGTCCTTACACATGATTACAAAAGCCTACAAGGGATCCTCTACACAAAAACAAAGAAATAAAAGGGCGCACAGACGTGGTAAAAGCCTAGAAGCCTAGTCTACTCTCGAAGGTCCACCTCCTGCAACAACGCCTCCGAACATCCTCTCTTCGGGCGTGCATCCTCATAAGCCTTATCCTGGCCTTCCACAATGATATCCCCAAAGGATAAGTCGAGAAGCAGGGAGGGATAAAAAAATTCCATAGCCTACCAAAGGTTGAGGAACCTCACTGGCCAAGAGAACCTCGGAGAGACAACAGACCTGGCGAACATCGGCCTCGCTTGCATGGCTACTTTGAATCCACTTCTTGGTAAATTGAGCCATGCAAGCTGCCAGCCCAGGGCGATGTTTCACGTCGAGCCGGGGTATAAAGGTGAGCAGCGGTGTATAATTCGAGCCCCCTTGTGAGCAGCAGTATGTAGTCCAAATACTTTTCTAAAGTGAGGAAAGTTGATCCCCGTATATCATCATCTCGAGCCAATAAAGACAGCAATAGCAGACGAAACAACAACAACAACAATGACGAAACGGTGTAATCTCTCTCAACAAAGGGGAACTTAGGCAAAAGGCCACTATACGACCGATGGGAATGCTGCCAAACAACCTTAAGGTTGTGAACCCCAAACATGGTGATCAACAATAGAGAAAGATGGCAAGAAGAAAAGGATGAATGAACAGCGGAAGGCACTTGGATAGAAAAATAATGCCATAATGCCCCCATTTATAGCAGATAATGACACGGTCATCACTGCCTTTGGAAGACTGACCGGCGGGGGCAATTACTGCTTTCTTGAAGAGCTGAATCGATGGCAGTACTATCACTTTGTGGAACGGGAATTGACAGCGCATTAAATGGCGTCTAAAAGAGAAGTCCATAGGATGTCCTGTTTATCGTGAAAATTCATGCCATGGATTGCATCATCGACATGACGTCGTCACTGGAATCCCGGGGAGTCGGGTATAAAAATCGATTCCCATCACTTCATTCAAGGAAACGAGGAGACTATCTGTATGCGGCAAAATTAGAGGGTCCAATTTCTTACTGTTAAGTCACTTCGGAAGAACACCTCGAGGCCTTGAGGATGCTAAGCTATGACCAAGTTCCCTCCTTCGAAGCTCGTCAAGGTTTGACCCGAAGAGAATATTGATCGAGGCTAGAGTAAAATAGGGGATTCCCTAGGCACGCAGCTAAGTCTGACAAAGCTGGTCTGCCCGGAGCCTGTATCAAGGTATCCCATCTAGCCGTCCCATCTCCATACCTTTACAATTAATACATTTTGTACTATGTTGGATTCCCCTCCTATATAAAGGGGATCCTTATTACTTGTAAGGGGCGGCTGTTGCTCCAACTATTCTACACGAAATATAACAACCCTCTCTCTTTTCTCTCTAATTTACTCGCTCGAGATCATCGCTTTCATTTATTGCTTTCACACTTGTTCTTCACTTATTGCTTGTTATTGGCTATAAATAGCCTCCCTCGATTATATCCTAATTGTTAGCTCTTCCCTGGTTACCCTCGATATCTCGAGCTCGAACCTAGGCATCGACCTCAAGGCCCCTTATCGGTCAGTCCAAGGCTTGAATTGCCAGCCCCTCTGTTTGATTATAACTCTACTTTAGTTCGTATTTCGTTGTTAAGTTTTACACATCTAGCATCAACTACTTTAAGAACTAGCATAAAAATAGATCATGTATTTTTAGAGTCCCATTAACAAATTTAATTGTTATTACCATTTTCACGGTAAACAAACTATTCTTTGGAAAATCGCCCAAGAGAGTTTATATTTTGAAAGAGTTTGAAAAATGAAAGATTTTGGGCTAAGTCATGAATTTGCAGGTCGCAGATGTCGCAATCGCGACATGGGTTCGCAATTGCGAACCCTTCAGAACCTGCTAATCTCGCATTTGCGATCACTGTTCGTAATTGCGAACTCACATTTGCGACAATGGGGATTTCTGGGCTTTTTCGCATTTGCGATCAGGCCTGCCCAGGCCTTCTCTCGCATTTGTGATGGTTTATTTGCATTTGCGATCTCGCATTCGAAGCTTGCAGACCTCTAACATACCAGCAATTCCTAAGTTCAAATTTCACTCTGTAGCCTATCCAAAACTCACCCGAGCCCTCGGGGCTCCAAAGCAAACATGAACACTAACCCAAAAACATTATATGGACTTGCTCGTGTAATCAAATCACCAAAATAACATCAACAACTATGAATTTAGCATCAAAATCAAAGAAAATCTCAAGAACTTTCAAAGTTTCAAATTTTACAACTAAGGTTCCGAATCACATCATATGACTTCAGTTTCTTACCAAATTTTACAAGTTTGACTTAAATCACATATCTTGTACCAGGATCCGAAACCAATATACGTGCCTGATACCATCAAATTCCAAACATATTTCATTTCCAAAAACTCATATATATTCTAGAAAATAATTTTCTTTAAAAATTCATTTCTCGGGCTTGGGACCTCGGAATTCAATTCCGGGCATACACCCAAGTCCCATATTTTCCTACGAACCTTTCGGGACCGTCAAATCACAGGTTCGGGTCCCTTTACCCAAAATATTGACCGAAGTCAACTTAAATTCATTTTAAAAGCAAAATTTATCATCTTTCACAGATTTTCACATAATGGCTTTCCGGATACGTGCCCAGACTGCACACGTAAATGAGGTGATACAAAAGAGGTTTTAAGGTCTCGGAACACATAATTTATTTCTTAAACAAGTGATGACTTTTTGGGTCATCACACAATAACTTGATACTGATAACCCAATAAACAATTAACGGTTCAGGTTATCGGTTTTACCCAATATATGCCCAGCCCTAAGCACTACCTCTACCATATATCTCATAAGGTATTCACTGATCATAAGAGTCTACATCATTTGTTTAAGAAAAATGATCTGAACTTGAGGCAACGGAGGTGGTTAGAGGTGTTAAAAGACTATGATATTACCATTCTGTATCATCCTGGGAAGACCAATGCAGTGGTTGATGCCTTGATAGAAAGTCTAAAAGTATGGCTAGACTTGCATATATTTCAGTCGAAGAGAGACCATTTGCCTTGGATGTTCAAGCATTGGCCAATCGGTTCGTGAGGTTGGATGTTTTGGAGCCTAGTCGAGTTCTTGCTTGCGTGGTACCTCGGTCATCTTTGTATGGTTGCATTAAAGTGCGTCTTGTTCTTAAGGAAACAATGCAGCATGGTTATGCCTCGGAGGTTTCTATTAGTGATGAAAGGGTGTTGCGTATGTATGCCCAATGTGGACGAGTTGCATGAGTTGATCCTTCAGAAGGCCCATAGTTCGCGGTACTCACCTGGGTGACGCTAAGATGTATTAGGATTTGAGACAACACTATTGGTGGAGAAGAATGATGAAAGATATAGTGACGTATGTGTCTCAGTGCTTGAACTGTCACCGGGTGAAGTACAAGAATCAGAGGCGTGGTGATTTGCTTCAGAAACTTGAGATTACCGAGTGGAAATAGGAGCTTAATACCATGGATTTTGTTGTTGGTCTCCCATGTATTTTGAAGAAATTTGACGTAGCATGGGTTAGTATGGATAGGCTGACTAAGTTAGCACATTTCATTCTGGTGGTGACTACTTATTCTTCAAAGAAGTTGGCTCAGATCTATATCCACGAGATTGTTCACCTTCATTGCGTGCCAGTGTCCATTATCTCCGATAGAGCCACGTAGTTTACATCATATTTTTGGATAGTTGTGCAGTGTGAGTTAGATACACGGGTTGAGTTGAGTACAACATTTCGCCCACAAACGGATAGGTGGTCCGAGCATACCATGCAGATCTTGGAAGATATGCTATATGCATGTGTTATGGATTTCGAGGGTTTATGGGACCAGTTTCTACCGCTTGCATAGTTCGCCTACAATAATAGCTACCAATCGAGTATTTAGATAGCTCCTTATGAGGCTCTATAGGGGAGGCGGTGCCTTTCTTCAGTTGGTTGGTTTGAGCCGGATTAGGCTAGGTTTTTAGGAGCAGATTTGGTTCGGGATGCCTTAGAGAAAGTCAAGATGATTTAGCATCAGCTTTGTGTAGCACATTCTATACAGAAGAGTTACGTTGATGAAGGACTTGTGATGTAGCATTTATGGTGGGATAGAGTGCTTTTCTTCGGGTATCACCTAAGAATGGTTTGATTAGGTTTAGGAATAAGTAGAAGTTGAGCCATAGGTATATTTTTCCGTTTGAGATCCTTGAGAGAGTGGGCGAGGTGGCGTACAAACTTGCATTGCTACCCAGATTATCGGTAGCTCACCCGGTGTTCCATGTTTTTGTGCTCTGAAAGTATTATGGTGCTCCGTCCCATGTATTAGATTTCAGCTCAGTCCAATTGGACATGGATTTGACTTATGTTGAGGACCCAATGGCTATCTTGGACAGACAGGTTCAAAAGTTGTGGTCAAAGAACATCGCTTCAATGAAGTTCTAATGGAGGGGTCATATGGTCGAGGCGACCTGGGAGACCGAGCACGACATGCGGAGTCATTATCCTCACCTTTTTGCCATTATTGTTATATCTCTATGCACGTTCAAGGATGAACATTTGTTTTTAAGATGGGGAGAATGTAACGAGACGACTAGAAATTTTGTTTATTTTCTCCCCCTTTCCCCTTTTGATGCCTCACACGTGCGTATTTATTATTGTATGACGTGCAGGGGGGGTTAGTTTTTTCTCGAGAAGGTTTTGTGTTGATTTGGACCCTTTAGTTCTTGGTTTAGAAGCCGAAATTGATAATGTTGACCAATATTTGACTTTTGTAAAAATGAACCGGAACGGTATTTTGATGGTTCTAATAGGTTCGTATCATGATTTTGGACTTAGCAGTATGCCCGAAATCAAATTCGGATGTACCTAGGTTGATTTGACTTATTTTGTCGAAAGTTGGCAATTTGAGGTTTAGAAGTTTATCAAAGTTTGACTGTAGGTTGACTTTTAGCTATTGGGTTTGCAATTTGGTTTTGGGACTTGGAATAGGTCCATTTTTTTTGGAACTTATATGCAAATTTTGGTTTCAATCGGAGTTTGTTTGATAGGATTCATACGCTTGGTTGCAATTCTAGAGGTTCTTGAACTTTTCTTTGAAATTCATGTATTTTGATGTCTGATTAGTAGTTCTAGATGTTATTATTATGTTTTGATCGCGCGAGAGAGTTTATATGGTATTATTAGACTTGTGTGGATAATTTGGAACCACAATGGCTTGGATGAGTTTCAGACGTGTTTCAGAATAGCTTTGGACTGAAACAAGTTGCTGGTGTCTCTGATGTCGCAATTGCAAAGTGAACAAGTAAGGGTCATGTATCGCAATTGTGATGCCTTACTCACAATTGCGAAGATAGGCTAGTTCGGGTAGGATCGCATTTGTGACATATTTAGTCGCATTTGCGATAGGAATAGGGTTCGTAATTACGAACCCATTGTCGCATTTGCGACTTATCCCTTAGGTTGTCACTAGCCACATTTGCAAGACTTTTTTCGCAATTGCGAACCCAGTATCACAATTGCGACCTCAGCAACTGAACAAATGTTTTATGAGTCGGGTTTTCATCTTATTTTAGAACCCTAGACTCAGTAGGAGACGATTTGGAGAGGGGATTTTCATCTACAATCATTTCGTAAGTGATTTTGATCACTTTCCAACTATTTTACATGATTATATATGAGATTTAACATCAAATTTATGAGAATCAAAGAGAAATTTTGGGATATTTTATCTAAGTTTTGAAAAATAAAAATTTGGGATTTTAGAGTCGAATTGAACTCGGATTTGAAAACAAAATACATATATGGACTTGTGGGGTTATGGGTAGTCGAGATCTACCCTTGGATCCGGGTTTTGATCCGGCAAGCCCAGAGTTGACTTTTGGAGAATTGTGTTAAGATCATAGCTTTATCTATCGTAATTGGCTTCTCTTGAATTTTTTGATGTTATTAAGTCATTTTTTGTTAGATTAGAGCTGTGCGGAGGCGAATTTTATGGGAAAACCCATTTTGAAGGTTGGTATGGGTTAACTGAGGTAAGTATCTTACCTAACTTTGTGTGGAGGAACTACTCATTAAGATTTGGATTAATTGTGTTATTTGAATTAAGTGAGAGATGTGTACACGAGGTGACAAGTGTATGTGGTATTTTGACTGGTCTAGACTCTTAGATTATTTTATATATTTAATTGACATTTTCATATCATGCTATATCTTCCATTGTTAAATTATATTATGTGCTTTAGTTGACGTTGTTAACACATGTTCTATCTTTTATAGTCAAACATGCTCTTATGTGCCTTGATTGAAGTTGTTACCTCTTTTGTTGACATGTATCTCTTTTGTTGTTGAATTATTCTTATTTGACGTTGTTATCTCATGATATCTCTTTTATAGTTGAATTATTTTATTTCATACTTATGTCATACACTTGGATTGGAAGTTATCATTTTGTGGGAACACTTTCATTTCTAGTTACTGAAGTTGAAGCTATGAAAACTATTATTACATTGAGGTTGAAGTAGTTGATTATTTAGATATCTTTCCTTATTGAAAATTTCCTTCCATATTTATAATTATTAATATTCTTGTATTTTGTGATCGAATCGTGGGCTATAAGTTATGTTAACATTGATATTGTTGATTTTGGCAAGTTGTGGCATATTTTCACAACCCAATTTCCCTCCATAGGATGTTGTGATGGCACCTAGTTTTAGAGACTAGAGACTAGGTAAGCCTAGCAATTGCTGGAAAAAAGTAACCAGATTTAACTAACGATTGACAAATGCGAAAAAGAAATCTCTATACAAAACTTGAATCCCAAAACCGGTAGTACAAGTCATAAGCTCTACTAAGTTTGTTAGAAAAATATCTAAATACAACTGTTTTGAAATATAGATAAAACAGTGTAAGTACACTATTAGAAGGTGACTCTGAAGCCTGCGAACACAGTAGAAAGTTTACCTTGAGTCTCCACATCAAGATCCGAATAGCTAGCTAGCGATCGACTTACTCCGAAATACCTGGATCTGCAAAAAAAATATGCAAAACTGTAGTATGAGTACAACACAATGGTACCCAGTAAGTATCAAGACTAACCTCAGTGGAGTATTGATGAGGGACAGTCAAGACACCTACTGGACTAGATAACCTGGATAGGTATAAGTGGAGAACTAACAGATTATGATATCTCTACTAAACTACGCATAATGACAACAACAATACAGTGCTTGCATTAAGAAATAGAAGCAACAATTATCAGCGGAACACAACAAGTAATAACACCGTAGAGCAAGCTGAACACATTTTAAATCCGATGAAAACAAATAAAGGAAAGACAAGTAGCAACTCGACAAGAATAACTGCCTTCACACCACGTTTATCCAATAATCTCCACGAGGTATCAAACCTCCAAAATAGTCACAATTCACGGATCCTGATTTGGGAACCCTAAACACTTGGCATCTTGTGCCCTCGTTACAACTGGTAACTGCACTGACGACTTACATGCCAATATAATCATTCTCACATAGAAGGCAAGTAGACGATGGTATGGATGAATGATCAACAACATCAGGATCCATCTTTTTAAACTGATAGGGGTGATTAATTAAATGTATTCTTGTGCAAGTGTTCTATCACAGTTTCACGCAAACTAGTAAGAGTAGAGAAAATGAATGGCACATAAGAAACGATCCTCACGGTTTGCACAAGGTAAAACTCACACAAGTTAGGCACGTCAATACACTAATATCAACAACAACAATGCCTCCAAGCCTTCACAAGTGATCAAAAATATATCCCCGACATAGCCCACTTTGTCTCGCCACGTGTGCAATAATAAGGTATATGCCCACCTTGTTTCGCTGCATGCGCATAGCAATGTTCCCACCTTGTCTCACCATATTCGTAAACACACAGATATAGCCCACCTTATCACACCGCATGTGCATAATCAATAGTAACAATAGCACAGAAGAAACCTCGTCCAAACACCTGAACAAATTCTCCCAACAATATCACGTACCAAAAACACAACGACATAATAGAATAGCCTTCACAACATGTGCCCATATTCCACGACCTTTCCTCTAAACAGTTTCAATATGACAACCGCGCTTAGCCCTCGGCTTAACAAACTGAGTACCACAACAACAACCTCAACAATACATGAGAATATGACAAGTAAATCAACCCAAGAGCTTTAGAACACAAAGAAATGGTAGAAAGAGCTCATAAATAATAAACAAAATAGAGAATACTAATCTCAATAAGAATAGCTCGACAAGGGAGAAATAGTACATAACAAATAATTCCATAAAAGTACAATTCAACAACAAGGGGGATAACATGAGTCAATAAGAGTGAAACATGAAACAATTAATTCCAATTAAGACATTTAGAGGTGAAACTAGTAAACGAGAAATTTAGCATAACAAACAACTTCATATCAAATGAACATAAGGATGTAAGAGTTCTAAAAGGTCAACTTTCCGCAAATAAGCCCGAGCACGTACTTGTCACCTCGCGTACACTGACTTCACATGACACAATTAGCATCAAAGGCTCAAATCCTAAGCGGTATTTCCCCCACACAAAGTTAGGCAAGATACTTACCTCAAAAAAGATAAACCATTACTCTAAAATGACCTTCTCGAGTGAAACAATCTCCGAACGGCTGATATCTAGTCAAAATAACTTCAAATTATAAATAAAACTCGTAGAAAACTATTTCGGATAATAAAGCTTCGATTACTAATTAAATCTAAAAAGTCAATCCCCGGGCCTGCACCTCAAAACCCGAACATAATTACAAAATCCAAACACCCATTCGATAACGAGTCCAACCATACAAGTACTAAAATTCGACTTCAAATCGCCTTTTAAATCCCCAAAATTTAGTTTAAGAAGTTTTTACAAAATATTCCCAAATTTCCAACTCAAATCACTAATTAAATGATGAAAATAACAATGGATTCGTGTTATATAGCCGAAACCGAGTTAGAATCACTTACCCCGATGATTTTGTTGAAAAACCCACGAACAATCTCCACAAACCGAGCTCTCTAGGTCCAAAAATGAAAAATGAGATGAAAACCACTTTTATATGGTACCGCATTTGACCTCCAAAGTGCTGACTACACATTTTTTGTGTGCTCCGCATACCAGGCTCCGCGGTCATAATCCAAATTGTGCGGTCGCACTACAGCAGCATCTGCACTACCAGGATTTAGTAGATTGACCATAACTTTCTGTAAATGTCTAAATGATGAGAGGTTTAACTTTCTGGAAACTACACTCAAAGGGCTACAATATTTATTTTTGAAAAATCTCCATATTCTTTATATGAAAAGATATAAGCTTTCGAAATCGGACCATCAAACCTGCAGATTCCCCTTTCTGCAGCCGTAAGAGGATTTCAATTGTCCGCACATTTTCCACTGCCTCCGCACTTCGGGAGTTTGCGACCGCACACCAGCACTCCAAAAATGTGCCCTCCGCACTTCAACAGCTCCATAACACCATCAAAGTGCTGAAATGCCCTAACTTGTTAAAAACTCACCCGAGGCCCTCGGGACCTCAACCAAAACATACCAACAAGTCCTAAAGCATAACACGGACCTGCTCAATGCCTCAAATCACATCAAACAACGTTGAAACTACGAATCGCACCACAATTGAACTCATGAATTTCCAAATCTTCCAACTTCCAAAACTCGTGCCGAAATGACGTCAAATTTGCATGCAAGTTCCAAATGACATAACGGAGCTAATCCAACTCTCAAAATAGTATTCCGACCCCAATATAACCAAAGTCAGCTCTCAGTCAAACCTCTCAACCTTCCAAAACTTCAAATTTCCAATTTTTGCCGAAATGCTTCAAATTACTCTACGGACCTCCAAATCCAAATCCGGACGCACACCCAACTCCAAAAATCACCCTAGAAGCTATTGGAATCATCAAAATGCCATTTCAGAGTTGGTTACACAAAAGTGAAAACCTCGGTCAACTCTTACCGCTTTCCAAAACTAGAATTTATCTTCCAAATTGACTCTCAATCATCCGATGACTGAACTCAGCCACACACGCAAGTAATAACACATAAGACGAAGCTGCTCAAGACCTTAAGCCGCCGAACGGGACATTAATCCTCGAAATGACCAGTCGGGTCGTTACATTTCCCCTCCCCTCTCCCCCCTCTTAAACAAACATTTGTCCTCGAACGTGACAAGAATCGTCTAGAAGTCATCAAATGACTGAATGCATTCATCTTACATACACCCACGGGTGATCCCACGTCGCCCCAATTCGCATAAGCCCGACGACACCATCTCAACTATAATTTATCGCTTCCACCAATACCAATAAGCCTTAGAATCAAAATTCTCACCATTCGTTCATCTCAAAAAGACCTGATTCCCATATCCACACCCGATATTAGCCTCAACCAGCTGCAACAACATTATGCCTACACCACAAGGTACAACCACATGCCGTGACACATCACACATATGCCCATTATAACATCTCTGATCACAATAGTTTCCCGTAATCAAATCCAACATTGGTAATTAGCCTCATATCCGTTAGAACCCTATTCAAACCTTTACAACACTAGCAACGATACAATAAACATGAAGACCTCATAACCATTCACCAGAACCAACAAGTCACAAGTAACACTACCGGGGTACACAAATTACAAGATAAAAGTTAATGAGCATAGTACAAAAATGACTAAGTATGTAAGGAGAAACACATAAGAGAACTATCAAACAAGACTGACAGGCACAAATCCCTATCAGTACCCTACTATGAATCAATTCCAAAATGAAGAATCAAAACATATAAAATAATGACAAGGATTGCATCTTGATATAATGTTTACCGTGGCATGTAGCCCTGTTCAAACACATCAAATCATATGAATTCACGAGGGTCTCACCCTCAACACTGGATCACAAATGGAATACACATCATACCAATCCAAACATTCCACCAATTCAATTTTGCCAACAAAATCACAGCACGTACTAGCTCCCACACTGGTATAGCATCTAAATCACAAATCGTAACCAAATTACTCAGAAATCACATCAAAACCTACCGTAATGGGCAATAGGAAATTCACTTCTAGTCTCGTAGTTCTCAGTAATTAATTAAAACAACATGATAGACACGTACTATCATTATAGAATCTCCCAACAAGGGTAAACACACAAACAGAGTACCAAATCATGAAACTCACCCATAGGCGAAGCAAAAATAGGGGACTCACCCCGATAAGCATAATTGAGACAAAATACGAATGATGTTCCTCTATAACAAATTGAAAACATACCTGTTCGATAGCATCAGGTGCAGTGGCCTCAGACCTACAATAGGAAACACATCAATGGGTCAAGCCTCCACCTCTTGGGCATCCTCTACTCGCCTGTCCTGTACCCCGAGCTAGCGGTGCAGGGATATCAATAGTTGAAACCAAACTCATAGCCTGAATACCCCGATGTAACATATCTATCCGGAGTCTGGGACAATCACTCACCATGTGGCTAGCATCTCCACACTCAAAGAAACCTTTCTACTAATGTGGCTGTGGATACTTTGCGGTACAGGTGCTTTGAGACCCTTGAGTACCTCAAACACCGTGTGAAGCCTGAAGTGCAAACTGAATTGGCTGAGCCACAAAACCTCTACCATGTTGTACCCTACCTCCAAAATAAGGACCAGTAGATCTCTCCGGTCTGCAAGGCCTCTTATCCTCTCTGTCCTATCTCTCTGACGTCGCCTGTCCTCTCTCTTCTGGCCCCGCATTTCCACTCTATCCTGGTCCTTCATGCCCACTAATTGGCGAGCGATCTCTACCACCTACTAAAATGCAACATCTGACTCTAGCTCCCGAGCCATGCTGAACTTCATATCATGTCTAAACCCCTCAATGAACCTACAGACTCGCTCTATAACTATAGCAACTAAAGTAGGCGCATGTTTGGACAAATCTCTGAATATAACGGCATGCTCTGACACTGACATAGTGCCCTAGAGCAACTTCTCAAACTCTGTGTGCCATGCATCCCGAAGGGACTGAGGAACAAACTCTCTCAAGAGCATCTTTGAAAATCGAGCCCATGAAAGTGAAGCTGCATCGGCTGGGCTACCCAACTCAACACTTCCCACCACTAATATGTCACTCCCTTAAGCTGGAACGTAGCAAAGCAACCCCACGTGTCTCCATAATACCCATAGTGTGGAGTATGTGGTGGCACTCCTCTAGAAAACCATGTGCACTCTCTAACGCCAAACTACTGAAAGTAAAAGGGTCATACTTCTTGAACCTTGCAAGTCTAAGTTATTCTTCCTCAGATGCTGCGACCCTAACCATGGGCTGAACTGTGACCACAAGCTATGTCGCCATGACACCTGGAACCTGACCAATGTGGACTTGCTGCTCTGGAGTATTGGCGGTGGGAGTCTGAGTTCCTCCCCTGATCTATGAAGTAGCTGGTGCAACTGGAATCAACTCTGCCTAAGCCAATGTACCAAACATGCTCTAGAACTGTGATAATGTCTTCTAAAGTCCGGGGGTAGCAGCAGGCGCCTCTGGTACCTATCCCCTAAATGGATCTATTGGCGGCTCCTCAACTTCTACTCTAGTAGGTGCCCTAGCTGAGGCACGTGCTCCTCTTCGGCCTCTACCTCTGCCTCTGCGTCTAGCGATACCTGCTCCGGGGCAGCATCATCAGTAACTGCAGCTCGTGTCATCACCATCTATGAGAGAATAGAATGATAAAAGCTCAAACTCCAAGACCAATAAACTCTCATGATAGGAATAAAAGAAGTGAAATTGTTTTGATAGTTCCATAGCCTCTCGAAGATAAGTATAGATGTCTCCATACTGATCCGCAAGACTCTACTAAACTCGCTTATACTCGTAGCACCTACGAAGCTAGGGCTCTGATACCAACTTGTCATCACCCAATTTCCCTCCGTAGGATGTCGTAATGGCACCTAGTCTTAGGGACTAGGTAAGCCTAACATTTGCTGAAAAAAGTAACTAGATTTAACTAACGATTGACAAATGTGAAAAAGAAATCTCTATACCAAACTTGCAATCCCAAAACCAATAGAACAAGTCATAAGCTCTACTCAGTTTGTTCGAAAAATCTCTAAATACAACTATTTTGAAATAGAGATAAAACAATGCAAGTACAATATCATAAGGTGACTCCGAAGCCTGCGAACACAGCAACAGGTTTACCTTGAGTCTCCACAATAAGATCCGAACAGCTAGCTAGCGATCGACTGACTCCAAAATACCTCGATTTGTAAATGTGCAGAAGCATAGTATAAGTACACCACAACGGTACCCAGTAAGTATCAAGACTAATCTCAGTAGAGTAGTGACGAGGGACAGTCAAGACACCTACTGAACTAGATAACCAAGACAAGTATAAGTGGAGAACTAACAGAGTATGATATCTCTACAAATCTACACATAATGATAACAATGATACGTTGCTTGCAATAAGAAATAGATGCAACAATTAGCAGAGAAACACAACAAGTAATAACAATGTAGAGTAATCTGAACACATTTTAAATCTGGTGAAAACAAATAAAGGAAAGACAAGTAGCAACTCGACAAGAATAACCGCTTTTACACCAGGTTTATCCAATAATCTCAATAAGGTATCACACCTCCAAAATAGTCACAATTCACAGGTCCCAATTCATGAACCCTAAACACTTGGCATCTTGTGCCCTCATTACAACTGGTAACTGCACGAACGACACACGTGTCAATAGAACTATTCTCATATAGAAGGAAAGTAGATGAGGGTATGGATGAATGATCAATAACATCAGGATCCATCTTTTTAAACTGTGATTAATTACGTGTATGCTTGTGCAAGTGTTCTATCACAGTTTCATGCCAACTAGTAAGAGTCGAGAAAATGAACGGCACGTAAGAAACGATCTTTACGATTTGCACAAGGTAAAACTTACACAAGTTAGGCACGTCACTACACAAATATCAACAATAATGCCCCCAGGCCATCACAAGTCATCTCAAACCAATCCCCGACATAGCACACCTTGTCTCGCCACGTGTGCAACAATAAAGTAAATGCCTACCTTGTCTCGATGCACGTGCATAGTAATGATCTCACCTTGTCTAGACACATGCATAAACACACAGATATAGCCCGCCTTGTCACGCTGCATGTGCATAATCAATAGTAACAATAGCACAACAAAAACCTCCTGCAAACACCCGAACAAATTCTCCCAACAATATCACATGCCAAAAACACAACAACACAATAGAATGTCCTTCACAATATGTTCCCACATTCCATGACCTTTCCTCTAAATAGTTTCAATACCCCAACCGCGCATAGCCCTCGGCTCAACAAATTGAGTACCACAACAACCATCACAACAATACACGAGAATACGACAAGTAAATCAACCCAAGAGCTTTAGAACACAAAGAAACGGTAGAACATGCTCACAAAAAATAAACAAAATAGAGAATACTAATATCAATAAGAATAGCTCAACAAGGGAGAAATAGTACGTAAAAATAATTCCATAAAAGTACAATTCAACAACAAGGGGGATAACATGAGTCAATAATCCCTAATAAGAATAAGTCAACTATGATAAAGGAAACTAGACTTTAGGGTTGAGAAATTATGAAAACGATATAACAAATTCAGTTAGGGATAATCAATGGAAAAGATAATCATAAACCTCAATTTAGGATAGACAATTATAGAAGAAATAATGATAATTTCAATAAAGGATGAACAATTAGGGAATGATAGCATGGAAATTGAAGAGACAACCACTTCAGTTAAGGCACACAAGGGTCAAATAGGCAATAAGAGTGGAACATGAAATAATTAATTCCAATTAAGACATGTAGAGATTAAACTAGTAAACGGGGAATATACCATAACAAAACAACTTCATATCAAATAAACATAAGGATCTAAGAACTCTAAAAGGTCAACTTTCCGCATATAATTCCGAGCACTTAAATCCTAAGTGGTAGTTCTCCCACACAAAGTTAGGCAAGATACTTACCTCAAATAAGATAGATCATTACCTTAAAATGACCTTATCGAGTGAAACAATCTCCGGACGGCTCAAAACTATTTCGGATAGTAAAGATTCAATTATTAATTAAACTAAAAATTCAACCCCTGGCCCGCACATCGGAACTCGACCAAAATTACAAAATCCGAACATCCATTCGATAATGAGTCCAACCATACAAGGATTACTCAAATCCGATCTCAAATTGCCTTTCAAATCCCCAAAATTTAGTCTAAGAAGTTTTTACAATTTTTCCCCAAATTTTCAACTCAAATCACTAATTAATAGATAAAAATAACAATGGATTCGTGTAATGTAGCCAAAACCGAGTTAGAATCACTTACCCTGATGATTTTCTTGAAAAACCCACGAGAAATCGACACAAACTGAGTTCTCTAGGTCCAAAAATGAAAAATGAGATAAAAACCTCATTTATATGGTACCACATCTGACCTCCAAAGTGCTGAACACACATTTTTTGTGCGGTCCGCACATCCCAGGCTTCGCGGCTGCAATCCAAATTGTGCGGTCGCACTATAGCAGCATCTGCACTTTCACGCTTTAGTAAATTGATCATAACTTTCTGTACATATGTATAAATGATGAACGATTTATATTTCTGGAAACTAGACTCAAAGGACTACAACTTCCATTTTGGAATCATCTTCAAATTTCTTATAGATTAAAAGATACAAGGTTCTGAATTCGGACCATCAAACCTGCATTTTCCCCTTTCTAGGGCCGCAAGAGGATTTATGCGGACCGCACATTGTCCACTGAGGTACGCACATTTTCCACTGCCTCCACACTTCAGGAGTTTGCGGCCGTATATCAGCACTCCAAAAATGTTCACTCCGCACTTCAACTGCTCTAGTACACCATCAAAGTGCCGAAATGCCCAAACTTGTTCAAAACTTACCTGAAACACACCCAAGGTCCCGGGACCTCAATCAAACATATCAACAAGTCCTAAATCATAACATGGACTGATAGAGGCCTCAAAAAATGTTGAAACTACGTATCGCACCACAATCGAACTCATGAATTTTCAAATCTTCCAACTTCCAAAACTCGTGTCGAACCATATCAAATCAACCCGGAATGATGTCAAATTTTGCATGCAAGTTCCAAATGACATATTGGAGCTAATCCAACTCTCGGAATTGTATTCTGACCCTAATATGACCAAAGTAAACTCTCGGTCAAATCTCTCAACCTTTTAAGACTTTAACTTTTCTAGTTTTCCTGAAATGCTTCAAATTATTCTACGGTCCTCCAAATTCAAATCCGGATGCACACCTAACTCCAAAAATTACCCTACGAAGCTATTGGAACTATCAAAATGTCATTTAGGAGTCGTCTACACAAAAGTCAAAACTCCGGTCAACTCTTACCGCTTAAGCTTTTGAAAACTAGAATCCTTCTTCCAAATTGACTCTGAATCATCCGATAACTGAACTCGACCATACACGCAAGTCAAACACATAACACAAAGCTGCTTGAGAACTTAAGCCGCCAAACGAGACATTAATTCTCAAATCGGCCGGCTGGGTCGTTACACATATGGGTACGTGTGGTTATTGTGTTGTGATATTGAGTGCATGCAGCGATATAAGGATAGGGGTTGATGTGCATGCAACGACATAAGGTAGGATTTATGTGTGTGTTCCTAGTAGGAAATTTTTGAAGCCACGCGGTGACATAAGAGAGCTAAAGCGCGTATAGCTATTTCAAAAAAAGTATTTTCAAAAAAATCTGAATATAAGGCTTATGTGTCGATATAAGGAAAAATTGTGATTGAGACTCGTGAAATATGAATATGAGGCATGGTACCTCGATAAAATTCTTGTTGTTTATTCTATGTTGGAAAGACTCGATGAGTTGAATGATTGTTATTTTTGATTACTTAGTTTGTTCCATTCGCATTTAATTGAACTTAGTTACTTGTTTTATCACATATATTCCTTTACGGTCTTTTGTTGCTTATTTTCGTTGTTAGCCACGTATTGATAAATTGCTTTATTGTCCTTTAATTGCCTTTACTATTCGTTGTTAGATTATATCTCTATCTTGCATAAGTTTTAACGTCTAGTAGGTGTTTTGACCTGACCTCATCATCATTATTCTACCGAGGTTAGGTTTGATACTTACTGGGTACCGTTGTGGTATACTCATGCTATGCTTCTGATGTTTTTGCTCAAATCCAGGTACATCCGCTCGTATCGGACGTCGGTGATCGATCAGTTATCTCGGAGACTTTAAAGTATACTTGCTCACGCTCGCATGCCTCAGAATCACCTTATATTTTTGGTTGTATTACTATTTATTTTAAGTTCAGACAGTATTGTATTTAGTGATCCTAAGTGTATTCCTGTTAGAGCTTATGACTCAGTTCCACGAGATTTTGAGAGTTATTGGACACTTGTACCATTTGAGTTTTATTATGATAGTTTAATAGTTTAATTTGCTGTTTAAATTGTTATCTCTGCTGTTTCTCAATGTATGTTAGGTTTACCTAGTCTTAGAAATTAGGTATCATCACGACATCCTAAGGTGGGAATTTGAGACCGTGATAGATAAAGTCCAAAAGAATTTTAAACAAAATCAACTTCATAGGGTCCGCGTATGTGTAGTTTAAATCCGCAAAAAAAATCAGACTTTAGGTGAAATTATATCCTTAATTATACAAATATTTAAGGTTATAAAAGTCAGCTAATCTTTCTGGAATATATTTTTAGACAATAAAATTTTATCGAACATAAACTTGTTGGGAAAATTTTCAGTAACAAAGACGAAAAAAAAGATCAATACTTCGTATGTTGTGATACCAATTAATATCATCCAAGACTCAAGGTACAATTAAAATGAATAGTCCAATGCGATACAGTCTTAAAACAATTATACCCAAAATCAAATATCAACTTTGTAGGGTCCACCATTGGGTGATTTACAATTATATTTTTAAATTATATAAATATTTAAGGGTATTAAAGTCGATCAATATTACAAGAATATTATAATTGTTTAACATTTAACATAAAATATTCGTGCTTTTATAATAGCTAGTCTCTATGCTCGTATATATATAATTTTACATAAGTATTTTTATATGATAGTTTATTTCGCAAAATAAAAGGTCTTTTTTGGATTTTCATTTAATGTCTACTGTCCAGTACCCACTTTGCCTCCCTTCCTAATATTAATTTGCGGCATGTAAGGAGCCCATTTAAAAAAGAAATGATCCCTATCGGGATTTGTTTTTTGTTAGGGTTAGAATCCGACACTAATTAAAAGTAGAAGGATTCTATCCATTTCTCCACATTATTGTCTTCTGTATTTTTTATTTTATCAAAAGTCTGTTTGCTTTCCACTAATTAAGCGAAACTTAATTATTCCCTAGATAATTCAGTACATCTTAACATTTTATTATCATAGATCAGAGGAGCTGGGGTTCCATTTTTCAATTCGAAAAAGTTTAAAATTTCAACATAATTGTTTTACACGCTTTTTTACTCAATTTAATCTAATAAATAAATAACGGGATAACTAATTTGATGTGGAGGGTGTATAATCAGACTTTGTTAAACTTATATTGAAATGAAATACATATAGTACCTAGATTAATGATATTAAACAGTATTACACACATCCAACATGGGATCCAGTACACAAAAGGAGGTGAGTTCCGGTGCTGGCAAATTGCTTCATACTACTGCATCTTTAAAGTTGCTTGACCTTTCATATCAAGATTAATGATTTTAAACATATAAGAAAGGAGTTTTTTTTGTTAGAAATTCGTTTTAGTGCAATTCTTAAAATTGATTGACACTTTCCTCCAAAATAATACAAATTGGTAAATTTTTTTTGGATAGATTAGAACACGTCATGCAGATACGTAAAATGTTCCAAAACAAAAGAACGAAGCAAATATCTTAATAGAAGGGGTGGAATCTTATTATGGTACAATGATATAATGCATGCATACGGTTAATCGGAGCATGAGGGTGATACAAATATTTGGATTACATAGACCACTATATATAACCTAGCTATAACAAAATTTATAATACGATGAAGAAAATAAAGTAAAAATAGATAAGAGTGGCTTTTTGAGAAATTAAAGCATTATGCCACAAATTGTAATACAGAGTTTAGAGGCCACTAGAACCAATCAGTTTTGTCAAGCCAAAAGTTATGGCCATAGCCAACCAACCTCCAAGCAAAACCCTAGCTGAGGACTTGACTACCGGTGCCTTCCCTAAAGCAGCTCCTAACCATCCAAACACCATTAAAGCTAAGGTCACAGCTGCAACAACAACTCCAATTCTCACTTTGTAATCCCTAATAAATGATGCTGCTAATAATGGCACCATTGCACCTACAGAGAATGCAAGTGCTGATGCTGCTGCTGCTTGTGCTGGATTTGGCAAGCTCTCTTTCGCATCATCATCATCTTCTTTTTCTCTGTTAGCGTTTCTTCTCTTTTCCCTTTTCATTTGAGCAACTTCTATGTCAAGTTGAGAATAAACGGAGACAAATTCTCCGATGGCCATAGAACAAGCTCCGGCCACTAGACCGGCAAATCCGGTCAAGATCATGACCTTAATGTCTTTTTTCACAGCTCCAACCCCCATCATCAATGATGCTGTGGAAACTAATCCATCATTGGCTCCAAGAACAGCTGCTCTGAGCCATTGGGATCGTTTCGAATAGTCGAATTCCTTCTCATCTACTTCCTGTTCTAGGGTTACTTGTTGCTCCAAGTCATTCATAGGGAGAGTGAACTTGGATTCTTGTTGAGTATTTGCTTGGTTTGAAGCCATGGTTTTTTTGTTTGACAGAAAATAATGACTTGAAAACAACTAAGTAGGCAAAGAGTGGAAGAAAGTAGTAGTAGATGACTGTGTTTGACACACGCCTCATAAGGCTGGGTATTTATAGAAAGAAAATTTTATATAGTAGTAGTGGGAAAAATGTGTGGGGACATTGCATGAGCAATAACATAAAGAGATTTCGTGAATACATAAAATTCTTTGTACCTTGAAAAAATTGAACTCTCCGTTTTTTTGTTTCTCTTTAGTAAAATGATGATGGAGTCTTGCAAGGATTAGGTTCTCCTTTTTAGCTTAAGTTATTGAGGAGTATACGAATTAATTGGTGATATAAAACGAAACATAAGCTTTTGTTTGCATGATCTTTATTCAAAGACTGAAGAAGAGTTTTTTTTTTTTTGGTTGTCTTTTTTGATAACCTTTTTATGGAAATTTAAAGTTCCTCCGCAGTAATGAAAAACAATATATAAATAGATAAGAAAAATGCTGCCCTTTTATCATTTCCAGTTCACGACATCCTGAAATGATTAAAAAGAAATCTCTTTACTTTTGCCGTATGAAAAATACTTCTCTACACGTTACACAATTGCACCTGATGAAATTGATGAATAAGTATTATATAACGTAGTATTTAATTTGCTCATAGATTCTTATAGTAGGACTTCTAGAAAGAGAGTTAAGAGAACAAAAAAGAAAAGAACCTTTGACATGAAAGAGAGTAGGATATACAGTGGGAGATCATTTAGAGAGAGGAAGAAGAAAAAGAGAGCAGAAAATGGTTTTCTGATATCTCAGCTAACCTGGGATTGGCTTAAGGGAAAAAGAGAGAAACTTTAAGGGATGCAGTTATACCAGAATTAGGACGTCACGAATAAGGCATGACAAATAAAGATAAGAAAAAGAAAGACCGAAAGGAGAAGTTCTTCTTTCCTTTTTCCTCAATAGACTCTTCAGTTTTATGTCCATAGAAGAGGACAAATACGACTTGCGGATACAACATAAAACGTAATGTTATGTATATATATATATATATATATATATATATATATATATATATATATATATATATATATATATATATATATATATAGAGAGAGAGAGAGAGAGAGAGAGAGAGAGAGAGAGAGAGAGAGAGAGAGAGAGAGAGAGAGAGAGTTGTTATTCATGTAGTTAGCATATTTGATCTATATATAATCTATTTCCATGTGATTTTAACCAATGACTCATATTATTGTAGTGTAGTGTCGCTTTCGTTGTTTGAATTCGTGTGCGTCTAAGGACGTAGTAGATGGAGCTATATTTCACAAAATTGCATCGAAAATTTGTGATCCAATCTAGCCCTTGAAAATTGGATCTAAAGATTTTTCACTTTTATCTTTATGATCATATGGTGGAGATGACTGGCACAATCTCCCAAAGTCGTTATAACATTTCTCAAAGTTCTTTCTTTCCTAAATGATCTATATATAAGTAAACTCAAACGGAGTCTCTTTCTCTACATAACATCGCAACTATCTATCTATATACACAAAATTAAAACAGGTAGCCAAGAAGAACCAGTTTAAAAATTAGTAAGAAAATTGCCGTGTTATTGACTGTTTTTCTCAATATTGTTCCAAATGTTTGCCATTTTCACTACTTGAGAATCAAATCAAGGGAAATCTGACTAACATTTTAAAAAAATTATTTTACTATTCTGATGTTAGGAAGTAGGAAAAAAATGCAAATTATATGCTTCATTTTGTGTAGTTTCAAAGTTAGTTAGTGAAAGATCAAGAGTTCGGGTCACATGAAATTAATTGGAGAACCGCTATTGATCTTTCTTGGAGCATATAAGTTGTATTACTAATGTACTTTGATTATTTTCCTCCAAAATGTTGTCAAATTTAATCTCCATAAGTAAATAGATGCTACACATTTCGGGACAGGGCAACAAGTGGAACATACTTTTTCAACACATGCAAAAGCAAGTACAGAGCCAAAGCATGTGGTAGTATCTAGATCCTAGCTTGATTCTTCTATTATTAGTTTAATATTTATAGAATTATTTTTAAAGAACCAAATATTCATTAAACTTAACAGTCAATTTAAACAGAATTACATCATAGAAACATCCTCAGTCTCGCTTCATATCTGCACCCCAAATTGGGCAAGTGATCCTACTATCTCTACTTTGGAAAAAACGAGATTTTCTTAACTAAAAAATCTTAACCTGCAATATTCCTTTTTTTTTTTTTTGTTGGTAATTATCTATTCTGTACAGTTGCAATACCTTTTGATGACTGCCGAGTGCCGGTATCATTCCATAACTACCTTGACACCCTCAATGCTATTGATTTTATAAAATAAAAAATTAAAGTAAACTAATATGTATGTATAATGAAAACATGAGCCAAAAGTCGAAGAGTGATTTAGGGTTCATATTTCAATGTATGTATAATGAGAAAACGAGCCAAAAGTCAAAGAGAGATTTAAGGTTGATGTTATATATATCAACCTTAAATCACTCTTCGACTTTTGGCTCGTTTTAATTTCTCATTATACATACATATTAGTTTACTTTAATTATTTATTTTATAAAATGTATATGCATTGAGTGTGTGCAGAAAAACCTTCTCGGAAATTCAGTAGCTTGTTATGTATTAACAATGTAAATTTTATCAACTAGCTAAATTATTATTTTTATTAAAGTAATTAATTTTTTCTCACTCAGTTAGTACACGTCTATATTATCTTAAAGAGAATTAGAACCAAAACTTTATCAAGACTATATATATTGTTATAGGTCAAAATATTTTAAGATATTCAACGTCAATTTACTTTGTATAGGAATATTCTTTTGTTAGGTTTGCACAGTATTTTTGCAGAATCACTTTATCTTATTGATTTAAATAAAGTAAAATTTCAGAACAAAAGTAATCAAGCTTTTAAAAGATTTGAATATCTAAGTAAACTGAAAATGGATTGCTGAAGAGGAAAGCATTTGGATGGTTGGCTAGTGAGACATGAGAAGTGGGGAATATGATAATATTAGTAAATGGGAAGAGTGTGGATTCCACACGAATGTCACCAGGCTCTCATTATCTTATTGCATAACAACATAAAAAGAACCCCATTTTGTGGCTTTACTTTCTTCATATCTCTACTTTGCACTAAAAGTAGTTGCTTTAGAAATATAGATGAAGAGTTATCATTAAGTTGCTGATCGTTTTCTTCCTTTCTTGAAATTGCTAAAGAAGGGGATAAGTTCTTTAATGGGATCTCGTATACTCTTCTTTTGTTTGGCTATTGAATTATTGATTCCATGTTTCCAAACTAATCACATTGATCAGTTGAGCATTTTAAAATGGCATAAAGAGAGATAAGTTCTAAGAAGAAATGTAACAAGAAATGCTTGGAAGATATGGATTGGAGTATGCCACATAGTGACATAGAGTTTGGGTAAAACATGTCATTAACTGATACACATTTACTTATTCATCATGGCTCATGAAAAACTGGCCGAATTTGGTACTAACTTATAAAGCAATATTTTGTTGAAGGAAGAACTCAGTGTCTCAACTATAAATTTCTAGGCTCACCTCATATAAGTGTAAGAAAAGTGGAGAAGGGAAGTAGAAATTAAGGGTGTGTTTGGCACGAAGGAAAATATTTTTCATGGAGAATATTTTTCATAAAAAGGAGTGGTTTTATCACATATTTTTTCTTGTTTGGTTAGTGAGTGAAATCTTTTTTTCCGAATAATATTTTTTAGTTTTTGTTTAGAGAGCAGAAAATATTTTTTTATGCTACTTTTCTCTTCCCCCTTCCCCCAATCTCCGTGTTTCCTGTGTTCTTCTCCCCCTCCCCCCCCCTCCCCTAATACCCAACGTTTTAAAGACTCTATTTTCTTCAAGAATTTAATTAATCTTTTAGAAATTCATACAAACCCAAAGGAACTAATGTGTTGCTTTACTTTTTCACACAAAAACGTCGTTGCAATTTGTGCTTCATAATCAAAAGAAAATACTCTTTTTTCGGTTGAAAAAGAAAGTACTCTATCTGCAAAATGAAAAGAAAGTACCCTTACTAATATTTCTATTTAGGGAGGGAGTGGGGGTTATGGATTGGGGGTAGGTAGGGGTTTGGGGGTGCGGGTGTAGTGGGTAGGTGGGGTGGGTTGGGGTGTGGGGGCGGAGGAGTTGGTAGGGATGGGAAATATGGCGGGGAAGGTTGAAAAAGTATTTAGGAAAATGTTTTCCCTCTCTTGGTAGGAAAAATATTTTCCTCCAATCAAAGGATCTGAGTTTATGAGAAAAATATTTTAAAAATATTTAAGCCAACCAAATATAAGCAAATTAAAAAATATTTTTCAGACAATATTTTCTTCCTCCCAAACACACCCTGAAAGCCTGAAAAGTAGCATGTGACAATCTGATATATTGGATAATCGGGATAAAGCTTGAAGATGTAAATGAAAACAGTAAATGAAAAATATCTGTTGAAATTGCACTAAAATTAGTCTCTATGTACCCCGCATCCATGTATAAGTGTGGGCCTATTTATAGACAAAGGATCGTCCATTGGACTTTATCCACCTTTGTTGGTCGTGTATCCTAAATTTCCTTTTCGTATTTCTGCACATTATTCTTGATCGTGTGAGCTATGCTATATTAATGTTTTAGTCTTTTACAATATTAGTCGGTTAACCACTCTGATTCTCATTCAGTCCCTACTTATCTATTTCAAGATTTGTGGAAAGGCTTTATTGACCGGTTCACTAATCCCTCACAATTATGCCACGGAGACCATACATATAGCCATGATATTTAATTATTTAAAGCGCACTTGAATTATTTTCCTAAACTAATTTAAGATTATTGTAAGGCTAAGAATTATGGAATTGTTTGTGGAAAAGTGTATGATTTTAGGTATTTGAATAAATAAACTATCATATACCAATACCCTACATCCCAACAATTGAAGCCTAAATTTATTAGTGTCCAAATCTTCCAAACTTTTAGTAAGTTTAAATACTATATTTTCAGAAACATGATTAAGCACATAACATTTAAGGATTGATTTACATTATTATTTATAAAGTTTAAAGATAAATAAATAAAATCACATAAAATAAGATTAAAAAAAACATAGGGAAGAATAAACCTTTTAATGCAAGATTTCTAATTAAATGAGTCTCCAAGAATATGTACAATAACTCAGACGAACGTCGAACAAGCATAAGCGAAGATGATCATCAAAGCCGGTGAACAGAGCTCCAACGGAATCCTTGACCTCGACTATTAACACCATTCTTTGGAGTGTAAAAAGGGATGTTTTGAAGTATTTTTATTGGGTTTTGGGGTGTTGAATTGCTGGAAATTTTCGAAAGAAAGAGGAAGAAAAAATGACACAAGTAGAAATTGTCGTAACGCAGAAGAAGAAAAAAAATTGTTTATCTCAATTCTCTCCTCTCTTTTCTTTCCTTTTATCTTCATTTATTCTAAAATTTTCTCTTCTATTTATAGCAAAAAAAAATCGAATTTTTTTAGATTTTTTTTTTTAAAAAAATATTTTATTATTAAAAG
Organism: Nicotiana tabacum; assembly: GCF_000715075.1. Taxonomy (NCBI): domain Eukaryota; kingdom Viridiplantae; phylum Streptophyta; class Magnoliopsida; order Solanales; family Solanaceae; genus Nicotiana; species Nicotiana tabacum. The sequence continues at coordinate 83,142,739 of NC_134095.1, forward strand.
AAATCCCACTTACAATTTGCTTTTCTTTTTTTATAAAAAGAATTCCCACCTTTCTTTACTTTTTTTGTTGAATTCCAACTTTAATTACTTTTATCTTATTTAAAATCCCACTTCTTTTTACTTTTCCACTTATTTTACTTTTCTTTAAAAAACAATCCACTTTCTTTTGCTTTTCTTTTAAAAATTCTACTTTCTTTTACTTTAAATTTTTTTTAATTTTCAGCTACCTTTATATTTATTTTTAAAATCCAACTTTTTTTATTTTTTATTTTTTAAAAATTTCCACAAAACTTTACTTTTATTTTTTAAATTTTTCACTTTCTTTTACTTTTTAAAAGAGAATTCCACCCACTTTTACTTTTATTATTTTTTTTATTTTTAATTCCATACTTCCCTTTTTCTTATTTTTTAAATCTCTCCCGAAAATTTAAAAAAAATTAATATTTTTCGGATATTTTTATTATTTTAAAAATAAAAAAATAATATTAATAATAATTCACCTTTTAAAATTTAATATTTTTACCCTATAATAAAAGTGTAATAAATCTAAAAATTGTAGGTTAAAACCCCCGAAATTATTTACATAGAATAAGTGACAAAAAATTAAATATTGTCAAAATTTAGGTGCTCACAGCTGCCCCTCTTTGCTTGGAAACATGAAGAGTTTTCAGGCAAAGATAAGGTGAGCCATGTGACTAATTTTTGAACATATCTTTATTCAAAAGTGAAGAAATAAGGATAAGAGAAAAGAGAAAGAGTGCAACCGAGTCTTGGTTTTGGACAACCTACATATCCCGGGTTATAGGGGAATCAGATCGCGTGTAGTTCAAGGAGAATTGTGGAATGATGAGTTGAGAAGTCGAGTGAGGTTCTGTCGAGGCTTTGGTCTGTAAGTCTGTTATTACATCAAAAATCAAAAAGAAACTAAACAAGCCTATCAGGTATGAGTTACAAGATTCCTATCTATGAGTTTTCTGAAGCTTGATCTTGAGTCTTGGATGGTTCTTCCTGCAGACTCTGATATGAATCTTGATGCTCGTTAGTTGCAACCGCTGGTTCATTCTTCTTCAGCTTTTCGGATCAAAACGGGACATGTAGAGCTTGTGACTTCAACTATTTCTTGAGCAATCCACATCTTTTCTCCGCTTTTGCACTTTGAATTCACTTCTTTTACTTGTTTTTCTTTTCTTGAATCGAGACTTCTTCTTTTGGTCGCCTCGAAACTTGTTCCTCAAGGTAAAAATCTATTCAGGCACCAAAGCAAACAAACGAGCGAAATTTTTGCCCCAGTTTTTACTAGGAAAATTTTGTGAGTTATTCACAACAAAAATATCTAAACTATTTCTTTATTAAAAGCACTATAGTGTCAGGATTGGTGTACCCTAGGAAAATATGATTCTTTGGGAATGGTGTACTCTTATTGTCTAAATGGTGTTTCAACAAAGGATTGATGTACCTTATGTTGGAAAACAAAGCCAGGGATTGGCGTACTCTATACTGGTAAGGAAATGTAACCAGGGGTTGGTCCCATGTATTACAGAAAAAGGAAATGTAACCAGGGTTGGAACCCTGTATTACTGACAAAAATGTTGAATCCCCCTGGGTGATAAAGTTCTACCTGGGTTAAACTACAAAAGGCAAGCCTAGGCGAAGAGTACTTCTACCCGGAACTATGAGCTGGATCCCCCTAGACGAAAAGGTTCTACCTGGGTTAAGCTACGAAAACTAAGCATGGGCAAAAAGTACTTCTACCCAGAAATAGGAGCTAGATCCCCCTAGGCGAAAAGGTTCTACCTGGGTTAAGCTACAAAAACTAAGCCTGAGCGAAGTGTACTTCTACCCAGAAATAGGAGCTAGATCCCCCAAGGTGAAAAGGTTCTACCTAGGTTAAGCTACGAAAACTAAGCCTGAGCGAAGAGTACTTCTACCCAGAAGTAGGAGCTGGATCCCCTAGGCGAAAAGGTACTACCTGTGTTAAGCTGTGAAAACTAAGCCTGGGCGAAAAGTACTTCTGTCCGAAAATATGAGCTGGATCCCCTTAGGCGAAGAGGTTCTACCTAGGTTAAGCTACGAAAACTAGCCTCAGAAAAAAGTAATTCTACTTGGAACTATGAGCTGGATCCCCTAGGCGAAAAGGTTCTACCCAGGTTAAGCTGCGTAAAAACAACCTGAGCGAAGAGTACTTCTACCCGAAACTATGAGCTGGATCCCCCTAGGCAAAAAAGGTTATACCTGGGTTAAGCTACGTAAAAACAACCTGAGCGAAGAGTACTTCTACCCAGAACTATGAGCTGGATCCCCATAGGCGAAAAGGTTCTACCTGGGTCAAGCTGCATAAAAACAAACTAAGCGAAGAGTACAGAAACCCAGAACTATGAGCTGGATCCCCCTAGGCGAAAAGGTTCTACCTGGGTTAAGCTACGTAAAAACAACCTGAGCGAAGAGTACTTCTACCCAGAACTATGAGCTGGATCCCCATAGGCGAAAAGCTTCTACCTGGGTTAAGCTGCATAAAAACAAACTGAGCGAAGAGTACAGAAACCCGGAACTATAAGCTGGATCCCCCTAGGCGAAAAGGTTCTACCTGGGTTAAGCTACGTAAAAACAACCTGTGCAAAGAGTACTTCTACCTGGAACTATGAGTTGGATCCCCCTAGACGAAAAGGTTCTACCTAGGTTAAGATGCGTAAAAAGAACCTGAGCGCAGAGTACTTCTACCTGGAACTATGATCTGGATCCCCCTAGGCGAAAAGGTTCTACCTGGGTTAAGCTACATAAAAATAACCTGAGCGAAGAGTACTTCTACCCCGAACTATGAGCTGGATCCCCTTATGCTAAAAGGTTCTACCTGGGTTAAGCTGCGTAAAAACAACCTGAGCGAAGAGTACTTCTACCTGGAACTATGAGGTGGATCCCTCTAGGAAAAAGGATGCTACCTGAGTTAAGCTACGAATGGGAGGTGTGAACAATAGTGATGCATGATGAAAATAAAAGAAAAATGGAGATTTTAAGGAGCTTACGTTTGGTGACATTCGTTCTTTTAGAATCTCCATTCTGCACTACTTTGTTCATGCTTCAAACAAAGAAAAATTTGTGAGTTTTCATAGGGGTGGTTGGTTTGTGGCCTTGATGCCTTGAGTAGTTTGATTCACGGCCACTGCTGTCGAAGAGCCGATTCTGTCAGCATGGTACCGAGATGCTCGGTTGCTCTGTATCATTTCCTGGAGACCTTGGCTTTCCAATGTTGCCCCCAACTGTTTTATACCCAGATGTCCATGGTACCACTACCCTTGTCTCTAAGGCAAGGCTATTTTTCTTTACAATCAAACTCAGTTGTCTTGCACCCAGTATCAGTTTGTGTTTGTAGTGCTTATCAACTTTTCTCATGAAGCAGGTCTTGCTTAAGAGACCTTTTCAGTTTCTTTGATACACTTTGTTCGCCTTATCAAATGAGATCACATATGGATTCATGCCTTCGTCAATGCCATATATGCCTCAAATTGTGCTCGATATTACGGGGAAACTGTAGCTAGTTTTGCAGCCATTTCTTTGCTTCGCTTTTGATGTAGGATTAGACCGAAAGGGACTCAAAGAAAAATATGGGTAAAAATAGAATAATAATCGAAAGTGAAAAAGAACTGTTCTTGAACAAAAGGTGTCCCTTTCGGAGAAAGGAATAAGGAGACTTATCTGGAGGTATGTGCCGACTTCAATGAATCATGACATCCATTTTGGACTGGACGTCTGATCTGTCTAAGCTGTCTAATTCTCAAAATCTGCCGCAAATGTTCATCGTGAATTTGTCTTGGTTGTGCTCATGCCGAATAATCAAAGACCCTCATTCGGCTAGTAGCGCCCTTTGCAGGTTTTCGCTAACTAACCCCTCTCATTTCTCTACTAACCATCACCTTATGTGGCCCATCTGGATTTTCACCAATAAGACTCTCTCATTTCTCTGCTCACTGTCGCCTTATAGTGCCCCACGGGTTTTCACCGATAAGACTCTCTCATTTCTTTTTCTTCTTCTTTTTTTTTCTTTTCTTTTTTTTCTTTATTTTTTTTGACTAAGATACTACATGAGGGAGGTTACCCAACGCCTTTGGCATGAGGACTTCAAAAATTCTCAAAAAATATCGATCAGAAGTTCTTGAAAGCTAAAAAGGCAAAATGAACCTTGAACTGAATTACAACTTTTGGAACCATTTTTATAGAAAACCTGTGAAATAAAACAATCTTTTGCCCCAGTTTTGGAGTATTGGAAATATGGATTTTTGTTCTGATAGGACCGAACCCAGGGTAAGGCTGCCTACGTATCCTTTCGGAATCAGGTCGGATGTAGTTCAATGACTTAGAGATTTGTTTTTTTTTGCTAAGATACAGGTAGACAAATACGGATCAAAAGGCTTAACAAAAGGGTGACACCTATTTGGAATAGTGAGCAAATGATATCTTTCGTCACTTCAATCTAAGAAAATCAATGCGTGAAAATTCTACAGTGGGTATGTCACACCTTCTTTTTCACTACACCCCGTAAAGGGTATAAATACAAGGGAGTTTTTCCAATTAAAGGACAATCGAAACGAGATTAATTATTTACAATTCAGAGTCGCCACTTGGGATAATTTATGGTGTCCCAAGTCACCGGTTTAAAATCCCGAATCAAGGAAAAATTGACTCTATTTACGGCCTACGAACACAGAAATCCGGGTAAGGAATTCTGTTAACCCGAGAAAAGGTATTAGGCACTCCCGAGTTCTGTGGTTCTAGCACGGTCGCTTTGATCATACTTGGCTTATTAAAATTGTTTAATTACTGACTTTAGATCCTATGTGCATTTACCCTTTACCGCTTTTTAATTAAGAAAATTATCTTGAAACGAGTCATGCGTATGTGTACCCATTTGTTTTGGCGCATCAAAAATCATGTCACGCGGACGTGTCAACAATTAGTAACCCTTTATTGTTATTAAGAATGTTTGGCCAAAGTTACGCGAACGCATACTTCGATTTTGTTTTTTTAAGACCGCAATCATGTCACGCGAACGTGTACATAATCACGATATGAAATTGAATGACACCTGGAACAAGTTAGGAATTTTTGCATTAGAATAGCTTCTTAGCGTTCAAGAACCATCGGCTTGAAGACTGATTCCTCTAGGTGTAAAAGGATTTATAAAAGCCCATCTTAACGCCCAATGAAATCACTATCCATGAAATCAAACTAGGTTGTGAAAGCAAGACCAATTGAGCCCAAGACATGAAACTTATTTTAAATTAAGATTCAAATCAACCTTACTAATTATGAACCTGTGTTTGATAATATCAGATACTTTAATCACTAAAAATTGGGCTAGCGACGAGCCCACTTAATTCGACACCTGGTCACATGATCTACTTGACTTGAGTTTCTGGGCTCAAGGACTAAGTGTTCGAGTCCATGACCAGGGCTTTATTTGGGCCACCCATAACTTAGCCCAATTCATTTTACATGCACGCACACATTTACTACAGAAATCGGTGTTTGGGGTACAAGCTCAACCAAGCAATTGTATCACATGCCAATCCAAGGAAACATTAAGACCCCCAAATCATGCTGAACTATTTTTGAATCCACAACCAAAGGACATGATCAAATATCCTATACCAAATGACTACAACTTGATTTCCAAAGAAAGCTAAAATCCGATTGGGAAATGATTTAAGAAGCTCATGATTTCATATGTTTTCAGAAACAGGCTTAAGCAACAGAACTATGATAAAGGCTAACAGGGGAATCACCACTACTAGAATAACCCAACTCAAACAAAATCCAACACAAGGAAATGATTCTTGTCTAAATTAAAACCTGCAGTACGACAATCCGAACACAAGTATTCTTGGTGGACTTCTGATCAAATCTAACATTAAAATAACAAGTTAAAATCCAAATATATTATGAAAGTGCACTGTCCATATAATACAGTTCAAATAATAAAAACCAAGGCAATAAGGGAAACACAGCTAGTCTTTAGAGGATGGGGGACTGGCGTTCAGCCTAATTCTCATTCATCTACAGGTCCAAATTGTTTACCTAACTCCAACAATCAATTCACACGTTAGTGAGATCCAAGAAGTACCTGGTTTCAGCAAAGTAACAAAGAAATCAGGCCCAAAATTAGGAAGGAACAGCAGCAGTAAGTTAGCAGCAAAGGGAATCACACAATAGCTCTCAAGTCAAACTATACTTTAGCTTTTGCAAACTACACACCCCGGGATTCCAAAACAGGTCTCTTATTTGGACAGCAAGATCGAGAATGAAAACAAATAGTCCACTAATGCAGGAATTCTGATGTATTTTTAAAATGTTTTCAGTAATTTTAAACTAAGAAATGCAGGAATTTTTCTTTGGTATTTTTCAAAGTTCAGGATTTTAGGGATTTCTTAACTCTTGGATCTGCCTTGAAAGGCAAGAAAAGCTGTCTTTATAGGCAAGTTATTAGGGCAGACTTAGCTTGCATGTTGCCCCCTTTTGAATTTTATTTTTTGCTTAGGTGTCCGTAGCTTAAATTCAAGAAATTCATTTTAATCCCTACCCCCAGCTTCCTGGAAGCTTCCCATTCAGTTACACTCAAGATTCCTTAGGCCAATTCCCTAGACTACCCCTCGAACCCTCATTATTCACTCTAGGAACCCAACCTAGCAGAACCCCTGTTGATACTAGATAGACCGAATGGGCCATGGGTCAATTTGGCCCAACTGTTCAACCCCAAATGAACCGGAATAAACCCAAAACCCAACCCTCAAGATCAAAGATCTATTCGGCCCAACTAGCAGTTATCTGATTACCAAATAACACAAAACAATTAAAACTTTAGCCTAAATGGTTTACTAACTAAACTTAACCAAACTAACAATTTTAAAACTAACCTAACAAGACTCCAATTACTCATGCATAAACGAATAGACTTCGGAACAAATGAAGAATGATTCGAGAAGAGGAGAAGAAACAGAAAATTTAAAAACAAACAAAGTACATATTAAACCAAAAGAAGAAAAGAAGAATACCTAAGATAAATTCGGAAAATGAAAAAGGGAGCCCGGGTCTTCAGATCCTCGGATTTTCCGGCCAAATCTGATGTTAATCGTGTGCTCTTATGAAGAACACACGAATAAAATCGGATTCGGCACGAAATTTCGCCAAAACTTGACCTGGGATTTCTGGGGTTCGCTTCTGATCTAAGATTCGAGGAACTAGGGCAATATTCGAGGGTAATGAGGTATGGATTTGGAAAGAGGGGAGTGAGGAGGCTATAGGGTGTGATTTTGGTGGCGTTTGGAGGTGGCGCCGCCACCGGAGGCCGGGAATTTGGGGGCGGCTAGCTAGGGTTTCGGGGGTGTTTCTGATGAGGGTGATGAGCAGAAGGGGATTCTGAGGGGGGGTAGGGTTATTCGGACACTTAAATACACCTGGAGCTTCAGTTCTGAGCCGTTTGATCAAGGGGAGATCAACGAAGATCAATACTTATCGAAACGACGTCGTTTGGTTTGGGGGGAAACCGGACAGGGTTAAGGTGGTTTGGGCCGGGTATTGGGGCAATTTGGACGGGTTTCAGGGGTGTAGGGGTTTGGGCTTGGAGATAAATCAATTAATTTTGGCCCAAATTCCCTTTCCTTTATTTTAATTTTTCCAATTTTCTAATTTCTTCTAAATTAAAATTAAAATTAAAATAAACCTAAATTGATTTCTAATCAAATTAACCTACCAAATTAAATTAACATACTCTAAATAATAATTACCACAACTAATTAAATACCAAATTAAAGAAAAAACACCAAAATTCGAAATAAAAATTAAAAGTGCAAAATAAACTATTTTTGTGATTTTTTCCATTTTTTATAAAACATTAAATTACTAATTAATTCAAGAATGCAAAATTAGATCCTAAATGCAAATGCAGTGTATTTTTGTATTTTCATGAATTAAATAAAATAAATATGCACAGACAAATGCAAACAATTATCAGAAAATGTCACAAAATCCACAAAAATTGCAAATAATGAAAAGAAGTTATCTTGTTTTGAATTTATGGGAGAAATTCATATAGGGCAAAAATTACGTGCTCACAGCTGCCCCTTTTTGCCCGGAAACATGAAGAGTTTTCGTGCAAAGATAAAGTGAGCGAATACGAGCGATTTTTGCCCGTTTGAATACTCCGTGGGAAGCATTTTTGAAATATTTGACCATACCCTGCTTCTGAGGTTGCCTACATATCCTTGGCTAAAAAGGAATTAGGTCAGTGTAGTTCGGGAATGTCTGGTAGCTGGGACTATCATGGAGCTTGTGATTTCACTGTTGCTGTTGTTACTTACTGAACTCCTTATTACACCATGTCAAAAATAAAAGAAGCTAGACTAGACTATGATCTATGCATTACAAAATCCTATCTACATCTTCAAACTTGCTTTTGTGTTTCTTGTTTCCTTGTTGTCCTCTATTCTCTCGGTGACATCCATTTGTTGCCACCTTGAATTGTAAGCTGAGATGTTTTCCCCTTCTTCAGGTGGGTGCCTGACTGCTGAACTTGATATGTACTCCCATGCTCTCCAGGTGGGCTCCTGATCGCTGAACTTGAATGTATTCCCATGCTATCCAGGCGGGCTCATGACTTCAAAACGTGAATGTATTCCCATGCTATCCAGGCGGGCTCCTGACTTCAAAACATGAATGTATTCCCATGCTATCCAGGCGGGCTCCTGACTTCAGCAAAATAGACAAAAACAAAGAAAATTTTCTGCCCCAGTTTGGGTATGTGGGCCCATGTGTAAGTGTAAAACGAATCACATTACTGAATATCAATAAGAATTTTAAAAACCAAAACTTGAATTGTACTCCCTTGTTCTCCAGGCGGGCTCCTGGCTGCTAAACTTGAAAGTACTCCCTACTTTCCAGGCGGGCTCCTGACTTCAAAATAGACAAAACCAAGAATTTGAAAGCTAAAACTTAAATTGTACTTCCTTGTTCTCCAGGCGGGCTCCTGACTGATACGCTTGAATGTATTCCCTGCTCTCCAGGCGGGCTCCTGACTTCAAAATAGACAAAACAAAGAAAATTTTTCTGCCCCATTTTGGTGGCTGGGCACAGATGTGAGTATAAAACTAAATCATATTACCAAGTATTACTAAGAATTGAAAGCTAGATCCCATTATTCCGGAGGTCCTGACAACTTTAAACTAAACGACAATTTTTAAAATCTAAGTTATGTCTTCTACAGGTATGATTTCTGCTAAATCTTGTTATCTAAGAGGGTCTTAAACTACTCCCCATTATCCAGGAGGGTCCTGAAAATCAAAAGTCAAGTTTTATCTTAAGAATGACAACTTTCATGGCTGAATTATACTACCCTACAGCAGAACTTACGCTAAATGTTGCTATCTAATCGAAATTTTAAAGTTAAGTCCCATTATCCAGGAGGGATCCTGAAAACTCCTAATTGAATCCTATCTCGAACATGCAAACTTCTAAGCCAACTTATATTCCTTTGGGATGCATTTATGCTAGATTATGCTATTTCTAAACATTTAAACTAGGTCCCATTTTCCAGGAGGGTCCTGAAAGTTTACGGTCAAACCTGTCTGGTGCTTGCTTTTCCTTGCGGAGGGTTTCTCCGAAACAAACGAAATTTTCTTCCCCTGTTTCAATCAAAGAAAAATATTGTCAGTTTAAAGTGGTGCTAAGCTGATGGCATTCTTGCTGCAGATCTTTCCCCTGCATTGTTTTGTTCTGAATGGCTTTCCCGAACTGGCCCTGAACCGCTTTGACTTTCTGACTGACTTTCAAATCCCATGACCTTTGACGAACCGAGTATTGTATACCCATATTGTTGTTTCACCTCTGACCCCTTCACCTGAACCTTTGCATCTCTCATGACATTACCAAATCATTCCACCGGTGAAACTTCCGGTGATTCCTTGTACCCCACCTTACATCATGTTGTCTTTAGTATGCTCTGATCACGTTGTCATTTGCAATTTTGGGAGTTGGTAGTGAGCTTTGAAACTCTTTTCCACTTACTTGGGACAAGACTAACATTAAAACATCTTAGACAAATAAACCCAAAAGAAAATAAAATGCAATGACTTTGCGGGTTAAGGATAAGAAGAATCCAAAACCAGATGACTGCTACAAAGGAAAAAAAGAAAAAGAAACTTATCTGAGTGGGACAACTGGTACCGAGGATCATGACATGCATTTCGGATTAATTGGCCCAATCTGTCCGACCAATCAATTTTTAGTTGCCGTACTTTGTTGCCTCGGAATTTCCATGACCTGATTACTTTACCCAAACCTTGATCTTGTTCATCCTTCGGTGCCTTGAAACAGTTTTCCACCAACATACCTTTCTCGCTTGTAAACTTTTCAACTCACTTTCGCCTCAAGGTGCCCGTGAGGGTTTTCACCAATAAGACTCTCTCATTTTAATTTCTCTCAACTCCCGTCGTCTTACGGTGCCTGTGGAGGTTTTTACCAATAAGACTCTCATTTTATTTCTCTCAACTCCCGTCGTCTTACGGTGCCTGTGGAGGTTTTTACCAATAAGACTCTCATTTTATTTCTCTCAACTCCCGTTGCCTTACGGTGCTTGTGAAGGTTTTCACCAATAAGACTCTCTCATTTTATTTCTCTCGCTCGAACCAGAGCGCTGCCCCTGACATGAATTACCTTTACCTGCTCGACTTGGCATTTCTCAAAGACTGATCAGAAGGTCTTTCTTTGGACCATAATGTGGGCTTTTGGACAGGGTTTGAAAGAAAGGACATGAAAGGCTCAAAACAATTCAAATGGGTTAAAAATTACAACTTTCAAAATCAGATTTCTCACAACAACCACGACTTCTGCCCCAGTTTCTTGCTTGGGGGCTTTTGGATGTTTATTTTGATGAGACCGAACCGTGATGATGCCTATGTATCCTTAAAAGGAATCAGGTCGAACGTAGTTCATGTCATAGAAATTACTTTGTTGTTGTGATTTTCCCTTTTCTCTTTCTTCTCTTTTTTCTTTCTTTTGCTTTTCTCTCTTTTTCTTTTATTGTTTTTCTTCTTCTTTTCTTTTTTCCTCTTTCTTTTTATTTTTTTTCATTCTTTTCTTTCTCTTTCCTTTCTTTCTCTTTTCTCTTCTTCCTTTTCTTATTTCGCACGCTTGTGTTTCTGATATTGCTATTGATTCCGAAAGGAGGTATGAAAGTAAAATAAATAAGGCTCAAAGGGCATGACGAGGGATAAAGTGTTTAGATAGCAGAACAAAACGCCTTCGTCATTTCAATCTTCAACATATGCCGAATACAAACAAGTACAATCAAACAAAGAAATCATACATAGTATCTCTTGACTTCATCGGAATTGATAGCCATTTCTACACATTTCCCTTCTACATCTGTCAAATATAACGCGCCATTGGACAACACTCTAGTTACAACAAATAGCCCCTGCCTGTTTGGGGCGAACTTTCCTTTTGCTTCAGCCTGATGAGGCAAAATACGTCTCAGCACTAATTGACCCACCTCGAACTTCTGTGGACATACCTTCTTATTATATGCTCTTGCCATTCTCTGTTGGTACAATTGGCCGTGACATACTGCTGCCAATCCCTTTTCATCAATCAGACTTAATTGCTCCAAGCGGGTTTTGACCCACTCAACATCATCAATTTCTGCCTCAGCGACAATCCGAAGGGATGGGATTTTTCAATTTCTACGGGTATTACTGCTTCTGTACCATACACCAACAAATAAGGAGTGGCCCCTACTAAAGTACGGACAGTAGTGCGATAACCCAGCAATGCAAACGACAGCTTTTCATGCCACTGTCTAGAACTTTCCACCATTTTTCGAAGTATCTTCTTTATATTCTTGTTGGCTGCCTCGACTGCTCCATTCGCCTTAGGGCGGTACGGGGTGGAATTACGATGTATAATCTTAAACTGCTGACATGTCTCCATCATCAGGTAACTATTGAGATTAGCGCCATTGTCCGTGATGATTACCTTCGGAATTCCAAACCGACAGATGATATTTGAATGCACAAAATCGACCACTGCTTTCTTGGTCACAAATTTAAAAGTTTTCGCTTCAACCCACTTGGTGAAATAATCAATGGCCACCAGAATAAATCTGTGTCCGTTTGATGCTGCTGGCTCGATTAGCCCAATGACATCCATGGCCCAAGCAAGAAAGAGCCATGGTGCCGACATCGTATGCAATTCGGATGGTGGGGAATGAATCAAATCTCAGTACACCTGGCACTGATGACAGTTGCACACAAAACTGATGCAATCTCGTTTCATAGTGAGCCAGTAATAACCTGCTTGGAGAATCTTCTTTGCCAGAATGTACCCACTCATATGCGGTCCACAAACTCCGGAGTGTACCTCAGTCATGATAGTTGTGGCCTGTCTGGCATCTATGCATCTTAGCAATCCAAGATCTAGAGTTCTTTTGTATAACACCCCTCCGCTGAAGAAAAATCCACTTGCCAATCGTCGAATTGTTCTTTTCTGATCACCTGTGGCCTGTAACAGATATACCCCCATCCTGATGTATTCTTTGATATCATGGAACCATAGCTCCCCGTCAAGTTCTTCTTCCACCATATTACAGTAAGCATGTTGATCACGGACCTGAATCTGCAAAGGGTCCACATAAGCCTTATCTGGATGATGTAACATTGACGCTAGAGTAGCCAAAGCATCGGTGACTTCATTATGGATCCTTGGGATATGCCTGAATTCTATTGACTGAAACTGTTGACAAAGATCATGCAAACATTGTCTGCACGGTATGAGTTTCAAATCCCGTGTTTCCCATTCTCCCTGAATCTGGTGCAATAGAAGGTCCGAGTCACCCAAGACCAAGACTTCCTGGACACCAATATCCACAGCTAACCTCAAACCCAAAATGCATTCCTCATACTCAGTCATCTTGTTGGTATAGTAATAATGAAGCTGAGTCGTAACAGGGTAGTGCTGCCCTGTTTCAGAAATAAGCACCGCTCCTATCCCCACTCCCTTCATGTTTGTGGCCCCATCAATGAAAAGTTTCCATCCCGGCTTCTCAACTTGCTCCAACTCATCAATGTACATCACCTCTTCATCGGGGAAATAAGTTTTCGAAGGTTCATAATCTTCATCAACCGGGTTCTCGGCCAAATGGTTCGCCAAGGCCTGTGCTTTCATTGCAGTTCGAGTCACGTAGACAATGTCAAATTCTGTGAGCAGGATCTGCCACTTTTCAAGCCTCCCTGTGGGCATAGGCTTCTGAAAGATATACTTCAATGGATCCAAGCGGGATATGAGGTAGGTAGTATAAGATGACAAATAATGTTTTAGCTTCTCTGCCACCCAAGTTAGGGCGCAACATGTCCTCTCAAGATAAGTATACTTAACCTCGTACGACGTGAATTTCTTGCTGAGGTAATAGATGGCCTGCTCCTTCCTGCCAGTGATATCATGTTGACCCAATACACAGCCGAATGAATTCTCCAAAACCGTCAAATATAAAATCAAAGGTCGCTCTAGTTCTGGCGGGACCAACACGGGTGGACTTGACAAGTACCCATTTATCTTATTGAAGGCTTCCTGACATTCATCTGTCCACTTGACCGCATCATCTTTCTTTAACAATTTGAAGATTGGCTCACAGGTTGTCATGAGCTGAGCAATAAACCGGCTGATGTAATTCAATCTTCCCAACAGACTCATTACCTCGGTCTTATTCTTCGGAGGTGGCAATTCCTGGATGGATTTGATTTTCGATGGGTCCAGTTCAATACCCCGGCGGCTAACCACGAACCCCAACAACTTTCCAGACGACACCCCAAAAGCACACTTCGCATGATTGAGTTTGAGATTGTACCTGCGAAGCCTTTGGAAGAACTTCCTCAGATCCCTGACATGGTCAGACTGCTTTCTAGACTTCACGATCACATCATCCACGTACACCATGATTTCCTGGTGAATAATATCATGGAATATTGTTGTCATTGCCCTCATGTAGGTTTCCCCAGCATTTTTCAAGACAAATGGCATGACCCGATAACAGTACGTTCCCCACGGCGTGATGAATGCCGTCTTTTCTGCATCTTCCTCGTCCATTAAGATCTTATGATAACTCGTGTAACAATCCACAAAAGAACCAATCTCATGTTTGGCGCAATTATTAATCAAGATATGTATGTTCGGCAACGGGAAATTGTCTTTTGGACTCGCTTTGTTGAGATCCCGATAATCAACACACACCCTGGTCTTGCCATCCTTTTTCGGCACAGGCACAACATTGGCTAACCAGGTGGGATATCGGGTGACCCGAATGACTTTGGCATCGAACTGCTTGGTGACCTCTTCTTTGATCTTTACACTCATATCCGTTTTGAACTTTCTCAGCTTCTTTTTGACAGGAGGGAATGTCGGGTCAGTGGGCAACTTGTGAACCACTAAATCAGTGCTTAGACCCGGCATGTCGTCATAGGACCATGCAAAAACATCTTTGTATTCGAACAGTGCTTTAATTATCTCCTTCCTGAGTTGAGGTTCCATATGGACACTTATTTTAGTTTCACGGACATTATCTTGGTCCCCTAGATTAACTGCTTCTGTATCATTTAAATTAGGTTTGGGCTTTTCCTCAAAATGACTTAGTTCCTTACTAATTTCTTCATAGGCCTCATCATCATCAAATTCCAACTCGTCATCACACTCAATTTCTTGTATTATTATTTCAGAGTTAGATTGGCTTTTAAAACTGGGATGAAAATTCCTCATGCATGTCATGTCATTGATATCAGCATAAAAAGAACTGTACAAAAGAAGAAAACAAAAATAAAATTAGAAGAAATGAAAGGAAAGGAACAATTGCGTTTCATTGAATTTAAAGATAACAGGGTTTTAACACATCCAACTGGACGGAACATAATATCTGAATTACAGACCCTGGAATAATCCAGACAACTAAAAGGAAATCAAAACCCACTACCAAGACTCCCTCCAGGTAGGAAGAGGAGTAGCTTCCCAGTTGTTGACTTTTGCACGTGGTCCCACGAATTGCACATCTGCCTTGCTGGACCCTTCCCCAGCCTCAACCATGTTAACCATGGCAAATAACCTTTCGAACCCCTTCTCCAAGTCTCCATTGGCACCAATCAGTGGTCCAGGAACCTTTGACAACAGTTGCTTTTTGATACCCGGCCTGACGAATGATCTGGACAGACGCGGGATTGGCTTTGGCAATGCCCATGCTTTTTGTTTCATTTTTGTAGTTCTTCTTACATCTGCAACTGTGGGCTTGAACCCCAGACCAAATGTATCCAAGTTCTTTGGAAGAGAAACTGGTTGCACAATACCTTGCAGAGATGCACCCAAACCCTTGCCCGATACGAAACCATTTTTCAACATTTCAACAGCTACTATGACTGATGCCACAACCATCTTTGGAGTTGGAACGCACTTCCCTTCCGGAATTTTCTCTATCGATACTGTGTCGAAAACCTGATAAACCTATGGTCCCTTGTCGTCGTCAACCTCTATGAATGGAACAATGGCATCATTGGGCACATACAAATTTCTTCGCCGTGTACAAAAATTTCTTGTCGATCCCATTCAAACTTGACCATTTGATGTAGAGTAGATGGGACTGCTTTGGCAGCATGGATCCAGGGTCGTCCCAACAGCAGATTGTATGAAACAGCCACATCGAGCACCTGGAATTCCATAGTAAATTCAACTGGCCCTATTGTGAGCTCAAGCACTATGTCCCCGACTGAATCTTTCCCTCCACCGTCGAATCCCCGAACGCAAATACTGTTCTTGTGAAATCTTTCATCCTTCACTTTCAGCTTGTTTAATGTGAAGAGAGGACAAATATTCGCGCTAGACCCATTGTCAACCAGTACCCGAGTAACCACAGAATCTTCACATTTCACCGTCAGATAGAGGGCTCTATTATGCTCGGTACCCTCCACGGGCAACTCATCATCAGAAAAAGTGACTATGTTTACCTCAAATATCTTGCTAGCTATCTTTTCCAAGTGGTTTACTGAGATTTTGTCAGGAGCGTGGGCTTCATTCAGGATCTTCATCAAAGTACGACAATGTTCGTCTGAATGGATCAATAATGACAAGAGCGAGATCTGAGCTGGTGTCTTCCTTAATTGCTCCACAATGGAATAGTCTTGCACTTTCATCTTTCTCAGAAATTCTTCTGCTTCTTCCTCAGTCACCGCTTTCTTCACCAACACTAGATTATCTTTTGAGGTCTTAGCTTTTCTCAACTCTTCGGGGGCAAAGCATCTCCCCGATCGAGTCAAACCATGAGTCTCACACACTTCTTCTTTAACCTCTTTCCCTTTGTAAGTCACAGTCACTCGTTCATAATTCCATGGGACTGCTTTGCTGTTGACTATCGGTAATTGAGTTACTGGTTTGATAATGACAGGATCTGTGGGGGCACCCTTCACAATTACCACATTCTTGTTCATCATTCCTGGCACAACCACTTTTGCTCTTTCATGTTTTCCTGCAACGTCACTTGAGGACCCCTTCTTGACCTCCACAGATGGTTCATTATTTGCCTTGTTCAACTGGATCACAGACTTCTCACTTGTTGACTTCTCAATCGGCTTGGCTTCACTAGCCCGAATCATCATAACAGTTTGCGAAGGCTTCTTGGGCTCCCCTCCCTTATACACTATCTCAATCATATTTGTCTCATGATGGGCTGGCAAGGGGTTCTGATTGATATTGGGTGCCTCCGGAGCTTGGACCTCAATTCGATTGGTGTAAATGAGTTCTTGAATGGCTGTTTTCAATTTCCAGCATTTCTTTGTGTCATGGCCCGGGGCCCCTGAACAATACTCACAACTCACCGTGCGGTCAAGATTTCTGGGAGGAGGATTCGGCAATTTAGCCTCGATCGGATTCAACATACCCAACTGTCTCAGTCTGTGGAATAGACTAGCATATGATTCTCCCAATGGAGTGAAAGTCTTTTGCTTTTGCAACCTCTCATTCTTGAAGGCTTGGTTGGGTCAAAAACCCGTTCTAGGAGGATTTTTGTAGGCTTTTGGGGGTGGATAGTTATTTTGTGGAGCTTGGTACGGATTCTGTGGAGCTGGCGCATGCCATTGTGAGTGAGCGGAAGGTTGGGTATAGGTTTGTGCATGATGGGCAGAAAAATGGGGATCTGGCGGTGGGTAATAGTGTTGTGGTGGGTTATATGAAGTGTGGGGGTAAGTTTGGATATAGGATCGTAGATAGTTGTAGTAACGGGGAAGGTTCCTGGATCCAGCCCAAGCTCCTGACTCAATTGTCGCAACATCCTCCTTCTTCTTCTTCTTCCCGAGCACACCCCTAGTACCGTTTTGAATGGCCTGAGTGGTCGCTTTGATTGCTGAATAACTCATGATCTTGTTGGACTTAAGTCCCTCTTCAACCATGCCTCCCATTTTTACGAATTCATTAAAGGACTTACCTACTGCTGACACCAAGTGACCGAAATAAGTGGGTTCCAAAGCCTGCAAGAAATAATCAACCATCTCGCTTTCTTTCATCGGAGGGTCAACCCTTGCTGCTTGCTCTCTCCAACGGAATCCGTATTCCCTAAAGCTCTCACCGGGCTTTTTCTCAAGCTTTGTCAACGACAGACGGTCTTCGATAATTTCGAGGTTGTACTAAAAATGGCAGGCAAAGGCTTGGGCCAAATCATCCCATGTGTACCACCTATTGTGATCTTGTCTGGTATACCATTCTAAGGCCTATCCACTTAAACTTTGGCTGAAATATGCCATCAGCAATTCATCTCTTCCCCCTGCTCCTCTCATTTTGCTACAAAATCCTCTTAAGTGTGCTACTGGGTCACCATGCCCATCGTACAGATCAAACTTGGGCATTTTGAACCCCGCCGACAACTAAACATCTGGGAACAGACATAAATCCTTATAGGCCACACTTACTTGACCTCCTAACCCCCTCATATCTCGGAACAACTGTTCTAAGCTTTTGACCTTTCTCATCATCTCTTCATGCTCGGGATTTTTGGGTGGTTTCTTGGTCTCTGCCGGGAGATCAAGATGAGGGATGTAAGAATATGGTTCTGAAACTTTGAAGGTGGGTTCAGGGGGATAGTATTGTCACACCTCCTTTTTCGCCCGCGCCGCCCAAAAGGGGCGCGGAAGGGAGTTTTTTCCAATTAAAGGACAGTCGAAACAGGATTTATTTATTCAATTCAGAGTCGCCACAAGATTTATGGTGTCCCAAGTCACCGGTTGAATCCCGAATCGAGGAAAAGAATGAATCTGTTTAACAGTCTGCGCACCAGAAATCCGGATAAGGAATTCTGTTAACCCGGGAGAAGGTGTTAGGCATTCCTGAGTTCCGTGGTTCTAGCACGGTCGCTCAACTGTCATATTCGGCTTGATTATCTGATTTTATACAATTATGAACTTATGTGCAAACTTTAAACTCTTTACCGCTATTATTATTATTATTATTTTAATAGAGAATTACAACATTGTGAAAAACGTATCTCGAACCACGTCACATCAATGTACCCGTGGTTATCGACACATTTCGACTTTGTTGAGATTTGGATTTGGGTCACATAAATGTGCACCCGAGTTTAAGAAAGAAAATTGTTAAAGGCGCACCTAAAGCGGCTAGCGTATCATTATTTTGGGTAAGGCCGTGAAATTTGCTAAACGACTGATCCCGAAGTCTATACAATTATTATCCAATTATTGAGGGCCCCATAACTTGTGGGTTTTATTGGGCGAGGCTCATCTTATTTATTTTTAAAGGATAATCCTAAAGTGCCTATATTTTTTCTATTAAATTTGTCTCTAAAAATGAAAGAGAAAAGGTCCTAATTTATTTACATGCTTACGAGTTATTATAGTCGGGTTCCGAACTCAATTTGTTAAATCAAGAATGTAAACACAATATGGACAGAAAAGAAAGGGCAACGTGGGCCCAGGCCCAACATGTATGGAACAAAACTGGACCTGGGTCATCTCATTCACATATTACTACCTAGTTACATTATACTACGAATGCTCACAGTTTGTCAAATTTAAAAAACTTGGCAATCTAATTTTAATCCTAAACCATTTACATGCTGAAATTAATCAATAGTATCTAGCTAAACAATATTCCTACAAGTTCCAAAACGGGCTATTCGTTTAATAAGCTAACTGTTGAATGTTTAAGAATAGTCTAAATAAGCTAACATGCTTTTTGAGACATGATAATCATCAAACAATAACGAACTAACTGAACAGAGCTACTACACCATTTATTTATTTTTTAGCAATACATAGAAGGTTCGTCTACTAAGCTACTGTCAGATGTTCCATTATATATATTAAACAACTACATGATTCTGATTAGAGGAGGCTAAATAATGTATATATACAACTAAAATTCAGAATATAACTAAGATAAATTCAGAACTTCAACTCTTCATTTCATATTTATGCTTCATGTTTCAGCTTACAGTAACCAGCGTGCCAGTTGCGTACCTGATATTAGAAGTAAAAGAAGAGGAAGATCAGCAGAAATGCAGTAGCATATAACAACAGCAACAGCAGTAGCAAATTGAACACCTAGGGACAGATCTTAAAACCAACAGAGATGATTCCACAACTAGTAACAGATTCAAGAATAACCCAACAACAAACAATACCAAAAACCCAAGCTGAAACCCAAGAATTCAATGAAACAGCACTCCAGAACCAAAAAAACCCAAGAAGACCAATCTGAAAATCAGTAGTACCAAAAGCAAACAACAGAAGCAGTAACAATATTCTGATTCTCAGTAGTAAAGAAAGGTTTTACTTTCAGTTTTTAATTCTCAAAGACTGAATTTTTAAGTTCTGAAAAAATCAGTTTTCTTTTCAACTTAAGTTCTAAATTTATGATGATCAAAATCCCCTCCTTAATTATGTCCAAGTCTGCTCTATTTATGCCTCATAACAGACCCCTTAATCAATTAAATAAATAATAAAACAATCCACTTTCTCTTACCAAACCCACTACTACATAAAAAAATGCAATTGTTATTTTATTTAATCAACTTTTCTTCAGCCCCGTAATCCTACTATGTCTTGTTCCCCATTATTGATTAAACAAATGCATTATTCCCCACTACCACATGTCTTGTCCCCTACTATATTATTTTAATACCTTATTTTAATATTATTAGCTTAGTGGATAGAGCACTCAAAATAAATAATTGTTCCGATTTTCAATTCCAAAAATACCCCTCTGAAATTACTGAAATTACCATTCTACCCCCATCAACTATAACCAATTCACCTAATCAATTCTAACCAAAATACAACAGCTATAACCAATTCCTAATCAAATTCAATCAACAAATTCAGACTAAATGATGAACAACAAAGAAACAACTGGAATTATTTTGACTGAACAATATTTTTTAACAACAAACCTACTTTCAGATTCAACAACAATAACAAACAAGTATATTCAAATCACTGAGCTCAAATTCAAATTAAACTTAAACAGAACAAATAAACAGATTCAAATCACTAAACTCAATAATCAATTGAACCTCAAACTAAATCTAACAATATTAGAACCAAGATGAAGGATTCAAGTTATTAAACTAACACACTTCTATATTAAAACTAAATTCTTTTAAATGAATAAAAAAAAACTGAAGAAATAATCAAGAAATGATAAACCACGAACAAGAAAGAAACAAACATATATTGATTTCTGATCCGAGAATATCAAGCAAAATACGGACAGAAATGAGACTTAAACCAACTAACCGAATTGGAACAACGACGAACTCGAACGAAAACCAATCTGCCCGGAAACTTTGCAACCAAAACAACTCGAATCTGCCCGGAAATTTTGTATATTTTTCGGTTGATTTCAAGCGATGAAACTGAACGACGAAGATGACCACGAACTGGACGATGAAGATGACCATGAACTGGACGACGACCATGACCACGAACTGGACGACGAAGACGACCACAAACTGGATGACGAAGACGACCACGAACTGGACGGAAATGATCCGGAGTTCGCCGGACTGCTACTGGGCGTGAGGAGCAGATGTGTTGCTGCTTTGGTAGTTATTTTGGAGGGTTGATGACGAAGAAGAAGCATCCATGGTGGCTGACTGGTGCTCGACGGAGAAGAGAAGAAGGGACGACGTGGGGAGGGGGGCAGTTTGGAGGAGGTGGGGGGTTGAACGGAGGAGGGGTTGGTTTTTGAGTGTTGTTATGGTTGCTGGAGACGAGTGGTGTAGTGGTGGCTGGTGGACTGGAGGGGTCATTTGGAGGGTGGTCGCCGGGCAGCCATGGGAGGGAATGGTGGAGGGGAAGGGGGGTGGCTTGGGGAAGATGAAGAGGAGATGGGGGCGGGTAGTTTAGGTTTAGTTTTTTTTTTCAAAAAATGAAAAATGGAAGAAGGGGGGGTGTTTGTTTGGGGTTATGGGGCAGACCGGGTGGGGTCGACCCGGTAGGAGTTTATTTGGTTTGGGCCTAGTTGATTTAAATTAAAAGGTGGCCCAATCCGATATTCTTCTTATTTCCCATGCTTCTTTTTTTTTCTTTTATTTTTTCTTAAACTAAAACTAAATTCTAAAAATCCTAAATTATCCTATAGAACTTAATTAATTTATAAAAGTGCAAATTAATTCTCAATAACAGTTACCACATAATTAAATAGCAATTACGATAAAATCACACAATTTGGACACTAAATGCTAAAAATGCAACGTACATTATTTTTATGATTTTTTGTTCTTGTAAAAACAAACTTAATTGCTCCTAATTGTAGAATTAAATTCTAAATGCAAATGCGACATATTTATGTATTTTTTATTAATTTAACAAATAAACATGCATGGACAAATACAAATAATTATCAAAAAAAAATGCCACAAAATCCTCAAAATTGCACACAAAGGAAAATTGTTTTATTTTGAATTTTTGGGAGTAATTCTCATATAGGGCAAAAATCACGTGCTTACAGCTGCCCCTCTTTGTCCGAAGACACGAAGAGTTTTCGTGCAAAGATAAAGTGAGCAATTTTTGCCCATCCGAGTACTCCGTGTGAAACATTTTTTGAAAAAGATTTAACCGAACCTTTGCTTCAAAGGTTTCCTACATATCCCTGGCTAAAAGGGAATCAGGTTAATGTAGTTCGGGAAGTTTTGGTAGCTGGGACTACCATGGAACTGCGATTTTGCCGTTACAATTGCTGCATGCTGTTGCTACTGCTTTTCGATCTCTTTATTACACCGTGCCAAAAGAAAACAAGAAATTAGACTAAACTAGGAATTACAAAATCTTATCTATATTCCACTTGCTCTAGTTGCCTTGCTTTCTGGTCGGCTTGTGTTCCCCCTGGTGCTTTTCTTTCGAAAACTGCTGGGGATGATACTGGCCTTTTGCCTTTCTGAACACAAGTTTTATTATTCCGCTCTGTCTGCTGGGGACACTGCTTCCTACATTAGAGCTTGTTATGCTGGGGATTTTTTGTTGTAACCTTCCTCATTACTGACTTCTGATTTGATCTTGAAATGTATTCCTCTGTTCTGCAGGCGGGCTCCAGACTCCAACTTGACTTTTGAAAGATGAAACAACCTCCATTCTCCAGGCGGGCTCCTGACTTCAACATAATTTAAAAATATAACAACCTCCGTTCTACAGGCGAGCTCCTGTCTCCTTCAACTTTTGTTTTAAAAATAAACAACCTCCGTTCTACAGGCGAGCTCCTGACTCCAACTTAAAATTTAACAACCTTCGTTCTACAGGCGGGCTCCTGACTTCTCCAACTTAAAATAAACAACCTCCGTTCTACAGGCGGGCTCCTGACTCCAACTTAAAATTTAACAACCTCCGTTCTACAGGCGGGCTCCTAACTCCAACTTAAAATTTAACAACCTCCGTTCTACAGGCGGGCTCCTGACTCCAACTTAAAATTTAACAACCTCCGTTCTACAGGCGGGCTCCTGACTCCAACTTAAAATTTAACAACCTCCGTTCTACAGGCGGGCTCCTGACTCCAACTTAAAATTTAACAACCTCCGTTCTCCAGGCGGGCTCCTGACTCCAACTTAAAATTTAACAACCTCCATTCTCCAGGTGGGCTCCTGACTTCAACAACTTTCTCAAAATAATTCAGCCTCCATTCTCCAGGCGGGCTCCTGACTTCAACAATTTTCTCAAAATAATTCAGCCTCCATTCTCCAGGCGGGCTCCTGATTTCTTCAACTACTTAAAAATAATTCAGCCTCCATTCTCCAGGCGGGCTCCTGATTTCTTCAACTACTTAAAAATAATTCAGCCTCCATTCTCCAGGCGGGCTCCTGACTTCTTCAACTACTTAAAAATAATTCATCCCCCATTCTCCAGGCGGGCTCCTCACTTCAAAAACTTTGAAAATAATTCGGCCTCCATTCTCCAGGCGGGCTCCTGACTTCAACAACAACTTAAATGTAACACCTCCATTCTCCAGGCGGGCTCCTGACTTCTTCAACTACTTCTTTCAAAACTGGTGTTTTATTCCTCTGAAAATTGCTGGGGATAACACCGATATTTTATTTCACCAATATGTTATTTTCCTTCTTCAAAGACTATTTCCTTTAAAGTTGGTGCTTTCACTTCCCTGAAACCTGCCGGGAATAACACTGCTGGGAAATTATCTTCCTCCTTTTAAAAATGGTGGGGATGATATTGATCCATAGGTCATTGCTTTTACAACTTTGGGTTATCTTGCTTCTTCCAAGATTGTTTTTCTTTTAAAACTTGTATCTCCCTTCTTATATACTGCTGGGGATTTTATTTCCTTTAAAACTTGTGTTATCTTCTCTCTTTCCCAAATGGCTATCTGATTTCAAAAAAAAAATTCGTAATGAAATAAAATTTTCTGCCCCAGTTTAATAATCTTCTTTGTGACCCTATCTTCCTGCGGTCAATAATATTTCCCTTCCCTGCTTTAAATCAAAGAAAAATTTGTTAGTTTAAAATGGGGCGAGTGGTCATGCCACTTCTGCTGGGGATGGTTTTTCCCTTTTCTTTTCCCTGCTTTGAATCAAAGAAAAATTTGTTAGTTTAAAACGGGGCGAATGGTCTTGCCACTTCTGCTGGGGATGGTTTTTCCCTTTTCTTTTCCCTGCTTTGCTATAAAACTTGCTTGGGAGGATATTGTTTGTTGGGGCTGATATTCCTGTTGGGGATGGTTTTTGTTTCTCTTCATTCCCCGCTACGTGTTGTCCGACCATTGTGGAGCTTGGTCGAGAATCTGTCGGAGTTGTTCCTATATCTCGCAAATTTGTTGGGGATTCTCTTGGAACTTGATCCATAACTTTTTAACTGTTGTTCTTTCTGTTTTTCTCCGACTTCCCCTGGAAATTTAGTATTTTTGGGATCTAGACCCATTCGTCATTTGGTCTTGCGACAAACTTCTTTTCGCTTTGTCGCCTTATCTTTGGCCTGTCCTATTCGCATTTTGCTTTGCACCATTTTGGCCACTGGTAGTAAGCTCTGAAAATCCTTTTCAAAAACAAACTTGGGGAGGTAAAGTCTTTAAACCAAAAAATGAAAAAGTGATAATTTTAAAAGATAGAAAAAGAAGAAGTCTTTCTGAACAAATGCTGTAAAAAAGGAAAGAAAAGAACTTATCTGAATGATATAACCAATCCCAACGATCATGTCGTGCATTCCGGATTAATCAACCCAGTCTATTTGTATCAATCAACCCTTCGGACGACCTCATGTTGCTGGGGATAAACAGACACTCAACTCTTTGCCAAATACGGATCCTTTCAGCCAATCTTGTCTTGTCGCCTTATAGTGCCTTTCGAGGGGTTTTCACCAATAAGACTCTCTCATTTCTCTCAACTCCCGTCGCCTCATGGTGCCTGTGAAGGTTTTCACCGATAAGACTCTCTCATTTTATTTTATTTATCAGCTGGGGATTGGAGTGTTGTCGATATGACTCTCTTTGCTGGGGATTCTTTCGGCTATCAATTCATTTCCAACTTATGATCTTCTTCTTTGTTGGGGATCAGAGTGTTATTCCCGACTTCCATTTGCTTGACTTGGCACTTCTCGGAGGCTGATCGGGAGGTCTTTTTTGGACATCAATATGGGTTTTTGTGTATGGTTAAAAAAAGAAAAGGGGTATCAAAAGTTCAAAATAATTTTTGACTGGTAAAACAGTACAACTCTTGGAATCGAACTTTCTTTCCAAAATTACAAACACAACTTGTGCCCCAGTTTTTCTTGCTTGGGGATTTTTATTTTTTTGTTAAACTATGACCGAGCCATGAGGCGCCTACGTATCCTTCTTCGAGGAATCAGGTCAAACGTAGTTCCCAATTCCTTTGTTTTTCTTGTGACTTTTCTTTTGTCTTTATTATCATTATTTTTCTCCTTTTTCTTTTTCTTTTATTTTAATTACTGATTCCAAAAGAGGGATATGAAAGAATAAATAAGGCTAAAAAGGGGAAGCAAAGGTTAAAGTGTTTGAATAGAAGAAAGAATTGCCTCCGTCATTTCATTCTCCGATAAATGCCAACCACAAACAACAATTACAATCAAAAGAAATCATACATAATATCTCTTAACTGCGTCAGAATTGATAGCCATGTCGACGTATTTCCCGTCGATATCTGTTAAACATAAAGCGCCATTGGACAACACTCTGGTTATAAGGAACGGTCCTTGCCAATTCGGGGCGAACTTACCTTTTGCTTCGGCCTGATGTGGTAGGATTCGTTTCAACACCTGCTACCCCACCTCAAATTTTCTGGGGTGCACCTTCTTGTTGTAGGCTCTCGCCATTCTCTTTTGATATAACTGGCCATGACACACAGCTGCCAATCTCTTTTCATCAATCAAGTTTAACTGTTCCAAACGGGTTTTGACCCACTCGTCATCATCAATCTCAGCCTCAGCGACAATCCGAAGGGATGGAATTTCAACTTCCGCTGGTATTACTGCTTCAGTTCCATATACCAATAAATAAGGAGTTTCCCCTACCGAAGTATGGATAGTGGTGCGATAACCCAACAATGCAAATGGTAATTTTTCATGCCATTGTCTGGATCCTTCTACCATCTTCCTCAGTATCTTCTTGATGTTCTTGTTGGCTGCTTCAACAGCTCCATTCGCCTTGGGACGATATGGTGTGGAATTACGGTATGTAATCTTAAACTGTTGACATACCTCTTTTATCAAATTACTGTTAAGATTAGCACCATTATCCGTGATGATCACTTTTGGGACCCCAAATCTACAGATGATATGGGAGTGAAAAAAATCCACCACTGTTTTCTTGGTTACTGACTTGAAAGTTTTAGCTTCAACCCACTTAGTGAAATAGTCGATGGCCACCAGAATGAAACTATGACCGTTGGTAGCTGCCGGCTCAATAGGTCCAATGACATACATGCCCCATGCAACAAATGGCCATGGTGCTGACATTATATGCAATTCTGTCGGCGGAGAATGAATCAAATCTCCGTGTATCTGACATTGATGGCATTTCCGCACGAAACTGCTACAATCACGCTCCATAGTGATCCAATAATACCCTGCTCGAAGAATCTTCTTCGCCAATACATATCCGCTCATATGTGGCCCACAAACTCCAGCATATACCTCTGTCATAACTATCGTGGCTTGACTGACATCTATACATCTCAGCAATCCCAAATCTGGGGTTCTTTTGTACAACACTCCTCCACTGAGGAAGAAACCATTTGACAATCGCTAAATGGCTCTTTTTTGATCTCCGGTGGACTACTCCGGGTATATCCCCATCCTGAGGTACTCCTTGATGTCATAAAACCATGGCTCGCCATCCACTTTTTCCTCTATCATGTTGCAATAAGCATGCTGATCACGAACCTGGATATGCAACGGGTCAACATGAATTTTGTCTGGATGATGCAACATTGATGCTAAAGTGGCCAATGCATCGGCAACCTCATTGTGAAATCTTGGGATGTGTCTAAACTCCACTGATCAAAATCTCTTGCTCAGACCGTGCAAACATTGTCGATATGGTATGAGCTTCAGATCCCGTGTTTCCCATTCACCCTGAATCTGATGCACCAGGAGGTCCGAGTCTCCTAAGACCAAAATGTCCTGGACATCCATGTCTGCAGCTAGTCGCAGACCCAAAATGCATGCCTCATACTCAGCCCTGTTGTTGGTACAATAGAAACACAACTGAGTCGTAATAGGTTAATGACGTCCTGTTTCAGAAATAAGTACCGCTCCTATTCCAACTCCCTTCGCATTTGCTGCTCCATCAGAGAAAAGCTTCCAACCTGGTTCCTCAGGTAATTCCAACTCATCTATATGCATTACTTCCTCGTCAGGAAAATACGTCCTCAACGGCTCGTATTCTTCATCAACAGGATTCTAAGCCAAGTGATCGGCCAGCGCTTGGGCCTTCATGGCTGTCCTCGTTACATAGACAATGCCAAACTCCGTGAGTAATATTTGCCATTTCGCTAACCTCCCTGTGGGCATAGGCTTCTGGAAAATATACTTTAGTGGATCCAAGCGGGAAATGAGATAAGTGGTATATGAGGACAAATAATGCTTCAATTTCTGGGCCACCCAAGTTAGGGCGCAATATGTCTTCTCGAGTTGAGTGTACTTAACCTCATATACTGTAAACTTCTTGCTGAGATAATAGATGGCTTGCTATTTCCTTCCTGTAATGTCGTGTTGTCCCAACACGCAGCCAAACAAATTCTCCAGGACTGTTAGATAAAGAATTAACGGTCTCCCCAGCTCAGGTGGAACCAACACAGGTGGATTTGATAAATATCCTTTGATCTGGTCAAATGCCTCCTGACATTCTGCCGTCCATTCTATCGCAGCATCCTTCTTCAGTAGCCGAAAAATGGGTTCACAGGTTGCTGTGAGTTGAGCAATAAATCTGTTGATGTAATTCAACCTTCCCAACAGACTCATTACTTCTGTCTTGTTCTTCGGCGGTGGAAAATCTTGGATAGATTTGATCTTTGACGGGTCCAACTCAATACCTCGCCGACTGACGATGAATCCCAAAAGCTTCCCAGATGGAACACCAAATGCACATTTGGCCGGGTTGAGCTTAATATCATACCTTCGAAGTCTTTGAAAAAATTTCCTTAGGTCTGCTACATGGTCTTCCTGACACTTGGACTCACGTACACCTCAATCTCTTTGTGGATCATGTCATGAAACACAGTGGTCATTGCTCTCATGTACGTTGCCCCGACATTCTTCAAACCAAATGGCATTACCCGGTAGCAATAAGTCCCCCATGGCGTGATGAATGTCGTCTTTTCCGCATCTTCTTCATCAATCAGAATCTGATGATACCCAACATAACAATCTACAAAAGATCCGATCTCACGTCCGGCACAATTGTCGATCAAGATATGGATGTTGGGTAAAGGAAAGTTGTCCTTTGGACTCGCCCTGTTCAGATTGCGGTAATCGACACACACCCTGATCTTCCCATCTTTCTTCGGTACTGTCACCACATTAGCCAACCAATCAGGATATCGAGTGACCCGAATAACCTTTGCTTGCAGCTCCTTGGTTATTTCTTTTTTAATCTTCACACTCATGTCTGTTTTGAACTTCCTCAATTTCTTCTTGAGGGAGGGCATGCCGGGTGAGTGGGCAATTTATGAACCACTAAATCCATGCTTAACCCCAGTATGTCATCATACGACCATGCAAAAACATCTTTGAACTCAATAAGTGTTTTGATTAATTCTTCCCTGATATTTGGTGCAATGTGGATGCTTATTTTAGTTTCCTTGATATCGACTGCATCCCCTAAATTGATGGCTTCTGTGTCATTTAAGTTAGGCTTGGATTTTTCTTCAAACTGGCTTAACTCTCTGTTTATCTCCTCGAAGGCTTCATCCTCATCGTATTCCGATTCATTATCATAATCGACCTCTTGTATAGTTAGTTCGGAATCAGAATGATCTTTCAGACTAGGTTGAAGATCCGTTGTGCATGCCATGTCGTTAAGACCAGTATAAAGAGAACTGTTCAGAAAAAGAAAAGAAGGAAACAAAAATTAAAAATAAAATAAAATAAAGAATGAAGAAGAAACTTTTCATTTTATTGAATTATGGGATAACAAGATTTCACACTTTTTTGAGCAATAATAAATAAAAAGGAATCTGGATTACAACCTTGGAATAATCCAGAAAACAAGAAGGAAAATCAGAGCCAACTACCAGGACTCCCTCCAAGTAGGAAGAGGAGTAGCTGTCCAATTGTTGACATTGGCCCTAGGCCCCACAAACTGTACGTCTGCCTTACTGGAACCCTCTCCAGCTTCTATCATGTTTACATATGCGAACATTCTTTCAAAGCCCTCATTCAAATCTCCATCTGGCCCGATCAAGGATCCAAGAACTTCCGGGACTGGTAACTTTCTGCACCCTGCTTTGACAAATGATCTGGACAGGCGTGGGATTGGCTTAGGAAGGACCCAGACTCTTTTCTTCAACTTGCGGGCCCGCTTTACATCCGTTGTGGTAGGCTTGAATCCCAACCCAAAAGTATCCAGGTTCTTGGGCAAAGAAACTGGCTGGACCATTCCCTGCAGATCAATACCTAGACCTTTTCCTGGTACAAACCCGCTTTTCAACATCTCTGAGGCTATCATGAAGGTTGCAGCTGTGATTCTGGGAAGTGGAAGGCCCCCACCTTCAGGAATTTTGTCTACTGAGACTGCTTCAAAAACATGATAAACCCATGGGCCCTTGTCATCGTCGGTTTCTATGAAGGGCACAATAGCATCACTGACGGCATGTGTGCCGTCTTCCCCGTGTACCACAATCTCTTGTCTATCCCATTCAAATTTGACTATTTGATACAGTGTAGAAGGCACTACTTTAGCTGCATGGATCTAGGGTCGTCCCAACAAAAGATTGTATGACACCGCCACATCTATCACTTGAAATTCCATGGTGAACTCGACTGGACCAATGGTTAATTCCAGTACGATATCACCCACTGTGTCAGTACCGCCCCCATCAAAACCTCGGACGCAGACGTTGTTCTTGTGGATCCTATCATCAGCAACCTTTAGTTTGTTTAGAGTGTCCAAATGACAGATATTAGCACTTGACCCATTATCAATTAGTACTCGAGTGACCACCGAGTCTTCGCATTTCACAGTTAGGTAGAGTGCTCTGTTGTGTTCTGTACCCTTTACTGGTAACTCATCGTCAGAGAATGTCATTCGGTTTACCTCGAAGATCTTGTGCACTATTTTCTCCAAATGGTTCACTGAGAGCTTGCCCGGGACATGGGCTTCGTTCAGAATCTTCATTAAGGCCTGGCAATGATCGCTTGAATGGATCAACAAGGATAGCAACGAAATCTGGGTTGGAGTCTTTCTCAACTGCTCTATAGTTGAGTAGTCCTATGCCATCATATTCTTTAAAAACTCCTCTGCTTTTTCCTCCGTCACTGGCTTCTTTATTGTTACAGGATTGGTCCTTCTCAATTCTGCGGGAACAAAACACCTTCCCGAACGAGTTAACCCCTGAGCCTCGCATACTTCTTCCACAACCTCCTTCCTTTTATGCATCACTGCCACTTGACTGTAGCTCCATGGAACAGCTTTCTCATTTGTTATCGGCAACTACATTACTGGCCTGATAACAACTGGTTCTACGTGGACCCCCTTCACCACCAACACTGGTTTGCTTGATACTCCCTGCAGCACTGCCCTGACTGACTCTGGCTTCTTCGCAGCAACAGACGAACCTTTCCCCACTACCACAAATGGCTTGTCATCTACCTTTCCCGACTGTACCACTGCCTTTCCACTGGTCGACTTTTCGTTAGGACTGGCGCGAATCATCATTACCGCTTGTGAGGGTGTTTTAGGTTTCCCTCCTTCGTGCACTAGTTCGATCATGTGGGCCTCATGGTGCACCGGTAACGTGTTTTCATTGATGTTGGGTGCCTCTGGTGCCTGAACCTCGATCCTATTTGTGTCAATAAGATCTTGTATGGTAGTCTTCAACTTCCAACACTTCTCAGTATTATGCCCGGGAGCTCCCGAACAATATTCACAGCTTACTGAATGGTCCAGATTTCTAGGAAAGGGATTTGGCAATTTGGGTTCAACAGGACTTAATAAGCCTATCTGCCTCAACTTGTGAAACAGAGTAGTATAGGTTTCTCCCAATGGAGTGAATGTTCTCGGCTTCTGCATCCTTTCGTTTCTAAAAGCCTGATTTCTGCGGAAGCTTGGCCCTGAAGAATTCCTGTAGGCCCTTGGTGGTGGATATGTGTTTTGTGGAGGTGGATATGTATGTTGGGGAGCCGGCGTACGCCATTGCGGACGAGCTGGAGGCTGGGTGTAAGTTTGGGCGTGATGGACGGAGAAATGGGGCTCTTGTGGTGGATAATAGGGTTGTGGAGGGTTGTATGGATTGTGTGGATAATTTGGGTAATGGGGTCTTGTTTGGTAGCGAGGGGCTGGACCTCTTGATCTGGACCAAGTACCTGCTTCGGCTGTTGCGACCTACTCTCTCTTCTTTTTCCCGAGCGTACCTCCTGTGCCGCTTTGGATAGCCTGAGTTGTGGCCTTGATCGCCGAATAACTCATTATCTTGTTGGACCTGAGTCACTTTTCAACCATGCCGCCCATTTTTACTACTTCATTGAAAAATTTACCAACTAACGTCACCAGGTGACCAAAGTAAGTTGGCTCCAAAGTTTGTAAGAAGTAGTCCACCATTTCTCCTTCCCTCATTGGTGGATCGACTCTTGCTGCTTGTTCTCTCCAACGGAATCCGAATTCCCTAAAGCTCTCTCCAGGCTTTTTCTCCAGTTTTAACAGTGTGAGACGGTCAGGGACGATCTCAATGTTATACTGGAAATGACCTGCAAATACTTGTGCTAGATCGTCCTAGGTGTACCACCTGCTAGGATCCTGCCTCGTGTACCACTCCAATGCAGGCCCGCTCAAAATTTGACCGAAATAGGCTATCAACAGCTCATCCTTTCCACCTGCCCCTCTCATCTTACTACAGAAACCTCGTAGATGAGCCATGGGATCACCATGTCCCTCATATAGATCAAATTTTGGCATCTTAAAACCTGCCGGCAATTGAACATCAGGGAAGGGACACAGATCTTTATAAGACACACTGACTTGGCTGCCCAATCCATGCATATTCCTGAAGGATTGCTCCAGGCTTTTCACTTTATGGAGCACTTCATCCTGCTCCGGATTCTTAGCTGGCCTCTCAATTTCTGTCAGGAGCTGAAGGTGAGGGGTGTAAGTGTATGGCTCGGGTGCTTTGAAGGTGAGTTCAGGAGGATAGTATTGATTGTCGTGAACCTAAAACACTGGTTCATCGAATGATTTTTGCAATGTGGCGGGTGGAGGTGCCACGAAAATAGGAACAGCTGGTGGAGGAGGGTTTTGTTTGGGTGGATAAGCTTGGAGATTATAGGAAGTTTCCCCTTGATAGTATTGGGCAATGGGGAAGCTCGTTGATGGACCAGTGGAAGGGTGTTCCGGAGTTCGAGCTGGTGAAAGGGTAGGAGTAGGGGGAAGTATTGGTGGTGTTTGTCCCTTAGCCCAGGCTAGGTGCATCCTAGCTATCTCTTGTCTCAACCTGTCTACTTCCTCCTTCATCATTTGCATCTCCGTTTTTTCCTCCTCAACACTTTTGTCCGAACCAGACATACTTTCCGGAATGGGCCCTTTTGATCTTGTGTGGTAATGGTAATCTGCCAGAACATTCTAACGAGCTAACTGTTTTGAAATCTCTTTCTCTGATATTAACAACAAACTTGTTAGCGTTAGAGTTTAACACATATTGCAATTTCACATTGGGGAATGCAATGTTCCTGGGCAGTTTAACCATTTCTAACATGTTTTTGCTTCGATTGCATACGTCATTTCGGCTTACTCTTTCCTTTTATGTCCTTATTCCTTTCACAATGCCTCTTTTTCTTTTTAGTGATGGTCTAATCTTATGTGAATTGACTACGTATCATGTCCCCGCATGAATCAGACCGGGCGTAGTTCTGCCACATAACTGTGAAAGCAAATTTTGGGAATCTTCCATTTTCTTTACTGAAACATTATAATACAAACTAAACATTTTTTGGAAAGAACAAACCTAAGGTAAAACCAAATAAAAAAAGTACTAACATGTTTTGATGAAAAGAGAATATACAGACAGACAACAGACTCTAAAACAAAACACTAACTCGAACTATAAATACATTAAGGCTCCAAAAGTTGGTACCCGCGAGGCATCGTTCGGCCTTGCTGCGGGCTTAGGTGCGAGATCCCTTTCAAGTTGCTCCAGCTCGTACATTGTCCGCTTGACGAAAATCATTACTGCTGATATGAAAGTAGCACGGGTCATTTCTTCACACTCTCGACATTTCCTCGTGATAGCACGAGCAATAGTCAGAATCTTGTTTCTGGTTTGATATTTCTCTAGGTGTAGGCGTTCTATCTGATCCCTTATAACCTTCAAAACCCGAGAATCATGTAGATGTTGTTTCCGTAACTGCTGTATTTCGCCTTCCATTGAGGACATCAGATTACAGCAATGTTTACTCTCGGTTTCAAAAGCCTTGGCTTGTTTAGCCGCCTTGCTCTCTAGGGTGGCCACCTTCCTTTTTAGACCGACAATGTTTTTTTCATAATCTTTCCTTGCCTGTGGTAGGTACTGTGTGCGCACTTTCGTTCTCTTTGCCCATTGTACCTAGAGTTATGCTATGGTACCCTCAGATTTCTTCAAATCATCCCGGCACTCACTGATTTCTTTTTTAGTCCGTAAAGCAATCTTTCATCCGACCGACTCCTTTACTGATTGTCAGCATCTATCCTCATTTGTCGGATCTGAGCCTTGAGAGCCTAATTTGCTTGGGCTAACATGTTCTTCTCTCCCTCATCGGCAGCAACTTGCACCTTGTTCTCAAATTTCAAATCCTTGATCTGTTATTTCAGCTTGCCTACCTCGGCCCGATATTTGCGCTCTTTGGCCAACCAGTCTCACGGTTCTTGTGACGCCTCAACGAACTCTTGAATGTGAGGTTTTTTGGTTGGCATTTCGTGCTCAAGTTCTCTCATGTACCAAGCAAGGTATCCTGGCGCCACTTCGCCTTTGGCCTGATCCTGCACACAAGTATCTGCTTTTAAATATTGGCATTCACTCTAGATCTGACGAACTCTTGCTTCAAGGAATTGTCCGTCAGGGCTAATCTCGATTACTTGAGCATTAAGATCTTCTTCCTGAGGCACTGTTTGGCATCTCCCGAGTTGTCTCAAAGCCCGATATGGCGCGTAAGGCTGAATGCTTTTGAGCCTCATCAATAGAAAGTGGGCCCTAGCTGCCGGCATATGGATAACCTCATCCACGGGCAACCATCCTAGTGTGCACTGTATTTGGCTGGCGGTGAGGGTCCGAAAGAATAATGTCCATGCTGTAACTCCCTCAGGTAGACTGGCCCCCTGGATTCTTGTGTAGAACTCTTCTATACAAGTTTTCTTTGAGGAACCATAACTCAAGAGCTGGGAACGGTGGCAGAGATGCTCAGTCATCCATATTTGTAGCAACAAAGTTACACCCCTCGAAGAAACTCCCTCTGGCTTTGCAGGCCGTGAGAGCTCTGAAGATATCAGATACTATCATAGGTGCAAGAGTGCTTTTGTCTTGAATGAGCAAAGTACTAACAACCCCGGTTATTTTCAGATCAATGTTTCCGTCTTTCCTTGGAAATACCAAAAGGCCCAAAAAGGTTACCATAAAAGCCACTCGTCTATGCTCGTCCCACTTCTGATGGTTACCCTTGCTGCATAACTTGTTGTCCGGGTTGTTAAATCCCCCGACATGACCGTATCTGTCGTATATGAAGCGTGAATTACAAAAACCTGCGGCCAAATCTGGGTTGTGGACCGTCCTAGGTATTTTTAACGAATCCAAGAAACGATGCACAGTGACAGCTCTTGGAGCAACCAAGTATTTTTGCCTCAACGGAACTTCAGCATTTCTGATGTACCCGACTATTTCCTCCAAAGTCGGGGTGAGTTCAAAATCGGAGAAGTGGAAGACATTGTGCGCCAGGTCCCAGTAAGTGATCAAAGCTCTTATGATATCCCCCCGAGGCTGGATTTCCAATAAACCCGTAAGACCTTTCAGATATTTCTTGACATCATTTTGCCCTTCACTACCTAAATCATCCCACCATAATCGCAACTTGAAAGAGATTTTGGTCATTATTGAAAAATGTTCATTTTGCATCGTGCTCATCCTGCACATTTATTAGGGTGATTAAGAAATACAATTTATTTGACCAAATCAAATTGGCTATTTTTTAATTTTTCACAGATTAAAAGAAAGATTCGGCTCTGCACACGGCTTTTCAGCACTTCGGGAACGAAGATTTTAAAGCTGGGTGAGTCAGCCGGTCAAAAATCCAAAAATTACTATAAGTGGTTGTTCACGCAAAGTCAGCCTTCCGGCGTCCCTTTCGGGAACATTCAGTTATTTTTGTCAAAACGGCATCACCCGACTTATGTTGACAATTAAAATCTGACATTTTGTTTTTTGTTTTTTGTTTTTTTTTGGCTTTTTTTGTAAAAGGGGAGGTTGGACCCGATGAGGATTGCCTACGTATCTCACATCCTGTGAGAATCAAATCGGCGTAGTTCGGGCCGATAAAACAGACTTCTTTTGAAAACAAGACTCTTTTTTATTGACAAATAAAAAATATTTTTCATAAACAAAACTCTTTTTTTTTCTTTTTCTCTTTTATTTTTCATTTTCTCAAAAATTTGGCAGAGTTTCGACAC
This sequence comes from Nicotiana tabacum, assembly GCF_000715075.1. Classification (NCBI taxonomy): domain Eukaryota; kingdom Viridiplantae; phylum Streptophyta; class Magnoliopsida; order Solanales; family Solanaceae; genus Nicotiana; species Nicotiana tabacum. Next base: position 83,178,616 of record NC_134095.1, read on the forward strand.
TATTTGGACACTAGTTTTTAAAACAGGCGATTTAACTCTTTTTAACCCTCGTACCTCTATCTCTCTTTCCTCAAAAATCCGGTCAACACGCAAGTCCGAAGCAAATAAATGCACAAGTAGAAGCAAGTAAGATGCATCAGGATAGTCATTTTCATGTTTGGTGCACCTGTCCTAGACAGACCCAACCCCTGTGTTGAGCCTCCAAAGTTAAATGCACATGATAAAAACAAACGTTCCTACTAGGGATCCGGCATGAAGCTGAGTTATTCTAGGTTCATAACCTGGGTATTTGTTCTAGACTGTATACCCGAGCGGACAACTCGAGTCGAGGAGGGGGCTACGTACCGGGGACCCGCGGGATCGTCCGGCTTTGTAACTTGTCCGGCCTCTTTCTTATTTCAAAGTATGACACTAACATAATAGGGAGTCTCGACTAGCAAGCACATCCTCGGAGGTAAGAAGAGAAGGGTTTCAGCACAGTTTATATACAGTTCAGATAATATCAAATCGGTAAAAGCAGCATTTGGCACATTAGGCCCAAACATGTAAAAATCAGACAATAAACAAAGCCAAATAAAACAATTATTCCAAGCTCGAATTCTTGAACCCTGAACCAGAGATTCTGAGTGTTTATTTGTCCCCAGCAGAGTCGCCAGAGCTGTCACACCTCCTTTTTTGCCCGCGCCGCCCAAAAGGGACGCGGAAGGGAGTTTTTTTCAATTAAAGGACAGTCGAAACGGGATTTATTTATTCAATTCAGAGTCGTCACTTGGGAGATTTATGGTGTCCCAAGTCACCGGTTGAATCCCGAATCGAGGAAAAGAATGACTCTGTTTAACAGTCTGCGCACTAGAAATCCGGATAAGGAATTCTGTTAACCCGGGAGAAGGTGTTAGGCATTCCCGAGTTCTGTGGTTCTAGCACGATCGCTCAACTGTCATATTCGGCTTGATTATGTGATTTTATACAATTATGAACTTATGTGTAAACTTTAAACTCTTTACCGCTTTTATTATTATTATTATTATTTTAATGGAGAATTACAACATTGTGAAAAAAGTATCTCAAACCACGTCACATCAATTTACCCGTGGTTATCCACACATTTCGACTCTGTTGAGATTTGGATTTGGGTCACATAAATGTGCACCCGAGTTTAAGAAAGTAAATTATTAAAGGCGCCTCCTAAAGCGGCTAGCGTATCATTATTTTGGATAAAGCCGTGAAATTTGCTAAACGACCGATCCCGAAGTCTATACAATTATTAACCAATTATTGAGGGCCCCACAACTTGTGGGTTTTATTGGGCGAGGCTCATCTCATTTATTTTTAAAGGATAATCCTAAAGTGCCTATATTTTTTCTATTAAATTTGTGTCTAAAAATGAAAGAGAAAAGGTCCTAATTTATTTACATGCTTACGAGTTATTATAGTCGGGTTCCGAACTCAATTTGTTAAATCAAGAATGTAAACATAATATGGACAGAAAAGAAAGGGCAACGTGGGCCCAGGCCCAACATGTATGGCACAAAACTGGACCTGGGCCATCTCATTCACATGTTACTACCTAGTTACATTATACTACGCATGCTCAAAGTTTGTCAAATTAAAAAAATACTTGGCAATCTAATTTTAATCCTAAACCATTTACATGCTGAAATTAATCAATAGTATCTAGATAAACAATATTCCTACAAGTTCCGAAACGGGCTATTCGTTTAATAAGCTAACTGTTGAATGTTTAAGAATAGTCTAAATCAGCTAACATGCTTTTTGAGACATGATAATCATCAAACAATAACGAACTAACTGAACAGAGCTACTACACCATTTATTTATTTTTAAGTAATACATAGACAGTTCGTCTACTAAGCTACTGTCAGATGTTCCATTATATATATTAAACAACTACATGATTCTGATTAGAGGAGGCTAAATAATAAATATATACAACTAAAATTCAGAATATAACTAAGATAAATTCAGAACTTCAACTCTTCATTTCATATTTATGCTTCATGTTTCAGCTTACAGTAACTAGCGTGTCAATTGTGTACCTCATATTGGAAGTAAAAGAAGAGGAAGATCAGCAGAAATGCAGTAGCATATAACAACAGCAACAGCAGCAGCAAATTGAACACCCAGGGACAGATCTTAAAACCAACAGAGATGATTCCACAACCAGTAACAGATTCAAGAATAACCCAACAACAAACAATACCAAAAACCCAAGCTGAAACCCAAGAATTCAATGAAACAGCACTCCAGAACCAAAAGAAAACCCAAGAAGACCAATATGAAAATCAGTAGTACCAAATGCAAACCACAGAAGCAGTAACAATATTCTGATTCTCAGTAGTAAAGAAAGGCTTTACTTTCAGTTTTTAATTCTCAAAGACTGAATTTTTTAAGTTCTGACAAATCAGTTTTCTTTTAAACTTAAGTTCTATATTTATGATGATCAAAATACCCTCCTTAATTACGTCCAAGTCTGCTCTATTTATGCCTCATAACAGACCCCTTAATCAATTAAACAAATAATAAAACAATCCACTTTTTCTTACCAAACCCACTACTACATAAAAAAAATGCAATTGTTATTTTATTTAATCAACTTTTCTTCAGCCCCGTAATCCTACTATGTCTTGTTCCCCATTATTGATTAAACAAATGCATTATTCCCCACTACCACATGTCTTGTCCCCTACTATATTATTTTAATACCTTATTTTAATATTATTAGCTTAGTGGATAGAGCACTCAAAATAAATAATTGTTCCGATTTTCAATTCCAAAAATACCCCTCTGAAATTACTGAAATTACCATTCTACCCCCATCAACTATAACCAATTCACCTAATCAATTCTAACCAAAATACAACAGCTATAACCAATTCCTAATCAAATTCAATCAACAAATTCAGACTAAATGATGAACAACAAAGAAACAACTGGAATTATTTTGACTGAACAATATTTTTTAACAACAAACCTACTTTCAGATTCAACAACAATAACAAACAAGTATATTCAAATCACTGAGCTCAAATTCAAATTAAACATAAACAGAACAAATAAACAGATTCAAATCACTAAACTCAATAATCAATTGAACCTCAAACTAAATCTAACAATATTAGAACCAAGATGAAGGATTCAAGTTATTAAACTAACACACTTCTATATTAAAACTAAATTCTTTTAAATGAATAAAAATAAACTGAAGAAATAATCAAGAAATGATAAACCACGAACAAGAAAGAAACAAACATATATTGATTTCAGATCCGAGAATATCAAGCAAAATACAGACAGAAATGAGACTTAAACCAACTAACCGGATTGGAACAACGACGAACTCGAACGAAAACCAATCTGCCCGGAAACTTTGCAACCAAAACAACTCGAATCTGCCCGGAAATTTTGTATATTTTTCGGTTGATTTCAAGCGATGAAACTGAACGACGAAGATGACCACGAACTGGACGATGAAGACGACCATGAACTGGATGACGACCATGACCACGAACTGGACGACGAAGACGACCACAAACTGGATGACGAAGACGACCACGAACTGGACGAAAATGATCCGGAGTTCGCCGGACTGCTGCTGGGCGTGAGGAGCAGATGTGTTGCTGCTTTGGTAGTTATTTTGGAGGGTTGATGACGAAGAAGAAGCAACCATGGTGGCTGACTGGTGCTCGACGGAGAAGAGAAGGAGGGACGACGTGGGGAGGGGGGCAGTTTGGAGGAGGTGGGGGGTTGAACGGAGGAGGGGTTGGTTTTTGAGTGTTGTTATGGTTGCTGGAGACGGGTGGTGTGGTGGTGGCTGGTGGACTGGAGGGGTCGTTTTGAGGGTGGTCACCGGGCAGCCATGGGAGGGAATGGTGGAGGGGAAGGGGGGTGGCTTGGGGAAGATGAAGAGGAGATGGGGGCGGGTAGTTTAGGTTTAGTTTTTTTTTTCAAAAAATGAAAAATGGAAGAAGGGGGGGTGTTTGTTTGGGGTTATGGGGAAGACCGGGTGGGGTCGACCCGGTAGGAGTTTATTTGGTTTGGGCCTAGTTGATTTAAATTAAAAGGTGGCCCAATCCGATATTCTTCTTATTTCCCATGCTTTTTTTTCTTCTTTTTTTTTCTTAAACTAAAACTAAATTCTAAAAATCCTAAATTATCCTATAGAACATAATTAGTTTATAAAAGTTCAAATTAATTCTCAATAATAATTAACACACAATTAAATAGCAATTACGATAAAATCACACAATTTGGACATTAAATGCTAAAAATGCAACGTACATTATTTTTATGATTTTTTGTTCTTGTAAACACAAACTTAATTGCTCCTAATTGTAGAATTAAATTCTAAATGCAAATGCGACATATTTTTGTATTTTTTATTAATTTAACAAATAAACATGCATGGACAAATACAAATAATTATAAAAAAAATGCCACAAAATCCTCAAAATTGCACACAAAGGAAAATTGTTTTATTTTGAATTTTTGGGAGTAATTCTCATATAGGGCAAAAATCACGTTCTTACAAGTACTGGTTGTCATGAGTCTGGAACAGGGGTTCACTGGAAGATCGATGTAATGTAGCAGGTGGAGGTGCCACAAAAACAGGCGTAATTGGTGGGGGAGGGTATTGGACTTGTTTGGGTGGTGGAGCTTGAGAAGTATGGGAAGTGGCGCCATGACATTGTTGGTAGAGGGGAAAGGCCGGAGATGAGTTCACAGTGGGAGGCTCCAGAGGTTGGGCTAATGGTGGGATATAAGCAGGGTTGGCGGGATAAACCGGTGGTGGATGCCCCTTCGCCTAGGATTGGTACATTTCAGCCATCTGTTACTTCAACTTATACATTTCTTCCCTCATTGCATTAACGTCCAATTCTTCCACTTCTTTCGATGGGTCGACAATACTTGTTTCTGATTCCTGGTTGGCCATATTCAGCCTATCTTTCGATCAGGTGTTGTACGAGTGAGTTGCCAGAATGCCAATCAATTAACCACCTGTCTGGACTCAATGCATCAATAACAACTTTGTTAGCGATTAAGTTTTAACATATTGGCAACCGCATATTGGGCATGAATGCACCTAAACAGTTAACTGTCTCTACTATGTATCTGATCAGTTGCATGCGTCATCCCGGCCTTTTAATTGCAATCTTCCCCCTTTTCTTTCTTTTTGTTTCCTTCCTTTCTCTCTTGCCTCTGTTCTCTTCCTTGTTTTATTCTCTCTTGAATTCTTATTTTTCTTTTTTCTTTCTTGTTTTTCCGCTCTTTTCTTTTCTCTATTCTCTTGTTTTTCCGCTCTTTCTTTTCTTTACTCTCTTGTTTTTCCCCTCTTTCTTTCTCTCTTTTATTTGGTTACGGTCGAATCCTATGGAGATTGACTATGTATCATGACCCCGCATGAATCAGACCAAGCGTAGTTCTTGGGGATAAGTGTTAAATAAAGTAAAAAATATTTTGGGATTTTTAGTTTTCATATATATAAAAAAACGCTATTACAAAGACTGAAACTAACAGACTCGAAAGAAACTAACAGACTCTGATGAAAGAACGAGATACAGACCCAAAAAACAAACAACCCACATACTCTGATAACAGAAATACAGACTCCAAAACAATTGGCAGACTTTAACGGAAAGAAAATACAAACTCAAGAAATCACGAATACATCAGTGCCTCAATTGTCCCCGGGACTCGCGGGGCATCATTCGGCCATGCTGCGGGCCGACTCACTAAATCCCCCTGAAGGTGGTAGAGATCTTCCATTACCCGGCGAACAAAAATCATCACAGTAGCGAAGAACATAGATCTAGTCATATCCTCACAGCTACTGCACTTCATTGCGATATAGTTGGCGACCCTTTTGACAAGCTCTCTTATGACGCCCTTCTCTTGCAACAAACGCCCAATTTGTTCGTTTCTGGCTTCCAAAGTTCGTTCGGCTATCTGGTTCTGCTCTTGGAGTTGTTGCAAGTCTCTTTCTAGCTGTGCCATTAAGGCATAACAATGTTCTCTTTCAGAATTAAATTTTTTGGCTTGTTTAGCCATTTCACCCTCGAGGTTGCCAATTGCCTTTTCCCAACCTGTGACCCCTTTTCATATTTTTCTTTCATCTGTTGAACGAAAGTTGCACGCCTTTCGGCGCTTTTAGCCAACCTCGCCCGTGCTTTTGCTAGTTCAAACTCAGCTTTCTGCAAGTCATCTTTATAGTCACGTACCTTTTGAGTAAGGTTATAAATGAGCCTTTCATCTTTCCTGCTTCGGCCTGGGTTCTCGGCTTCAATTTTCAACTGTCGAACCTGAGCTCTGAGGGTTTCATTTTCCCGCACCAATCTTCTCCTTTCACCTTCGGCCTCTTGTGCCTACAAATCATTGTTGAAGGTGACATTTCTCAACTCTTCTTGTAGACCATGGATGATGGACTTATATTCTTTTTCCTTCTCCCCCCAAGCTAACCTCTTGAATTTTATCATCAAAGGCTTGAACATGAGGCCTTTTGGCGGGCCTTTCGGGCTCTGGCTCGTCGTTTACATAAGACATTTTCTCAAACCAAGCAACATAATTTGGATCTACTTCCCCCTTGGCGATGTCTGGTACCTGGGTGCCATTTTTTAGATACTGCCAGCTATTCCAATTCTGCTAAACTACAGCCTCGGGCAATGCAGCTTCTGGATGTAACTCTATGACCTGGGTGCTTAGATCTTCATCTTCAGGCACAATCTGATACCTTCCCAATTGCCTCAAGACCCTCTACGGTACATATGACTAAATACTCCTTACGCCCATTAACCTCATGTAGCCTTTGGTAGCAGTCATATAGATGGCTTCTGTCCTTGGGAGCCATCCTATAGTCCACTCGACCTGACTTGCGTTAAGAACTTTCAAGCGAGAGACCCATGCTTCAAACCCTTCTGGTGCGTTATAATCTTTTATCCTCTCCTCGTAACTAGTGATGAAGTTATTCGGGCTCGAACCATAACTTATGAATCTGGGATGATGGCGAAGGTGCTCGATCAACCACATTTGCAGAAGGATGCTGCAACCTTCAAAAAATTAAGCCCCTGCTTTGCATAGAGTCAATGCCCGATAAATATCTGCCAGCACCAACGGGGCAAGTGTATGATCTTCCTTGGTAGTCAGGATTTGTGCAATTCTAGCCATACGAATATCCACCGTCCCTTTCTCATTTGGAAAAACCATGATCCCCAAGAATGCCACAATAAATTCGAATCGGCGATGAATCTGCCAAAGGCCCTTGTGTTGCTTGTTGCTCAGACCTTTTTCATGCATTTCAAAACTAGCAGAGTGCCCGAACCTGAAGCATAAAAAATGGAAAGCACAACACCCGTTGCTCACACGTTCTTTATTCGTCTGTTTACTAATATTCAGGAGGTCAAAGAACTTGTGCACCGATGGAGCCCTTGGAAATATAAGTCGTTGCTTCCTCAAATCCCGTCCGAATTCAATGTACCCGGTTATCTCCTCCAAAGTAGGGGTGATCTCAAAATCCAAGAAACGAAAGACATTGTGGACGGGATCCCAGAAAGTTACCAAAGCTTTGATCAGATATTCCCGTGGTTTGATCTCAAAGATGCCTATAAGAGCACCCAGGTGCTTTGTCACCTATTTCTGACCATCTTCGTCTAGATCATTCCACCACATATGCAAGTGTAGCCAAGCCTGTTCCCTGACCACTTCTGGCGGTTCCTGGATGGTATTCATTTGTTCCTGTGGAAGATTAAGGTTAGGGTTGACTCGAGTGGACCCTTTTGTAAACAGTTTTTGAAGAAGATAAGAAAGAAAAAAAAACCATAATTTCTTCCCCTATATGCCAACTTTAGCCAAGTGGCTGTTTTTGCAAATGCGGCCCCTTCCCAATTTCACGCGAATTTTGAGGCCGGGGGGAATTATTTTATGACCCTTTACAAACTTGTCCGTTCTTTTACGAAAATAGCCTTTCGACAATTGAAGAATACTCTTAGGCTATCTCGGCAAGAACGGTTCAAGACATTGCCGAAGCTGGATCGGCTTATTTTGACCAAATATCAAGATTGCATTCACTCGACCACCGACTCTCTTTTCTTGTTTTTCTTTCTCTTTTTTTTCAAAAATAAGGCCGAACCCTATGTAGGTTGCCTACGTATCCCACATCCGGTGAGAATCAGACATGCATAGTTCGATCAGTTTTGACACCTTCGAAAGAACACAGTGTTTGACTCTTTTGAAATAACTCTTTTTTGAAAAATTTTGGGCAGAGTTTCAGGACGCTTTTCAAATACCGGGATGTTTAGAACCGGGTTTTATTTCCTTCCCTATATCACTCTTGGTATTCCCTTCTTTTTTCCTGGCCCGTCAGCATGCAATCCAAAACAAATAAATGTTCATATAGCACGTAGAATGCATCAGGATGGTCTATTATTTCGGGCATACCTGTCCTAGACGGACCCAACCCCTGTGTTGAGTCCCCTAAGTCAAATGCAAATGATGCAAACAAACGTTCCTACTAGGGATCCGGCATGAGACTGTGTTTTACTAGGTTTAAATCCTGGGGTTTTGTTCTAGACTTGGGGTACCTGAGGACAACTGGGGCCGAGGAGGGGGCGACGTACCGGGAGCACTGAAGTCTACCCGGCCTTGTCGCTTGCCCAGCCTCGTTCTATTTGGTATAATTTCTACAGAAACAGCGAGCTACGCGAACGTATGCACCATTTCCAGAAGACTCAGATGGGTGGCGTAAGAAGACAGTTATATACAATTCAAATAATATTAAAACGGTAAACATATAGCATTTAGCACAAAAGATTCACAGAATACAATAATATTAACAATAAAACCAAACAAAATCATATCAACAAGCTCAAATTCTTGAACCCTGAACTAGAGATTCTGGGTTCGCTCCCCAACAGAGTTGCCAAAGCTGTCACACCTCCTTTTTCACTATACCCCGTAAAGGATATAAATACAAGGGAGTTTTTCCAATTAAAGGACAATCGAAACAGGATTAATTATTTACAATTCAGAGTCGCCACTTGGGATAATTTATGGTGTCCCAAGTCACCAGTTTAAAATCCCGAATCGAGGAAAAATTGACTCTATTTACGGCCTATGAACATAGAAATCCGGGTAATGAATTCTGTTAACCCGGGAGAAGGTGTTAGGCACTCCCGAGTTCCGTGGTTCTAGCACGGTCGCTTTGATCATACTTGGCTTATTAAAATTGTTTAATTACTGACTTTAGATCCTATGTGCATTCACCTTTTACTGCTTTTTAATTAAGAAAATTATCTTAAAACGAGTCACGCGTACGTGTACCCATTTGTTTTGGCGCGTCAAAAATCATGTCACGCGGACGTGTCCACAATTAGTGACCCTTTATTGTTATTAAGAAAGTTTGGCCAAAATTGCGTGAACGCATACTCCGATTTGTTTTTTTAAGATCGTAATCATGTCACGCGAACATGTACACAATCACGATATGGAATCGAATGATACCTCGAACAAGTTAGGAATTTTGTGCATTAGAATAGCTTCTTAGCGTTCAAGAACCATCAGCTTGAAGACCGATTCCTCTAGGTGTAAAAGGATTTTATACAAGCCCATATTAATGCTCAATGAAATCACTATCCATGAAATCAAACTAGGTTGTGAAAGCAAGACCAATTGAGCCCAAGACATGAAACTTATTTTAAATTAAGATTCAAATTAACCTTACTAATTATGAACCTGTGTTTGATAATATCAGATACTTTAATCACTAAAAATTGGGCTAGCGAAGAGCCTACTTAATTCGACGCCTGGTCACGTGATCTACTTGACTTGAGTTTCTGGGCTCAAGGCCTAAATGTTCGAGTCCATGCCCAGGTCTTTATTTGGGCCACCCATAACTTAGCCCAATTCATTTTACATGTACGCACACATTTACTACAGAAACCGGTATTTGTGGTACAAGCTCAATCAAGCAATTGTATCACATGGAAATCCAAGGAAACATTAAGACCCCCAAATCATGCTGAACTATTTTTGAATCCACAACCAAAGGACATGATCAAATATCCTATACCAAATGACTACAATCTGATTTCCAAAGAAAGCTAAAATCTGATTGGGAAATGATTTAAGAAGCTCATGATTTCATATGTTTTCAGAAACAGGCTTAAGCAACAGAACTATGATAAAGGCTAACCGGGGAATCACCACTACTAGAATAACCCAACTCAAACAAAATCCAATACAAGGAAATGATTCTTGTCTAAATTAAAACCTGCAATACGGCAGTCCGAACACAAGTATTCTAGGTGGACTTCTGATCAAATCTAACATTAAAATAACAAGTTAAAATCCAAATATATTCTGAAAGTGCATTGTCCATATAGTACAGTTCAAATAATAAAAACCAAGGCAATAAGGGAAACACAGCTAGTCTTTAAAGTATGAAGGACTGGCGTCTAGCCTAATTCTCATTCATCCACAGGTCCAAATTGATTACATAACTCCAACAAGAAATTCACACGTTAGTGAGATCCAAGAAGTACCTGGTTTCAGCAAAGTAACAAAGAAATCAGGCCCAAAATTAGGAAGGAACAGCAGCAGTAAGTTAGCAGCAAAGGGAATCACACAATAGCTCTCAAGTCAACCTATGCTTCAGCTTTTGCAAACTACACACCCCGGGATTCCAAAACAGGTCTCTTATTTGGACAGCAGGATAGAGAATGAAAACAAATAGTCCACTGGTGTAGGAATTCTGATGTATTTTTAGAATGTTTTCAGCAATTTTAAACTAAGCAATGCAGGAATTTTTCTTTGGTATTTTTCAGAGTTCAGGATTTTAGGGATTTCTTAACTCTTGGATCTGCCTTGAAAGGCAAGAAAACTGCCTTTATAGGCAAGTTATTAGGGCAGACTTAGCTTGCACTTTGCCTCCTTTTGAATTTTATTTTTGTTTAGGTGTCCCTAGCTTAAATTCCAGAAATACATTTTAATCCCTACCTCGAGCTTCCTGGAAGCTTCCCATTCAGTTACACTCAAGATTCCTTAGGCCAATTCCCTAAACTACCCCTCGAACCCTGATTATTCACTCTAGAAACCCAACCTAGCAGAACCCATGTTGATACAAGACAGACCGAATGGGCCATGGGTCAATTTGGCCCAACTGTTCAACCCCAAATGAACCGGAATAGACCCAAAACCCAACCCTTAAGATCAAAGATCTATTCGACCCAACTAGCAGTTATCTGATTACCAAATAATACAGAACAATTAAAACTTTAGCCTAAATGGTTTACTAACTAAACTTAACCAAACTAACAATTTTAAAACTAACCTAACAAGACTCCAATTACACATGCATGAACGAATAGACCCCGGAACAAATAAAGAATGATTCGAGAAGAGGAGAAGAAACAGAAAATATAAAAACAAACGAAGGACAGATTAAACCAAAAGAAGAAAAGAAGAATACCTAAGAAAAGTTCGAAAAATGAAAAGGGGAGCCTGGGTCTTCAGATCCTCGGATTTTCCGGTCAAATCTGATGTTAATCGTGTACTCTTACGAAGAACACACGAATAAAATCGCATTCGGAACGAAATTTCGCCAAAACTTGACCTGGGATTTTTAGGGTTCGTTTCTGATCTAACATTCGAGGAACTAGGGCAATATTCGAGGGTAATGGAGTATGGATTTGGAAAGAGGGGAGTGAGGAGGCTATAGGGTGTGATTTTGGTGGCGTTTGGAGGTGGCGCCGCCATCGGAGGCCGGGGATTTGGGGGTGGCTAGCTAGGGTTTTGGGGGTGTTTCTGACGAGGGTGATGAGCAGAAGGGGATTCTGAGGGGGGTAGGGTTATTCGGACACTTAAATACACATGGAGCTTCAGTTCTGAGCCGTTTGATCAAGGGGAGATCAAAGACTCAGATCAATACTTATCGAAACGACGCCGTTTGGTTTGGGGGGGGGGGAAACCGGACCGGGTTAAGGTGGTTTGGACCGGGTATTGGGGCAATTTGGACGAGTTTCAGGGGTGTAGAGGTTTGGGCTTGGAGATAAATCAATTAATTTTGGCCCAAATTCCCTTTCCTTTATTTTAATTTTTCCAATTTTCTAATTTCTTCTAAATTAAAATTAAAATTAAAATAAACCTAAATTGATTTCTAATCAAATTAACCTACCAAATTAAATTAACATACTCTAAATAATAATTACCACAACTAATTAAATACCAAATTAAAGAAAAACCACCAAAATTCGAAATAAAATTTAAAAGTGAAAAATAAACTATTTTTGTGATTTTTTCAATTTTTTATAAAAAATTAAATTACTAATTAATTCAAGAATGCAAAATTAGATCCTAAATGCAAATGCAGTGTATTTTTGTTTTTGCATGAATTAAATAAAATATACATGCACAGACAAATGCAAACAATTATCAGAAAATGCCACAAAATCCACAAAAATTGTAAATAATGAAAATAAGTTATCTTGTTTTGAATTTATGGGAGTAATTCATATAGGGCAAAAATCACGTGCTCACAGGGTATATATCAGACATAATATCTTTTGACTGCATCTGCATTAATAGCCATGTCCGGTACCCGTCCTTCTTCATCTACCAAGTGCAAGGCCCCTTTTGGTAACACTTTCTTGATGATGTAGGGTCCTTGCCAGTTCGGGGCGAACTTTGCTTTAGCTTCTACCTGGTGCAGAAGGATGCGTTTCAAAACCAGCTGGTATAACTGGCCAAAACACACTGCTGCTAGCCGTTTTTCATTCGATCAACATCAGTTGTTCTAATCGGGTCTTGACCCACTCAGTGTCTTCAATCTCTGATTCCACAATAATTTGGAGAGATGGAATTTTGACTTCAGTGGGTGTTACAGCTTCAGTTCCATATACAAGCAGATATGAAGTTGCACCAACAGATGTGCGAACAGCCGTACGGTATCCCAAAAGAGCAAAAGGCAGCTTTTCATGCCATTGCCTGGAACCTTCGATCATCTTCCTAAGAATCTTCTTGATGTTCTTGTTTGTCACTTCAACGACTCCATTGTCTTTTGTCGGCAAGGGGTAGAATGGAGATGCATGATTTTAAATTGTTCGCATACCTCCTTCATCAAATGACTATTTAGATTGGCTGCATTATTAGTGATAATGGTCTTTGGGATGCCAAAGCGACAGATGATGTTGGAATGAACAAAGTCTACCACTGCTTTCTTGGTGACTGCTTTGAAAGTGACGGCCTCCACCCACTTGGTGAAGTAATCAATTGCAACCAAAATAAATCTATGCACATTTGAAGCCTTTGGCTCGAACGGCCCAATGACATCCATTCCCCAAGCAACGAAAGGCCAAGGAGAGGACATGGGATGCAACTCTGAAGGAGGCGAGTGAATCAGGTCACTATGAATCTGGCATTGGTGACACTTGCGAACAAATCTGAAGCAATCTCGCTCCATAGTAAGCCAATAATACCCTGCCCGCAAAATCTTCTTCCCCAAAACATATCCATTCATGTGAGGTCCGCATACCCCCGAATGAAATTCACTCATGATCCTCTCTGCTTCTGTAGCACCTATGCATCTTAACAAGTTTAAATTCGGGGTCCTCTTGTATAGAATTTCCCCATTCAGGAAGAAACCACTGGCGAGCCGCCTTATAGTTCTTTTTTGATCTCCTTTAGCATGCTTTGGATATTCTCCTTATTTCAAGAATCGTTTTATGTCATGATACCATGGTTCACCATCTAGTTCTTTCTCAATTGTATTGCAGTAACCGTGTTGATTCCGAACTCGGATTTCTAGTGGATCAATATGAGTGTTGCCTGGATAAGGGAGCATCGAGGCTGGAGTAGCCAAGGCATCGGCTAGCTCGTTGTGAAACCGGGGAATGTACCTGAACTCGATGGATTTGAATCTTTTTCTCAAGTCTTGCACACATTGTCTTTCCGGAATAAGCTTGATGTCTCGATTCTCCCATTCGCCTTGGGCTTGCCGGATAAGCAAGTCAGAATCTCCCATAACCAATAGTTCATGCACATCAAGATCAAAGGCCATTATCAAACCCATGATACAAGCTTCGTATTCTGCAGTATTATTGGTACAGAAGAATAGAAGTCGGGCCGTTGTAGGGTAATGATGTCCAATAGGTGAGATGAGGATTGCCCCGATCCCAACTCCTTTGATATTGACAGCCCCATCAAAAATACATTTTCCATATAGGGTGATCATCTGGAACTACTTCCTCTATTGAGTTGACCTATTCGTCTGGGAAGTATGTGCTAAGTGGCATGTACTCATCATCAACTGGATTCTCTGCCAAATGATCTGCCAAAGCCTGTGCTTTCATTGCGGTGCGAGTGACATAGACGATGTCGAACTCTGTGAGCATGATTTGCCATTTTGCGAGCCTACCAATGGGCATTGGCTTTTGGAAGATATACTTCAAAGGATCCATTTTGGATATAAGATAAGTCGTGTAGGCCAAAAGATAATGTCTCAGCTTCTAAGCGACCCAAGTCAAGGCACAACATGTCCTTTCTAAAAGGTTGTACTTAACCTCATAATTGGTGAACTTCTTGATCAAATAATAGATTGCTTGTTCCTTTTTGTCTGTTGCATCATGTTGCCCCAGAACGCACCCAAAGGAATTATCCATCACCGATAGATATAAAAACAAAGGCCTACCAGGTTCAGGTGGGACTAGTACAGGGGGTTTTGCCAGATAATCTTTGATCCTGTCAAAAGCTTTTTGGAAATCATTCGTCCACTTGATAGCGGCATCGTTTTTCAGCAACTTAAAGATGGGCTCACACGTGGTTGTGAGCTGAGCAATGAACCTACTGATGTATTTCAACCTCCCTAGCAAACTCATGACTTCCTTTTTATTCTTCGGGGGTGGCAGATCTCGAATGGACTTTATCTTAGATGGATCCAGTTCAATGCCTCTTCGACTGACTATAAAACCGAGGAGTTTCCCAGATGGAACCCCAAAAGCACACTTGGTTGGATTAAGCTTAAGGTCATACCTTCGAAGCCGTTCGAAGAACTTTTTCAAATCACACACGTGATCAGCCTATGTCTTTGATTTTATGATGACATCATCTACATATACTTCAATCTCTTTGTGCATCATGTCATGAAAAATAGTGGTCATGGCCCTCATGTAAGTTGCCCCTGCATTCTTTTAATCGAATGGCATGACCCTGTAACAATAAGTACCCCATGGAGTGGTGAAAATGGTTTTTTCTGCATCATCCTCATCCATTAGAATTTGGTGGTACCCAGCATAGCAATCCACGAACGATTGTATCTCATGTTTTGCGCAATTATCTACAAGAATATGGATATTTGGTAAAGGAAAATTATCCTTTGGACTTGCTTTGTTCAGGTCCCTATAGTCAACACACACTTTGGTCTTTCCATTCTTCTTCAGCACAGGCACAACATTCGTCACCCATGTGGTGTATCGGATAGCTATGACCACATTGGCACTCAGTTGCTTCATTATTTCCTCTTTGATTTTGTCACTCACGTCTGTTTTAAATTTTCGTTGCTTTTGTTGGACTGGTGGAAAATAAGGATACGTAAGAAGCTTATGAACCACTAGATCAGCACTTAAACCCAGCATATCATCGTAAGACCAAGCAAACACATCTCTGTATTCAAATAAAAGTTGAATCAAGGCATCTCTGGTTTTCTGTTCAGTGTGAATGCTTATCTTCGTTTCTCTAACTTCTTCAAGAGTTCTGATATTCATTGGCTCAATTTCATTAAGGTTGGGCTTAGGCTTATTTTCAAATTGTTCCAACTCTTTTTTTATTTCCTCAACAACCTCATCTTCATCATCTTCAACCTCTTGATGCATTATTTTAATATTAGACAACTTTTTAAGATCTAGGCGTGAATTCCTCATGCATGTCATGTTACTAAAGCCGACATTAACAAAAATGAAATGGAAATAAAATGACAGGAATTAGGAAAAGGAAAAGATACAAGACTTAATACGAAACTGAACTGCATTTCATTGAATTCGAAAGGATAGAAGGGTTAATATCAAAACAAAACAATCACATTGAGATGCTTGGATTACAACCCTGAAAGTAACCCAAAATACAAAAAAGAAGCTGCAAAAGCAAACTACCAAGACTCCTTCCTTGTGGGGAGAGGAGTTGCTTCCCAGTTGGTGAGCATGGTGTCTGGGTCAATTAGTTGCATATCGGTACGACTAGTGCCTTCACCATCCTGGATCATATTCACTTCAGAAAATACCTGGCTGAGGCCAAGGCAAATTTCATCAATGTTTACATGCGCCGAGGAATTTTGACCCTCTTGGAGTCGTAACTTGACTAAAGTGTAGAGAATGTGAGGGATAGGTTGTTGCAAGACCCATCCATGCTTTTTGTGGTGCTTGGCTTTATTTTTTGTCTGCTTTTGTTGACCTGAAGCCTAAGCCAAAAGTACCCTGGTTATTGAACGGAGAAATAGGCTTACAAATCCCTTGCAATGATGCCCCAAGCCTTTTCCTGGCTCATATCCTTGTCTCAACATAACTGCAACCATATTACAGATGTGACAGAAAGACGAGGATATAGAATGGGCTTTCCTTCCTCAACAAGGTCCACAAAAATCGCTTCAAAAGCTCGATAGACAATGGACTCACACCCTTCTTTGGCCTCAATTCACAAGATTAACGAGTCTTTATAAATGGATGACTTATCTTCTCCGTGAACAATAATCTCTTGCCTGTCGTGTTCGAACTTTACCATCTGATGTAATGTGGATGGCACAGCTCCAGCCATATGGATCCATGGCCTTCCAAGAAGAAAGTTATAAGAATTGTCCATGTCTACTACTTGGAAGACAATTTCAAAGTAAACCGGCCCAATTGTCATGGTGAGGTTGATCTCCCCAATGGTATCTCTCGCTGAGCCATCAAAAGCCCGAATGCGAACATTTCTAGGTCGGATTCTGTCTGCGTTGATTTTCATGCCTTGCAAAGTAGATATAGGGCATACGTCTACACTCGAGCCTCCATAAACCATGACTCGCTTTACATAATGACCCTCACATTTGACGACCAAGTGCAAAGCCCTATTGTGCCCGACTCCTTCCTCGGGAAGTTCATCATCAGTAAAGGAGATTCTGTTCACCTCAAAAAATCGGTTGGCCATCTTCTCTAACTCATTCACTGTGGTCTTCTCTGAGACATGTGCCTCGTTCAGGGTCTTGATCGGTACACGGACATGCTCATTTGAGTGTAGGAGCATAGATAGTAGAGATATTTGGGCAGGAGTCTTTCTTAGCTGGTCAATGATTGAGTAATCGTGAATTTTCATCTTTTTCAAAAACTCTTCTGCCTCTTCTTCAGTGACATATTTCTTTATTGGAAACTGTCCATCTTTGATTTGCTTGGCCTTCCTCAACTCCTCTGGAGAGTAACACCTCCTTGATCGAGTCAAACCTCCAGTTTCCCCCTACTTCTTCTATGATTTCCTTGCCTTTGTACATCATCACAGCTTTGTTGTAATTCCAAGGAATGGTTTTTGTATTTGTCACAGGGGGTTGCACGACAGGTTTGATTATGATTGACTCTGTTATACCCTTTGTACTGCCCTGATTCTGCCTTGTGATGGGGTGGCCTCCAAGGACATACAACCTTGGGCTTGGGGCATTAGAGCGAATTTCCAACCTCGTGACCTTGGGAACAAATAAAGTTACATTTTCTAAACTCGGGGCGCCTTTCACAATCAATGGCACATCTCGGCTCGAACTCACATCCCGTTTGGTTCCCTCTTGAATTGTTCCCACGGTCATCTCTGCCCGATTAAACGGCTTGCGTTCCAGATCTCGTCCAATTATTCCTACAAAATGAACATCGTTGTGTGCTAGCAATGGGTTGTTTGTAACAATGGGAGGGTCTTCGCCATTTGTTACCACAATCAACTTTTCAGTGATGAGTCTTTCTATAGCTCTTTTTAGAGTCCAACAGTCATCAGTGTTATGCCCCGGGGCACCTGAATGATATTCACATCTAGCATTTGCTTGAAATCCATGTGAATCAGGATGCATATAGTGGGGAGCAATGGGTCTAATCACGCCCATCTGTTTCAGCTTCTAGAAAAGATTAGAGTATGGTTCAGCCAATGGGGTGAATGTTTTCACCGGCCTCTGCTCTCGATCGTAGTCCTGCCTGGGACGAGCATTGTAAGGTGCCTAAAAATTTTGCTACTGAGGTCAGGGGTTCCTTGGAGCTGGTGCACGTATCTATTGATTGGTAGGCCGAACATAGGATTGAGCATTAAACACTGTATATTGTAGTGTGGTCACTGAGTATTGAGGAATTGGTGGAGGATAATAATGTTGAGGGTAGCTAGATTTCCCCTGTGGAACTTGTACATAAGCGTGTGATGCCCTTCTTTGAACTTCCCTAGATCCCGAAGTGATCATAGAACTTTCATCTCTCTTTTTCCTATTTGCAAAACTTCCCGACCCCTTTTGGATCGCTTGGGTGGTGGCTTTGAGAGCAGCCTGACTTACAATCCTGCCAATTTTTAAGCCATTTTTGACCATTTCCCCTATCTTGATTGCTTCGGCAAAAGGCTTACCAATTGCGGACATCATGTTTTGGAAATAATCAGGCTATTGAGCCTCCAAAAAGACAGTGATCAACTCATGATTATCCATGGGTGGCTTAACTATGGTTGTTTGCTCCCTCCGCTTGATGGCATACTCCCTAAAGCTTTCCATTGGCTTTTTCTTCATATTGGATAGGGAATTGCGATCTAGTGCAATATCAATATCGTATTGGAATTGCTTGACGAAGGCCTGGGCCATGTCATCCTAGACATGCCAGTGAGAGATGTCTTGGTCAATGAACCACTCAGAGGCTACCCCTATAAGACTTTTTCCAAAATATGCCATCAAAAATTCTTCTCTTCCGCTTGGACCCCTCAGTTGGTTGCAGTACCTTTTCAAGTGGGCGATAGGCTCGCGTGTCCATCATACTTCTCGAATTTTGGGGTCTTGAAACCTGGTGGAAAATGGATGTGAGGGAACATACACAGATCATTGAACAAGACACTTTTGTGACCACCTATTACCTGTATGTTCTTTATGTTTTGTTCAAGACTTTTCATTTTCCTAGCCATCTCATCCGGCTCACTTGTCTTTGCCTGGCTTTTCATTTTCCGCTGGTGACTCGTACTGAGGAGTCTAATTGTAGGGAGCTGAGGACTTGAAAGCCATATTTGGGAAGTAGTATTGACCATCATAAGCCTGAGGTAGTGGCTCATTGTTGGGCCTCGTCATAGGAGGTGGTGGCGGGATTGTATATACTGGTGAGCCAGTCACGATGAGAGGGGTGTTCCTGACCGGTGCGACTGGAGGTCGCATATTAGAGGTACCAGGGGCAGCATGGAGGCTGTAGTTTGGAACATACCCTGGTGGTAGAACATGATCGCTCGCCACGTGGAGCAGTGGTTGAGTAGCTCGAGGTACGGTGGAAGTTCCCTTAGAGGGAACCTGGGGTGGAGGTTGACCAGAAACCCAAGCTTGATATACATATGACAGTTGCTGTCTCAATTTTCTTATTTCCTCTAACTCTTGTTCGGCTGAGTGACCCTGCGGATTGTCACTAAGCAACTCGATTTCATCACTGTTATCCATTACTACTGGTCCCTTATATCTTGTGAAGTAATGATGTGTTGCCAGATTCACCATAAACCAACCACCTTAAACTTAACCTTTTAATGCAGCAAACGTGTTAGGGTTACGCATTTTATAGATATGAATTACACATAATATGCCATGCTCCTAACATCATCATCATTTCTAAAATGCCTTTTGGAAGGCTTCATGTTTCATTCCGGCTTATCAAGTTGCTTCTTATTGGCGCTCTTATTCTCTTCTTCCCTTTTTTGTTTTTGTTTTTACACTCCCCTCATTTTGATCCCAACTTAGATTCATTGAAAAATATTTTGATCGAACCTTTTGTGGGTTGCCTATGTATCATGTCGCTGCATGAATCAGATCATTACATAGTTCAGGGGCGAGACACTTGACTGGTTTTTTTTTTTTCAAAAAAACAAACACACACAACATTTTGAAAAATAAAATCTTTGTGGGTTTTCAATATATATTTTTGTATTTGGTACAATACATTGAAACAAAATACGCAAAGAAAATTACAACAGACTCGACTGGATGGAAACAAGACTCCACAAAACCAAAGCCACAAAATACCCCTCATAGACTCAAAAATAAAAATATACCTACTAAAACATCTTAAAAAGTGAATGCAACAAAGACTCCAAATTTGCAGACTATCCACTTGACATCATCTTGGTTGGGGCGCTCCCTGCCCCAATTGGTTGGACATATCTTTGTACAAGGCCTCCAGATCCGTAGCAATGTAGCGAGCGAGGTTGATTGCAGATTCGATAAACATTCTCTTATTCATTTTCTCACAATTTGTGCACCCCAAAGCAGTGTACTCGGCTATCTCAAGTATCCTTCTCTTGACATTCTCTTGGAACACAAACATGCCATCGATTTGTCGCCCACGGGCATCGGCCAAATTTAGTGCATCTTCCTCACGGTCCAATGTTGAGTTCCTTTGTTTCATGTCTTCGGCCAAATCATTTTGTAGCCGACCTATTACCTTATGATAGTGACATTTCTCCGTCTCGAATTCGGCTAGTTGGTGATTCTTAATTGACTCGAACTTCTCCCTATGGAGATCAAACTCCATTTGTTGTTGGCGCATTTCTTCCTCGACGATGCTCAAGTCTTCTTGCAACTTATGTATTTCAGCATCTTTGTTCGCCTCAACTCTTCTGACTAAACCATTCGTGTTTGCCAGTTCTTCTTGTAAGCGGGCTACCTCATTTTTAGCCTGCTTTAGATCTTTATCCATGACTCTCAAGGCATATTGATAATCTTTCTCAATATTTAAACGAATCTGAGCAACTCCTGCTTGCTGTTGGACTTGTTGTTTGGCTATGGTCATCTGAGCACGCCACAATTCCTCTTTCAGCTTTTCTATAGTTCTTTGATCATTTCTCCTCCTGTTCGACTCCTCAGGCCTATCTCTAAACGACGAAGGATCATGAAACCAAGGAATATATTCAGGGATGACCTCTCCACGATCTCGGTTTTTTACCATCTCATTCAACTCCGAGACTTTACTTGCATACCAAATTTTCATAATTTCCTTTTTCGTCACGAGGTTGATCTTTACCAAAATCATAACAGAACTTTCTCATATCTCGTGTTGGTGGCACCTCCTGTCGTTGTGCAAACTGGCGCATTACCCGAAGTGGAGCATAGGGTTGGACACCATCCAATCCTACGAGTACCAAATAAGAATGGTATGCAGACTCACAATTGACCTCTTTAGAGGAAAACCAATCGTAGTTCCATGTGATCTGTTTGGCAGACAACATAAGAAACACTTCTTCCTAAGCGTCAATCCTTTCTGGTAAGCCACATTCGTCAATTCTTTTCTGGGGATCATAAGTATGTTAGGCCAGAGCTCACTAAAATTGGTGATCGTAGGATGACGATAAAAATGCTCCAAAAACCATATCTGTAACAAAATATTGCAGCCATCAAAATTTCGTGCGCCCAATTTACATCTAGTTAAAGCAAGAAAAATGGAAGAAAGAATCATAGGGACCAAGGTATAATCATCCCCTTTTGAGGTCAGAGCCTCAACTACACCTGCCAAGCGGATGTCAATACGTCCTTCCCTTTCCTGAAAAACTATACGCCCCAAAAAAGCAACCATAAATGCAAACCTTCTGTGTATCTTCCATGTTTCCTTGTCTTCCTTTGATTTCAATTTTACCACATTTCTTTCGAAATTGCATTCTAGGCCGTGCAAGTGAAACAAAAATCTCAACTTAATCCACTTGCCTCCTAAACCTTCATATTGTCCGTAATTTATGTTCAAGAGTTTCAGAAACTTACCCTCATTCACATTTTTTGGTACTATGGGCCTTTGGCGGCGAAGATTACGGCCCCACCACTGGAAATGAGCGATTTCCTCCAAGTTTGGAGTCATTTCACAGTTAGTAAAATGGAACACATTGTTTTCAGGATCCCAATGCGGAATCAAAGCTTCAATCACATCCCTCTTGGGTTGGATCGTCATCATGTGAACCAAATGTCCCAAGTACTTCTTTATCTGGTTTCATTCATATTCTTTAAAATCTCTCCACCAATCCCACAATAATTGTGGTATCTGATCACCAATAAGAAAATTCGGTATCCCTTTTGACCTGGGCCTCTTTTCAGACTTACCTCTTTCCCCACTTATGGTGCATCTGTTCATCTGGACACGGGGTTAGGTTTTAATCAAATATACTATTGACACAAAAATTCCGATTCCTCGGGTTTGACTCTATAAAAACAAAAAAAAATAAAAACCAAACTGTGGGACTAAAAAAGTTAAATTAGTAATATAGTCATTAAATAAAAAATATAAAAGGCCCAAATGACTCCTTTTTTTTATAAACAAGTAAAAAAAAAGAATAATAAAAATAAACTGGCCTCCCATTTCGCATTTTCGATGAAGGTTTCAAGGCTATTTCGACAAAAAAACCTGATGTCAGGGCAAAACTGGTTAAAAATTGACAAAGTGACTATAATATCATTATTTAAAAAAAAACAATAATAACTAATAGTCCATAGAAACCCCTCCTTTTTTTTACTTCTCTTTCTTTAAAAAAAAATGGGGTTGAACCTGATGAAGGTTGCCTACGTATCTCACATCCGGTGAGAATCAAACCCGCGTAGTTGAGTAAAACAAGGAATAAAGTAAACAAACTAACTCTCGTTTTTTTTACTCATATATAAATAACTCTAGGAAAGCTCCTAACAATGAAAATATTTTGGATTTTTTTTTTTTAGAAAGAAAGGTGTCAAAAGAAAGAATTTTGTTTTTGGATTTAATTTTTTTATTGAATTCTTGAAAGAAAGACTTCTAAAAAAAATATTTTTCTTTTTATTTTTAAAAGTTTTCTTTTTATTTTTTTTAAAAGTTTTGAAAGAAAGACTTCTAAAGAAGAAATAAAACATTTTTGAATTTTTGAAAAATTTTCCTTTCAATTTGTGAAAGAAAAAATATTTTGTAATTCCATCCTTTTTTATGGAATTTTTGAAAGAAGTTTTTTTTTAATTTATTTTTGACAGAAATTATTATTTATTTATTTTTTTGATTTTTTTTTTGATTTTCTAAGGAAATATTTCTAAGAAGGAATTAAGGAAAAGGAGAATATATTTGGATTTTTCTTCTTCTTTTTTTTCTTTTGGAAAATAGGGGGCCGGAACCGATGAGGTTTGCCTACGTATCTCACAACCGGTGAGAAATCAGACCCGCGTAGTTCGGTCAAAATACCTAAGAAAAATTATTTTAAAAATTATAATTTTAAAAACCCTTAAAAATTTTATATAAAAAAATGGTACTTTATGAAAACATGGGGGAAAATTCTCTTTTTCTCTCTCCTCTGTTCAATCAATCAATCCTAAAGCCGGTCAACATTTGAGTGAAGCCTGCCAAATAATGTTACATATAGCACATAAAGATGAACATGTTGGTCCGAAAAATTGGTACATGTCTAGACGGGCCCGACCACTGTGCCGAGTTCCGCTAAATCCAATGCACATGATGCAAATAAAGTGTAGCCTACTAGGGATATTCATTGCTTTGTTCTTCAAAGTTTTCAAATCCTAAAGGAGATGGTATCTAGACCTGGCTTACCCGGGTGGATAACCCGAGCCGAGGAGCGTCAAGCATCACCAGTAGTAGAACAACACTGGCTAGCTAACGACTCTCCTACCTAAACATGTGTGATTAAATCCTTCACCAGAAGCTGGTAGGCTAACTAGCTTTATCTCAAGACAGAAATTTTGTGATGCTGGTAGGCAAACACAACATAACTACCTATCAGAAGACTCAGAGGGGTGCGAGAGAGGATACAATTTATATCATAGTTCAAATAAATATTAAAGCAGTAAATAAGCGACAAATAGCACATTATGCTCCCAAACACAATAATATCCAAGAGATGATAAAAGCCAAACAAAAATCAATATGCAAAGCTCGAATTCTTATTAATAGTTCCCCAACAGAGTCGTCAGAGCTGTCACATCCCTTTTTTACCCCTCCAAAAGATAATGTGTGTTATGGATTGTGGGTTAAAGAGCTTTTCCAATTAAAGTGACAAATTTGAAATAGGGATTATTTTATGCAGAGTCGCCACTTGGAATTAATTTTTGTCGGTGTTCCAAATCACCTTTTATTTGAATCCCTATTCAAAAGAAGGTTTGACTCTATTATTATTGGTCTGCGAAAACAAAGTCCGGGTAAAGAATTTTGTTGACCGAGGAGAAGGTGTAAGGCATTCCTCGAGTCCCGTGGTTCTAGCACGGTCGCTTTATTGACTATATTTGGCTTATATTATTTTGGATAACTTATATTTTATTGGATCTCATCTTTTACCTATGTCTGCTTTTATTGCTTGATTAACATTTATGAAAAGGTTACCTTGAAATAAGTCACGCCTGTGAATACTTATTTTGTTACATATCACAATTATGCCACGGAGACCATACATATAGCCATGATGTTTAATTATTTAAAGCGCACCTAAATAAACTAGCGCGCTTGAATTATTTTCCTAAACTAATTTAAGATTATTGTAAGACCAAGAGTTATGGAATTGTTTGTGGAAAAGTGTATAATTTTAGATATTTGAATAAATAAACTATCATATACCAATACCCTACATCCCAACAATTGAAGCCTAAACTTATTAGTGTCCAAATCTTCCAAACGTTTAGCAAGTTTAAATACTATATTATTCAGAAACATGATTAAGCATATAACATTTAAGGATTGATTTATATTATTATTTATAAAGTTTAAAGATAAATAAATAAAATCACATAAAGTAAGATTAAAAAAACATATGGAAGAATAAACCTTTTAATGCAAGATTTCCAATTAAATGAGTCTTCAGGAATATGTACAATAACTCAGACGAACGCCGAACAAGCATAAGCGAAGATGATCATCAAAACCATTGAACAGAGCTCCAACGGAATCCTCAACCTCGACTGTCAACCCCACTCTTTGGCATGTAACATTTATGAAAAGGTTACCTTGAAATAAGTCACGCGTGTGAATACTTATTTTGTTACATATCACAATTATGCCACGAAGACCATACATATAGCCATGATGTTTAATTATTTAAAGCGCACCTAAATAAACTAGCGCACTTGAATTATTTTCCTAAACTAATTTAAGATTATTGTAAAGCCAAGAGTTATGGAATTGTTTGTGGAAAAGTGTATAATTTTAGATATTTGAATAAATAAACTATCATATACCAAATACCCTACATCCCAACAATTGAAGCCTAAACTTATTAGTGTCCAAATCTTCCAAACTTTTAGCAAGTTTAAATACTATATTTTTCAGAAACATGATTAAGCATATAACATTTAAGGATTGATTTATATTATTATTTATAAAGTTTAAAGATAAATAAATAAAATCACATAAAGTAAGATTAAAAAAACATATGGAAGAATAAACCTTTTAATGCAAGAGTCCCAATTAAATGAGTCTTCAGGAATATGTACAATAACTCAGACGAACGCCGAACAAGCATAAGCGAAGATGATCATCAAAGCCGTTGAACAGAGCTCCAACGGAATCCTCAACCTCGACTGTCAGCACCACTCTTTGGTGTGTGAAAAGGGATGTTTTGAAGTATTTTTGTTGGGTTTTGGGTGATGAATTGCTGGAAATTTTCGAAAGAAAGAATGACACGAGTAGAAATTGCTGTAGCGTAGAAGAAGAAAAAAAAAATTGTTTCTCTCAATTCTCTCCTCTCTTTTTATCTTCATTTATTCTCAAATTTTCTCTTCTATTTATAGCAAAAAAAAAATTTGAAATTTTTCAGATTTTCTTTTTAAAAATATTTTATTATTAAAAGAAATCTCACTTACAATTTGCTTTTCTTTTTTTATAAAAAGAATTCCCATCTTTCTTTACTTTTATTTTTTGAATTCCAACTTTAATTACTTTTATCTTATTTAAAATTCCACTTTTTTTTACTTTTCTTTTTTTTTCCACTTATTTTACTTTTCTTTAAAAAACAATCCACTTTCTTTTGCTTTTCTTTTAAAAATTCTACTTTCCTTTACTTTAAATTTTTTTAAAATTTCAGCTACTTTTATATTTATTTTTAAAATCCAACTTTCTTTTACTTTTTTATTTTTTTTAAATTTTCACAAAACTTTACTTTTATTTTTTTAATTTTCCACTCTCTTTTACTTTTTAAAAAAAATAATTTCCACCTACTTTTACTTTTACTTTTTTTATTTTTAATTCCATACTTCCCTTTTTCTTATTTTTTAAATCTCTCCCGAAAATTTAAAAAAAATTTAGTATTTTTCGGATTTTTTAATTATTTTAAAAATAAAAAATAAAATAATATTAATAATAATAATTCACCTTTTAAAATTTTATATTTTTACCCTATAATAACAAATCTAAAAATTGTAGATTAAAACCCCCTAATATATTTATATAGAAGAAATGACAAAAAATTAAATATTGTTAAATATTAGGTGCTCACACTTAGTTGAATATGGTAACTCTTTTTCATTATCATAAGTTAGTAGTAAAAATTTGGACCTCACTCCTCCTTTGAGCGCGCGTAAATTTTTGGCCTAATCCATTTTTAATAGGGATGGCAATGAGGCAGTGGTCCGGGGTGCGAGGCGGGGTGAGTTTTAACATATGCACAGCCGCTGCCCCAAAGCTAAGAACGCATGGACTTTTTCTGTTGGGACTCATTTCTATTCCCTATGTAACGAGTAAATAATGAGTCAACGTAACATAAAACAAAAACAATAATAACCAAACTATTGTTGCAATATTAACCTTTCCACACCAAATTATTAATCAGCTTCGCTAATTGTGATGACCCGATAGGTCATTTAGAGTTTTAAATTCTAATTATATATTTCGAAACCTCAAATACCTTATTTTAACATTCCTCGGTGTGCGTGCTCAGTCCATGTATTTTTTCTGGAAGGCTTTTATTTTAAAAACTTATAAAATATAAAATTTTGCCTTAAAAATCTATTTGAGTTAACTTTGGTAAATATTTTGAGCAAATGGACCCGGATCCGTATTTTGATGATCACGGTGGGTCCGTATCGTGATTTGGAACTTGGGCGTATGCCCGGAATCGAAATCGAAGGTCCCTAGCTCGAGTTATCGTATTTTGTTGAAAAACTGAAGTTTAAAGGCTTAATAAATCTAAAAGTTTGACCATTGTTTCAATTCATTGATATCAGGTCTGTATCTTGGTTCTCGAACCCGGTATAGGTCCATTACTATATTTATGACTTGTCTGTCAAATTTCGTGAGAAACAGAGTTGGTTTGACGTGATTCGGACAACCACTTGTTAAATTAGAGGATTATGAGTTTTCTTGAAAATGTCATTTGATTTGGGGTCCAATTCATAGTTTTAGGTATTATTTTCGTGATTTGATCGCGCGAGAAAATTCGTAAGATGTTGTTGGACTTGTTTACATGTTTGGTTTGGAGTCCCTGGGGCTCGGGTGAGTTTCGGATAGGCTACGGAGTAAATTTGAACTTAGGATCATAGCTGGTGCATGAGTGTTTTCTGCAGATCTCGCATTTGCGAGGTCTGGCTCAAAAATGTGAGCCTCACATTTGCGAAGAATATTTCGCATTTGCGAGCAGGGGCTGGGGGTGGATATTTTTCACTTTTGCGAAAGCTGGGGTTGCAAATTGCGATCCCATCAGGTTCGCATTTGCAAACATTTGGTTTGCATTTGCGAAGGCAGCATGAATGTTGAGACTTCGCAATTGCGAAGAATTTCTCGCATTTGCAGGGTTCGCAATTGCGAATCCCAGGTCGCAATTACGATACCTGCACCTGATCAAAATCTGAACTTGCCGGGATTTTTCTCTCATTCTTCAAATTTTCAAACCTAGAAATCCTAGAGGTGATTTTTCTAAGAACCCTTCTTCCCAATTCATTAGTAAGTGATTCTAACCTATTTTCTTTCAATCTTCCATTGCATTTCACAAGATTTCAACCTAAAATCTAGGATTTTCATGGTAGAAATTGGGGGTTTGGGTAGAAATAGGGAGTTTTGTAAAATTAAAATTTAGACCTCAAATCGAGGTCGGATTCGGGCTCGGGGGTGAATGGGTAATCGGGTTTTGGACCGAATTTCGAGCTTTGACCAAGCGGGCCTGAGGTCGATTTTTGACTTTTGGGAGAAAAGTTTGGAATTTCTAAATTTATGCATTGTAATTGATTTCTTTAGCAATATTTTATATAATTGAGTCAATTGTGGTTAGATACGAGTGGTTTGGAGGCGGATTCTAGGGGAAAGGCCCCGGTAGAGCTCTAAGTTGATCGCGGAGTGAGGTAAGTGTTGAGGTTAACCTTGATTTTAGGGAATTAGAAACCCTCACACTATGTGCTATGTGAATTTCATGTGTTGCGGCGTATATGTTAGGTGACGAGTGCTTATACGCCGGCGAATTACTTGTTTCCTTGATTTCCCGTTTTTCCTTAATTTCTCCTTCCTTGCCTTAATGTTATAACCTAAATGCCTTCCATACTTCATTTTGCTACTTGTTGATCATTATTTCCTCTGTTAAACATATTAGACCTTTTCATGATTTCATGACCCGTTGCTATTTGCCTTAAATGAATTAGTTGCACCTTCTAACTGTCATTTCTGTACTTATCTTGTCGTGTAGTGTTACATATGTGGATTTCCGAAGATATAAGGTTTTCGTTCTGGTTTGGCTTTATATTCATCACCCGTAGAGGTTCTTGTGATTTGAATTATGAATTTAGCTGCACTCAGTGAATAGTTGTACTGATATGGTGGGATCGGGTTGCACGCTGCAATAGTGAAATAAGGATGAATTTATACTGATATGGTTGGATCGGGCTGCACACCACAATAGGTAAAATAAGGGTGACTTGATACGATGAAATAAGGGTGAATTGTGATACATTTTTTGTTATATGGTGTGATCGGGTTGCGCACCATAACATATACTTATTTGTTTATGATTGTGATATTACTACGGTGGAAAAAGGAAGGATTCTATTGTACGGTGGGATCGGGTTGCGCGCCGCAATAATCTATGTACTTTTATTTCTCTATACTGTGTTGCTTCTCGGTATTTTCATATGGAATTCTAAGAATTGGTAATTCTGATCGGTATTTGTTTCCTTTGGGGACTTAGCTATTTTCTTCAACTTAACTATCTTATTTCATTTTGTATTTCTTTCTCATGTTTTATTATATAGTGCGTACAGGTTGTAGTGTAAGTGACTTGCCTTAGCCTCGTCACTACTTCGTCGAGGTTATTAGGCCCGACACTTACAGAGTACATGGGGTCAATTGTACTCACACTACACTCTGTACTTCTTGTACAGATTTTGGAGTCGGTCCTAGCGGCGGTTATTAGTGTTCTCGGATTGGCCAGCTTATGGAGACTTGAGGTACAACCTTTCAGCGCCCGCAGCTCCTAGAGTCCCCTTCCCTTTATTTAGCTGTGTATTTTCCCTTCAGACAACTTTATGTTTTATTCAGACCCATATTTTTACTATTCTAGTAGCTCGTGCACTCATGACACCTGGTCCAGGGTTGTATCGGATATTTTTGGTTATTTTAGCTTTCACCTTTTTCTTTGGATTATTACAGTTGTTTCAGCTCTTTCTCATTATTTAATCTAAACTGTTGAAAAACGAATAAGTTGTTCTAACGTTGGCTTGCCTAGCGAGAGAAATGTTAGGTGTCATCACGGTCCCAAAGGTGGGAATTCTGGGTCATGACAAGTTGGTATCAGAGCACTAGATTGCATAGGTCTCACGAGTCACGAACAAACTTAGTAGAGTCTGGAGGATCGGTACGGAGATGTCTGTACTTATCTTCCATAGGCTATGGATTTAGGAATAATTTCACTTCTATTTTTCTCTGTCGTGCGAGTTTATTTTACCATCAATGATTGAACTCTTATATTCTTGATCTCTCACAGATGGCGAGAACACGCACCATATCATCAGCTGGATAGCAGCATGAGCCCCCAGCAACAGCTCCTACTAGGGGCAGAGGTCGAGGACGAGGTCCCGCCAGAGGCCGAGGCAGGGGCAGATCTCAGCCTAAAGCTCAAGCGGAAGCATCAGCAGTGGAGCCTCAGGTAGATTTTGATGAGGAGGTTCTGACTCAGACTGTACCTGTTGGACCAGCTCAAGTCCCGGAGGGGTTCATTGCCACCCCAATGCTTCAGGACACTTTAGTCCGTTTGGTGGGCCTTATGGAGAGTGTGGATCAGGCCGGTACATTTCCTATAGCACCAGACATCTCTTAGGCTAGGCGAGGATCACAGACTCCAGCTACTCACACTCCGGAGAAAATGGCTCCCTAATATCAGACACCACCAGCCCCGCCAGCTGGGGTAGTCCAGCCAGTTGTTGCGATGCAGGCCGGGGATGGATCCTCCCTGTCTTCTGAGGGGTTATTGAGATTGGACAAGTTTACCAAGCTCTTCCCAGTTCACTTAAGTGGTGCACCTTCTGAGGACCCACAGGATTATCTTGACCGCTGCCATGAGGTGATGCAGAACATGGGTATAGTTGAGATCAACAGGGTCGATTTTGGTGTGTTTCAGATGACGGGTTCTACTAAGAGATAGTGGAAAGATTATGTATCTACCAGACCAGCTAGGTCGCCTGCTCTTACTTGGGACAGTTCTCTCAGCTATTTCTTGAGAAATTCCTTCCAATCACACTTAGGGAGGATTACCATAGCAGTTTGAGCGTCAGTAGCAGTGCAGTATGTCAGTCACTCAGTATGAGACCCGTTTTGTGGATCTAGCCCGTCATGCTATTCTTCTGCTTCCTATCGAAAGAGAGAGGGTGAATGGGTTTATTGAGGGACTCACTCATCCTATCAAGCTAAAAATGGCCAAGGAGACATGGGGTGAGTTTTCTTTTCAGACGGCTGCTAATGTCGCCAGGTGGATCGAGATGTTTCTTGCATAGGAGAGAGGGAAGGGGTCTGATAAGAGGCCTCGTCATTATGGCGGTTTTAGTGGTGCCACATCTGGAGGCAGGGCTACTTTTGGTAGGGGCCATCCTCCCAGGCAATTTTAATCAGCATTTCAGGTATCCCACAGTGCTTCAGGGAGTTGTGGCCTTATTTGCCTTATTCTGGGAAGCCAGCCTACAGTGCACCATCAACTCTTATTAGTGCACCTCATATTAAGAGTTATCACCATGGTTATCTGGCTCGTTCAGGCCAGTCTCAGTTTCAGCAGCCACGACACCAGGATGGATGTTTTGAGTATGGTGGTTTTGGGCATATCAGGAGGAACTGTCCGAGATTATTGGGTGGCACATCACAGTAGAGTTCTCGTGCCATAATTCCGGCACTGGTTGCACCACCTCCTGCTCAGCTAGCTAGAGTCAGGGGTCAGGCAGCTAGAGGTGGAGGTTAGGCCATTAGAGGTGGAGGTCAGACCGCTAGAGGTGGAGGCTTGCCAACTAGAGCCCGTCTTAGAGATGTAGTTCAGAGTGGTGGGGCCCATCCCCATTGTTATGCTTTCCCAACCAGGCCTGAGGCTGAGTCATCTAACATTGTCATCACATGTACTATTTTAGTTTGCCATAGAAATGCTTAAGTTCTATTTGATCCGGGCTCTACTTATTCCTACTTGTTATCCTATTTTGCTTCATATCTAGTTGTGCCTCTTGATTCTTTGAGTGCTCCTGTGTATGTATCCATACCTGTAAGAGATTCTATTGTTGTAGATCATATTTATCGGTCGTGTATGGTTACTATTAGGAGTTTTGAGACTAGCGTAGATCTCCTATTTCTCGATATGGTAGATTTTGATATTATCTTGGGTATGAATTGGTTGTCAGCTTATCATGCTATATTGGATTGTCACACCAAGTCGGTGACCTTAGCCTTGCCGGAGTTGCCTCGATTAGAGTAGAGTGGGACTCCTAGTCATTCTACTAGCAGGGTTATCTCTTATGTGAAGACTTGGCATATAGTTGAGAAGGGGTGTCTAGCTTATTTGGCTTATGTCTGTGATTCTAGTGCGGAGGTTCCTTCCAAGGATCAATACCAGTTGTTCGTGAGTTTCCAGAGGTGTTTCCTGCATACCTACCGAGGATGCCACCCGACAAGGATATTGACTTCTATATTGACTTGGCTCTGGGCACTCAACCCATTTCTATTCTGTCATACCGTATGGCCCCGCTAGAGTTGAAAGAATTGAAGGAGCAGTTGTAAGATTTTCTTGATAAGGGCTTCATTAGACCTAGTGTCTCGCCCTGGGGTGCGCTTGTGTTGTTTGTGAAGAAGAAGGATGGGTCGATGAGGATGTGCATAGATTACGGGCAATTGAACAAAGTCACAATCAAGAACAAGTATCCATTGCCGAGGATAGATGACTTATTTGATCACCTTCAGAGTGCCAATGTGTTTTCAAAGACTGATTTGAGGTCTGGCTACCACCAGTTGAGTATTAGGGCATCTAATGTCCCTAAGACAGCTTTTTGGACTTGGTATGGGCAATATGAGTTTCTAGTGATGTCATTTGGGCTGACAAATACCCCAACAACATTTATGTATCTGATGAACTAGGTGTTCAAACCTTATTTGGATTCCATTGTGATTGTGTTTATCGATGATATCTTGATCTACTCCCGTAGTCGGGAGGAGCACAAGCAGCAGCATCGGATTGTACTTCAGACTCTGAAAGACAGCCAGTTATATGCTATGTTTTCAAAATGTGAGTTTTGGTTGGACTAGGTCACTTTATTGGGGCATGTAGTATCGGTAGAAGGCATTCAGGTGGATCCTAAGAAGATTGAGGCAGTTTAGAGCTGGCCTAATCCCACTTCAGCTATGGAGATCCGGAATTTCTTGGGTTTGGCGGGAAATTACCGTCGGTTCGTGATGGGGCTTTCATCTATAGAAGCTCCATTGACCAGGTTGACCCAGAAGGGTGCCCCGTTTAGACGAGTGTGAGGCAAGCTTTCAGAAGATCAATACTGTTTTGACTACGACGCCAGTTTTGGTGTTGCCCACAGGTTCAGGATCTTACACGTTGTATTGTGAAGCATCTCGTTTTGGGCTTGGTGTGGTATTGATGCAGGATGGCAGGGTGATTGTATATGTGTCGTGGCAGTTGAAGGTTCATGATAATAATTACCCTATTAATGACTTAGATTTGGCTGCCATTATTCATGCGCCGAAGATTTAGAGGTACTATCTTTATAGTGTGCAGTATGAGGTATTCAATGATCATCGGAGCTTGCAGTATTTGTTCAAACAAAAGGATCTCAATTTGAAGCAAAGGAGGTGGCTAGAGGTATTGAAAGACTATGATATCACAATACTGTATCATCCCGAGAAGGCCAATGTGGTGGCCGATGCCTTGAGTAGAAAGGAAGTGATTATGGGCAGCATTGTGTACATTCTAGTCGGCGCTAGAGCGCTTGCATTAGATGTTCAGGCTTTGGTAAATTAGTTCATGAGGTTGGATGTTTCATAGCCCAGTCGTGTTCTAGCTTGCACAGTCGCTTGATCTTCTTTGTTTGAGCACATCTGGGAGCGGCAGTATGATGATCCTCATTTGCTTGTCCTTAGGGACACGGTGCGGCACGGTGGTGCGAAGCAGGTTACTATTGGAGATGATGGAGTTTTGAGGATGCAGGGTCGATTTGTGTGCCTAATGTAGATAGACTTTGTGAGTTGATTCTTGAGGAGGACCATAGTTCCCGGTATTGTAATCATTCTGGTGCCACCGAGATGTATCAGGACTTGCGGCAGCATTATTGGCGGAGAAGGATGAAGAAGGATATAGTTGCATATGTACCTCGGTGTTGAAATTTTTAGCAAGTAAAGTATGAGCATCAGAGACCCGTGGTTTGCTTCAGAAGTTAGAGATTCCTGAGTGTAAGTGGGAGTGTGTCACTATGGATTTTGTTGTTGGACTCCCACAAACATAAAGGAAGTTCGATGCGGTATGGGTCATTGCAGACAGGCTAACCAAGTCAGCGCATTTCATTCCTGTGGCAGTAAACTATTATTCAGAGCGGTTGGTTGAGATTTATATCAGCAAGATCGTCTGTCTTCATGGTGTTCCTGTCTCTACAATTTTGTATCGAGGTACGCAGTTCACCTCACACTTCTGGAGGGCAGTACAGCATGAGCTGGGCACTCAAGTTGAGTTGAGCACAGTATTTCATCCTCGGATGGATGGACAGTTCGAGTGCACGATTTAAATATTGGAGGATATGCTACGCGTTTGTGTTATAGACTTCGGAGGTTTTTGGGATCAATTCTTGCCACTTGCGGAGTTTGCCTACAACAACAGCTTCAAGTCGAGCATTCAGATGGCTCCCTATGAGGCATTATATGGGAAGTGGTGTTGATCGCCTGTTGGATAGTTCGAGCCGGGGGAGGCTCGGTTGTTGGGTACAGATTTGGTACAGGATGCCTTTGATAAGGTCAAGATTATTCAGGATCGACATCGCATAGCTCAGTCTAGGCAGAAGATTTATGCCGACCGTAGAGTTCGTGATGTTTCATTCGTGGCCGGAGAGAGGGTATTGCTCTGGATTTCACCCATGAAGGGTGTGATGAGGTTCTAAAAGAAGGGAAATTTGAGCCCTAGGTATATCGAACCTTTTGAGATTCTTTAGAGAGTGAGTGAGGTGGCTTACAAACTCGTATTGCCGCCTAGTTTATAAGCAGTCCATCCAGTGTTCCATGTTTCCATGCTCCAGAAGTATCACGGTGATCCATCTTATTTGTTAGATTTCAGCTCAGTCCAGTTGGACAAGCATTTGACTCATGAGGAGGAGTCGGTGGCTATTCTAGCCCTACCGGTTCGACAATTGAGGTCAAAGAGTTATCCTACAGTTCGAGTGCAGTGGAGACTGGCCAGTTGAGGCAGCTACTTTGAAGTTCGAGTCGGACATGCGAAGTAAATATCCACACCTTTTCACCAGCCCAGGCACTTTTCTATGTCCATTCGAGGATGAACGGTTGTTTTATAGGTAGAGAATGTGATGATCCGATAGGTCATCTAGAGTTTTAAACTCTTATTCTGTGTTTCGAAATCTGAAATACCTTATTTTAACCTTTCTCGATGTGCATGCGGTCTGGGTATTTTTCGGGAGGTTTTTATGTTAAAAACTAATAAAATATGAAATCCTTAGAAATCTATTTGAGTTAACTTCGGTCAACGTTTTGAGTAAACGGATCTGTACCGTACTTTGACGGTCCCGGTGGGTCTGTATCGTGATTTTGGGACTTGGGCGTATGCCCCTAATTGAAATCGGAGGTCTCTAGCTTGAGTTATCGTATTTTGTTGAAAAATTGAAGTTTAAAGGCTTAATGAATCTAAAAGTTTGACCAATATTTGACTTTATTAATATCGGGTCTGTATCTTGGTTTCGGAACTTAGCATAGTTCCATTACTATATTTATAACTTGTCTGTAAAATTTGGTGAGAAACAAAGTTGGTTTGACGTGATTCGAATGTCCGGTTGTTAAAATAGAGGTTCATATGTTTTCTTAAAAATTTCATTTGATTTGGGGTCCGATTCATAGTTCTAGGTGTATTTTGGCTATTTGATCGCGCAAGCAAGTTTGTATGATGTTGTTGGACTTATGTGCATGTTTGGTTTGGATCCCCGAGGGCTAGGATGAGTTTTGGATAGGCTACAGGGTAAATTTTGACTTAGGATCATAGCTGGTGCATGAGTGTGTTCTGGTGTTGTCTACAGATCTCACATTCGCGAGGTTTGGCTTGCAAATGCTAGCCTCGCATTTGCGAGCAGGGGCTGCGGTGGATTTTTTTCACATTTACGAGAGCTGGGGTCGCAATTGTGATCCCCTCAGGTTCGTATTTGCTAACATTTGGTTTGCATTTGTGAAGGCAGCAGGAATGTTGAGACTTCGCAATTGCGAAGAATTTCTCGCCTTTGCAGGGTTCGCAATTGCGAACCCGCAATTACGATACATGCACCTGATCAAAATCTGAACTTGTCGG
Source organism: Nicotiana tabacum (assembly GCF_000715075.1). NCBI lineage: Eukaryota > Viridiplantae > Streptophyta > Magnoliopsida > Solanales > Solanaceae > Nicotiana > Nicotiana tabacum. Next base: position 83,214,781 of record NC_134095.1, read on the forward strand.
GATTTTTCTCTCATTCTTCAGATTTTCAAACCTAGAAACCTTAGAGGCGATTTTTCCAAGAATCCTTCTTCCCCAATTCATTAGTAAGTGATTCTAACCTATTTTCTTTCAATCTTCCATTGCATTTCACAAGATTTCAACCTAAAATCTAGGATTTTCACGGTAGAAATTGAGGGTTTGGATAGAAATAGGTATTTTTTAAAATTAGAATTTAGACCTCAAAATAAGGTCGGATTTCAAAACTAATTACATAACCGAGCTTGGGGGTGAATGGGTAATCATGGTTTTGGCCCGAGGTCGATTTTTGACCAAGAGGGACCGAGGTCGATTTTTGACTTTTTGGGAAAAAGTTTGGAATTTCTAAATTTATGCATTGTAATTGATTCCTTTGTCAATATTTGATATTATTGAGTTAATTGTGGTTAGATACGAGTGGTTTGGAGGCAGATTATAGGGAAAAGGCTCCGGTAGAGCTCTGAGTTGACCGCAGAGTGAGGTAAGTGTTGAGGTTAAACTTGATTTGAGGGAATTTGGAACCCTAAGACTATGTGCTATATGAATTTCATGTGTTGCGGCGTATTTGGGAGGTGACGAGTGCTTATATTTCGCCGAATTACTTGTTTCCTTGATTTCCCGCTTTTCCTTAATTTTCTCCTTCCTTGCCTCAACTATTACATGTCCTAAATGCCTTTCATGCTTCATTTGCTACTTGTTGATCATTGTTTCCTCTGTTAAATATGTTAGACCTTTTCATGCTTTCATGACTCGTTGCTATTTGCCTTAAATGACTTACTTGCACCTTCTAACTGTCATTTCTGGACTTATCTTACCGTGTATTATTATATATGTGGATTTTCGAATTGGTATAAGATTTTTGTTCTGATTCGGCTTTATATTCATCACCCATAGAGGTTTTTGTAATTTGAATTATGAATTTAACTGCACTCGGGGAATAGTTGTACTGATATAGTGGGATCGGATTGCACGCCGCAACAGGTAAAATAAGGGTGGTTGATGTGGTGGAATAAGGGTGAATTTATACTGATATGGTGGGATCGGGTTGCATGCCACAACAAGTGAAATAAGAGTGGATTGATACGGTGAAATAAGGGTGAATTGTGATACTGTTTTTGTTATATGGTGGGATCGGGTTGCGCGCCGCAACATATACTTATTTGTTTATGATTGTGATATTACTACAATGGAATAAGGGAGGATTGTGTTGTACGGTGGGATCGGGTTGCGCGCCGCAATAACCTATGTGCTTTTATTTCCCTGTACTATGTTGGTTCTCGGTATTTTCATATGGAACTCTAAGGATTGGTAATTTGATCGGTATTGGTTTCCTTTGAGGACTTAGCTATTTTCTTCAAGTTAACTGTCTTATTTCGTTTTGCATTTCTTTATCCTGTTTTATTATATATTGCGTATAGGTTGTAGTGTAAGTGACTTACCTTAGCCTCTTCACTACTTCGTCGAGGTTAGGCTCGGCACTTACAAAGTACATGAGATCAGTTGTACTCATACTACACTATGTACTTCTTGTGCAGATTTTGGAGTTGGTCCCAGCGGTGGTTATTAGCGTGCTCGGATTGTCCAGCTTGTGGAGAGTTGAGGTACAACTGCTCCGCGCCCGCAGCTCCTAGAGTCCCTTTTCCTTTATTTAGTTGTGTATTTTCTCTTCAGACAACTTTATGTTTTATTCAGACCCTTGTTTGTACTATTCTAGTAGCTCGTGCACTCATGACATCGGGTCCGGGATTGTATCAGATATTTTTTGTTGTTTAAGCTTCCACACTTTTCTTTAGATTATTACAGTGTTTCAGTTCTTTTTCATTGTTTAATCTGAAGTGTTAAAAAAATAAATAAGTTGTTCTAACATTGGCTTGTCTAGCGAGTGAAATATTAGGCACCATCACGATCCCGAAGGTGAGAATTCCAAATTGTGACACCAATCAAATTAATATTTTTTATGTTTAAATTCAACTAATCTACTTTGCTCGAAGAAGCCGGTTTCTTGTTTTTTTTCCTTAGGTTCCTTTAGTGTTCTGATAGATTATATATCAACGGTTGATTATAAGAGTATGAATACAATATTGATCAACTAAAATAGCACTGAATATTGATTGACTTTTCAAAGAGATTAAGATAAGACTGTAATGTTAAGACTATCTAAGCTTTATTGTTTAATTTTCTTCTACTCTTTTAAAAAAAAGTCTGACATATTCTAATATTTTGAGAAAAGGGAAGAAACAGAAATTCTTGCTTCAAGAGGAATGCACATACCGGAGCTAGCATGGTATTGTATTTATGGACTAAATAACTTTTCCTGATTTAATATTTTTCTTTTTTTCTTTTCCATATCTTTTGTTTATTGTTGAATCCCAAGGTGACTTCTCTTAAAAAAAAATGGAAAAGCACCTCAAAATGCAAATTCCTGAAAAACCTAATTATGCAAGTATTTGTGGACGCAAAATATATTTCCAATGTTCAGTTAAATTTGATTGTGGATTTCGTGATCATGGGGGAGTGAAAATTTGTTTTAAACGCGGAGAAGATTATGGGTGGTAGGAGCAAAAAGTTGAGAAATGATAAAATCGGAGGATCTTGGGGTTAGATATGATATGGTGAAAGATTGGTCATTTTCATGGAATAGAAACAATGATCTCCATGTGCCCTATGCATACTTATTCCACGTTGCTTTATTTGTGTAATTCTAACAAATACATACACATATACCATGACTACTAGTACACTATTATATTTTTTATTTAGGCTTATATGTAACAACAGTATATTACTATTTAGAATACTGATATGTCGTTGATTTATGTTTATATATTTATAATAGTGTTATTAATGTTGTTACGGTTGAAACATGATATACTGTGATTACTAGTACATTAAATTATATTTACAGTATTCCTAGTATACTATGTAATATACCATGATTAAGTTGAATGATTGTATAATGTGACTATTGTTGAATGATGGTATATTGTAATTACTGATATCTTAAATGGTATTTACAATATATTCTCAATCGCAGTATATTCTAAATGATATGTTAAACAATATTCGCAATATTCTTGATATGTAGTACATCATAATTACTGTTTAATCATTGTATACCGTAAATATTTGTATGTCAAATTATATTCACAGTACACTTCTTATATAGTGTAGTATACCATGATTATAGTTGAATCATGGTATATTTATTGGTATATTAAATGGTATTCTTGGTATACTACACAATATACCATGATTACAATTGAATCATGGTATATTGTGGTCACTGTTGAATGATGGTATATGCCGAGTTCATAATGAGAATATTTTCATCATTGAATGTTTTTTGATTCTATGTATTATCTCATTATGCACATAAGAGAGGAGTTGTATAAGGTGAAAATCTCACGTATGATTCTGGAACGGAGATTCTTTCAATTGAATAACGATCATAATAGATATCGGCTCAATCTGAAGAAAATTATGCAGAACCTTTGCGGAATTATTATAAAGCTATGCCACTTGATTATTTGTATATTAAATGGTATTCACAATATTCTTGGTATACTATCATTAATGTTGAATCATAGTATACTGCAATTACTAGTATATTAAATAATATTTACAATATACTATTAGTATACTCAAGAGAAATATATATTTTAGGCTCTTCCAAAAATAATAGCCAATAACATATAATATACATGTTTTATACACTTTCAGGCTAGCGATGCAACTAGTTTTGGCCGACCAAGCAAAATTATACTTTCCCTATATTTAATGACATATCATTAGAAAAAGAATTGATGACAATTTTTTAATTAAAAAAAAACCTAAAACTTATTAGAACATTGTAAAAATCAAAATCATCAACAAATTTAAAATAAATTTAGGAGCACCGACCGGAAATTATTTTGTTGTCAAAGCTGCATTTCCGTCCTCCTAAATTTAAATAGTAGCCTCAAAAAATCATGCAAATAACTCCACTTAGAGGGTGTTTGGATTGGCTTTCAAGCTGGTCAAATCAGTTTTTACGTTGTTATTTTTTAGCTTTTTCCGCTATTTGGCAAAGTGAAAAAGTGCTTAAAATAAGTTAAAAATTGTTTAACACAAACCAAAAGCAATAAGTTGGGCAACCCCAACTTATTATTTTTTAGCTTAAAAGATATTTTTGCTGAAAAACTACTTTTTTTAAATACAATCCAAACGAACACTTAATCTACACACTTGGGCTTCTGTATGTAGGCCCAGAACTAGTTGTTTAGAATGAAGCTGACATTGAGTTTAGGGAAACTACCAGCTTTGTCCATGTGATGACCCGATAGGTCATCTAAAGTTTTAGAACCTAACTACGTATTTCGAAGCCTCCAATAGCTTCTTTAAGCCTTTCTTGATTTGCGTGTGCATTCGGGGTGTTTTTCCGGAAAGCTTTTATGTTTAAAAAACTGATAAAATATGAAATTTTACCTTAAAAATCTATTTGAGTTTACTTCGATCAATGTTTTGAGCAAACAGTCTCGGTGGGTCCGTATCATGATTTGGGACTTGGCGTATGCCCGAAATCGAATTCAGAGGTCCCTAGCTCGAGTTTTCGTATTTTGTTGAAAAATTAAAGTTTGAAGGCTTAATGAATCTAAAAGTTTCACCAATGTTTGACTTATTGATATCGTGGCCGTAATTTAGTTCCGAAATCCGGTAGGTCTGTTACTATATTTATGACTTGTCTGTTGAATTTGGTGAGATACAAAGTTGGTTTGATGTGATTCAGACGTCCAGTTGTTAAAATAAAAATTTTAACGTTTTCTTGAAAATTTCATTTGATTTGGAGTCCGATTTGTAGTTATTTTGGCGATTTGATCGCACGAGCAAGTTCGTATGATGTTTTTGAACTTGTGTGCATGTTTGGTTTAGAGCCCCGAGTGCTCGAGTGAGTTTCGAATAGGCTACAGTGTGAGTCTTGGACTTAGGAAAATAGCTGGTGTATCTGGTTCTAGTGCGGGCCTCTGATCTCGCAATTGCGAGGTTAGATTTCGCAATTGCTAGGAACCCATGTTCCCTTTATGGTCGCAATTGCGAAGGAAATCTTCACAATTGCGAAGATGGCCGGCCTAGCACTGGATCGCATTTGCAATCAAAGGGTCGCATTTGCGGATGGCCTCTATTGGCAATTGCGAACAAATCATCGCAATTGCGATGATAGCAGAAATGCTGAGACTTCGCAATTGCGAAGTGATTCTCGCATTTGATTGCGACATCTGAAACTGGTCAAAAGTTGAGTTAGACGGAATTTCTTTCATTCTTTCAAAATTTCAAACCTAGAGAACCCTAGAGGCGATTTTCCTAAGAGCCCTTCTTCCCCAATTCATTGGTAAGTGATTCTAACCTATTTTCTTTCAATCTTCCATTATATTTCATAAGAATTCAACCTAAAATCTAGTATTTTCATGGTGGGAATTGGGGTTTGGGTAGAATTAGGGATTTTTGTAAAATTGAGATTTAGACCTTAAATTGAGGTCAGATTTCAAAATAAATTATATAATCGGGCTCGGAGGTGAATGGGTAATCGGATTTTTATCCGAATTTCGTGTTTTGACCAAGCGATCCTAAGAGTTAACTTTTGTTGTCTTTTTCAATAATGACCTAAGTTGAATCTTTTGCAATCCTGGGTATTTCCTAAGGCTTAATTTGAATCGTTTGGTTGGTAATTTGCTAGATTTTGTTGGTTCGGAGGCTTGTTTGAAAGGCAAAGCTATGGTTGAGCTTTGAGTTGATCAATGGAGCAAGGTAAGTGTCGTAGTTAACCTTGACTTGAGGGATTAGGACTTTTTGCCTATTTTCTACTTTTTTTAAATATTGGGTACAACGTATGTGTGATGTGACGAGTACTGATGCGTTGTTATTAAGCTATAGCATGTGGGTGAGACTTGTTTCTTGTAATTTAATGCTTTCTTTGATCATGATATCCATGCTTAGACTAGTTAATCACTAAATTGACCATTCCTTCTGCGTTTAAGGACTATCTGTAATAATTGAGTACTATTCCTGAAATTGAGGTTGGATTGTGGAACCATTTTTTTTTTACATAAACCTTGTTTTTGTTCATTCTATCTCCCTGTTGTTATATGTTAATTGTTATATGGTAAGGGAGAGTGTTAAAGCTTGTACTTGTTATTTTATCTCCATGTTGTTATTGATTCATTGCATTATGGTAAGGGAGAGTGTTAATGCACGAAGGGTGATGTCGTGCCATATTGTGAGTGTTAATGCACGAATGGTGATGTCGTACCATATTGTGAGTGTTAATGCACGAAGGGTGATGTCGTACCATATTGTGAGAGTTAATGCACGAAGGGTGATGCCATGCCACATTTTGAGAGTTAGTGCACGAAGGGTGATATCGTGCCATATCTATTGATTTATGATGAAAATGAGAGTAAAAGCATGAAGGGTGAGGCCATGCCGTTATTATTGTTTCATAGTGAGGTTGAGAGTAAAAGCTCGAAGGCTGATGCAGTGCAGTTTTGTTCACTCTGTTATTCGTTTTTACTGGTTAAAGGTTTATTGACTATTCTAGTTATCATTTCCTATTATATTTATCGTATCGTGTACCCCTTTCGCTTGTCCCCTTCTAATAGTACATTTTTAGACTTTACTTGTTGTTATATTATACGTATATTGTTATTTGCACAGACTTATTTACTTGGGTGTCTTGTCATAGCCTCGTCACTACCTCGTCGAGGTTAGGATCAACACTTACGGAGTACATTGGGTCATTTGTACTCATACTACACTTTGCACTCCTTGTGCAGATTTTGGTACTGGTCCCAGCTATCCGTGAGGCATTTCGGCTCGAAACTGCTTTTTGAGACTCGAGGTAGATCTTCTGGCGTCCGCAGACCTTGAAGTCCCCTTCCACTTTCCCTTTATTTATTGTTCTTATCATTCGAGACGGTTGAACTTATTTCAAACTATGTATGTTGAAAACTCTTGAAGCTCGTGAATTTTGACTCCAGATTCGGGTTGTTCTTAGATATTATTGGTTTTATGTTATTCTGCACTCAGTTTTAGTTTCATTTCAACTTAATTGATTTTACTTATTGAAATTGATAAAAATTGGGTTTAAGATACTCTAACGTTGGCTTGGCTAGCAAGTGAAATGTTAGGCGCCATCACGGTCCTGAAGGTGGGAATTCTGGGTCGGGACACGTTTGTATCAGAGCAATGTTTCCTAGCTCTCTTAATTCACGGGCATGGTCTGTAGAGTCTGGAGGATCGGTATGGAGACGTCTGTACTTACTTTACAGAGGCTATGAAGTTTAGGAACAAAATTCACTTCTATTATTCTCTATCATGCGATTTTATTCTCTCATTGATAATTGAACTCTTCTACTCTTATTCTCTCGCAGATGGCGAGAACACGTACTGCATCTTTAGATGGACAGTAGCTGGAGCCCCTAGTGTTAGCTCCTACGAGGGGCAGAGGACGAGGCTTAGGTCACGCCAGAGGCCGAGGCAGGGACAGAGCTCAGCCTAGAGCTCGAGCAGCAACACCAACAGCGGAGCCTCGGGTGGAGTTTGATGAGGAGGTTCCAACATTTTTTCATTCCTTTCTTCCTATTCTCATTATCCTTCTCTTATTACTACCCGCGATGTCTAGGGTTTTCCGACCTTAAGATCTTACGGTGGCATTCTTACCAGCCGTGCCATGGCCCTTTACCTGGGCTTTGCTGTATCGAGCGAGATTACACTATCTCGTTGTTGTTGTTATTGTTACGACTATCACTGCTGTCGTCATTAGACCGAGGTGACAAGACGAAGGGGGTCAGCCTTTTCCAACTCGAGGGAATGTTTGGACTCTACACCGCTGCTCGGGAGAGTATTCAGACTATACACCGCTGCTTACTCTCCTACCTTGGCCGGGTGCTGCACTTCATCCCTCAAATCTTTTCCCAAGGAATAAAATGGCACACCGGCCGTGAATCTTGCACGGTACGATGTCCCAGAAGGTGGACCCAGAGCGGCCATACGAGTAGGGTTGAGGCCCGCCGAATCTTCAATCTTTGACTTTGGCGGGCTATGTCTCTTTTTTCTGCCTCTTTTGCATTACCTTCCTCTTTTTTGCCTTCCCGCTTTCCTCTTCTTCATCTTCTCCCTTGGAGATATTGCTCCGTGGGATTGAGCTAGGAACCTAGAGGAGGTGGCGGTCAAAGGTGCCACCGACGAGGATGCATGCTCGAGGGGGTGGAGCTCGGAGATGCTGACATCGGAGATGAACTTTCGAGAGTATATTAGGTCCCAGGCTTTCACTACGTATGTACCCTCTCGCTTCTTTATTTTTGTGTAAGAACCCCTCGTGGGCTTTTGTAATCATATGTAAGGACCCCTCGTGGGCTTTTGTAATTGAATGTTTCATGAATACAAAGATATTTTCTCCAATTTGTCTTCGATGCTTGCTATATTCTTTTATGTTTGTGGAGACTCTGAATGCATGGCTCCATATGTTGTTGCCAATACCGATCTCGGGTGCAAGTATTCTTTCTGGACTTTGGACGATTAATATGGCCTTGCGTAAAACCCTTTGCGATCCCGTGGATCGAACCTGAATCAGGATGATGAACTCGGGTCAGCGGGACCTTAACTTCGAGTAGAATGAAAGTAACATTTTGGGCCTTGGAATCATGGTTTATTAATTAAACTTCGTGGTAACCTCTAAGAAGAAATTTGCTCGGAGGCCTGTGGACATGGATAGCCTTTGATCTCTCGAGGGCAATCCCCGAGCGGAGGTTCGTTCAAATTCGGACCACCTGGAAACTCGCTCTAAGCTTAGTGTAAATAGACTCAGGGCGCTGTAGATAGATCTCGAAAGAGGGTTTGTCCTATCTCGGATGGTACCCCGGGGCCAAGCCCATACGGGTGGAGTTTAAATGCTTATTTCCTTAGAGCCTGATTCCTTTTTGACAAAACACCCATGAGGTCGAGTATCACCTCGGGTCTCGTCATGATGCCATTGGATTCCTGGAGCCTAAACTTCCCTTTGATGGAGACCCTCGAGGTTAGGTACCACCTCGGTGTCGGCGAAGGCATCATAGGTTTCCTGGAGCCTAGCCTTGTCTTGATGGAGGTCCTCGAGGTCGGGTACCACCTCAGGATTGGCGATGGTGTTATTGGCTTATTGGAGCCTAACCTTGTTCTGATGGAGGTCCTCAAGGTCAGGTACCACCTCAGGACTGGAGAAGGTGTTATCGGCTTCTTGGAGCCTAACCTTGTTCTAATGGAGGTCCTCGAGGTTGGGTACCACCTCGGGACTGGAGAAGGTGTTATTGGCTTCTTAGAGCCTAACCTTGTTCTGATGGAGGTCCTCGAGGTCGGGTACCACCACGGGACTGGAGAAGGTGTTATTAGCTTCTTGGAGACTAACCTTGTTTTGATGGAGGTCCTCGAGATCAGGTACCACCTCGGGACTGGAGAAGGTGGCATCGGTTAGTGTTCTTAACCGGCTTTGAGGCAGGTGAATCGTCGTCGTTTTTTCGATAAATAAATAGGGTTGTTTCTGCTTTTGGGGGTTACACCATTTTAATCAGTTGCCCTTCTTTTTCTGTGTCAGCCTTTCGGCATTCCAGCACTAACACGTCCGCACATATTCCTTCTTTTTAGTTCTCTAATTTCGTCACAGCCACGGCCGCTATGTCGGGGTCTGTCCAATAGGGAGGGGAGAGTTCTGCCTCCGGCATTCAGGACCATCGAGAGTACACCTTGAAGGCTACTTCATTGATAGGATAAGAGCATCTTGAGTTAGTGAGAAAAGACTGTGGATGGGGGGAGAAAGTGACGTTACAAGTATTTTCCCCGGGTGAGAACAGTACGAATCGTGTCGATGGGTTCTTGAATATGTACACATATCTTTCACACTAGGCCCTCTTGATAGGGTTGAGCTCGACTTCTATTTAGAGTATCGGGATACCTTGGTGCAAGTCCATCCGACGTTTTGGCGAACGGTGTTGATGGTCAGATTTTTCGTGGAGAAGGCGCGGCTTGAATTTTTGCTCAGTCATCTTGTTAGGCTATACCGGCCCTTTCACCATTGAGGTCTGCTAACCTTGCGATGTTGATTGACTACACCCTTCGTTGTTGATGACTAGAAAGATAGAGATCGGGTATGGAATAGCCGTTTTGTCCGAGTGCGAGCCGCTAACGTTATCCCTATGGAGCTTATGTCATTTCCTGAGGAATGGAATTATACACGTAGGTGGTACATTTTGCGCTTTCTCAATTTTTCCTATAGCGAGAACTGATTTCGTAACCGTGCCTTCCTTTCTTCCTCTACAGCTATTTTATGGGTGCCGGGCGACGTTCCTGATCTGCCAAATTGGGTCTGGGAATTGGCAACCCACTCGATCTATGAGGAGCGCAAGTGGCGATCTTTGTCCTAGGGCAGATGGGAAGCAAAATACCATGGTGAGTGATGTGCTATTCTTTCCTTTCCCCTCTTTCATGTGGAGAAGCATACCCCCTTTACGCATATTAATCTTACCATCGTAGGCATTGGAGAGCCTTTCGAGGCGAGGTTGTGCTCCTTCGGAGAGGGGGAAGGGTTGCCGACTTCTGGGCTTAAGAACGGTAACAATGAACGAGAGGTGCTTTCACAGGGTGATGGCGCTCAAAGTAAGGTGGAGCGGGACTGGGGCTTCAAAGCGGAAGCATCATCCGAGCCTGTCATGTACGCGACTCCCGGTTCTGGAAAGAAGGTTTCTCTGTTGTTGTCACCTTCATTTTCCGTTGATAGCATTGCGAGAGATATTAAAAACCCGGGGTCACATACACCGAGCGACTGTGCTTCGACCAGAGTAGGCTCTTTCAGGGCCGAAGGGCTTGGATTGGCAGGTGTGCATTCGGCCTTCGAGGAAGCCGAGCGGCTTCACTTTGCGGTGAGTTTTGGCATAGGTTTTTTGAGCTTCGTGCCTTTCCTTCCTTATTGGGCTTTCTTTTGCAGGCGTTCGATAAGCTTAAGTCCGGGCTGCTTCATTGTGAAGCCAGGCTATGGAAATCTTTGGATGAGAAGAGATCCCTAAGGCTCCTTTGTGATGAAAAGGAAGTCGAGCTGGTACACTTGCAGTATGAGGTGGGCCGGAGCCTGAATTACGAGAACCACCTGAAGGAGTAGGTAGTTTTTTGTACCGGGTGAGTGTGCATTCCGCCTCCTGGTTCATGGGGATAATACTTAGCTTATTTCAGTTATAGAAAAAGATGAAGGCCCAGGAGCACCTTCGAGATGAAGTTGGTCGGGCTAGGCGTGAGCATGATGAATTGAAAGCTCGGGCGGAGACTCAGGCTTTAGAGGGGAAGGCTGCTCTGACCGAAGTTCCTGCCTTTGAAGGTCAACTTCACAAAGCTCGTGACAATGCTTTGGTTCAGACAGAAATGATTGTGAAGTCGAGTCCAAGCTTTCAAAAATCAGGGCTGAGATTGTCGATGCTCGGGCAGAAGCTGCGATGAGTCGGACTAAGGTTGATCGGGAGATGGCGATCGATCAAAGGATGCTATCATTCCTCAAACTAAGCTGAGAAGGATCCTCGACCGCGAAGGGAGGGTTGAAGAATATGCTCGCTGCAAATCTCAAAGAAAGACCCTCGAAGAGATCTGTGCTAGGGGCTTCGCTTTCTCGGAGGAATTGGTGCTAGCAAGGGCGGATGAGTGTGATGCTCGGTTGCTTTTGCCTGACACCGAAGAAAGCAAAGATGAGGCCGACAGGCCGTAGCCCCCGGAGGGTGGGGGTATAGATTTTTCCATCTGTATGTAGCATTTTCGAAGTATGTTTGTAGACGGAGATTGCGCTTTTTCACACATGTGTATGAAAGAAAACCTTGCGGCCTTACTCCTTTCATATCCTTTTTTGTCTCGATTTTGACTAGGTGAGATGGTTTCTGCATTGGTAGGAATCCTCAGAGTAGTGATGTGGGACCGGGACTCATTGGACTAGCCCATAGGCTCTTACGTACTTTCGCTCTTAGGCATACTTGGACCACCTATTTTGGACTCAGTCTCCGAGTCGGGCATTGGTTCGAGCTTATTTAACCTTCGAACGGCTGAATTTTAGGTTGGCAACAGTGGCTCTAACGCTTTTGGTAGATGCGACCTTTTAGTGTATGTGGGCTGGCGACTGTGGGTCTTACGCCTTGGGCCTATGCAGCCTATTAATGTAAGCTGGCGACAATGGCTCTTATGCTTTGGGTCGAAGCAAACTTTTAATGTATGGTGGCGACAATGGCTTTTACGCTTTGGGTTGAAGCGACCTTTAATTGTAAGCGGGCGACAATGGCTCTTACGCTTTGGGTCGAAGCAACCTTTTAATGTAAGGTGGCGACAATGGATCTTATGCTTTGGGTCGAAGCGACCTTTTAACGTAAGCTAGCGATAATGGCTCTTATGCTTTGCCCTTAGGCATATATAGTTAACTATTCTGGGTCCAGTCTCCGAATCAGGTTATGACTCGAGCTCATTTTGACCCTCAATTTTTCAGATTTCAAGTTGGCGACAGTGGCTCTTACGCTTTAGGTCGATGCGACCTTTTGTGTGTATGGCCCTAAGGCTCATTAGGCTGGCAACAATGGATCTTACGCGCTTGGTCGATGCGACCATTTATGTAGGTTTTATTTTCCTCTCGTTAAGGACTTTTGAAGTAATTTTTGCCTAACTCGTCGTCGCTTATGGAAGAACCTCGATTTCGAGTAACTTGCAACGATATTTGAGCACCTTGGGAGGTTTGGCTTGGAGGTTGAGTAGCTCGAAGCTTGTGATTTGGAGCTGACATGGTCGAAGCTCTTTTGCCTATACAAAGGGTAGCCTATTTAACCGGTTCTTTTCAAAGTAGATTCAGAGTAATTTGAAGGCCTGTGTGGGCTGGCGACTGTGGCTCTTATGCTTTGTAGCGACGGTCGGACGTCCCCAAGTCGCGTTAGTTCGGCTGGTACAGCTGTGTGATCGGAGTCACCTGTGTTTGGCCAGAGCATTTTGAGTCCCGAGTGAAATAGTTTTGGCATCTATATCGAGGGTATGCCTTTTTAGGTGTCTTACAAGTTCGATATATAGACAAAACTTTGGGATCGGGTCTATGACTTTAGTGGGGTCTTACAAGTTTTACATGTCGTTGAGGTCTTACAGTTTCTGCATGCCGTTAAGGTCTTACAGTTTTACATGTCGTTGAGGTCTTACAGGTTTGGATACTTGGTACAAGTATTGTTTATGTCTTGCTTGAGGTCTTACAGATATGATTGCTGCCTTATGTAGGTCTTACAAGACCGAGTCTGCCCGCTCGGGGTCTTATGGCCTCAGGTTTTGATAAATCAATAGAGGTGGTGCTTGACGACAGTCCCCGAGTCATCGAGAGTTTCTTGACTCGGGAGCCATTTTTTCCAAACTTGCGTTGCCTCATCGAGTGCTTACGATTTTGGAGATCTCGAAACTGAGGCCGTCCATTTTTCTTTTGAGATTTTGACGCCAGTCCCCGAGTATTCGAGGTACTTTTGGCATTGGAGATGTTTAGCGATTTCCGCATTGCCTTATCTGAGGGCTTACGATTTTGGAGTCCTGACCCGGAGGTCATTTAGGTGTTGAATTGTTGACGCCAGTCCCCGAGTGTTCGGGGCATTTTTGGCGGAGTAGTTGTCTTTTCAAAGGTGCTAAGCCTCTTTTGGAGCGTAAGATGCTTTGACAACAAATATTCTTCAATTATTTAGTACAAGTGTACATGTTTTTGCCGTCGGGGGCCCGGCTATACGGACACGGTTCATTCGACCGTTTGGCACGGTACATCATTTTCCTATATGGGCCCGATTCGGTGTCTCTTGGCTTTTCCGAGCTGATAACCTTCGCAGAGGGGGGGATGCCCCTCAGTGTTCAAGGTTGATTGCAAAAGAAGCCTCGGACACTTGTTGAATCTCCCTTAGGCAGCATGCAGATGTTGCCTCGTTAAAAACCTTGCCGGTAAAACCCTTTTCGGGATAAAAACTCTGTCGAAGGAAAAGAGTGCAACAGATGCTTTAAAACCTCAAGTTCTTCAAGCTGGGTTAACGTTCTGACTGCTTCGATCGGGCGCCAGCATAAGGGTTAATCTAAAATACAAAATGAAAAGGGAGATGGTTATACTTTAGTGTGAGACGCGCCAGCGATGTTTTGAGGATTGATATGTTCTAATCACTCGAGATGAGGATGTGGTACGGTCCTTTATTTAGTTTAGTTGGGCTTAATCAGGGGTGTGTCTTGATTACCCCTTGGCTCTTTTGCGAGCGGAGGTATGGATACCGGTGCCACGTTGTGCACCGTGAACATTTCCCTCGCCGCATGTTGTTCCCTGTAGATGGTTTTAATTCTATCCTTTGTTGGAAATTTCATCATTTGGTGGAGAGTGGATGGTACTGCTCTCATGTAGTGTATCCAAGGTCGTCCAAACAAGGCGTTATACCTCATGTCCCCTTCGATGACATGGAATTTGGCATTTTGGGTCGTGTCGGCCACGGTGACTGGAAGTGTGATTTCTCCTTTTGTTGTTTCACTTTCCATGTTGAATATATTGAGTGTTGCGCCCCCTTTTCTTCCCTTTTGACGGGGAAGTTCGGGTTTCGACATTCACGGGGTGTAATGACTCATTTCCTTTTGGGAATTGGGTATTTGAAGAGTCGCCACCTAACGGATTACAGTGCGTTAGGGCACCTAGAGTGATTAACTCTTGGGTTGGTTTGCATTACCAGAGATTAGGGTAAGGGTTTGAAGTAACCTCGAGGGGAAGGTGCTAGGCACCCCTCTTGGTCCAACACTGTGGGTCCCGGCCGAACTTATATTCACAAATTAGTCCATTACAGATAAACAATTGAATCAAATAGGTTGCAAGTAAAGCCCGTTGGATAACTCAAGTAATAAGATAAAGATTTGGACAAGTTGTAAAACAAAGGTTTAATGAAAAAGGGAATTTCAGTAAAGGAGGGGTCGTAGGTTGGTTATCCTATAGGATCACCCCACACAATGTCCGGTAAACACTCCTCAATGAGGGGCAACACGTGACATTAGCGCGTAGTCATCATATCCCATATCTAGCCTTCCCATCCCCTTATTGGTCATGCAAAGCGAGTGTTTGGTCAATGATTTCTATTGTGTGCTGCTACTCGTCCCTTCTTAATGGTCCTGGAGGGAGTTAGGACCTCTACCTATAGGTGGTTCTGGATAGACCCCCTAAGGTTTTTTAAAGGTGAAAATTCTAAGGCGACAATCAAAACACTTAGGACTTTCAGCACATAAAGAGGATCAATTAGAGGCTCAAAGTTCCTCCTCAAACAAGCACATAAACAGCACGACTCAAACACAATTAAGGGCTTTTATCAGACAGTGTCCTAAGGCAGGATATCTAGGTGAATATGCAGAAACAAACAACTTATTATTTTTTAGACACCCTGGAGTAGTGACCCTAGCAGTTGCCTATGGATTTTAAAAAGCCTGTTAGGATCATAAAAACATCAAGCAATAGAAACAGTTTCAGAGTTGCAGGTTTGAAAAATGCCCTAAGGGCTTGCCTGTGCATAGAGCACTGATTAGCACGCTTGTATAGAAACAAAGCAGGTTTTGAAACGGGTTTCCGTAATACTTATAAGCATGCAGTCTAGTGGTATATTGAGGCGGTTTTAAAGAACTTGTTTCAGGAAATAAACTACGTAATTAAACCCAATTCAGAAGTGAAACAAGCGTGGACTAAGTTGAATTACCAGACTAGTTTAGATTAACAAGCAGGAATTCGAGTATGATTTCCAATAGGCATGATATCTACGTTTGATACTGATTTTAAAGACTTGCAGGCATGGAAACATACATAACACTTGCCATAACAGAATCTGGATTAGGTCCTATAGGCATGGAATCTATTAGTTAATCTAATTTTAAGACATTAAAGGCATGATTATTTTGAACATATAGGCATGGTTTCTAAAAATGTAAAACCCTATAAGCATTATTTCTACTTGATAAAGCAATCAGATTATGTGTAAAATCCTATGAACATGATTTCTATTTAGTAGAGAAAACAGATTTAAAAATAAAGTCCTATGAGCATGATTTATATTTATTATAGCAGACAGATTTAAAAGTAAAGTCCTATGAGCATGATTTTTACCCAAATTACCCCATAAAACATGTATCTACCCACCCTTTTCACTAAATACCCCAATATTTATTTACAAGCTATTACACACCAATGAATGAATTACACAAGTAAATACGAAAATAAGAAGCTATTCTATAGGGAGCCTTTGATTAGGCCCAAATTTCCCAAAGCCTCCAATGGCCTCAAATGCCTCAATTCCATAGACAATGTCAGAGTCTAGGTGCATCAAAGTTCCGTAATGATCTCAAGGATCCCAGGCAATGCTTACACCTAGACTTAGTAACCAAATTTGAACAAGTGCAGTGTGGAAAGGCTAGCCTCAGTATGCCAGAGCTCAGAGGGTTCTCAAGAGGATCACAAGGCAATACACATACTGGAGGGCCAGAACTTATTGACTAAGAGTATAGTGAAATTGATTGACACAAGTTGATTGGTTTTTGTAAAAAAAACTATATTAAAAAGGAATTCCGTTTAAAAGTAATGTAGTAAAACAACAGAGACTATTTGGAAAGAGATTGAAGAAATGAACAGAAGTCCAAACATAAAACCTTAGGACAGGTTTATACATTGCCAGTAGTCACAGTACTAAAGTAAATTCAGTAGTCACAAACAGGGGTCAAGGGGTTTGAGATACATAGAATACTTGATTGCAAGCACATAATCAAGCAAAGGTCTAGGAATTGGTATAGACATGCTCAGAAACAGCTGACCAAGCATAGTCACAAACCAGACACAAAGAACAAGATCACTTATAGGGGCGATAGGGATATGGGGATTCATGAAGCACATGATGATAAGCACACAACAAGTAATTGGTATAGACATGCTCAGAAACAAGTAGAAGGGTAACATACTGATCTTGAGGAAGGGGAAGACATAATAACATGCTAATAATGTAACCATCAACTACAAGTTTCACAACAAAACCACAAATAGAAGCAAACTAGAAACAAAATAAACTAAAACAATAAGAGATTCATATTGTTGTTGGAACTTTGAATTAAAACTAAAACATACCAGTAAATAGGACAGTGAGCAGAATGAAAGAACAAGAGAACACAATGGTTAGCCTTGGCTTGCAGCCGGCTAACTTAAAACAGTAGCAAGTAGTATAAAAGAGAGAGCAGAAAGTTTGAGTGTGAGAGGTAGTTTTTGAACCAAGAGTTCGTATGTTGTGCTAATGAAAGACTAGAGTATTTATAGTTTGAAAGCAGGTAGTAAATAAGGTAAAAATCAAAGTCCATTAGTAATTAAGGAACTAAGAATCAATCAGTCGGGAAATCAAGGTAAGTACTCCCTTTAATTGAGGAGTTAACTTCAAACGGTCATAGACACATGACAAGTAAGGAAAGAAATCGTATAAGGTTGAACAAGACAAATAAGGAAAAACTTTCTGCATAGTACAAGTACACAATAGGTAATAGAGGCTAGGTTCAGCACATTTCAATCAAGGAAAGTCTTAAGAAATCAATTAATAGCATGATTGACCATAGAATAAGGTCAGAAAGCAATCTACAAGGTAAAAATCAGTAGAGATAACATACGGAATCAGTGAAAGATCAATCACAAAGATTCAAGGATGCAAGAATAGGAGGTAGTATTTATTTAGCACCACTCTATAAGAACAAGCACATTGTAAGCAAAATCAGAACCCTAAGAGGTCGAGTAGGACAAGAATCACATATAAAATTAGGGATTCATGTAGAGCATAGTCTGAATTAGTAAGCTAAGCATGATACAGGTAGGAGAAGTGAAGAATCAGAAATATTGGTGAACCAAATAAGGCAAAATCATACAATAGGCAGGGATAACCACAATTAAGAACCATAACAAACAAACATAGGGCAAAAAATCACAGAATCATAGAAACATACGGATTTACTGAACACGTTATCAAACAGAACCCAGAAACCCAAGATTGGAACTAAGAAATTAGGGTTTTCATCATAGACGAGTTGAAAAGGGAGTAAAAATATAGAATCAGTCAAGACATGCAAAGGATAGATGTTAACACATGAAGAATCGATTTAAACAAAGTGTAGATGAAGTTCCAAAAAATCCTAACTTTAAAAGAAAGTAAAATAACTTGAAATCGATGATTTTTGCAAAAGAAGTTCGAGAACAGTGCAAAATATAGAAGGAAAAGACTCGAATCATTTAAAAATAGCACAGATCTAAGAGATGCAAATGAAAATTAGTAATAGAAACGGAAGAACCTGTTTAGAACTTTAATGATCGTAACAAATACAGTGTGATTTTAGCTTGAAATCACACTGGAGTAGCCATGAATGGTCAAGACCGCAAACCCTAGATACAAGTCGGCGTGGCCCAGGGCCTTTGAAGGCCTCAGAGAAGATGAGCAAGGCAATGTAGGAGCCATCAGAGGCTTGGGGTTGAAGGGTGGTCACCGGAGAAGACCGGAGAAGGGAGGCAGTTGAAATAGGCTAGGGTTAGGTTGAGAGAAAAGAGGAGATGAGAGAATTTGAGGGCGAAATTTTTGAAATGAGATAGGGTTAGGGGTTGTTGGAATTAAAAAAAGGAAAGGGTTGATACGGGCCGTTGATCAACAGCTAGGATTTAATTGATGCTGGCTCAGGTAGGCGGGTTCAGGGTTTGGGTATGAAATTGGGCTAGGGGTTGGGTTCAATTTAGGCTATAATCGAAATGCAAATCTGGCTATAATTCAAATAGCCAATTTTCCTATTTAATTTATACTAAGTAATAAACAATTTCTGAAAAATAATTTTATGTACCAAAATAATTTAAAATATATATTTATCATTTTAAAAATATAGAGACCAATTTTACGCATATAAAATGTAATTATACATTAAATGGGCTAATATTGCAATTACATGCAATTTTATCTTAAAAATAACAAATGCAATTACCAAAATGCATAAAAATATCTATTACCCATATTTTGGCATAAATATAGAAATTAAATGACCAAATCACCATAATAATAATTTGGGAAATAATTATTGGGGATTTTATGAATAAATGAGAAGGAAATAAATCAATTTAAATTCCTATAATTACGGAAAAAAATTGTAAAACCCTTGTGGATGCCTATATATGCATCTCTATGCTATTTTTGAAAGTATTTATGCATATTTAAAATATATAGGGGAAAATGGGGTATTAACATTGAGGACTTGAGTGGCGAGCACAATTTGGTCAAGCAGTCTGAGCTGCTCTATCACCCTCGACCTGATAATGTTGGTCGAGCTACCTGGATCAATGATTACATGTTTTATTTGCAAAGAATTTACAAGGAAAGAGATTACCAGTGCATCATTATGAGGCTGAGACAAGGTCTCGGTGTCCTCTTCGCTGAAAGTAAGGGCGTCCTCAGGAATATATCCCCGGGTCCGCTTTTCTCTGGTGATGGATATTTTTGTGCTTCTCATTATGGGTTACTGAGGGACATCGATGCCTCCCAAGATCATGTGGATGACATGTTGTGGCTTGTTTGCTTCGTTCTTCTTAGCTGCCTTTCTTTCCCGGAACTGATTTATGGCTCGGTCGCTAAGGAATTCTCGGAGATGACCTTTGTTGAGTAGTCGAGCTACCTCTTCTCGGAGTTGGTGGCAATCCTCGGTCTTGTGGCCATGCGTGTTGTGAAACTCGCACACTAAGTTATGATTTCTTTGTGAAGGATCCGATTGTACAAGCCTGGGCCATCTGGCGTCTCTGATCTTACTGATGGCGAACACGATGTCCGATACATCGACATTGAAGTTGTATTCTGACAAGTGAGGTGCCCTCATTGGACCTGCATTCCTATCGAATCTAGCCTTATTGGTGAGTCCCTGAGGATCCTGTTCTCGGTCTATCCTCCGATTATTGTGAGGTGGATTACGCCTTAGGGCGTTCCTCCTGTATTCGATGTATGGCCGATACCTTTCTTTGTTCGTCTTTGGTTCCTTTCTCGGAAACCTGCTTGGATATACTGAGCCTGAGGGGGCTCCCAGCTGGTTGTCTTCGGCCCTGATCTTCGACTGGTATCAGTTGTGTACATTCGACCAGGTCAAAGCGAGATATTCGATCAAATTCTGTTTCAACTGTTTTGAAGCTGCCGAGCTTCATTCGTTCATACTTTGAGTGAAAGCCTGCACTGTCCAGTCATCGAAGTCTGGCGGTAGTTCCATCCATTCCATTTGGAAGCGAGATACGAACTCTCGTAGCATTTCGTTCTCTCTTTGATATATTTTGAACACGTCGAATTTCCTCGTTACTACTTTGATGGTACCAACATGTGCCTTTATAAAGGAGTCTGCTAGCATGACGAATGAGCCTATGGAGTTAGGAGCTAAGTTGTGATACCACATCATGGCCCCCTTCGAGAGTGTTTCCCCGAACTTCTTTAGTAAGACGGACTCGATCTCGTCGTCCTTTATATCGTTGCCCTTCACTGCATAAGTGTAGGCAGTAACGTGTTCTTTGGGGTCTGAGGTCCCATTGTACTGTGGGAGTTTTGGCATTTTGAACTTCTTTGGAATGGGTTTCGGGGCTGCTTCCTCTGGGAATGTCCTTTGTATGAACTTTTTCGAATCCACACCTTTCAGGACAGGGCGTGCGCCCAGAATTTGGTCGACCCTAGAATTGTAAGTTTTGACCTTCTTGTCATTGGCGTCTATCATCTTCTCGCCCGACTCAATCCTCCTGGTGAGGTCCTCGAGTATTTTTACAATGACGGGATCGGTCATCGACCCGTTATTGCTTGATCTCTTTGGTACTTGTTCAGTTGGGGGAGCTGTCCCCGGTGCTACAGTGTTGGGAGTTTTATGGTGATTCTATAGCTGAGAAATAGCTAACTATTGTGCCTACAATATTTCAAAAATAATGTGAAGGCTAACCTCACGTTCTTCCCTGGTAGGGATTTTTTGAGCTTCTTGTGGATCTACCTGACGCATGCACCTGTCGGTATGCGAACTTATGTCGATGCGTTGGGCGTCACGCGAGACCGTGTCCATGGGGACTAGTTCAGGCAAATTCCCAGAGTTTTGTGGTATCACACCAACACCCGGAACATCCACACCGTTCTACCCGTGGTCCTCGAGATTGTTGTTTTCGCCTCCATTCACTGAGTTAGACATATTGACTTGAAATCGAAGATCTTGGACAAGGAAAAGCGTGAAAGATAACTCGCGTTGAGTGAAAAAACCCACAAGAATATAGTCACTATTATTTTTAGCCCCACGGTGGGCGCCAAACTGTTTACCGTGAAAATGGTAATAGCAATTAAATTTGTTGATGGGACTCTAAAAATACGTGATCTATTTTTATGATAGTTTGTTAAGCAGTTGATTCTAAGTATATGAGATTTAGAGACGAAATAAAGTTAAGGAGGGAGCTACAACCAAACCGATAGGCCAGTCACTTTGGACCTCGAGGTCGATCCCGGGGCTCGGCCACGGGCTTTTGAGGGTAATTGGGGTAGGGCTAACAGTTATGAGGCAATTAAAGAGGGCTCTTTATGGCCAATGATAAGAAATAAATGATAAACAAATAAGAAGATAAGAAATGAAAGCAATAATATCAAGAGAGTATGTGAGAGAGTGAAATAGAGAGTTCTTGTATATTTTCGTGTGGAGTAACTGAAGTGACCGGGTTTACAAAGTAATAGGGATCAACTTTATATAGAAGGGAAATCTCATCATAAAACAACAAGCATTAATTATAAAGATATGGAGATGTGACCGCTAGATGACACCCGGACTTGGGTCTTAGAGTAGCTCTCCAGGCTCTGTTAGTCGTAGCCACGTGCCTTGGGAACTCCCCATTTTCATCGTGGCTGTAGTCGACATTACCACAAGACCAAGTGTCGACGAACCTCGAGGGAGGAATCTCGATGGAAGCCTTGTAGCCCCGGGACATCGAGACGATCTTCCGAGGTGCTTTGATAACGAGAAATTGGACCCTCTGATTTCACCGTATACAAAGATCAAACGTCAATCAATTCTTAAATACCATTGAGTTTTCAGACTTTTAGTTTTCAACAAAACTTCATTTCTTGAGCTAGGGACCTCGGAATTCGATTCTAAGCATACTCTCAGGTCCCAAATTATGATATGGACCCACCAGGACCGTCGAAACACGGATCCGAGTCCGTTTGCTCAAAATGTTGACCAAAGTCAACTAAATTAAACTTTTAAGGCAAAAA
This sequence comes from Nicotiana tabacum, assembly GCF_000715075.1. NCBI lineage: Eukaryota > Viridiplantae > Streptophyta > Magnoliopsida > Solanales > Solanaceae > Nicotiana > Nicotiana tabacum. The sequence goes on from NC_134095.1 coordinate 83,237,106, forward strand.
TTCTTATTTGTATCAGTTTTTAACATATAAGCCTTCCGGGAAAAACACCCGAACCGCGCACGCAAATTAGAAAGGCTAAATAAGTTATTTAAGGCTTCAAATTATAGGATTTAGTTCTTAAAACATGAGATGACCTATCGGGTCATCACACCGACACATTGCTAGATTTTTCCCTTGAGCACCAGGCAGCTCACAGCATCAGGGTTCTCATGCCATGGTCCCAGCACCGAGTGCTTCACCGCCCGCTCAGCCAGCTAGAGGTATGTGTCAGGCCATTAGAGGTGGAGCTCAAGCTATTAGAGGTAGAGGTTAAGCTATTAGAAGTGGAGGCTAGCTATCTAGGGCCCGTCCTAGAGATGTAGTTCAGAGGTGGGGCCTAACTTTGATGTTATGCTTTCCCAGCCAGGCCTGAGGTTGAGTCATCTAACAGTGCTATCATAAGTATTGTTTCTGTTTGCCATAGAGATGCTTCAGTTCTATTTGATTCGGGCTCTACTTATTCCTACATGTCATCCTATTTGGTTCTACCTCGTGATTCTTTGAGTGCTCATGTGTATGTGTCCACACCTGTGGGGGATTCTATTGTTGTAGATCATATTTATCATACGTGTATGGTAACCATTTGGAGTCTTGAGACTAGCGTAGATCTTCTACTTCTCCATATGGTAGATTTTAATGTTATCTTGGGTATGGATTGGCTGTCATCTTATCATACTATATTTTATTGTCATGCCAAGATGGTGACCTTAGATTTTATGGGGTTGCCTCGATTAGAGTGGAGAGGGACTCCTGACCATTCTACCAGCAAGGTTATCTCTTATGTGAAGGCTCAACATATGGTCGAGAAGGGGTGTCTAAATTATTTGGCTTATGTCCACGATTCTAGTGTAGAGGTTCCTTCAATGGATTCAGTAGCAGTTGTTCGTGAGTTTCTAGAGGTGTTTCCTACAGATCTACCAAGGATGCCACTCAACAGGGATATTGACTTCTGTATTGACTTGGCTGCGGGCACTCAACCCATTTCTATTCTGGCATGCCGTACGGACCCGCAAGAGTTGAAAGAATTGAAGGAGAAGCTGCAAGATTTGCTTGATAAGGGCTTCATTAGATATAGTGTCTCACCCTAGGGTGCGCCTATTTTGTTTGTGAAAAAAAGGATGGACCGATGAGGATGTGCATAGATTATCGGCAATTGAACAAAGTCACCATCAATAACAAGTATCCATTGCCAAGGATTGATAACTTATTTGATCATCTTCATGGTACCAAGGTATTTACAAAGATTTATTTGAGATTTGGCTACCATCAGTTGAGGATTAGGGCATCTGATGTCCCTAAGACAGGTTTTCAGACTCGATATGGGCATTTTGAGTTTCTAGTGATGTCATTTGGGCTGACAAATACCTCAGCAGTATTTATGGATTTGATGAACCAGGTGTTCAAACCCTATTTGGACTCCTTTTTGATTGTGTTTATTGATGATATCTTGATCTACTCCCGTAGCCGATAGGAGCATGAGTTGCATCTTCGAATTTTACTTTAGACTCTGAGAGATAACAAGTAATATGCTAAGTTTTCAAAGTGCGAGTTTTGGTTGACTCAGTTGCTTTCTTGGGGCACATCGTATTTGCTGAAGGCATTCAGGTGGATCCTACGAAGATTGAGGTAGTTTAGAACTAGCCTAGACCTACTTCAGCTACAGAGATCCGGAGTTTCTTGGGTTTGGCAGGATATTACCATCGGTTTGTGAAAAGGTTTTCATCTATAGCAGCCCCGTTGACCAAGTTGACCTAGAAGGGTGCCCCATTTAGATGGTCATATGAGTTTGATGCGAGCTTTTAGAAGCTCAAGACGGCTTTGACTATGGTGCCAGTGTTGGTGTTACCCACAGGTTCAGGATCATATACGGTATATTGTGATGTATCTCGCATTGGACTTGGTGCAGTATTGATGCAGGATGAGAAGGTTATTGCGTATGCGTCACAGTAGCTAAAGGGTCACGATAAGAATTACCTTGTTCATGACTTGGAGGCATTATCTTTACGACGTGTTATGTGAGGTATTCATGGATCATCAGAGCTTGTAGTATTTGTTCAAGCAAAAGGATATCAATTTGAGGCAGAGAAGGTGGTTGGAGCTATTGAAAGACTATGATATCACCATCTTGTATCACCTTGGGAAGGCCAATGTGGTGGCCGATTCCTTGAGTAGACAGTCAGTGAGTATTGGCAGCCTTGTGTACATTCTAGTAGGTGAGAGACCGCTTGCTTTAGAAGTTCAGGCTTTGGCCAATCAGTTCGTGAGGTTGGATATTTTTTAGCCCAGTCGTGTTCTAGCTTGTACAATCGCCCGATCTTCCTTGTTTAATCTCATCGGGGAGAAGCAATATGATGACCCTCATTTGCTTATCCTAAGGGAATAGTGCGACACAGTGATGCCAAACAGGGTACCTTAGGAGATGATGGAGTTTTGAGGATGCAGGGTCGTATTTGTGTGCTTAATGTAGATGGACTTCGTGAGTTGATTCTTGAGGAGGCTCATAGTTCCTGGTACTCTATTCATCCGGGTGCCGTCAAGATGTATCAGGAGTTGCGGCAGCATTATTGGCGGAGGAGGATGAAGAAGGATATAGTTGCATCTGTAGCTCGGTGTCTAAATTTTCAGCAAGTAAAGTATGAGCATCAGAGACCTGGTGGTTTGCTTCATAAGATAGAGATTCCTGAGTGGAAGTGGGAGCGTATCACTATGGATTTCGTTGCTGGACTCCCACAGACTTAGAGAGTTCGATGCAGTTTGGGTCATTATGGATAGGCTAACTAAGCCAGTGCATACTGTTTAGAGTGGTTGGCTGAGATTTACATTCGCAAGATCATACGTCTTTACGGTGTGCCAGAGTCTATCATTTCTAATTGAGGTACACGGTTCACCTCGCACTTGTGGAGGGTAGTACATAGTAAGTTGGGCATGCAAGTTGAGTTGAGCACAACATTTCATCCTCAGATGGACGGACAGTCCGAGCGCACTATTCAGATATTGGAGGATATGCACTGTGCTTATGTTATAGACATCAGAGGTTCGTGGGGTCAGTTCTTGCCACTTGCGTAGTTTGCCTACAACAACAGCTACCAGTCGAGTATTCAGATTGCTTCCTATGAGTCATTTGTCACGCCCCAAATATCGAGGAGCGCAACCGGCGCTCAACCGAGTAAACTCAACTGAGCAAGCCTGTTAGGTTTCATTCTACCCAAACTAATTCATGAATAAAGAGGAGATGGACTCCATTAATCATACTTTGTAAATATATAATTAACGACTTCCATTTCATTTCCATTAGCAACTTCATTCATAATTTTCAAAATATTACAAGTTTTATACATCTTTGCTAAATATAGATATTTCTAATTCAATTCCCCATTAACAAACTCCACCCACAACCTGTCTACGGAGCCTCTAAATACAACTGAAGAATAATATAGAAATGCCGGCAACAAGGCTCCGACTATACCTCAAAATACAAAGTACATGATAAACAACAGTACATGACCCCGAAATGAAGTGGGGCTCACAAAGTTAGCTGAAAGGAAGATGCATCACTAGCTGCGACCAACACTGCCTGCTATGGAACCACCTACATCCATTTAAAGACGTAGTGCACCCGGCAAAAGGGACGTTAGTGCCGTCGAATAGCACTAATATGTATAACTAAACACCATCTCATTAGAAAGAACAACCATACAAGAACAAAGAAATCATAAGCATTCAACAAAAGCTTTAAACAATCACCACATCATCAAATAAAAGGAATCACATAGCTTTCACGTAATTTCTATAGCTTTAGTTGGAACATTTCATACTGTTGCACCATCATTCACAATACCACCGTCTTTTTGTGCAGATTCCGATCTCGGCCCGATCGGCTAAGCCATCTCATTTGAGACATATACCTCAATCACAATTTCATTTTCGCTTTCCGGTTTCAGTATCAGCACAATACCACCATGTGTACGACATGGCGTCCGATCACGGCCCGATCGGCTAAGCCGTCTTACCAAGATGCTTCCATTTTTACATCAATCATCTCCTTTCAAGTTTATATCATACATATAAATTCATCGGTACTTGGGGCCGCAATTATCACATCATACTTGGCACTAGGCCACATTTCATAATTCGAGCTCTTTTCCCCCATATTTCACATCAATATTAATTTCAACAACAAGTCATTCAATCCAAGATGTCAAGTACACATGGGAGGAAATCATGAATCATGGGCATATACAATACTTCAGAAAGCAGACACCTCAAGTTCATTAGCAATGGAACTTTAAACACAAATGATTGTTCCAAAAAGGAGGGGATACACCAAACCACAATAGAAACACACATCAAAGTCAAAAAGAAGCAATTACAGCAATTATTCTTAAATTACTCTTTTCCAATCACGACAATATACATTTTTAACATCGAAGTATGTAACAACTTGGATCACATTGGATGTACTTATAAGGCAAAACATTATCACGAACAGCCACTTATGGGCATAAATTGTGTACAAAGCCTTTAAGGCACTTTATTATTGAAGTCATTTATGTAAAGTAGAGTCAAGGCTCATTCATAATCTGTGTCATATTTTCTCATGTCATACGCATCACCAGGCACAATTATAACTCAAGTTCTCGGCACGTCGGCCACATTCTATTTCCCAAATTCATTTGATTTATTTCAAACATCTTTATACATAGAGGATTTCACATAGTTTGGCATAACAATCTCAATTTAAACTCGACTTGAACTCTAGGCATTTTAGCACAGAGTTCACATCCTTCACATATCCTCAATTACCAAGAATAGCATATTGAACACATTGAGATACATCTTTCACATATATCTTGCAACACCAATTCCTTTGAAATAACAAGTACTACATCAATCAAATTTTGGACTTACAATATTTACATAGACATCATGGGAGCTCAATTTCTAAGAAGAGGGATTTCTAGCCATACATACATTATTTAAGCTTTACTTAAGTTACTACAACATTCCAGAAATTTCTAGTAATCCCAATCTACTTTGAGACATAACAAAATCAAACACAAATTAGGAAGATATTCATGGTTTCAGCTCATTTGAGCATTTTATCAAATACTAATTATGCATCTTGATTTTAAAGCTCTTTTACAAAATTTCCTTCATTCCCCAACCCAATCCCATCAAGAACTACCCAAAATAGTTCATTAATACCACATACTATAGCTTAGTGTCACATGCATGGCCTATTTCTAACCCCACAATGTATTTTTGAACTCATAATCTCATATATGAAATATTAGAAGTAGGACTTACCTGGAAGATAGTGAGCTAGAAATTAGCATGCTTGATTCTTGAGGGTTTGTGCAAGATTGATTATTAAGAGGCTAGGTTCCCTCTTTATCTCTCTAAAATGCTCTCACCTCTCTTTAGATATAGTGTAAAATAGTCCCAAATGAAGCCCTAAATCTTATTTATCAAAGTGGGTTCGTACATGAAAATTTCCAAAAATGACCCCCGAAGTCAATTATGTGGTGCAATTATGCTATAGCATAATCGAAATGTGGGCAGCATTCTTACAGCATAATTATTATGTGATTGCATAATCGACAGCATAATCGATTATGCTACAGATAATCAACATGCGACAGCATAATGTTTTGCCCGACTCTGCTTCATTATGCGACGCATATGCGGTCCACATAGTCCTTTTGCGATTGCAAAATTGGTTACAAATCCAGCCTTTGGTAATTTGATCATAACTTTGTGTAAGAATGTCCAAATGATGAACGGTTTAAAGAGTTAAGAGCTAGACTCGAAGATCGTTCATTTGATAGGTTTTTCATCACATAAAATCTTATATATATTTAGATATGCTCGTTCAAAGTGAGGACTTGTGCGAACTCACTTGGAATTTTATCCTATTATTAAATTTTCCAATTTGACTTAGACTTAGGCCTCTCCTTGGACCCCACATTACTTATACACTTATTTACTATATCCAATTCATTTACATCATATTTATAGCACATAAAATATTATAATTAGCCTTCCTGGCACCCCGAAATCCTAAATTACTTAGCAAAATTTTCCGGGGTCTTACATTCTCCTCCACTTAGGATCATTCATCATCGAATTAGAGGTAGAGTCCACCCTAAACACTTAACATAATATATCTCTTTTCTAACCTACCTCAGGTCCCTAAAATTTGTCTAACTCCCAAAATTTTCAGAAATTTCGACAGAATCTCTTTTGTAACTAGGCCTATCCACCTGCTAGAGAACCACCAAAACCATTCTAACAACACATCCACAACTCGACAAAGCACCACAACGTATATATCCATAACACTAATCTCAGCATTACAAGTGCTACATTATCATAATGATACCTGAACATGGACTGCACATTTTTAAATCATAACACCTATAAGGTACCTTTCAAATCAAAACCAATTGTTATACAATCAAGCGAAAATATTTTCTTTCCATGAAACTTTCGGCCTTCAAGGTGGCTTCCTCGAATTATAGGCTTTGCCATAACACATTCACGAAAACAACCCCAACCTCCAAACTTATCTAACAAGGATGACAGCTAGATACCTCGCATAAGCTAACTATAAATTAGCTTCACCTTCAATAATTTCCACCGGAATGATACACAAAGGATCTCCAACTACCTTCTTAGACTTAGACATGTAAAAACACAAAATATATGGGGAAACTTCATACTCCTAGTGCGGCCTAATGTGAAATACACTTATGCAACCTTCATAATCAACTCACATAACATCTTCAGGGAAAATATTGAGAATAACTTGTTCACCCTCCTAAATTCTAAATCTCTACGCGAACACATACACTAAACCTTTGATGACCTTCAACGATTACACTAAGATGTGCTATCATGAATTGACCATAAAATTTCCTATCAAAGACCACATGATGATGCTTCTTATTTGACATGTTTGGACCTTCAATACCTAAGATATGTAATGCAATAAGGAACAAGAGAGTCCAAGATTAGGCTGGAATTATCCAGGAATTCATTAATGTGCTTAGCAGAGTATTTCATGAGGTTATATGCTGAGAGACACGAAGATTACTACTAACCATACTGACATGGTTAATCATAGTGATGACATCAATTATTAGACAAATGAGGCATATGGGTAACTAGTACATTGGCAATAGGAATCATTAAGGAGGAATATTCAAGTACGTGACCCAGTCGTCTCCTACAGTGTAGGGAAAATCAGTTTATCAAGAATGAGAATAATTTGGCAGCTTGAATGCGATATGGGTTTCAAAATACATGAAGTTGAATTACATTCCTAACGTTAAATGGCACAAGGAATCTATGCCACAAGCCCATGAGGATGAAAAGAAGTTGGACACTTATGAGATTATCATATTTCAAACAGCTTAACCCTTCCCGGTAATTGACACTATATGAGATAGGTTCTAATGGTTAAAATAATGCTCCGGGGAGAAAAACAAATAACACTCCTATCCACCCAGGAGGTGGAATACCAAGGGTAGCAAAACTCCCCGCACATAACAATGACATAGTCAATGATTCTAGAAGTCGAGTGTGCAAAGGCATTAGAACCCAATGAGGCAATATATAATAATCATGGAAGGTTGCAGATGTTCATAATGAGTTCTCCATGGATGTTTACTTGAGAAGTATCCTGATTCTAGTGAAAGATAGGAAAGCATAAGAAGCAGGCGTTATGCTATGATAACCCCCAAAGGTGATACATAGGAGGACACGTTCTCTCCTAGTTATCGAACAAGTGTTGGGAAACTAGCTCAATGAATTCACTAACAGAGGAACGCCCTTAACACATGTTGTGGAGGTGTAAAGAGAGAATAAATATTTGTCATGCGTTTGTCATGCTTCTACTATATTAATTCCCAACTAAGATACACGATCATGTCACAGACAACCACAATACTAGAAACAAAGTGAGTTACTTACTATGTGATGTCCCAAGCGGACACGAAGGTTATAGTGAGACGGCGACACAAGATCTTTCTATGACGGGGATGTGAGGATCTCAGTTTTCAGAGAGACCTTATGCACACAGTGACCATTTCGATTGACATACACTCATATGATAGGTATTAGGGCATGCTCTTATGTTACTAGACAGTGAGAAGGTTTCATAATGATATTTACAAGAGTAGGGTGACTATTCAAACCACAGAAGCCATATACACCAGTGAGAAGAAGAGTGACTTGAGAAGGATCGCAACACTGGGATGCTTGACACTACATAGGTAAACATTACGACGGTGCATGCATAGGAACAAGTGAGCATATGTTGTCCATTTATATAGAATGATTTTGTAAGAAATTCATTGGGTATAGTCCATTGTTTAGAATTTAGGAAAGTAAGTGGGAAGTATTAATCCTAGAGGCAACTCAATCCATGGACATAATTTCCACAAGTGAATGTAAATAAGAGAATTGGTGATGGAGTGGATTCACGAATAATATGTCTCGTTTAAGGAGTAGGTTCATGCAATATTTGTGACTCAACATCTTATTAAGACCATATCTATGAGAACTCTTCAGTATGGATATACAATAAGAGTAGGTTGATTGTACTAAGGAGTGACTCACTTGGTGACTTTAAGTTAATAGGGCAATAGCTTAATCGATGCCCCTCGACTCCACATCCCTAATGTACGTTGGTAACAAACTGATATACTACATGATCTGGGGGTGCATTGACATTAATAGGAACAAGGGTACTCCCCTTAGCAACAAGTTCTACCAAACCCTCAATGGCTTGTTACATTTTCCTAACAAACTCTTGTGCAATCTCCCTCATATTCAATGGTGGGGTCATTCCCTCCTTACCGCTTCAAACTCATGGATTATGGTATCAAGATTACTCATCTTGGGAATAAGACATAGCGAGGAAATTAGCTCCCTATCTTGAGCTCTACTGCACGATCTGGAGTATTAAAGAAGGGTGAAATTCCTAAATGTCTGAATAGCCTCCAACTTATAGATGTGGTCGACAACACACCGATAAGAAGGACTCTACTAGACACGGCTCCGAGACATCCTAGGACACTTTAAAACCATAGGCTCTGAGACCAAGTTTGTCACGCCCCAAAAACCGTGGAGCGTGACCGGCGCTCAACTAAGTAAACCCGACTGACCAAGCATGTTAGGTTTCATTTTACCCAAACTAATTCATGAATAAAGAGGAGATGGACTCCATTAATCATACTTTGTAAATATATCATTAACGACTTCCATTATATTTCCATTAGAAACTTCATTCATAATTTTCAAAATATTACAAGTTTTATACATCTTTGCCAAATATCAATATTTCTAATTCAATTCCCCATTATCAAACTCCACCCACAATCTGTCTACGGAGCCTCTAAATACAACTGAAGAATAATATGAAAATGCTGGTAACAAGGCTCTAGTAATACCTCAAAATACAAAGTACATGATAAACAACGGTACATGACACCGAAATGAAGTGGGGCTCACCAAGTCAGCTGAAAGGAAGATGCGTCACTAGCTGCGACCAATACTGCCTGCTATGGAACCACCTACATCCATTTAAAGATGTAGTGTCCCCGGCAAAAGGGACGTTAGTGCCGTCGAATAGCACTAGTATGTATAACTAAATCATCTCATTAGAAAGAACAACCATACAAGAACAAAGAAATCATAAGCATTCAACAAAAGCTTTAAACAATCACCACATCATCAAATAAAAGGAATCACATAGCTTTCACGTAATTTCTATAGCTTTAGGTTGGAACATTTCATACTGTTGCAGCATCATTCATAATACCACCGTCTTTTTGTGCGGATTCCGATCTCGGTCCGATCGGCTAAGCCGTCTCATTTGAGACGTATACCTCAATTACAATTTTATTTTCACTTTCCGGTTTCAATATCAGCACAATACCACCATGTGTGCGGCATGTCGTCCGATCACGGCCCGATCGACTAAGCCAAACATTTCCATTTTTCCATCAATCATCTCCTTTCAAGTTTATATCACACATATCAATTCATCGGCATTTGGGGCCACAATTATGACATCATACTTGGCTCTAGGCCACATTTCATAATTCGAGCTCTTTTCCTCCACATTTCACATCAATATCAATTTCAACAACAAGCCATTCAATCCAAGATGTCAAGTACACATGGGAATAAATCATGAATCATGGGCATATACAATATTTAAAAAATCATACACCTCAAGTTCATTAGCAATGAAACTTTAAACACAAAGGATTCTTCCAAAAAGGAGGGTACACACCAAACCACAATAGAAACACACATCAAAGTCATAAATAAGCAATTACACCAATTATTCTCAAATTACACTTTTCCAATCACGACAATATACAATTTCAACATCGAAGTATGTAACAACTCGGATCACATTGGATGTACTTATAAGGCAAAATATTATCTCGAACAGGCACTTATGGGCATAAATTGTGTACAAAGCCTTTAGGGCACTTTATTATTGAAGTCATTTATGGAAAGTAGAGTCAAGGCTCATTTCATAATCTATTTCATATTTTCTCATGTCATAGGCATCACCAGGCACAATTATAACTCAAGTTCTCGGCACGTTGGCCACACTCTATTTCCCAAATTCATTTGATTTATTTCAAACATCTTTATACATAGAGGATTTCACATAGTTTGGCATAACAATCTCAATTTAAACTCGACTTGAACTCTAGGCATTTTAGCACAGAGTTCACATCCTTCACATATCCTCAATTACCAAGAATAGCATATTGAACACATTGAGATACATCTTTCACATATATCTTGCAACACCAATTCCTTTGAAATAACAAGTACTACATCAATCAAATTTTGGACTTACAATATTTACATAGACATCATGGGAGCTCAATTTCTAAGAAGAGGGATTTCTAGCCATACATACATTATTTAAGCTTTACTTAAGTTACTACAACATTCCAGAAATTTCTAGTAATCCCAATCTACTTTGAGACATAACAAAATCAAACACAAATTAGGAAGATATTCATGGTTTCAGCTCATTTGAGCATTTTATCAAATACTAATTATGCATCTTGATTTTAAAGCTCTTTTACAAAATTTCCTTCATTCCCCAACCCAATCCCATCAAGAACTACCCAAAATAGTTCATTAATACCACATACTATAGCTTAGTGTCTCATGCATGGCCTATTTCTAACCCTAGAATATATTTTTGAACTCATAATCTCATATATGAAATATTAGAAGTAGGACTTACCCGGGAGATTGTGAGCTAGAGATTAGCATGCTTGATTCTTGAAGGTTTGTGCAAGATTGATGATTAGGAGGCTAGGTTATCTCTTTCTCTTTCTAAAATGCTCTCACATCTCTCTAGATTTAGTGTAAAATAGTCCCAAATGAAGCCCCAAACCTTATTTATTAAAGTGGGTTTGTATATGAAAATTTCCAAAAATGACTCCTGAAGTCAATTATGTGGTGTAATTATGCTATAACATAATCGAAATGTGGGCAACATTCTTGCAGCATAATCATTATGTGATAGCATAATCGATTATGCTACAGCATAATCAACATGTGACAGCATAATGTTTTGCCCGACTCTGCTTTATTATGTGACGCATATGCGGTCCACATAGTCGTTTTGCGATCGCAAAATTGGTCGTAAATCTATCCTTTGGTAATTTGATCATAACTTTGTGTAGGAATGTCCAAATGATAAACGATTTGAAGTGTTGGTTTAAATTATTGGAAACTAGACATGAAGACCTTTCATATGATAGGTTGTTCATCACATAAAATCTTATATATATTTAGATATGCTCGTTCAAAGTGGGGACTTGTGCGAACTCATTTGAAATCTTAGATTATCATGAAGTTTTCCAATTTGACTTATCCTTGGGCCTTTTCTTGGGCCCCAAATTACTTAACACAAAACTTATACACTTATTTACTATATACAATTCATTTACATCATATTTATAGCATATAAAATATTATAATTAGCTTTCCTGGCACCCCGAAATCCTAAATTACTTAGCAAAATTTTCCGAGGCCTTACAGCATTATACGGGAGGTAGTGTTGATTTCCAATTGGATGGTGCGAGCCGGGAGAGGCTTGCTTGTTGGGTACAGATTTGGTACAGTATGCCTTGGATAAGGTCAAGATAATTTAGGATCAAATTCGCATAGCTCAGTCTAGGCAAAAGAGTTATGTCGATCGTAAAGTTCATGATATTGCATTCATGGTTGGAGAGAAGGTATTGCTCCGGGTTTCACCCATAAAGGGTGTGATGAGGTTCAGAAAGAAGGGCAAGTTGAGCCCTAGATATATCAGACATTTTGAGATTCTTCAGAGAGTGGGTAAGGTGGCTTACGAGCTCGCATTACCGCCTAGTTTGTTAACAGTCCATCCGGTGTTCGTTGTTTCCATGCTCCAGAAGTATCACAGTGATCTGTCCCTTGTTTTAGATTTCAGCTCAGTCTAGTTGGACAAGGATTTGACTTATAAGGAGGAGCCAGTGGCTATTCTAGCCTGACAGGTTCGTCGGTTGATGTCAAAGAGTTATATTTCAGTTCGAGTGTAGTGGAGAGGTCAGCCCATCGAGGAAGCTACTTCGGAGTCCGAGTCGGACATGCGGAGTAGATATCCACACCTTTTCACTAGTACAGTTACTTTTTCATGTCCTTCGAGGATGAACGGTTGTTTTAGAGGTGGAGAATGTGATGACCCAATAGGTCATCCAAAGTTTTAGAATCTAATTCTATATTTTAAAGCCTCTAATAGATTCTTTAAGCCTTTCTCGATTTGCGTGCGTAGTCCTGGTGTTTTCCCAAAAAGCTTTTATGTTTAAAAAACTGATAAAATATAAAATTTTACCTTAAAATTCATTTGAGATGACTTCGGTCAATATTTTGAGCAAACAAACCTGGATCCGTATTTTGATGGTCCTGGAGGGTCCGTATCATGATTTGGAACTTGGGCGTATGCCCCGAATCGAATTCGGAGGTTTCTAGCTCGAGTTTTTGTATTTTGTTGAAAAATTAAAGTTTGAAGGTTTAATGAATCTAAAAGTTTGACCAATGTTTGACTTTGTTGATATGGGGTCCGTATTTTGGTTTCGGAACCCGATATAGATCCATTACTATATTTATGACTTGTATGTCAAATTTGGTGAAAAATGGAGTTAGTTTGACGTAATTCGGACGTCCGGTTGTTAAAATAGTTGTTTTAAAATTTTCTTGAAAAAATTTTTGGACTTGTGTGCATATTTGGTTTATAGCCCCGATGGCTCGGGTGAGTTTTAGATAGGCTACGGAGTGAGTTTTGGACATAGAAAATAGTTAGTGTATCTGGTTCTAGTGCAGGCCTCTGATCTCGCAATTGCGAGGTCAGAGTTCGCAATTGCGAGGAACCCAGGTTCCTGTTATGGTCGCAATTGCAAAGGAAATCTTTGCAATTGCGAAGATGGTTGGTCTAGCACTGGATCGCATTTCCGATCAAAGGGATGCATTTGTGGATGGCCACTATTCGCAATTGCGATGATAACAAAAATGCTGAGTCTTCGCAATTGCAAAGTGTTTCTCGCATTTGCAGGGTTCACAATTACGAACACTAGATCGAAATTGGGATATCTGCAACTGGTCAAAAGTTGAGTTAGACGGGATTTCTCTCATTCTTTCAAAATTTCAAACCTAGAGAACCCTAGAGGCGATTTTCCCAATGCCCTTCTTTCCCAATTCATTGGTAAGTGATTCTAACCTATTTTGTTTCAATCTTCCATTACATTTTATAAGATTTCGACCTAAAATCTAGTTTTCATTGTGGTAATTGGGGGTTTGGGTAGAATTAGGAATTTTTGTAAAATTTGGATTAAGACCTCAAATAGGTCGGATTTTAAAACAAATTACACAACCGGGCTCAGGAGTGAAGGGGTAATCGGGTTTTGGTCTGAATTTCAGGTTTGGACCAAGCAAGCCCAGGAGTTAACGTTTTTTGACTTTTTCAATAATGACGTAAATTGAATATTTTGCAATCGTGGATAGTTTTTAAGGCTTAATTTGAATTGTTAGGTTGGTAATTTGCTAGATTTTGTTGGTTTGGAGGCTTGTTTGAAAGGCAAAGCTGTAGTTGAGCTTTGGGTTGATCTTTGGAGCAAAGTAAGTATCGTAGTTAACCTTGACTTGAGGGATTAGGGCTTGTTTGCTTATTTGCTACTTATTTAAATATTGGGTACATTGTATATGTGTGGTGACGAGTACTTATGCGTTGTTGTTAGGGTAAAGCATGTGGGTGGGACTTGTTTCTTTTAATTTAATGCTTTCTTTGATCATGATAGCCATGCTTATACTAGTTAATTACTAAATTGATCGTTCCTTCCGCGTTTATGGACTATCTGTAATAATTGAGTATTGTTCCTGAAATTGAGGTTGGTATTGTGGAACCATTTTTTTACATAAGGCTTGTTCTTGTTTATTCTATCTCTCTATTGTTATATGTTTATTGTTATATGGTAAGGGAAAGTGTTAATGCACGAAGGGTGATGTCGTAACATATTGTGAGTGTTAATGCACGAAGGGTGATGCCGTGACATATTATGAGTGTTAATGCACGAAGGGTGATGTCGTGCCATATTGTTAGTGTCAATGCACAAAAGGTGATGTCGTACCATATTGTGGGAGATAATGCACGAAGGGTGATGTCGTGCCATATTGTGAGAGTTAATGCATGAAGGATGATGACGTACCACATTTTAAGAGTTAATGCACGAAGGGTGATGTTGTGTCGTATCTATTAATTTATGATGAAAGTGAGAGTAAAAGCATGAAAGGTGATGTCATGCCGTTATTATTGCTTCATAGTGAAGTTGAGAGTAAAAGCTCGAAGGGTGATGTCGTGCAGTTATGTTCACTCTATTATTCATTTTTACTGGTTAAAGGCTTGTTAATTGTTCTGGTAATTATTTCATGCTGTAGTTATCGTATCTTTTACCCTTTTTGCATGTCCCCTCCCAATAGTACATGTTTATCGTTTAATTGTCATTACGTTATACGTATATTGTTATCTGCACATGATTATTTACGTGGGTGTCTTGTCATAGCCTCGTTACTACCTCATCAAGGTTAGACTCGACACTTACGGAGTACATTGGGTTGTTGTACTCATGCTACACTCTGCACTCTTTGTGCAGATTTTGGTAATGGTCCTAGATGTCCGTGAGGCATTTCAGCTCGGAACTGCTTTTGGAGACTCGAGGTAGATCTGCTGGCGTCTGCAGACCTTGTAGTCCCCTTACACTTTTCCTTTATTTACTGCTCTTATCATTCTAGACAGTTGAACTTATTTCAAGCTCTGTATGTTGAAAACTCTAGAAGCTCGTGAATTGTGACTCCAAATCCGAGTTGTTCTTAGATATTATTGATTTTATGTTATTCTGCACTTAGTTTTAGTTTCATTTCGGCTTAATTAATTTTACTTATTGAAATTGATAAAAATTGGCTTAAAGATCCTCTAACATTGGCTTGCCTAACAAGTGAAATTTTAGGCGCCATCACGGTCCCGAAGATGGGAATTTCGGGTCATGACAGTCCATTTATAAGTAGCTTATTAAAAAAATTGACTAATTCATTAAATATTACTAGTATTAGCCAAATATTACCAATGTTATCCACTTAGCTATTTGTAGCCAAAAACGTCAATTTTTAACTTTTCTTGAGTGGATATATTATTACAATAGATTGGGTACATCTTAAAAAGTTTGAATCTCAAGTTTTGGATGATTTGGTAGAGTTTTGAGTCGGTTTGAATTGAAAATTCGAAGTAGAAGATGAAACATGAAAAAATTAATGTGTATCTATGGTAAGCATAATATTCAAGACAGGAAAAGCTTATGGGAGGACCTAAAGGAGACTATGCATGGAATTAATAGCCCTAGCCTAATAATGGGTGACTTTAATACTATTCTGGCTAGTGATGATAAGATTAACGGCAACCCTACTCAGAGATAGAGGTAAGGGATTTTAAGAGCTTCTTAAGTGCTACAGGACTATATGAATTAAAAATTATGGGAAGGCAGTACACCTGGTCTAACAACCATGTCCATAGTAGATTTGACAGGATCCTCGTAAATGCATAATGGATACAGAAGTGGCCTTATATGGAGGGAATCATTATGAATCCTGGTTTTTCTTATCACTTTCCATTGAGCGTGGGGTTTAACAATATAAACCAAGAAGGCATGAGACCTTTAACTATCCGGCAAGCATCAATGAATTTGATGCTACTGTAAAACAATGCTAGAAGACTAGCAAAAAGGGACATGTCGTGCTTAATGTGTGAAACAAGCTCAAAGTACTTAAAGGAGCCCTAAAACAACTGAATAAACAAGAGTTTAGTGGCATATGGTATAAGATACAAGCAGCAAGATACAGACTGGGGAGTATACAAGAGTAGATGGCTATCTCAGGCCAAGATGATAAGGCAATAACTCTTGAAAAGGCTGCAAAGCTAGAATTAGAGAAGTGGCTGATGGTTGAGGAGAAGTGTATTAAAACAGAAGTCAAGAGTTCAATGGCTTAAACTTGGGGATTCTAATACAACATATTTTTATGCTTACATGAAAAATAGGCAAACAAGGAATAATATTGGTAGACTAACTGCTAGTACAGGGTAAATCCTACAAAGTCCAACTGAAGTGGAGGAAGAAATACTGAGCTTCTATAAAGGACTGCTTCATACTGCTGCAACTCAATTGCCGGTAGTCAATCCATGCATGCAGAATGGATATACTTTAAATAGGAGGCAACAACTGCATCTTATAAAACCAGTTAGCAGAGAGGATATGAAGCAAGCTATAATGGATATTGATGACAATAAAGCATCTGGGTGTGATGATTATAACTTATTCTTCTTTAAAATGACATGGAACAATTTGGGTGATGAAGTTACTGCAACAGTTATAGATTTTTTTGAAAATGCTGATATGTGTAAAGCTATCAATTGAACTACCATTACCTTGATACCAAAGGTTAGGAATCTAACTAACATCAAGGAGTTCAGGCAAATTTCCTGCTGCACAGTGAATAAGAAGATAATATCTAATGTTCTCACAGCAAGACTTCGTGATGTGATGGCAGAATTTGTTGGTAATTTCCAAACAACCTTTCTACCAGGAAGACTGATTATGGATAATATCATCATCATGAGTTGGTCAAAGGCTATGGGAGGAAGAACATCTCCCCCATATGTATGCTCAAAATAGAAATGCGGAAGGCCTATGACTCTGTGGAATGGGTCCCTGAAGTATTTGTGAAATGGATAATGACAAGTATTAGCACAGTATCTCACTATGTGATAATCAATGGTAAGCCTAATGTACTATTTGAGGCAAGAAAATGGCTGAGGTGGGGAGATTCACTATCCCCATTCTTATTTGTACTAGGCATGGAGTACCTAAGTAGATAATTGAAGATATTGAAGGACAATGAACAATTTAAATTCCATCCAAAGAGTGCCAGAGTCAACCTAGTTCAGTTGAGATTTGCTGATGAACTACTTC
Source organism: Nicotiana tabacum (assembly GCF_000715075.1). Lineage (NCBI taxonomy): Eukaryota > Viridiplantae > Streptophyta > Magnoliopsida > Solanales > Solanaceae > Nicotiana > Nicotiana tabacum. Next base: position 83,254,730 of record NC_134095.1, read on the forward strand.
TATTATGTAGAGGAGATATGCAGTCAGTTAAAATACTACACCAGCACTTTAAAATATTTACAGCAGCCTCATGGCTAATTACAAATCCGAACAAAAGCTGCATTTACTTTGGTGGAGTGAGTAGCTTGCTTCAGGAGCAAATTATAGACATGCTAGGCTATACTAAAGGTAAACTACTCTTTAGATACTTGGATGTAAAGAACTAGAGCACTAAGAGGTTATCTGTTATTCATTGTGAGCCACTAATTGAGAGGAAACATGCTCACTATGCCAAAGAGAGAATGAAACAGTACAACATCTATCTTTGATTGTGAGATATCAAGAGCTATATTGCAGAACCTACTAAAGTGGCAAGGTATACAGAGAACAAAGAAAGCTTGGCAGAACAAAGAAAACATGGCTGGAACAGTTTGGCAAAGGAAAGAGTGGAGGTGCAGCAGTATGCAGAATGACCCTAGCAGCTGCAGTATACTATATTTGGCAAGAAAGAAACATTGTGATATTTCAGAAGAAGAAGAGATCAACCAATGCTATTCTACGATTGATCATTCAAGAAATACATATCAGGTACACCATATTCCCCCGGTTAGATCAAATCATGTCTAAACTAAATTGGTACTCTGATGTAGGCTAGAAGAAATAGTAGCAGTAGAGAGTTAGTAGTAAAGATCGTAGGTAACTCCTAGCTGGGGCTTCATGTCCATTAGGAGTTACGCTTAAAGTTCTTTAGTTGCAGATTGTAAGACTTGTAAATATCTTATTTGGTAAATAAAATACTTTTAATTACCAAAAAAAAAAAGGATTAATGTGTATTAGACTGTGTATCATTTGTGTATCATATTTGTATTAAATGTATATCAAATGTATATCTATGTATACTTGTGTGTGTGATACATGTGTTGTAGAAGAATTTTTCGAACTCGATTTTAACTATGAATCTCGATAATAATCAGTCCAAATCACCTCCAATCTTGCTCAAAATTTTGTATATTGACCCATCTATATGTTTTTAATAATTTTCAACTATACCTATTGAAAAGGTCCTTTTTTGTTTGATTTTTGAAATCTTGTATATATATTCGTATTTCATCACCTTGTTTGCTACGTCATCCATAAAATTTTCTTTCCATCTTGCATCTAATATTGCTGATCACGCTGAAAAATATGGAAGGAGATCTTTGTGTGTGGTTCTTGAAGAGAAAGAACATCCTTGTTTATTTGAGTTTTCAATTTTTATATGTGCCTGACTAATTTTGATAAGTCTATGATTAATGGCTAGAGGTGGATAAAATGGAACTTGAATTTAACAGCTTAGACACTGAATGAGTTGAACTAGCTATTCGGCATATTTGCGACATCTATACTTTGGTTTTAATTTAAAATAATAAAACGATTTAACTACTGTAATAGATAACTATTTATGTGAGTGCAATCATATTCATCTTTGTTCTAATGCTTTTTCCAGCCTTTGATGATTACATGAAGTATTCAGTGTTAATGGTACTAAATGGTATAGTCAAAAGATTAATAAAGAAAAAGATCTGAAAATGAAAGAAAGTAGATAAAGGGAAAAAGAAAAGGAGTCTCGCGATGATAGACATACGTGTGAACCATTCTGAATAATGTATATTAAGCAGCTTCATAATTGATTGGGTTAAGCATGCACAGACAGTCAAATTTTACAAATTTGAAGACCATAAGTATTTAACACAACGCAACTATCAAAAGAGAGTCCGTCTGCTCGAATTTTTGCTTTTGTCAAGAAAGTTAAAGCTTTAATGAGTGATAAGTTCAGTAACATTTGGTTCTATGGGGTGCTTATGGAACTCTTACTTTCTTATCAACACAAGTTATTACTCCTTTAAAAGAAAATTAAATTTTAGAACTCCTTTTAGCTCTTCTATATACAGTGGGGAGCCATAATTTTTATTAAGGAGTGTCAAAATATATAAAAATAAATATACAAAAAATATTAAGGGAAATCAACATATAATATTATATGTATATAATTTTTTTTAACTTACTTAAACAATGTATTTTTCCTGCGAGGTGGCTCCGCCACTGTGGCTATGTGTGTGACCATAAAAAGGGATAGGAAAAAAAGAAGAGAAAGGCACAAGCTTAATGGGGTTTAGAAGAAAGCAATTGGCCATTATATCCAATTATTATCTTAGATTTGTACCCTAATGATACTTTTTTTCCCCCTAGTGATATTGAATAGACAGCTTTTGGGTAATGCCATAAACTGTACACGTTGCCAAATCTGTGCTGAGGGGACAATGTTTTTCTGAAAGAAATGTCTCTAGAAAACCACCATGTTAACTCATTTCTTACAAAGACTATCTCCACCAAGGCACTGTGCTTTTGGTTTTGGATAATAATCTTTTTCAATAATTTAATTAATGTTATCTCAGAGATTTTTCTTTTTCTAAACTTCGGAAAACAAGAAAAGCTAGTACTAATTTAATAAGAGAGGAATAAACTAGACTATATGGATAGAGTTAAAATCTTCATTTAGAAATGTGTTGATCACCTTCAGACAGCTGCTGGTTTTAATTATAACTTCTAAGTGCAAATCTTGACAGATTCTCCAATATTTTTTATTCTTTTTGTTGTGGCGAAATTGGAGGGTCCAATTTCTCGACATTAAGGTATTCCAGGAAATCATCTTAAGACCTCGAGGCTGCAAGGTTGTGGTCGAGCTCACTCCCTCGAGGTTCGTTGGCGCCCGACCTAACGACAATATTGGTCGCGGTCATGCTGGGAATGGGGAGTTCCCTAGGCATGCAGCTAGTACTGGCAGAGCATAACAATCCTAGGCGGAACTTTTCGTGTTTAAAATTTATTTACATGTCAAAGATCGGATCTAAGAAGTACATGGTGAAGAGAGTCTTGTTTCAAAAAATTTCTTCGATTGTGCAAAGACTCTATGCGTATCCACACCGAGACCGATCCTTGCTATCAACTCTTTGATCAATGAAACCCGTGAACAAAATATTATGTTGAAATTTTTCTCAAAAATCTCAACTCAATGTTACACGACAAGAACTATTATTGTCAAGAATGTTTGTCTCTTGATTTTTATGGCTTCTAAAACCTGTTATTTTTTCTTCAAAAATGGAAGCTAAAAAAGGGGAAGAATAGAGAGTTTTTGCTACTACAATTGAATGTCATCCGATTCTAAATCAAGAGTAAGTCTTTTAATATAAAAATTGAATCCATTGAAAAATATATCTCATTCTAAGTGGGATGATTATGACAAACTTCCTTTATTAACTTTATAAAAGTTTTTCATTGAAAAATATATCTCATTCTAAGTGGGATGATTATGACAAACTTCCTTTATTAACTTTATAAAAGTTTTCCATTGAAAAATATATCTCATTCTAATGGGATGAATCTTCCAAGATCTTAAAGAGTTTGAATTGAAATTCTGACATAGGAATTCGTTCATGGAATTCCATGTCCAATCAAAATTGGATCAAGTGTTCTTCATTAATATTATATATATACACCTTATATAAACAAATATTAATTATATATATCACATATATATATTTATATATATATATATATTTCAACCAAGAGATACAATTTAATTTTCTGTCCAAATAGAAACTTCAATTTATTCACAATATTAATTATATCCTCTGTGATAGCAAAGAATATAATAGTATTTCATTTGGACTAATAACTAAATTTATTTGACTAATTAAATTCCTTAATTTAATTATCAAATAATAAAGTAATTAATCCTTTAGCAATGATCAGAACACCCGTTAGTGTGCGACCCTATAGGTTCAATACTAAGCCGGAAGTAAATTGATCACATCAATATACTAATCTAGGGTGGCGTCTAGCAACACTCCTTATCGACCGGATAGAATGAAGTATACAATTTACTCTCAAGAACCAGTAGAAGAATAATGTAGTAATTCCTTCTGTCCTTATAGCTGTGGATCACTCTAGGATATGGTTCAACTGTCAAATCCAAATAGGCGACCAACTATGTGTTCATGTCAAATATAATCGACCATTGAATGACTAAGAAACTTATTTCTTCTTTCATTCAATTGCCCTGGCCAAGGTCTTAGTTTGGTCGTTTATAATTCATGACAACATGAAGCTTAAACTCATTACCAAGAGTTGACAGATTCCATCTTGGATCAATCACTAATTCTACAAGTATTTAATCGTACCCAATATCCTTTCAACTATCGCCCTAGGGACATAGGTGTCTAGTGTCAAAACACAATAAATAACTTGTCAATTATTATGACGATCTCAGGTCAAAGGAAACTCTTACATCACATTCTTCAAGAGAATATCCTATTGACAGTTTATGGTAATTCTAACCATTAGGAATTATCCAATGAGTCGGTTCAATGATCATATCTCTATATGCATCATCTATCTATGTGATTTAGTTAATGAGATCAACCAATCTTTATCCTATAAAGACGATCACATAGATATTGATCTAACCGGATTATTAATGTCCAAATTAATAATCCTATGATCAAGAACTAAATTTATATTAAATTATAAGAAACTTTACTCTCATTATCATGATCTCAATCACGATGACAAGTCTCAAAATTTAATCAAGGACCTTATCAAAATAATCAAGCAATTAATAATAATGATAAAAGAATATCAAATGCCATATATAAATGCCATATATATATATATTTTATATGAAATAACATTCATGAAAAATATGTTCAAATCATCAAACATGAGATTGGATCTAGGACATATCTAATATATCCCTAACAATTAGGGTGATAGAAAATTATTTTATTTCCTCAAGGAACAACAAAACCATGTTCCTTTTTATTCCCAACCAGCCTAGTAGAGTATTCCACACATGATGTGAGTAAGGACAGTCAAATAGTACATGCTCTACGGTTTCCTCTATGTCAGGTGCACAAAGTACACATTCTTTTTCAACTTGTGTTCCCCATCTCTCTAACCTATCAACAGTAGATAGCCTGTGCTGAATTACTAACCAGAGAATGAATTAATGTCTGGGTCTGATACTTTGCACCAACATTGTTTTCTTCCAATCTACTTTTTGAAACTGAGTAGTAAATAATTGATATGCTTTCTTAATGCTGGACTTTTCCTGTATCTCAAAGCTTTGTAACAGTGCCTCAGGGTCCCATGATTCACTAGCCAGCTCCTTGCTTCCACTATCTTCCTAACTAGCCAACAAGCTTATCAGTCTATTGAACTTATTTAACTGTTAGCACAGCGATATGTGTTATTGCTTAGTATGAATCTTGTCCAAATTTGCATTTTCTTAAGTTAACTATGTACGTAACCACAAGCAAACATGTATGAAGGAAAACTGCAGTTCCCAAAATAGCTTTATGAAAATAATTAATGTGACATAGGTATGGCAACGATATAATTAAAACTATTGCTAAAGACCAACTGGAAGTCAGTAGAATGAATGTCTGTTCTAATGTTCAAGAAATTTTAAGGCTAAACTTGATTCAATACTTGTTTAAGGCTGAAGTTGATTCAAAAATAGTACATCACTCAGACATAAGCCAAAACGAAGCAAACTACTACATCCTTCACCCAGGAAACATCTCTTGTGTTTTATATTCTATGATATTAAACTCAAAAAAGTTTGTATAAGCCACACCAATTGACCCCCAAGAAAGGAAATATTATTCGCTAATTGTTTAGGATAAAACGTTGAGCATGGTTTTGATTGTCAAATATGTTTCTGTAAATATTAAATAATTTGATCCATTAGATGAGAGAAACAAAGATTTTGAAAGATAAAGATTGGATCTTGAGTTTAATTAGATACTGGAATTGGCAATACGATATATTGGGTCTATTATCCAAAGAAGTGGGAAATTAACGAGGATGTTACACATCGTATTGGAGCGGGATGGGTAAAAGAGAGACTCACATCCGATGTTTTATGTGATAAGAATGTGCCACCTAAACTTAAAAGTAAGTTCTACAAAGAGGTTGTTAGACCAACTATATTGTATGGGGCAGAGTGTTGGCCAGCCAAGAACTCACACGTCCATAAGATGAAAATAACAAAGATGATAATGTTGAAATGGATGTTCGGGCATACCAGGATGGATAAGATTAGGAATGAAGACATTCAGGCCAAGGTGGGAGTGGCCCAGTGGAGGACAAGATACTCGGGAAGCGAGACTTAGATAGTTTGGACATGTGAAGAAGAGAAATACAGATGCCCCAGTAAGGAGGTGTGATAGGTTGGTCTCGATGGGTCTAGGTATAGGTAGACCAAAGAAGTGTTGGGAAGAGATGGTTCAGGATATGGAGTTGCTTCAGCTTACCAAGGACATGGTCATTGACATGAAGGTGCGGAGGACGAGAATTAAGGTAGCAGGTAAGTACATAGTCGAGATTATTTCTTTCCCATATATACTAGTAGTATTAGTGTCACTACAAAAAAAAAAAAGCTTATTTTGTGGGGGTTTGTTTGTGGGAGTTATAAGAACCCCCACTATAAGATTTGTGGCGTTTATTTTATCCCCTGCAATATAATTCTTTTTGTGGGAATTTTATTGTAGAGGTTTTTTATAACCTCCACAAATTGCATCAGATTGTGGGGGTTTTCAGAATACTAGAATTCAATACAATTTGTGGTGTTTAATAACCCTCCTCCCCAACACACACAAAATTTAGGATGCCAAACAAAAATTTGAATTATAGAAAAACATCTTAGAGAGCAAATATTTTAGGATTAATAGAATAAGAGTGAATATACGCACTACAAGTTTTATCAGCATGTGAAGAGAGAAGTTGAGGTGAGACTAGACGTGATTGCGGTGCTAAAATGCTAACAATTTAATATTTATATATGGGTATTGTGAACCATCCCGACTTAGTAAGGAATTATGAGCCAGAAGTGTGGAACGAGGCTGATCCACTTGGGACTATTGGGCTTGGAGCTAAAGGCCCAATGATGAAACAACCGAATAGAATGCTAGAGCATTATATTTGGGATCCCAGGGGAGATACAGGGATGTGTACTATTGAGTGAAATGTCTGCTCTTCATATTCCTTCTGAGTGTCTGTATCCTCTCATACCCATTCATAGTATGAGTTTCTCATCCCTTCTTCTCTATTCCTTGTATTTTAGTTTAGTATCTCTAATTCCTCGAATAGTTTGAGTTGAGCTGTAATTTCCTATCACTTTTGAAGTAATAGAAGTGTTGAAAAATCCGTTTGTTATATTAGTGTTTTCATCCAGAGGTCTTTAATGGAGGACCAAATATTTTGAACTATCGATGATTCAATTAAGGTGGTGAAGGATTCGTGGTCGAATGATATCGCTGAAATTCGTTCATTGTTACATGAGTTGGTTGAAAACTTTGCAACGAGTAAGCCTACTTTGGTGGAATTTCGACGATTCAGTGGTGAGGATTCAGAGTTATGGATTTCTCGGGCTGAACGTTACTTTGAATTTACGGCACATCAAAAAATAACAAATTATTATGCGCGTTTATTTACCTAGACGAGAAGGCGTTGGAGTGGTTCTGATGGCTTCTCCGGAACAAACAATTGACGGATTGGGAACACTTTGCTGCAAAGGTGCAAATTCGTTTTTGTAAACAACATCTCGAACCGCCGGAAGGTCACATGGCTACAAGCAAGGAATATTCTACCGAAATCGAAGCCCAGGTGTTCGACAATATGTCATATGGCTGTTGTTGTTTCAAGGTATTTGCTATTGAGCGATCAAATGTTGAAGTCTTTACTGATATAACGAAATCTGCTTTAAACAATGCAAAATCAAAGGAGGTCTAGGTATTTGATGAAGGCTCTTACATAAATGGCAACACGCACCAGTCTCACTCTGAGACCTTGCAAACTGAGTATACTACTGAGATTCTAGTCAATCAGATTGGTACTCCTTCAATCTCTGTTCCCATTAATTCCTTAGTGGGTTTAACTGATTTCAATGGTAACGTGACAAAAGTACTGGAATCTAAAAGTAAAGAGGAGGAAAATGCAAGAGATAATGCAGCTCCGGTGTTAAAAATATCTCCTCTAAGAGATATAATTGGTTATCAGGTTTTTTTTGCTAGACAAGGATATGTCATGTCGAATGTTATTGGGAGATTTCATGGGATAAAATTTTCATTTGCTAGTGCTAATCAAAATATATTGTTTCGTCACCATGATTTTGGCTTACACAAATGTAGTTGGATTGACATAGGGAAAATAATCGAGGTGGGTGGTTCTTGTTTATAATTGCTTATAAACAGTAGGCAGATATATGTTCTCTTGGAAATTGCCTTCGATGGCAAACACTATGCTAGCTATTTTATTGTTTGTGCCTTGGACTTGCCTCCTGTACTCATTCAGGGTTGTGGTAATGACATGAAAAATCTGGTTTCCCCAAGTAATTTAGTTGAAAAAGGTGTAATTTTTCATGTATGGGACCCAACACTAAGTCTGCAGCCCTTGAAGTTAAACCATTCAAGTTCCAGCATTGTGTCCTTAATTGTAGTTCCGGCTGGTGCAACACATGTCTCTTCCATGGAGGCATCTAAGATGCTTGAATATGCCAGAAATCATATTGTTGCTTGTGCTTATTTTAGTTTATCATGTAGTTGCGTGGACATTGGTTCGATACAGGACATGATTATCCGACTGATTCCAATGCGCTTTTATGTAGTGAATTTGAAGAATTAAAACAGTATGATGAATTTCTATCACTTATCATCCATGCAGAGTTAGATTGTGAATATGTCGAGGTTGTAACATCTTTTTCTTACATATTCGGACAACCATCTGTAGCTTTAGTACCTAATGATGTTGAGTATGAAAACATGAATGCTGAATTTGGCACCAGTGACTTTCCTTTTGATCTTGACACTAGTTTTCTTGCTACATGCCTTGGGATTACACGGAATTCCGATTTCTATGAGGCATTGGGTTTGACTTCAACCACGTGGGACGCTTGCATTGAACACTTGTATCTTCTATTGACATATTGAGGCCAGCAAGATTGCTCTTGCACTTAATTCTGCTGGTGTGAATTCCTCAATTCGAAGAGGAGCTATAAGATGCTCGAGTCTTTCTTATGTTGGTGCTCAAAATGAGCAGATCTCTAGTAATTCCACTCATATATTTAGAGATGATATTACTCTTGTTATGGTTGTATCTATTGCTCGATTTTTGGAACTGCTATACTTTTACTCATGCAGTAGTGAGTTTGTCCAGGATAAAACATTTCCCTTTATACATTAGAGTGGATCAAAATAGGAGGATCCACTTAATCTTATCTTGCCTTTTGATCGTTTTCATGCATTTCTATTTTCTAAATATCTAAAATATATAATGGAGACACCTGTTGCAGTTATTGTGAAAGTGAGTTTCATGTCCTATGGTCACCAACTTGATTATTATGATATGGTGACTAATCATTCGACTCGATTTATGATTGTGGTTCCAAGTGGAGCTCTCCTAAAGTTCATTAGTACATCTTTTGTTTGGGTTAGCCAAGCTATTCACCTGAAAGTGTTTGAATTTCCCACGAGAATTGCAAAGAGAGGGAGGAGACAGTTCCATTTTGCTAAAGCTTGTGCTGCGGCTGAAGAGATACTTTTCGGTTTGCTTAAACATAAGGTTTATGAGATCATAACTTTGCTTGAACAGGTGAGTTGGTGTGATTGCTGACATAAAATGCTCATTTTCCTTGAAACTATGGTTGTTTCTACACAACAGATCTTGTATGTTCAAGTTCTCAAAGGAGTTCTGCGAGATACTCTTTTTCACTTCTCTGGAAAAATGAGGCTTGAAAAGGAATATCCAATCTAGAACATCTATTACAATTTTGGGAGCAAGATATTAGAAGAGTACTTTCTTTGATACGTGAACTCATCTGTATATCCAACTCAAAGGGCGACATCATGGACACTCTGAGTATCTCTTCACGCACTAGTGTTGTTATGAACTATGGGGCTAGCAGTTTGTTTCTGGGACGCAAGTGGACCTCGAGCACTACGATATCAGTGTTGCTCTACTCGAACCTGGAGGACAAGGTTCTTTTTGAGGATGGGAGTATTGTTGTGAACCAGCCCGACTTAATAAGGAATTATTGGCCAGAAGTGTGGAACGAGGCTAATCCAGTTGGGTCTATTGGGCCTGGAGCTAAAAGCCCAATAATTAAACAACCGAATAGAATGCTAAGACATTATATTTGGGATCCCGAGGGGAGATACATGGATGCGTGTTGTTGAGTGATGTGTCTGTTCCTCATTTTCCTTCTGAGTGTCTGTATCCTCTCATCCCCATTCATAGTCCGAGCTTCTCATCCCTTCTTCTCTATTCCTTGTATTTTAGTTTAGTATATCTAATTCCTCGAATTGTTTGAGTTGAGTTGTAATTTCCTATCACTTTTGAAGTAATAGAAGTGTTGAAAAATTGATTTGTTACAATGGGTTCATTGTTCAAGAAAATAGAATAACAAATAAAAATGTTACTCATATAATTAAAATCGGATTGTTATAATGGAGAAGTGTTATGTGATAGAAGGATATCTATCAAAGTAAAAGATAAATTCTACATAATAGTTATAAGATCGATAATATTATATGGTAGTGAGTGTGAAGTCATTAAAATCCAACATATTCCAATATGAATGTTCGAGAGATACAAATATTAAGATGCATGACGGTAAAATGAGAGGTAGCTTGAGATGGTTCAACCTACATACACACTAATCCATAAGTGTAAAATTAAAAGAAAATTACAAAAAATATGCTCATGAATGTCTTATATTCATAATATTAGAAGTTTTGATATTAAATAAATGATACTAGTAATTTTGAATTTTTGTAACTTTTTATTTAATAAAGGATATTTACAATTTTAATTAGTGACATTTTGTGATTTTTCTCTATATTTTAATTTATTATTTGTTTGGATGTGTTTTTTTTGTTTTTGTAGTATATATATATATATATATATATATATATATATATATATATATCAATAATGTTTAAGTATATTTTATTAGTAATAAGTTAGATTTATTGCCTAAATTCTTTTCTATATAAATAGTAAAAAATAAATAAATAAAAGAGAAAAAATATAATTAAAAGACAATACTGGACATCATCTTCTTGGTTTTTAATATGCACATTACGGGGTAATTAAGATATTAGACTCAAAATTTTTAGAACTATGCGGGCAAAATTTCCTCTCCTTTTCTCCCTCCTTTTTTTCATAGGGCACGATATCTTCCAGAAGGGCTCAATTCCCCCTATCCAACTCACGAAAAATTTCAGGAGTCAATTTTCGCTTCCCAATTCGCCAGAAAGGTAAGCTCAATTCCCCTTCTTCATCATCTTCTCTACATAGTAAGTCAGCACAATTCGAAAAATAAAAGTTTGTCATGCTCTTTCTTAGTTTCTGTTGCGCTATGTCTTCTTTATTTACTTTCCGATGTAGAGTTTGAAACTGAAATTGTTTAAGTATTCTTGTGGATCTATGTATAATTGGGTTAAATTGTTGTTCATTATTGTGTGAGTTGCTTTGTTCTCGAGTTCCTAATTACAAATGAGATTATACTTTTTAGAATCTAGGTTTTATAGTATGTGTTTTGCTCTTCAATTTTTCTTTAAATTGTTAAATTTTAATAATAGGAAATCATGTGAGTTCATCTTAGAATACCATTACAGTCTGATTGCCTACTACCTTTTTTTAGGGTAGGTGGAAAGGAGAGGGGATTTCATTAAGAAGGGAAAGAAGAATTGAAAAACTTTTGGCTCCCTGCAATTGTTCCATTGATTTTTCTTAGCCTTTCGATGTTTATCTTCTATGCTAAAAAACACGTTGTTCAAATTATGAGTTTTTGATAAACTAAATTTTCAGTATTTTTTTTATCAGTCAGTATTTTTTGTGTGATTTACATTCTATTTAGTTATAATAAGGTGATGCACAGTGCAAAGGTTTTAGGATTGGTGGGTTAGTATGATAGCAATGATGGGTAAGATATGTTCTTAACTCATTTTGGCAAGACCTTTTTCAGAGAAAACTTTATATAATATGCTTCTTGAATAATATGAAGCTACAATAATTGAAGACCATTTGCAACATCGAATATCAGTTGCATAAAGTAGCAGAGAGTAATTTGTTTCATATTCTCTTGCAGTTGTTATTCTTATAGATACTGGCAGGATTCATGCCTTAGAAGATTTGAGTAAGTCCCTCAAGATATAGATGAGATGTTGAAGTAAGCTAGTTGTATATAAATTTTCTTTGTTATGATATACGAGAAAATTACTTTGTACTTTATCTCTCATGCTAATATTATCAAATTCAGTGCAATGCCATTGCTATACCAAGTGCTCGAGACTTATATCTTTGAGATTTGGGATCTTTTTTTCTTCTCATGTTACCATATTTTTCCATTTAGTCTGTCAGAAAAATGCTAGTAGTCTATTAGTTTTTTATCAAATATTTTTATTCAATTGTTTAAGCATAGTGACGTTAAGAGTGTGCCTACTTGTATCACCGGATGGCAGCAATACAAATGACTGATCAAATACTTATCACTTTTCTGTATTTAATTAATTATTATGGAGCTACTCTAGGTTATGTTATGTTTAAGTTAGCGTATATGAGTTTATATTACTTAGTTTATATGTATTTGAATTTGTGATGTTTGTTACTATAGTTTAGGAGATACCTCTATTGTACTCTTTCCCATTTACCTTTTCATAATGCATGATCTGTTTGGGTGCAAAGAAGTATGGTGAAGAAATATATTTCACTGGTGAATATGTGTACAAAAGCTTGCGGATTGTTGTACTGACATGATAGCATTGAGGTTTAAGTTATGCTTCTTAACTTGTTTCTTGACCAGGTATTCATTTCATAGAAAGCTTATTTTTGCATAACAAATTTCTTGGATTATAGGAAGCTACAGTAATTGGAAGAACATTTGCAGCATTGAACACTAGTTGAAGTTACAAAGAAATGATAGCCTTCTACATTTTCAATCCTTGCACTTCTCTTCCCCAGGTTATGTTAAGTAACCAAGAATAATTTGTCTCATATTCTTTTACAGTTATTACTTATAAAGATTAGAGTGAAATTTATGCCTTATAAAATTTGATTAAGTCCCTTAAGAAACGAGATACTGAAGTAAGCTGGTAGTATATAAGTTTAATTTTTTCGGTTGAAGTTTTGGCACTATTTTTGCTTCTTTTACTTGAAATTAGCTCCAGAAGATTGACACTGGTTTGTTTGTTTAACTAATTATTAGTTCCCTCCTATTTTATCAGTTTATTTCTTCTATCAGTGTTCCAGTGATATTAGCGTTCAACTTTATTGCAAGTTTAACTTTCGTATTGGGCTGGATTGTAGCTTATAATTTGTTTCTTTAATTCTAATGTTAGAAAGCCTATAGAGGTTCACTTAATACTTAGTAGTTATATAGCTGGTCCTTTTCATGAATGTATAGCTAGAATCTATGTTTCCAAGTAGAATAGCTTGTGGAGGTAAAGTTTTGTGATGATATACGAGGAAACAACTTTGTACTTTAACTCTTATTCATGTGAGAGTATCCAACAACTTCTGTTCAATGCTATTGTTAGACCAAGTGACAAATTTATTTGTTAGAAGATTTGGATTTTTCGTCTATCTATGTAACTAGATTTGTCCAGCAACTTTTGTACAATGCCATTGTTAGACTATGCTAGTCGTTTATATGTTTTTCATTGAATGTTTTTGTTTTATTGGTTCAACATATGATGGAAAAAGCGAGTCTGCTTCGCGCGTGGATATAAGAGTATCATCAAGTGGCAACAAGACAAATCACCAAGTACTTTGTATTTTTTGTATGTTTATTTGTTAAGGAACTACTTTAGATTGTCTAATGTTAAAGTTATCATTTAGTATGTGTTTGTAAACTTTAGTTTGATATGAATTTGATTTGTAATGTATGTTACAAACATACAATAGATATTTTAATCGAATTTTTTTTGAATGTATGAGTTATTTAGTAAAATTATTTGTTGAGTCCTAATTTTTTATTTTGAAATAGGTATTGCATCATTTATAAACTGATAGTATTAAATATTTTTTTTAATGATTGAGTTAAAATTGTGGGGGTTATAAATCCCCACAAATAAATTTTTTGTAAACACTGAAATCAAATTACAGGGGTTATAAATTATCACTAATTGCCTTTAGAAACTGTCACAAATTGAAATTTTATTTTGTGGCGGTCGTCGTGGGGGTTTTAGAAAACTGCCATAGAAATGCTCGTGGCGAACATAACTACAACGTTTTTTAAAACCCCCATAATTCATTTTGTGGAGGTCGAAAACTGCCACAAATTAACAAAAAGACCCCCGCAAAATGAGTCTTTTTTGTAGTAATTAGTGTTGTATTCTATTATTGTTAGATTTTGATTACTACATGTTGTTTCTTTTGCTTTGTTTTGTTGTTGTTACTACTTTCTTTCATCTTTCTTTGAACCGAGGATCTATCGGAAACAACCTCTTTACCTTCAAGGTAAGGACAAGGTTTGCATACACACTACCTGTTCCAGACCCCACTTTAAGACTATACTGGGTTTGTTTTTGTTGTTGATGATCGATTAGAATTACTAACATTTATGTACTAAAACTGAAATTTAATTTTTTGTACGATGACCGATCATTGATGTGATTATTGAATTGATTTAATTATTTTAATAATCAGTTAATGTAATTCAAACCAACATAGGGTTAAGATTAATACATGAGTACAAAAAGTATTATACTAGAAATTAAATGTTTGAATATTTCTTCTTTACTAGGGCCGAGCAATAATTTTGTTGGGTTGTTAAATGCTAATTAAGTGAAATTTAAAGGACTAACCCATATTTTTAAAAATACAATCTTAAATATTGGACCCATAGTCTCCATCTCTTGGCTGGGTTTTCTCCCCGTTTTCTAGCTCTTTCTGTTTAATTATCAGATAAAGTCTCTGTTTCTCTCACATTCTCAATACTGAATTGGCAATAAGTTGGGTGCGATTTCATAAAGGTAAGCTTCAATTCTGTTTGATGATCTATCATTTTCAGTGTAGTTGATCTCTGTTTCACTTGCATTTATTATTAATTTGGTTCCTAAATGATTTGTTCGTCAAACTGGTTAACTACAATTTTTAGGTTAAAAATTTGACATTAGGTAGGATGATTCATGTGGTTATCTGATCCAAATGTTATTGAACATGTTCTGGTCAGAAGAAATTATGTATATCATCTTAATCATCAAAGTGGTTAAAAAAAATATAAGAACCAAACGAAGGAAGACGAGACCATTCCAATAATATGATACTAATTTGTTTAGATTAGATGTGTAAGTGTCTTCACTAAGCACATATTAAATTTTGGATTAATTGCAGTAAGCATCTCCTGTAAGTATTTTAAAATCAAACACTTACAACCCCTATGTAAAACCAGTTTCTTTAATTTTGGTGTAAATTTGTTGCCTCAGAATTCGCATATAATGGGAACGGAACCTCCCCTTTGCCGGCCAACCATGACACCAAAATTGGGAAATAAAGATATATCATTTTCCTTTGAACGGAGCTTTGCTCGTGTAAATTAAGTGGTCAATGGATTTACACATGTGATATATTTGCACAAAGTGACTTTTTGTGTTAATTGTTTTAGTTTTTGATTCAGCATGTAAAAGTGGGCAACATGAACACAAGTTGAATAAAAGAAATGCGAGAGTTTGTCAAAGAAAAGAAGTGTGAGAGTTGAAAGTGAGTTGGGGAAGTAAACAGTCTGCTAGTTGCATTTAGTTTGCATGAAACCTAATATAATCGTTTTTATTGTAAAAACAAATACTGTTAACTAACTTTGATTAACTCATTTCTGAAATGATCTCTCAAGATTGCAAATTATTCTTTAGGTATTTATTGCATTTCTCATGTTACCATTCCGTGTTATTCATGTTTTCTTAAGTTTAGTTCTTATACAGCCGTTTTTTATATTTTCTTACGTTTAGTGATTCTTATACAACCATTATATATGAATGTGAACTTTGCTTTAGAGTATTGGTAATACCAACTTGTATGATGGTGAAAAGTGTGGTAGTATATCTTGGTCTAGAGTGGGGACATGTTATTCTGGAAATACAACTAGCTAGCGCGCTGTTTTTCAGCTTTTGACATGAGTGAGATATCTTAAAATTGCTTGAATGAACTCCCACTGCACTTGACCTTTGTTATTCCTTCCCTTTGCGGGAGGGATTTTTGTTTGTTGCATGAGCCCCTGACTTGTTTTCACTATGTTGTTTCTATTGTTCTTGTTGTTCTTATTGGTAAAATCTATCTCACTTAGAGTTTGAAAGGAGATAAAAAAGAAATATTTGATGTCATTACAAGATGGATGATGGGAAGGATATTCGACCAATTGTTATTGACAATGGAAGTAAAATGAGCAAGGTTAGTTAGAAAAAACTATTTGCAATTTCAGCTGTGCGTGGTGCTAACTGTTTTGCCTCCTATGGGACCTGCTAATAAATCATAAGTGTGTCATTTGTTTCTTTAGGCCGGGTTTGCTGGGGATGATTTTCCAAAGGCTTTTTTCGAAAGTATAGTTGGTCGTCCTCGTCACACGGCCGTCATGGTTGGTATGGGACAAAAAGATGCCTATGTAGGCCCCGAAGCTAATAGTAACAGAGGTATTTTGACTCTAAAATATCCCATTGAACATGGCATAGTAAGAAATTGGGATGATATGGAGAAAATATTGCATCACATATTTTACAATGAGCTCCGTGTTTCACCCGATGAGCATCCCGTTCTTCTGACTGAGCCACCACTTAACTCCAAGCGAAACAGAGAGAAAATGACTCAAATCATGTTTGAGGCATTCAATGCTCCAGCCATCTATGTTGCAGTCAAGGATGTTCTTTCTCTCTTTGCTATTGGTCGTACAACCGGTAGACCTTTCCTTTATGATATGTTGCTTTATGATATGTTGGATTTTTCCAATCATTAGAGTGGTGTCTTCCGTAAGATTGAAAACCAGCAATTGCTGGTTTTCTACTGTTTTAATCAGTCACTAATTCATTTGTTATTTTGCAACAAGGTATTGTGCTTGACTCTGGTACTAGCGTGAGCCACATTGTCCCAATCTATGAGGGACATGCACTTCCCCATCTATCTTGTGTTTATGTCTTGGTGGTCGTGATCTTACTGATTATCTCGAGGATATTGTCATGAATCTCACGGAGGGTCATTATTTATCATGCATTGGCGTTGCATCGCTAATTATTTGTCATATGAAGGAGACGATTGCTTATGTTGCACTGGATTTTGAACAGGAGATTGAGAAGGCAAAAAAGTTCTCAAAATCAGTAGAGAAAGGCTTTGAGCTTCCTGTTGGAAAAATCATAACTCTTGGTGCGGGGAGGTTTCGCTGCCCTGAAGTCCTATTCCAGCCATCATTGGTTGGAAAGGAAGCGACAGGAATTCATGAGAAAGTATACAACTCAATCATGAGATGCGATATTGATATTAGGAAAGATTTATTTTTAAACATTGTGCTTAGTGGTGGCTCAACTATGTTTCCAGGCATAACAGAACGTATGAGCAAGGAAATCACTGCTCTTGCTCCAAGCAGCACAAAGATCGAGGTGATCGCACTACCTGAGAGAAAATTTAGCGCTTGGATAGGAGGATCAATTTTAGCTTCCCTCAGTACTTTCAAAAGAGTTAGTTTCTTTTTGCTTTATCTCACTGTTCAATCAATCAATGTATTGTTAACTCTTTAAAGCTCAAGTGATTCAGCACTAATATCTATGTCCGATGCAGATGTGTATAACAAAGGGCGAGTATGATGAAATTGGTCCCTCTATTGTCCACAGGAAGTGTTTCTAAGCTTGGTGAGAACTTAAAATCCTCTTTGGTTAAAAATTCCTTCAAATGAATGCTTCATTGTAGGTCACAGTGACATGTTTTTTAGTTAAGTGATACCAATCCTATGAGCAGACTGTTTCAATGTGCTATTCTTCCTTGGTTTGGCTTTATTGGTGTCGTCCATTACGAGAAGTTGGTTATATTTTTATTATATAAGCAGACTTTTTTAGAAGTGTGGACTCTGGATTAGCTTTCCTTTGACAACAATATTAACCAAAAAATATATCGATAAGAGGTAATGCAATTGCAGAAAAATTGATATATGTGTTTTATGCTTTGTAAGTTAGCTTTGACGATGTTATGCTTGTTTTTGTGTTACCAGTTTGCAAGCAAAGATTTTTGTTCATACCTTTCTATTGTTGTGGATGATATGAATGAATGCGTATTCCAACTTCCATATATTCTGTTTGTGGTACTATGCATAAGGTTGTTCAATCTATTGGCCTCTTTAATAGATGAGAAAGAAAAGTACGAAGAGAAAAAAAAATGAAAGTTAATTTTCTACCTTCTATTTTTGGAATAAAAAGTGGAATCAAAGTGAAACAGACGGTGGTTACTTTTAACTTTTGATTGGGATTAAATAGTCAAATGACATAGAATATCAACAGATAAACTGATAAACAAAGCTATAATTTGGTCTCTGTTTTTATTGGTCAAGTCTTGGCGGAATGTCTGTTTTTATTGGTCTTAGTGAAATGTCTCCGTTTTTACTTGAACCCCATAATTTTTCAATATGTAAAGCTTGAGATTCTTGTTTGGTGGTGAAACATCGATGTTAATAATCCATTATTGTTAAAATCGTTTGAATATTCATAATTTGTGCATAAATTTTTAGTTCAAATATCGATTAATTGATTTATGGTAAAAACCTCAAAATTTAATTGTTGGATCTTAGAAAGTGTTGAGGAAGATAAAATGAGTCTTTTTTGATATTGTTTAACTAAAATATATAGGTTTACTGAATATAGCATAAATTCTGCCAATCCAGTAGAGAAATCCGTGAAGAGCAAAATCATGCTAGCCTGGTAGACTCTAATAAACAATTTAACGGATATGTAGAGTAATAATAACATAAACTTCACCAATTCGGGAGAGAATCCTTAAAGAGCAAAATCATGCAAATCCGATAGACTTTGATGAACAGTTTAACTGATAGGTAGAGTAGATATAATACAAACTATATCAATCTAGTAGAGAAATATTGAAGAGTGATAATAGTGTGCAGATTCGAAAGCCATTTTTTAAATACCGCCATATTTGGCTAAGACCAGTACCTTACGGGCTATTCTAATCAACTAATCTTAGGGTACACGCGATGCAGTGAATCCTATCTCAATAAGTATAAATTTATTTAAAGATAATATTGAGTTATAAAATAGAAGTATAAGTTCCTAAAGACGGTCATGAATATTGGTTGTATATAACTAACTCAATAGTTTAAAAAATTATCTCAAATAATCATCAATAATTCAACTTAAAATTTGTTCCAGGTTTGTAATTTCATAGTTTCAGTTTCACGATAAGAACCTTGAAAATCTAAATAATTGTCAAGGATACAATTTACAACATAAAAACAGGCCACTAATAATTTACGAACTTTAAATAAACACAAAATTGAGTACAATAATAGACAAAAACTTCGGGTTCGCGCGTTGCGTGTGCCTTATCATAATTTTTAGATAATCATGTACCTAAACTTGCTTAATAATTTTTTTTTAAAAAGCACGTATATATATTATATTAAAATAGAGTTTGATTTATGAAATAAAACTTTAAGCTCTTAAATTTGATGAATATTGAACCTACATAGCTAACTTAATAAAAGAAATTCATCATTCCATATATTCAATTTAAACATCTAATTTTATAATTTCATCACCTCCGTAACTTTTGAAGATTTAAAAGCCTTTATGTTTTTCAAAAGCTATTTTCAAGTGGGTCCTTTTTTTTTTGGGTAATTTTTCAAGTTCATTCTATAAGATCCAAATCGTATCAAGTAACTAAAATAAGGCAATGATTTTTTTTTTCTGGCATACAAAATACAAATTGTTTTATTTTCTAATCAATAAGAATTACTATATGAATTTTATCGGACGAAATAAAAAATAATAAGCTACTATCGCTAAAGTGAAAACTACAAATAAATTTTAAGACGCATAATATGAGTTGAACTAAAAAGTCTCGTATGTAAAGACTTAAATGTCTAACTTAACTTTTAACATGCTTAATATTTCATACTTTAAATAACTATAAACTGAAAAAGTTCAGCTTTTAACATAGCGTATTTTGCATAATTATTCAATTAAAAAAAGAATTGTTTACCTCGAAAATACGAGTAACAATTAAATTTGATTTGTGGTTTTAAAGATACTTGATTAGATTCAATACCAATTAATAATCAAGAAATATAAAGTAAAAATGAAAGAAATAAGTGAATCAAACCAATATAACTGAACAATCCAGCAGGAAAAGTAAGTAAGAACAATAGAGCTAAAGGACAATTGTGATGAACAATAGACAAAAAGTAGGTAGTATATTCTTTTCTCAATGATTAGATCATCTTACAAATGATTGGGGTCCCCTTTATATAATAGGGGAACCCTAAATAAGGTATATTTCTATTTACAGTAAGGAATATTCTTGGTACAACTGTCTAACCATCAAGTACGGAATTGTACGATCCTACTCCGGGATTTGCGCCATGATTTTGGGGACGTGGCGGGAATCTAGCTGATTCTGTTGTAAATCTACAACGGTACTATTTCGGGGTCGATCATACTCAGCTTTGGAACTCTTTGTACTCCTATCTCTCTAGCATTGCGTTCTGTCTTCGAACTCGAATCTGGTCTACCGGGCTCGAACTCGACCCCGCCCGGACTTGGACCTAGGATGGATCCTCGAGCCCATAAATCGAAGGCATATGATTTTGACCATATACATATATTATTTCGATTCCATACCTTAATTTACACTGGCTTGACATTTTCAGGGCTATTCTTCATACTCCTCCCAATAGAATCTCTATTGATCACCTTGTCGTATATCGCAAGTGCATGTTCAAACGCCAATTCATTTTCAAGTGAAGAACAAAAGCTGCAATTCATAATCTCTTTACATCAATTTAATGAAGAAATTAAAAGAGGCACAAAAAAATTTAAAACACATATAGCATATATGCACATCAAAAATAGAAAAGAACAGAACCTCACTATGATCAATGAGTACTTTGATTGCAAAAATAAAGAATAGAAAAGAAGTTTACCTCTCAGCATGGTTAATTGGCAAGAAATATAAGAACGTGGAGAGGAAGGGTTTCGTTTTAATATTTTAGTATAATTTATATGAGGTAAACCTTAGTTGATTATATAGTTGGAACTTGAATTTTTATAAGGTTAAATCTTAATGATTTTAAAGTCCAAATATTAGGATAGTCTACATGGTTCAATTAAAGAAAGATTAAATAACCAAAAGTTTAGTTGATTTTAAACCTTAAAATTTAGACAAATTATTGAATTACAAATTTGTCCAATATAAAAGCTTTTTTAAGGGTACGCGCTTAAAAAAAGATGATTAGGGTAAGTAATAATTGATCCTAGTCTTAGGGTACGCGCTTTGCGCGTGTACCTATATTAATGAGTATAAAATTATCACAATCCAAATCCTCCCCCCGTGAGATATCGTGACATGATGTGCCGTGGAATTTCGATACTTTTGATACCAATTACATAGACTTTAGCTCGTCTTTCAATGCATTTGTAGTTAATTCTAATAAAGTTTTGGTGTTTTGTAGTGCATGAGACTTGAAGACCCAAAAACATGGAAAAGAAGTCAAAAAACCACAAAAACACTGCAAGAATGCGACCACAGAAGTAATATGCGAACCGCACAATCACCGCAAACTGAAGTAGATTTTTGGCCACCTGAAGAGAATAATGTGCGGTCTATTATGCGGTCGCATAACACTTTTGCGAATCGCACAATGACCACAAAATTGCAATTGAAGAATTTGCATAGCACTTCTGCGATGGAAAATGCGATTGCATAACTGATATGCGGACCGCATAATGGAAACGCGGTGGAATCTAGGCTTGAAGATCTGAAATTCTGTGATGCAATTGTCAACTATGCCGAACGCATACATGGTCTGCGACCATTTTGCGGTCACAGAAGGGCTCTGCAGGGGCATTTTTGTCCATTCTTTACCCCGACTTTTAGTCCACTATAAACAGATTTACTAGGATTTTTGTGGGTCATTGAGTCTGAAAAAGAGACCACATTGAAGGCATTGAATACACCATTATTTTGGAAGCTTTTGAAGAGAGAATCGTGTACCTTTGTAAGCTTTTTGACTTTATTTATTTCTTTGGTTTTGTATTCTAGTATGAGTAGCTAGTTTTAAATACTAAGGTTGAGGACCCTAAATGTGTGTAATGTTAATGGGTGTTTAACATTGAATATATATATATATATATATATATATTGGTTGATGTTTATTCATTTCTTATGCTTTATTTATTGTTGGTGGTTGCAAATATTGACTTATTACATTTTACTCTATCTTTACTTGGAAAAAGGGTTAAGATTTGGTAGAAGTGAATATCAAGAACTCAAGGCTTTAAACCTTGTTTAATAGGATCTCTTAGGCATAAGTGAGTTCTACTTTGCATAAATTGGTTATTCTTAATTGCAACTCTTTTATATTTGGGAAAATCATAAACAGAAATACTACCCAACTATTGGAAAATATTGGGTAGTCATTTAGAAACCATTTGCATATCAAAGGACCTTCCATTAGAAACATACCATATTAAAAACCAATAGCAATACATTTCATTGATGGGGACACAATCTTGGTTTCCTTAATCAAATTAATTACATCCTCACAACAAAATAGCTCTCTTGTTAATTCACAATTACATCATTCTCTTTTCAAGCTAAAGGAATAGAATTACGACTTAAGTCAAATTTCACACTATTCAAGTAACCTTTTCACACCTGTTTCCTTTAGGATTCGACCCCAACCTTGGTGGGTTATTTTATTTGGCACCTTACACTATTTATTTAAGTGTAATTTGAGCGTATTAATTTTGGCGCCGTTGTCGGGGAATGCGGTCTTGAAATTACTAATTAGTGTGTGCTTTACTTTACGTCTTCTTCCATTCCATCACACTTTTCTTGCTTTGATTGGTGTTACTAGGAAAACATGTCCGAGTATGACAAAGAAGAGTATCCTTTTGCGGATATAGATGAGTACATTGAGGATACAAATGCCATTGTCCCTCCAAGAGTTGATGCTGCCACTTTCAAGGAGGAACATGGTTTAATCCTAATGCTCAACGTAGAGGGGCTTTTCAGAAATTTCACTGATGATGATCCCACACAACACTTCAGAAACTTCTTGGGTGTGTGTGCGATGCACAAGCAGAACAACGTTTCCGATGATGCCTTGAGACTGAGGGTATTCAAGTACTCACTCGCTGGAAAGGCAAGAAAATGGATAAAAAATCTACCACCAAATTCCATTTATTCTTGGCCTGAACTCGTCCGAGCTTTCCTAGCTAAATGTTTCCCACAAAGCAAGAAGTCTGAGCTCCGGGATAAAATTTTCTTTTTCAAGCAATTACCTGGAGAACACTTACATGAGGCATGGGATCGATTCAAACTATATTTATTGAGGTCGCCGAATCATGGTTTTTCGGAATCTATCTTGTCGGAGAAATTTTACATGGGCTTGGATCTTATGAGTCAATCTATTGCTAAAAATGCAGCTGATGGATCTTTTATGGATAAAACATTTTCGAGGATCACACAAATCCTTGATAAAAAGGCAAAACATAACCAATACTGACACTCAGTGGACACCACGGGTGGAATTGCATATGGTACTCCTTTCTTGACAACCATTATTAAGAAGACCCAAGAAAGAGACCAAGTAATTGCCGGGCTTGCCACCAACGTCAATGTATTGACAAAAATATTCACTGAAAACCAAACAAAAAGGTGAATGTGGTGGAATATGTTCAACCCACATCAAATGAGGATTAAGAGGAAGCAAATTATGTCAACAACTCTCAAGGAGGTTATCAAAGGCAACCATACCAAGGTTTAGGGCAACAAAACTAATGAAGGCCTAACTCGCAAGGGAAATGCAACCAACAGTGGCGAAATGACCAAGGTAGTTCAAATCAAGGGAATTGGAGTAACAACAACAACAACTTATCAAATCGGTGTTCAAACCCCTATGTTCCACCAAAAAGGAAATATTCCAACTCTCCGCAGTGGAAGGAAGGTTTTTCAAGTTATTCCAAGTTGGAAAACATGCTTGAACGAGTATTGAAAAATCAAGAAAGATTCGACACTTCAATGAGGAATATGACCGAGCTTGTGGGTTCTCATACTATATCTTTTCAAAAGTTGGAGATACAAATGAGAGATCTCTCAAGAGAGCAAAATCCGAAGCAAAAGGGCACACTCCCAAGTGACACAATTGCAAACCCAAAAGGTAGTGGGAGCAGTCCAACTTCTCATTGTATGGCAATCACAACTCAGAGTGGGGAAATACTTTAAGGAGGGAATGAACAAGTGGTCGAAGTTGAAGATTTCGAACAAGAAGTTGAGGGACATGTTGAGGTGCCAGTTGTTGTTGAAGTTGAAAAAGTCCCAGAAGAGGTGAAAATTCAAGAAGTGAACCGGGAAGAGGTTAAGGAAAAAGTGAAAGAGACACCAAAAACTGTAGCACCAATTCCTAGAGCTCCTCCTCTTTTTCCTCAAAGACTTTATAGGAAGGTTGATGATAGCAAACTCGAGAAGTTCTATGACATTCTCAAGAAACTATCGGTGAATATTCCATTTGTGGAAGCATTTCAAGAGATGCTGGATTTTGCTAAGTATTTGAAAGACTTGATCACCAAGAAGAAAACCACCAAGAATGAAGTGGTGAATGTGACTCATCGGGTTAGTTCCATCATTGCAACAACAACCATTCAAAAGAAAGAAAACCCGGGAGCTTTTACCATTCCATGCACTATTGGATTGCGTGATTTTACAAGTGCTCTTTGTGATAATGGGGCTAGTATTAATTTAATGCCTCTTGCTATTTACAAGCAAGCAGGGTTAGGTATACCGAGGCCTACAAGTATGAGGTAGAAAATGGCTGATCGTTCAATAAATAGACCGGTGGGAATTATTGATGATGCTATTGTGAAAGTGGGAAAGTTCCTTCTCTCCGCCAACTTTGTGATCCTTGATTATGCTATTGACAAAGAAATCCCTATTATCTTGGGGAGACCATTACTTGCAACTGGAAAAGCACTTATTTATTCAGAACAAAATAAGATCAAGTTCCGAGTTCATAATGAAGAGGTTACCTTTCAAGCGAGTAAGGGTATGAAGTTTCCACATGCATATGAAAGCATCTCAGTCATTGATATTGTTTATGAGGTAGAAGATGCAATCGAGATGAAGATGGAAGATGTCACGACCCTAAACCCAGATCCGGTTGTGATGACACCTCTCGTGAAGACAAGGCCAACCAACACACACCCAATTCATTTTTAAGTAGTTAAAAAAATTAAAATTAAGTCTTCAACATATTACTAATCCCAAAAGGAGGTGAAACAGTACAAATGCGGAATAGACATAGCTCGACATCGGGGTGTCACCAGTCATGAGCATCTATCATAAAAACTACAAGTCTGAAAGAGTCTATATATCTATTACATAGCTAAAATAGGAGAAAATAAGATAGAGGGAGAAACACTGAGTTGCGAACGCCGAGCATCTACCTAGTGAATCTCCGAAGTCTACTGGAAGCTCTCAACCCTCGCAAGCAGGACTTGAAGCGCATGAATCTACACACGGGGTGCAGGGAGTAAAATGAGTACTCCAACTTAGTGAGTAATAATAATAAATGCAGACTGAGCAATAAGAAATCACGTAAAGGCACATCAACAGGCTATAAAGAAGCACTAAAATCCAGTAAAAGTAATGAAACAGTGAAGGTATGAAAAGTCACTTTAGTTCACTTTAAGCTTCTTTAGAAATGCCTTTTTAACAGTTAAGCAAGTAAATGACCGGCAGGTAGAAAAGATAAACACATAAAGAACCGCCCATCGGGCACAATACCAACAGAATCAGCCCCTCGGGCAACACATGGAACAATACCAGCCCCTCGGGCTATATCTCATATCACAATGGGTACCCGCATTCACTGGGGGTATGCAGACTCCGGGAGGGGCCCCTTATGGCCCAAGCACAATATCAAGCCATCTCGTGGCGTACAATCTCAGGCCCTTGGCCTCATAATCATAAATCAGTGTATCCTCACAACACAGGCCCTTGGCCTTACACAGTCAGAATCTCATAAGCCACTCGGGCAACAGTAAAACATGATGCTTAGCCCAAATTGTCATTTAAAATATCATTTAATGTATTAAAATAAAGTAAACATGGTTGAGTTATGAAAGTAGTAGAATATAGCATGACTGAGTACAAGTATAAAGTTAAAACAATGAGAAAATATCAGTAATAATCCCCTAAGGGTTCTAGTAGTTGGCATGAGGCCCAAATATGGCATTCAGCCCAAAACATGATGATGACAAATAGTTTTCAATCAAATACGCGGTAAAACAGTCATTTGGGATGGACTGAGTCATAATCCCCAACGGAGCACGACCCCACATGCGTCATCTAGCGTGTGTGTCACCTCAATATAGCACAACGATGTGTAATCCGGGGTTTTATACCCTCATGACAACATTTACAATCATTACTCACCTCTATCCGATCTAAATCTCTAGCTCGCGATGCTTTTGCCTCTCTAATCGGCCTCCGGAGGCTCCAAATCTAACCAAAATCAGTGCAAAACCATCAAAACGTGCTAAGGGAATAAATCCCACTCGAAAGAAATCAAATTACAACACGAATCCCGAAATTGGTCAAACCCGACCCCTCGGCCCACGTCTCAGATTCCGATAAAATTTACATCAATAGACTCCTTATCACTCCCCGAGTTCATTCATATCAAAACATCAAAATCCAACTACAAACGACCCCTCAAATCTCAAATTTTAGGTCTCCAATTACAAGCCCTAGTTCTTCAATATTAGGCTTAAATTCCATGATTAATTAGGTAGAATCCACATTAGAATCTAGTATTAAGTCCATAAATCTTACCTCCAAGTGTTTCCCCTTGAACCCTTCTTCAATCCTTTTCAAAAAGTTCCAAAATCACTCAAAAAAGGTGGAAGTTAGCCCCAAAATCGCGGACAAATGGCTATTTACATATTTTGCCCAGGCATCCAATCCTTCTTCGCGAACGCGGTCAAAGCCTCGTATTTGCGAAGCACAAACTCAAGCTGACCAAAATTTTCTTTTATGTGAATGCGACCACTCCCTCGCGAACGTGATGACTCTTCAGTTCAACCTTCGCGAACACGTCTGATACCCCGCGAATGCGATGCGCAAGCCCCAGCCCTTCGCGAACGCAGAACCTTCCCCGCGAATGCGAAGGCTAAATCCTCAGCCTCATCTGCTAACCCTTCGCGAACACGAGGGCCTACTCGCGAACGCGAAGGTCAATTTTCTGCAACACTTCAACAGATTTTCTGCAATTCTCAACATCTTGAAATGATCGGATTGACCACCCGAAACTCACCCGAGACCCCCGGAACCTCAACCTAACATGCCAAACATATCCCATAACATCATTCAAACTTCTTCCAACCTTCGAAACGCTCAAAACAACATCAAAACACCAAATTCTCATCGGATTCAAGCCTAAGAATTCCAAAATCTTCTAAATTACACTTTTGATCAAAAAGTCTACCAAACCACGTCCGAATGACCTGAAATTTTGCACACACATCCCAAATGACTCAACGGAACTACTGCAACTACTTGAATTTCATTCTGACTCCTATATCAAAATCTCACCTATCAACAAGAAAATGCCAAAATTCTAATTTCGCCAATTCAAGCCTAAATCTACTCCGGACCTCCAAAACACTTTCCGATCATGCTTCTAAGTCCCAAATCACTTCCAGAAGCTATCCGAACGATCGTAACTCTCATCCGATCCCTTTAACATATAAGCCAACATCCGGTTGACTTTTCCAACTTAAGCTTCCTTAAAAGAGACTAAATGTCTCAAACCTTCTCAAAAGCTCTCCGAACCCGAGCCAACCAACCCGATCACATATAGAACCGATAAACAAAGCAATAAGAAGCAGAAATGAGGGAAACTGAGCGGTAACTCATAAGACGACTGGCTGGGTCGTTACATCCTCCCCGTCTTAAACAAACGCTCGTCCTCGAACTAGTCAAGAAACATACCTGAAGCCTCAAACAGGTGAGGATATCTACTCCGCATCTCCCGCTCGGTCTCCCAGGTAGCCTCCTCCACTGGCCAACCTCTTTACTGCACTTTCACTGAAGCTATATCCTTTTATCCTAACTTTCGAACCTAACACCCCAAAATAGCTACTGGCTCCACATCATAAGTCAAATCACCATCTAACTGAACCGTGCTGAAATCCAAAACATGATACAAATCCCCAATATACTTTTGGAGCATAGAAACATGAAATACTAGATGCACCCTCGACAAGCTGGGTGGCAAGGCAAGCTCATAAGCCACCTCCCCAATCCTCCGAAGCACCTCAAAAGGCCCAATGAACTGAGGACTCAATTTACCCTTCTTCCCAAATCTCATAACACCCTTCATTGGCAAAACCTTCAACAGAACCTTCTCACCAACCATGTAGGACACATCCCAAACCTTCCTGTCAGCATAACTCTTTTGTCTCGACTGCGCTGTATGAAGCCTCTTCTGAATTACCTTTACCTTTTCTAAAGCATCCTATACCAAGTCTATCCCCAATAGCCTAGCCTCACCCGGCTCAAACCAACCAACTAGAGATCTACATCGCCTCCCATATAAAGCCTCATATGGAGCCATGTGAATACTCGACTGGTAGCTGTTGTTATAAGCAAACTCTGCAAGCGGTAAAAACTGATCCCATGACCCTCCGAAATCAATGACACAAGCACGCAACATGTCCTCCAATATCTGAATAGTGCGCTCGGACTGTCTGTCCGTCTGAGGGTGAAAAGATGTGCTCAACTCAACCTGAGTACCCAATTCTCGCTGCACAGACCTCCAAAACTGCGAAGTAAATTGAGTGTCCCTATCTAAAATGATGGAAACTGGGACACCATGCAAACGAACGAATCTCCCGGATATAGATCTCTGCCAACCGCTGTGAAGAATAGATAGTACACACAGGAATGAAGTGCGCGGACTTGGTCAGCCGATCCACAATCATCCAAATATCATCAAACTTCTTCAAAGTCCGTGGGAGCCCAACTACAAAGTCCATGGTGATCCGCTCCCACTTCCACTCTAGAATATCCATCTGCTGAAGCAAGCCACCCAATCTCTGATGCTCATATTTCACCTGCTGACAATTGAGACACCGAGCTACAAATCCCACAATGTCTTTCTTCATTCTCCTCCACCAATAATGCTGTCTTAGATTCTGATACATCTTTGCGGCACCCGGATGAATGGAATACCACAAGCTATGGGCCTCTTCCAGAATCAACTCCCGAAGCCCATCCACATTGGGCATACAAATCCAGCCCTACATCCTTAACACCCCATCATCACCAATAGTCGCATCTCTAGCATCATCGTGCTGAACTCTCTCCTTAAGGACAAGCAAATGCAGATCATCATGCTGGCACTCTCTGATGCAGTCATATAAAAAAGACCAAGAATCACGCAAGCCAATACCCGACTAGGTTCCGAAATATCCAATCTCACAAACCGGTTGACCAAGGCCTGAACATCAACTGCAAGAGGTCTCTCCCCAATTGGAATATATGCCAAACTCCCCATACTCACCGCCTTTCGGCTCAAAGCACCGGCCACCACATTGGCCTTTCCCGGATGGTACAATATAGTAATATCATAATCTTTTAGCAACTCTAACCATCTCCGCTATCTCAAATTGAGATCCTTCTGCTTGAACAAGTGCTGGAGGCTACGATGATCAGTAAACACCTCCCAAGACACACCATACAAATAATGCCTCCAAATCTTTAACGCGTGAACAATGACAACCAACTCCAAATCATGAATAGGGTAGTTCTTCTCCTGGGGATTCAACTGACGAGAAGCATAAGTAATAACCCTACCCTCCTGCATCAATACACACCTAATACCAACTCTCGAAGCATCACAATACACGGTATATGAACCTGAAGCTCATGGAAAAACTAACATTGGAGTTGTGGTCAGGGCTGTCTTGAGCTTCTGAAAGCTCTCCTCACACTCGTCCGACCATACAAATGAAGCACCCTTCTGAGTCAACTTGGTCAAGGGTGATGCGATAGGGGACACCCTCCTGGATTGACCCACGCCAAAAGATTTACAAGCGTGATATCACCTAAGAGGGCCGATATTAGCTTAGTTTCGTCTGATACTGACTAGGAATGAAATTAACATAAACATTGAAAAGGCACTCCTCATTGCATGCACTATGACAGGCATAAAGGTGGATATGTGACATATTATATTTAGGGAGCTAGGGAACTAAGGATCAGAGCAAACCAAAAACAAACCCTACTTTATATCACTCAGATAAGGGATGTAGTAGACAAGGAGATGGACAACCAACTAGAGACTTCACTCCCTCATCCATCAGACTCAGCAGCACCTGCTGCCTCCGTACTGCTTGACACCCCTTCTACCCCAACTACCTCCACAACCACTCCTAAACCAACCACTGCACAACCACATATTACCTTACCTGCTCTCTCAAAGATGAGTCTACTAGCTCAGCATGCCAATGCTTAGGTAGACCGGCTGACAAAAGAACTCCCAAATCTCATCAGGCAAGCATTGGCCCATGTCCAAACCTCAGTAAGCGTTCTTTAACAACTTCATCAGTCTTATGAAGATCGCCTAAAGCACTTTGAAGTGCATCCTAAGAGGTTTGAGCGAGGTGAAGTTGGAGATATGCCTCAGCTCAGGAAAGATGTTGATGAGCTAAATCAGAGCTGCACAAGATGCAGAACTTGGAGTTTGACTTGACCTCCCTTCTCCCGAAAGAAGACGAGCAGGGTACTGGCACCTCCATTCTGGGCTTGGAGTTGGATTTTACAAACATTATGACAACTCCGGAGGC
This sequence comes from Nicotiana tabacum, assembly GCF_000715075.1. Lineage (NCBI taxonomy): Eukaryota > Viridiplantae > Streptophyta > Magnoliopsida > Solanales > Solanaceae > Nicotiana > Nicotiana tabacum. The sequence goes on from NC_134095.1 coordinate 83,285,863, forward strand.
ACAAGGTGTTGAGACTTCAAAGGCTCCAGCTTCTGTTGTACACATTGACATTCCTTAAGATGAGGGATCTCGAGAGATGAAAGGGAAGTCTGATGAGGAAGATACTGAAGATGAGGAAACCGATGAGGACGCATTGGTAGAGGAGACTGAGGGTCAACGGGACAACAAGGTTAAGCAATTGGTTGCTTTTACAGATGCACAGGATGAAGAAGATGCAGACGTGCAGACAACAATTGCACATTCTCTTGAAGACATGGTCGCCAAGGCACATCCATTGACCACACAGCCTTCACTGGGAGAGGCTAGCAGCTCCCAGGTCCCAGACCTAGCTGCACAACATGTGGAGCTTCCTATTCCAGCCTCAGAGACCACCACATAGTCTGAGGCTCCACCTGTTGCTGCCACAGTGTCAGTAGTTGATCCCACAGTTGTCCCGGATGCTTCAGCCCCTCCGAGCACCTAGTGCACCCCAGGAAGCCCCTAAACTTTGCTTTTACATTCTCTATGCATTGAGGATAATGCATACTTTTTGGTTGGGGGTGTGGTAGTCATATTTTGTGTGAATATTGTACATAAACTCTTTACTCTAGTAGTATAGATTTATAGTTAGCAATGAATCCCCCTTGGTTTTTCTTCGTCGGGTTCTCTTCCAAAGGTGTAATAGTAGAACTGCGGCAGTAGCATGGAATGTTTTGACTTGTTTGGTGTTGATCGTTCTATTGTCAAGCATGTAATGAATCTTTGTGAATAAATGGTACCCTTCCTTCTTTTGTCTATATAAAAAATTGGTTAGTCAATCTTGTGAACTTGAAGCTCACTCTTTGACTTTATGCTTACTCAGAATCATACATATCGTGTGATGAAGGCTTTGAGTTTCCTAGCAATCACTTGAGAGCTGAAACTATGTTGAGTCAAATAGTTCATGCGTTGTGAGTGAGTGAGGATTTGTATAAATAATGCATATGCTTAACTTGTAATGTCTAGAACTTGCCTGGTTGGTTTGTTAGTGCAACTCTCAGGTTAATGATTGGGTGCTGAAATGGCCTTAGGCTCTCTTTGTGACTACTAGTTAATTTTGACCAAATTAACCTCCCTGGTACATCAATTACCCTAGTTACCCCCGTTGAGCCTTTAACCTTTTATTTGGATACCACATTACAAACCTTTACCCCTTGTGAATCTTTTGAACCCATCCCTCCATGAACGATTAAGAATGAGGCGAAAAGCCTAAGTTGGGGGTACTAGTACAAAGTGGAAATTGGTAAGGTTGACTACGGTGTGTAGAAAAAAAACAAACAACAACAAAAAACATCAAAGTTGTATATATGAAGAAACTCAAGCTCAAAAAAGAAAAACAATTGTAACAAGTTCTATGTAACTCGAGAAAAAGAGTAGATTCTTGTAGAAACTAAAGAAATACTTTGAGGTGGTTCAATGTCGGTAACTCGAGGTAGATAAGTGCTACGTACTAAAGAAGCAAAATGTATGTAGAGTTCAAGGATGGTGCAGCCACTACATTCCCAAATATTCATCCAATCTGTTCCGAAGCCTACATTACAACCCGTGAAAAGTTCTTGGTAATCTACAGCCAATCATTCCTGAGATAACAGCAAGTTAAAATAAGGGCAAGCATATAGACTGATACTTGTAGTATGTAGCTCTCGTTCTGAATGCAAGAATGTTCTGATTGAATCCCTTGTACATATGTGTGAGTTGGGTATTTTCTTTGTTGTGAGCGTGCACGAATTGCAAAATTTAGCAGAAGTTAGGTTCTTGAAATAGAATATAAGTGCACACTTAGCTGTGAGTAGCATTTTGTCATTTGTGTTGAGGCTCGAAGTTCACAAGTTGATTAGTCGAATTGTTAAATAATAGTTGTCTTCCATGAAGGATAAATAAAAGATGTTACATGCTTGTTAGCCGACAGTCCAAACCATCCACAGTCACTACAGTTTTGTGACATGTCGGAAATAGAAGTAGTATAGGATAGGATAATTTTATTTTAGTTGCTTGAGGACAAGCAAGAGCTTAAGTTGGGGGTGTTGATGTGCCGTAGAATTTCGACACTTTTGATACCAAATACATAGACTTTGGCTCATCTTTCAATGCATTTGTAGTTAATTCCTATAAAGTTTTGGTGTTTTTTAGTGCATGAGACTTAACGACAAAAGGGCAGGAATGCTGCAAGTATGCAGCCGCATAAGTAATATGCGGACCGCATAATCACCGCAAACTGAAGCAGATTTTTGACCCACTGAAGAGAAGAATGTGCGGTCCATTATGCAATCGCATAAGACTTCTGCGAACCGCATAATGACCACACAATTGCAATTGAAGAATCTGCGTAGCACTTCTGCGATGGAAAATGCGGTCGTATAACTGATATACGGACCACATAATGGAAATGCGGTGGAATATGGGCTTGAAAATCTAAAATTCTACGATGCAATTTTCAACTATGCAGACCGCATACATGGTCTGTGACATTATGCTATCGTAGAAAGGCTCTGCAGGGGCATTTTTGTCCAATCTTGACACCGACTTTTAGTCCTATATAAATAGATTTATTTTGGTTTTTGTGGGTCATTGAGTCAGAAAAAGATACCACATGAAGGAATTTCATATGCCATCATTTTGGAAGCTTTTGAAGAGAGAATCTTTTACCTTTGTAAGCTTTATGACTTTATTTATTGCTTTGTTTTGTATTCTAGTATGAGTTGCTAGTTTTAAATTCTAAGGTTGAGGACCCTAAATGAGTGTAATGTCAATGAGTGTTTAACATTGAATATATATATATATATATATAATAGTTGGTTGATGTTTATTCATTTCTTATGCTTTATTTATTGTTGGTGGTTGCAAACATTGATTTATTCTATTTTACTCTATCTTCACTTGGAAAAGTAGGTTAGGGTTTGATAGAAGTGAATATCAAGAACTCATGGCTTTAAACCTTGTTTAATAGGATCTGTTAGGCATAAGTGGGTTCTACTTTGCATAAACTGGTTATTCTTAATTGCAACTCTTTAATATTTGGGAAAATCATAAAGGGAAAATACTACCCAACTATTGGGAAATATTGGGTAGTTATTTAGAAATTATTTGCATATCAAAGGACCTTCCATTAGAAATATATCATATTAACACTGATAGCATTGCATTTCATTGATGAGGGACACAACCTTGACTTCCTTAATCAAATTAATTACATCCTCACAACAAAATAGCTCTTTTGTTAATTCACAATTAAATCATTCTCTTTTCAAGCTAAAGGAATGGAATTACTCTTAAGTTAAGTTTCACACTATTCAAGTAACTTTTTCACACCTATTCCCTGTGGGATTCGACCCCAACCTTGTTGGGTTATTATATTTGACACCAACCGCCTTACACTATTTATTTAAGTGTAATTAGACAGTATCATGACGGCAAGCCAACACTAAGTAGTTATTTTATCTCTTATTTTAATATTTTTGAAATCATAATTATTCTTCAATTTAAATAGTAAACAATGAAATTTACAACGTAAATCATAAAGGTTTAACATTTTCAATACTGAATACCCCATAATCACCCTAAAACCCAGTGTCACAAGTACATGAGCATCAACTAGGAAATAAGATAAAATACAACATTTGTCCAGAATACAAATTTGGACAGCAAAAAAAAATACAATTACTCTGAAGGAGACTTTGCTGGCTGCGGATCGTAACATAGAATACAACTCACCTAAGTCCCCACATCAACCACGCTGCTACGCCCACAAGGCCACTAAACATACATGTGCCTGTACAAAATGTACTGCAAGTGTAGTATGGGTACGAAAATAACACGTACCGAGTGAGTAACCAGTCTAACCTCGAAGAAGTAGTGATGAGAGGTCGACTCTGACACTTACTAGTAGTCCAATAATATTAGGTACAGTAATGGTAAGCAGATATGAGACAGAACAAATAAACAATATAAATGAGTTTAAATACATGGTACAATCCTCCTCTTTGCAATAAGCTCAAGCTCTATATTAGAAATTCCCTCCTTAACCGGAGCATATGTATAGATATAGTGGATCTCATCAGTTAGGTTGTCATAATTCAAATCGGGTCAAATCACAGATACACTAGCTTCTTGCAAAATTTTACGCATGATTCCATGAGGATATTTTATAGGAAAGGTCGAGGCGTACACCCGATCCAACATAATATTTAAACTGCGAACTGCCTAGGGCCGAACGACACGAACCACAGATGCAACTATTGAACTGCCGAGGCGAACGACCTTCTCCCATGAGAGTGTGGTACATAAATCCCACCGAGGCGAACGACCTGATCCCATAAGATGTGAAGTACATAATCCTGCCGAGGTGAACAACCCGCTCCCATAAGAGTAGTGGGAATTTACCCCGCCCGCGGAATATGATTGTGACGCTGTAACACATAGATTTCTTAAGTTATTATAGTATTCCTCAATTCTTTTCGAAAATACAAAGTTCAAATGAAAACTTTTAAAATCTTAAATTCCTTTCAACACAATTATTATGCAACTTTAATCTTGTTTCTTCTCAAGGCAAACAATAACCATAAACCAAATAGCAATATGTGACGACCCAGCCAGTCGTCTCATGAGTTACCACTTCGTTTTCCCCCATTTCATCTTCTTTATGCTTTGTTATCCGTATTTTTGTCATATCGGGTTGGTCGGATCGAGTCTGGAATGAGTTTGGTGAAGTTTGAGACACTTAGTCTCTTTTAAGAAGGCTTAAGTTGGAAAAGTCAACTGGATATTGACTTATGTGTTAGAAGGCTCGGAAGTGAGTTCTGAGGGTTCGGTTAGCTTCGGGAGGTGATTTGTGACTTAGGAGCGCGATCGGAATGGGTTTTGGAGTTGTAGAGAAGATTTAGGCTTAAATTGGCGAAGTTGATATTTTGGCAGTTCCGGTTGATAGGCGAGATTTTGATATAGGGGTTGGAATGGAATTTCGAGAGTGGCAGTAGCTTCGTTGTGTCATTTGGGATATGTGTGCAAAATTTTAGGTCATTCAGACGAGATTTAATAGACTTTTTGATCAAAAACATAATTTAAGAGTTCTTGGAGTTCTTAGGCTTGAATCCTATGTTAAGTTGGTGATTGATGTTTTTGTGAGCATTCTGAAGTTTTGAACAAGTTTGAACGATGGAATGGGATGTGTTGGTACAAATGGTTTGAAGTTCCGAGAGTTCCAGGTAGGTTCTGGGATGTTTCAGGTCGAAAATCATAGCTGTAGCAGGTCCAAAAGGGTTGCAGTCCTTGGAACCCACCCGCGCGGTCCGCACAAAAAGAAGTGCGGCGCGGTATGTGCTGTGCGTACCACATAAATGAAGTGCGGCGCACAAGGTGCTGTGCAGACCGCACAAAATGCAGTGCGGCCGTGGTGGGGGACATTTCACTGGTCCTATTTTGGAAGCTCATATCTTTTGATCTACAAGGAATTTTGGGATAATTCAAAAGCAAAATTTGTATCCCTTCGTGTCTAGTTTCCAGAAAGGTAAAGATATTGCAATTCGGACATCTATAGTGAAAGGTATGGCCAAAATACTAATGCCTGTCACTGTAGAGGAAAGCCTGTGTGGACCGCGGTCGATTTTGTGCGGTCCGCGAAAGTGGAAATCTGTGGGGTACTCTATAAATACGAGGTTTTGGATTTTATTTGATGTTTTGACCTAGAGAGCTCGGATTTTGGCGATTTTTCGAAGGTTTTTCAAGAAATTCATCAGGGTAAGTGATTCCAACTCAGATTTGGCTAGAGTACATGAGTCTATCATTGAATACATCATTTAATTCGTGATTTGGGATGGAATTTGGGAAGAAAATTGTGAAATCTTTCAAAAATTTAAAATGATGATTTGAAGGACCAAATGGTATCGGAATTGGATAATTTTTATATGGTTAGACTCGTGAGAGTATAAGGACTCTAGTTTTGTGAATTTTGTCAAATTTCGAGATGTGGGTCTGGGGGTCGGGTTTGACCAATTTCTGGAATTTTGTGGTAATTCGATTGTTTTCGCTTGGGCTTTGTTCCCTTAGCATATTGTGACGTATTCGTTCTGATTTTGGATAGATTCGACGCGCGTGGAGGCCGATTCGAGGGGTAAAGACGTTGCAAGTTAGAGATTTAGCTGGTTCGAGGTGAGTAATGATATTAAATGATGATCTGAGGGTTTGAAACCACGAATTGCACATCGTAGTGCTATATTGAGGTGAAGCACATGCTTGATGACGAGCGTAGGGTCGTGTACTATTAGGGATTGTGACTTGATCTGTCCCGATTGATGATTTTACCGCGCATTTGACTGAAACTTATATGTTATCATCATGATTTGGGCTGATTATCATATTTGGGCTTCGTGCCAACTATTTGAACCATTCGGGATTTTTTTAGTATTTCCTCACTGTTTTAACTTATTAATTGAACTCAGTCATGTTATTTTCCACTGTTTTACTACTCAGCCATTTTTACTCTGTTTTGAGACTTAAATGATATTTTAAATGATGTTTTGGGCTGAGAAATACTATTTTACTAATGCCCGAGGGGCTTGTGCGTTTTTTGACTAAGGCCGGGGGACTAGTTGTGAGGAAACATTGATACTATTTGAGGTCGAGGGCCTGAGATATGTACGCCACGAGGTGGCTTGTTGATAGAGGGCCTGAGATATATACGCCACGAGGTGGCTTGATTGATATGAGGCCGAGGGCCTAGATTTGATGCCATGAGATGGCTTGATATTGCACTTGGGCCGTAAGGGGCCCTTCCCTAAGTTTTCACACCCCCAGTGAGCATGGGTACCCATTGTGATGTGAGATTGAGCCCGAGGGGCGGAAATTATTGATGTTGTGCCCGAGGGGCGAACTTCTATGTATTTACTTTATCATAACTGTCTGTCAATTACCTGTTTTTTTGTTGTAGAAGTACTTTATTTTGCTTTTCAATGGGTTACTGCTTACAAATTACCTATTTAATTGCTTCATTATAGAATACCCTGTGTATACGTGTTTTCTTACTTTCAGTCATTATTTATCTTTATTACTCATTGAGTTGGAGTACTCACTTTACTACCTGAACCCTGTGTGCAGATTCAGGCGTAGCAGGTACCGCTCCTGAGTGTTGATTCCTCTAGTTCCAGGTAGTTTTTCGGAGACTACGAGGTACCTGTTGACGTCCGCAGTCCCATGTCTCTACTTCTCTATCATTTCTGTTTCCTTTCAAACACTTGTAGTAGTTTATGACTTTAGCAGACTAGTATTATGGTTTAGAGATGCTCGTGACTTGTGACACCCCGGTTAGGGCTGTATCGGGTTGGACTTTCCGTATTGTTATCGATATTTCCGCTATTTAGTATTGTTTAAATCATGTTTAGACTATTTTTATATTGATTAACTGTTTTAAAAGTTGAGTTGGGTTAAACTGGATGGCCTTGTCTTCACGAGAGGCGCTATCACGACCGGGTTCGGGGTTAGGATCGTGATAAGTTAGTATTAGAGCCTAGGTTACATAGGTCTCACGAGTCATGAGCAGGTTTAGTAGAGTCTCGCGGATCGGTACAGAGACGTCTGTATTAATCCTCGAGAGGTTGCAGAACCTTTAGGAAAACTTCACATTCTTGAAATTCTTGTCGTGCAAACTTGTTGATCTGAGTACTAAACTTTTGTTATTCCATTCTCTCATAGATGGTGAGGACACGCGCTACCGGGCGGGGTGGACGACCATCAATGCCACCAGTTGAGACCACCGGAGGCCGAGGACGCGGTCGTGGTCATGATAGAGGCAAAGCAGCGAGGGTATCACCTATTGATCCACCAGCTTCCCCAGCTCAGGATCAGGCTCCAGCTATGGATGCTCCAGCAGCACCAGTTCAGGCACCAGCTGTGCCCATCGTGATTCCGGGTCTTTAGGAGGCCTTGGCACAGATCTTATCAGTTTGCACTGGCCTGGCTCAGGAAGTTTCAGCCATTACAGCAGCAACTACTTCACAGGCTAGGGGAGGTAATCAGACCCCCGCTGCTCGCACACCTGAGCAGGTAGTGCAGGGACTTCAGACGCCGGGGGCACCTCCAGCCCAGCCGGTTACACCAGCTCAGGAGTTTGTAGTACCAGTTATGCCGGATGATGAGCAGCGTCGACTTGAGAGGTTTGGTAGACTCCAGCCTTCGATGTTTAGGGGAGCAGAGGGTGAGGATGCCCAGTGTTTCTTGAAAAAGTGCCAGCGGATGCTTCGTACAATAGGGATTCTTAAGTCTAGTGGTGTGGCATTTACCACCTTTTAGTTCTCGAGGGCTGCCTTCACTTTGTGGGAGGCGTATGATAGGCGTAGGACTGTTGGTGCAACGCCCCTTACTTGGCAGTAGTTCTCCATTCTCTTCCTGGAGAAGTATGTACCGTAGTCCCGTAGAGAGGAGCTGCATAGACAGTTTGAGTGGTTGCGACAGGGGGATATGACTGTGTCATAATATGAGTTGAGGTTTTCTGAGTTGGCTCGTCATGCCATCTAAATAGTTCTGACAGATCGAGAGAGGATCAGGAGGTTTGTTAATGGTTTTACTTATCAGCTCCGTATTCTTATGACCAGAGAGAGAGTGATAGGTGCTACCTTCGAGGAGGTTGTTGATATCGCCCGGGAGATTGAGGCTGTTCGCCATCAAGAGTGAGAGGAGAGGGAGGCCAAGAGGCCTCAAGAATCTGGCAGCTATAGTGGTGCTCCTTTGAGGGGCCAATTCCAGCACAGTAGAGGCTGTTCATTTAGGCCTGCTCAGTCAGCTTGGCCAGGTTATCGTGGGGCATTTTCAGGTCATGGTCATCATGGATCTCAGTAGGGTCAGTCATCACTCAACACCCTCCTAGCTCAGAGTTCATCTCGTGCCTCATTGGCTCAGGGCTCTTCTATGCCGAGCGCATCTGCTAGTCACTCCGGTGCGAGGGGTTCCCTTCAGTACCCTTCTCCAGCACTTGGGAGTTGTTATGAGTGTGGCGAGATGGGCCACATGTGGAGGCAGTGTCCTTGTTGTGTTGCTAGTTCGTCCCGGCAGAGGGCTCAGTTTTCAGCTTTAGCACCAGTTTTTTCACACCACCCGCTCAGCCAGCTAGGGGTGGAGGTCAGTCAGCCAGGGGTCTCTCCTGAGGGGGAGGTCGATCAGGGGGCGGTCAAGCCCATTTCTATACACTCCCAGGCAGACCCGATGCTATTGCTTCAGATGCTGTTATCATAGGTATTGTTTCAGTCTTCCACAGAGATGCCTCTATATTATTTGATCCCGTTTCCTCCTTTTCTTATGTGTCATCATATTTTGCTCGTTATTTGGGTACTCCCCGTGAGTTTCTTGCTTTACCTGTTCATGTATCTACCTTAGTGGGCGATTCTGTTATTGTAGACCATGTGTACCGGTCATGTGTGGTGACTATTAGGGGTATGGAGACCCGAGTGGACCTATTATTATTGAGCATGGTGGATTTTTATGTCATTCTGGGCATGGATTGGTTATCTCTGTGTCGTGCTATTCTAGACTGTCATGCTAAGACAGTCACATTGGCTATGCCGGGTGTGCCACGGATAGAGTGTCGAGGTGTGACTGATTACGTTCCTAGTAGAGTGATCTCTTTCTTGAGAGCCTAACGTATGGTTGAGAAGGGCTGTCTTTCATACCTAGCGTTTGTGAGGGATGTTGGAGCTGAGACTCTCAGTATTGATTATGTTCCAATTGTGAGGGAATTTCCCGATGTGTTTCCTGCAGACCTGCCGGGCATGCCCGCCAGATAGAGATATTGATTTTGGTATTGACCTAATGCCGGGCACTCAACCCATTTCTATTCTTCCGTATCGTATGTCACCAGCAGAGTTGAAGGAGTTGAAGGAGCAACTTTAAGAGCTCCTAGATAAGGGGTCCATTCGGCCTAGTGTGTCACCTTGGGGTGCGCCGGTTCTGTTTGTGAAGAAGAAGGATGGCACAATGAGAATGTGCATTGATTATAGGCAATTGAACAAGGTAACAATTAAGAACAAGTATCCTTTGCCTCACATTGATGATTTATTTGACCAGCTTCAGGGAGCGAGGGTGTTCTCCAAGATTGATCTCCGTTTAGGTTATCACCAGCTGAAGATCAGGGACTCGGATATTCTTAAGACGGCTTTCAGAACCCGATATGGTATTATGAGTTCTTGGTGATGTTTTTTGGGCTGACCAATGCCCTAGCAGCGTTCATGCATTTGATGAACAGCGTGTTCCGGCCGTATCTTGATTCATTCATCATAGTCTTCATTGATGATATTCTGGTGTATTCGTGTAGTCAGGAGGAGCACGCAGAGCATTTGAGAGTTGTATTGCAGAGATTGAGGGAGGAGAAGCTTTATGCAAAATTCTCCAAGTGTGAGTTTTGGCTCAGTTCAGTGGCTTTCTTGGGGCACGTGGTGTCCAGCGAGGGTATTCAGGTTGATCCGAAGAAGAAAGAGGAGGTTATGAGTTGGCCCAGACTGCCCTTAGCTACAGAGATTCGTAGTTTTCTCGGTTTGGTAGGCTATTATCACCGGTTTGTTCAGGGATTCTCATCTATCACATCGCCCTTGACCAAGTTGACTTAGAAGGGTGCTACATTTGTATGGTCGGACGAGTGTGAGGAGAGCTTTCAGAAGCTCAAGACAGCTTTGACCACAGCTCCAGTGTTGGTTTTACCATCAACTTTAGGTTCATATACCGTGTATTGTGATGCTTCGAGAGTTAGAATTGGTTGTGTGTTGATGCATGAGGGTAGAGTTATAGCTTATGCTTCTCGTCAGTTGAAGCCTCATAAAAAGAACTACCCTGTTCATGATTTGGAGTTGGCTGCCATAGTTCATGCATTGAAGATTTGGAGGCATTACTTGTATGGCGTATCTTGTGAGGTGTTCACTGATCATCGTAGTCTTCAGCATTTGTTCAAGCAAAAGGATCTTAATTTGAGGCAGCGGAGATGGTTGAAGTTGCTTAAGGATTATGATATCACTATATTTTACCATCCGGGAAAGGCTAATATGGTGGCCGATGCTTTGAGCCGAAAGGTAATGGGTATGGGGAGTTTGGCATGTATTCCAGTTGGGGAGAGATCTCTTGCAGTTGATGTTCAGGCCTTGGCCAATCTGTTTGTGAGATTAGACATTTCGGAGCCCAGTCGGGTATTGGCATGTGTGGTTTCTCGGTCTTCATTATATGATCGTATCAGAGAGCGCCAGTATGATGATCCGCATTTGCTTGTCCTTAAGGACAAACTTTAGCATGATGATGCTAGAGATGTGACCATTGGTGATGATGGTGTGTTGAGAATGCAGGGCCGGATTTGTGTACCCAATGTGGATGGGCTTCGGGAATTGATTCTAGAGGAGGCCTATAGCTCGTGGTATTCCATTCATCTGGGTGCCGCGAAGATGTATCAGGATTTGAGGCAGCTCTATTGGTGGAGAAGAATGAAGAAAGATATTGTGGGATTTGTAGCTCGGTGTCTCAATTGTCAGCAGGTGAAATATGAGCATCAGAGACCGGGTGGTTTGCTACAGCAGATGGATATTCCTGAGTGGAAGTGGGAGAGGATCACTATGGACTTTGTTGTAGGACTTCCACGGACTTTGAAGAAGTTCGATGCTATATGGGTGATTGTAGATCGGCTGACCAAGTCCACGCACTTCATTCCTGTGTGTACTACATATTCTTTAGAGCGGTTGGCAGGGATTTATATCCGGGAGATTGTTCGTTTGCATGGTGTTCTAGTTTCCATCATTTCAGATAGAAGTACTCAGTTTACTTCGCAGTTTTGGAGGCCGTGCAGAGAGAGTTGGGTACTCAGGTTGAGTTGAGCACAACTTTTCATCCTCAGACGGACGGGTAGTCCGAGCGTACTATTTAGATATTGGAAGACATGTTGCGTGCTGTGTTATTGATTTCGGAGGGTCATGGGATGAGCTCCTACCGCTTGCAGAGTTTGCTTATAACAACAGCTACCAGTCAAGTACTCAGATGGCTCCATATGAGGCTTTGTATGGGAGGCAGTGCAGATCTCCAGTTGGTTGGTTCGAGCCCGATGAGGTCAAGCTATTGGGGACTGATTTGGTACAGGATTCTTTGGAGAAGGTGAAGGTGATTCAGGAGAGGCTTCGTACAATGTAGTCGAGGCAAAAGAGTTATGCTGATAGGAAGGATCGAGATGTGTCCTACATGGTTCGCGAGAGGTTCTGTTGAAGGTTTCACCCATGAAAGTTGTTATGAGATTTGGGAAGAAAGGGAAATTGAGTCCTCGGTTCATTGGGCCTTTTGAGGTGCTTCGGAGGATTGGGGAGGTGGCTTTATGAGCTTGCTTTTCCACTCAATTTGTTGAGTGTGCATCCGGTATTTCATGTTTCTATGCTCCGGAAGTATATTGGGGATCCGTCTCATGTTTTGGACATCAGCATGGTTCAGTTGGATGATGATTTGACCTATGATGTGGAGCCAATAGCTATTTTGGGTCATCAGGTTCGAAAGTTGAGGTCAAAGGATATAGCTTCAGTGAAAGTGCAGTGGAGAGGTCGGCCCGTGGAGGAGGCTACCTGGGAGACCGAGCGGGAGATGCAAAGTAGATATCCTCGCCTGTTTGAGGCTTCAGGTATGTTTCTTGACTCGTTCAAGGACGAATGTTTGTTTATGTTGGGGAGGATGTGACGACCCGGCTAGTCATCTCATGAGTTACCGCTCCATTTTGCCCTATTTCAAGTTCTTTATGCTTCGTTATCTGTGTTTTTGTGGTATCGGATCGAGTCTGGAATGAGTTTGGTGAAGTTTGAGACACTTAGTCTCTTTTAAGAAGGCTTAAGTTAGAAAAGTTAACCGGATGTTAACTTATGTGTTAGAAGGCTCGGAAGTGAGTTCTGATGGTTCGGTTATCTTCGAGAGGTGATTTGACTTAGGAGCGCGATCGGAATGGATTTTGGAGTTGTAGAGAAGATTTAGGCTTAAATTGGCGAAGTTGATATTTTGGCGGTTCCGATTAATAGGCGAGATTTTTATATAGGGGCCGGAATGGAATACCGAGAGTTACAGTAGCTTCGTTGTGTCATTTGGGATGTGTGTGCAAAAGTTTAGGTCATTCGGACGAGATTTGATAGACTTTTTGATCGAAAGCATAATTTAAGAGTTCTTGGAGTTCTTAGGCTTGAATCCTATGTTAAATTGGTGATTGATGTTGTTGTGAGCGTTCCGAAGTTTTAAACAAGTTTGAACGATGTCATGGGATGTGTTGGTACAATTGGTTTGAAGTTCCGGGAGTTCCGAGTAGGTTCCGGGATGTTTTAGGTCGAAAATCATAGCTGTAGCAGGTCCAGAAGAGTTGCAGGCCTTGAAACCCACCTGCGCGGTCCACACAAAAAGAAGTGTGACCGCAGTATGTGATGTGCGAACCATACAAAATGAAGTGCGGCCGCGGTAGGTGCTGTGCGGACCGCATAAAATGCAATGCGGCCGCGGTGGGAGACATTTCACTGGTCCTACTTCGGAAGCTGATATCTTTTGATCTACACGGAATTTTAGGATGATTCAAAAACGAAAGTTGTAGCCCTTAGTATTTAGTTTCCAGAAAAGTAAAGATTCTGCCATTTGGACATATGTAGCGAAAGTTCTAGCCAAAATACTAAAGCCTGTCATTGCAGAGGAAAGCCTGTGCGGCCGTGGTTGTTTTTGTGCGGACCGCACTGGTTTTATGTGGACCTCGGTCGATTTTGTGCGGTCCGCGGAGGTGGAATTCTGTGGGGTACTCTATAAATACGAGGTTTTGGGTTTTACTTGATATTTTGACCTAGAGAGCTCGGATTATGGCGATGTTTCGAAGGTTTTTCAAGAAATTCATCGGGGTAAGTGATTCTAACTCAAATTTGGCTAGAGTACATGAATCTACCATTGAATTTATCATTTAATTCGTGATTTGAGATGAAATTTGGGAAGAAAATTGTGAAATCTTTCAAAAATGTAAAATGATGAATTGAAGGACCAAATGGTATCAGACTTGGATAATTTTTGAATGGTTAGACTCGTGAGAGTATAAGGATTCTAGTTTTGTGAATTTTTTCAAATTCCGAGATGTGGGTCAGGGGGTCGGGTTTGACCAATTTTTGGAATTTTGTGGTAATTTGATTATTTTCGCTTGGGCTTTGTTCCCTTAGCATATTGTGACGTATTTGATCTGATTTTGGATAGATTCGACGCGTGTTTAGGCCTATTCGAGAGGCAAAGGCATCGCAAGTTAGAGATTTAGCCGGTTCGAGGTGAGTAATGATTGTAAATGATGCTCTGAGGGTTTGAAACCCCAGATTGCACATCGTAGTGCTATACTGAGGTGAGGCACACGCTTGATGACGAGTGTGAGGTCGTGTACTATTGGGGATTGTGACTTGGTCCGTCCCGATTGATGATTTTACCGCGTATTTGACTAAAACTTATATGTTATCATCATGATTTGGGTTGATTTTCATATTTGGGCTTCGTGCCAACTATTTGAACCCTTCGAAAATTTTTATTACTATTTCCTCACTGTTTTGACTTATTAATTGAACTCAGTCATGTTATTTTCCATTTTTTACTACTCAGCCATTTTTACTCTATTTTGAGACTTAAATGACATTTTAAATGATGTTTTGGGCTGAGAAATACTGTTTTACTAATGCTCGAGGGGCTTGTGAGTATTTTGTACTGAGTAAGGCTGAGGGCCTAGTTGTGAGGAAACACTGATACTGATTTGAGGCCGAGGGCCTGAGATATGTACGCCACGAGGTGGCTTGTTGATATTATTTATCAGGCCGGGGGCCTAAGATATATACGCCACGTGGTGGCTTGATTGATATGAGGCCGAGGGCCTAGATTTGATGCCACGAGATGGCTTGATATTGCGCTTGGATTGTAAGGGGCCCCTCCCGGAGTCTGCACACCCCCAGTGAGCGCGGTTACCCATTGTGGTGTGATATTGAGCCCGAGGGGCGGAAATTGTTGATGCTGTGCCCGAGGGTCGAATTTCTATGTGTTTAATTTATCATAACTGTCTGTCAATTACCTGTTTATTTGTTGTAGAAGTACTTTATTTTGCTTTTCATTGGTTTACTGCGTACAAATTACCTATTTAATTATTTCATTATAGAATACCCTGTGTATACGTGTTTTCTTACTTTTAGTCATTATTTATCTTTATTACTCACTGAGTTGGAGTACTCACTTTACTCCCTGCACCCTGTGTGCAGATTCAGGCATAGCAGGTACCGCTCCTGAGTGCTGATTCCTCCAGTTCCAGGTAGTTTTTCGGAGACTACGATATAGCTGTTGGCGTCCGCAGCCCCGTGTCTCTACTTCTCTATCATTTCTGTTTCCTTTCAAACACTTGTAGTAGTTTATGACTTTAGCAGACTAGTATTATGGTTTAGAGATGCTCGTGACTTGTGACACCCCGGTTAGGGCTGTGTCGGGTTGGACTTTCCGTATTGTTATCGATATTTCCGCTATTTAGTATTGTTTAAATCATGTTTAGACTATTTTTATATTGATTAACTGTTTTAAAAGTTGAGTTGGGTTAAACTGGATGGCCTTGTCTTCACGAGAGGCGCCATCACGACCGGGTTCGGGGTTAGGGTCGTGACACAATATCAGCAAGGCATGATAAAGACCTAAAACTACCTGGGCATTGACATAGCTAGTAGCTACATACGGACTCTCGTCACCTCGTGCGTACGTAGCCCCCACAACTAGAAGCACATATTAATTTAGTTCACCTATGGGGTTAATTCCCTCTTACAAGGTTAGAAAGGATACTTAACTCGCTCCGAAGTTCTATAGCCGGCTCCCAAGGCATAACAATTCAAATCGATGCCCTACGCTCCAAAACTAGTCAATAAATGTGCAAACCCATAAAAATATACTCTAATACTCACAACAATTCAATTTAAACAAATTCCCAACTCTGCTCGAAAAGTCGATAAAAATTACCCTCAGGCCCACGTGCCCGGACTCCGAAAATTTTTTAAGATAAATTTTATCCATAACACCACGAACCCAAATATATAATTTATTCCCAATTCCATGTCCAATTTCGTGGTCAAAATCCAAAAATACAAATTTCTAGGTTTTCTTCGAATCTCAAAATTTCTAAAATTTTTCATGTCTAAATCCATACGCAATCCAAGTATTTAACTTGCAATAGGTGTTAATCACTTACCTTGACATAGATGACAAAAATATCCCTTCCAAGAGCTCCAAAAATTGCCCAACCAAATGAAAAATGGAGGAAAATGGGCAAACCCAGTCTTTAAAATGACACTGCCCACCACTGCCCTTCTTCGCAAATGTAGCAATCCTTTCGCTTTCGCGAAGCTCAGCCAACCCAGGCCCAAAAAACCTTCTTCGCGTTGCTGTTCCTCACAACTCATTCGCGAAGCCTTCTACCCTCACTACTTCGCGTTCGCACACTTAGCCTTGCGTTCGCTTAGGCCAAATGACCTCAGGCCTAGTCCTCACTTCCTTCTACGCGTTCATGACTGCCCACTCCCGTTCGCATCGGTCCCTCATGTTCTTCATCATGTTCACATCTCACCCATCGATTTTGCGAAGGCCAATCTCAACAAACCAACATTTTCGTCTCCGCAAATGCGGGACTTCCTTCGTGTTCGCGAAGAAGGACACCAGACACCAGCAACAATAGTCCAAAATAGCTCCAATTTGGTTCGAGACCTCCCCAAAACACACCCGAGGCCCCCGGGGCCCCGTCCAATCACATAGACCACTCCCATAACATAACGCGGACCTTCTCAAGGCCTCAAATCACATCAAACAACATTGAAATCATGAATCGCGCCTCCATTCAAGCTTAATGAACTTTAGAACTTCAAACTTCAACATTCGATGCCGAAACCTATCAAATCACATCCGATTAACCTCAAATTTTGCACACAAGTCGCATTCAACATTACGGACCTAATCCAACTTTAGGAATCAGAATTCGAACCCGATATCAAAAATTTCGCCCCCGCTCAAATTTCTCAAAAACCTTCAAATTTCTAACTTTTGCCAAATGACCCCAAAATGTCCTACTGACCTCAGAATCCACTTCCGGAGGCGCTCCCAATATCATAATAACTATACGGAGCTATTCCCAGACTCGGAATCCCAAACGGGCATCAATATCATAAAATACACCTCCACCACAAATTCGTGAAACTCTTCTAAAACGCTACTTCCACAATAGGCGTCGAAATGATCCCGGGTCATCCAAATACAATCCAAACATAAACCCAAGCCCGAAATCATCATACAAACCTGCTAGAACCTTCAAATCCCAATTCCTAGGCCAGTTACTCGAAAATTCAATCATACTTAATTCTTCCAACTTAAAGCTTTCGAAATGAGAATTTTCTTTTCAAATCATCTCCGAACTTCCCAAAATTCAATTCCGACCACCCGTACAAGTCATAATACCTGAAGTAAAGCTGATCATGGCCTCAATCCGCTGAAAGACATGCTAGAGATCAAAACGACCAGTCGGGTCATTACAGAAGCAGTCAATTAAAAATGATAACTACCGCCTCGCGAAATAAACCAGTATTGTCAAGAATTGCCAATCCTTAGAAGTTCAAATGAGAATACCGAAAACCAACACAACTCAAGAAATTGAAACACATAAGTTGTTGCGGCGCGTAACCCAATGCCACTAGACAACACAAAATCCTCCCTTATTTGACCATAACAATATCAACAATAGTAAATATTATTTATATGTTGCGGCGCACAACCAGATCCTACCATATATTAATATCGATATCATAATTCACCTTAATTTCACCATATCAATCCACCCTTATTCCACCTGTTGTGGCATGAAACCCGATCCCACGATACTATATGAATTACCCTTATTCCACCATATCAATCTACCCTTATTACATCTGCTTCGGCTTGTAGCTCGATCGCACCATATCAGTACTAGACACTCAAAGTGCATAGTCAAATCAATAGTTCAAACAACAAAACCTTTATGGTCAATAAATGTCAAACTGAACCGAAAAGGAAACCTCGTAAAATATAAGAATCTACATAAGTAATACTACACAGCGAGACCAATCCATCAATTTAAAATTAGAAGATGCAAGCAAATCAATTTAAGCAAATAGCAAGGATTCGTGAAACTATGAAAAGAGCTAACATCACTAACAAGAGAAGATATTGATTAATAGGTTAGCAGTTAAGCATGGAAAGCATTTGGGGCATATAACAGTTAATACAAAAAAGGAATTAATTAAAGAGAAGCGGTAAATTAGGGAGAATAGATAATTTGGCGGCGTATAAACACTCGCCGCTGTTGATATCTAATTTTTTCTTATATATTTTCAGTATGCAAAATAACTTCAAAATGGCATATATATGCATATATAAGCATATCCAAGTGTTTTATTATTTTTTCATAATTTGTAAAGGTTTTTAAATCAATTTATTTCCCTTGTTTATCCATAAAATCCCAATAATTATGTCCAAAATTATTATTTTTGATGATTCATTTATTGAATCTTTATATTTATGCCAAAATATGGCTAAAATAATTTTTACATATTTTTACAATCTTATTTAGTATTTTATAAAGCTAATTGCATATAATTGTAATATTAGCCCTTTTATGATTTAATTGTGTTTTATATTCATAAAAATTAAGCCTTACATTTTAAAATTATTAAATGTATATTATAAATCATTTTAGTATTTTCAATTTATTTCCAAAAATTTATTTACTATTGTTTTAATTTAAAAAGGGGCAAATTGGCTATTTAAATAATAGCCCAATTGCATTTAAATTGTACCCTAAATCTGACCCCAAATCAGACCCAATTTTCCTGGCCCAATTTCATTTAAACCCGACCTCTAACCCAATTAAACCAACCCAAACCTGGATTCCCCACCTACCCTTTTAAATCTAGGCCGTTGATCATTTAGATCAATGACCACTATTCCCTCTTACCATTTTTAACCCTGAACGACCCCTAAACATAACTCATTTCCCACCATTCACCGCCTCTGAATCCCTTCCCTCTCAGTTCTCTCTGCAACCTCACATGAACCCTAGCAGCCGCCATCTAATTCCACCCTAATCCACCTCAACCCCTTCCTAATCCATGACCTCTCATGGCCATTTGAGATGTGTATCGGCCTCCTATGGCTCCTCGGTGTTTGTTTATGTGGTTTCATGTCCAAACCTTGAAGGAATCTGGTCCAGTCCTAGCTTGACTTCTGTTCATGGCCTTTCTCCGGCCATCCATGACCTTTCTCCGGCCATCCATGACCTTTCTCCGGCCATCCATAACCTTTCTCCGGCCATTCATGGCCTTTCAAGGCAGATCCTTAACTTTCCTAGTTAGATCGGTAACTCTCAAGGTCTTTCTCATCTTTTCTGGGTTTTCCGAAACCCTAATCTTTAAGATCTTGCAATTTTCTTCAGATCTATCTTAGATCTGTGTTTACTACGAACTTCTTAAGTGCTTTCTCGAAGGTTCTTCAACTTTTCTTTCAAAACAAATCTTCATTTTTCGACGATTAAGGGTTTTCCTTTAAGTTTTTCAAAAGAGCTCTTCTCTGATTTTAATGTTGTTTGTGATTTTGCTATGTTTAAATTGATTTGCTCATGTTGTCCTTCTATCTATTTCAGCATGTTAAGAAATCCTATTTCTCTTTTGGTCTTATTCGAGTTCTGAAATTATTTGCTTAAATGTGTGCTTATTTTAAGTTCTTTGTTTATGACTCTCTTTTCCTTCTTTGACTCATATGATTTTGAGTTCTTATCATCTCTTAAATTCGGCTACTGTTGAAGCCCTAACTTCTTAAAAGTTTTGCCTCACTTGTTACTGTGAGACCTTTACTTGTTTCTGACTCTCTTTACCTGTTACTATGTTCTTCTTCACTGTTGATTCTATGTGACTACTTGACCTACTTGACTACTGTGCTTCGAATATTTTCTTGCTACTGAACCCAAGCTTACCCCTACTGCTATTGTATGTTTGTGTTGCTTTTTTTTGTCAACATGTTTAACTCTGCATGCTTGTTCATCCCTTGCTATTAATATGGTGAAGTGCAGAATTATGTTCCTTTCTTGATTGATCTTGATTTCCTCGATCTTCCGACTAATTGTAAAGGGTTTTCTTACGAGCCCTAATTTTTACTCATTTGTTTAAAATTAATTGATTCCTTTCCTTTACTGTGATGTTTTACCTTGTTGAATCCTTTCCCAAAATAAGCCTATTTTTGTACTTAGACTTGGTTATTTACTTCATACTTTTACTGCCCCTTTATATGGTAGTAATCAATCTGTCCCCAAACTGATTTCTTTCCTTAATTTAACTTGTTACTACCCGTTAAATAGTGATTCCTTAATTAAAGGGAATCACTTGTGTTAATTGATTCTGATTGTGATTATTTCCATGTTTGTGTTTAAGACTTTACCTCTTCTTCACTCGTTTTCAAAACTATAAATACCCACCCCCTCTTCTTTCAAAGACATGAACAATTTGAGTTCAAGAACACACACTTACACTCAAAACATTCTCTCTTCACTCTAGTACTATTTGTGCTACTACTCTTGTCTAGCCGGATGAAAGCCAAGGCTAGACTGTGGAATTTTGCTTACTTTTCCTTTCTGCACTTTACTTCTCTACTGGTATATCCTAGTTAATTTTCAAGCATCAACAACAACATGCTTTTTTAATTGTTCCAACTTCTCTCATTTTTGTCTAATTCTGCTTATGTTTCTGCAGTCAAGTTACATTAATAACATGCCGAAATATGTTCCCTTCCCCTTTTAAATCAATTCTCTCCTATGTGTATGAATCCTAAACCCCATATCCCCTCTATGTGTTTGTGTTCCTTTGTTTGGTTTGTGGCCATGCCAGCATCACCTATTGCTGTGCATGACCAAACCAGACCCCTGCCGGGTCATGTGCTTACAAACAATGTGTTCCCAAAACCCCTTTGACCCCTTTTATGACTATTAATTATGTGTTTTGATCATTATCCCAACTGATTTTAAACATTTTTGCTACTGATTACCTTAAAAAATGGACTTACCAGTCCAGTTTTAAACAAACTCTTTTTTTTAAAAAAACTGTGTGTTCTGCACTTCCACTATATTCTTAGAACCTAGGTTCTGCCCCTCTTGTGTGAGCCTTGCGTTGGGACCCTTGATCTCCCTCTGAACTTGGACACATAAGGGTTGGCCCTTCCACACTGCACTCATTTCTGTCTAGTTATGCAAACCTAGGTGTAAGCACTGCCCGGGGTCCCTTGAGGCCCTTAGGGAACTTTGATACACCCAGGTCTGAGAAAGGCTTTGAAGCAACATGGGCATTTGAGGAAGTTTATTCCATAACTCAGAGAGGAAGTCAAGAATCAGGCTTCCTATGGTTGTAACTTCTTATTTTTGAACTTTTCTAATGTAATTCAATCATTTTTGGTCTGCAATAATCTGTAACAAATATTGGGGTTGGCTAGTGAAAAGGGATGGGGTGATTATGCATGCTTTAACTATCAGAAGGGTAGATAACATGCCTATAGGATCTGTTTAATAAATTCTGCATGTTTTACTTCCACTTAGACACCATGCCTATAGGGTCTAAATGACTATAATCAAACATCATGCCCACAAGGTTAAAATCAGCTTTGAAATTAGATGTCATGCCTATAAGATCAAAATCAATTTTTCATAGAAATCATGCCAATAGTAATTTCGTTGTGATCAAATAAATCCTGCCTGTTTCACTTCATGTTCAATTAGATACCATGCCTATAGGACCAAAATCAACCTTTAATACTTAGATACCATGTCTGTAGGAATTAGAATCAGCTATAATAGAGATCATGTCTATCGGATCTAAAACCAGTTTAGTTAAAAAATCGGTTTGACTCGTACAGTTCTGAATCAGTGTAAATAACCTGCTCTTTTAAATTAATACGGTTAGAAAGCATGCCTATAGGATCCAAATCGCTTGTTTCAAATTGTTTACTGCTTTACTACACCCCTAAGCAGTAGTAGATATCATGCTCACTACTGCGCCTAGGCAAGCCTTAGGTAATAATGATAAAATTGAACTTGCCTTTGCATAATTAGCACTGCTACAACCAGTAAGCAGACCTGATTCGGACTTCTTATCTGAGTTATGTAATAAATTGCTCTGCTCTAACAATTAAAACACCCTGCCTTAGTACTTTAAATTCTGACCCCAACTGTGTTTAAGTCATGATATTTATATGTATTGTCTGCGGAGGTATATACGAGCCTCTTAATTATTTATGTGTTTCCCCTTTATATGCGGTCCTACATGTTTTGTCTATCTCCTTAGCCTTTTACCTTTAAAACCTAAGAGTCAGCCTAAAATCCTCCCTCTTATAGGAATAGTAGTCCTAAATTTCTCCAGGACTGATAGGGATGAGACGGGTAATAGCATGCAATAGAGGTCGAGACCAATCTGCGCTTTAATACCTTAGCGGGGTGGGAAGGGTAGATATGGATATGATGACCGGTGCGCTAATACCACGTGTATCCCCTCTTCAAAGGAGTGTCATACTGGGTATCGCATTGATGTGATCCATATTATAAACAAACCTAGGACTCCCCCCTCCTTTTTACATTCTCAAGTATTTGTAAAACTGTAACTCCTTTTTAAAATTTGCCTTTTAATGATTGTTTTCAAACTCTTATGAGTTTAAACTTAAATCCCCTACTATTTGAGCCTACACTTGTCTATTTGCTAACTGTACAAATTCACAAAACTGTCTGGCCGGGAACCACATTAGTGGATCCTGAAGGGTGCCTAACACCTTCCCCTTAGGATAATTTCAAGCCCTTACCCTATCTCTGGTTATCAAACAAACTTAGAAATGAACCATATAGGTGTCCTAATGGCGACTCTTCAAAATGCAAACCCCGTTCCCAAAAAGAAATGAGTTGTCCTATACCTAAAAAATGTCATAAACCTGATTTTCCGATGAAAATGAGGGAAAAAGGGGGCACGACAGCATGACGACTCTGCTGGGGATACTTATGTTTTTACCACTTCACATTGTTCTTGTGAATTTGTACCTCCCCTTTATGTGCAATTACTTGTTTAATTTCTTTTCAAAAGCAAAACTAACTTATCTTCTTTGTTTCCTTCCTTTATTGCTGCTTTAAATTATGAAACTGTTGTATTTATCGCTTTCTTAACGTGCAAATACGTGCCAACATGTTTTAATTATTGTATAATCATGCTCAACATCATATTCCACTCATGCCAAACAAATACCATAACAACGCTTTTAATGAGTGGTTGCGCTCTTCCTATATAATTACCCCCTAAATTCGGAAAGGCATATTTGTGGTAAAACTAGTCGATCAGCGGTTCAGTCGACAGTATGCCTTCCCCCTTGAGTTGTCCCCTCAAAGGTACCAGTCTAAAACCCATAGAATCCTTACTCTAGTTAAAATTGTGCATGCATCATGGTCAAACCTAGCCGGGTCAGTTATGTTGTCCACATAATGATCCTTTAAGACAGCCTTGTCCAAAGTCCAATGGGTTTCCCTGGACCCAAATGGACTTTATTTGGAGAACTAAATGCTTCATGCTAATTGTTGGTGTTAAATAGTCGAGTCTGGTGGGGGTAAGGGCCTAACCTTATTTGTCTTGCAAAAATATGAGGCACGAAGTCCCTAAATTCGGCATGGTCACCAACATCCACCCAAGACTGCTAAGCTGGTGGAAAGATCTACACTATAGTGACCAAACTCTCATCCGAAAGTATCTGGGAAACCTGCCCTGCCTCTTGGAGATCCAACCTAACAATAAGATCATAGAATCTGTCACACTGTTTTGGGATTGTGAAAGGGATGCATTCTTCTTTGGAGACATTAAAATGACACCCTTGCTAGAGGAGATAGGAGGACTGAAAGGTCTAGTGTGGGAAACTTTGGGTCTGCTAATACTTGAGAACCGCAAAGGCAGGGGTTTCCTCAAAATGATGGGTTTGAAGAAGAATCCAGAATTGACATGCCTGAAGGAATCCTACATCCCTTTTGACTATTTGTATGAAAGGTACAGTCACAACAAATCCTACCGTACCTACCCTAAAGAGTTTGCCATCACATCATTGGGGCACATCCATCGAAGGGTTTTTGTCTTCATGTTTTGTTTCCTGGGGCTGATCGTGTTTCCGATGAAGAAAGGGAGAATCCATACCAGGCTGGCTTTGGTAACTAAGACCCTAATGGAGGGGATTGGTGGGCAGCCATTCAGCATCGTACCCATGATCATTGCAGACATATATCGAGCCTTGGAGAAGTTTCAACGAGGAGCAAAACACTTCGAAGGCTGCAATTTATTACTCCAACTCTGGCTCATGGAACATCTCCATAAGGGCGAATACCGACAAGAGATTTAACAAAGGGATTAGGATGATCACATCGCTTTCCATCATCCAATGCGAATGAATTACATCCCCCATATGTTCATTCAGCCAGAGAATGCCAAAGGATGGGTTGAGCTATTTGACAATCTGACTGAAGAATAGGTTCAATGGATGTTCGAGTGGTTTCTGACCGAGGAGTTCATTGCCCGATCCAGAGATACACCTTTCCTGATACTGATTGGTCTGAGAGGAACATGCCCTTACATCCCTCTCCGAGTTATGAGGCAAGCTGGTAGGAAGCAAGTTATACCCATGGTTGACAAGATGAGTCATTTCTGAGCTGACTTCCAGAATGATGATAGTCCTTACAAGTGCCAAACTCAGCATATGTGGCACAGCAAGATCATAATGGGGAGAGATACTATCGAACCAGACATGTATCATGCTGGTTGCGCTCCTTTCTACTCAGGTTGGTTGGAAGACAATCATGATGGTCTGGGCCAGCCAGGGTTTGTTCGAGGTCACAGGATTATATATGAAAAGGCTGAGGCGCAGGTCGAGTACAACCAGCTGCGCAAAAGGATCCGTGAGTATGAAAGCGAACATTGCGAAATACAAGAGTCTAGCCAGAAGCTGATTGAGGAATGGAAGGACATGGCTGTCAGTGCCAACAAATGGCTGGGATACTTGGAACGAGGCATAATGGAATTGGAGAGAAAATTTTCTTAAGAGGATCGAAGATTGTCAAAATGCTGAAGGGACCGAAGGCGGACATCTAGCTAGAGCATACCTGTTGCTGGGACTCCGCGAGTTGGGAAAGATGTTCGACGGGGCCAAGGATGCCGAATATGGGGAAGGTCCTTCAGGGACCAAGTACATATGAGTTTACCTTTTTGCTTTATAAAATGTAATAAGGTCAATGGCCATTAGTGCCTTTTATTTTCTTGTTTATTTAGTGTCAATTTGGGATTTGTGTTATTTTCTATCAATAAAATGAGGGATTTATCATTCTATGTTCTCCAAAATAATTTCTTACTCGGCCTACCTCGGGCACAAAAGGGTTCCCAAATTAGGACATGCTTTACATTCCCACACTATGTGTTTAAATATTGCAATACTTTTATAATCCTCACTGACTTGATTACCTTTTGTTTTATTTTTGTTTTTATTATTCCCCTCCCCAAAGGTTAGTTCGTGCACTCGTGCATCATCATCTTATTCCATGAGATCCAGGGGCCCTCTACCCATTCCTCTTCTTAGTCCTATCAGAAACCAGAATAAAAGCAAAATGGAAGATCTGAACAACATCAGGAAGGAGAATCCAACTGAACGGGCAGAGGCTACTAATGGCCATGGTACTCAGGTTCCTTAGGAGAATGTATCCCAACTTGAACAGAAGTTGCTGAAATTCCAAGAAGAACTCGATCAGGTTTGGAATCGGGCAAACCTGTCATTTTCCCTCAGCAACCCAGATATCAACTTCCCCAACACTCAGAACCCTGCACCTCCTCAAAATATCCCAAAGCAACAGAATCATCTTGCTCCTCACCATCCCACTATTCCACCAAAAACTCAATGCAACACCTACCATATCCCAAACAACACTCCACTACTCATCCCAGAACCTCAAAACTCCACAAATGACCATTTCCACACACACATACCAGGCCGCCATAACACCCCCATCTACGTGAAGACCACGCCACACTCCACCCAACCTATCCCAAGAACACCTAAGTCTGATGAAAAGGACCTACTTATTAGGAACCTAGCCGAGGAGCTCAAGAAGTTGACCAGCCGGATTCAAGGCATTGAAGTAAACAAGGGAATTGGGGGGCTGAACTATGAGGATCTTTGCATACAGCCCGATGTCGAACTGCCCGAGGGGTACAAACCTTTTAAGTTCAAAATGTTTGATGGTACGGGTGATCCAAGGGTCCATCTGAGGACATACTGTGACAAGCTGGTTGGGGTAGGGAAAGACGAGAGAATCCGCATGAAGCTGTTCATGAGGAGTTTGAAAGGAGATGCATTGTCTTGGTACATCAGCCAAGATCCAAAGAAGTGGTCAAGCTGGGTAGGCATGGCGTCCGACTTTATGGACAGTTTCAGGTTTAATACAGAGAATGCGCTTGGCGTGTTCCATATTCAGAATCTAAAGAAGAAGCCTACAGAAACATTTCACGAGTATGCTACTCGCTGGAGGTCCGAAGCTGCGAAGGTCAGACCTGCCTTAGAAGAGGAACCAATGAATAAGTTCTTTGTTCGGGCCCAAGACCCATAGTACTATGAACAGCTGATGATGATTGAGAACCACAAATTCTCCGACATTATCAAATAGGGTGAAAGAATTGAAGAAGGTATCAAAAGCGGTATGGTTACAAACTTCGAGGCTTTGCAAGCTACCAATAAGGCTTTACAGTCCAGTGGTGTGTCTAAGAAAAAGGATGTGGGGCCGTAATGGTTGCACAGAGGACCAAATCTCCCATCAAATACCAAACTTACCCAACACCTCCACTCACATATTAGCCAACTCCGAACTACCAAGCACCCTCACTCTCATACCAAGCTCCACCACCAACTTATCGGTCATCTCCACCTCCAACATATCAACCTACTTCACCCAGATACTCTCAACCCGCACATGTCTACCAAACCTATAATTCTTAGCCATCCCACTATCAATCACCTCCTGCACGTCAAAACTTCCCTAGACCTTGGCCAAATTTCGATCGTAGACCTCCAAAACAATATACAACCACTGCTGAACCCATTGACCAGTTGTATGAGAGACTCAAAGCAGCTGGTTATGTCACCCCCATCCCTACTACAACCCCTGAGAACCCTTCTCAGTGGGTTAACCAAACAAATCCCATGCATACCACTCCGGCATGAAAAGGCACACCATCGATGAATGTCGTTCCTTGAAAGACAAGATCCAGTCTTTAATTGATAACAAGATTATTGTGGCAAAGGAACCAGCTCCAAATGTCCACAACAACCCTCTACCAGACCATAAGGGCGGAGGTATCCACATGATCGAAATAGAAGATGACTAGGATCCCTAGGGATCGATCGGGTTGATCGTAGAAGGTGATGACCCAAAGAAGCCAATAGTTACCCTTAATTCGATCATAGTCCAGATTCAACCATCTGAGGATGCTGAGGTGAATATGTCTGTGCCATTTGAGTTTGAAGCAACGTCATCTGCAAAAACACCAGCACCAATTGAGGTTGAATTCGTGTCTCCAACAAATGCACCCGCACCATTTGAGGTTGCAGTTTTGCCACCCAAAGCACACGCTCCGTTCGGAGTATAGGTAGCTACGCCGATCCTAGTGGCGATGTCGACCATGACACCATTCCATACAAAGGCTGTACCCTGGGACTATACAGTCGAGGCGAGGAGGAAAAGGCAAGGTCAGGTTTGAAGAGACTATTGCATCATAGGGCATGATAAGAACCGGTAGAGTTTATACCCCCGAACATCTAGTTGAGTCAAGCAAGAAGGCCTCCAATTGGCCACCCATCATTGAGACAGGTCCAGACGACCTCTAGAGAAAGATACAGGCCAAGGAATACTCGGTCATCGACTAGTTGAACAAAACACCAGCGCAAATCTCCATTCTTGCTTTGCTACCAAATTCTGAGGCACCCAAGAATGCTCTGTTAAAGGTGCTGAGTGAAGCATACGTACCAAGCAACATCACTGGCGGGGAAATGGCTAACATGGTAGGACAAGTGCTGGAGAGCCATAAGATCACCTTTCATGAGGACGAGCTACCACCTGAAGGGTTGGGGAACAACAAGGCACTGCACATCACTCTGCAATGCAAAGACTATTTTATTACCAGAATCCTAATCGAATGGAGGTTCCAGTCTCAATATTGGTCCGCTGGTAACACTTAAGAAGTTGGGTAAAGGACTACACGAGATAAAAGATAGAGCTATCAATGTGAAAGCCTTCGATAGTTCCCAGAGGTACATCATTGAGGAGATTATTCTATGCTTGCAGATGGGACCAACATGGCTCAATGTCAATTTCCAAGTGATAGATGTGCCAGCATCTTACAACTTACTGTTGGGATGGCCGTGGATTCATGCTGCTGGGGTCATAGCATCAATGCTGCACGAGGCAGTAAAATTCAAATGGAATCACTAGGAAGTGATCATTCATAGCGACGGTAGCAACCCCATATACAGTCATCAGACCATTATGGCGAACGAGGGAAGAAGGAAGATGGGAGGAGAGACTTACCATCACATTGAATGGGTAAATGCTGTTGACAAGGACAAATAGTGGGATAACAAAATCGAGAGTATACTGAATTGGAGTGGGTACGAACCTGGCAAGGGGCTAGGCAAGAACCTCCAAGGAATCGCTAAGCCAATAAAACTCAAGAAACATGGCACTACCTTCGGTTTGGGGATATGATTACACCTGGGAAGAATTACAACTGGTTGCCACCATGGTGTGGTCCTTATTATCCGCTAGAGCAACCAATACCGCGTCTGGAGCAGACTTTCCAACAGGCTGACATCATTTATGGGTCAGACGAAGAAGAAGCACTTGCAGTGGTGAAGAATTTGTTCCTGGAAGACAATAACATGGATTGTTGTGTCGTTCTCAAGGAGGAGGGGGAGGAAGGCCCTTCCATACAGGCTGTGAGCAAAGGGGCACACCTTAACAATTGGACCATCAGGACAACCAGAGCCCGACGAGCCTCGGGGTAGCAAGGCTAAATCAAGCATCATTCATTATTTTATTTACTAAATGATTTTCTTTTCGCATTTTTCAATTCCCGCAATTAAACCTTCTGTGTTCAAAACAATTATGCAATTTATCAAAGCATTTTTATTTTTTCTCATAAATCAGCACTCCTTATCGTTTTCTCTCATTACTTTACTTATACAACATTACTATTACTTATCTTGATGAACCACTAACTGTGACATGCAATGAGACAATGCAACAAACGGACATTGATTCAGAGGAAGATGACATACTAGATGAGATTGTCAAAGAAGTTAAGAACTTTGAGAACAGACCTAAGTCCAACCTGGACGAGATCGAAATTGTTAACCTGGGAGATGCAGAAAATGTCAAGGAAACACGAATCAACGTTCACCTAACGCCATCAGAAAAGGAAGAATACACAAAACTTCTAAAGGAATATGAGGACATATTCGCCTGGTCGTATGATGACATGACTGGTATGAGTACGTCTATTGTGGCTCACAAACTGCCAACCGATCCAACATGTCCACCGGTAAAGCAAATGCTCAGAAAGTTCAAACCTGATATGAGTCTGAAAATCAAGGAAGAAGTCACCAAGCAGGTCAAAGCTAAGGTTCTCAGGGTAGTAGAGTACTCGACATGGTTAGATAACATCGTACCAATGCCAAATAAGGATGGGAAGGTCAGAGTCTGCATCAACTACCGGGATCTCAACCGGGCCAGACCAAAAGACAATTTCCCTTTGCAGAATATACACATCCTGATTGACAATTACACCAAGCATGAACTGTAGTCATTTGTAGATTGTTTTGCTGGTTATAATCAGATCTAGATGGATGAAGAAGATGCTGAGAAAATGGCTTTCATTACGTCGAAGGGAATGTACTGTTACAAGATGATGTCGTTCGGCCTGAAGAATGCAGGGGCCACCTACATGAGGGCCACAACTACCATTTTCCATGATATGTTACACAAGGAGATAGAGGTATATGTGGATGATGTTATCATCAAATCCAAGAAGGCCACTGATCACATGGAGGATCTAAGGAAGTTCTTCAATAGATTGCAAAGGTATAACCTGAAACTGAATCCCGCAAAGTGCGCATTCGATTTCCCTACTGGGAAATTGCTTGGGTTTATTGTGAGTCGCCGAGGAATAGAACTGGATCCGTCAAAAGTCAAAGCTATTCAAGAATTGCCACCGCCAAAGAACAAGAAGGATGTGATGAGTTTCTTGGAGAGGCTCAACTACATCAGCCGATTCATAGCACAGTCTACAGTTATTTGTGAGCCAATCTTTAAGATATTGAAAAAGGACGCTGCTACCGAATAGACTGATGACTGCCAAAAGGCCTTCGACAAAATCAAGGAGTACATATCAACACCACCAGTCTTAGTCCCGCGTGAGTCATGTAGACCCTTATTACTCTACCTTGCAGTATTGGATGGAGCTTTCGATTGCGTTTCGGGGCAGCATGATGAAATGGGGAGGAAGGAGTAGGCCATCTATTACCTCAGTAAGAAGTTCACCCCGTACGAGGCCTGGTATTCTCTGTTAGAGGCACCTGTTGTGCTTTAACTTGGGTAGCTGAGAAGCTGAGGCACTACTTCTGTGCCTATACTACATATCTCATATCAAGGATCCTTCTAAGTACACCTATCAGAAGCCCATTCCCAGTGGCAAGCTAGTCAAGTGGCAAATCCTGCTGAGTGAGTTCGACATTGTTTACGTAACTCAGAAAGCAGTTAAGGGACAGGCACTGGCAGACCACCTCGACGAAAACCCCATGGATGGAGAATACGAACCCCTAAAAATGTATTTTCCTGATGAAAAGGTATCATTCATAGGAGAAGACATTGCATAACCCTATGATGGTTGGAGAATGTTTTTCGATAGAGCCACGAATTTCAAAGAAGTTGGCATAGGAGCTACCCTAGTATCAGAAATTGGTCAGCATTATCCGGTGTCCGCCAAACTCAGGTTCCCGTGCACCAATAACATGGTCAAGTATGAGGCTTGCATCCTAGGGCTCAAAATGGACATTGACATGAATGTTCAAGAGCTACTAGTGATTGGAGATTCATACTTACTTATACATTAGGTATGAGAAGAATGGGCAACCAAGAACTCCAAGATACTCCCGTATCTGCATCATGTACAGGAACTGAGGAAAAGGTTCACGCAGATGGAGTTCCAACATGTTCCCAGAGTCCAGAATGAGTTCGCTGATGCATTGGCTACCCTGTCATCTATGATACAACATCCGGACAAGAATTTCATTGATCCCATTCCAGTAAAAATCCAGGATTAGCCAACTTGCGAATCCTACTCAGAAACGCACACACTTTGGAGATTTTCCAGCAATTTCTTTCACGGCGGAGGAATCCTATATAGGAGGACTCCCGATTTGGGATTACTGAGGTATGTCGACACAAAGGAAGCATCCAAGTTACTAGAGGAAATTCATGCTGGGACCTATGGTCCACATATGAACGGTTTTGTCTTAGCAAGAAAAATACTTCGAGCCGGTTACTTTTGGATAGCCACGGAAACAGACTGCATCCAGTATATCCGGAAATTCCACCGCTGTCAGATACATGTAGACGTGATAAAGGAACCTCCAAATGAGCTTAATGCAACAAGCTCACCATGGCCGTTCGCATCCTGGGGGATGGATGTTATTGGACCAATAGAGCCTGCCGCTTCCAATGGACACAAATTTATCCTAGCAGCCATAGACTATTTCACCAAGTGGGTAGAAACAACATCTTATAGAGCAATGACTAAGAAAGTTGTGGCAGACTTTGTCCGCGACCGCATTGTTTGCCGATTCGGGATTCCAGAATCAATCATTACTGATAATGGCTCCAACCTACACAGCGACTTGATGAAAGCTATGTGTGAAACTTTCAAAATCAGACACAAGAATTCCACAACATACAGGCCTCAAATGAATGGAGTTGTAGAAGCTGCCAACAAGAATATCAAGAAGATATTAAGGAAAATGATAAAAAAGCATAAACAGTGGCACGTGAAGTTATCATTTGCTCTATTGGGGTATCGCACCACAGTCCGCACATCAACCAAGGCAACCCCCTATATGCTGGTTTATGGTACAAAGGCTGTCATTCTCGCTGAAGTAGAAATTTCTTCCCTAAGGATCATACAAGAAGCTGAGCTCGACGATGCAGAGTGGGCAAAAAGTCGCTATGAGCAACTAGCCCTTATAAACGAAAAGAGAATGAACACAGTCTTTCATGGTCAACTTTATCAGAACAGAATGTCCAGAGCCTTCAACAAAAGAGTCAAGCCAAGACAATTCACACCGGAATAGCTAGTGTTAAAGAAAATCTTTCCCCATTAAGATGAAGCCAAAGGGAAGTTCTCTCCCAACTAGAAGGGTCCATACATGGTTCACCGGGTTCTAATAGGAGGAGCCCTCATACTCGCAGAAATGGACGGAGAAGTCTGGTCAAAGCCGATTAATTCGAATGCAGTCAAGCGTTACTATGTGTAATCTTTATGCTTCCCCTATATATGATGTAAATTGAACTATGCTTGACCTGATTCCCGTTTAAGAGGGGATACGTAGGCAGCCCTATGGGTTCGGTCACAACTTAATAAAATTTTCATTTTCTCCACAATTGGAAACTGGGGCAGAATTTTGAGGAGGACCCTCCAAATTCCGACATAATTTCAGCTGATCGCCGTACGAGCAACAGTCAGAAACGTCAACCCATCAAACTGGGGCAGAATTTTATGGAGGACCCTCAAAATTCTGTAGCAAGAGAGGTTGCAATGTCCTGAACCACGTCACAGTCGTCGGTTCATCTAAAAATTAGTTTTTATTGTACATTTGTGGCATACTTTTACAAGAATCATGCATGTTTATTATCGGAACTACTTTGTTTAGCAATGCTACCCCAATGATACATACGGTATCACCAGATCAAAGCCGAGCAGGTCAAGCAAAGCCAGCGGGGATACGAACTAACTTTACCCCTTACAAAACTCATGATTTTTCTTTGGATGCAGGCATTAGGATTGCGAAATCATTAAACATATTATACGCCTACGGGACAAACGTTGTTCAGAAATACAACTCTTCAAACCGTCGCACTTACCAACATTTTCTACCCGCACATGCCAGTGATGCTCTGTCTGTCATAATGCTCTCAGTAATCACGACATCGCAATCTGCTATCAGCTAAGAAAACTCTACTATCACTCGTTATTTGCATTGCTGCATAAGGCTACCTTTCCACCTTCCGAGACTAAACGTTGTCTCCATCTGCATTCTTGCATAAGGCTACCTTTCTGCCTACCGAGACTAAACGTTGTCTCCATCTGCATCCTGCATTGCATAAGGCTACCGTTCTGCCTTCCAAGGCTAAGCTCTGCCTCCAATTTTCTTCGAAACTAAGCACTATCTCAAGCATCGTTTATTTCATTTCTCTTACGGGCTAATCTCTGCCCTTCAAATTGCAAGACTAAGCTCTGTCTTGTCCGCATCATTCTACTGCATCTCAAGGGCTGAAAGATCGCCTCATACTGCATCTCATGGGCTGAAAGTATCGCCAAATTATCCAAAGGCGTCATCATTTGGAGGCACCATCTTCATAGCCCGAGAACACCATGTCATACCCTGAGGATCCCTTTTAATCTTTTGCATATCATTATTCAAAGGCATCATGGTTCGGAGGCACCATCCTCATAGCCCGAGAGCATCATTTCATGGCCTGTGAATCCTTTATTGTATGCTTCATGGCTAGGGACGTCATCCTAACTGTCCAAAGATAACATTCATGGTCCGACGAGAATTTGCATCATGTCTAAATTTATGCACAGGATATGCTTGTATTGTTTCATTGCAGGTAAACTGGCGAGCAACGGTCATTCCGGCTGGAGCAATCCCGCTCCAGTTCCCCCAGCCATATCAAACCTTAACCATTCCCATAATACCAGAATCACCATACGGAGCTATTCCCAGACTCGGAATCCCAAACGGGCATTGATATCATAAAATACACCTTCACCACAAATTCGTGAAAGTCTTCCAAAACGCTAACTTCCACAATAGGCGTCGAAATACTCCCGGGTCATCTAAACATAGACCCAAGTCCGAAATCATCATACAAACCTGCTGGAACCTTCAAATCCCTATTCCTAGGTCAGTTACTCGAAAATTCAATCATAGTCAATTCTTCCAACTTAAAGCTTTCGAAATGAGAATTTTCTTTTCAAATCATCTCCGAACTTCCCGAAATTCAATTTCGACCACCTGTACAAGTCATAAAACCTGAAGTAAAGCTGATCATGGCCTCAATCCGCTGAAAGACGTGCTAGAGCTCAAAACGACCGTTCAGGTTGTTACAGAAGCAGTCAACTAAAAATGATAACTACCACCTCAGGAAATAAACCAGTATTGTCAAGAATTGCCAATCCTTAGATGTTCAAATGAGAATACCGAAAACCAATACAACTCAAGAAATTAAAACACATAAGTTGTTGCGGCGCGTAACCCGATGCCACCAGACAACAGAAAATCCTCCCTTATTTGACCATAACAATATCAACAATAGTAAATAATATTTATATGTTGCGGCGCACAACCCGATCCCACCATATATTAATATCGGTATCGTAATTCACCCTAATTTCTCCATATCAATCCACCCTTATTTCACCTGTTGCGGCGTGAAACCCGATCCCACCGTACAGTACGAATTACCCTTATTCCACCATATCAATCTACCCTTAGTACATCTGCTTTAGCTTGCATCCCGATCCTACCATATCAGTACCAGACACTCAAAGTGCATAGTCAAATCAACAGTTCAAACAACAAAACCTTTATGGTCAGTAAATGTCAAACTGAACCGAAAAGGAAACCTCGTAAAAATAAGAATCCACATAAGTAATACTACACAACGAGACCAATCCATCAATTTACAATTAGAATATGCAAGCAAATTAATTTAAGCAAATAGCGGGGATTCGTGAAACTCTGAAAAGAGCTAACATCAGTAACAAGAGAAGATATTGATTAACAGGTTAACAGTTAAGCATGGAAAGCATTTGGGGCATATAACAGTTAATATAGAAAAGAAATTAATTAAAGAGAAGCGATAAATCAGGGAGAACAGATAATTTGGCGGCGTATAAGCACTCGTCGTTGTTGATATCCAATTTTTCCCTATATATTTTCAGCATGCAAAATAACTTCAAAATAGCATATATATGCATATGTAAGCATATCCAAGTGTTTTATTATTTTTCCATAATTTGTAAAGATTTTTAAATCAATTTATTTCCCTTTTTATCCATAAAATCCCAATAATTATGTCCAAAATTATTATTTTTGATGATTCATTTATTGAATCTTTATATTTATGCCAAAATATGTCTAATGTAATTTTTACATATTTTTACAATGTTATTTAGTATTTTATAAAGCTAATTGCATATAATTGCAATATTAGCCCTTTTAAGATTTAATTGTGTTTTACATTCATAAAAATTAAGCCCTGCATAATTAAATCGTTAATTGTATATTATAAATTATTTTAGTGCTTTCAATTTATTTTCAAAAATTTATTTACTATTGTTATAATTTAAAAAGGGGGCAAATTGGCTATTTAAATAATAGCCCAATTGCATTTAAATTGTAGCCTAAATCTGACCCCAAATCAGACCCAATTTCCCTGGCCCAATTTCATTTAAACCCGACCCCTAACCCAATTAAAACAACCCAAACCCGGATTCCCCACCTACCCTTTTAAATCTAGGCCGTTGATCATTTAGATCAACGACTATCGTTCCTCCTTACCATTTTTAACCCTAAACGACCCCTAAACCTAACTCATTTCCCACCACTCGCCGCCTCTGAATCCCTTCCCTCTCAATTCTCTCTACAACCACACATGAACCCTAGCCGCCGCCATCTAATTCCACCATAATCCACCTTGACCCTGCCTAATCCATGGCCTCTCATGGCTATTTGAGATGTGTATCGGCCTCTTATGGCTTCTGGGTATTTGTTTATGTGGTTTCATGGCCGGACCTCGAAGGAATCTGGTTCAGTCCTTGCTCGACTTCTGTTCATGGCCTTTCTCCGGCCATCCATGACCTTTCTCCGGCCATTCATGGCCTTTCAAGGTAGATCCTTGACTTTCGTGGTTAGATCGGTAACTCTCAAGGTCTTTCTCATCTTTTCTGGGTTTTTCGAAACCCTAATCTTTAAGATCTTGCAATTTTCTTCAAATCTATCTTAGATCTGTGTTTACTACGAACTTCTTAAGTGCTTTCTCGAAGGTTCTTCAACTTTTCTTTCAAAACGACTCTTCATTTTTCGACGATTAAGGGTTTTCCTTTAAGTTTTTCAAAAGAGCTCTTCTCTGATTTTAATATTGTTTGTGATTTTGCTATGTTTAAAACGACTTGCTCATGTTGTCCTTCTATCTATTTCAACATGTTAAAAATCCTAGTTTCCTTTTGGTCTTATCCGAGTTCTGAAATTGTTTGCTTAAATGTGTGCTTATTTTAAGTTCTTTGTTTATGACTCTCTTTTCCTTGTTTGACTCATCTGATTTTGAGTTCTTATCATCTCTTAAATTCGGCTATTGTTGAAGCCCTAATTTCTTAGAAGTTTTGTCTCACTTGTTACTGTGAGACCTTGACTTGTTTCTGACTCTCTTTAGCTGTTACTATGTTCTTCTTCACTGTTGATTCTATGTGACTACTTGACCTACTTGACTACTGTGCTTCGAATATTTTCTTGCTACTAAAAGCTTACCCCAACTGCTACTGCATGTTTGTGTTGCTTCTTTTTGTCAACATGTTTAACTCTACATGCTTGTTCATCCTTTGATATTTATATGGTGAAGTGCAGAATCATGTTCCTTTCTTGATTGATCTTGATTTCATCGATCTTCCGACTAATTGTAAAAGGTTTTCTTACAAGCCCTAATTTTTACTCATCTGTTCAAAATTAATTGTTTCCTTTCCTTTACTGTGATGTTTTACTTGGCTGAATCCTTTTCCAAAATAAGCCTATTTTGTACTTAGACTTGGTTATTTACTTCATACTTTTACTGTGCCTTTATATGACAATAATCAATCTGTCCCCAAACTGATTTCTTCCATTAATTAAACATGTTACTACCCGTTAAACAGTGATTCCTTAATTAAAGGGAATCACTTGTATTAATTGATTCTGATTGTGATTATTTCCGTGTTTGTGTTTAAGACTGTACCTCTTCTTCACTCATTTTCAAAACTATAAATACCCACCCCCTCTTCTTTCAAAGACACAAACAATTTGAGTTCAAGAACACACACTTACACTCAAAACTTTCTCTCTTTTCTCTACTACTACTTGTGCTACTACTCTTGTCTAGCCGGCTGAAAGCCAAGGCTAGACTGTGGAATTTTGCTTACTTTTCCTTTCTGCACTTTGCTTCTCTACTGGTATATCATAGTTAATTTTCAAGTATCAACAACAACATATTTCTTTAATTGTTCCAACTTCTCTCATTCTTGTCTACTTCTGCTTATGTTTCTGCAGTCAAGTTACATTAATAATATGCTGAAATATATTCCCATCCCCTTTTAAATTAATGCTCTCCTATGTGTATGAATCCCAAACCCCATATCCCCTCTATGTGTTTGTGTTCCTTTGGTTGGTTTGTGGCCATGCAAGCATCACCAATTGCTGTGCATGACCAAACCATACCCCTGTTGGGTCATGTGCTTACAAACAATGTGTTCCCAAAACCCCTTTGACCCCTTTTATGACTATTAATTCTGTGTTTTGATCATTACCCCAACTAATTTTAAACATTTCTGCTATTGATTACCTTTTAAAAAAAATGGACTTACCAGTCCAGTTTTAACACAAACTCTTTTTTTAAAAACTATGTGTTCTGCACTTCCACTATATTCTTAGAACCTAGGTTCTGCCCCTCTTGTGTGAGCCTTGCCTTGGGACCCTTGAGCTCCCTCTGAACTTGGACACATAAGGGTTGGCCCTTCCACACTGCACTCATTTCTGCCTAGTTATGCAAACCTAAGTGTAAGCACTGCCCGGGGTCCCTTGAGGCCCTTAGAGAACTTTGACACACCCAGGTCTGAGAAAGGCTTTAGAACAACATGGGCATTTGAGGAAGTTTATTCCATAACTCAGATAGGAAGTCAAGAATCAGGCTTCCTATGGTTGTAACTTCTTATTTTTGCACTTTTCTGATGTAATTCAGTCATTTTTGGTCTGTACTAGTTTGTAACAAATATTGGGGTTGGCTAGTGAAAAGGGATGGGGTGATTATGCATGCTTTAGCTACCATGCCTATAGGGTCTAAATGACTATAATCAGACACCATGCCTATAGGGTCTAAAACCAGCTTTGAAATTAGATGTCATGCCTATAAGATCAAAATTAATTTTTCATAGAAATCATGCCTATAGGAATTTCGCGGTGATCAAATGAATCATGTCTGCTTCACTTCATGTTCAATTAGATACCATGCATATAGGACCAAAATCAGCTTTTAATACTTAGATACCATGTCTGTAGGAATTAGAATCAGCTACAATAGAGATCATGTCTATAGGATCTAAAACCAGTTTAATTAAAAAATCGGTTTGACTCATACGGTTCTGAATCAGTTTAAATAACCTGCTCTTTTAAATTAATACGGTTAGAAAGCATGCCTATAGGATCCAAATCACTCGTTTCAAATTGTTTACTGCTTTACTACACCCCTAATCAGTAATAAATATCATGCTCAGTACTGCGCCTAGGCAAACCTTACGTAATAATGATAAAACCGAACCCGCCTTTGCTTAATTAGCACTGCTACAACCAGCAGGCAGGCCTGATTCGGACTTCTTATCTATGTTATGTAATAAATCGGTCTGCTTCTATAATTTAAAAACCCTGCCTTAGTACTTTAAATTCTAACCCCTATTATATTTAAGTCATGCTATTTATATGCATTGTCTACAAAGGTATATATGAGCCTCTTAATTGTTTATGTGTTTCCCCTTTATATGCAGTCCTATATGTTTTGTCTGTCGCCTTAGCCTTTTACCTTTAAAACCTAATAGTCAGCCTAAAATCCTCCCTCTTATAGGAATAGTAGTCCTAAATTCCTCCGGGACTGATAGGAATGGGATGGGTAATAGTATGCAATACAGGTCGAGACCAATCTGCGCTTTAATATCTTAACGGGGTGGGAAGGTTAGATATGGATATGATGACCGGTGCGCTAATACCACGTGTATCCCCTCTTTTGAGGAGTGTCATACTGGGTATCGCATTGATGTGATCCATTTTATAAACAAAACTTAGGACTCCCCCTCTCCTTTTTACATTCTCAAGTATTTGTAAATCTGTAACTCCTTTTAAAAATTTGCCTTTTAATGATTGTTTTCGAACTCTTATGAGTTTAAACTTAAATTCCTTACTATTTGAGACTATACTTGTCTATTTGCTAACTGTACAAATTCACAAAACTGTCTGGCCAAGAACCACACTAGTAGATCCTGAGGGGTGCCTAACACCTTCCCCTTAGGATAATTTCAAGCCCTTACCCTATCTCTGGTTATCAAACAAACTTAGAAATGAACCCTATAGGTGTCCTAATGCACCTTAAATCATTAGGTGGTGACTCTACAAAATGCAAACTCCGTTCCCAAAAGAAATGAGTTGTCCTATACCCAAAAAATATCATAAACCCGACTTTCGACGAAAAGGAAGGAAAAAAGGGGCGCGACAGTCACCTCGCATATACGTCGCTCACATGAGAATCACATAGCACATAGTTCGAGGCTTACTATATCCCTCAAGTCAAGGTTAGACAGAACACTTGCCTCACTCGCAGTTTATTCAAAGCTCTATCAGGGCCTTTCCCCTAGAATTTGCTTCCAAACTACTCGTATCTAGCCACAATTGACTCAATAATATCAAATATTGCTAAAGGAATCAATTACAATGCATAAATTAGAATTCCCAGACTTTCTCTCAAAAAGTCAAAAATCGACCTCGGGCTCGCTTGGTCAAAACAAGGTTCGAAAAAAAATTCATTTACCCATTCACCCCCGAGCCTAATTATGTAATTTGTTTTGAAATTAGACCTCAATTAGAGGTCTATATTCTAATTTTACAAAATCCCCTAATTATACCCAAACCCCCAATTTTCACCATGAAAATCCTAGATTTTATGTTGAAAATTCATGAAATATAATGGGTAATTAAACGAAAGTAGGTTAGAATTACTTACCAACAAATTGGGGAATAAAATCTCTTGGGAAAAACGGCTGTAGATCTTCTAGTTTTGAAATTTTGAAAGAATGGCAAAAATCCCGAAATGGGACTTTTTAATCACATGGCGTCAGTGTTCATCGAGTTCGCATGAACATTGTCGCGTTCGCGAAGAGAACAACATGAGTGGCTTACGTGATCGAGATTTGATCTACGCATTCGTGTAGGCTTATCCCCATAGCCTCCGCGTTCGCGATACCTGCATCGCGTTCGCAAAGAATAATGGTCAAGTCCCCAGCCCACCTCAAATAAATCTACGCGTTCGGGTGTTGCATGTTACATTCGCGAAGAGCAGACCCCTCAGTGCTCCATGCTCACAACCAAGGCTTCGCATTCGCATAGAACAAAACCATCCCAGCCTAGATCAGTTTGCGTTCGCGAGAGTACCTTCGCGAATGCGAAAAAGGAAATAAGAAGACACCTGAAGTTGCAGAAAACCAAATTCTTCTAAGTTCAATTCACCCTGTAGCCTATCCGAAACTCACCCAAGTCCTCAGAGCTACAAACCAAACAGGCACACAAGTCCAAAAACATCATACGAACTAGCTCGCACAATTAAATCACCAAAATAGCACGTAGAACTACAAATTGAGCACCAAATCAAATGAAATTTTCAAGGAAAATTTAAAACTTCTATTTTCACAACCAAATGTTCGAATCACGTCAAACTAACTCTGTTCCTCACCAAATTTCATAGAGAAGTCATAAATATTATAATAGACATGTACCGAGCTCGGAACCAAAATACGTACTTGGCATCAACAAGACCAAACATCAGTCAAACTCCTAAAATCATTAAACTTTCAAACTTTAGTTTTTCATCAAAAATACACATATCGAGCTAGGGACCTCGGAATTCGATTCTAGGCATACGCCCGGGTCCTTATTTATGATACGCACCCACCAAGACCGTCAAAATATGGATTCGGGTCCATTTTCTCAAAATGTTGACCGAAGTCAACTCAAATTAATTTTTAAGGCAAAAAATATTATTTTTATGAGTTTTAAACATATAATGCTTCCAGAAAAAACATCCGGACCACACATGCAAATCAAGAAAGGCCAAAATGAGATATTTAAGGTTTTGGAAATCGGGTCATCACATTCTTTGCCTAAAAAAAAATCGTTCGTCCTCGAACGAACATAGAAAAGTACATGGGCTGGTGAAAAGGCATGGATATCTACTCCGTATGTCCGACTCGGACTCCCAAAAATATGTGTCAATGGGCTGACCTCTCAGAGCTTTGAAAATATAGCATATAACTAGCTGTCTCTTAGAGTCTGAAGAATAATCCGAAGATGTTGCTCATGCTCGTCTCGACTGCGGGAGTAGATCAAGATATCATCAATAAACACAATCACAAAGGAGTCCATATAAGGCTTGAACACCCAGTTCATCAAATTCGTGAATGTTGCTAGGGCATTTGTTAGCCTAAATATCATTACTAGAAACTCATAATTCCCATACCGAGTCCGAAAAGTTATCTTAGGGATATCAGATTCCCTAATCCTCAAATGATGGTAGCCATACCTCAAATTAATCTTTGAAAACACCTTGACAACCTGAAGCTGATCGAATAAGTCATCAATCCTTGACAATGGATACTTGTTCTTGATAATGACTTTGTTCAACTGCCGATTATCTATGCACATTCTCATCTATCCATCCTTTTTCTTCACAAACAATATAGGCGCACCCCAGAGCGAGACACTGGGTCTAATGAACCCCTTATCAAGAAAATCTTGCAACTGCTCCTTCAATTCTTTCAACTCTGGCGGGGCTATACAATATTGCAGTATAGAAATATGCTGAGTGCCCGAGGCTAAATCAATGCACAAGTCAATATCTCTGTCAGGTGTCATCCCTAGCAAATCTGTAGGAAATACCTCTTGAAACTCACGAACCACTGGCATAGAATCCAAAGAAGGAATCTCCGCACTAGAATCACGGACATAAGCCAAATAAGCTAGACACCCCTTCTCGGCCATATGACGAGCCTTCATATAAGATATAAACTTGTTGTTAGGATGGCAAGGAGTCCCCCACCACTCTAATCGAGGCAACCTCGACAAGGCTACGGTCACCGTCTTAGTGTGACAATCCAATATAGCATGATAAGGTAACAGCCATTCCATACCCAAAATGACATCAAAATCATCCATATCAAGAAGTAGAAGATCTATGTTAGTCTCAAGACTCCCAATGGTAACTACACACGAACAATAAACATGATCTACCGCAATAGCATCTCTCACAGGTGTGGACACATACACAAGAGAACTCAAAGAATCATGAGGCGCAACTAGATATGAAGCAAAATAGGATGACACATAGGAATAAGTAGAACTCAGATCAAATAGAACTGAGCCATATCTACTGCAAACTGAAACCGTACTTGTGATAACCGCGTCAGATGACTCAGCCTCAAGCCTTCCTGGAAAGGCATAGCATCGGGGCGGGCCTCACCACTTTGAACTATATATCTTGGACAGCCTCCTGCTATATGGCCTCCACCTCTAACGGCCTGACCTCCACCTCTAGCGGTCTGACCCCTACCTCTAATTGGCTGAGCAGGTGGTGATACAACCAGTGCCGGAATAACTCTGTTGTGACATGCCGCCCAATAATCTTGGACAAGTCCTATTAATATGCCTAAAACAACCACACTCATAACATCCATCTTGGTGTTGTGGCTGCTGAAACTGAGACTAGTCCGAACGGGTCGGATAACCACGGTAGTAAATCTGAATAGGAGGTGCACTTATGGGATCTTGCGGTGTAATGTAGGGTGGCTACCTATAATGAGGCACATAAGGACCACGACTCCCTGAAGCACTATTGGATGCCTGAAGCGCTAACTGATATGTCCTGGGAGGATGGACCCTACCAAAAGTACCCCTGCCTCCAGAAGAGGCACCATTAAAACCACCCAAATGATGAGGCCTCTTATCAGGTCCTTGCCCTCTCTCCTGTGAAAGAACATCATCGACACGTCGAGCGACATTAGCTACTATTTGAAAAGAAATCCACTCCTGGTTTCCTTGGCCATCTGCAACTTGATAGGATGAGAGAGTCCCTCAATAAACCCTCTCTCTCTCTCTCGGTAGGAAGAAAAAGAATAGCATGACGGGCTAAGTCCACAAAGTGGGTCTCATACTGGGTGACGGTTATATAACACTGCTAGAGGCGCTCGAACTGCCTGCGGTAGCTCTCTCTCTCTCTAAGTGATAGGAAGGAACTTCTCATGAAATAGCTGAGAGAGCTAGTCCCAAGTAAGAGCAGGCGACCCATCTGGTGTGGTCAACATATAATCCCTCTATCATTTCTTTGTGGTACCTGACATCTGAAATGCAGCAAAACCGGCCCCATTGGTCTCCAATATACCCATGTTCCATAGCACCTCATGACAACTATCAAGATAGTCCTGGGGGTCCTCTGAAGATGCACCACTGAAGTGAACTGGAAAGAGCTTAGTAAACCTGTCCAATCTCCATGAGGCCTTAGAAGACATAGTTGATCCATTACCGGCCTGTGCTGTAACACCCGACTGAACTACCCCAACTGGCTGGGCTACTAGAGTCTGAAACTGGGGAGCCATCTGCTCTAGAGTGTGGGTAGCGGGAGCCTGAGAGACGACTGGTTCCATAGGGCATGCGCTAGTCTAGTCCATACTCTCCATAAGGCCCACCAAATGGACCAAAGCAT
Source organism: Nicotiana tabacum (assembly GCF_000715075.1). Taxonomy (NCBI): domain Eukaryota; kingdom Viridiplantae; phylum Streptophyta; class Magnoliopsida; order Solanales; family Solanaceae; genus Nicotiana; species Nicotiana tabacum. Next base: position 83,330,042 of record NC_134095.1, read on the forward strand.
CCTGAAGCACTGGGGTGGTAATGAACCCCTCCGGGACCTGAGCTGGTTCGACAGGCACAGCCTGGGCTGGAACCTCCTCATCAAACTCTACTTGAGGCTCCACCGCTGGTGCTGCTGCTCGAGCTCTGGGCTGAGCTTTGCCTCTGCCTCTGCCTCGACACAACCTCGGCCTAGATCTCTACCCCTCGTAGCAGCTGCTGTTGGGGGCTCTGGTTGCTGTCCAGTTGAAGATGTGGTGTGTGTTCTCGCCATCTGCAAGAGAACAAAATAGAAGGGTTCAATCAACAATGATGGAATAAAATCGCATGACAAAGAAGAATAGAAGTGAAACTATTCCTAACTCCAAAGCCTCTAGAAGATAAGTACAGACGTTTTCGTACTTATCCTCCAGATTCTACTAAGTTCACTTGTGACTCGTGAGACTTATGTAACCTAGTGCTCTAATACCAACTTGTCACGATCCAAAATTCACACTGTCAAATTGTGATGGCGCCTAACATTTCACTTGCTAGGCAAGCCAATATTAGAACCTATTATCCATTTTTAACAGTTGAATTGAATAACGAGAAATACTGAAATAACTAAAATATAAATGCGGAAGCTAAAACTGTCAAACACCTACTACCAAAATCCCTGAACCGGGTGTCACAAGTGCACGAGCTACTAGAGTAATACATACAAGGATCTAAAATGATAAAGCTATTTGAATAGAAATGCACAGCTAAATAAAAATAAAGAAGGGGACTTCAGGAGCTGCGGGCGCTAAGCAGTTGTACCTCAAGTCTCAGCAGGCTGTCTTATCCGAGCTCTCTAGCCGCCACTAGGACCGACTCCAAAATTTTCATATAAGTACAGAGTGTAGTATCGGTACAACCTACCCCATGTACTAGTAGAGCCTAACCTCAACGAATTAGTGACGAGGCTAAGGCGGGTCACTTACACTACTGCATGTACGCATTATAGCTAATAATGATAGAAAAATAGAAATATTGAATAGGAAGAAGCAGTCAACTAAAAATGATAACTACCGCCTCAGAAAATAAAAAAGTATTGTCCAGAATTGCCAATACTTAGCAGTTCAAATGAGAATACCAAAAACTAACACAGCTTAAGAAATAGAAACATATATGTTGTTGCAGTGCGCAACCCGATCCCACCAGACAACACAAAATCCTCCCTTATTTCACCATAACAATATCAACAATAGTAAATAATATGTATATGTTGTGGACCGCAACCCGATCCTACCATATATTAATATCGATATCATAATTCACCTTTATTTCACCATATCAATCTACCCTTATTCCACCTGTTGCAGCGTGCAACCCGATCCCACTGTACGAATTTACCCTTATTCTACCATATCAATCCACCTTTTTTATACCTGCTACGACGTGCATCCCGATCCCACCATATCTGTACCAGACACTCAAAGTGCACAATCAAATCAACAGTTCAAACCACAAAACCTTTATGATAAAAAAATGTTAAACAGAACCGAAAAGTAAACTTCATACAATATAAGAATCTACACAAGTAATATTACACAGCGAGACCAATCCAGCAATTTGCAAAAAGAACATACAAGCAAGTCAATTTAAGCAAATAACAGGCATTCCTGAAACTATGTAAAGAGCTAACATCACTAACAGGAGAAGATATTGATTAACATGTAGCAGTTAAGCATGGAAAGCATTTAAAGCATATAACGGTTAAGACAAAAAGGAATTAAATAAGGAAAAGCTATAAATCAGGGAAAACAAATAATACGGCAGCATATAGGCACTCGTCACCTCGCATATACGCCCCTCACATGAGAATCACATGGAACATAGTTTGAGGCTTCCTAATTCCCTCAAGTCAAGGTTAGAGACAATACTTACCTCACTTCTCAGTCAATTCAAAGATCTACCGGGGTCTTTCCCCTAGAATTCACTTCCAAACCACTCGTATCTAGCCACAATTGACTCAATAATATCAAATATGGCTAAAGGAATCAATTACAATGCATATATTTAGAATTCCCAAACTTTCCCCAAAAAGTCAAAAATTGACCCTAGGCCTGCTTGGTCAAAACCTGAGGTTCGGACCAAAATACCTTTATCCATTCACCCTCGAGCCCGATTATGTAATTTGTTTCGAAATCTGACCTCAATTCGACGTCTAAATTCCAATTTTACAAAAATCCCTAATTTTACCCAAACTTCCAATTTCCACCATGAAAACCCTAGATTTTAGGTTGAAGATTCATGAAATGTAATGGGTAATTGAAAGAAAGTAGGTTAGACTCACTTACCAACCAATTGGGGAAGAAAATCTCTTGGAAAAATTGCCTCTAGGTCTTCAAGTTTTGAAATTTTGAAAGAATGGGCAAAATCCCGTAATGGGATTATTTTATCACTAGGCGTCAGTATTCATCGCGTTCGCGTGAACACTATCTCATTTGCATGAACACTATCGCGTTCACAAAGAGAAGCAGCCCGAGTGGCTTACGCGATCACGAGTTGATCTACACGTTCACGTAGGCTTATCCCCCTTAGTCTCTGCGTTCGCAATACATGCATCGCATTCGCATAGAACAACGGTCAAGTCCCCAGCCCACCTCCAATAACTCTACTTGTTTGCGTGTTTCCGGTCGCGTTCGCGAAGAGCAGACCCCACCACCCCCACCCCAGTGCTCTGCATTTGTGACCAAGGATTTGCTTTCGCATAGAACAAAGCCATCCCCATCCCATCTCACACTTCGCGTTCGTGAGAGAACCTTTGTGAACACGAAGAAGAAAACCAGAAGGCACATGAAGCTGGAGAAAACCAGATTTTTCTAAGTTCAATTCACCCTGTAGCCTATCCGTAACTCACCCGAGCCCTCGGGGCTCCAAACCAAACATGCACACAAGTCCAAAAATATCATACAAACTCGCTCGTACGATCAAATCGCCAAAAAACACCTAGATCTACAAATTGAGCACCAAATCAAATAAAATTTTCAAGGGTACTTAAAACTTCTATTTTCACAACAGAACGTCTGAATCAGGTCAAACTAATTCCGTTCCTCACCAAATTTCACAGACAAGTCATAAATATAATAATGGACCTGTAACGGGCTCCGAAACCAAAATACGGGCCCTGTATCAACAAGACTAAAAATCAGCCAAATTCGTAAAATGATTAAACTTTCAAAGTTTAGTTTTTCATTAAAAATCCATATCTCAAGCCAGGGACCTCAAACTTCGATTCCGGGCATATGCCCAGGTCCTAAATTGTGATACAGGCCCACTAGAGCCGTCAAAATATGGATCCGGGTCCGTTTGCTCAAAACGTTGACCGAGATCAACTAAAAAATAAATTTTAAGGCAAAAATTCTTATTTTCATTATTTTTAACATATAAGCTTTCCGTAAAAATATCGGATCACGCACGCAAATCGAGGAAGGCTAATATAAGATATTTAAGGCTTTGGAATACAGAATTTAGTTCTAAAATATGATATGACCTATCGGGTCATCCAACCTAGTCTCTACGACTAGGTAAGCCTAAAATTTGCTGAATAATGAAAGTGAAAGCATAATTTTAACAACTACCTACCATAGATATTTAAATAATTTGTATAAATGCCACTTGGCATGTACAATAACCAACTCTCGAATATATACAGAATTTCCTCAAGTCCCGGAACATCGTAAGTCACAAGCTTCTAAGAATTTGTCTAACTATTTCTGTACATCAGTAACTACAAGAAGTAAAGGAGGAACAACACAAAAGGGATAGAGGGGGACTCCGAGGTCTGCGGACTCAAGAAGATGTACCTTGAAGTATCCGGAGCATAAACAAGTACACAACTAATAGAGATGTCGGTAGGAGGTACCTGGATCTACACATGAAATATGTGCAAAAGAGTAACATGAGTATACCACGATGGTACCTAGTAAGTGCCAAGCCTAAAGTTGGTCAAGTAGTAATGAGGTCAGGTCAGGGCCCTACTGGTATATACATAATAAATAAGGCAGAGTATAAATATCGAGTGTAATAATAGACTAGAATTTAACAAAAAAGGAAATCACAGAAGAATAACAGTATAGTACACAGGAATAATACAACAGGGATATCCCGAGATACCGTCTCGTAGTCTCAAAAGTAAATTTGCAGTGAAATCTCCCAGTATACCATCCCGTAGTCCCAAATTAAATATGCCGCGGGATCTCCCGGAAACTGTTCCATAATCCCAAAGTAAATATGTAGCTCAAACAATGGAAATAACAATTACAACAAGAAAATCCTACAGTTTAGATCAAGCACACGTCAAGAAAAAAGAAGGAAAACCACTAAGCATGTTGCACCGAGTTCAGATAAGCATTTAAGACACGTAGACATGCAATCCTAGGCTAAACAGGATACTTACACATGCTAGTATAACTCAATTAAGATGAAACATGTTATTATTCAATAAAAATCAAATTCTATAGCAAATAGAATGTGTACGCACTGGTCACCTCACGTACATGGCACTCACATATCACAACAATACCAAATCCTAAGGGGAGTTCTCCTACACATGGTTAGGCAAGCCACTAACCTCGAACCAAGCCCAATCAATCAGTAAAAAATGCCTTTTCCATGATTATCCGACTTCGAATAGCCCAAATCTAGCCAAAAGCAATTACATACCATAAATATAACTACAAGAAACTAATCTAACTAAAGAAATCAACGCTTAAGCAAGAAATTAGAAAATCGCCCCAAAAAATCGACCTGGACCCACGTCTCAAAATCGGGTTAAAGTCATAAAATATGAACACCCATTCACTCACGAGTTCACTCGTACCAAAACTACCCAAATCGGATATCAAAATCTAATAAAAACTCAAAAACTTAGTTGAAGAATTTCTCCATTTTCCCCAAAATTTTCAACCCAAATCTGCAATCAAAGGATGGAATTAATGATAGATTAGTAGGATATAACCAAAAGTAAGTGAATAATCATTACCCAATCAATGTCTCTGAAAATCCCTCAAAATCTCATCCAAATCCGAGCTCTCTATCTCAGGTTTTGATCAAAATGGCCAAACTCACGATTAGGAAATGTTTAATACTGCCCAATCATTCCTTCTTTACAAACGCGGAAGAATCCTCGCGTTCGCGAAGAGAAACTTAAGCTAGACCAGAAATACTTCATCGCGAATGTGATGTCCTTATTGTGAAAGCAAAGAATCACTCAACTCGACCCTACGCGAACGCGCAAGGCAAAAGGGCCTGGGGACCCAGCTGGCCAATTCCTCTATGCGAACGCGGGACCTCCATCGCGAATGCGTAGACAACTACCTCAGTGCTTTGCGAATGTGGGACCTCCATCGCGAACGCGAAGCACAAAATACCACCTGCCTCTAGTTCCTCTTCGCGAATGCGGGGCTCCCTTCGTGAACGCATAAAAAGCCAGAACTGGAGAACACAAGAAAATCCGCATTATCTACTAAGTCCAAAATGATCTGTTAACCACCCAAAATCAACCAGAGGCTTCTGGGACCTCAATCAAACATACCTACCAGTCCTAAAACACAATACAAACTTAGTCGAGCCCTAAAAACACATCAAATAACAACAAAACATGAATCACCCTCCAATCCAAACTTAATGAACTTTGAAACTTAAAACTTCTACACCTGATGCCGAAACCTATCAAACCACGTCTGATCGACCTCAAATTTGCACACAAGTCATATTCGACATTACGAACCTACTCTAACTTCCGGAATCAAAATCTGACCTCGATATAACAAAGTTCACTTTCGGTCAAGCTTCCAAAAAATTTGACTTTCGCTATTTCAAGCCTAATTCAGCTACAGACCTCCAAAACACAATTCGGACACACCCCTAAGTCCAAAATCACCCAACGGAGCTAACAAAATCGATGAAACTCCATTCTTGAGCCATCTTCATACAGTTCTGACAACGGTCACAATCCTAGAACATAAGCTTTTGTTTTAGAGACTAAATGTCCCAAAACACTCTAAAACCAAAAACAGAACCTCGCGAAAGCCACATAAGCAGAAAAATATACGAGAGAAGCAGTAGATAAGGGATCTAGGCTAATACACTCAAAACCATCAGCTGGGTCGTTATATCCTCCCCTTTTTAAAATAATCGTTCATCATCGAATGAGCATAGAGACATACCTGAAGTGGTGAAAAGATGAGGATAATGGGTGCACATATCATACTCGATCTCCCAAGTTTCTTCTTGATTAGTTGACCCATCCACTAAACCTTCACTGAAGCAATGTTCTTTGACCTCAGCTTTCGAACCTACCTGTCCAAAATAGACACCGACTCCTTAACATATGATAGATCCTTGTCCAACTAGATTGAGCTGAAATCCAACACATGAGACGGAACACCATGATATTTTTTAGAGCTAAATATGGGATACCCGACGAATTCCTGCTAGACTGGGACGCTCAAGACATGTTTGAAGTCACGAGCATCGCATTTCCCGTCTCCATCAGGAAAAGATATAAAAGAATGAACTAAAATATGCAGCTAGCAAACATCAAGATTCAGATCAGAGTCTGCGTGAAAAGCTAGTCAAGACTCAAGATCAAGTTTTGGAAGGCTTATATATAGGAATATTGTAATTCGTAGCTAATGGGCTTGTTTAGTTTCTTTTTCATTTTGATTTTGGTGTAATAAAGAGTTCAGCAAGCAGTAACAGCAACAACAACAGTGAAATCACAGCTTTTTAGTAATCTCAGCTACCAAAATTCCCAGAACTACACTAACCAGATTCCTTTATAGCCAGGAATATGTAGGCAACCTCTGAAGCAAGGTTCGGTCAAAAAAATTTAAAACGCTTCTTATGGAGTATCAAGGGGGAAAAATGCTTGTAATGTATCACTTTATCTTTGCCCGAAAACTCTTCATGTTTCCGAGCAAAGATGGAGAGCTGTGAGCACGTAATTTTTTCCCTAATGCAAATTATTCCTAAAAAATATTCCAAAATAGTTTTTAAATTCTTTCATATAATTGTAGGAATTTTTATTTATTTTTATCCAATTTGTTTTGCATTTATTTGCATTGTTCATGCATATTTAGAAGTATTTTAAATTTCAAAAAATCGTAAAAATTGTTTAATTCTTCATATCGTAAGGATTTTAGATCTTAATTGAAATTAGGATTTAATTAAATACATTATCAAACGAAAAAGAGATACAATAGTCATTTTTATATTTTAGGTTTTAGTTTTAAATTAGTAATTTCTTTCATTGAGTGCACATTGCAAGTTAAGTAATTAGTTAATTTTGATAAAGTAGTTAGTTTTCCAATTTTAGTTTACCTAATATAATAGTTTAATTAGTTGGCTAAAAATGACATTTAAAAGAAGATAGAGAAGCTTGACTTTGGGGCTCTTTTTTTTAGCCCGAATTAGGCAAGCATTTGAACCATTCCCTATTGGAAACCCGATTCCGCCCTAAGACCAATCTCCTATTACCTGGTCAGGTTTCCCCCTAAACCAAAACGATCCCGTTAACCCCATATTCATCCCCACCGTTCATCAAATCCCAATCTAATGGTTAGGTACTCCTCACCCCTTTCCCTTATGTCTGTCCAAAATTCCACCCCCTCCCCCCAAAACCATAAGAGACACTCTCATTCTTCACCTGTCTCACTCCCTATCATCTCTCTACCTAAACCTAGCTGCTTCTCAATCCCCAAACCAACTGACCGGCGGCCACCATTCCAATCGACCCCAAATTGTCACCTTACATTCCTCACCTTCCCCTCATCCTTAACCTACTATCATCTTCATCAAAGAACCTACCAAAAGCATTACTTCAACAACGGTTCCACAATACCGATCCTTGACTTGGAATCAATACTCAATTATCACACAAGCTCATAAGCATGATAAGAACGATCAATTTAATAATTAACTATTCTAAGCATGGATAACATGATCAAGGAAGGCAACAATTGCAAAGAACAAGTCCCACCCCTATGCTATAATCCGACAACAATGCAACAACTGAGTATGATTCAATCTTTGCTTTAATGGCTCAATCTGATGACGATGAAGATAACGACGGTGATGAGGTAACTTTTCTGTATGTTCAGAGAAATTTAAAATCTTACTCTCCTAAAAAGCTTAGGTCAATAGAAAATGTATTAATTGATGCATACCATAGTCTTATATGTGATAAAGATGCATTAACTATGGAACTAGGGGAAGTTGAACAAACCAAAGATGACTTAGTAGTCATTGTAGTTGATTTGAAAGAAACAATAGAGAACCTGAAAAAGGAAAAGAATGTCTTAGATGAGAAAATTGCTAGTATAGAACATGAAAGAGATGATCTAATGGTTGTTATGTGGACTTAAAAGAAACCATTGAGTGTGTAAGTAAAGAAAAAGAAACTTTAACTGAGAGAGTTGATCATTGAGCGAGAAAGAGATGACCTAGTAGTGGTAGTAGTAGACTTGAAAGAGACAATTGAGGAATTTAAAATGGTAAGTAGGGCTGGAAACTCAGAAAAGGGAAAGCAAGTTGCAAGTGAAGCACACATTATGCTTGAAAATGAGTTAAATTTGGTAAAGACTAGTCTGTGTGCTGAGCTTGAGAAAAACAAAAAGCTTCAAGAAGAACTAGGAAAAGTAAAGAGTGACCTTGAAAAATCACTTAAGTGGACCTGGTCCTCCGATGCTATCACTGCCATGTATACCAACAACGGGGGAAACATGCAGGGGATTGGGTTTTAAAGGGAAAAAATTCCCTACAACCCTCATAGAAAGTACGTTACTCTAATTAACAATTGGCTATATACCCATTTTGGTAACAATGGGCACCTCAAGGAAAACTGCATGGCTAGGGTTCAGTCTCATCAAAAAAATAAAGTCTTTACTGAGAGAGTAACTACAACTAGAGGACCTGGTCCGTCAAATAGGAAACACATACTGCCTGCTTGGACTAAAAGAGCAATCATTCATCCCTTCTCTCATAACAAGGGACCCAAACTCGTTTGGTTCCTAAATCTAACCCTTGATTTCCTTGTGTAGGGATCACTGAAGTGGAGCAGCCAACAATGATATATAGACAGCGGCTGCTCAAAGCACATGATTAAAACTACGATTAATTTTGCTTCACTAAAAGCCCTGCAATGAGAGAGTGTATCCTTTTGGAAATAGCTAAAAGAGGTACACTTTAGGAGTTAGAAGATATGTAACAAGGGAAATAAAGTAGAATTCTTGTCCGGGATATGCATAATCTCAAATCCTGTGACTGGTGAGGTGATGTTGTAGCCAAAAGACACAAGAATACTTATGATATGCTTGAGCCTCTGGAGAGTGGTGATATAAGTTGGTTGAGAGTTGTTGAAGACAATGTTGAACTATGGGACAGAAGGATGGGATATGCAAGTTTTTCATCACTGAATAAACTGGCCCTGAAGGACCTAGTTCGTGGTCTGACCAAGTAGAGTATCAAGGAACACAAAGTGTGCAATGCCTATGCAAAAGTAAAGTATGTCAAATCTCCATTCAAGCCCAAAAAGGGCAGTCAGCACCTCAAGGCCACTTGATCTTCTTCATATGGATCTATGTGGAGTAGTGAGAGAGCCAAACATGAAAGAAAGAAGATATATATATTTGATAGTGAATGACTACTCCAGGTCCACCTAGACTCTGTTCCTCAGAACCAAGGATGAGATCCTTCAGGTAATTGTGGCTTTTGTCTAGAAGATCCAAGTATAGATGGAAACAAATGTGGGTTGCATCAGATCAGATCATGGAACAAGTTTTGATAATGTCAGAGTGGATGAATTCTGCATTGAAAGAAGGATTACTCAACTTCTCAACTCCAAGAACACTGCAGCAAATGGAGTTGTGGAAAAGAAGAAAAGGACTCTTGAAGATTTGGCGCAGTCAATATTAATTGATAGAAGGATTGAAAACATCTTGACCAAAGTTGTTGACTCATTTGAGGATCTCTACATGAAATTGTTATGTTCTCAACAATGTCAAGGATCAACTTTGAAAATGTGATGCTAAAAGAGATGCAGGAATCCTCCTGATTTACTCGTCTCAAGAGAGAACAGAAATACTTATCAAGATGGAGAACCCTTATCGATTCCAGAGAGGAACCTGGTCCCATGAATACAACAACAGAAGTTGAAAATGGAGTTGTTGAATAAGGTTTGACATTGAAGCATCACAAGCCATCAACACTCCCATTGACACAGCAACACGCCTAGACATGGATGAACCTGGTTATCCTCTAAATCAAACCATGCATAGAGACATCACTAGATCTCTCTTGTATCTCACTGCAAGCAGACCAGACATTGTGTTCAGAGTGGGGCTCTGTGCAAGGTTTCAGTCAAATCCAAAGGAGTCTCATCTGAAGGTTGTTGAAAGAATTTTGAGATATTTTAAAGGAACACATGACCTGGTTCTCTAGTATCCTTCAAGTAATGGATTGGAATAGCATGTCTAAAATGGGACATTCGCTAGGTTCTTGTCTTGTCTCATGAGATTCAAGGAAGCAAAATTCAATGGCATTTTTAACAGCTAAAGCAGAATATGTGGTATCCACCTCTTGCTATGCTCAAATTCTACGAATCAAGCAACAAACTGGAAGATCCAACTCAAGAGGGCAAAATACATTGATTGCTGAAGACCAAGTTGCTGACATATTTACCAAAACCATGAGAAGAAAACATTCTGAGAAAAATCACCTTGCACTGGGGATGATAAAACCCAATAGAGGACCTGGTGTCGCGCCCCCTTTTTCTCGCGAAATCGGGTTTTTGACATTTGGGAGGACAACTCGTTCCCTTTTGGGAATTGGGTGTTTTGATTTGAAGAGTCGCCACTTAATGATTAAGTGCATTAGGACACTAGGAAGAATTTGTTTAGAAAAACCAGAGTTTAGGTAAGGGCTAGAAATTATCTCGAGGGGAAGGTGTTAGGCACCCCTCAAGATCCAATAGTGTGGTTCCCGGCCATGCTACAATTGTGACTTAAGTACAAACAATAAATAAGCAATTAAGGTTTCAATTATGAGGGGTTGTCACATTGTGATTGCAAATAAGTTAAAGTTTGAAGAAACAAGGAAGTTGAAATTTGAAAAAAAAAGGAGTTTGAAATTTTGAAAGTGATAAAATAAAAAAGTAAAGGGAAGGGGGTGTCCTAGGTTTATAAATAATATGGATCACATCAATGCAATACCCGGTAATCACTCCTCAGAAAAGGGGTTACACGTGGTATTAGCGCACCGGTCATCATATCAATATCTACCCTCTCCTACCCCGTTGAGGTATTTAAACTTGGAATGGTTTCGTTACTTATTGCATGCTAGTACCCGCCCCAATCCTATCAGTCTCGGAGGTATTTGGGACTACCAGTCCTAAAGGGAAGGGAAATGTGGGTTTTGTATGGTTTAAAAGGATAAAATTCTAAAGCGACAAACAAAAACACATAAGGCAGATATGGGAAACACATAACAATTAAAAGTCTCAGATAGGCCTCCTCACTTAAAGACAGATTGTTTAGCATGTCTTGCAGATACTGGTTATGGTCTGAATTAAACTTAAATGCTAAGAAGGCAGAATGGTCTATTACACATTTCAGATAAAAACTGGAATCAGACCTGCTTGCTGGTTGGAATTAACAGAGTCTGATTCAATTAGCTAATTTTACCTTATAGCTTGCCTAAGTGAAACCTACAGGCATGACATCTAATAATGCAGAAGTGTACTAATTTTTAAAAGAAGAAGTCCTGTTAATTATAGAAAACATAAGTTCTGCAGACATTGAGTAATGTTACTACTGATTTTAGACTTGTAAACGATTCAGATTAGTTGGTTACTCCTATAGACATGCTTTCTAGGTGTTATTGAGTTTAACCTTTACGAAAATGTAGAAATCCTATAGGCATGGTGTTTAAAACGCTGATTTTTATTATTTAAGCCTATAAATGCATTTGCCTAGTGATAGATGCATATGCAGAATTCAGGAAACTCTATAGACATGTTCTCTATGTGATAGGCAGAAACACATAAACCTATAGACATGGTCTCTATGTATGAAATGTAGAGGCTATTGACATGGTATCTACGTATGAAATGCAGAACCTATAGACATGATTTCTATATGAAATGCAGAACCTGTAGGCATGGTTTCTATATGAAAAATGCAGAAGTACAGGACTTGTAAACTTGATTTCTATATGAAAAATGCAAAAGTAAAAACAGGACATGATTGCAGCAGTAAATACCTATGAACATGATATCTACCCTTATGCATACATGAGTGACCCTCCCCTTTTCACTAAAACCCCATAAGTTATTACAAATTATTACAGCCCAGAATGAATAAAGAAAAGTAAAATAAAATTACATCAGAAAGCTAAAAATCCCAACCAAGGAGAGCCTGATTCAGACTTCTGTCTGAAGCAATAAGTAAACCAACTCCAAAGATCAAATTCCAAAGCCTTTCTCTTATTTGGGATGTGTCACAGTTCCCTAAGAGTCTCAAGTGGACTCCGGGCAGTGCTTACACCCAAATATATTGCAGAATTAGATTATAGTGCAATGTGGAAGGGTCAGCCCTCAAATGTCCAAGTTCAGAGGGAGCTCAAGGTCCCAAAGCAAGGCTCATAGGGGGGGAAGAACTTAGAATCTGAGAGAGTGCAAGTGCGTAGAGGGGATTTTAGCGAAAGCCAAGACAGGCTGGTGGTCATACCCAGCAATTGGAAGTGTTGGCACACCCCAACCATCCTGTTAGCCACATTATTTGGGAGTTAGGATCCATTAAAGGATCAAGTCCATACATGAGCAACAATTTGGATGTTGCCATGCTTTGAACTTTAACTCAAACACATAGAAGGGAATAAGGGTATGGAGAATTCACACAGCAACAGATGCAAAGAGACAATATATTCAATACAGAACATAAACAACAAAGTAGACAAGATTGTTGAAACTGTAAAGCAAACACATAAGGATGAAGCTGAAAGTTAAATTAGAACATACCAGTTTCAGGGAAATAAGAAGAGAATATCAGTAGTAAAGCTAAATTGCAAACACACAGCCAGAAAATTTTAGAAGAGAGTAGAGTGTTGAATTGAGAATGCAGGAGTATTGAAATTGAAAGTGTTCAATGAGTGTTGTCAGAGTATTGAACTCAAGGTCTTAAAGAGTATTGAATTGGAAGTGTGTAAAAGTGCAGAAGGGTCGTGCCCTTTATAGTGCAGAAAGCAAGTAAGAAAAGGTAAGAAAATAGTTTTGAAATCAATCACATAAGGTCTCCCTTCAATTAAGGGATTCTGATTTCAAACGGGCAAGATAATTAAGGAAAGAGTTTGATCAAAATCTTTTCCAAAGTAGCACAAGAAGGGTAAATACATATAAGTTATTTAAGGCAAAAGTCCAATGGTACATGTTTTGTCCAAATAAGGAAAGGCGATCACTCAATAGCCAGTAAAATCAAAATTGCAGGCATTGTTCGAATGAACCAAGTCGGGAAAAATGAGGAAAGGGTTTTACTTAAGGAAAATCAGTGACAATCAATCCAACCTTATTAAGAGGAATTCCGAATCAATCACAAGTTGACAAAACCTTTTGAAGGCAAAATTCCTCATATATAAAGCATACAGACATATCGAACAAGAAAGAACTATCATACGAAAAAGCCTAGTATAGAAGAGTTCCGGGTCATAACAAAGAGGCTCAAATCCATTACATAGACTCAAAATGAGTTTGAGAGTGTCCAGGGTCCCAAATAGAACCCTAGTCCAAAACACAAGATCAAACTCGCCAAAAAAACCCCATATCCCAGGGTTTTCAACTCGAGTCAGATACAGAGAAGAGAAGACAAATAACTGAAATAGGCTCAGAGGTCTTTTTCAGGGATTCATGTGAAAACAAACAGATAAAATAGCAGGTTCAAGGCAAATAGAATGAAGAACTGATTTGAAGCATAAAGAACACGTTTTAAGAAAGCTTGGAACTTAAACAAGTTTCAGAAGAGAAACGAGATAATATAGCACTTAAGAGAACAGTAGAGGAAACATGTTTAACAAAGAACTCAAACAAAATCCAGAAGAAGGAAACTAAAGACCTAAAAGCTTAGTAAAAATACAGTAGAGGGACATAGGGGTAAACGAACACATAAGATAAACATGTGAAAGCATGATATAGAAACCAGTAGAAGAAAGAACAGAGCACAACAGAAGGACATGCAAAATAAGGCAAACATAAGAACGCAGGAGAAGGACATGCAAGGTGGAAAAGAGAACATAAAAATATAGCATAGACAGATTCACACAAAGAGAAGAAGAAGAGGAGTCAGAAAACATTTTAAAACCTTTTCAGAGACCCTAAATCGAAGAGAAGTAATTTTTGAAAGAAAATTAGGGAAAACGTTTAAGAACTCAAGTAGAGCACAGACATAGCATAGATATAAGAAAAACCTCGAATAGTTTAGGGTTTCATAGAAACCTTAGAAATGAGAAAGTCTTGGAAGAAGGTCCGATCTAGAGGCGGAGAGGTCAGAAATAGGCTTCTGATGCTTGAATATGCCAGAGTCAGGCCGGAGAGGCCATAGAACCTTGGATCTGTAGAGATCTGAAAGAACACCATCGAGGTCGGACCTCGAAACTTCGAACACCCAGGGTTTAATGGTGGAGAAGGGTGAGTACAGGCCATCCATGGCCTGCCATGGGTTCCGGTGAGATTGTGGTTGAAGGGGGTGAGAGAGGATAGGGTTTCAGGAACCTTCGAGAGAGTTTGAGAGAGAGAGAGTTTTCAAAGGCAGCTGAGAGATGGAAATGAGGGGATTAGGGTAGGGTTAGTGAATTAAAAAAGGTAAGGGGTAATCGTGGCTGTTGATCTAAATGATCAACGGCCTGGATTGAAAGAAAGGGCCAGGCGGGTTAATTGGTTGGGTCGGCAGTCGGGTTAGATTAGAATTGGGCCAGTCCAATTGGGTTTCAAAATTGGGTCAATTAGGGGGGTCAAATTGGCTATGATTGAAATAAAAATGGGCCAGATTTTAAATAGCCAGTTTTTCCCTTTTTATTTTATAAAAAATAGTAAAATAATTTTGAAAGTAAATTAAGAGTACCGGATCAGTTAATAATATATAAATATTTATTTAAAAATGTTGGAACCAATTTTATAACTATAAAAATGCTATTAAATTTTAAAGTAGGCTAGAATTGCGATTATATGCAATTTAGCTTTAAAAATACCAAATAAATTTATAAAAATATATAAAAATTACCTTAACTATATTTTGGTATAAATATGGGAAATAAAATAAATTATCTACCAAAATAATAATTTTGGGAATAATTATTGGTTTTTATACTGTTGAAATGAGCAATAAATTGATTTTAAAAATTGGGAAAAAATATAAAACACTTGGGCATGCTTATATATGTGTACATATGTTATTTTGAAAGTGTTTTTTTATATATGAAAAATATACAGGGAAAAATTGGGTATCAACAGCTGCCCCTTTTTATCCGGGAAGGATGAAAGAGTTGTCGGGTAAAGATATGATGGCCAATTTTGACCGAACGAGATGGTTTGAAGAATTTGACCATGCTCTAGTTCCTGAGATGCCTGCATGTCCCTGGTCTTGTAGGAATCAGGCCATATGTAGTTCAGGATCCATCGGCGGAATATGCTGATGGAGGTTTTACAAGAATGGACGCGGTATTCAGGTCAGGAAAGATACTTAAGGTCTAATTCGGGCTGCGGGAACTAGAGCGGGATCGCTCCTGCTGAGACGACCATTGATATCTAGTTTACCTGTGAATGAACAATACAAATGTATATGGTGCAAGATTTAAATGTGATGCAAGTTCCCATTGGACCATGAATGCTGTCTTTGAACGGTTAAGATGACGTCCTCAGACCATGATGTCCTGGGCCATGAAGCATATAATAAAGGATTCGCAAGCTATGAAATGATGCTCTCGGGCTATAAAGATGATGCCTCCGAGCTATGATGCCTTTGAATAATGATATGCAAAAGATAAAATGGGGTCCTCAGGCCATGGCATGGCATTATAGGGATATGAAAATGGTGCCTCCGAACAATGATGCCTTCGGACAATTTGGTGATCTTTCAGCCCATGAGATGCAGAAGGAGGCGATCTTTCATCCAATGCAAGAAATGTGAATGCGGTGGCGGTATTTCAGCTGATGCAAGATGTAAATAGAAAGTGGCGATATATTAGCCATGCAAAAAATGTAAACGAGGTGGCGGTATTTCAACCGGTGCAAGATAGAAAGTGGCGATATTTCAGCCATGCAAGAAAAATAAAAGTGGCAATATTTCAGCCATGCAAGATGTAGATGAAGGTGGCGATCTTTCAGCCATGGGAGACATAAATAAAGTGGCGATATTTCAGCCATACAGGTGGAGACAGGGCTTAGTCTCGAAAGGCAGAATGGTAGCCTTATGCGATGCAGCGAAATTCAGATGGAGGTAGAGCTTAACTTGGAAGGCAGAATGGTAGCCTTATGCAATGCAAAGAATGCAGATGGAGACAGTGCTTAGTCTCGAAAGGCAGAATGGTAGCCTTATGCAATGCAAAGAATGTAGATGGATACATAGCTTAGTCTCGGAAGGCAGAATGGTAGCCTTATGCAATGCAAAGAATGCAGATGGAGACAGTTCTTAGTCTTGGAAGGCAGAATGGTAGCCTTATGCAAGAAATAAAAGGCAGGTGGCAGTAGAGTTTTCTTAGCTGATATCTGATTTCGACATTGTGGCTGCTAGGATATTGTGTGCGTATAGCAACTGTGAGTAGGTGACGGTTCTGAGAGTTGTATTCCTGATCAGTATGAGTGTATAGTATATTCGATGATTTTCCAAGTGAGGTGCCTACATCCAAAGAAAAATCGTGATTTTTGTAAAGAGGAAAGGTTAGTTCGTATCCCCGCTGACTTTGCTTGACTTGCTCGGCTCTGTTTCGGTGATACTGTGCGTATCATTGGGGTAGCGTTGCTAAACAAAGAAATTTTGGTTACAGACATGCATGATTTAGTAAAAACATAATATAAGTGCATAATTAAAAATAATTTTCTTTAGATGAACCGACGATTGCAACGTGGTTCAAAACATTGCAACTTCGCTTACTCCAAAATTTTGAGGGTCCTCCTCAAAATTCTGCCCCAGTTTACCGAGATGCTGCTCCTGACGGTTATTAATGATAAATGGCTGGAATCGACTTCGGAATTTTGAGGGTCCTCCTCAAAATTCTGCCCCAGTTTCCAGTAGCGGGGAAAATGGAAATTTTATTGAATTATGACCGAGCCCATAGGGCTGCCTACGTATCCCCTCTTAAACGGGAATCAAATTAGGCATAGTTCAAATTACATCATAAAAGAAAGCATAAAGGTTACACATAGTATCGTTTGACTGCGTCTGAATTGATCGGATTTGGCCAAACTTCTCCGTCCATTTCTGCAAGTATGAGGGCTCCTCCTGTCAGAACCCGGTGAACCATGTTCGGACTCTGCCAGTTGGGAGAGAATTTCCCTTTGGCTTCCTCTTGATGCGGAAAAATTTTCTTTAACACCAGCTGCCCCGGTGTGAATTGTCTCGGCTGACTCTTTTGTTGAAGGCTCTGGACATTCTGTTCTGATAGGGCTGACCGTGGAAAAATGCATTCATTCTCTTTTCGTCTATAAAAGCTAGTTGCTCGTAACAAATCTTCACCATTATGCGTCGTCAAACTCTGCTTCCTGTATGATCCTTAAGGAAGGAATTTCTACCTGAGCGGTATGACTGCTTCTGTACCATATACCAACATGTAGGGAGTTGCCCTAGTTGATGTGCGGACTGTGGTGCGGTATCCCAATAAAGCAAATGAGAGCTTCTCATGCCACTGCTTATGCTTCTCTATCATTTTCCTTAGTATCTTATTTATATTCTTGTTGGCAACTTCTATGGCTCCGTTCATCTGAGGTCTGTAAGTTGTAGAATTCTTGTGTTTGATCTTGAAGGTTTCACACATGGCGTTCATCTAGTCACTGTTGAGATTGGAACCATTATCAGTAATGATTGATTCTGGGATCCCGAATCGACAAATGATGCGGTCACGGACAAAGTCTGCCACAACTTTCTTAGTCACTGCTTTGTATGATGCTGCTTCAACCCATTTGGTGAAATAATCAAATGCCACTAGAATGAACCTGTGCCCGTTTGATATGATGGGCTCGATAGGTCCGATGACATCCATTCCCCAAGAGACAAACGGCCATGGCAAGCTTGTTGCATTAAGCTCATTTGGGGGCACATTTATCATGTCTGCATGTATCTGACAGCGATGGCACTTTCGGACATACTGGACGCAGTTCGTTTCAATAGTCATCCAAAAATAACCAGCCTGGAGTATCTTCTTGGCTAAGACAAAACCGTTCATATGTGGACCGCAGGTCCCAGCATGGATTTCCTCTAGTAGCCTGGATGCTTTCCTTATGTCGACACACCTTAATAATCCCAAATCAGGAGTCCTCCTATGCAGGATTCCTCCGCTGTGGAAGAAATTGTTAGATAACCTTCGAAATGTGTGCTCTGAGTGGTGTTGGCAAGCTCTGAGTATTCTCCTTTTGCCAAGTATTCCTTGATATCATAAAACCAAGGTTTTCCGTCCGCTTCTTCCTCGACATGAGCATAGTAGGCTGGCTGATCATGAATCTTCACAGGAATAAGATCAATGAAGTTCTTATCTGGATGTTGTATCATAGAGGACAAGGTAGCCAATGCATCGGCAAACTCATTCTGGACTCTGGGAACATGCTGGAATTCTTTCTTTGTGAATCTCTTTCTCAACTCCTGTACATGATACAGATAAGGGAGTATGTTGGAGTTCTTGGTTGCCCATTCTTTTCGGACCTGATGTATAAGCAAGTCTGAATCCCTGATTACTAGCAACTCTTAGATGTTCATGTCAATGGCCATCTTGAGTCCCAAGATGCAGGCTTCGTACTCGGCCATGTTGTTGGTGTACGGGAACATGAGTTTGGCGGACACCGGATAATGCTGACCGGTTTCTGATACTAGAACTGCTCCTATGCCAACTGCTTTGAAATTTGCTGCTCCGTCGAAAAACATTCTCTAACAATCATAGGATTCTGCAATGTCTTCTCCTATGAAGGATACCTCCTCGTCAGGAAAATACGTCTTTAAGGATTCGTATTCTCTGTCCACGGGATTCTCGGCAAGATGATCTGCCAAAGCATGTCCCTTGATTGCTTTCTAAGTCACGTAGACAGTGTCGAATTCACTTAGTAGGATTTTCCACTTGTCTAGCTTGCCAGTGGGCATGGGATTCTGAAAGATGTACTTCAACGGATCCATCCTTGATATGAGATACGTAGTATAGGCACAGAAATAGTGCCTTAACTTCTGAGCTACCCAAGTCAGAGCACAATAGGTGCATTCCAATAGAGAATACCGGGCCTCGTATGGGGTGAACTTCTTGCTGAGATAATAGATGGCATGCTCCTTACTTCCCGTTTCATCATGTTGTCTCAGGACACAATCGAATGCTCCATCCAATACTACAAGGTAGAGCAATAGAGGTCTGCCCGGCTCGGGAGGGACCAAGATGGCGGTGTAGATATGTACTCCTTGATTCTGTCGAAGGCTTTTTGACAGTCATCAGTCCATTCGGCAGCGGCGTCCTTCTTCAACATCTTAAAGATTGGCTCACAGATGACAGTAGATTGAGCTATGAACCGGCTGATGTAGTTGAGTCTTCCCAAGAAACTCATTACGTCATTCTTGTTCTTTGGCGGTGGCAACTCTTGAATGGATTTGACCTTTGACGGATCCAGTTCTATTCCTCAGCGACTCACAATGAACCCAAGTAATTTTCCGGCAGGAACCCCGAATGCACATTTTGTGGGATTCAGCTTCAAATTGTACCTTCTTAGTCTATTGAAGAACTTCCTCAAATCTTCCATATGATCAGTGGCTTTCTTGGACTTGATGATGACGTCATCTACATATACCTCAATTTCCTTGTGTATCATATCATGGAAAATAGTAGTCATGGCCCTCATGTAGGTGGCCCCAACATTCTTTAATCCAAACGGCATCATCTTGTAACAATACATTCCCCACGGCGTAATGAAGGCCTTTTTCTCAGTATCTTCTTCATCCATCCAGATCTGATGATACCCAGCAAAATAATCAACAAACGACTACAACTCGTGCTTGGCGCAGTTGTCAATTAGAATGTGTATGTTTGGAAAGGGGAAGCCGTCTTTGGGGCTAGCCCGGTTGAGGTCCCGGTAGTCAACACAGACTCTAACCGTCCATCTTTGGTACTGGCACGATGTTAGCTAACCATGTTGGATACTCTACTACTCTGAGAACCTTAGCTTTGACTTGCTTGGTGACTTCTTCCTTGATTTTCAAACTCATGTCAGGCTTGAACTTCCTGAGCTTCTGCTTTACCGGTGGGCATGTCGGATCAGTTGGCAGCTTGTGCGCCACAATAGATGTACTCAAACCAGTCATGTCGTCATACGACCAGGCGAATACGTCCTCATATTCCTTCAGAAATTCTGTGTATTCTTCCTTTTCTGCCGGTGACAAATGAACGTTGATCCGAGTTTCTTTGACATTTTCTGCATCTCCCAAGTTAACAATCTCGGTCTCGTCCAGGTTGGACTTAGGTCTTTTCACAAAATCCTCATCCTCTTTAACAACCTCTTCTGGTATATCATCTTCCTTTAAGTCTGTTTGTCGCGTTGTCTCGTTACATGTCACAGTCGTTGGTTCATCAAGATAAGTAATAGTAATACTGTAAATAAAGTAAATGAGAGAAAGTAATAAGAGTAAGATTCATAAGAAAAATCGAAATGCTTTGAAAAATTCCATAACTATTTTGAACATTGAAGATCTTATTGCCAAATTTAAAGGCAAAATGAAAGTCAACTAGTAAAAATGAAAAATAGTGCATGATGCTTGTTCAACCTTGCTACCACAAGGCTTTCCAGGCTCTGGTGGTTCTGATGGACCAATTGTTGAGGCGCGCTCCTTGGCTCACGCCTTGTATGGAAGGGCCTTCCTGCCCCTCCTCCTCGAAAATGACACAACAATCCATGTTATCCTCTTCCAAAAATAAATCCCTCATCGCTGCCAGTGCTTCCTCTTCTTTTGACCCATATATAACATCGGTTGGCTGGAAAATCTGCTCCAAGCGAGGTATCGGGTGCTCTAGTGGATAATAAGGCCCGCGCCATGGTGGTGACCATTCATTAAACTCTTTCCAGGTATACTCGTATCCCATACCGAATATGGTACCATGTTTCTTCAGCTTGACAAGCTTAACGATCCCTTGTAGGTTCTTGCCAAGTCCCTTACCTAGCTCATATCCGCACCAGTTCAATATGCTTTCGATTCTGTTGTCCCACC
This sequence comes from Nicotiana tabacum, assembly GCF_000715075.1. Classification (NCBI taxonomy): domain Eukaryota; kingdom Viridiplantae; phylum Streptophyta; class Magnoliopsida; order Solanales; family Solanaceae; genus Nicotiana; species Nicotiana tabacum. The sequence goes on from NC_134095.1 coordinate 83,351,475, forward strand.
ATTTATCCTTGTCAAGTGCGTTGACTCGCTCGATATGGTGATAGGTTTCTCCGCCTATCTTCCTTCTTCCTCTGATCGCTGGGATGGTTTGGCGACTGTATATGGGATTGCTACCATCGCCGTGGATGATCACCTCTTGGTGATTCCACTCAAATTTCACTTCCTGATGTAGGGTTGATGCTATAGCTCCAGCGGCATGAATCCATGGCCATCCCAAGAGCAAGTTGTAAGATGTCAGCACGTCTATTACTTGAAAGTTGACATCAAACCAAGTAGGCCCTATCTATAAACACAGGCTGATTTCCCCAATAATGGACCTTTGGGAACCGTCGAAGGCTTTGACGTTAATTGCCCTATATTTGATCTCATGCAGCCCTTTCCCTAATGTTCTGAGTGTTACCAGCGGACAAATGTTGAGGCTGGACCCTCCATCGATCAGGATCCTAGTGATAAAATAATCCTCGCATTGCACGGTGATGTGCAATGCCTTGTTGTGGCTCAGCCCTTCTGGTGGAAACTCATCTTCATGAAAAGTGATTTTGTGACTCTCCAATACCTGTCCCACCATATTTGTCATTTCTCCTCTGGTGATGTTGCTTGGTACATATGCCTCACTCAACACCTTCAATAAGGCATTCTTATGTGCGTCAATGTTTTGTAGCAGAGCTAAGATAGAAATCTAGGCTGGTGTTTTGTTCAACTGATCAATGACAGAATACTCTTTGGCCTGTATCTTCCTCCAGAGGTCGTTAGGCCCAGCTACAGTGATGGCTGGTCGTCCAGATGCCTGCTTACTCGACTCAGCCAAGTGTTCTGGAGTAAAAACCCTGTCGGTCCTTGTCATACCCTATGCCGCAACTGCTTATCCGAACTTGGTTTTCCCTTTCCTTCTTACCTCGGCTATGTAATCCCGTGGTATGGCTTTTGTATGGAACGGTGTTATGGCTGTCATTACTACCAGATTGGGCACCCTTGCTTTGGAAGGTAATACAACAACCTCAAATGGTAAAGGTGCCTTTGGGGACCCAAACTCAACCTCAATTGGTGTTGGCGTCTTTGTAGGGGGTGATGCTTCAAACTCAAGTGGTATAGACATATTCACCTCGGCGTCCCCAGAAGGCTGAATCTGGACCACAATCGGGTTAAGGGTGACTGTTGATTTCTTTGGCTCGTCACCCTCTGCGATTAATCTGATCGATCCTTTGGGGTCCCAATCATCCTCTGTCTCAATCATGTGAACCCCACCCTTGTGGTTTGGTAGAGGGTTGTTGCGGATGTTCGGAGCAGGCTCTTTTTCCACGATGATCTTATTGTCAATCAAAGCTTGGATCTTATCCTTCAGAGAGAGGCACTCATCAATGGTATGCCCTTTCATGCCGGAATGGTATGCATAAGTTTTGTTTGGGTTGACCTATTGGGAGGGGTTTTTGGGGGTTATGGCAGGGATAGGGGTGACATAACCAGCAGCTTTGAGCCTTTCATACAGTTGGTCAATTGGTTAGGCAATGGCGGTATACTGTTTGGGAGGTCTGAGGTCGAAATTTGGTCGGGGTTTAGGAAAGTTTTGGCGAGGGGGAGGTGATTGATAGTGGGCTTGTTGGATGTTGTAGGCTTGGTAGACGTGTGCGGGTTGAGAGTATCTGGGTGAAGTAGGTTGACATGTGGGCGGTGGAGGTGATTGGTAAGTAGGTGGTGGAGCTTGGTAAGAGGGCGAGGGTGCTTGGTAATTTGGGGTAGGTTGATATGTGAGTGGCGGTATTGGGTAGGTTCGGTATTTGATTGGGGACTTTGTTCTCCGTGCAACCATCACGGCACTTAAGTCCCTTTTCTTGGACATGCTAACAAACTGTAGAGCCTTGTTGGTAGCCTGCAAAGCTTCAAGGTTTGTGACCATTCCACTTTTGATACCTTCCTCGATCCTCTCCCCCAGCTTGATGATGTCAGAAAATTTCTGGCTTTCAATCAGCATCAACCTTTCGTAGTACTGTGGGTCTTGAGCTCGGACGAAAAACCTGTTCATTTGTTCTTCTTCTAAAGCTGGTATGACCTTAGCATCCTCTGATCTCCAACGAGTGGCATACTCGCGGAAAGTTTCTGTGGGTTTCTTATTTAGGTTCTGGATGTAGAACACATATGGTGCATTCTCCGTGTTAAACCTGAACCTGTCCATGAAATCGGACGCCATACTTACCCAATTCGACCACTTCATCGGGTCTTGGCTAATGTACCAAGACAAGGCATCTCCTTTCAGACTTCTCATAAAAAGCTTCATGCGAATCTTTTCGTCCTTCCCTACTCTGACCAGCTTGTCGCAGTATGTCCTTAAATGGACTCTGGAATCCCCTGTACCATCAAACATTTCGAACTTAGGAGGTTTGTACCCCTCGCGTAGTTTGACATCTGGTTGTATTCAGAGGTCTTCATAGTTCAATCCCTTGATTCCCTTGCTTCCTTCAACACCTTGAACTCGGTTAGTCAACTTCTTGAGTTCTGCGGCCAGGTTCCTGATAAGGGAGTCTTTATCATCAGACTCGGGTGTGCTTGAGACAGGTTGGGTGGAGGGTGGCATGGTTTCCACATAGATGAGGGTGTTATGGTGAGTGTGGAGATGATCATTTGCAGAGTTCAGTGGTTCAGGGATGAGTAGCGGGGTGTTGTTGGAAGTGTGGCAAGTGTTACAGTGGTGATGGGAGCGGGATAGTTTTGTGGTTTCGGGATGTTTTATGGAGGTGTGGGGTTTTGAGTGTTAGGAAAGTTGACATCTGGGATGGTGAGGGAAAACGACAAGCTTGCCAAATTCCGGACTTGATCAAGTTCCTCCTGAAATTTCAGCAGTTTCTCCTCGAGTTGAGATGCACCTTCTTTGGAGACATGAGTACCATGAGTGATTTCTACCCGTCAACCGAGTTTTCCTTTCTGATGTTGCTCAAATCTTCCATTTTTTCCTTGTTCATGTTTCTGACGGGACTAGGACGAGGAGTGGGTGGAGGGACCTTGGATCTTGTGGAGTATGATGACGATGCCAGAGTGCACGAACTAACCTTTAGGGGGGAATAAAACAAAAAGGTAGCAAATTAGTGCGGATTATAAGGAAAAGATGTTGCGATATTTAAACACATAGTGCGAGAATATAAACCGTGTCCTAATTTGGGAGCCTTGTTGTGCCCGAGGTAGGCCTAGCGACAAGTTGATTTGGAGAACTTATAATGCTAAATGCCTCATTTTATTGATAAAAATAAGACGAATCCCAAAATGACACTAAAATAGCAGAAAAATAAAATGTCACTACTGGCCATTGGCCTTGTTACATTTCATAAAGTAAAATAAAACTCCTATCTATGTGGTCCCAGAAGGACCTTCCTCAGGTTGAATGCTCTAGTTAATCAAATCCTCCAGCTCGCGTAGGTTCACCAGTAGAAATGCCTTTGCCATGTGTTCTCTTTCGTTTCCTTCAGCGTTCTGGTAGTCGGTGACTCTCTTCCTCACTTTCCCTTCCAATTCCAGCAGACTGTACTCCAGATATTCCAACTTTTCGCTAGCTTTGGCGGCCCTATCTTTCCACTCGTTGATTTGGTCATTTTATGGAAGACTCCTCCACTAGTCCAGCAAGAGTGAGGGTATGCTAACCATACCGTAGTTGGGGACCTCGTGCCTCATGTTTCTGCAAGACAAAAGGGTTAGGCCCTTACCCCCACCGGACTCAACTATTTAACTATCAATAATTGGTATAAGCAGCATTTAGTTCTCCAAATAATTGCACAAAACGTGGTAATGTCCATTTGGGTTCCAAGGAAACCCAGTGGACTTTGGACAAGGCTATCTTAAAGAGTCATTATGTGGACAACATAACTGACTCAGCTAGGTTTTGACAGTGATGCATGCACAATTAAATAGAGTAGGGTTTCTATGGGGTATTAGACTAGTACCCTTGAGTGGACAACTCAAGAGGGAAAGGCACGGAACCGTCGACTACACCATTGATCGACTGGTTTTACCGCGCACAACCACTCATTATTTTGTTTGGCACAAGTGGAATATGAAGTTGAATATGCAGTTACAATAATTAAACAAATTGTCATGTATTTGCACATTCATAAGGTAATAATTACAATAATTGCTCAAAAGTACAACAGTAATAAAGGAAAACGGTAAAAGAAAGCATTAAGAGAAATAAAGAGAAGAAACGAAGAGCCAAGTCAGTTTTCGAAGTAGGAGAGCAAAATAAATACTTAAAGGCATAAAAGACATTCAAGGAAGCATAAAGTCACAAATAGCATGAAATGGTAAAAGCCTTAAAGAAATCCCCAGCAGAGTCGCCACGTTGTCGCACCCCTTTTTTCTCCCGAAATCGGGTTTAAGACATTTGGGAGGAAAACTCGTTCCCTTTTGGGAATTGGGTTTTTTGATTTGAAGAGTCGCCACCTAATAATTAAGTGCATTAGGACACTAGGAAGAATTTATTTAGTAAAACCAGAGTTTGGGTAAGGGCTAGAAATTATCTCGAGGAGAAGGTGTTAGGCATCTCTTAAGATCCACTAGTGTGGTTCCCGGCCATGCTACAATTGTGACTTAAGTACGAATAATAAATAAGCAATTACGGGTTTCAAATATGAGGGGTTGTCACATTGTGATTGCAAATAAGTTAAAGTTTGAAGAAACAAGGAAGTTGAAATTTGAGAAAAAGGAGTTTGAAATTTTAAAAGTGATAAAATAAACAAGTAAAGGGAAGGGGTCCTAGGTTTATAAATAATATGGATCACATTAATGCAATACCCGGTAATCACTCCTTAGAAGAGGGGTTACACGTGGTATTAGTGCACCGGTCATCATATCCATATCTACCCTTTGCCACCCCATTGAGGTATTTAAACGCGGAATGGTTTCGTTACTTATTGCATGCTAGTACCCGCCCCAATCCTATCAGTCCCGGAGGCATTTGGGACTACTAGTCCTAAAGGGAAGGGAAATGTGGGTTTTGTATGGTTTAAAAGGATAAAATTCTAAAGCGACAAACAAAAACACATAAGGCAGACATGGGAAACACATAACAATTTAAAAGGCTCAGATGGGCCTCCTCACTTAAAGACAAATTGTTTAGCATGTCTTGCAGATACTGGTTATGGTCTGAATTAAACTTAAATGTTAAGGAGACAGACTGGTCTATTACACATTTCAGATAAGAAACCGGAATCAGACCTGCCTGCTGGTTGGAATTAACAAAGTCTGATTCAATTAGCTTATTTTACCTTATAGCTTGCCTAAGTGAAACCTACAGGCATGACATCTAATAATGCAGAAGTGTATTAATTTTTAAAAGAAGAAGGCTTGTTGATTATAGAAAACATAAGTTCTGCAGACATTGAGTAATGTTACTACTGATTTTAGACTTATAAACGATTCAGATCAGTTGGTTACTCCTATAGACATGCTTTCTAGGCGTTTTTGAGTTTAACCTTTACGAAAATGCAGAAATCCTATATGCATGGTGTTTAAAACGCTGATTTTTATTATTTAAGCCTATAAATGTGTTTGCCTAGTGATAGATGCATATGCAGAATTCAGGACTCTATAGACATGTTCTCTATGTGATAGGCAGAAACGCAGAAACCTATAGACATGGTCTCTATGTATGAAATGCAGAAGCTATAGACATGGTATCTATGTATGAAATGCAGAGGCTATAGACATGGTATCTATATATGAAATGCAGAACCTATAGACAGGATTTCTATATAAAATGCAGAACTTGTAGGCATGGTTTCTATATGAAAAATGCAGAAGTGCAGGACTTGTAAACATGATTTCTATATGACAAATGCAAAAGAAAAAACAGGACATGATTCCAGCAGTAAATACCTATGAACATGATATCTACCCTTATGCATACATGAGTGACCCTCCCCTTTTCACTAAAACCCCATAAGTTATTACAAATTATTACTGCCAAGAATGAATAAAGAAAAGTAAAATAAAATTACATCAGAAAGCTACAAATCCCAACCAAGGAGAGCCTGATTCAGACTTTTGTTTGAAGCATGAAGTAAACCAACTCCAAAGATCAAATTCCAAAGCCTTTCTCTTATTTGGGATGTGTCAGAGTTCCCTAAGAGTCTCAAGTGGACTCCGGGCAGTGCTTACGCCCAAATATATTGCAGAATTAGATTATAGTGCAGTGTGGAAGGGCCAGCCCTCAAATGTCCAAGTTCAGAGGGAGCTCAACGTCCCAAAGCAAGGCTCATAGGAGGGGGGCAGAACTTAGAATCTGAGAGAGAGTGCAAGTGCATAGAGGGGATTTTGGGGAAAGCCAAGACAGGTTGGTGGTCATACCCAGCAATTAGAAGTGTTGGCACACCCCAACCAGCCTGTTAGCCATATTGTTTGGGAGTTAGGATCCATTAAAGGATCAAGTCCAGACATGAGCAACAATTTGGATGTTGCCATGCTTTGATCTTTAACTCAAACATATAGAAGGGAATAAGGGTATGGGGAATTCACACAGCAACAGATGCAAAGAGACAACATATTCAATACAGAACATAAACAGCAAAGTAGACAAGATTGTTGAAACTGTAAAGCAAACACATAGGGATAAAGCTGAAAGTTAAATTAGAACATACCAGTTTCAGGGAAATAAGAAGAGAAGAGCAGTAGTAAAGCCAAATTGCAAACGCACAGCCAGAAGATTTCAGAAGAAAGTAGAGTGTTGAATTGAGAATGTAGGAGTATTGAAATTGAAAGTGTTCAATAAGTGTTGTCAGAGTATTGAACTCAAGGTCTTAAAGAGTATTGAATTGAAAGTATGTAAAAGTGAAGAAGGGTCGTGCCCTTTATAGTGCAGAAAGCAAGTAAGAAAAGGTAAGAAAATAGTTATGAAATCAATCACATAAAGTCTCCCTTCAATTAAGGGATTCTGATTTCAAACGGGCAAGATAATTAAGTTTGATCAAAATATTTTCCAAAGTAGCACAAGAAGGGTAAATACACAGAAGTTATTTAAGGCAAAAGTCCAGTGGTACATGGTTTGTGCAAATAAGGAAAGGCGATCACTCAACAGCCAGTAAAATCAAAATTTTAGGCTTTGTTCGAATGAACCAAGTCAGGAAAAATGAGGAAAGGGTTTTACTTAAGGAAAATCAGTAACAATCAATCAAACCTTATTAAGAGGAATTCCGAATCAATCACAAGTTGACAAAACCTTTTGAAGGCAAAATTCCTCATATATAAAGCATACAGACATATCGAACAATAAAGAACTATCATGCGAAAAAACCTAGTATAGAAGAGTTCCAGGTCATAACAAAGAGGCTCAAATCCATTACATAGACTCAGAATGAGTTTGAGAGTGTCCAGGGTCCCAAATAGAACCCTAGTCCAAAACACAAGATCAAACTCGCCAAAAAACCCCCAAATCCCAGGGTTTTCAACTCGAGTCAGATACAGAGAAGAGAAGACAAATAACTGAAATAGGCTCAGAGGTCTTTTTCAGGGATTCATGTGAAAACAAATAGATAAAATAGCAGGTTCAAGGCAAATAGAATGAAGAACTGATTTGAAGCATAAAGAACACGTTTAAGAAAGCTTGGAACTTAAACAAGTTTTAGAAGAGAAACGAGATAGTATAGCACTTAAGAGAACAGTAGAGGAAACATATTTAACAAAGAACTCAAACAAAATCCAGAAGAAGGCAACTAAAGACCTAAAAGCTTAGTAGAAAATACAGTAGAGGAACATAGGGGTAAGCGAACACATAAGATAAACATGTGAAAGCATGATATAGAAACCAGTAGAAGAAATAACTGAGCACAATAGAAGGACATGCAAAATAAGGCAAACATAAGAACATAGGAGAAGGACATGCGAGGTAGAAAAGAGAACATAAAAACATAGCATAGACAGAAAACATTTTAAAACCTTTTCAGAGACCTTAAATCAAAGAGAAGTAATTTTTGAAAGAAAATTAGGAAAAACGTTTAAGAACTCAAGTAGAGCACAGACATAGCATAGATATAAGAAAACAACCAAAGAAAAACTTCGAATAGCTTAGGGTTTTAGAGAAACCCTAGAAATAAGAAAGGCTTGGAAGAAGGTCCGATTTTGAGTCGGAGAGGTCAGAAATAGGCTTCTGATGCTTGAATATGCCGGAGTCAGGCCGGAGAGGCCATAGAACCTTGGATCTATAGAGATCTTAAAGGACACCATCGAGGTCGGACCTCGAAACTTCGGACACCCAGGTTTAATGGTGGAGGAGGGTGAGTACAGGCCATCTATAGCCTGAGAAGCCATGGGTTCCGGTGAGATTGCGGTTGAAGGGGGTGAGAAAGGCTAGGCTTTCAGGAACCTTCGAGTGAGTTTGAGATAGGGAGAGTATTCGAGTGAGTTAGTGAATTAAAAAAGGTAAGAGGTAATCGTAGTCGTTGATCTAAATGATCGACGACCTGGATTGAAAAAAAGGGCCAGGCGGATTAATTGGTTGGGTCGGGGCCGGGTTAGATAAGAATTGGGCCGGTCCAATTGGGTTTCAAAATTGAGTCAATTAGGAGGATCAAATTGGCTATGATTGAAATAAAAATGGGCCAAATTTTAAATAGCCAGTTTTTCCCTTTTTATTTTATAAAAAATAGTAAAATAATTTTGAAAGTAGATTAAGAGTACTGGATCAGTTAATAATATATAAATATTGATTTAAAAATGTTGGAACCAATTTTATAACTATAAAAATGCTATTAAATCTTAAAGTAGGCTAGAATTGCAATTATATGCAATTTAGCTTTAAAAATACCAAATAAATTTTTAAAAATATATAAAATTTACTCTAACTATATTTTGGTATAAATATGGGAAATAAAATAAATTATCCACCAAAATAATAATTTTGGGAATAATTATTGGTTTTTATACTGCTGAAATGAGCAATAAATTGATTTTAAAAATCTTTAAGAATTGGGAAAAAATACTAAAACACTTGGGCATGTTTATATATGTGTACATATGTTATTTGAAAGTATTTTGTATATATTAAAAATATACATGGAAAAATTGGGTATCAACACCTGGTTCTTCATAATTGGTTATGAAAGTCATATACATGTAAAAGTTAGCTAAAGTGTTTTCTGGCCAAGTCTAACCCACCTCTATACTGTTACAGGTAGACACGCATGATGACTATAGAGTAGTTGTTGTAGTGCATGCTGGGAAAAGGGGTTAAACTCACTTGCCAAACCTGTCAGGGAACCTGGTTTTCTTGATACAGGTTAGTAGCTTCTTTGTTCTTTCATACACAATTTAAAATGGACAAAAATAATGTTGCATCATCAGTGTGTCAGTTACTTTAAGTTGTGTCTTTTCATCCAAAGCGTCACACCTTTTCTGAACGATACAACTCCCCAAGCAAAATTTTGCGGCCGTTTTAGAACCGGTCCCTCATCATAAATAAATCAACTTCACAACCATTCACTTCCAAATTCAAAACATCCCCTTTTCCTTCTCTCTTATCAATCGACAAACCCCTCGAGTACAATTTTACCATGTCTGAAAATCAAGCAACCTCTAGTGTACCCAACAATACTATCATTGAGTCCACACCAGTTAGAATTCCAATGATAGACTCCTCCCCCAACACAACCGCTAGTCCAAACTCTAAAGTAGAGTCCTCCACACTTCACTCCCTCTCCTACCCACTCCGATTTTGTTTCTTATCTGAGCAAGATTGAGAATGTTTGTCCTCCTCCATTCTCACCGGTCGAATAAAGTGAACAGGGAACCTTGTTCAGGAAACATCAACTCTCTCCATGGTTGGGCACTCTAGTGAAAATCATGTGATTCGTCCTGAAAAGACTAAGACAACCATGACAGACTGCGATTCTACAGGCATCACTCCTCTTTTTGTTGAAGTTTCCATGAAACCACAAGAAAATATGGGAATAAAAAATATGCTCTCCATTGCTTCAGAAGGGGTTGTTATAGAGGAAGGTGGAGGTGGGTCTGAGTCTTAGGGGGAAGAGCCTCAGTCCATAGAAGATTTGGGAGCACTTGTTCTATTTGAACAATTGACTCAAGATGACACTATTGGGGTCCCAAGTGATAAACCTGATCCCTCCATGGAGGATCCAGGTCACGGGTCATCTCCCTAGGTTAGTGTTGGTCCTGCTCCTTCTCCCCGCTTCTATGTTGAGCCTATGAATATGGTGGTTCCTGAAATAAAGTTTGATAGTGAAGAAGACGCAGATGTTTTAGTGATTGCTAGTTTATTAGGGCTAGGAGTAAGCTAGTTGCAAATCCAGAGCCAATCCCTAGGAGACCCACTACACAATTGCAGAAAAGGAGGCTCTGGAGTCTGCTCTCAAGAAAAGTCTAAGGAGTAAGAGAAAGAGAAGGCTGGTAAAGGCTGGAAAAGTTGTGCATGAAAAAGTCATCCTTGTGGTAAATCTGGATGAGGAAGCAGAAGAGGAACCTATTTCCCTAACCCACAAGTCCTCAAAGCAGAATCACTCTCACTCTCAATCTATAAGACACACGTCTACAAATGCTGAAAGTCCTTCCAAGAGTATTGATGTTGATTCTAGTGAAAAGTTGGTGAAAACTTCTGGTGCCAAGACAGTGAAAGAGAGTGGTGACAAGTCTGATGATGAAGAAGTGGAAAAATCTGGTGAACATATGCATAAAAAGTCAGTGGAGAAGGGAATTTATTCGCAAGTCAGTAAAAAAGAAAAATAGATGATGATAAGGAACCTGGTACCATAAAGAAAGCAAAAGTTGGTGAGTATATGAGTTTTGAGAAAAGGAAGTTGAGAAATCAGAAAGTACTGTGGAGCCGCACATTTGCCTCTGACATTCTAGAACTTGCTGGGATAAGATAGTTAGTGGAAATTTGTGATTTTCAACAATATACTAATTTGTTTACAAATGATGACCCCACAGTGTATGAGGAGGAGGTACGGAGTTCTTGTATACCGACCTCTTCACAGTAGAGGGTGATCAAATTTGTGTGTTGATAAATAGAGTGGACATAGTGATGGACTCAGCCTTATTGGGGTTAATTCTGGGTGTTCCTGCTGAAGGACTGTCGTCTGTTCAGGGTGCCTGCACGTCAAAATTTAGAAATGCCATTGTCAAGGACAAGGCAATCCAGCATAGGGAACATGTGCATAAGAAGACACTCCTTCCAGTATATCAGTTGCTTTTTGAGATGGTTAACAAAGCGTTGCTTCCCCGCGCTGAGAGAAGATCTATTGCATCCAAAGTTGACCTGTTCCTTATGTAAGCCTTGGATAATTTTACGACCATCAATTTGACTGGCATAATGATTGAGCATATGCAAAAGATGGCAAACTTTAAGGATGGGAATCCTGGGCTACCTTATAGGTTTCTTCTCACAAAGGTCTTTGAGTTCTTCAAAGTGCCTCTGGGATAGGCCAAAGTGGGCACTAAAAAGAAATCATTTTCAAAAATCACTCTTGAGGAGTGTGAGTGTATTGACAAGGTCGGAGGATTTGGAAGCACTTCCACTATCTCTCAACTGATAAATGCTCAGAATAGTGCCACAGAGGAGATCCGAAAGTTGAAGGCTGGGAACACGATTCTTGAGAGTCAGCTCAGTAGTTACAAGAGGCACCTGGTTCTAGTAGTTCTCGTAGCTTAGAGGTTACATGCCTAACAAAGGACAATGCTGAGCTCAAAACAGGTGGAGGACCTGAAAGAAAAACTGCTCAATGAGCAAATGTCCGCAAATGCTCGCATGAATCTTTTCTTCCAAACCCTTGCTTCCACTTCCAAGCCCCCTTCCTTCAGTGTCCCCTAAAGGATGTCCCCTCAGTGTCATGTTTGCAGTGTCCATCTTCTTAGTTGTTTTTGGTGATGTTTTTTTTTTGTTTCTGGTAATTTTTTTTTGTTTGTTTTGAAATTATGGATGATAACAATGATTCTGCTCTCGCCTGTAAAAGTTCAAATTTGATTAATGAAAGTAGTTTCTTTTTGTTGTTATGCTACTTCTCATTTTTCTCTATTTTTTTTGTATCATGTTGTGTGCACACAAGTGTCATGAGTTAATCACGCTAGACTTTTTATGTTGCTTACTCTGTTATGTGCTTTTCCTGATGCCAAAAGGGGGAAGATTTAACTAATCTGTAATTTAATAAAAAATAGCATAATTGAATAATAATATGAAGAGGGAGAAAGACAGATTCAGGGGGAACTCACGAAGGTTCAGGTACAGATTAAGGTGGAATGCAAAATTTCAGAGGGAAACTTAAGGTCTTTGTGGTTCGCTATCTGGTTCTATATTGCTCTTTATGGGATTTTCAATTATGAGTTTGTCATCATCAAAAAGGAGGAAATTGATAGGTTACAAGTACCCTAGTCATAAGTACTTTGTTTAATGTTTTGATGATCTAACAAACTTACTATCCATAACCAGATAAGGAACCTGTTATACATTTACAAGACCTTAAGATCACATGGTTCCATCTTGGGATATGGCTCAACTCTTTAAAGTAGAAGCAACAGCTGAGGGAACAGGTCCCTACCAGCAAGAAAGTTTCGAGTGCTTTAAGAACAAAGAACAAAATAACTACGAACCAATTCCCACATGGAGTCATTATATGTCCTTAGTTGAGTTGTAACTTTGTAATAGTTCTTCAATTGTACTTCTTACTTAGCTTGTTTAGAAGCATTCTGTAGGAACCCCTTTGTAAATCTTAAACTCGTGTGTGTTTGAGTCTTGGCTAGAGTTAGTCAAGTTGTAAAGTCTTTGTAATAGAGTTATTACAAAGTGGCTTATAATAGAGTATTACAAGTTAGTAAGGGATTAAGAGGTTAATTCCTCGGTTGCATAAGTTGTAATCTAAAAGTTGCTCAGTAGTGAAGTTGAAATCCTACAAGGGTGGATCGTGGTTTTTAATCCCGTTGAGCTGATAATTTTCCACGTAAAATTCATCTTGTCATTTACTTACTGCTGTGTGCGTGTGTTCTAGTAGAACTTATAATATCCTGGTTCTCTATAGAGATTGGTGGACCCATATATTCTATCCACAGGTAGCCCTAAAGCTTGGGAAAACTTAGTAAAGTAGTTGAAAAACAACTGGACTGATTTAAGGTATACCCTGCTTAATAAAAGCAGGTCATCTGCAAAACTCAGTTGGATGATTTTTTGTCTTTGCACATTTTCGGTGATATTTGAAGCTCGGTTCATTCTTCAAAGTCTTCAATAATCTGTTTAGATGATCCATTGCAAAAAAAAAAAAAAAGGTGATATATATGGGGTCACCTTCTCTCTAACTTTTTCGAGTAGCAAATGGAGTAGGAACCTTACTGATTGCAATAGAATAGGATATAGAAGTGATACAACACATGATCTATTTCACAAACATGTCAGGGACTTCTTCCAAATACACCCATTCTAGTGAATCGTAAGACTTTTGTAAATCAACTTTCAACAAACGTGTAGGAGAAATACCCTTTGTGTTATAACATTTAATAAGTTCTTGGAAAAGAATGATATTTTTGTCATAGATAAGTCTACCAGGCACATAGGCAGCTTGACTGCCATCAATGAGTCCACTAATAACTTCACTAACAACAACAACAACAACAACAACAACAGCGACACAGTATAATCCCACAAGTGGGGTCTGGGGAGGGTAATATGTACGCAGACCTTACCCCTACCCCGAAGGGTAGAGAGGCTGTTTCCAGGAGACCCTCGACTCAAAAAAAAAAAGCAACAGGAGCCGATATATTAGTACCATAAAAATGCATAATAAATAACAGCAATATAAGAGATATGAAATACAGAATACGAAATACGAAATACGAAATAGCTGGCTGGTATAGTAAAACTAGCAGGTAAAGCCCTGCATCAATAGACAACCAATGACATTCTTCGTCTAACTCCTAACTAGCTAGTATCACTCTATTGTGTTGTATAAATATTCACAACTTTCTCCTAACCTACAACCTTAATGCTCGACCTCCATAATTCCCTGTCAAGGGCCATGTCCTCAGTAATCCTAAGTCGCGCCATGTCTTGTCTGATCACCTCTCCCCAATACTTCTTAGGTCACCCTCTACCTCTTCGTGTGCCCACTACAGCCAGTCGCTCACACCTCCTCACCGGTGCATCAGTGCTCCTCCTCTGAATGTGTCCGAACCATCTGAGTCTTACTTCCCGCATCTTGTCCTCCATGGAGACCACGCCCACCTTCTCTCGAATATCTTCATTCCTAATCTTATCCATCCTTGTATGCCCGTACATCCACCTCAACATCCTCATCTCTGCTACTTTCATCTTCTGGATGTGTGAGCTCTTTACCGGCCAACATTCAGTTCCATATAACATGGCACGCCTAACCACTGCTCTATAAAACTTACCTTTTAGTAACGGTGGCACTTTTTTGTCACATAAGACTCCCGACGCTAACCTCCACTTCATCCACCCCACCCCTATACGGTATGTGACATCCTCATCAATCTCCCCGATCCCCTGAATAACCGATCCAAGGTACTTGAAACTACCCCTCTTGGGAATGACTTGAGAGTCAAGCCTCACTTCAACTCCCGCTTCCGTCGGCTCAACTCCAAATTTGCACTCGAGGTATTCCGTCTTCGTCCTGCTCAACTTGAAACCTTTAGACTCAAGAGCATGTCTCCAAATCTCTAGTCTCTCGTTAACGCCGCTTTGTGTCTCGTCAATTAGAATAATGTCATCAGCAAATAGCATGCACCATGGCACCTCCCCTTGAATATGATGATTCAATGCATCCATCACCAGGGCAAATAGGAATGGGCTGAGCGCAGACCCTTGGTGCAACCCCGTAATAACTTCACTAAGTCTACTTATAATAATTTTAGATATGATCTTATATATGACATTACAACAAGAAATTGGCTTGTATTCTTTGATGGAAGCAGGATGCTTGACCTTGGGAATTAAATTTACAATGGTGCAGTTGATTGGTTTGGATATTTCATAACTGCCTCAGTTACATCATTTTCTACAAAATTCCATTTTCTTGAAAGAGAGGGCATTGTACCTATCATACCCTGGAGTAGAAGTGGCAAGCGGGCGGATCAGATTGGATATAGTTCGGGCCAAAAACGAGTAATGAAAAAACGGATAAATTATCCGATGTGACTCATATTTAATACGGATAAAAAACGGGTTAACCGAATGACTTCATGAATATGATCACTTTTGGGAGAATTTCTAATCTCCCAAACTTAGTGAACCTCCAATTTGAGGTCTTACAAATGTAATAGTTAAACTCATTAAAAATCCATCGGTTATCCATTTTCTAAATGGATAATATGTTTCTTATCCGTATTTGACCCATTTTCAATTATCCAACTCATTTTTTAGTGGATAATATGGGTGGTTAATTATTATTTTTTAACCATTTTGTCACCTCTACCCTGGAGCTGTTTGGTCATCAATACCCTGTAGTGCCTCCCCCACCTCTATCTTTGTGACTGGTGCAATTAGATTCAGTTGTTTTCTGCTTAACACATTACCTCTTTGCATAATTTCATCAATAACACAAGGCAATTATCTAGCTGCTGAACCCAAAGGTTCTTATAAAATTCAATGATTTCTTTTTCAGTATCTGCAGAGTTGTATAGTATTACACCCTCAGTGGTAGCAAAGTTTCTGATTTGATTTTGTGCAGGTCTATTCTTCAGGCAAGAATGGGAAAAAGGTGTTTGACTCCCCTAGTTGCAACAACAAAATTCATGCCTTTTTATTTAGCCACACTTTCTTTAATTAGACTCCATTTTGTCAGCTCCATCTTTAAGTATTTTTCCTCTTCAAACAAGTTACTATAATTATTCACCTGCCTCATTTTACTCTGCAATGCTACAGGCTTTCCTTGCACATCCTTAACTTTATTAGCTATAGCCATAGGAGCAGAGTGTACATGTTTTTTACTGCTTTGGTGCCTGCTTCATTGCTGAGACAGTTTGACAGGTGACTGAAATATTTCATCTTTACGTTCTTATTCCAGTCATCTGCCGATTTCTTATACTGAGTGTACATGAAAGCAATATTTCATCTTTACGTTCATTTTTTAGGTGCATCCAAAAATGAACGGCGACAACCGAACTCATTTGTATACCAAGTGGACAGTAAGCATATTTTTTATATATATAATTCATTACTTGATTGAGAAATTATTTTATAACTACATAATTTCGAAAAACTAAATAACGTACTAACAGATACTTGAAATAGGCATTACAATACTGGCTGTTACAACACTCACTGTCCTGGATTTATTCAATTAAGTAGCGTAATACCTATAGATTATGCTTTTCCAAATTCCAAGGATATACAATCTAATGTCAAAAAAGAAGTACTTCTCAGTGTCTATCAGGTATTATGTTATTCCATACACTTTCTATTATTGCATTATTTATTCTTACTATAGACTCCATCTTTTATGTAAAATTTTCTTTTCTTTTTTATATTATTCACAAAAATGTTTTTTTACAAAGCTTTGTTGTTATTAATGTGCTAATATTGCAATATACAACACCCCCCCCCCCCCACACACACACACACAAGTAACAAATAAGAAAGGAAAACTGAATAGCTTCATGTTCTCGTTAGACAAAATAAAAAAAGAAACTAATTAGAGGAACTAAATGAAAAATGTGTTATTTTGAACTATTTAGGAATAATGGATAAATTGTTGAAAAAATTAGTGGTATCTCAAAAGGTAATGTCCATGTTGGTTTGGAATTTTTTTTCTCTTTGAGGTATTATTTACATCTTATTATTTAGTAAATTATCTTATATTTAATAGAGTTAAACTAGCCGTTAACTAGCCGTTAACTAGCCGTTGGAGCAACACTAATATAAATATGGTCTTTGAAGAGTTAAAGACACACTTTCTAAAATAACTTTGTGAATCTTTTTCTTCCTCCTATATGCATGTGGGGTTTCTTTATTGAATTTTCTGCTAGTTCTGTTCCCAGGAAGAGCTTGTTGAATAATGAGGAATACGCCTAATTTTATTCGTTTTACTGTGTGGGCAAAATATACTTAAGGACAGTGGCCTTGACACGCCTCGAACTAACTCCTATTCACCATAACCAATTTTCCATCATAAATAACCAAAGTGCATACTGTATTTTAACTGTTAAAATTTAAATTCAACTAAGTTATGCATCAAATTATAAATTTAGTATCTATCAAAATCGCCTGAAAAGTATATCGAAGTTCTTGAGTTATCAAATTAGGTATGTATTTTATTACCCTTTCACTTATCATACCTTGGTTATCTTAGAACCGATCACTCTGAAAGGTTTAAATAACATCTAGCTTTTAAAATTTGTCTTCTTTTTTTCTTTGTCGTTATGGGTTTATATAGTGGAATTAATATATGTTAGGTATTAATGCAAGTTTATATTTTTTCCCCCAAGAATTCAATTCCTGTGGTCTTTCCGTCATATGCTGCCAATCGTAAAAAAGACATCAGTTTTTGAAAACAGTTAAGGAGACCAAATAAATGATTTCAACGGACAGCAAAACTATAGCTCGACATTGCAACAATATCGTTTTACGACATCATTCATGAAATTTTAGATAAGGAGGATATACAGTACTGCCAATATTTTCATCTTAATTATTATTAGCTAACATTTCTCAACCCCCCCCCCCCCCCCCCCAAACTCCAAAACCAAAAAAAAAAAAATTAAAAAAAAAATGAGAAGAAAAAGGTACCATTCATAACATGATTTCACAAACTTTTCCAAAATTTGAATTCTTAGCAAATAATTTTTCTTAATTATTAAAGTGACTCTAATTTCAGCTGTTCTCCATAATTGAATTCCTGTGCTGTTTTTCTGATATCTTTTAATTTATTCCTCTCTGTTATTTGTAAAAGGATAACGATTCCAAATAATATGATTTCAACGGACAAAATGACTACAATCTTTGTATCATTTATAAACATTTAGATTAGGAGGTTGCGCAATGCATCATGCTGACGGTATTATCATTTTATCAGACAAGATATTTGGATTATCATCTTGTAATGGCGATGATTGAGGAGGAGATAGGACTGTGGCCATATGAAATATTTGACAGTTTGAGCGCAAAGGGAGGGGACACAGTACGATACGGAGGGCAGGTGTACACACCAGCAGGTCAAGATCTTAGCCCTGCCATGGGAAATGGTCAATTTGAGGAAGGAAATTGGCAGCTAACTTGTTATACGCGCAAAGTCTTGTATGACATACAAGTAGATGGCAACAGACAACAAGTTCCACCAGATGATTCCAAGGTTCAAACTCAAAAATCAAGGTGTTTTTATGAAGGAAATCAACATAATGACAATGATGGTCACTGGGACTACAACTTCTTATTTGGGGGTGGCAGGTGGCAGGTGGCAGAGATCATAGTGAATTATGTCAGTACTAGAAAAAGGGGGGAAAAGGATAACGAAAAACATCAGTACCTAGCAATTCCTCTGTTGCACTTCTATTTTTGCTTGAATTAAAAAAAGGCTTTATTTCAGCTCTTGATAGAAATTAAAGGTCCACTAAATTGTATAGAGAACCTGATTTTCTATCAGTTCCTATAATACACACACAATAGTGATAAGTAAACAACACAGTAAAGCTTTACGGGGAAAACTCCCAGCTCACAGGATCAAAAACCACGACCGACACTCGTAAGATTTCAACTTCACTAACTGAGCAAACTTTAGATTACAAACTATTGTAACTTAGGAATTAACCTCATAATCCCTCACCTACTTGTAGTAACTCTATTACAAGCCTCTTTGTAATAACTCTATTACAAAGCTCACACTTTGACTAACTCTAGCCAAAACACAAACACATGTTTTATGGTATTACAAATGATTTCCTATAGAATACTTCTAACTAAGTTGAGTAAGAATTACAAGTAGATCACTCTAACAAAGGTACAACAATACTAAGGACATATGGTAACACAGTGCTGGAATCTGGTTCTTCGTTCTGTTGTTGCTTTGTTCTTGAAGCCTTGAAGTTACTCAAAGTCGGCACCACTCAGCACATTTGAGAGAGAAACTTGATGATTTAGGGTTATGTAACTGTATGTTTTTTCCTTTCCTCATGTTGGTAATATACAAGTGAGGTCATTGGGATGATGTATGCAATTATCCGGTACAAGGCATGCTCCATAAAGTGACTGCTGCACTGTTTGCACTATTGCGTGTGCAGAGAAACAGTGAAATGACTTTATAGTTGTGGAGAGTTGACTTGTACTGTCAGCAAAGGAACTGATTTCCATCTGATCCCTCTGCCGTTTCTTTGACTCAAGTAGTTGGAACTAGTACCAGACTTGAGACTTGTTGTTCTTGATCACTTTGAGGATGTGTAACAGGTTCTTAATTTGGTTCGTATCATGAAGATTGTTAGAACATCAAAATACAAAAAGGCACATAACTTGCCAATTTTCTCCTTTTTGATGATGACAAACTTATAATTGAAGTTCCCCCTTGAGAACCATATCTCTATACAATTTTCCCTACAAAAAAGACTTTATTCCCCCTGAGAACCTGTTTCCCCTCTCAATCAATTCTTTCCCCTTTTGGCATTATAAAAAGATTATACACAAGTAAATGCAAAAAAGAAGTCTAGCAAAGTTAACTCATGCCACATGTGTGCGCACAACATGGCTAAAAACAGAGCATAAGAGTATAACATTCATAGCAAAAGATGAGATGCTCATTAATTTGAAAGAGAAGAAACCAGAGGTAGTAGTACCATTGTTACAAAAATACCCACATAAAAACAACTTAAAGTACCAGCCATAAGAACAATCAAAACATATTAGGGTAGGATAGACATCATTCAAACTAGATACTAGGAATGGAACTGTTTAAGGGGTACTATAAGATGGAGAGAAGGATGAGGAGGCAAGGGTTTTGAGAAGAATATCCGTTCGAGCATTTGCAGACAGTTGCTCGTTGATTAGCCGTTCCTTCAGGTCCTCTACCTATTTCCTCAGGTCTGTATTTTCAGTTGTCAGGCGAGCAACCTCAGTTCCTTGTGCACCCCTAGAACCAGGTTTCCCCTTGGCCTGACTAAGCTGCCTTTCAAGAATGGCATTCCTGGCTTTCAGCCTCCTTATTTCCTCATTTGCAGCATTCTGAGCATCAATAAATTGAGAAATAGTGGAATTGTTGTCAACACCCCCTTTCTTGTCAATGCACTCACATTCCTCCAAGGTTGGCTTTGAGAAGGTTTGCTTGCGAGTTCCCTCTAATGCTCTTCCTAAGAGGGCTTTAAAGAAATCAAATACCTTAGTGAGCAGGAATCCATAAGGTAAACCATGGTTTCCATCCTTGAAGTCTGCCACTTTCTTCATATGTTCAATCATAATACCATGCATATTGATGGTGGTGTATGCATCTAGATCTTCCATGAGGAACATATCTGCTTTTAGGGTAATTGAGCGCCTTTTTGCGCGTGGAAGCAAGCCCTTATTAATCATTTCAAACATAAGTTAATACCATGGAAGGAGGGCCTTCTTGTGCACCCGTTCCCCCTACTGCACATCTTGATCCTTCAGAATGATTCCTCTAAAGTTAGGGGAACATGTTCCTTCAATAGATGAGAGCCCTTCAGTAAGCACTCCCAAAATATTCCCCACAAGTGCCTCGTCCATCACAAAATCTACTTCATTGACCTTCAAGCAAATGTTATCATCTTCCATTGTAAATATATATATGTAGAAGCTATGAAACTCCTCCTCATAAACCTTGGGACTCTAATTAAACAAATGAGTTCGCTTCTGATATTCACAGATTTCAAACAACTGTGCTATCCCTTACTTTTTGAGAATGTCAGGGTCAAACGTTCTTCCCCATAGCACTTTCTTCTTCATAAGGTTTTCTCTGCTTTCAACCTTTGACACAATCACTTTGGCCCTTTTGGAGGATCCAGGTTCCTCTTTGTCACTAGCCTTCCTCTTCACAGACTTCTTCACATTTTTCTCTTTCTTTTCAGACTTCTCACCATATTTCTCTCAAGGCTTCTCTCCCTCAACACTCTTCACTTCATCAACCTCGACAGCTTTCTCAGATGAACCTCTCCTGGGCTTTGGAATCACAGGTTACTTAGAGGATTTACGAATGAAGGAAGCAAGAGGTTCCTCATTCACCCCTTCATCATCAACATGGACAACATTTGTGGGAACTACCCTACCACTTCTAGCAGCAATGAAGCTTGTCACAGTTACATTGTCATAGTCTTCCTCACTATTTTCATTTTCCTCTTCAGACAGGGGTCTCGTTTCAGGAATAATAATGTCCCATGGCATTGCATCAAAGTAAGGAGAAGGAGCAGGATTAGTACTGACCTAGGATCTTTTGAGGAGCATGGGGTTTCATCCCAAGTAGGAGTAGAGTACTCTTCTTGGTCAGAGGGATCAGGTCCCTCTATTGTTTCCCTAGTAGTACTGACTGGTGCCAAGTTTTCAAGAGGCACCAGTTCCCCACCTTCAACTCTATGCCCTTCACCTTCCCCCTAAGACCCAGTGGTGACATCACCACACTCATACTCTCCAACCAACCCTCATTCAGTATCAATCAGTAGCATATTCTTTATAGTTTCTCTCTCATTTACACCTAGAATAGAATCAGAAGATGCAGGAGGAACATTACCCATCAGAGTGGAAATACCTCTTGTCCCCAACCTGCCAACAACATCTTGTTAGATTTTAGAGATTTCCCCAACCTACTGACTAGAGACCTCTTGTCCCTCTTCTCCCTCTACTATTTCATCGTCTGCCATTTTTTTGGCGAGGCAGAGGGAGAGGTTGCAACAGTAAAATCCTTTAGGGGTTTGAGTTTTACGATTGCAGTGAGAACCAAAACTCGTTAGGGTTGGAGAAGAAACAGTATTTGGTTGTTGGTCTGGTTTGGGGTTTAGACTGGGTAACGGTTGGGACCAAGACTCACGCTTCAGTGCTTCGTGAGACGAATAAATGGTAGGGATGGCACTGGAAGTTTTTGAAATCTCTGGATTCTAAAACATTATGGAGTTGGGAAGTAGAGACATGAGAGAGAGGGTTTGTTTTTGAGAGCGAAAGGAAATTTTGTTGCTTTGATTTGGATAGTTGGGAAAGAGACGTCTTTTGGGATTATTTAGAGAGGTTGAGGGACCATTTACAAATGGGTGTAACTTACTAGGTAGACGGGTCGGTTTGTAACAGGTGCGACATTTGAGTTTTAAAGGGATGAGAGAGAGGTGAAAACACTTAATGACATGGCACTTTTATAGCCGTTTAAATATGTATGAAAGTAAAAAGGAACTACTAACCTGAGTCGAGGGAACCAGGTTTCCTGACTTAGTTTTGTAAATATGAGCCTCATCCTTTTACCAAGATGCAATGTTATTAGCTGCTTGTTAGCTCTATAGTTGCCATGTGTGTTTAACTGTAACGATATAGAGATGAGTTAAAAATTGTTAGAAAAATACTTTTTATCAGCTTTGCCTATTCATTATTTCATAGCCAATCATTAAGGGACCTGGTGCTCAGTTTAATTTTATCAGCCCCTATGCCAGTCGATTCTTTTTAAAATGCTCTCTGCTCAGTGGTTTGAAGAAGATTTCTGCTACCTGGTCCTCTATTTTGCAAAACTCCATGCAGATGAGACCTTTTTCAACATTATCCCTGAGAAACTGATGTCTCAAATCAATTTGTTCTCTTATGTTGAGCTGGTTCTTTGTCATGTTGAGAGCACTAGGGTTATGAAATAGTAATGGCACTAATTAGAAAATACAACAAAATCCTCCAGTTGTTGCTTGATCCACATTAATTGAGCTTAGTAAGAGGTAACTGCCACATATTCAGCTTCTGCAGTTGAAAGGGCCACATAGTTTTATTTCTTTGTACCCCATGAAATTAAGCATGACCCCAGAAAATGTGTCATGCCAGATGTGCTCTTTCTATCCACCAGATAACCAGCATAATCAGCATCAGCATACCCAATTAAGTCAAAATTGTCTCTTGAAGGATAGTAGAGAACCAGGTCCTGTGTTCCTTTGAGATACCTTAGAATCCTCTTGGAAGCTTTCAAGTGAGATTCCTTTGGACTTGATTGGAATCTAGCACATAATCTCACACTGAATACAATATCAGGTCTGCTAGCTATGAGATATAAGAGTGAACTAATGATACCTCTATACATGGTTTCGTTCACAGGAGAACCAGGTTCATCCATGTCCAGACAAGTGGCAGTGGTAATAGGAGTATCAATGGTTTTTGAACTTTCCATGTCAAATCTTTTCAGAAGCTCTTTAATGTTCTCCTGCTAACTTATCATCGTTCCCTTAGAGGTTTGCTTAACTTGCAAACCTAAGAAAAAATTCAGCTCCCCCATCAATGCTCATTTCAAACTCGCTTCTCACAAGCTTGGCAAACTCCTCACATAAGGAATCATTTGTTGCACCAAAGATGATATTGTCAACATAAACTTGCACAATGAGCCGGTTCCTCCCTCGCTTCTTTAAAACTAGAGTGTTGTCATTTTTTTCTCTTGTAAAGCCATTTTCCAGAAGGAATCTGGACAACCTTTTATTCCATGCACGAGGGGCCTATTTCAACCCATATAGTGCCTTGTCAAGTTTGAATACATGTTCATGATGCTCATGACACTCAAAACCATGTAGTTGTTTGACAAAGACTTCTTCCTTTAAATACCCATTCAGAAATGTACTTTTGACATCCATTTGGAATAATTTGAATTCCATATGAGATGCAAAGACAATGAGAATTCTAATGGCTTCCATTCGAGCAACTGGGCAGAAGTCTCATCATAATCAATACCTTCGTCTTGGTTATAGCCTTTAACTACTAACCTGGTCTTGTTCCTTGTTGTATTCCCAAACTCATCATGCTTATTTCTGAACACCTACCTAGTTCATATAACAGTTCTGTCTGATGGTCAAGGAACCATGTGCCATACGTTTTTCCTCTCAAATTGATGGAGTTCATCTTGCATAGCAGTAATCCAATCGTCATCTTTCAATGCTTGCTTGATATATTTAGGCTCAATTTGAGAAAGGAAAGCTGAGAAGAAAAGTGAGCTTCTTTTCTTTGATCTGGTTTAAATCACTGAATCAAGAGGAGTGATCACATTTTGGAGAGGATGTGAACTTCTGTGCTTCCAGTTAGACAACTGAATCTCATTTTGAGAAGACCCAGGTTACACTGAATGGGATCCATTATTGGCATCAATGGAGGAGTGAGTGCCACTTCTCAGCTCAGCATCATCAGGAGTTCCTTGCCCGGCATCAGCAACTTTGTTCTCTACTTTAGTTGTTGTGATAGAAGAACCGTGTTCTTCTGTATCACTTGAAGATTCTGGTATATCTTTTTTGTTAGATTCCTTGACTTGACTCATCAGGTCAGCCTTCTATGCCATATCAATAATTTCTCCAAGAACCTTTGACTTCTTTCTGTCTTGATCAATCTTATCATGTGAATCTTTCGAACATAAGTGGTGTGATTCATCAAAGATCACATATATGCTTTCTTTAACACATTGAGTCCTTTTGTTGTAGACCTTGTATGCTTTGCTTTGTGAGGAATATCCAAGAACGATTCCTTCATCATTCTTGGCATCAAATTTTCCTAGTGCTTCCTTACCATTATTGAGAATGAAACATTTGCAGCCAAACGTTCTCAGGTGAGTTAGCTTGGGTTTCCTCCCATTCAACAATTCATACGGGGTTTTGTTTAAGAAGGACCTGATCATGCACCTGTTTACCAAATAGCAAGAAGTATTGACTACCTCCGCCCAAAAACATTTTGCAACACCACTGTCAATCAGCATAGTCCTTGCCATGTCTTCAAGAGTCTTATTTTTCCTCTCCACGACACCATTTTGTTGGGGGTGTGCTAGGAGTTGAAAAATTGTGACTTATACCATTTTCAGCACAGAATTCATTGAATTTTTGCATTATCGAACTCTGTGATGTGATCAGATCTTATACTCACAACATTATGGCTCATTTTCACTTGAATCTGCTTTGCAAAGGAAGCAAAACTAGAAAAGTTTCATCCTTGGTTCTGAGGAACAAGGTCCATATGAATCTGGAGTAATCATCAACTTTGACAAAAATGTAGTTCTTTCCTCCTCTACTTGTCACCCTCATAGGTCCACACATGTCCATATGAAGGAGATCAAGTGGCCTTGAGGTGCTTACTTCCTTTTTGGGTTTGAAGGAGGGCCTGACTTGCTTTCCTCTTACATACGCATCACACACCTTATGATCCTTGAACCTTGACTTAGGCAACCCACGAACCAGGTCCTTCTTGACCAACTTGTTCAGCAACGATAAGCTTGCATGTCCCAATCTTCTGTGCCACAACTCAGCATCATCATCAACAACACTCAAGCATGTAAGATCCACATTGTTCAAAGACTCAAAATTAGCAACATAGATATTTTTGAATCTTTTTTCCATCAGAACCACTTCACCAGCTATAAGATTGGTGAAAGTGCAAGTCTTTGATAAGAATTCCACTTTGTTTCCTTTGTCAAAAATTTGAGAGACACTCAGAAGACTATATTTCAAGACATTCACATAGTACACATTCTCAATTAAATGAGTGAGTGTCTTGCCAACTCTTTCTACTCCCAGAATATATCTCTGTTTGCCATTGCCAAAGGACACACTCCCTTCTTGCAGGGCTTTGAGTGAGAGGAAATAATCAGTCCTTCTAGTCATATGCTTCAAGCAACCACTGTCCATATACCATCTTTGGATGATTCCTTTCACTGCTCCCTACACAAGGAAATCAAGGATTAGACTTAGGAACCTAAACAAGTATGGGTCCCTTGTAGTGAGAAAAATGGTTAATTAAACTTCTTCTTGTCCAAGCAGGCATCACACGTTTTTTATTGAAGGGACCAGGTTCTTTAGCAGTAGTTACTTTTTCAACAAAACTTTGATTTTCTGTTGGGATTGAAATCTAGCTTTACAAGTTTCTTTAAGGTGCCCAATGTTACCACAATGAGCGCAAAGACAGTTATTAGGGATAGTAACATGCTTTCTATGTGGATTATAGGGAGTCTTTTCTTTTTGGAACCCGATTCCCTTTATGTTCCCCCCATTATTTTTATACATAGCAATGATTGCATCAGAGACCATGTCCACTTTAGAAATTTTTCTAGGTCATTTTTTACACTGTCTAGATCTTCTAGAAGTTGTCTGTTTCTTTCAAGTTCAGCACACAGACTAGATTTCACCATTTTGAGCTAATTTTCACGCTTAAGGTGTGCCTCACTTGGAACTCCCTTTCCCTTTTGAGTGTTCCCACAACTTTTATCCCCACTTTTTTAAATTAAAGTCCACTAGGCCTTGGGCCTAGGGTTGGTTTTTATAGATAAAACAAGATAAAGTGTAATAATGGAGGGGGACATAAACCTTACCTCCAGAAGAAAGCTTGATGTATACTTAGTCATCCAAACATGACAACAAAATGTACCCTTAGAGCTATGTGAAGTTAGACCTATGATGGGATTCCAACTGTCTATCCAACATTGGTAGGCATTTGGGTAAACAAAAAAATTGTGAAGTAAGTCTAGGTCAACTAAACAAGAAAGCACATGAGATCCTAAATCTACTAATCTAGTGAGTTGGAATATTTTCTTCCAAATACTACAAATTGTACAACTACAAACAGTGTACATGTTATTTAGAAAATGTGGAAAAAAACAATTGAGAATGGTGGGAGCTATCTTGAACTTTGCTTTGACATTGGGGTCAAAGAAAGCCAAGTTGAATATAGCTATCAAAAAAGCCCTTAAAACAGGCATAGGTGCTGCATGATGTTGTTGATAGAAGAGAGTGAGCAATGACATGTTCCTTTTATCCAAAGAGCCTTGAATCATGCACATTGAACTATTGTTTTCTGGCTTCCAAAATTGATACAATATGTAATCATTAGCTGCTTATAACTGGTAGGAAAACAGGGCATGCTAGGTAGGTTTGAACCCCTATGATTGACCTTCTGAGGGCATGTGACAGTTAGGACAGTTTGTTGTAGAAGAACCTACTGCTTATAGTTTGAGAGGTGGACATCTAACTGTTGATGTCCTGGAGTTCTCAGTGTGTGCTTCTAATGGATCCTCCAAGTTTGAGATGACTGTATATGTGTCAAGATTGCAGGATCCATATGATAACACCTGGAGAACTGACACAACTACAGGAGGTTGACCATCTGGGATGCTAATACCGCTTTTTGCATATGCATTAGTAATCTGAGTTTATCCCTACTTCCTGCAAAAAGAAACAAACAAGTTAGTGTAAAAGGCTCTACTCCCAAGTTCTTGTGTGTTCTGGGAGTGATGGTAGTGGTTAGTCTATGAGGGGAAGAGGATTGGTGTAGATGTTGCTACTTTTGCAATGTCTGTATTGGGGGATGATACAGAAGGAGAAGGGCATGTTGTGATCCAGCATTTGAGGCAGCTGCAATTAAGGGAATGATGGATGGTTGACATTGGATTGTTGATGTCATGTTTCAAATGGTGGTTGTGCATTAAGTTGTAGCAATTCTGTGAGAATGATGGAGTGAAGAACCCAGCTTTTCTTTTTCTTTCATTGGCGTGTTGAGCCCCTATTATTAGGTTCTTATGGGGTTGCCCTAATTGACTGGGTTTGAGTGTTGTTTCTGGCCATTGATATATCCTCAGTAGGTTGAGCATTTTAAATGTTGATACCACTAGCTGAGAGAATACCAAATCGACAGGGCAAAGAGAGGAAAACACACCTATAAAAAGGAAAACAGTGTTAAAGAAAGACTGGGCATTTCTGCCCTCTTTGCTACCCCAGAAATCTGTTGTTTGGACTGCGTGGTATGATCCCAGGTATTTTTGATGCCTAACCATATCCATTAGAGTTAGAGGAGGAAGTGTAATTTGATGAGAGCTGAAGTTTGCTTGTTTCCTTATGTCTAAAGGCTGGTGTGTTCATTTGGTCAAGTCTGATTTGACCTCTAATTTGTTTGGGAAGTTCAAGTCTCAAAATGGGTGATTTGAAGGAGATCATGGTTGAGATTAGATAAAGAATCAGAAGGGAAATTAGCTTCCCTATACACATGAGAGCATTTGAATTCATGACACTAGGAGCCTAGTTCAATCAGATTCTGTGGCTACATCTCTAAACTCCAAGGGGGCTCAGATTCATGGTTGATCCAATGAACAAGTAGTGCAGAATCAACTTCTAAATGCACTTTGAGGTGACATTTCTCCAATTACCACTTCATGCCAATAATGGTTGCTTCAATTTCTGCCATGTATTTGGTTCCCTCTCCAAGTGGGCTACCTATGGCATGGATGAATCTCCCTAAGTGATCTCTAATAATTGCCCCTGCACCAATCTTACCTGGATTGTTGAGGGCATTACCATCATTGTTCTGCTTAACAAATCCATCCTCAGGTTTGTGCCAGGTAACCTATGATATGCACATGTGATGTTGCATTGTTTCAGCTGTGGAGTAGAGTTCATTCCATTGAAGAGGCCATTGGAAGGAAGGATAAGTGGCTCTGAGGAGCATATTGATGTCACAGTTGATGGAGAATATAACTCTGATCATAGATGATTGCTTGCAACCATATTTAGCACTACATCTATTTTTCCATAGATTCCAGCAAATGATGATTAGAAGTGTATCCAGGATGCATTTATGCACATCATTCCTGCTCTTCTGCATCCACCATTTCATTAGTAATAATCTAAGAGGCATGGCTTGGAGAAGGAAGCCAATTGGGCCAATGAAGTGCCTCCATATTTCCTTAGCAAAGTGTCACATACTGAAAATATGGTCTACTGATTTAGCTTGAAGCCTGATGCAGCACACACATCTAGTGGCAGTAGGTTAACCAAAGTTGATGACTCTATCATCAGTTGGTAGTTTGTTTCTGAGGGCTCTTCAGATGTAAAAGGGCCATTTAAAAGGGATTCTCTTGTGCCATGTCATCTTGTTGGTGAAGAGGATCCGCTTCTTCTTTCTGACTATTTCTCATGCAGAAGCACAAATGAATTTGCCAGAGGTAGTTGGTGTCCATATAGGTTTATCAGGGATGTGGGAAGAAAAGTGTATTGGGATCTGAATGATATCAGTAATTTTGTGGGCTAGAGCTTGGTTATGAAGCTTCTAAAGATCCCATTTTCCAGAGTCCCAAAATTGAGAGATAGTGGTGTTGCCTGGATTTCCTCCCTCAGTTTTGTATCTAGCTAAGGGACTTGTTCCTAACCAATTGTCCCACCAAAAACTTGCACTGCCAGAATATAGCCTCCAATTTATGTGTGTTTCTGCTTCTTTCTTGTTACACATAATTTTTTTCCAAGTTTGTAAATTGCTAGGGTGCCATTTCATTGAGATTGTGTGAGACCTTTTGCAATATTTGGCTAATAGGAAGGTTCTCCACAAAGTTTTTTTGTTCTAAAATTCCACCACTACTTGAATTCCATAGCCTTACAAACATCAGCCACTGTTCTAAAACCCACACCCCCTTCCTCTTGAGGATATGATAACTTCTCCCAGAAAGCTCAATGGTATTTGTTTTTGTCCTTCTCCATGCCCTAGAAAAAATTAGCAGTCAGTCTTTCCAGTTGTTTCATGACTGTTTTGCATGGTGAAATTGCTGATAGTAGGTGAATGGGGAGGGATTGCAACACATATTTGATCAAGGTAGCTCTTCCTCCATATGAAAGCAATCTGCTATGTCATCCTCTGATTCTACTCACTATTTTAGATACCAGTCCATTGAAGTGTATAATTATTTTTCCTCCAATATAGAGTGGGCAACCAAGGTATGTGATTAGTGATTCTTTCCTGGTAAAATTAGTGATTCGAGAGATCCTAGAGACATTGTATTGGAAAACACATGTGGGAGTCATGAAGTGAATCTTATCCTTGTTTATCAACTAGCTAGAAGTATACTCATAATCCCCTAGGATTCTCATAATCTTCTCTAGGGAAACTCTGGTGCCTGATGTGAAGTTGATAATATCATCTGCAAAGCTCATATGATTGATTTGAGGACCCCTTTTTTCCATGTAAAAACCATTGAAGAATTCATTATTGTTGAGGTTGTTGAGCATTCTAGAGAGAAGTTTTTCCCCAATGATAAAGAGGGATGGTGCCAAGGAATCTCCCTATTTTAGACCCTTAGTGAATTTGAAAAAAACATGCCTACTTTCATTTATCACTACAGAGTACCAGTTATTGGACATGGTTCTCCAGATCATGTCAATAAACATTTCATTGAACCCCATTCTTCAAAGCATGATGCATGTAAAACTCCAAGACACTCTGTCATAGGCCTTTGCCATATCGATCTTGATAACAAAATTGGCCCCAGTGTTAGGTTTCTTAATGCCTTAGATAATATCCTAATCCAATATGATATTTTCAAAGATACTTCTTTCTTTTACAAATCCAGACTGGTTGGAAAAGATGATGTTTGGTAGAATTGGTGCTAGTCTTGAAAATATTAGCTTTGAAATGATCTTGTTGATGAAGTTTCTTAGGCTAATAGGTCTGAATTCAGTGAAGGAGTTAGGAAATTTAACTTTTGGAAGAAGGATCAAACATGCATTTGTCATATATCTAGGCATGTCACTACTTTCAAAGAAGTCAAGAATCACATTGAGTAGATCATTTTTGATAACATCCTAGCATGATTGATAGAATTTTCCATTCATTCCATATGGTCCAGCTATACTGTTTGGATTCATTAAAAAAACAACTTCCTTTAGTTCATTTAAAGTGGGATCCTTGATTGGAATTGTGTTATCTTCTAGACAGATCATAGTAGGGATACAAGATAGAAGATCTTCTCTAATGTGTCCCCCTTGTTCAGAAAATAGATCTTCAAAATAGTTGCAAGCAGCTTCCCCTATTGCTTCATCACCCTGGATCCAATCCCCATTTTTATCCTTGATTTTGTGGATAAAAAGCTTTATTCTTCTACCCCTTATCAAACTATGAAAATATTTGGAATTGACATCACCATCATTGAACCATTGCAGCTGAGTTTTTTATTTCATAACTTCTTCTTCTAGTTTCGAGTGTTTGGTGTTGAGCATGTAGATCATGCAAGTTTTGTCTGTCCCCAGGATCATTGGAAGCTTCCCATTTTGCTTCTGCTTCTTTGAACTTTTGTTCAAATTCTTTGAGTTTCTAAAAGATGTCACCATATTGTTGTCTAGACCACTTGCTTAGAGCACTAGAAAGCACCTTGAGTTTTTGATGAAAGATCCACATAGCACTTCCATTGATAGGACTATTCCACACTTCCTGAACTAGAGGTAGAAAAGATTCATTCTTCACCTAATAGTTGAGGAATCTAAAGTATTTCTTGAATGAGTTTTGTCTCACATTCATCTCCATCAGGAGAGAAGAATGATCTGAGCCAGTTGAAGCCAAATGAGTGATGGTGGTTGCAGGAAAGAGGCTTAGCCAGTTTTCATTAGCTAGACCTCTGTCCAATCTTTTCCATACAATAGAACATGGACCCCTTCCATTAGACCAAGTGTATCTAGGTCCATAGATGCCTAGGTTTGTCAGACCACAGTCCTTAATCATGCTAAGAAAGTCAATGCTTTTATTCATCTGGTAGGGAATTCCTCCAATCTTTTCCCCAATAGACGCAATAACATTGAAGTCCCTAATTACACACCAGGGGATATTACATAGAGTATATCTATGTCTCAGAGTCTACCAGAGTGGATCTCTCAATGATGGTTTGCACTTGGCATACAGAACTGTATGCTAAATAATTTCGTCAAGTTCAACATGCTTCAGTTCAATGGTCATCTACTGCTCATCCTGATCCAAAAGAGTGCCAGTGAAGTCTTGATCCCAGAAGAGCCAAATTTTGTTATTGATATTGGCAGCAACTTGGTTCATAGATAGCTAGATTTTGAAGTAATTAAGGTAGAAATCAATGTGAAGGTTGTCCCGTAATGGTTCAAGCAAAGCAATGAAGGAAAGTTTGTGAATTTGTTTGAGTTTTTTGAGTGTCTAAATAGCTCCAGAGGTTCTGATACCTCTAATATTCCAAATAATTGTACTAATCATTTAAGAGTGGGGGGTTCTTGATTTTGGTGGAATGCTGCTGCTTGAAGCAGCTTTGCTTCTGGTAAGTCTGGGTGAATGTCTCATTCTGGAAGGTTTCTCATGAGAAAATGTGACATTGTCATGTTTAGCAACACCATTAACTACTGCCAATAGGAGGTCACAATGTTGATCTTCATCAGCACCATCACTGAACCTATCATCCTCTTCTGACCCCTAGTTAACTCATCTTCAGATTGTACAGGTTTGTACTCATCATCATCCTGACCTGAAGGTGAGTGATTGTTGAAAAGTATCATAGCAGATCGGTTCCCTGGGTCTCGTTTTATAGGTATGTTTATGCTTGGAGGTGTATCTTTGTCGGAGTATGTCACTGCCATATGAATGTCATCTTCATTGAAAAAATGACAATTATCCCCTTCAACTATGCTGACACCTGCATTTTTCCTTTGGAGAGCTCTTCTCTTTTTCTAACTTGGTTTATTGTTCTGTCTTGTCTGTTGACTGGGAGCATCATGAACAATATGACCTTTGCCTTTGTCCATTCTTTTTGCTGCATGTTGTTCTGCTTTGCAATGATCATCAAGGGGACCCTGAGTTGTATCGGGTTGAATGGTAACAGGGGTTCTATAGTCGTTCCTATGATCAATCAAAAGTGCTAAAGCACACTTATGCACAACATGAGGAAAACCCTCCCCTTTTGGATCCCCATCCTGCATGGTTAAGGTTATCTCCTGACAATTCTCCTTTCCTATATTAACTTCAGCATTATTAACAGGGGAGATGGAGAGGGGAGGATTTTGAGACATAGAGACAACATCATTCTCCGTTGCAACTGGGAGATTAGTAAAAGTAGAGGCTGTCATATCTGTTTTAGACTTCTTTTGTTTGGATTTGTCAATTACCTGAGAATGTGTATTTGAGTGCTCAGTTGGTGGTTATTTGATGTTTGCTTTGGTACATATGTTTGATGTTGCTTGTTGTTCTACTGATGTCCCTTGAAGTGCTTTCTTTTCTGATTTCGCCATTCATTGTTTGAAGGATTGACCACTGATGTTTGGTGGTCCTGAAGGCTTTGTTGATGTTCTTGTTCTACTACCCTTAGTTCTGGCTTGTTGATACTTCCCCTAAAGGATTTTGTTGTTGTTGGTTTTCCCTGATACCTTCCTATGTGGCAGAGTCTTTTTTCCTTTTATTTTCTTCATCTTTGATTCTAGCTGGACATGATGCTGCTGTGTGGTTCAAATGTTTGCAATACATGAAATAGTTAGGAAAGTTTTCATATTGTACTTCCATCCATTGGCCATCACCATTGACGTCTTCGTTCTCATCAAATCCTAACCACACATGGTGTGGTCTAGGTTCTGTAAGATCAATCTGCATCTTGACTTTGGCCGCGCTTCCTATTGTTTTTTGAAATGATGCCAAGTCTAAATGTAGAGCTTTCCTAATTGAAGATAGTAAAACTGTGAGGACCTCCATGTAGTATAAATGCCAAGGTGGTTCAGGTATGACTACCCATATAGGAATTATAGAAGAGTATTCAGCTGGATTGAAGGTGCGTGTCCAGGCTTCTAGCTTCATCATTTGGCCCTATATATACATAAATTGTCTGGTCCATACAATGACATGATCATATTCATTGTCTAGGTCTATATAGACAGTCCTAGCATTAAAGTGTACTATCTTTACTATACCTTTCAATTCAATTTGAATGACAAAGCTTTTTCTGATGACATCCATTCTTGGCATGGTATTGGAAAATGTTCCAACAATTGTGTATTTGCACCTGGCTACAAGCTTGACCATGTAATCACTTTGTTGAAGATCATTGTTGGTTGACCTTGTTTTGTTGTGATCCTAGTTGGTGTGAACTCTGTCGGTTCAATTTTTGCTTCATGTTTTGCTCTTAGCTTGGTTACATATGAGGGAGTGACTATGGGTGGTGGTGGGTCAGGGGAATTGTTTAGTTGTTTGGCCTTAGGGATAGGATCTTGGGTTTGGCTTTTGGTGTTAGTGTTGGGTTGAGTTTAATTAATTGTTGGGTATGGTGTGATGGCTTTGGTGCGGCTGGGCTTGTCAAAGTTGGATGCCACTTTAAGGATATTGTTATTGTTAGTGTTAGGCTAGTTTCTTGGTACATAGGATTTTTTTGGGTTTGGTTAGAGTTGTTGTGATGGTGAACTTTTAGGAGCTTCTTCTCTAGAATGAGCTTCTACACCAAGCTAGTAGCAGGTAATAATGGATTTACATTATTGTTTTGGCTTGTACTGTTACTTGGTATAATGGAAGTGCTGCTCAATTGATTATGAGAAGGCTTTAATGAATCATCTTCCCCACTTTGCACAGCAATCAATTCAGTAGGAATATCTTTTGCATTTTCTCGAACAAGTGATGGACCATCAGTTATAGAGGTTGTTTGTTGGGATGTGGTGAGAACTGAGCCATTGAAGTCAAATGGAGATGGATTAGACACAATCTCCACACCTATAGACAATGTTTTGCATAAATTTTGTTCAACTTGGACCTCTGTATCACCATGCACGACCAACGGGTGTTCGTTGGGGATTCAGTTGGTCAGGGGGATCAATTTCGATGGTGGAATGTTCATAAGTATGGTGTGTTGATAGCTCTTTAGGTGGAGAAGAGTCTCCACCGCTTGCAATTCCAAGATTTGGCTGAGAAATTAGCTGAGAATTTTCAGAAGCTCCCAGGTGAAATTTTTCCCCAGAGATATCACCACTCAGATCTGTAACAACTGGATTAGTTTTGGCAGGGGAGCTTAGATGGGGTTTGTGTGCATTTTCAAGGCGCCTTCTATGAGTTTGGTCCAGTGGTTTTTCACCACCAGATGGTAGATTTGCTACCATAAAGGACGATGGTGGTCTTGTTCACCAAAGTCACACAGTACGTAGAGAGTTTTCAATTGATACATATTGAATCAAAAACTACTATTTCTTTTAGATCCACAACTACTACCAACAAATCATCTCTCTCATGCTCTATGTTTTTAATTTTCTCAGTTAAAGCATCTATGTTTTTCTTTAAATCCTCAATGTTTTCTTTTAAATCAACCACTACGACTACCAGATCATCTCTCTCGTGTTCTACCTCTCTTAGTTCTACAATTAAGACATTTTTATCATTGATAAAATTATGATAAGCATCAATTAGAATATTTGCCAAGGATATAAGTTTTTTTTTTTATAGTAAAACTTCAAATTCTTTTGAACGTCCAGAAAGTTTACCTCATCGACATTATCATCTTAATCATCGCCAGATTTTGCCATTAGGGCAAAGATAGAGTCATATCCAGCTGTTTCGCTTTCAACAGATATCATGGAGGTGTCACCTTGTTCATCATCTTTCCTAAATTCACTGGAGGAATCTCCTCATGTAGCAAGAGCTTGTTTCACAACATTGTCAACAACATCTTTTCTCTTGAATCTCTTGTCAGGAACCGGGTTCCTCTTAGCTATTTTCTATGTGTTGTGCTTGTACTGGTCTTATTTGTTCAGAGTACACTCTTTGATGAAATGTCCAGGCTTCCCATATTTATGACACAAGTCATAGGCTTTTGGTTTGCCGGAGCTACCCCTTTTTGGAATGCCTCCATTACTGCGAACCATTTTATGAAACCTTTTTGTCAGATAATCCATGCCAGCATCCTTACCACTTGAGTCATTGTTATCGGCCTTGAGGACCATGTTCTTATCCTTTTTGGGTTCTCTTCATTCATGGTCCTTCTTTTTCTTCATTTCATAGGTCTTCGGATTTCCGATGAGTTCATAAATCGTCAGCATCGTTGTACTCCTTCCTTGTCTTTGGAACTGTCACTGCTGGCTCTCCAATGGTCTTCATGGGAATGAAGGGTCCATCGCAGATGATATCCCAGAGCTCTAAATCTTCAGCCATGATAAAATCATGCATCTTTGTCTTCCACTATCTGTAGTATTGTCCATTGAATCTTGGTGGTCCGTAGGTTGATTGACCTTCTTCAAAGTTTGTTGGAGCAGCCATGTAGATCCTTTCTAGGTGTTATCCTAATAGAAAGTACCTGCTCTGATAACAAATGATAGAAACTAAGGTTACACTAAACTGTATAGAGAACATGGTTCTCTATCAGTTCCCGTAGAACACACACAACAATGATAAGTAAACGACACAGGAGAGTTTTACGTGGAAAACTCCCAACTCATAGGATTAAAAATCAAAACCTACACTCGTAGAATTTCAACTTCACTAATTGAACAAACTTTAGATTACAAACTATTGTAACCTAGGAATTAACCTCTTAATCCCTTACCTACTTGTAATAACTCTATTACAAGCCTCTTTATAATAACTCTATTACAAAGATCACACTTTGACTAACTCTAGACAAAACACAAACACAGGGCTTATGATTTTACAAATAAGTCTCTATAGAATGCTTCTAAATAAGCTGAGTAGGAATTACAAGTAGATCACTCTAACAAAGGTAAAACATAATAAGGACATATGGTAACACAATGCTGGAATATGGTCTTTCGTTATATTGTTGCTTTGTTCTTGAAGCCTTGAAGTCACTCAAAGTCGGCATCACACTTGAGAGAGAAACTTGATGATTTAGGGTTATGCAACTGTATGTTTTTTGCTTGCCTCGTGTTGGTAATTTACAAGTGAGGTCATTGGGATGATGTATGCAATTATCCGGTACAAGGCATGCTCCATAAACTGACTACTGCACTATTTACACTGTTATATGTGCAGAGAAACAGTGCAGCGACTTTATAGTTGTGGAGAGTTGACTTGTACTGTCATCAAAGGAACTGATGTCCATTTGATCCCTTTGTCATATCTTTGACTCAAGTAGTTGGAACTAGTGCGAGACTTGAGACTTGTTGTTCTTGAGCTCTTTGTGGATGTGTAACAGGTTCCCAATCTGGTTCTTATCATAAAGTTTGTTAAATTATCAAAATACAAAAAAGGCTTTATTTCAGCTCTGTTTTCTAAAGTAATTTGAGGGAGGGTAAAGAAAATTGAACTTCCAAGAAGGTCTCGAATTAACTAGACCACCAATGCAACTACTCACTACAAAGATATCAGGATTACGCTTCTACAATTCAGTATTAGAACTTTATGCAAGGAAATCAACTACTACTACTACTTACCATGACACTTCAATAATCATTATCTAGTTCCTAGACCAGTCAGCACAGGTGAATTTAAACTTAGTCAATGAGTTCAAAATTTTCTTTCATGCAAACATATAATCGAAAAGAAGTTTCACTAATCCAAGGCCTTTTAGAGTGCATGTAGCACATGCCATGACTGCCTTCTTTTACGTACCTTGGTTATTTGTTGCATATCGCCTAAATTTTTTCCCCTTAATCCACCCTTATCGATTGGGTGTACTTATATTCCATCAATACAGAGACAAAGGAGGGGAGCTAGGCCTGACCTCTGTTACAGCAAAGATTGAATAGTTCAATCTTTCAAAAATTGGACTATGAAGCTGATAATAGAAAACCACCCGTCCGAAACAATGTACATCTAACTAATATGGAAATCAGCCTTATCATATCTGATTCTAAAGCTAGACAATTGCCACTTATCCAACTGAAAAGTGCCTTTAGCATCTCTAGGAATGTTCAAAAAGGCAAAAGATATATTAGAATCTTCCTGAGGATGCATTCTTGGTAATTACATCAGCTACCTGATTAGCTTCTCTAAAATAGTGAGTAGTCACAACTCCAGCTTGGTTTATAATCTGTATTGTGTCATTAAAAATATCCCTCAATTTAGTGTTGCTCATGTTGTGATTTGTGAGCTTGTCTTTAGTGATCAGAGAATCTAATTCCAGAATGAAGTTAGTATATCCATTCTGCCAACCACATTCTGCTCCATATCTAGTTGCAAGTGCCTCGACTTCATTGTTGCTATTGCAGATGACTGGAATAGAGAAAGCCATAATAAAATCACCATCTGCATTCCTCACCATGCCTCATATTCCTGATTTTCCTGTATCTTTGATATAGCTCCCATCAGTATTGATTTTGATCTTTCCATGAGGGGGATTTTCCCATATGACTTTCTTCCAAGTAGTAATTGGAATCAGTCTTTTCGCAGTATCATTGAGTTTGAGTCAAGGCATAGTCAATTTACACTTTGAAAAAGCTAATATTATAGTTGAATTAAGGTTCCAGTGAATTTGACGAACCATCTTACTATACAAAAAATTCTTTTGGTCTCCATATTTACAAGAGAATCTACTCTTCCATAATTCCCAAAAAATACTCCCTCCGTTTCAATTTATGTGAACTAGTTTGACTGACCACGGAGTTTAAGAAAAAATGAAGACTTTTAAAATTTGTGGTCCTAAATAAGTGAAAAAGGAGCCCAGAGTATTTGTGTGGTTATAAAAGCTTCTCATTAAGGGTAGAATGGTAAGTTTAAGCTAAATTGTTACCAAATTTAGAAAGGGGTCATTTTTTTGGAACGGACCAAAAAGGAAATAGGTTCACATAAATTGAAACAGAGGGAGTAAGTAATGGGATACTTCGTAACATCAACTTTTGAACATTGTTCTTGGCTTTAGTCTTCCACCTGTTCCAAAGAAGAGCTTTGACTTGAATATTTTGATGTCTGATGACCATGGGATTTCCAAAGAAATTCCATAGATATTGTATCACGACCCGAAATTCTCACCTTCGGAACTGTGATGGAGCCTAATATTTCACTTAATGGGCAAGCCAACATTAGCTATATTTATTAACCATTTTTAACAATTCCAAATTAAATGGAAACAATAAAACTGAATTGTCTTAAGTAAGGTGATAAACTAATAACGACAAAATCCAAATATAATCTCAGAATTGGTGTCACAAATACATGAGCGTCTAGAATACTATAAATAATAGTCTGAATAAAATAATATAACTGTCTGAATCAAAATAAACAACTAAGGTGATATAGAATGGGACTTTAGGGCTGCGGACGTTATGCAGCTACACCTTAAGTCTCCACAGGTAGCTGGATACGGGAAATCTCACTAAGCGCTGCTGGGACCAACTCTGGTATCTGCACAAGAAGTGCAGAGTGTTGTATGAGTATAACTGACCCCATGTACTATGTAAGGGCAGGTCACTTACATTAACTTGTACACAATAATAATAATAATAATAATAATAATAATAATAATAATAATAATAATAATAATAATAATAATAATAATAATAATAATAATAATAACAGAAAAAACAAGAATGAAAATAAAGCAGTTAACTCATAACAACGAACTCAAAATCCAATTACCAGAGAGCCTAGAATAACAAGTCTTATAAACTCATATCAAATACTGAGGCAAATAGAACAGTCACTAGCAAATACAACTTATACAATCTATTGCGGCGCGCAACCCGGTCCCACCATATCATCATCTATCAATATCATAATCTGTCCTTATTACACATTTCAATTCATTACTTTCCAATTTCCGTTGCAGCGTGCAACCTGCTCTCCAAATAATTTCAATCAACAATAGCAATTCAACAACCAAAATTTACAAGAATTTCTACATCAAGAGAGTAAATGTACGAGGCAATGAAGAATCACATAATAATCAAAGAAACTATAACAATTCGAATGTCTCAACTTTACCAACACATTGATATCCACCAATTAACAACTCATACAAGTGAAACTATGTTATAGATGGCAACAAATTTTACAAAACTATAAGACAAGTAAGACATATGACAATTTAAATATGCAAGTAAAGCAAGTGGAGACAAATAACAAATAAGCATGAAATCATGAAAGGGATGGACAATATAATACAAAGATAACTAAATGACAAGTAACAATTATCGAATGGAAGTCAAATAAGCATGTAGCAATTAAGGCATGAAACAAGATATATTATGAAGTAACAAAGACATGAAAGCATGTAACATAACGGCGCACATACACTCGTCACCTCGCATATACACCATTTCCCACGTAATTCATATAACATATAGATCAAGGGTTCCTAATTCCCTCATATCAAGGTTAGATCCAACACTTACCTCACTCTGCAACTCAAGCAATCAATCAACCATGGCCTTGCCTTTTGAAAAAACCTTCACACCAACCAAATCTAGCAAATTATTGACCAAATAATTCATAATAAGCTTTAGAAACTACCCACAAATGAAAGAGGTTCAATTTAGATCATTTTTGAAAAAGTCAACCATGGGGCCGCTTGATCAAAACTGAGATTCAGACAAAAACCCAATTACCCATTCTCCCCCAATCCTGGTTATATGTTTTGTTTCGAAATCCGACCCCAATTCGAGGTCAAAATCTCAGTTTTAAAAAAATTCCCAATTCTACCCAAATTCCTAATTTTTACCATGAACAATCCTAATTTGATGTTGACATCTCATGAAATGTAATGGGTAATTGAAAAAAAATGGATTAAAGTCACTTACTAATGAATTTGGGAAGAAAAGTCTCTTGGAAAATGTGATCCTAAGTTGTTTGCAATTGCGAAACAATTCCTCGCAATTGTGAGGTTACCCAATCCCAGGCCCTGCTCGCAAATGCGAACACTTGTTTGCAATAACGAGGTTCACAATTGTGAGTCATACCTCGCAAATGCAGATCTACAGCAGAACACCAGCAACAGAGTGCACCAGCTATCCTAGCATTAGCCAAACTCATCCGAGCCCCTCGGATTCGAAACCAAACATGTACATAAGTGTAATAACATCATACGAACTTGCTTGCACAATCAAATCACCAAAATAAAATCTAAATCTATGAATCAATCCTCAAAACGAATGAAATTTAAAAGTGAAATTCAAGAATACTATAATTACATTTAAGCATCTGAATCATGTCAAATCACTTCCGAATTGAACCAAATTTTGCAGACAAGTTTCAATTAGCGATACAGAACTATTACAGGTTTCAACATCAAAATTCGAACCCGATAGCTAAGAAGTCAACTTACGGTCAAACTTAAAAAATTTCAACTTTCAATACTGTTAGTTTTTGGCAATATGAGTCAAAATAAGTTAGGGACTTCCGAATTCAATTTCACACATACGCCCAAGTCCCAAATTACGATACGGACCTACCGAGATTATCAAAATACCGATCCGGATCCTTTTACATAAAATGTAGACCGTAGTCAACTCAAACCATTTTAAGGCAAAAATTGACATTTTCTTCAATTTTTCACATAAAGATTTTCCGAAATAAGACACGGAGTGCACACGCAAATCGATAAACACTATACAGAGCTAATCGAGGTCTCAAAACATAGAAATAGAGGCTGAATCTCAAAATAACCTATCGGGTCATCACATCCTCTACCTCTAAAAATATGTTTGTCCTCAAACTGACATAAAAGAGTACATGGACTAGTGAAAAGGTGTGGGTATCTACTTCGCATATCGGACTCGGAATCCCACATAGCTGCCTCAATCAGCTGACCACTCCACTGCACTCTAATTAAAGGATAACTCTTAAACTTTAACTTTCAACCTACCGGGCTAGAATGGCTACCGGCTCCTCCTCACAACTCAAATCCTTGTCCAATTGGACTGAGCTAAAATCTAATACATGGACAGATCACCGTAGTACTTTCGGAGCATGGACACATGGAGCATCGGATGGACTACTAATAAACTAGATGGCAATGCAAGCTTGTAGGCCACCTCACCCACTCTCTCAAGAATCTCAAAAGATCCGATATACCTAGGAATCAACTTGCCCTTCTTTCCGAACCTCATCACACCCTTCATGGTTGAAACCCGAAGAAAAACCCTATCTCCAACCATGAATGCAAGATCACAAACTCTACGATCGACATAACTCCTCTGCCTAGACTGAGCTGTGCGAAGTCGATCCTGAATCATCTTGACCTTCTCCAAGGCATTTTGAACCAAATCGGTACCCAATAACCAAGCCTCTCTGACTCAAACCACCCAACTGGAAAACGGCACCGCCTCCTATATAGTGCCTTATAGGGAGCCATCTGAATACTTGATTGGTAGCTGTTGTTGTAGGAAAGCACTACAAGTGGCAAGTACTAATCCGAAGAACCCCCAAAATCCATAGCACAGGCACGAAGCATATCCTCTAATATTTGAATGGTGCGCTTGGATTGTCCGTCCGTCTAGGGTGAATGATATGCTCAACTCAACCCGTGTGCCTAACCCATGTTGTACGGCCCTCCAAAAGTGTGATGTGAACTGTGTACCCCGATCAGAAATAATGTAAATCGGAACACCGTGCAGAATAATCTCGCGGATATAGATCTCATCCAACTGCTCCAAAAAATAGGTAACTAATACTAGAATGAAATGCGCTGACTTGGTCAACCTATCCACAATCACCCATACAATGTCAAATTTCTTTTGAGTCCGTGGGAGACCAACAATGAAATCCATGGTAATATGCTCCCACTTTCACTCATGAATCTCAAACCTATGAAGCAAACCACCTGACATCTGATGCTCATACTTTACTTGCTGGAAATTCAAACACTAAGCTATATGTGCAACTATGTCTTTCTTCATCATTCTCCACCAATAATGCTGCCCCAAATCCTGATACATCTTGGCGGCACCTAGATGGATGGAATGCGTGAAATGTGAACCTCCTCAAGAATCAACTCATGAAGCTCATCCACATTGGGCACACAAATCCGACCTTACATCCGCAAAACCACATCATCTCCAATGGTAACCTGCTTGGAATCATCGTGTTGCACTGTGTCCTAAAGGACAAGCAAATAAGGTTCGTCATACTGACGCTCTCTAATGCACTGATACAAAGAAGACCGAGAAACAGTGCAAGCAAGAACCCAACAAGGCTCCGAAACATCTAACCTCACGAACTGGTTGGCCAAGGCCTAAATATCTTATGCTAGCAGTCTCTCACTAACTGGAATATATGCAAGGCTACCCATACTCACAGCCTTTCTACTCAAGGCATAGACTACCACATTGTCCTTCCTGGGATGATACAAAATGGAGATATTATAGTCTTTTAACAGCTCCAAAAACCTCCGCTGCCTCAAATTGAGATCCTTTTGCTTGAACAAATACTGCAGACTCCAATGATCCGTGAATACCTCACATGACATGTCGTAGAGGTAATGCCTCCAAATCTTAAGTGCATGAACAGTTGCTGCCAACTCCAAGTCATGAGCAGGATAATTCTTCTCGTGAACCTTCAACTACCGCGACACATATACAATCACTCTGCCATCCTGCATTAATATT
Organism: Nicotiana tabacum; assembly: GCF_000715075.1. NCBI lineage: Eukaryota > Viridiplantae > Streptophyta > Magnoliopsida > Solanales > Solanaceae > Nicotiana > Nicotiana tabacum. The sequence goes on from NC_134095.1 coordinate 83,394,819, forward strand.
GCACTGAACCCAATACCCAATGCGGCACAATACACCGTGTAGGATCCTGAACCTATGGGCGAAACCAGCACCGAGGTTGTAGTCAAAGAAGTCTTGAGCTTTTGAAAGATCAACTCACTCATCAAATCACTTGAATAGGGCACCTTTCTGGGTCAATCTAGTCAATGGGGCTTCTATGGATAAAAAACCTCTATGAACCGGCAATAATATCCTGCCAAACCCAAGAAACTTTGAATCTCTATAGCTAAAATAGGTCTAGGCCAGTTATGAACTACCTCAATCTTCTTAGGATCCATATTAATGCCTTCGACAGATACAACATGTCCCAAAAGGCAACCGAATCGAACGACAACTCACACTTTAAAATCTTGGCGTATAATTGAGTATCTCTCAGGGTCTGAAGTACAACCCGAAGATGTTGCTCATACTCCTCTCGACTGCGGGAGTAGATCAAGATATCATCATTGAATACGATCATAAATGAATCCAAATAGGGCTTAAATACCTAGTTCATCAAATCCATAAATGATGTTGGGGCATTGGTTAACCCAAATGACATTACTAGGAACTCATAATGCCGGTACCGAGTCCAAAAAGTTGTCTTAAGGACATTCGATACCCTAGTCTTCAACTGATGGTATCTAGATCTAAAATCAATCTTCAAAAACACTTTGGCACCCTAAAGCTGATCAAATAAGTCATTAATCCTCAGTAACGGATACTTGTTCTTGATAGTGACTTTGTTCAAATGCCGATTGTCTATACACATCCTCATCGAACCATCATTCTTCTTCACGAACAACACTAGTGCACCCCAGGTCGAGACACTAGGTCTATTGAATCCCTTATCAAGCAAATCTAAAAATTGCTCCTTAAGTTCCTTCAACTTAGGCGGTGCCATACGGTATGGTAGAATAGAAATGGGCTAAGTGCCCGGAACCAAATCAATACAGAAGACAATATCCTTGTTGGGTGGCATCCCTGATAGATCTGCAGGAAACACCTTACGAAACTCACGCAGAATTGGTACTGAATCCATGGAAGAAACTTCTGCACTAGAATCATGAATATAAGCCAAATAAGATAGACAACCTTTCTCAACTATACACCGATCCATCACATAAGAAATAACCCTGCTGGTAGAATAGCTAGGAGTCCCTCTCCACTCTAATCGAGGAAACCACTGCATGGCTAAGGTCTTCGTCTTGCCGTGATAGTCCAATATAGCATGATAAGGTGACAACCAATCCATGCCTAAAGTAACATTAAAGTATACCATATCAAGAAGTATGAGATCTACAGTAGTCTCAAGACTCCCAATAGTAATCACACACGAGAGATAAACACGGTCTAAAAAAATAAAATCTCCCACAAACGTGGACACATACACAGGAGCACTAAAAGAATCATGAGGCACAACCAGATATGAAGCAAAATAGGATGACACATAGGAATAAGTAGAGCCCAGATCAAATAGAACTGAAGCATCTCTATGGAAAACTAGAAAAATCCTGTGATAACGGCATCAAATGACTCTGCCTCAGGTCTAGTTAGGAATGTATAAAAATGGGTCCAGGCCCCTCTACTCTGACCTCCGCCTCTCGGACGGTAACTAGCTGGTTGGTCTCCACCTCTAACGTCCTGGCCTCACCTCAACCTTTGGCTGCATGACCCCCACCTCTAGCTGGTTGAGCGGGCGGTGAAGCAACCGGTGCCGGAACTATGGCACGATAACTCTATTGTGTCATGCTGATCGACAATCTAGGGCAATACCTCCTGATGTGACTTGTACTCCCACACTCAAAACATCATCTCGACTACTGTGGTTGCTGAGATGAGACTGACCTAGACGGACCGGATAACCACTGTGGTAGATCTGGATCAGAGGTATACTAATAGGAGTTGATGGTGCACTATAGGCTAGCTGCTCAAGATGAGATATGTAAGGACCACGACTACCCGAAGCACCATTGGATGCCTAAAGCACTAACTACAATAGCCTAGGAGGATGGCCTCTACCAAAACTATAATTGCCTCCAAATAAGGCACCACTGAAATGACTATGCCTTTTATCAGACACCGGCCCCCTATCCTGACCACGAACCATCTCGATCCATCTAGCAATCTCTATGATCCTCTGAAAAGAAATTTCATCTCCAGTCTCCTTGGCCATCTGTATCCTGATACTAAAAGTGAGTCCATCAATGAATTTCCTCACTCTTTTCCTCTTAGTAGGGAGCAAGATAATGACATGGCGAGCTAGGTCTACAAATTGAGTCTCATATTGGGTGACAGTCATGCCAACCTACTTAAGGCACTCAAACTGCCTACGATACGCTTCTCTCGGAGTAAAAGGAATAAACTTCTTCAGAAATAGTTGTGAAAACTGATCCCACACAAAGGTGAACTAGTTGGTCTGGTAAACACATAATCTCTCGACCATCTCTTTGTAGAATCGGTGATCTAAAACAAAGTAGACCCCATTGGTCTCAACAATACCAATGTTGCGGAACACCTCGTGGCAACGGTCCAAGTAATCCTTTGGGTCATCAGAAGGTGCACCACTGAAATGAATGGGAAAGAACTTGGTAAACTCATCTAGCCTCATCAAGGCCTTAGAAGACATAGCAGACCTTTCCCTGGCCTCTACCGTAACAACCTGCTGAACTATCCCAACTGGCTGGGCTATTGTAGTCTGATATATGGGAGTCATCTGCTCCGGAGTGTAAGTAGTGGGAGTCTCTGCTCCTCCGCCCCCCTGAGAAATGGTTGGTGCCACCAAAAATGCACCGGTCTGGGCCACACTTTCCATCAGGCCGACCAAGCGGACTAGAGCGTCCTGAATCACTAGAGTGGGTATGAATCCCTTTGGGACCTGAGTTGGTCCAACTAGTACGGTCTGAGCTGGGATATCCTCCTCATGATCAATCTGAGGCTCCACTATGGGTGCTGCTACTCGATCTCTAGGCTGAGCTCTTCCTTTGCCTCGGCCTCTAGCTTGACCTCGGCGTCGACCTTTGTCCCAAGTAGTAGCTGCAACAAGGAGCTCCAGCTCCTACCCGACATTAGATGTTGTGCGTGTTCCCACCATCTGCGAGAGAGAAAGAATGGAATGATTCAAACATCAATGTTAGAACAAAATCACACGACAGGGAAAGAACGAAGTGAAATTTTTCCTAAAACTCCATAGCCTCTAGAAGATAAGTACAGATATCTCCGTACCGATCCTCCAGACTCTACTAAGCTTGCTCATGACTCGTGAGACCTACACAACCTAGTTCTCTGATACCAATTTGTCACGACCCGGAATCCCAACCTCGGGGTCATGATGGCGTCTCACATCTACTTGCTAGGCAAGCCAACGTGAAAGTGAAAAATTAATTGATTTAACAATTGAAAATAAAATAATAACAATGATAATGATACAAGTCTAAAGTAAAGTAAAATAATACCGAACAACTAAGTCTAAACATAACCCATAACCTGGAGTCACGAGTGCATGAACATCTAGAGTGCTACCAATATGGTCTGAACAAAATACATTGTTTTGAAACTCATTAAAACAGTAAAGATAGAGGGGAAGGGGACTTCAGGGCTGCGGATGCCATGCAGCTATACCTCAAGTCTCCGACGGCGATTGAATCCGACCAAAATCTACTGAGCACTGCTAGGACCAACTCCGGTATATGCACAAGAAGTGCATAGTATAGTATGAATATAACTGATCTCATGTACTCTGTAAGTGCCGAGCCTAACCTCGACGAAGTAGTGATGAGGCTAAAGCGGACCACTTACAATCTTGTACGCAGTAATAATGATAATTACAGGAAAAAGAAATAGAAAGTGGAAGTAAAGCAATTAACTCATGAAAATAAACTCAAACCTCATTATCAGAAAGACCAGATTAACACGTCTCATAATCTCATATAAAAATGCTGAGAACTCAACAATAACAACAAGTACAACATATACAAACTGTTGCAGCACGCAACCCGATCCCACCATATCATCATTTATCAATGTCATGTACCACATATACAATCTGTTGCGGTGCGCAACCCGATCCCACCATATCATCATTTATCAATGTCAAAATCCATCCTTATTCCACTATTTCAACTCATTACCTTTCAATTTCGGTTGCGGCGTGAACCCGCTCCACAAATAATTTCAATTAACATAAACAATCTGATAGCCCAATCTACAAGAATTTCTATATCAAGAGATTAAAAGTACAAGGCAATAAAGGACCACATAACAATCAAAGAATCTCTAACAAATTCAAAGTTTCAACCTTACAGGTTTATCAGTATCTAACAAACTAAACAAACTCATGCAAATGAAACTACATCATAGAATGCAACAAATATCACAAAAACAATAGGACAAGTAAAACATGTGACAATTAAAGTGTGCAAGTAAAATAATTGAAGGCAAGTAGCAAATAAGCATGGAGTCATGACAGGGACAAACAATTTAGTACGAGAATAATTAAATGACAAATAACAATTATCGCATAGAAGTCAAATAAAGCATGTAATAATTACAGCATGGAACCGGATAATTCATGAAATAACGAGAAACATAAAAAACAGATATCTTGACGGCGTATATAAACTCGTCACCTCACATATACGCCATTTTCTCACATAATCCACACAACACATAGTTCACAGACCCACCGAGATCGTCAAAATACCAACCCCTGTCTATTTACAAAAAATATTGACCGTAAAAAACTCAAACTATTTTTAAGGCTAAAATTCATATTTTATTTAGATTTTCTCATAAAAATTTTCCGGAATAAGATATGGGTTGCGCACGCAAATCAATAAATTCTAAAACGGAGCTAATTAAGGTCACGAAACACGGAACTAAAGACTAAAGCTCATAATGACCTATCGGGTCATCACAAGCCACAACGTCAATGAAAATGAATATCCAAGCTTCCAAAGCACATAGAAGAGGCAGAGTAACTATGTTCATCACTATTGTCATGGAAAGAAAGATTGTCGTCTCCCAACATGCACCTAAAGCTCTGAATCATCAGGATATGTTGCCTCTGTCCAATCACAAGGGCCAGAAAGCAGAGAATAACATCCTACGTGGAGGATGCTAAATGCCATAGTAGCAGCATCACTTTGTTGCCTTAGGTAGAAACAAAGGATTATTCATTCTAGGGTGGAAGACAACGAACAAAACAACCTAAAATATTGGAAGAAAGTGAAATCTAAGTTAGGTGTATTATTTTCATTTTAAAAAATAAATTACTTAGGCAAAGAAAGAAGGAAAAATTGACAGAAAAGAAAGTAATAGAAGTATGCCTACGCATGCAAAAGCTAAAGTTCTTCGTCGCTCAACGACGTCAATCCAGCGACTCCAACTTGAATTGTACCGGCAACGAACGAAGCGATAAAGGAGGCATGATACGTGTACCCAAGAGATTCGAGAAATAAAGGCCCGAAAAAGACATGGAGTGTAAACCTAAGATCCGCTGGAAAATTGCGCCACTACATTAATCACCTTAACTGGTGAGTGTAGAAGCTTCTTCCCGGGCTCCCTGTCCTCATTTTCTAGTAGGAGATCTAATTGTTGGAGTTCTGCTTCTGCTCCAGATCTTCTTATCCTCCTAAGGGCTACTTTTGCCTACTCTATCCGCCCTTGCTTATTGAGGAACTGTGGTGTCTCATTAAGCAGAATAGCTAGTAGAAGAACTGGAGAAGCCAAAAGGCCATACTCGGGAACACTCCAACACCATCCATTTAAGAAATTGCGTGATGCTGCTGGGTTTACTCCTTTCGCTACATCGTTTCCACATATAAGCCTGTAATTGAAAGCAAATAACATGAAGTCTCGGGTATATCTTAAATTCATTTCGTGGCATATGATGGGTATTACCTGCACCGTTATAAATTTTGTTAGTACAACACATTTTTGCATTTGGACAAAATAAGTACATACCTGATACAGGAACCCCACGCCTCGGGTAATAGCTAAGCCGATAAATTCTAGTATATCATCGGGAAACCAGCATGCCAGTATGCTTCCTACTATGACAAGCACTGATCCGGCAAGAACGAAAGGCTTGCGGCCCCAAGAGCGTGTCAATCTATATGAAGTCCATATATAGAAAGAAGGGCTGAGCGGGGCACAACGTTCGCAATAATAAGAAGCCAGATACTAAGAAAAGCACAGGATATATCTGTATTGGCTTTTACTTTTCTCGTGAAGCCTTTTTGAAAGCTTTAGGAGAAAACTCTTCATACCAATAACACCACCTGAAAAAAAAAAAAAGACAAAGGTGGTTACGGATCCTTTTCAGCGCATTATTTACTCAACATACGTTCATGAGCATTAGCTTCATTATCCGTCCAGCATATTTTAAGTTTGCAGTTTTTCATTTATAAAAGATCATAAACAAATCTTCACTATCAGTCTAAGGGAAACCACTTATATACTCTTAGTCACCTTGTATACATGATCATTTCGCACTAGAAGGTTATTCAACAACCAGGGGCGGCTCTAAAGGCTAGGTCACTTAGGCCATTGCCTTAGGCCCCCAAAATTTGAAGGCCCCAATTTACCTTAAACTTTTATTATTATATATTATATAATTTATATAAATAATTATTATAAAGAAAAGTGTTACATTATTTTTTTTGTTATTTGATTAAGGTTATTTATATCAATAAGTTCATAAGTTATGATAATTTTCTAACTTATTAATTAGTATATTTGCTTCACTCTTCAATTTTAATTTTATCTTTTTATATAGGAATTAAGTTATATATATATTGACAACATAATGAATTTCTTTTACAATCTTCTCTGAAACTACATGAATACAAAAGCATTCATACACCAGTTTTCTTTTAGTGTAATTCAATATATTATAGGAGTATTAGGTTATTTACAATTTATTTTAGATATTTACCAATAAGTGTGAATGAACTGCAATTATCGTTTAAATTGATCAAAAGGAGTAAATATTTTTGACACCGTCAATGCTCAAAATTTAAGTTATTACGTATTGCATTTTTTTTTCTTGATTGTGATGATAGCCAAATTAAAATTTTCACTTTGAGTTCTGGACCTCAACATCTGATAATCCACCACATTATTCTTTGTGCTCTTGTTCCTTTTTTTTTTTTTTTTAAATTCACTATTTTTCGTCTAAATGATTAATTTATTGTTTTTAAAGCAAATTTTGTTGTTAGTGTAAAAATTTATAAAATAAACTTAAAGGTCTCTCAATATGGTTTCGCCTTAGGCCACAAGATTCGCAGAGATAGCCCCTGCTATCACTGTCTTCCACCCAGGGGCCCACCCTTTCAAGTTACTAATAGCCTGTTTGGCCAAGCTTCTCAAGACAAAAAAAAAGTGTTTTTTTTCCAAAAGCACTTTTTCCCCTAATTTGAGGTGTTTGGCCAAGCTTATTTGGGAAAAAAAGTGCTTTTGGGAAGAAGCAGAAGTAGTTTCAGAGAAGTAGAAAAAAGTAGCTTCTTTCCAAAAGCAAAAGCAAAAACAATTTTGGCTTTTCTTCTTACCTAAAATACCCTTAACAAAATATAGTATATACCAAAATAACCCTTAAACCTAATACTTAAGATATTAATTTATAAATATTTCTTCTTATTTTTAGGAAACTTTCTAATATATAGTGTCTTTAGGGGTGAATGCTTTTATATTTGTTGAAGGAATTTTAATATATTTAACTTATATTAAAAGAATTAAGTACTTTTTAATTTTATTTTCATATTTTACTTAAATAAAATGAATTTTTTTTAATTATTGCATGTAATAACAAAATTTTGATATTATTTATTTACTTATAATATTAATTATTAAGTAAATCTATTCATGTCCTTATTCGTAATTTGACACTTAAAAGCACTTTCTAAAAAGCTTGGCCAAACACAAATTATTTCTCAAAATGGGTTTTTCAGACTGATTAGTCAAACTCAAATTGATTCTCTCCAAAAGTACTTTTTTCAAAAGCACTTCTCAAAATAAGTTGATTTCTCCAGCTTGGCAGCTTGGCCAAACAGGCTATAAAGCTCTGCTTGTCAATTATTAGAGAACGTAAAGGTAGTTAATTAAAGTCAAGTTTACTGCAAGTAGCAAAGAGCACTAAACAAGGCCATAACGGAACAAAAAGTCGGATGAGTTTGGGAATTAGCTACGTTGATGCTTTTAGAAAACCATCAACTGTTCTGTCAAGCCTACTGAATTTCTTAAGTTAGGATGCTGATGATAAGAAGGGAAAATGCCATAAACTGTTCTTTATAGCTTCTCATGTTCTTGCCAGGACTAGTCTCTGGAGGTGTCTTTTTTTTTTGGATTAAATGAATGATGTGAAGTTCATATTTTAGCTAAGTTTTGTAGCTGAAATTGTCAAGATTTTAGATGTCTATTGTCATTGTTAGTTGGAGATTTTGATCAGGGAATCAAACTTTCTTTGCAGAACTACTGAATAAACACTTTTCTATCGTGGTCAATTCGTTAAAAATACTTAAAATTGTCGGACGATGGATCCTAACAGTTTTGTGCTTCACCAGGATAATGGTAGATGAGTTTGGAGTTGGAATTATTGAAAAAAGAAATGACAATTAGAGGCTGAGTGTGGCTGTAATTTTTGGAATTTGGGTGTTAGGGGTTAAGTGGTTTCTGTTTGTGTTCTTACATATTAAATATGATGCAGCATCTTCAAGCTACAAATATGAGTAATAAAAGAACAAGATGAAGTAAAAAAATGATTATGTTTAATGACAATGAACTGAATATATACACAAAGCCAGTAACAGAGTTTTTGAGATAGTACTCCTCCTATAGTGGAAGCAAACTAGAAATCGGGAACTAAAACAACAAACTTCTACAATACTGGAAATAGGATAAAATTCAAAATATAAGTTACAGTAAAATATAGTCAAGAACAGTAAACACTATTATGTGCTAATAATATGTTGGATTATTTGCCTGTAGGTTCATTTTCTATCCCAATAAAACGCTGTGAGATACTCATATTTTGAATTGAGTTTTAATATAACATGAATTGTCTAATCTCTTTGGTGCTTGAACTGCTATTCATTCTACGCAGTAGTTTAGTAATTTTGGAAATAAAAACTAAAATTAGTGCAACAACTCTCTTGGCATGAGTATTACTTTTATATTTAGTTGGAATGGTGTTAGTTCTGTGGCATGTTTACAGAATTCCTTTCTTTTCTTTTTTCCTTGTGACTGTCTTAAGTTGAATTTTATTGGTTATTAAGAGTTTTTGATCATTATTGTTATTGTCCCTTATGATTGAGGGTAGGTTTATTTTAGCCCCTCAAATATAATACTGAGCATATTTAGTCCCTTAAGTATGCTAAAGTGGAGCACCTTTAGTCTAACTGACAGAAGGTGTTCAAAAACTAACGATGTTAACCAACTCTGATTTATGAAGTAAATCTTTTGCTCTGAAGTAAAACGTTTCTTCTCATTTTATTGGATAATGCAAATTATCACTTTAATTCCTCATTTTTAGATAATGTCTTCTAAAATTTTAACATTGAAAATATCCCCTTCCGTACCAGTTTTCAATGAGAAAATGACATTGTATAGTCGTTGTAAAAATATTAGCCGAAAAATATACTCCCTCCGTTTTAATTTATGTGAACCTATTTCCTTTTTAGTCCGTACCAAAAAGAATGACTCATTTCCTTATTTGGAAACAATTTACATTTACACAATGATTTATAGCCACACAAAATATATGTGGCTCATTTTACACCACAAGATCAAAAGTTTTCTCTCTTTTCTTAAACTCCGTGCCCAGTCAAATGGATTCACATAAATTGAAACGGAGGGAGTATAAAATTTGTATATTATTTTGTATGTTATTATACAAAAATTATCTAAATTTTATATACTTTTTCGGCTACCAAATATAAATAGTTTCTGGCGTAGGCTAAAAGTGATAATACAATCTCCCTATTTACCCGGTTCATTGCAACTGACTTCTCTCATTTAATTTTTTTGGCTCAAGGGCAAAATTGTCGCTCCGTTTTTGACGGATAAATTCGTAAATTAACTTTTGACTCAAAGTCTTTCCACTTTTAGTATAAATAATAATATCGTTTTTGTATTTTGACATTAGTGCGTTGTTGGAGAAGTTATCTTGAGATAATGCATCCATTCTTGGGATTGCTTATTGTTGCCATGAAATTATAGTTTCCTATGATGGATGAGCAGCGGTAAGGGGCAACAGATTGAACAGCGTTATTAATTAATTTGCAGTACCAAAACTGAATATCTGGAAATTAGAGTATGCATTATATTTTGCACAATTTCAAACCATTGGAATAATAGCCTTTAATTGGATGAGGAGACAAGTTATCGAATAAATAAATAACTTATAGTAATAAGTATCAAGAACTTAAATTAGGTTTAAACAGAGAAAAAGGAAAAAAGTAATGAAACAAAAATCCATGCCTTACGCAACTGGAAAGAGAGCTTGCTTTTTGTTAGCTCTTTTCTTTGTACAGTAATATTGCAGTTAATTAGGGTAAATTTCACAAATAGTCATATAATTATGACATTTTTTCACTAAAGTCATATAACTTTGTTTTCTCACATAAAAGTCATAAAACTTTCACTACTTTACTCAAAAAGTCATAGTTAACCGGCAAAGACAATTCTCCGATAATTTTTTCATATTTTACCATTTTTTTATTTTAAATTCAATCTAATAAATAAAAATCATAAGATTTAGAAGTATATTTACTACTAGGTTTAGAAGTATATTTTGTTATTCATAAAATTTAATTCGTAAATACTTCAGTAAGAACTTCACTGATAATTTATATTTTTAGCTAGAAAATTTGATTCAATAAAAGTCTTTCTATCATATCTTTTAAATATAAATTTTATATTAGAAAAAGTTATAAATTTAATCAGTTTCATAACATTTAGGCTTTTGAAGTCACTTAACATCTTCCCTCATTGAGTTAAATAAATAAAATTAACAATGATAAATTTTAGAAATTTATACTTTTTACTTTTACGTACTTCTATTTATGAGTCTCATACAATTTTTAATGTAAAAAATATAAGATTTATAAAGAAAATTTACTTATTCGGACGAGGTACACGCGCAAAGTATGCTAAATAGCGTCCACCTTTTTTTACCCTTTATAAAAGGATTACATACTAGACAAGGTTATTATTTAATTATATTTATAATATTTAGGATATAAAATCAACTAAAATTTTGATTATTAAATTTTTCCTTAATTATTTGAATTATATTAGAAGTCCTAATATACTCTGTGGCGAAACTAATATTCTCTCCTTTTGTCCTTTTATTATGTTGAGCCGATGGTCTTTCGAAAACAGCCTCTCTAGTCTTTTTATAATTAAATATCTAACTGTGAACCCAGTTATTATTGCATATAAATTTGAAATTACGGTAGGAACTCATAAGAATCAAATCCCGGATCCGCCTCTGAATAAAGTGTATGCCTTTGCTATTGGAGGTAAAATTTCCTATTTTAATTGAGTCATAATTTATTAGATTGAATTTAAAAAAATTAAAAAATGGTAAAATACAAAAAAAAAAATACTGGAGAATCGTCTTTGCCGGTTAACTATGACTTTTTGAGTAAAGTAGTGAAAGTTTTATAACTTTTGTGTGAGAAAAATAAAGTTATATGACTTTAGTGAAAAAGTGTCATAGTTATATGACCATTTGTGAAATTTAATAACTAATTGTGTTGTGTTGCCTTTCTCTGAAACAAAGCTTGTCTGCAATCAACTCATTTTTCTTGCCAAAATAGAACCAAAATGCTTCTTCTGCCTGTTGAATTTTCAAACTATATTGGCATTCATTCACATAGATCACCTATAAGAATAAAAAGGTATGAACCAAAAATATCTGCTTGCAAACCGAAAACACATGAGTACATTGTATTTTCTTGCAAACAAAGCATAAAAACATATATCTATATATCCTCCTGCAATTTCACAACCACTTGTCAATGTATTTTCTTGTAGATATTGTTCAATTAAGAAATATTATATGAAAAAGAAAATATAACCACATGCTTTTAACCCGAAAAGCAACAGAGTATAAGCATTAGTCACGTACACGAGTTTCCTGCGTACTAGCTAAATCACAAAGAAAAGAATAAATCCAAACAGACAGCTCACAGGTAACTGTGACTAAAAATAAAGCATTCATTTGAAGAAATTTTAACTATAGAGGATTTTAAGTTCTCACCAAGCTTAGAAACACTTCTTGTGGACAATTGACGGACCAAATTCATCATACTCGCCCTTCGTTATCAACGACTGCATGGGACGTAGATGTTAGCTGCTAAATCCCTTGAGCTTAAAAGAGATAACCAGAAGACTTTGACTGTTAGAACCAATTATTTGGGACTGCAATGTAGTTGTTGATCAGTAAAATAAAGCAAAGAGAAACTAACATTTTTGAAAGAACTGATAGAAGCTAGAACTGATCCAACTATCCAAGCGCTGTATATCCTCTCAGGTGGTGCAATCACATTTGTCTTCATGCTGCTTGGAGCAGGAGCAGTTATTTCCTTGCTCATACGTTCTGCTATACCAGGAAACATAGTTGAACCACCACTAAGCACAATGTTTGAAAATAAATCTTTCCTAATATCAATATCGCATCTCATGATTGAATTGTAGATTTTTTCATGAATGCCTGTCGCTTCCATTCCAACGAATGATGGTTGGAAGAGGACTTCAGGGCAACGGAATCTCGCTGCACCAATATTAATGACTTGTCTATCAGGAAGCTCGTAGCCCTTCTCAACTGATTTTGAGCAATTTTTTGCCTTTTCAATCACCTGTTCAAAATCCAGTGCAACATAAGCAATCGTCTTCTTCATATGAGAAATATCAGTGAAACCACTCTCCGAGAGAATCTTCCTGAGATAATCTGTAAGATGACGGCCACCAAGATTTAACCGCGAGATAGCATGCGGAAGTGCATGTCCCTCAAGGTTGGAACAGCTTGTCTAATACTAGTTCCAGAGTTAAGCACAATACCTTGTCAAAGAACAACAAATAAATTAGTGACTGACTAAGACAGTAGTGAACCAGCATATGCTGGTATTACATCTGCTGCTTACCAGTAACACGACCATTACCATATAGAGAAAGAAGAGCCTGGATTGCGACATACATGGCTGGCACATTGAATGTCTCAAACATGATTTGAGTCATTTTCTCTCGGTTAACCTTGGGGTTACGTGGTGTCTCAGTCAGAAGAACGGGATGCTCCTCAGGAGCAACACAGAGCTCATTGTAAAATGTATGGTGCCAGATTTGTTCCATATCATCCCAGTTGTTTACTATACCAGATTCAATCGGATATTTTAGAGTCAGAATACCTCTTTTAGACCGAGCTTCATCACCAACATAGGCATATTTTTGTCCCATTCCAACCATGACGCCAGTGTGACGAGGACGACCAACTATAGTTTCGAAAATAGCCCTTGGACAATCATCCCCACCAAAGCCGCCTAAAGAAACAAACAACACACTTATGATTCATTAGTAGGTCACATAGGGGGCAGTACAGTAAACACCATGCATGGAGCTGAAACTGCAAGCGGTTTGTGATGATGTCCATCTCATTGAAGAAGTATTAGGCATGTGCCTAATAAGAGTTTTCTTTGGTTTGGTAGCCAACCTTGTTGACTTGGTTTGGTTGGTAGCCAACCTTGTTGAATTTCTTTGGTTTGGTAGCCAACTTTGTTGAATTGTGAAAAATGTGTGTAAATTGTCAAATATTGTAGGCTTTAGAGGGTGAAGCTTTGGCTATAAAAGGAGAGCTTCAACTCTCATTTCTTCACACCAACAAAGAGAGAAAGAAAGAGTGAGGTTTCACAGACAAGGTATAAGAAAATAGTCTGTGAGGAAAATAGAGAGTGAGCGATATTGTAGTGAGGTGGGAATATCAAAAGAGGGTTATTTCTTTTGAGTGTTGTAGTGGTCTTTGGAGTATTTACCTCCGACCTACAAAGTGTAAAATTCCTTACTATAGTGATATCAGTTGCTCCTCTCGGGGTCGTGGTTTTTTTTCCCTTATTCAGAAGGGTTTTCCACGTAAAAATCTTGGTGTCATTGTTACTCTTTTATTCTTGTTAATTACCGTATCTCGGTGCTACATTATTATTCCGCTTTATTACCGTGAATATTATTTTGGTAAGGGGTTTATTCCCAACAACTGGTATCAGAGCACAGGTTCTGCTCGTTCACTGAAATACTATTCACTGTCGGTAGTACTATACTTGGTGAAAAATAAAAATGTCCGGAGTAAAGTACGAGGTAGCAAAATTCAATGGAGATAACGGTTTCTCAACATGGCAAAGAAGGATGAGAGATCTGCTCATCCAACAAGGATTACACAAGGTTCTAGATGTTGATTCCAAAAAGCCTGATACCATGAAAGCTGAGGATTGGGCTGACTTGGATGAAAGAGCTGCTAGTGCAATCAGGTTGCACTTATCAGATGATGTGGTAAATAACATCATTGATGAAGACACTGCACGTGGAATTTGGACAAGGTTGGAAAGCCTATACATGTCCAAAACGCTGACAAATAAATTGTACCTGAAGAAGCAGTTATACGCCCTACACATGAGTGAAGGTACGAATTTTTTGTCACATTTAAATGTGTTTAACGGACTAATCACACAGCTTGCCAACCTCGGAGTGAAAATCGAGGAAGAAGATAAAGCCATCTTGCTATTGAACTCGTTGCCATCTTCGTACGATAACTTGGCAACAACCATCTTGCATGGTAAGACTACTATTGAGTTGAAAGATGTCACATCGGCTCTTCTACTCAATGAGAAGATGAGAAAGAAGCCTGAAAATCAAGGACAGGCTCTCATCACAGAAGGTAGAGGCAGGAGTTATCAAAGGAGTTCGAACAACTATGGTAGATCCGGAGCTCGTGGGAAGTCAAAGAACCGATCCAAATCAAGAGTCAGAAATTGCTACAACTGTAATCAACCAGGTCACTTCAAAAGAGATTGCCCAAATCCAAGGAAGGGCAAAGGTGAAACCAGTGGCCAGAAGAATGACGACAACACAGCCGCCATGGTGCAAAATAATGATAATGTTGTCCTCTTTATAAATGAGGAAGAGGAATGCATGCACCTGTCAGGTTCAGAGTCGGAATGGGTGGTTGACACAGCGGCATCTCACCATGCCACACCGGTAAGAGATCTTTTTTGCAGATATGTAGCAGGTGATTTCGGCACAGTGAAAATGGGTAACACAAGTTACTCAAAGATTGCGGGGATTGGTGACATTTGTATCAAGACAAATGTCGGATGCACATTGGTTCTAAAGGATGTGCGGCATGTACCTGATTTACGGATGAACTTGATCTCTGGAATTGCTTTAGACCGAGATGGATACGAGAGTTATTTTGCAAATCAAAAGTGGAGACTCACTAAGGGATCATTGGTGATTGCAAAGGGAGTTGCTCGTGGCACGTTGTACAGGACAAATGCAGAAATATGCCAAGGTGAATTGAACGCGGCACAGGATGAGATTTCTGTAGATTTATGGCACAAAAGAATGGGTCATATGAGCGAGAAAGGATTGCAGATTCTTGCCAAGAAATCACTCATTTCTTATGCCAAAGGTACAACTGTAAAACCTTGTGACTACTGTTTATTTGGTAAGCAGCATAGAGTCTCATTTCAGACATCGTCTGAAAGAAAATTGAATATACTTGATTTAGTATATTCTGATGTTTGCGGCCCAATGGAAATTGAATCAATGGGCGGTAACAAATATTTTGTTACTTTTATTGATGATGCTTCACGAAAATTATGGGTTTATATTTTGAAAACCAAAGATCAGGTGTTTCAAGTTTTCCAGAAGTTTCATGCTCTAGTAGAAAGGGAGACGGGTCGAAAGCTAAAGCGTCTCCGAAGTGACAATGGAGGTGAGTACACTTCAGGGGAATTTGAAGAGTATTGTTCAAGTCATGGGATCAGACATGAAAAGACAGTTCCTGGAACCCCACAGCACAATGGCGTAGCCGAGAGGATGAACCGCACCATTGTGGAGAAGGTGAGAAGCATGCTCAGAATGGCTAAACTGCCTAAGTCATTCTGGGGTGAAGCAGTTCAGACAGCCTGTTACCTGATCAATAGGAGTCCATCAGTTCCGTTGGCGTTTGAAATCCCAGAGAGAGTTTGGACCAACAAGGAGGTGTCCTACTCGCATCTGAAAGTGTTCGGTTGCAGAGCTTTTGCACATGTACCAAAAGAGCAGAGAACAAAGCTGGATGATAAATCTGTTCCCTGCATATTTATCGGATATGGAGATGAAGAGTTCGGGTACAGACTGTGGGATCCTGTAAAGAAGAAGGTCATCAGAAGTAGAGATGTAGTCTTCCGAGAAAGTGAAGTTGGAACTGCTGCTGATATGTCAGAAAAGGCGAAGAATGGTATAATTCCTAACTTTGTTACTATTCCTTCTACTTCTAACAATCCCACAAGTGCAGAAAGTACGACCGACGAGGTTGCCGAGCAGGGGGAGCAACCTGGTGAGGTTATTGAGCAGGGGGAGCAACTTGATGAAGGTGTCGAGGAAGTGGAGCACCCCACTCAGGGAGAAGAACAACCTCAACCTCTGAGGAGATCAGAGAGGCCAAGGGTAGAGTCATGCAGGTATCCTTCCACAGAGTATGTCCTCATCAGTGATGAGGGGGAGCCAGAAAGTCTTAAGGAGGTGTTGTCCCATCCAGAAAAGAACCAGTGGATGAAAGCTATGCAAGAAGAGATGGAATCTCTACAGAAAAATGGCACATACAAGCTGGTTGAACTTCCAAAGGGTAAAAGATCACTCAAATGCAAATGGATCTTTAAACTCAAGAAAGATGGAAATGGCAAGCTGGTCAGATACAAAGCTCGATTGGTGGTTAAAGGCTTCGAACAAAAGAAAGGTATTGATTTTGACGAAATTTTCTCACCTGTTGTCAAAATGACTTCTATTCGAACAATTTTGAGCTTAGCAGCTAGCCTAGATCTTGAAGTGGAGCAGTTGGATGTGAAAACTGCATTTCTTCATGGAGATTTGGAAGAGGAGATTTATATGGAGCAGCCAGAAGGATTTGAAGTAGCTGGAAAGAAACACATGGTGTGCAAATTGAATAAGAGTCTTTATGGATTGAAGCAGGCACCAAGGCAGTGGTACATGAAGTTTGATTCATTCATGAAAAGTCAAACATACCTAAAGACCTATTCTGATCCATGTGTATACTTCAAAAGATTTTCTGAGAATAACTTTATTATATTGTTGTTGTATGTGGATGACATGTTAATTGTAGGAAAAGACAAGGGGTTGATAGCAAAGTTGAAAGGAGATCTGTCCAAGTCATTTGATATGAAGGACTTGGGCCCAGCACAACAAATTCTAGGGATGAAGATAGTTCGAGAGAGAACAAGTAGAAAGTTGTGGCTATCTCAGGAGAAGTACATTGAACGTGTACTAGAACGCTTCAACATGAAGAATGCTAAGCCAGTCAGCACACCTCTTGCTGGTCATCTAAAGTTGAGTAAGAAGATTTGTCCTACAACAGTGGAGGAGAAAGGGAACATGGCTAAAGTTCCTTATGCTTCAGCAGTCGGAAGCTTGATGTATGCAATGGTATGTACTAGACCTGATATTGCTCACGCAGTTGGTGTTGTCAGCAGGTTTCTTGAAAATCCTGGAAAGGAACATTGGGAAGCAGTCAAGTGGATACTCAGGTACCTGAGAGGTACCACGGGAGATTGTTTGTGCTTTGGAGGATCTGATCCAATCTTGAAGGGCTATACAGATGCTGATATGGCAGGTGACATTGACAACAGAAAATCTACTACTGGATATTTATTTACATTTTCAGGGGGAGCTATATCATGGCAGTCTAAGTTGCAGAAGTGCGTTGCACTTTCAACAACTGAAGCAGAGTACATTGCCGCTACAGAAACTGGCAAGGAGATGATATGGCTCAAGCGATTCCTTCAAGAGCTTGGATTGCATCAGAAGGAGTATGTCGTCTATTGTGACAGTCAAAGTGCAATAGACCTTAGCAAGAACTCTATGTACCATGCAAGGACCAAACACATTGATGTGAGATATCATTGGATTCGAGAAATGGTAGATGATGAATCTCTAAAAGTCTTGAAGATTTCTACAAGTGAGAATCCCGCAGATATGCTGACCAAGGTGGTACCAAGGAACAAGTTCGAGCTATGCAAAGAACTTGTCGGCATGCATTCAAACTAGAAGACAGTGCTACCTCCTCTGGATGAATGAGACTGGAGGGGAGATTGATGATGTCCATCTCATTGAAGAAGTATTAGGCATGTGCCTAATAAGAGTTTTCTTTGGTTTGGTAGCCAACCTTGTTGACTTGGTTTGGTTGGTAGCCAACCTTGTTGAATTTCTTTGGTTTGGTAGCCAACTTTGTTGAATTGTGAAAAATGTGTGTAAATTGTCAAATATTGTAGGCTTTAGAGGGTGAAGCTTTGGCTATAAAAGGAGAGCTTCAACTCTCATTTCTTCACACCAACAAAGAGAGAAAGAAAGAGTGAGGTTTCACAGACAAGGTATAAGAAAATAGTCTGTGAGGAAAATAGAGAGTGAGCGATATTGTAGTGAGGTGGGAATATCAAAAGAGGGTTATTTCTTTTGAGTGTTGTAGTGGTCTTTGGAGTATTTACCTCCGACCTACAAAGTGTAAAATTCCTTACTATAGTGATATCAGTTGCTCCTCTCGGGGTCGTGGTTTTTTTTCCCTTATTCAGAAGGGTTTTCCACGTAAAAATCTTGGTGTCATTGTTACTCTTTTATTCTTGTTAATTACCGTATCTCGGTGCTACATTATTATTCCGCTTTATTACCGTGAATATTATTTTGGTAAGGGGTTTATTCCCAACAGTTTGTTCTAACTAACAATGCACAGTCCAGTTCCGTTGTAGATAACAAGCGGTTGATCATCCTTCCAATGAGCCATCTTGTAAGAGACTTCAAATACTTGTTCTGTAAGTATAACTTAGGTGAGACGGACATGTAAGAATACAGAGTCAAAGTGAAAATTATTCACAAAAGCACCTCAGTCTGCGAGGACTTTCTTCCTTAATATATAGTTTGATTCTCCTTTTTATCTCCTTTCAAGCTCATGGTGAGATAGATTTTCCGATTTCTAGTACAAACCACCAGCTATTAGCACATGAACCTTCTCTCTGACTCTCTGAAACAACGAGAGCAAATGAAAGAGCAATTTGAAGATATGTTATCATGTAATTAAAAAGCCCATCATATGGATTTTCAGAAATACTAATTCTCCTTCCTGCCAATGGAAAAAAAGAGCAAAATGCTGAAATTAAGCTAGTAGTACTTCCCAAAATAACATGTCCCCCCTCTATACCAAGATATGTTAAAACACTTTTTACCATGATACAATGTTGGTTGTGTTGAAGTTTGGCAAATTTTTTGTCCCATATCGGTGGGCTCTTGAGTTTTGGGGGGATTTTCCCCCTATAAAAGAAGGCCTAATGTTTAGGATTTAAACATACCTCTCATTTGCCTTCTCATCTGTTTAAGGCATTTGTATCTTCTCTCTTTAGTATTATTTCACTTGTATTTTTGGAGTGGAATAAAATATTGGTTGTGTCCGAGGAGTAGGCAAAATTAGCCGAACCTCGTAAATTCTGGTGTTCCCTTTATTGTTGCTTTATTGTCTTATTTATTATTTGGTGGCTGTCATAATTTTTGGTATAGTAGTTGTGACTTATTCACACTATATACATTTGGCTTCCGCAACAATTGGTATCAGAGCCAAGGTACTGTCTAAGTATGCTCTGTGGTTGCAGCATAGTCTGATCTTCCACATCAGAAAAGATTTATCTTGGTAACTGAGTCAAGGTTCTGTCTGAGTATGCTCTGTGGTTGCAGCTTAGTCTGATCTTCCACACCAGAAAGGAAATAATCTTGATTTGTGTCGTCAGCTATTAAATAATATTTGTGTCAAAGATGAGAGACAATAAACAAGAAGAATCTATATCAAGTGTCAACAATACGTCATCATTGGCATCTTCGCTTATGACAAGAATTGTGTCAAATGCGAAATTTGCGGTAGAAATATTTGACGGGTCCGGACATTTTGGGATGTGGCAAGGCGAGGTTCTAGATGTCCTTTTTCAACAAGGGCTAGATCTGGCCATTGAAGAAAAGAAACCAGATGTTATTGGAGAAGAAGATTGGAGAATTATCAACCGTGTTGCTTGCGGTACCATTCGATCCTACCTTGCTAGAGAGCAGAAATATCCATACACAAAGGAAACTTCTGCAAGTAAATTATGGAAAACACTGGAGGATAAATTTTTGAAGAAAAACAGTCAAAATAAATTGTACATGAAGAAGAGACTGTTTCATTTCACCTATATTCCTGGTACCACGATGAATGAACATATCACCAGTTTCAATAAGTTGGTCACAGATTTGCAAAATATGGATACAACTTATGAAGATGGTGACTTGGCCTTGATGTTGTTGGCGTCACTTCCTGATGAGTACGAGCACCTTGAAACTACTCTACTCCATGGAAATGATGAAGTTTCTCTTAGAGAAGTTTGTTCGGCTTTGTACAGCTATGAACAAAGAAAGCGAGAAAAACAGAAGGGCGGAGAAGGAGAAGCACTATTTGTGAGGGGTCGTCCTCAAAATCAAATGAGGACAAAGAAGGGAAGATCCAAGTCAAGATCCAGACCCAGCAAAGATGAATGTGCCTTTTGTCGAGAAAAAGGGCACTGGAAGAAAGACTGTCCGAAATTGAAGAATAATGCCAAATATAATAATGGAAAGGCCATTATGGATTCAAATGTAGCTGATTGTGATGATTCAGACTTCTCATTAGTTACAACAGAGTCATCAACATCATCAGACATATGGTTGATGGACTCGGCTTGTAGCTATCATATGTGTCCCAACAGGGACTGGTTCGTAGATTTTCAAGAAGGAGAATATGGAATTATTCACACAGCGGATAACAGCCCTCTTACCTCATATGGGATTGGTTCAATACGATTAAGGAACCACGATGGAATGATCAGAACATTAACAGATGTTCGATATGTACCAGATTTGAAGAAGAATCTCATCTCTGTGGGAGCCCTTGAATCAAAAGGGTTCAAAATCATTGCAGAAAATGGAGTGATGAGAGTATGCTCCGGTGCACTAGTGGTAATGAAGGCTAATCGAAAGAATAATAATATGCACCGCTATCGTGGCAGTACAGTTATTGGGACAGCGACAGTGACATCCAGTGACGACAAAGAGGCAGAAGCAACCAAGCTATGGCACATGCGCTTGGGACATGCTGGAGGAAAATCCTTGAAAACTCTATCAGATCAAGGATTGTTAAAAGGAGTCAAGGCTTGCAACTTGGAGTTTTGTGAGCATTGTGTTAAAGGGAAACAGACAAGGGTTAAATTTGGTACATCGATCCATAATACTAAAGGCATTTTGGATTATGTACACTCTGATGTTTGGGGTCCTTCCAAAACACCTTCATTGGGTGGGAAGCACTATTTTGTAACCTTTGTTGATGATTTTTCTCGAAGAGTGTGGGTGTATACAATGAAAAACAAAGATGAAGTGCTGAGAATTTTTCTCAAATGGAAGACGATGGTGGAGAATCAAACAGGCAGGAGGATCAAGTGTATTCGCACAGACAATGGAGGTGAATACAAAAATGATCATTTCAATAAGGTCTGTGAAAATGATGGCATCGTCCGACACTTCACTGTTAGACATACACCACAACAGAATGGAGTGGCAGAACGTATGAACCGGACCTTGCTGGAGAAGGTACGGTGTATGTTGTCCAATGCTGGATTGGGCAAAGAATTTTGGGCTGAGGCAATTACATATGCATGCCACCTCATTAATCGTCTACCATCTGCTGCTATTGATGGCAAGACACCATTTGAAAAATGGTATGGAAAACCTGCTGTAGATTATAACTCTTTGCACGTGTTTGGCTCAACTGCATATTATCATGTGACGGAGTCAAAATTGGATCCAAGGGCAAAGAAGGCTATTTTTATGGGAATTACTTCTGGAGTCAAAGGATATCGCTTATGGTGTCCTATGACAAAGAAAGTAATATTCAGCAGGGATGTTACCTTTGATGAATCTGCTATGGTAAATAAGGTAACAGAAGATACCAAACAAAATAAAGGTGCTTCTAAGCAGGTGGAGTTTGAGGGAAAATTTATTTTTCCTACACAAGAAGCAGAGGAGGAAACAAATGAAGATTACCCTCTGGAAGGAGAGCCAGTAGAGGAGATTCCAACTCAGGAACCTCAACAACAACTTGAATCAATAGCAACCAGCAGGCCAAAAAGAACAATAACGAAACCTGTTCGTCTCATAGAGACGGTTGCTTGTGCAACCTCAATTGTAGCTGATGATGTTCCTACCACTTATAAAGACGTTGTCCAAAGTTCAGAAGAAGATAAGTGGAGGATTGCCATGAATGATGAAATACAGTCCCTTCATCAGAATCATACATGGAGATTGGCCAATCTCCCGAAGGGAAAGAAAGCAATTGGGTGCAAATGGGTATTTGCAAAGAAAGAAGGATTTCCTAACCAAGTAGATGTTCGCTACAAAGCAAGATTGGTGGCCAAAGGATATGCTCAAAAGGAAGGAATTGATTACAATGAAGTGTTTTCTCCAGTTGTAAAACATTCCTCCATTAGAATTATGTTGGCTTTGGTAGCACAATTGGATTTGGAACTAGTTCAGATGGATGTAAAAACTGCGTTTTTACATGGAAACTTGGAGGAGGAAATCTACATGACTCAGCTAGAAGGATTCAAAGTTGCTGGAAAAGAAAATATGGTGTGCAAACTTGAAAAATCGTTGTACGGATTGAAACAATCTTCTAGACAATGGTACAAGCGATTTGACGAGTTTATGTTGCGGCAAGGGTACAAGAGAAGCAAATACGATCATTGTGTGTATTTGCACAAGCTTAAAGATGGTTCCTTTGTATATCTTCTCCTATATGTTGATGATATGTTGATAGCTTCCAAGAATTCGGAAGAAATTGATAAGTTGAAGATTCAACTGAAGAAGGAGTTCGAGATGAAGGATTTGGGTGAGGCAAAGAAAATTCTTGGCATGGAGATAATTAGAGATAGACGTTCAAAGAAACTCTGTTAATCTCAAAAGGAATATTTGAAGAGAGTACTTCAACGTTTTGGCATAGATGACAAGACTAAGCCAGTTAGTACTCCACTTGCTTCCCATTTTAAGCTAAGTACTACTATGTCGCCAATGGATGAAGCTGAACGAAAGTATATGTCAAAGGTACCATACGCAAATGATGTTGGTAGCTTGATATATGCAATGGTTTGCACAAGGCCTGACATTTCACAAGCTGTTGGAGTTATTAGCAGATATATGCACAATCCAGGGAAGGAGCATTGGCAAGCTGTGAAGTGGATTCTACGGTATATTCATAATACTGTAGATGTCGGGTTAGTTTTTGAGCAGGAAGACAATCAGTCTGTAGTTGGATATTGTGACTCAGATTTTGCGGGTGATCTGGACAAACGAAGATCAACTACTGGTTATGTGTTTACTTTTGCAAAGGCACTAGTTAGTTGGAAGTCTACTTTGCAGTCAACAGTTGCTTTGTCTAAACAGAGGCAGAGTACATGACTATTACAGAGGCTGTGAAAGAGCAATTTGGCTTCAAGGATTGCTAAAGGAGCTTGGTGTTGAACAAAAAGGTATCACAATTTTTTGTGATAGTCAAAGTGCTATTCAATTAGCGAAGAACCAAGTTTATCATGCAAGGACGAAGCACATTAATGTTCGGTATCATTTTGTACGAGAAATCATAGAAGAAGGTGGAGTCACAGTGAAGAAAATTCATACTACAGAGAATCCTGCTGATATGCTGACAAAGGTGGTGACTGCGGTCAAGTTTCAACATTGTTTGGATTTGATCAACATTGTTGAAAACTGAAGATTAAAGATGAAGCAATCAAAATTTGTTATTGAGAGAAAGTTGAAGATGTGGAATTTTGCCAAGGTGGAGATTTGTTGAAGTTTGGCAAATTTTTTGTCCCACATCGGTGGGCTCTTGAGTTTTGGGGGGATTTTCCCCCTATAAAAGAAGGCCTAATGTTTAGGATTTAAACACACCTCTCATTTGCCTTCTCATCTGTTTAAGGCATTTGTATCTTCTCTCTTTAGTATTATTTCACTTGTATTTTTGGAGTGGAATAAAATATTGGTTGTGTCCGAGGAGTAGGCAAAATTAGCCGAACCTCGTAAATTCTGGTGTTCCCTTTATTGTTGCTTTATTGTCTTATTTATTATTTGGTGGTTGTCATAATTTTTGGTATAGTAGTTGTGACTTATTCACACTATATACATTTGGCTTCCGCAACAGGCTGCACAAATTCTTAGCCCGAAGAAAATTACATTCATAAAGAGTGGTGATGAACCTAAGACACAGAATGTTAGGCATATAGTCGCATACTCGCATTAATGTAACGAATAATTCTCCTAGCAATCAATAGTCTCATCGGTCATCGACTTTCTCTTTTATAATCACTTACAAATTGGTATACAAATTTCTAAGTAAAAATTTAACATGTGAAGACAATGTGGGTAATCTGAACAAAATTATGTTAGTGAAGACACTCATATTCCTTCATTTCGTAAGCTTGTGTCATGAAACAATCAATAGCACATTCTTATTTTTTTTAACCAATTTATGATATAGATAAATTCTATCGATCAAAACATATATGTTCAACAACATTTGACATTTGGACCAGAACCACATGAAATCATCATACAATGTGTCAAACTGAATCTAAAATTTAGTGAACTACAATTCGTTTAGCAACCAATACCAATGCACATAAATACATGTGAAACAGGAAAAAAAAAACAAATTCGAGAACGAGTTAAAGGACTGAAAATGATCGATCATCAAATGGAATTGAAGCTTACTTTTATGGATACGAACCCATTGCTAGTTCAGTATTGAGCGTCCAAGGAACAAAATGAATTAGAAAACAGGAAAAAGTTATCCTGCCGGCTGCCTTTACAGAAAATTAATGGATATATTTTCCTCGGTAACAAAAATGACCTTATATTTTCCATATATTTAGGAGAGAGAAGCTAGAATCCAAACCCTCCTATGCTATTGACGCGTATAAATAAATGTAAATGAAATAAAAACTCAAGTTTTCAATCAACTCATTATTGCACTTGGGCTTTATTTTTCTTTTTCTAGTTTACTTCTTTACCGAATAACAAACCAAATCTTTTGTTTATTGCTTTTATTACGTAAAATTGCACGGGCGCCCATTTGGTCGTTTCATTTAGCTTATACTTATTTTTTAAAAATTTTAAGTTGTATCCACTTTTTAAACAATTTTAGACATCTTTCTTCTCTTTCTTCTTCTTCTTCTTCTTCTTCTTCTTCTTTGTGTGACAATGATTTTATATGGTGTTTGTTAATATATTTTAAAGGAGTTTATGATGTTTTACAGTGGTGAGTTATTATGGCGCTTTATTTTTTACTATTGCTTAGGGTTTCTTCTTCTTCTTCTTCATTTTATTAATTGCAAAATGGATTCGTTAGATTTATTGTTAGTTTGACAAATTGATTATTGGGTTTGTTCTTGATGATATATAGAGGTTATGTTTCAAATTTGAGCTCATTTGGAGTAGATTTAGATATTAAATCTTATATTGGATTGTTATAATTTGAAGAATAAATTTCTGTTTCTAGGCAATTTGCACTTCAGGCCTATTTGGTCTTAAGTGCATGAAAACATTGGTTGCACTTTTGTAACGACCCAGCCGGTCGTTTCATGAGTTACCGCTCTATTTTCCCCATTTCTATTTCTTATTGCCTTGTTCAGCTGTATTATATGCTATCTGATTGGTTGGCTCGGGTTCGGAGAGGTTTTGGTAAGGTTTGAGATAATTAGTCTCTTTTGAGTAAGCTTAAATTGGAAAAGTCAATCGGATGTTGACTTATGTGTCAAAGGGCTCTGATGTGAGTTCCGATGGTTCGGATAGCTTCAGGAGGTGATTTGGGACTTAGGAGCGTGATCGGAATGTGTTTTGGAGGTCCGAGAAGATTTAGGCTTGAATTGGCGAAATTGAAATTTTGGCGTTTTCCGGTTGATAGGTGAGATTTTGATATCGGGGTCGGAATAGAATTCCGGGAGTTGCAATAGGTCCATTGTGTCATTTGGGATGTGTATGCAACATTTCAGGTCATTCGGATATGGTTTGATAGACTTTTTGATCGAAAGCGGAATTTGGAAGATTTTGAAATTCTTAGGCTTGAATCTGATGCAAATTTGGTGTTTTGATGTTGTTTTGAGCGTTCTGAAGGTTGGAACAAGTTTGAATGATGTTTTGGGATATGTTGACATGTTTGGTTGAGGTCCCGAGAGCCTCGGGTGAGTTTCGGGTGGTTAAACGGATCATTTCAAGTTGTGGAAAATTGTAGAAAACTGCTGTGCGTGTTACAGACCAGTTGTTCTTCGCGTTCGTGAGTGGACCCTCGCATTCGTTAAGGGTTAGAATGGGAAGTTGTGAAGTTGACTTTCGTGTTCACGAAGGAAGTCCCACAATCGCGAAGGGTTGAGCTCGTTGGTCATCGCGTTCGCGAGGGTGATGCCGCGTCCGTGAAGGGTTGTGTTGCTGAGTCGTCGCATTCGCGAGGGGTGGTCGCGTTCACGTGAGAGGAAATTCTGGTCAACTTAAGTTTGTGCTTCATGAACGCGAGGGGTTGACCGCGTTTGCGAAGAAGGATTTGAAATGACTGGGCAGAATGTTTAAAAGGCCTATTCCGCGATTTTTAGCCTAAGTTCCTCCATTTTTAGGCGATTTTGAAGCTTTTTGAAGGGGATTGACGAGGGATTCAAGTGGGAACATTTGAAGTTAAGATTTATGGACTTAATACTCAATCCTAATGCGATTTCTACCTAAAAAATCATGAAATTTGTAGAATTTAAGCCTAAATATTGAAGAACTATGGCTTGTAATTGGAGACCTAGAATTTGAGATTTGAAGTGTCGTTTTTGGTTGGATTTTGGTGTTTTTGATATGAATGAACTCGGGGAGTGATAAGGAGTCTATTGATGTAATTTTTATCGAATTCTGAGACGTGGGCCCCGGGTTGAATTTTGGCCAATTTCGGGATTTGTGTTGTAATTTGATTTCTTTCGAGTGAGCTTTGTTCCCTTAGCATATTTTGATGGGTTTGCACTAATTTTGGTTAGATTTGGAGCATCCGGAGGCCGATTCGAGAGGCAAAGGCATCGCTGGCTAGAGTTTGGACCGGATAGAGGTAAATAATGATTGTAAATGTTGTCTTGAGGGTATGAAACCCCGGATTTCATATTGGTGTGCTATATTGAGGTGATGCACATGCTAGATGACGAGCATGGGGTCGTGCACCATTGGGGATTGTGACTTTCCATCCCGAATGACTGCTTTACCGCGTATTTGATTGAAAACTATTTGCTATCATCATGTTTTGGTCTAAATGCCATATTTGGGCCTCGTGCCAACTATTTTAGACCCTTAGGGAATTTTTACTACCTGTTTTAATTTTATATATGTATTCAGTCATGCTATATTCTACTGTTTTCATAACTCAACCATGTTTACTCTATTTTAACACTTTAAATGATATTTTGGGCCGAGCATCATGTTTTACTGTGCCCGAGTGGCTTTTAAAGATTTCTGACTGAGTAGGGTCAAGGCCCTGTGTTGTGAGGATCTTTATGGGATCGAGCTGCACGCCGCAACATTGTTGCACTAATTATGATTTTGAGGCTGAGGACCTGAGTTATACGCCACAAGGTGGCTTGATATGAGGCCGAGAGCCTATTGATTATGCCACGAGATGGCTTGATGTTGAGCTTGGGCCGTAAGGGGCCCCTCCCGGAGTCTGTACACCCCAGTGAGCTCAGGTACCTAGTGTGATATGTGATATAGCCCAAGGGGCTGGTGTTGTTCCATGTTATTGCCTAAGGGGCTGATTCTGTTGATATTGTGACCGAGGGGCTGATTTTATGTGTTTATCTTTTCTCGCTGCTTTTCATTTACTTGTTTAACTGTTAAAAAGGTATTTTAAAGAAGCTTATACTGAACTAAGACGTTTTTATAAGATTTCACTGTTTTATTGCATTGTATTAGTTTTACACTACCTCTCGTAGCATTTTACTGTGTTTTACGTGTTTTCTTATCGCTCAGTCTTCATTTATTATTATTACTCACTGAGTTGGAGTACTCACTTTACTCCCTGCACATTGTGTGCAGATTCAGGAGCTTCGGGTCCCGCAAGTGAGGGCTGATTGCTCCCAACAGCTTATTCAGAGTCCACTAGGTAGCTGCTCGGCGTTCGTAGCCTAGTATTTCCCCTCCCATCTTAATTTCTGTTTCTAGTTCTATAATAGACTGTATAAACTCTTTCATACTTTTAGACTTACGTTAGATGCTCATGACTGGTGACACCCCAATGTCGGGTTGTGTTAGTTTTTCCGCAAATTGTACTAGTTCACTTTTATTTTGGGATCATTAACATGTTAACAACTTAAATTGTGTTATTATAATTGTTTAAAATGAATTGGGTGTTGTGTCGACTGGCCTTGTTTCACAATAGGCACCATCACGACCGGGTACGTATTTAGGGTCGTGACATGTTGGTATCAGAGCCTAGGTTACTTAGGTTTCACGGGTTATGAGCAGGTTTAGTAGAGTCTCGCAGATCGGTACAGATACGTCTGTATTTATCCTCGAGAGGCTGTAGAACCTTTAGGAAAAACTTCATATTCTTGAAATTCTTGTGGTGCAAATCTGTTGATCCGAGTACTAAACTTCTGTTATTCTATTCTCTCACAGATGGTAAGGACACGTGCTACCGGTCAGGATGGACGAACACCAATACCACCAGCTGTGGCCACTATAGGCCGAGGTCGCGGTAGGGGCAGGGGTGTAGCCTGCACAGCAGCTAGGGTAGCACCTGCAGATGCACCAGCCGCCCAAGTTCAGGATCAGGTCCTAGTTGCGGATGCTCCAACAGCACCAACTCAGGCACCAACTGTGCCCATTGTGATTCCGGGTCTTTAGGAGGCCCTGGCTCGGATTCTATCAGTATGCACTGGCCTAGATCAGGCAGTCTCAGTTACTACAGCCGCAGATACTTCTCAAGACGGAGGAGACACTCAGACTCCCGCCGCTCGCACAGCTGAGTAGGTCGTGCAGGGACTTCAGATACCGGGGGAACATCCAGCCCAGCCGGTTGCAGCTGCTCAGGATTATGTAGCTCCTGCCATGCCAGAGGACGAGCAGCGCGAGTTGGAGAGGTTTGGTAGACTTCAGCCTTTGACTTTCAGTAGTGCAGAGGGCGAGGATGCTCATGGTTTCTTGGACAAGTGTTAGAGGATTCTTCGTACAACGAGTATTCTGGAGACCAGCGGGGTTGCTTTCACTACTTTTCAGTTTTCTGGAGCTGCCTTCACTTGGTGGGAGGCTTATGAGAGGCGTAGGCATGTTGGTGCAGCACCCCTTACCTGGCAGCAGTTCTTTGTTCACTTTTTGGAGAAATATGTTCCACAGTCTCGCAGAGACGAGCTGTGCAGGCAGTTTCGAGTGGTTGCATCAGGGAGAGATGACTGCGATGCAGTATGAGATGAGGTTCTCAGAGTTAGCTTGTCATGCTATTTGGTTGGTTCCTACAGAGAGAGAGAGAGAGAATTAGGAGGTTCGTTGATGGCCTCACTTATCAACTTCGTATTCCCATGACCAGGGAGACAGTGTCTGGTGCTACCTTTGAGGAGGTTATAGACATTACTCGTGAGATTGAGTCAGTTCGTCGCCAGGAGAAAGATGAGAGAGAGGCCAAGAGGCCTCCAGGATCTGGTAGTTATGGTGGTACTCTTTCGAGAGGTCAGTTTTAGCACGGCAGAGGCCGTCCATTCATGCATGCTCAGCCAGCTCGCCCAGGTTATTGTGGGGCTTTATCGGGTCATGGTTCTCACAGTTCTCATTAGGTCCAGTCATCACTTAGTACCCTTCCAGCTCAGAGTTCGTCTCGTGCTTCATCAGTTCAGGGCTCTTCTATGGCAGGTGCATCTGCTAGTCATTCCGGTGCTAGGGGTTCCCTTCAATCCCCGTCTCCAGCACCCAGAAGTTGCTATGAGTGTAGAGAGATGGGTCATATGTGGAGGCAGTATCCTCATCGTCTTGGGGGTTCATCTTAGCAAAGGAGTCAGCCATCGACTTCAGCGCCAGTTACTTCACCACCACCCACCCAGCCAGCTAGGGGTGGAGGTCAGGCAGCTAGGGGTCTCCCTAGAGGGGGAGGTCGATCAGGTGGCAGTCAGGCCCATTTTTATGCACTTCCAGCTAGGCCCGATGCTATTGCTTCAGATGTTGTGATCACAAGTATCGTCTCAGTCTGTCGCAGAGATGCCTCTATATTATTTGATCCCGGTTCCACTTATTCTTATGTGTCATCATACTTTGCTTGTTATTTGGATATGCCCCGTAAGTCTCTTATTTCATCTGTTTATGTATCTACTCCGGTGGGCGATACTATTGTTGTAGACCGTGTGTACCGGTCATGTGTGGTGACTATTGGGGGTTTGGAGACCCAAGTGGATCTGTTGTTGTTATGTATGGTAGACATCGATGTTATATTGGGCATGGATTGGCTATCTCCGTGTCGTGTGATTTTGGACTGTCATACTAAGACAGTGACATTGGCTATGCCGGGTGTGCTATGGTTGAGTGGTGAGGTTCGACTAATTATGTTCCCAGTAGGGTAATTTCATTCTTGAAGGCCCAGCGTATGGTTGAGAAGGGTTGTCTTTCGTATTTAGCTTTTGTGAGGGATGTCGGTGTAGAGACTCCTAGTATTGATTCTGTTCCAGTTGTGAGGGATTTTCCCGATGTGTTTCCTGCAGACCTGTCGGGCATGCCACCAAACAGGGATATTTATTTTGGTATTGATCTGGTGTCGGGCACTCAGCCCATTTATATTCCTCCATATCGTATAGCACCAGCGGAGCTGAAGTAGTTAAAGGAGCAGCTTCAGGAACTCCTGGATAAGGGGTTCATTCAACCTAGTGTATCGCCTTGGGGTGCGCCGGTTCTATTTGTGAAGAAGAAGGATATCACGATGAGGATGTGCATTGATTACAGGCAGTTGAACAAAGTAACAATTAAGAACAAGTATCCTCTGCCTCGCATTATGATTTGTTTGACCAACTTCAGGGAGCGAGGGTGTTCTCAAAGATTGATCTCCATTCAGGTTATCACCAGTTGATGATCAGGGACTCGGATATTCTTAAGACAGCTTTCAGGACCCGATATGGTCATTATGAGTTCTTGGTGATGTCTTTTGGGCTGACCAATGCCCTAGCAGCATTCGTGCATTTGATGAACAGCGTGTTTCAACCTTATCTTGACTCGTTTGTCATAGTTTTCATTGATGATATTCTGGTGTATTCACACAGTCAGGAGGAGCGCACAGAGCATTTGAGAGTTGTGTTACAGAGATTGAAGGAGGAGAAGCTTTATGTAAAATTCTCCAAGTGTGAGTTTTGGCTCAATTTAGTGGCTTTCTTGGGGCACGTGGTGTCCAACGAGGGTATTCAGGTTGATCTAAAGAAGATAGAGGCGGTTCAGAGTTGGCCCAGACTGTCCTCAGCCATAGAGATTCGCAGCTTTCTTTGTTTGGCGGGTTATTACCGTCGGTTTGTTCAGGGATTCTCATCTATCGCATTGCCCTTGACCAAGTTGACTCAAAAGGGTGCTATATTTAGGTGGTCGGACGAGTGTGAGGATATCTTTCAGAAGCTCAAGACTGCCTTGATCACAACTCCAGTGTTAGTTTTGCCATCAACTTCAGGTTTATATACCGTGTATTGTGATGCTTCTAGAGTTGGTATTGGGTGTGTGTTGATGCAGGAGGGTAGAGTTATTGCTTATGCTTCTCGTCAATTGAAGCCCCATGAGAAGAACTACCTTATTCATGATTTGAAGTTGGCTGTCATAGTTCATGCGTTGAAGATTTGGAGGCATTACTTGTATGGTGTGTCTTGTGAAGTGTTTACTGATCATCATAGCCTCCAGCACTTGTTCAAGTAGAAGGATCTTAATTTGAGGCAGCAGAGATGGTTGGAGTTGCTAAAGGATTATGATATTACCATTTTGTACCATCCGGGAAAGGCCAATATGGTGGCCGATGCCTTGAGTAGAAAGCAGCGAGTATGGGGAGTTTGGCATATATTTCAGTTGGGGAGAGACCTCTTGCAGTTGATGTTCAGGCCTTGGCCAATCGGTTCGTGAGGTTAGATATTTCTGAGCCCAGTCGGGTATTGGCTTGTGTGATTTCTCGGTCTTCCTTATATGATTGCATCAGAGAGTGCCAGTATGATGATCCTTATTTGCTTATCCTTAAGGATAGATTTCAGCACGATGATGCCAGAGATGTGACTATTGGTGATGACGGGGTATTGAGGATGTAGGGCCGGATATGTGTGCCCAATGTAAATGGGCTTCGGGAGTTGATTCTGGAGGAGGCACATAGCTCGCGATATTCCATTCATCTGGGTGCCGCGAAGATATATCAGGATCTGAGACAACATTATTGGTGGAGGAGAATGAAGAAGGACATTGTGGAATTTGTAGCTTGGTGTCTCAATTGTCAGCAGGTGAAATATGAGCATCAGAGACCGGGTGGCTTGCTTCAGTAGATGGATATTCCAGAGTGGAAGTGGGAGCGGATCACCATGGACTTTGTAGTTGGGCTCCCACAGACTTTGAAGAAGTTCGATGCTATTTGGGTGATTGTTGATCGGCTGACCAAGTCCGCGCACTTTATTCCTACTTATTCTTCAGAGCGGTTGACAGAGATATATATCCGGGAGATTGTTCGTTTGCATGGTATCCCAGTTTCCATCATTTCAGATAGGGGCATTCAGTTTACTTCGCAGTTTTGGAGGTCTGTGCAGCGAGAGTTGGGTACCCAGGTTGAGTTGAGCACAGCTTTTTACCCTCAGACGGACGGGTAGTCCGAGTGCACTATTCAGATATTGTAGGACATGTTGTGTGCTTGTGTCATTGATTTTAGAGGGTCATGGGATCAGTTTCTACCGCTCGCAGAGTTTGCTTATAACAATAGCTACCAGTCGAGTATTCAGATGGCTTTATATGAGGCCTTGTATGGGAGGCGGTGTAGATCTCCAGTTGGTTGGTTTGAGACGGGTGAGGCTAGGCTATTGGGTACAGACTTAGTGCATGATTCTTTAGACAAGGTGAAGGTGATTCAGGAGAGGCTTCGTACATCGCAGTCTAGACAAAAGAGTTATGCTGACAGGAAGGTTCGGGATGTGTCCTACATGGTTGGTGAGAAGGTTCTGTTGAAGGTTTCACCCATGAAGGGTGTTATGAGATTTTTGGAAGAATGGTAAATTGAGTCCTCGGTTCATTGGGCCTTTTGAGGTGCTTCGGAAGATTGGGGAGGTGGCTTGTGAGCTTGCTTTGCCACCCAGCTTGTCGAGTGTGCATCCGGTATTTCATGTTTCTATGCTCCGGAAGTATATTGGGGATCCGTCTCATGTTCTGGATTTAAGCGCGGTTCAGTTAGATGATGATTTGACTTATGATGTGGAGCTAGTAGCTATTTTGGAATGTCAGGTTCGAAAGTTGAGGTCAAAGGATATAGTTTCATTGAAAGTGAAGTGGAGAGGTCGGCCCGTGGATAAGGCTACCTGGGAGACTGAGCGGAGATGCGGAGCAGATATCCTCACCTTTTTGAGTCTTCAGGTATGTTTCTTGACCCGTTCGAGGACGGACGCTTGTTTAAGAAGGGGAGGATGTAACGACCTGGCCGGTCGTTTCATGAGTTACCGCTCCATTTCCACCATTTTTGCTTCTTATTTCCTTGTTCAACTGTATTATATGCTATCGGGTTGGTTGGCTCGGGTTCGGAGAGGTTTTGGTAAGGTTTGAGACACTTAGTCTCTTTTGAGTAAGCTTAAGTTGAAAAAGTTAATCGGATGTTGACTTATGTGTTAAAGGGCTCGTATGTGAGTTTCGATAGTTCGGATAGCTTCGGGAGGTGATTTGGGACTTAGGAGTGTGATCGGAATGTGTTTTGGAGGTCCGGAGTAGATTTAGGCTTGAATTGGCGAAATTAAAATTTTGGCGTTTTCCGGTTGATAGGTGAGATTTTGATATCGGGGTTGAAATAGAATTTTGGGAGTTGTAGTAGGTCCGTTGTGTCATTTGGGATGTATGTGCAAAATTTCAGGTCATTCGGATGTGGTTTGATAGACTTTTTGATCGAAAGCGGAATTTTGAAGATTTTGGAATTCTTAGGCTTGAATCTGATACAAATTTGATGCTTCGATGTTGTTTTGAGCATTCCGAAGGTTGTAACATGTTTGAATGATGTTATGGGATATATTGGCATGTTTGGTTGAGGTCCCGAGGTCCTTGGATGAGTTTCGGGTGATTAAACGGATCATTTCAAGTTGTGGAAAATTGCAGAAAACTACTGTGCATGTTGCAGACCAGTTGTTCTTCATGTTCGCGAGTGGACCCTCGCGTTCGCGAAGGGTTAGGATGGGAGGATGTGTTGTTGGACTTTGTATTCTAGAAGGAGGTCTCGCGTTCGCGAGGGTGATGCCGCATCCGTGAAGGGTTGTGTTGGCTGAGGCATCGCGTTTGCGAGGGGTGGTCGCATTCGCATAAGGAGGAATTCTGGTCAACTTAAGTTTGTGCTTCGCGAACGCGAGGTGTTGACCGCGTTCGCGAAGAAGGATTTGAAATGACTAGCAGAATGTTTAAAAGGCCTATTCCACGATTTTTAGCCTAAGTTCCTCCATTTTTGGGCGATTTTGAAGCTTTTTGAAGGGGATTGAAGAGGGATTCAAGGGGGAACACTTGGAGGTAAGATTTATGAACTTAATACTCAATCCTAATGTGATTTCTGCCTAAATAATCATGAAATTTGTAGAATTTAAATCTAAATATTGAAGAACTAGGGCTTGTAATTGGAGACCTAAAATTTGGGATTTGAGGGGTCGTTTTTGGTTGAATTTTGGTGTTTTTGATATGAATGAACTCGGGGAGTGATAAGGAGTCTATTGATGTAATTTTTATCAGATTCCAAGAGGTGGGCCTGGGGGTCGGATTTTGGCCAATTTTGGGATTTGTATTGTAATTTTGATTTCTTTCGAGTGGGCTTTGTTCCCTTAGCATATTTTGATGGTTTTGCACTGATTTTGGTTAGATTTGGAGCATACGGAGGCCGATTCGAGAGGCAAAGGCATCGCGGGCTAGAGTTTGGATCGGATAGAGGTGAGTAATGATTGTAAATGCTGCCCTGAGGGTATGAAACCCCGAATTTCACATTGTTGTGCTATATTGAGGTGACGCACACGCTAGATGACGAGCGTGGGGTCGTGCACCATTAGGGATTGTGACTTAGTCCATCCCGAATGACTGATTTACCGCGTATTTGATTGAAAACCATTTGATATCATCATATTTTGGTTTGAATGCCATATTTGGGCCTCGTGCCAACTGTTTTAGACCCTTGGGGAATTTTTACTACTATTTCCTCACTGTTTTGATTTTATATCTGTACTTAGTCATGCTATATTCTACTGTTTTCATAACTCATCCATGTTTACTCTGTTTTAACACTTTAAATGATATTTTGGGCTGAGCATCATATTTTACTGTGCCTGAGTGACTTTTAAAGATTTCTGACTAAGTAGGGCCGAGGACCTATGTTGTGAGGATCTTTATGGGATTGGGTTGCACGCCGCAGCAGTGTTGCACTGATTATGATTATGAGGTCGAGGGCCTAAGTTATACGCCACACAGTGGCTTGATATGAGGCCTAAAGCCTATTGATTATGCAACGAGATGTCTTGATGTTGCGCTTGGGCCGTAAGGGGCCCCTCCCGGAGTCTGTACACCCCAGTGAGCGTGGGTACCCAGTGTGATATGTGATATAACTCGAGGGACTGGTGTTGTTCCATGTTATTGCCCGAGGGGCTGATTCTGTTGATATTGTACCCGAGGGGTTGATTTTATATGTTTATCTTTTCTCGCTGCTTTTCATATACTTGTTTAACTGTTAAAAATGTATTTTAAAGAAGCTTATACTGAACTAAGGCATTTTTATAAAATTTCACTGTTTTATTGCATTATATTGGTTTTACACTACCTCTCATAGCATTTTACTGTGTTTTACGTGTTTTCTTATCGCTCAGTCTACATTTATTATTATTACTCACTGAGTTGGAGTACTCACTTTACTCCTTGCACCCTGTGTGCAGATTCAGGAGCTTCGGTTCCTGCCAGTGAGGGCTGATTGCTCCCAACAGGCTATTTGGAGTCCATTAGGTAGCTGCTCGGCGTTCGCAACCTAGTATTTCTCCCTCCCATCTTACTTTTTATTTCTAGTTTTGTAATAGACTGTATAAACTCTTTCATACTTTTAGACTTATGTTAGATGCTCATGACTGGTGACACCCCGATGTAGGATTGTGTTGGATTTTTCGCAAATTGTACTAGTTCACTTTTATTTTGGGATCATTAACATGTTAATGACTTAAATTGTGTTATTATAATTGTTTAAAATAAATTGGGTGTTGTGTCGACTGGCCTTGTTTCACGATAGGTGCCATCACGGCCGGGTACGGATTTAGGGTCGTGACAAATTTAGGCCTTTTGGCCTTAAGTGCATCTGAATTGCAATTTTTCATTTTAGACTTATTAGTTTTAAGTGCATGAAATTATTTGTTGCACTTCATACCTTTTGGCCTTAAGTGCATCTGAAGTACAATTTTTCACTTCAGACTTATTGGTCTTAAGTGCATGAAACCATTGGTTACACTTTAGACCTATTTGGCCTGAAGTGCATCTGAAATGTAATTTTTTACTTCAGACTTATTGGTTTTAAGTGTAGGAAAACGTTTGTTACACTTAAGATCTTTTGGCCTTAAGTGCATCTGAAGTGTAATTTTTCACTTCAGACTTATTGGCCTTAAGTGCATGAAACCATTGGTTACACTTCAGACCTAATTAGTCTTAAGTGTTTTTGAAGTGCAATTTTTCACTTCAGCCTTATTGGCCTTAAGTGTAGGAAAACGTTTGATGCACTTCAGACATTTTGGCCTTAAGTGAATTTGAAGTGCAATTTTTCACTTCAGACTTATTGGCCTTAAGTGCATGAAACCATTGGTTGCACTTCAGACCTATTTGGCCTTAAGTGCATCTGAAGTGCAATTTTTTCACTTCAGACTAATATTTTTTAATTTCAAACCCAATAAGTCTGAAGTTGATCGTAAAGTGAGTAAGCTTACAATTTTTTTTTACAAAATGGGTATAAGTTCAATTGTGACCCCAAAACTAGGTATAGATACAAACGCGCCTTTTATTATTCTACCTCCATATTGCACCTTTTTTTAACTTTGATCACAAAAATATATTTTTAAGTATTTTGAAATAAAATTTATATATTAGAAACTATATAAAAAGTAGTATTAGCCATAATAATTAATAATTTAAAATAATTAAAAATAAAATCACGATTAAAGAAAAACTCATTTACCTCTCAAAACCAAAATTATATCACATAAATTGGGACATAAAAAGTGATACCAATTACTAGTTGTTTATTTTTCATTTACATGTTTTGATCATGTTCTACGGCGCACCAGAGTGTGGCTAGTCAGTTAGGATTTAGTCTTAAAACGCTAGTGGTTATCTACTGGTGTCGGACTTTATCTACTGATTATTGTTTTACTTTCAATCTATTTTGTGTTTCTTATAATGTGGTTAATTTTTCTATGATTTTATTGATGGTACTAATATATCAGTCTCTTTTCACCTTATTGAGCCGAGGGTCTCCCGAACAACCTCTCTGCCTCTCAGGGTAGGGGTAAGGTCTGTGTACACATTTAATTATTTTCGGCCACTGTAAGGGATTCCCACAAGAACTCCGGCAAACTCCTCGTTGGAAAAAATGGAGTCCAGCTCACCATTTTCATCTTCCTTCACTTTTATTTTTACCCCGTACATCCTCATTTTTCAGCGGTAACAAACACCCAGTAAAAACCACCAACTAGTGAATTAAAATATGAAGATAATGATGGCTTGACAACTCTAAAACTTGAGAGTATCAAAACTACCGGCGACGGTTTTGTTTCCAACGACGATAACGATTCTAAATATTTTTATTTTTGTTAGAAGTTCTCGAGGATTAATAGATCCACCTTTCTTTTATGTTGTACTCTAATTGATCGGGTGTTAATTAGTTGAAATTATGTTTATATTAATATAATAAAGTTCTATAGTTATGGAGGGAAAAGAAGGTGGCGAATGCGATAATAGGTGAAAATAAAATTGTGGAAGTCAAAATTTTCTTTTAGAGGTGGTAAAGATATTATGTCTGGTAAAGCCAGTATGATAATCGTGATTTTTGGGGTTGTTGATAATGGATGTGAGAGAAGGAACAGTGAAAGAAAGGAGAAGATTGAAAACACTGGAAAAAAAGTTAATTTTAGTGATAAAAAAATTGAGGCGCGTGTACTCCACCACACAACATAGATGTGGTTGTGACATTTTAAGGATAAATTTATTCCGTTTTAAAATAATTTAGGGGGTAATAGGCAGGGGCGGAGTTAGAGTGTAGCCAGCGGGTTCGGCCGAACCTAGTAGCTTTGGTTCGAACTCTGTATTTGTCTAAAAAAATTTATTGAATATGTATAAATTATTAATTTAGAACCCAGTAACTTAAAACGATAAGAATTCTGAATCCATAAGTTTGAAATCCTGACTCCACCTCTGATAATAGGACTCCCATAAAATTTAATTGTGTAGATGAAAATCTGACTATAAGTGGAGGGTACTTATCCCTTTTCCCTTATATATACCTCTGGTCAATACTTGAGGAGTTTCACAAATTTCACCTTCCCCATTTTTCAATTGTCGAAAAAGAACTCTACCAGCGCATTAAAATGAAGAGAAAGAAGGAAAAGAATTGGAGAATTTGGTTAAATGACAATATTGCCCATCTTTTAAAGTTTTAGCAAGGGTGTTATTTAAGAATTAAAGAATAGGAAAGGAAGAGTGCTAAACTACTACACTTACATAGTTGAGACAGAAATAAGGACTTATGTAAATATTAATTTATTATTTTAAATATTTGTAATAAAATACATCGACAACCCCTTCACACACTCTATTTAAATTCTGTTCCATTTGAACAGTCTGACTACGCCTTTACTTTATTATTTAGACACAAAATTGATAAGTAGCAAAACACAAAAGGTTCACACGTCATGGTAACGAATAAAACATAGACAAGTGGATTTAACTAAAACTAAAAAAAGTGTTAAAAAAGGTTGTAACAAGAACCATCAGAAAAAGGTTGTGCCGAGTTCTTCTTCCATTCTCGTCACTCGTCAGTCATTCATATTTCTTTCTCCATCTCAGTTGGCTTTCCACATCCAGATGTGCTATAAGGTCTCCTTTTTTATCTTTTTCAAATTTCTCCTAGTTTACTCGATTGAAGAAGGTTGTTAGTGCAATATCGAAAAGAGTACCGGCTCTCAAATTTTTGCTTCTATTTGCCGATGTGAAGAACTGAAAATATCTTGGACAGAAGCAAACTCAGGTAGCAGACTTTACGACTACAAAATCGATCAATTTAGTGTTTTCATTAATTTTCTGCGTTGAGGTTGGGCCTGCTGTGTCGTCTCACCACCATTACCGACCAGCTGAAGCTCTAAAGAAAAAGGACTATGATCAGCACTTGTCTGAGAATCCGCTTGCAATCCAGTATCAGTAGGGACTTTAGATGAGTTTAGAAGTACTTTTGCACCAATTTGTTGCTACGTAACTGGTGGAGAGTTCACTGTATCATTTTGTCGAATATCTTGTATGCTCGGAACAGCTGAAATTTCTTTTTGCATTATTGTGGAGTTTTTCTGGATGAAGCCAGTGGGAGAAAGCTTAGACACATTCTCCATGACAGCAGAAAAGCTTTTCGCATTGGTTTTTCTCTATTTGAACTGCCGGAATTACATTTCCGGCCAACTGAAGCTTCGTTAGTGTTTAATATAATGTCGGAGCTGACATTTCCGACAGTAGAATGGTTACTTACAGTTTATGAGTTAGTCAGTAATACCAGGAATGATTCCTCGAAGATGTTTCAATCCACTGGTAACAAATTCAAAATTTTAATACCGCCGGTCGACGAGCTCTGAAACCACCGGGAACACTTCGATTCACCTTTCACTCGTTCGAAGCGAATTCAATAGCCCCGTGAAATTGGAAACTAAATCAGCTCCAACATTTTAATCGATAGCAAATTTTGGATTTGATATCAGACTAGCAAAAATAACATTTTCCAGCAAGAAGTATGAGGAGTTCATAGCCTCTATTCTCCACTTAAATATCAGTTTTTTATTATATGGCAAAGTTCAGACTTGTAACAAAGGCATAAATCACATATTAGTAATAACAAAAAATTCAAATTAGGTTGAAACACAAAAGGAGAAAATGTAAGAAACAAGAATCCATGTCAAAAACTCGAGAACTTGCTTTTATTCCATACATCTGTACAGTATGCACTGTTCAGTTAAAAGTTGTGTTGCCTTTCTCTAATAGAAAATATGTCTGCAACCAAGCATTCACTTATTTCTCTTGCCAAAGTGGGACCGAAATGCTTCTTCTGCCTATTTAATTTCCAAAGACCATTTGCATCCATTCATATCACCTACAACAATAGAAAGGTAACAACAAAAATGTCTTATTGCAAACCGATAACAAACGGGTATGAGATATATAAAGCTAAATAAAAATCCAATCCAAATATAATACTAAGCATAGAAATGTAGATCTACTTTCGGCAATTACACAGCCACCTATTGATATATTTTCTTGTAAATATAGTTAAGAAAGCTAGTCCAGAATTCCTAACCCCAAAATCACTATATAACCGGTTTCCTGCTTCCTAGCTAGTATATTACAAAGAGAAAGATAAAGAAAAGCCAAGCAAGAATAGCATGTTAACCACAGACCGCTTAAAGTATTGGGTAACACTTCAAAAAAGAGCAGGCCACGTTGACTTAATATGAAGCATTCATTTAATGTTATTTAACAAAAGATGATTAGTTTAAGTTCTCACCAAGCTTAGGGACACTTCCTGTGGACAATAAAAGGGACCAGATTCATCAAACTCGCCCTTTGTTATACACATCTGCATGGACGTAGATGTTAGCTGCTAAATCCCTTGAGCTTAAAAGAGTTAATAAATACATTGATTGATTGATCAGTGAGATAAAGCAAAAAGAAACTAACTTGTTCGAAAGTACAGAGGGAAGCTAGAATTGATCCTCCAATCCAGGGACCGTACTTCCTTGCTCATAGGTTCTGCTATGACTTCCTTGCTCATACGTTCTGCTATGCCAGGAAACATAGTTGATCCACCACTTAGCACAACATTTGAAAATAAATCTTTTCTAATATCAACATCGCATATCATGACTGAGTTGTAGGCTTTTTCATGCATTCCTATCGCTTCCATTCCAACCAATGACGGGTGGAAGAGGAACACAGGGCAACGGAACCTCTCAACACCAATATTAATGACTTCACCATCAGGAAGCTCATAGCCCTTCTCAACTGATGAGATGTATTTTTTTGCCTCCTCAATCTCTTTTTCAAAATCCAGTGCAACATAAGCAATTTTCTCCTTCATATGACAAAAAACATCTTTTTCAATCTTATACTTGAATGTGTAACCACTCTCGCAGAGAATCTTCACGAGATAATATGTAAGATCATCACCACCAAGATCTAACCGCGAGATAGCATGGAGAAGTGCATGTCTCTCATAGATGGGGACAGTGTTGCTCACACTATCACAAGAATCAACCACAATACCTTGTTTGGAAGCAACGAAATTAGTGACTAATCAAATCGGTAGAGAGAACTAGAATATATTAGTGTTCCATCTACAGCTTACCAGTTGTACGACCACTAGTATACAGTGAGAGAACAACCTCGATTGCAACATACATGGCTGGCACATTGAATGACTCAAACATGATTTGAGTCATTTTCTCTCAGTTTGCCACGGGGTTAAATGGTGCATCAGTCAGAAGAACGGAATACTCCTCGGGAGCAACAGCGAGCTCATTGTAAAATATATGGCGCCAGATTTGCTCCACATCATCCCAATTGCTTACTGTACCTTGTTCAACGGGGTATTTCAGAGGAAAAGCACCTCTTCTGTACCAAGCTTCATCACCAACATAGGCATTTTTTTGTCCCATGGCAACGAAAGTGTGACGAGGACGGCCAACTATATTTGGGAGAACAGCCTTTGGAGAATCATGCCCAGCGAAGCCGGCCTAAAGAAACGACGACAAAATTATAATTCATTAGCACCATGCATGGAGCTGAAATTACAAGCAGTCTTTTCTAACTAACCTTGACCATTCCAGTTCCTTTGTCAATAACAAGTGGTCGAATATCCTTCCCATCAGCCATCATATAAGGACTTCAAATACAGAGAAAAAAGTGAAAATTACAAAATCAGCTTAATCTGTGAGCATTGGTGCAGCGGGTGTTCATTCAAGCAATATGAAGATATCTTACTCATGTTAAAAGCCCAAAACATGGATTTTCCAAAATTCTTAATTACATGATCAGGATGATAAAGATAATTGTGTCCGACCAAAACATATTCTACAAACTTTGGATCAGAACCACATGAAATCATCATCCTAAGGGTATGTTTGGTATGATGGAACTGAAGCTTATCTTGATAAAATCAAACCCATGTATTGCTAGTTCCGTAGTTAGAGTGTAAGAGAAAAACCAAAAAACTGGTGCACAATCTAGAATTTAGATTAAACCATTGCAATGTCTGAGCACGTGATTTTTACCTCACACGAATTACTCCAAAAGAATTCCCAAAATGAGGTCTTTTGTTTAATTATTTGTTATTTTAGGCATTACTGTGCGATTTTCCTGATTGTTTGCATATGTTTGTGTGCATGTTTAATTTTATTAATGCATTAAAAATACAAAAAATACAGCATCTGCACTTAGTATTTGATTTTACATTTTTGGTTAATTTAATAAAATGTTGTTTTACAAAAATGAAAAATTCACAAAAAATAACGCATTTTTGCATTTTTAGTGTTTAATGTCAAAATTTTGCTATTTTTTCTTTTAATTTGGTATTAATTATGTGTGATAATTATTATTTAGAAATAATTAGTATTTTAAGATCATTTTGGTTTTTATAGCTTAATTTAGGATTTTTTAAGTTTTAATTTTTGAAAGAAAAGGAAGAAAAGAGAAGGAAATCAAATTTGGGCCAAATTCAATTTAATTCAAGAGGCCCAAATCAAATACACCTGAAACCCCCCCTCCCCCCAGTCCGGCCCAAACCCGTCCCAACCCGGTCCATCACCAGACTAAACCAAACGACGTCGTTTGGACATGCTTTAATCTGGGCCGTTGAATTAATTTGATCGAACGGTCCAGAGCTCCACCCACAACCCGAACCCGACCCGATCCCTGAACTGATCCAACCCCATTTAACCAAAACGACCTCGTTTTATTTAAGTATTTGATCAGAGTCGTTGGATTCCAATCATCCAACGGCCCTAATTAAATCGTTAATGTTAATATACCCAAAACCCCAAACCCCTTACCCCTCTCAGAACCCCCTCCTTCGTCTCTCATCTCCTCAGAGACGACCCTGTCTCACCGCCACATTCCGCCCGCCAGAAATCATCCACGGCGGCGGACGGTGGCCAATCACCCCCAAAAATACACCCCAGAACCACCCCGAGCCCCTCTTACCAAATCCATGACTCGTTTCCCTCGAATTGTCTCAGAACTCGTCGAATATTTGATTGAAGTTCGGACCCCTGAACCTTAGCCTATCCAATCACCCTCATCTTTACACCATAGAACCACTCCGAGCCCCTCTTTCAAAATCCACGACTCTTTTTCTTCGAATATTCCCCGAACTTGTCAAATTTTGGATCGAAGATAAGACCTAAAAATGTCAAAACTCCAGAATCGGTAGATTTGGTGATGATTAAGACCAAAACGGAC
Organism: Nicotiana tabacum; assembly: GCF_000715075.1. Classification (NCBI taxonomy): domain Eukaryota; kingdom Viridiplantae; phylum Streptophyta; class Magnoliopsida; order Solanales; family Solanaceae; genus Nicotiana; species Nicotiana tabacum. The sequence goes on from NC_134095.1 coordinate 83,439,075, forward strand.
CTCAGTCATGTATTTTCATCTGAGAACACATGATTGAGATCTCTTTTGGTCGAAATCGAGAGTTGGAAGAAGAAATTCAAAGCTGGCCATTTTTGCTAGGTATTTTTATTCATTAAACTGGTATTGCATGATTTTGTTTGTCATTTTTAATTTCATTTTCGTCTTTGTTGTATCCGCCTTTCTTCTCTTCATTATAGACTCACATATTAGTCCGTCAGTATCACATGATTAATTTAATAGCATGTTTAATTCATTAGTCTCTATTATTTAGTTCGTCATCATCTGTTCCTTTGTCCCTGTTTCTTTGTAAAAGTTTCTTGTTTTGTTTGAAATGGGTTTCTGGATGGTGCTCAATGGGGATTACAGATTTAGGGATTTTGAATTGGGTCAACTTGACCCATTTTGGCTTTGATTCCAGGGTTAGTTTCAGGGTTGTAAGGATAGCTTGAGAATTGTTTAATAAAAAGGGGAAGTCACCTAATTAAGAAGCTTCTATAGTTGTAGGGTTTAGATTTCACTACTAAATAAACTAAAACCTTAAGAATTGAGTGGAATCGAATTTTTAAATGTTGAAAGGGCACTCTGTGAATCCAAAAGGCATTTCCCATTGCCTATTTAAGGAAACAACACACTGAGAAAAAGGAAGGGGGCTGGTACTCTGAAATACACAGATTCTGATACTCTGAAATGCATAAATTCTGATACTCTGAGATACAGAAGAGAGAGTCAAAAGAGTTCATAGATAGGAACATTCTGAAAAATACTGAAAAGAATTTTACTGTTACATTGATTCATCCGGAGTTACTCACTATTTTCCTGGCTAAAAATCTGGGTTGTTCTTGCTGTTTAACTACTACTAAACTTCATCCCCTGTTTTCCTTTATTTCCACGTACAGTCTCTTGAATTCTGATGGATGTAGGTTTTATAATAAAGATGAAAATGAGAGTTTGAAATATGACCTCAAAATTGTGTTGTTTATTTACATGGTGTTTATATTCTTGGCCATTTGATTCAATATAGTTTAGTTGTTTTAATTAGATTGGCTAAGTTATTATGTTGTAATTGAATTATGGACTGTTGAAAAAAAAACTTGATTAAGCATGAATTAATAGATAATTTTGTGTTTAGGCTACGGTAGCTAAATATGTGGTAACTTGGAACTGTCAGGGACTACAGCAGTATATTTCCTCGATATATGACTTTAGCTACAAGTTTGGTTAAAATAGATACTGTGTTTGTATGGGATTCTGTATTAAAACAGCTGTCGATAATGATTGTTAAAGTAACTCCTCAACAGGTTCATTATGTTATTTTCTCTTTATTCTAATGTAATTAGTTGCATTTGTTAATTTGTGGTTGGTAACTTCATGTGGCTGTGGTTACTTGCATCTTCTTTAGCTTCTGGTGGATTTGCTTATTTTTTGGGCAAGTTTAATATAAGTTTGAACCTGCGATTTTAGGGTTTCTATGTTGAATCTGGGTGTCATTAATCACGGCTTGCAATTTTCAAATAGCAACTAGTTCGGTTGAGTTCTCTATCGTTGCGTGTGTTCTGTTTCCATTTGGTTTTGGTTTTGTCACGATGTTAATGACTACGTATAATGTTGTAGAAACGTACGTTTGGGTTTATTGTCTATCTTGAACTTCCTGATTAGTAGCTTGTGTTTTGTATGGGTTTATAAAGTCTATTGTGGAGGTGGGTTTCGAATTTTAACAAAGCTAGGTGCACATAGGTTCTAATGATCATGTTAACATCTTTATGAAATTATAGTATCCAATTAAATTGTGGCTTTAGTCTTAATGATCTTGGAAATGGTTTTGGAGACATGATTCTTTGTTCATTTAACTAAATTTTGGTCATAAAGGGGAGTATCACAATACTGTCCTCAAGCTTTTGTTGGAATATTTTAAAAACTTGCAATCAAATTTTGTGATAAGTGTTTTCATTTACAGTACATATCCAACAAAGCATTCCATATGAAAGTATCCATTTTAATATGTGAAAGGGTCCGTCATTACCTGTATGCGGGCACTCCAGTAGACATTTTAATAGGTGAAAGAGTTGCATATGTTCTCAACGCATAAAATTGTTAGACGTTGTATTGTTGCAAATGAGTATTCAAGAGAGATGCAATTATGGGCTATTGTTGTTGCACTATGTCTCCTAAGCAAATCAAATCAATTGTGATTGTGTACACGTTCGCGTGACATAATTACGATTCTAAAAACCAATTTGGAGTATGCGTTCGCGCAACCTCGATCAAACCTTCTTAATAATAAAAGTGGATGCTAATGGGCCGTTAACTAAAATTAGTTCATATAGCATGAGATGTGCCATGTTGAATAAAATTCCAAAACCCATGGCCCTCACTTAATTAATTTTAACTCTTTAGAAATTGAGATTTGCCATTTTTATTAAATAATCCATGGCCCTCATATAATTAATAATAACTCTTTTAAAATCGGGGTGTGCCATCAATTGAATTTTTTATGACCTCCGCAAACTTTTTTTTTGTTATTTTGAACGATCGTAGTTTGCTTTAGACTCGATTTAGATTAGTATTGTGATTATGTATACGCTCGCGTAACATAATTGTAAATTTAACTCTAAAAAAAGGACTCGAGGGATGCGTTCGCGCAGCTTCAACTAAAATTTTCTTAAATAAATAAACGTTATTAATTATGGACACGTACGCGTGACATGATTTTTGACGCTCCAAAACAAAAGAGTATACGTACGCGTAACTCAATTCTTTAATTACGAATAATCAAGTGATTTTTTTAAAAAAAACGGTAAAGGTAAAATACATGTAGGATTTTAAATAATTTAAGCCAAGTATAAATTGTTAAGCGACCGTGCTAAAACCATGAAATTTGGGAGTGCCTAACACCTTCTCCCGGGTTAACAGAATTCCTTACCCGATTTTCTGGTTTCGCAGACTTAAAACTGAGTCAACCTTCCTCGATTTGGGATTTAAAATAAACCGATGACTCGGGACACCATAAATTATCCCCAGTGGCAACTCTGAATAAAGTAAATAATCTCGTTTCGATTGTCACTTAAATTGGAAAAAACTCCCTTATATCCCCTCTCGGGGGATGTAGGTAAAAAGGAGGTGTGACAGCTCTAGCGACTCCGCTGGGGATGAGAACCCAGAACTTCTGGTTCAGGGTTCAGAATTCGATCTCAGAATAACTGTTATATTGGCTTTATTTATTATCTGATTTTATTTACATGATTGGGCCTAATGTGCTAAGTGTTGCTTTTCACCGCTTTGATATTGATGAACTGTATATAAACTGTTACGAAACTCTTCCTCTTTCTGAGTCTTCTGAATTTATGGTGCACACGTGCGCGTGACCCACCTTTCTGTTAAAAATCATACCAAATAGAATGAAGTTGGGTCAAGTAACTAGGCCGGGTAGACTTTCGTGCTCCCAGTACGTTGCCTCCACTTCGGCTCGAGCTGCCCGCTTGGGTAAGCCGGGTTTAGAACAATATACCCCAGGTTTTACACTTAGAATAACTCAGCTTCATGCCGGATCCCTAGTAGGAACATTTGATTGCATCATGTGCATTTGACTTTGGAGACTCAACACAGGGGTTGGGTCTGTCTAGGACAGGTGTACCCGAAACGAAAAGACCATCCTGATGCATCTTACTTGCTACTTGTGCATTCATTTGTTTCGGATTTGCATGTTGACCGGCTTGTAAGGGGAAAGTTAGAGAAGGAAAATCAATGTGAGGACCGAGAAAGAATATTAGCTGTTTTCGAGAAAAAAAAAATTCCAAAATATTTTAAAATACTACCGAAATTTTGAAAAAAGAAGAAGGAAATTTTGTGTTTTTTTAAAAAAAAAAATAGTTTTATTATTACGAACTACGTAAGTTTGATTCTCGCCAGATGTGAGATACGTAGGCAACCTACAACGGGCCCAACTATTTTTAAAAAAAAGAAGAAGAAAAAGATAATAAATAAATAAAAATATGGGTACGTAAATGTCGTTGTAAGGTGATGTCATTCTTGTCCAAAATATGCCGAATGTCCCCAAAAGGGCGCTAGAAGGCTGTTTTTGCAAGAACAGCCACCTTTGGTCGATTTTTTTAAAAGAAAAAAAAAATTTGGCCGGTTAGCAAACACAGCCTTTAAATCTTCTTCATCGAAGTGCTTTTTATGAATTCTTTTTAGAAATATTGATGATTTTTTTTTCAAAATGAGTCTTGATTTTTGTTTTTAAAATTAAAATCACTTACAGGTACAAAATGAGCACCATCCAAAACCCACCATTCAAAGATGTAGATGAGTTTCTATTTCGGCTTCAGATGTGGTGGTATGAATTAGGAGGAGATGGTCAGAAATGGGTCATTAAGTATTTGGGAGCTCTCACAGATATTATGAAAGTTAAACCACGCGATGATTTGATTACGGCACTAGTGACTTTTTGGGACCCTGTTCACAATGTCTTTCGCTTCTCTGATTTCGAGCTTACTCCCACATTAGAAGAAATAGCTGGATATTCCAGTTTTGATGGAGATTTGAGAAACCAGAATCTTATATTCCCAAAAGCTCCCTCTGTACACCGATTCTTTGGTCTTCTAAATATTAGTAATCAAATCAGAAAGAGCAACGTTGTCAAAGGGTGTTGTTCTTTCAACTTCCTATATTCAAGGTTTAGAAAACCGGATGGATTTGAAATTCATGAAAAGGGCCTTACTAACAAACAAAACAAGGACACTTGGCAGATTCACCGTCGCTTCGCTTTCATGGTGGCTTTTCTGGGAATCATGGTCTTCCCAAACAAAGAGCGGACCATTGATATTCGCATAGCCAGAGTCGTACAAGTCCTCACTACCAAAGAACATCACACTCTTGCCCCGATCATTCTCTCAGACATTTATCGGGCGTTGACTTTGTGTAAGTCTGGGGCAAAATTCTTTGAAGGGTGCAATATTTTGTTGCAAATGTGGTTGACTGAACATCTCCGACATCACCCCAAGTTCATGCAGTATGGTCCAAGCAAGGACAATTTCATTGAGAGTTATGAAGAAAGAATAAAAGATTATAAATCTCCAGAAGTGGTGGAAGCCTGGATATCCCATTTAAGATCTTTAATGGCAAGTCAAATTGAGTGGACTTTGGGATGGCTCCCGGTAAAAGAGGTAATACACATGTCGGCCTTAAAGAGTTATTTGTTGTTGTTGGGTTTGAAGAGTATCCAGCCGTATGCGCCACAGAGAGTTCTAAGACAGCTAGGGAGATACCAAGTGGTGCCTGATGATGAATATTTGAGTGTCCAAGTGATTGAGCTACACCCCAAAGCCACACTCCCTGAGGCTTTAATGTAGCGGATTTGGAATGGTTGTCGATACTTGAAAGATGATACCCAAGTTCCAGATCCTTCGAAAGGTGAGATAGATCCAGGTTATGCTAGGTGGTTTGAGAAAAGATCTCGTGTGGATGATGCACCAGAACCCGATCCCAGAAGGCCCATAAAAAGACCGCATATCCAAGCCATTGATGACAAAATCCAAGAACGGTTGGCTTGGGGTGAAAAGGAAAAGGGGTACAAAGCAACTATTCATGCCTTAGAAGAAAGCCTGAGGAACCTCAATTTTGAGAAAAACTTACAAGCCCAAGAAGCAGAAGGTGAAAAGAAGAGTCTGATTTGCGAGAATAAAACTCTCCGCGCTCAGTTTCAACAGATAAAGAAAGCCTATGAAGCACCAGTAAGAAGTTGGAAAGATCAGAAAATCATTGCTAATCTGATGGAAAGGATGCAAGATTATGACTACATTTTGGCAAAAACCGAAAAGGCGTTAGACAAAGCTAAGGAAAAAATCATACAGCTAAATGAGGAGGCCAAATCTAGTAAAGAACACCAAGTAATAAGATTTGAAGAAAAAATGGCTCAATTCAAGAAAGAGAAGGATCATTGGATACGTTCAAAGGCTCAAATCAAGAAATGAGAAGGTACAACAGAGAACATCAGCATGCAAATATTGATAGGGAGATAGCACAAGCAAGAATCAAGCAGGCCAGACTTCGGGCTCAATTGGAGTCGGCTTTAGATCGTGAGGGCCACATAAGAGATATAGCCACCACTCGCCAACAACAATTACAAAACCAAGACCAGAATCTCCAAGATTTCAGAGCACAAATCCATGATTTGGCCGTTTATGCCTCTCAAAGTTATGTGAACTGCCAGGGGATGGATTATGAGAGGTTTTTGGAGCATGCGCCTACTTTTTCCCGTCATCTTGCAGTAGAGTTAGAGAGGATGTACCGTACATTAGGGGGTCAGCCGGGTCAAGCTCCGTCGTGAGCAGATGTTCCAGTGATTGAAAGCAAAAGATTGTGGAGTGAAGCATAGTCATAGTTGTTAAAACTTTTCATATAATAGTCATGTTTTAGTTTGAGTCCATGTTGAGTCTTTTAAACCATTTTCTTAAAATGTTGTCCAAATGTAATGTCATTTTTGTCATTGTACTGTTTCGTTTGTTAAAATAAATAAAAATAATAATAATTATTTCCACCAGAACTACGCTCGGTCTGATTCATGCGGAGTCATGATACGTAGGCAATCTCCATAGGATTCGACCACAACCAAAAGAAAAAGAATAAAATGGAAAAAGAAAAAGGGAATAAAGGATAGACGTGAGTAACAAAAAAAAAGGAAAGGTCATAAAAAGGAAAAGCCGGGATGACACAAGCAACCGAGCAAATACATGATAGAAATGACTATTTGCCGAGGTGCATTGCATTCCTATGTGTGGTTGCCTATTTGTTAAAGCTCTAATCACTAATAAGTTTTGTTGTTGTCCAGAATTCAAGCAGTTAGTTCACCTAAGCATACTGACAACCCACCTATACCAAACCAGATCCAAAGGTGAAATAATCATATCTATCCCAGATGTAGACACCAGTGTCATCGAAGGAGAAGAGTTGGACGTTAACGCCATAAAAGAAGAGATGTATAAATTAAAACAACAAATGGTCGAAATGTATCAGGCCTGGGCTAAAGGACAACCGGCATCAGTTTACCCAGCTAACCCTACCTTCACTCCACCACCGGCTCAAACTCAGGATCATCATGCCACCGATCTATCCCCGAGCTTTCCCATTTACCAACACTACCGGGGCACCACTTCTCATACACCACAATCTCCACCCCCTAAACCAATTCCATACCCTCCTCCACCAGTAACTCCTGTCTTCGTAGCACCTCCACCAGCTACACTCCACAAATCTCCTAGCGAGCCTATGTTCCAGGCCCAGGACAACCAATACTACCCCTCGGAGCCCACTTTCAAAGCTCCAGAAACCCATTCCTATACTCCTCGCTTTGACCTCTCGATAGAAGCTGATAAACTAGTCAAAAATCCCGAATAGGAGAAGATGTTCAGGAAATTTAAAAGCTTAGAACAATCATTCAGAGACATGCAGGGATTGGGAGGGCAAGTAAGCGTAGCCTACAAGGACCTATGTCAGTTCCCGAATGTGCAATTACCGGCAGGTTTCAAGATGCCCAAGTTCGATCTATACAATGGGCACGGTGATCCAGTAGCCCACTTGAGGGGTTTTTGCAGCAAGATGAGGTGAGCGGGAGGAAAAAATGAATTGCTAATGGCTTACTTCAGTCAGAGTTTGAGTGGATCAGCATTGGAATGGTATACCCTCCAAGACCATGGAAGATGGTACACGTGGGATGGTCTGGCGCAAGCATTTGCTTGTCACTTCTAATACAATCTTGAGATCATTCCAGATCGACTGTCCTTCACTAAACTGGAGAATAAACACAGTGAAAGCTTCAGAGAATATGGTTTTCGATGGAGGGAGCAAGCAGCAAGAGTAGATCCCCCAATGAAGGAAAGTGAGATGGTAGATTACTTCCTACAGGCTTTGAAACCTACTTACTATGGCCATTTGGTCTCCGCTGTGGGAAAGTCATTCAATGAAGTGGTAAAGATGGGGGGCATGGTAGAAGAGGGCCTCAAGTCGAATAAAATCATGAGCTATTCGGCTATCAAAGCGACTACTCAGGCTATTCAAGGCGGCATAGGATGGATTGGGAAAAAGAAGAGAGAGGAAGCAGCGATGGTTGATTCAGGAACTTGGTCCGGATCCAGAGGTTCACCTTACCACTACAATCAACCTCGACCCCACCAACAAACTTATCACCACAATCCACCCCAACACTACTATCCCTCACCAGAACCTCATTTTTCCGTCCACAATGCACAAACATGCAACTAACCTTCTGCCCACACACAATGGCGTGATCCCGTCCTACAGAATACTTATCTACATTCACGAACCTACCAAAACACTCCCGGACCAAGTTTTCGGCCTAGTCAAGCATTCAAGGATGAAAAGTTGTAGAAAAAAGAAAACCTTTACTCCATTGGGAGAATCATACACTAGTCTGTTCCACAGGCTAAAACAACTGAACATGCTGAGGCCGATACAGTCCAAACTGCCAAATCCTCCTCCAAAAAACCTTGACTATACTATCAGCTGTGAGTATTGTTCTGGTACTCTAGGTCATGACACAGAGAAGTGCTGGCACTTGAAAAGTGCGATACAGGAGCTCATTGATACCAATAGAATTGAAGTTCAAGCTCCCGAGGCACCCAATATCAACAGGAATCCAATGCCAGCCCATCAGGAGGCGAATATGATTGAAATAGTGCATGAGGAAGGGGAACCCAAGAAGCCATCACAAACTGTCATGATGATTCGATCCAGTGGAGTCAAGACAGATGAACGATCAGCAGGTGAGGAGTCGGTGCTCAAGTCGAGCAAAAAGAGTGTTGGGCCATCTGTAGTTGTTGAGAAGGGTTCTTTAAGCAAAGTTGCAATGAAACAGGAAGAGATGAAGGTGGTTGTACCCAGAGCGGCCAGCAAACCCGTCATAATCGTGGAAGGCGCCCGCGCAGATCGGGTTATTATCAAGTCGGTAACCCAGTTACCAATAATCAACAGCAAGGCTATTCCATGGAATTACAAACGGGTAACAGTGATGTACAAAGGGAAGGAAGTCAAAGAAGGAAGTACAGGGTTTGACTTGCTCGGGAAGGTGTTTTACTCCCGAGGAGTTAAGAAGAGATAAAGATAATCCAGCGCTAGTAAATAAAGTTGTAACTGAAGAAGAAGCAGAAGAATTCTTGAGGAAGATCAAGCTACAGGACTACTCTATCGTGGAACAATTAAGAAAGACGCCTGCTCAAATTTCCCTATTATCATTATTGATCCATTCGGATGAGCACCGTCAAGATTTAATGAAGATCTTGAATAAGGCGCACGTTCCCGATAATATCTACGTGAATCACTTGGAAAAAATAGCCAACAAAATCTTCGAAGCAAACAGAGTCACGTTTTCTGATGATGAATTGCCTGTAGAAGGTACTGAGCACAACAGAGCTCTTTACCTCACAGTAAAATGTGAGAACTCTATGGTGACCTGGGTATTGGTTGACAATGGGTGAAGCGCAAACATTTGTCCTCTCTCCACTCTAAGTAAGTTAAAAATAGAAGATGAGAGGATCCATAAGAACTTTATTTGCATGCGGGGATTTGACGACGGAGGTAAAGATTCAGTTGGGGACATAGTGCTGGAGCTGACGATAGGGCCAGTTAAGTTCACAATGGAGTTTCAGGTGCTGGATATAGCTATTTCTTATAATTTGCTGTTGGGTTGACCATGGATCTATATCGCTAAAGCAGTCCCATCAACACTATACCAGGTAGTCAAATTTGAATGGGATAGACAAGAAATAGTTGTGCATGGGGAAGACAGTTTATGCGCCCGTAGCAATGCCATTGTACCGGTCATTGAAGTGGAAGATGACCAGGGACCATGGGTCTACCAGGTTTCTGACACGATGTTGGTAGAGAAAGTTCCGGAGGGGAAATACATTCCAAATCCAAAGATAACTGCTACATCAGTCATGGTAGCCTATGAGATGTTGAAGAATTGTTTGGTACTCGGTAAAGGTTTGGGCTCATCTTTGCAAGGCATCATACAGCCGGTGTGCCTTCCTAAAAACTTAGGAACATTTGGTCTGGGATTCAAGCCCACTGCCGCAGACATAAGAAAGGCCAGAAAGCTAAAATAGAAGGCATGGGTCCTTCCAAAGCCAGTCCCACATCTTTCCAAATCATTTGTCAAGTCCGGTACTAGAAGTCGCCCAGTAACAACAATTCCCAGTTCTGTGATTGATCCTGACAAGGAGTTAATTGAAAGATTTGAGAAGTTGTTCGACAGTGTGAACATGGTGGAAATTGGAGAGTGTTCTAGCAACACGGAAGTGCAATTTGTAGGGCCAAAAACAAAGCTTAACAATTGGAAGACTACTCCTCTCCCTACTCGGAAGGAGTCTTGTTCTTTTTACGCTGGTTCTAATGACATGGCATGCATGAGGAATCCTCATCCCAGTCTTAAAAATCAATCTGATTCCGAAATAATATTTCAAAAAGTAGATTGCGACTATGAATCAGAATACGATAAAGATGAAGCTTTCGAAGAGATTAGTAAGGAGTTAATTCACTTCGAAGAAAAACCCAAACTCAACCTGAATGAAACAGAAGCCGTCAATTTAGGGGATACAGATAATATCAGAGAGACTAAAATAAGTGTCAATCTCAAGCTAAAGATCCGGGAAGAGTTAATCAAAGCACTCATCGAATACAAAGATATTTTTGCATAGTCGTATGATGACATGCCGGGTTTGAGCACTGATTTAGTGGTTCATAAATTGTCCATTGATCCAGCGTTTCCTCCCATCAAGCAAAAGTTGAGGAAATTCAAAACTGATATGAGTGTGAAGATTAAAGAAGAAATCACCAAGCAGTTGGATGCAAAGGTTATTCGGGTCACTCGATATCCTGTTTGGTTGGCTAATGTCATGCCTGTGCTGAAGAAGGATGGCAAGATCAGAGTATGCATCGATTACCGCAATCTCAACAAAGCAAGCCCGAAGGATAACTTCTCACTACCCAATATCCACATTTTGATCGATAATTGTGCCAAGCGTGAGATTGGATCTTGTATGGATTGTTATGCTGGGTATCATCAGATTCTAATGGATGAAGAAGATGCAGAAAAGACGGCATTCATCACGCCATGGGGAACTTATTGCTACCGGATAATGTCATTTGGTTTGAAGAACGCCGGGGCAACATACATGAGAGCGATGAATGATCGGAGCCGACTCGACACTACACTATGGTAGGAAGAGCGGATCGCAATAGCTTTTACCCGAATAGAGGTCCGGGATCGAATTTCCACAAGGAGCTAGTAATGGAGTTGTATTTTCTGTCTAGCCTAGAGTTGTGGTTGTGCTTCTAATGTCACTTCAAGCATCTTTTGAGTTTTTGTATTTCTAACTACTATTATAAAACTACGGATTAAAGCTAGATTATGTTAGGAGAATATTGCTAAGTTATAATTATTGGGAAGGAAGAGCACTAGGGTCGTGGCATTACCTTGGTGGCTAATTGACGGGTAGATGTTACTTAGGTTCGATTGACTTATTTGGGGCTTATGCTATAATCATTGCATAATTTTACCCACTCTCACACCTCTCGGTAGAGAGAGTGATTTTGCCCAATTGACTCTCTCGAGACCAATTGGGTTGGCAAATTAGACCAAGCAACTAGGGTTCAAGTAGGGTTATTACTCTCTCGAGATTTAACCTGTTAATTGGGACTATCATTTCTCATGAGTCCATCCCAATTCCTTGTTGGGTCAATTTTGAGGTCATAAACTCTCTTTTTCAAGAAGAGTTAAACCCACAAAGCTTGAATCAGTGTTTGCAACCACCAATTCTAAATTAAATCATAAAATCAACCATAATAACAAACACCCATAGTCAATCTAACCCTAGATGGCAATACCTATCAATTACCCACACTAGGGTTGAGCCACAACCCTAGCTAATGGGTTTAGCTACACATAATTAAAGAAGAAACTGAAGAAATAGATGAAGAACTACACATATTAATTAATTACTAAGAAGAAACTACAATAATCTATTGTTAATGGGAAGCAAATATGCCAAAAATGGCTACAACACCAAGCGCAGCTATTCTTCTGTTCTCAGATCTGACCTCCCTCTTAAAAAAATAGTAAAATGTTCTATTTATACTAGGCTAGAAAAACTGGACAAAAATACCCCTATGGGGTCAGTGCGGGCCGCACAAAACAGACCGCGACCGTACTGGCTCTTGGGCTTCAGTTGTTTGATGACTTGAACTGGGGGATCCGGACCGCGTGGGAGTGTATCGCGGCCGCGAAGGCCACTGGCGCGGTCCGCGCAGACGTGATCGCGAACCGCATGTCCGCACTAGGCCCCTTTTTCTTCACTTCTCTTGGTCTTTGATACTTGAGCAGGTTTCACTCCTTTTTGAGCCGATCTTTGACATTTCGTCACTTTGTCAATCAACCCTGCAATCAAGCACAACTTGTGAGCATTTTGGGACTGTTTTTGTATCAATTTATACTCAAAGCATAGGCAAGTAGGGACATAAACACTTTAAAATCTTAACTTATCAACTCCCCCAAACTTAAATCTTTGCTTGTCCTCAAGCAAACAAAATAAGACCCACCCCTTAAAGGAACATCCAAGTAATTCCAGCTATCCTAAAATAACCTCAACAAGCATCAATTGGGACTAACAATTGCCCTCAATACGAATGCATCATTAATACATTTAAAACTTTGAAAACTACGAATCAAGTGTGACACAAGAGCATCAAGAGTTGACACATTTCATCAAAGAGCTTTTCTCACTTACTTTGGTCATTGTGGAACCTAAACTCTCACATCCTCAACTCTCCCTAAGCGAACCTCACCTTTTAAATATTGACACACAAATCGAAGCAAATGAAATTTCACTCATCTCTCTCAAAAAGGAAGGTCACAAGTCCGGCTCTAAGTACCATATGCTTGCCCCTTATGTAAGTATCCACTAATGTAAGATCCCTTCAACTTGAGATCAAATAGGGCTTTTGTGGAGTCATTGTGAAGGCTTTTAGGCAAGGGTAGGACATATTTTTATTCACGTGGGTTCAATCTTCCCTTAAGCACTTCTTTTGATTCATTTTGGCGCAACTTTCTTGGCTCTTTTTGAGGACTTCACTTCTTCACAAGGGGTTAGAGAGACACATGTCACTCTTTCTTATACAATTCAAAACATTTCTCCTTTTTCTACTTTCTCCACACCTTTTTCACTTTTGTTTTCCTTGAATCCCTTTTTATTCTTGTTCACATGAGACTTTCTTTTTGTCCTTTTTCTTTTCTTGCTTTTTTCATTGCCTTTTTTTCTTTCTTTTGTACCTTACTGCTTTGCTTCCTTTCTTGTCTCTCTCCCCAAACTTAGATTTTTGCCATTACTCAAGGGAAGATTTGGGTGCCGAGAGAGGGTAATCATTTAGAACGGGTATAGGCTTGTAGTATTGGTTCTTGAAAGAAAAAGGTTTAAGGTTCAAAAGGGTTAACTAGGGATTATTTCATTGGATGGCTATGAAATTGTTCAACTTAGCATTTGGTTCAAGGAGAGCCTATATCATTTCTCGAGTCAAATCTCACCTAGGATTTCGCCTCAACAGATATTCAGGGCAAGTTCTAGACCATTGGCTCGAGACTTGGACTCAAATTTCAATTCCTCACCACACACGCTACGGATTTGCTAAAGACATCGAGTCGAGGGCCCACAACGACCTTAGTTATGATTTAAACACACAATGGTCCAAAAAGACCACATGATGATCGTTTGGTCAACGCAAGAGTCTCAAAGCCATGAATTTCACCATCCTGAACACAACATTATGTCTTTGACCATGGGATCAAAGGCAAATGTGCTAGGCCCAAGTGAAGCTTTGCTTGAGGTCCCTTTAACTACGCTATCAAAAACAAAAGAAAAATCAAAGAAACGGACTCAAACCCTTAAGAAGTTTGTCATGCCATCTATCATTGGGAAGAGCCACCCGGTTCGCACAATACTCCACCCTTGGAAAGAACCGTGTCATTAAGAAAACCAAGGGCTTATTGGAAACTCCAAAATCAAACAAGCGGCTACGAGCCTAACTACAAAGCTAAAAACGAAAATTTTGCGAAAATAGAAAATAGAATGGATATGTACAATAGGGGAGTAGAATATACAACAGGGGATGAATATATACAGAAATGTAAAGTTATATACAGCCCAAAGTAAAAAAAATACAAAATCAATAAAAACAAACTAATAATCTATATATATACAGTCATCCAGAAAAAAGTAGGGCGCACCACCACGAATAAAAGCTGGCATTGTCCTCAATTCCAATTATCAAATAAATATCAAAACAAAAGAAAGGATATAGGATCTCCCTATGCCTGGTCCATCTGCATGGGTTCATTAGTGGTCCCCAAGTCCTCTGTATGTACGGGAATCTCAGACTGGTTCTCGATCTCCTACTACTTAGCTGCTGGGACCAGGGCCTGCTCCTGAACCGACTGACTGATAGGTGCATCACTAGATGGGGTCTCTTGTGGTTCTGGTAGCTCAATAACTGCACCAACTGAACTGGGGAGCTTCCTCTTCTTTCTTGGGGGCCTGGGTGCCTGCTCCTGCTCCTGCTGTGGCTGTGGCACTGGTGCTGCTGCTGGGGCTGGATCCCCGAATAACAAGTCTAAAGGCATCTGGTCTGCCAATAGCCTGTCCACATCAGTCCATAGCACTCTCACCGACTCCTTGGACGCCCTTGACTTCCTCATCTTCTTGTGCTCCTTGGCAAGATCCCTCAAAGCCTTTCCATGTGAATCCACCGCCATAGTCAAGACGTCTTGAGTCCTCACAATCTTCTCCTAATTTTCCAGGAGCTTCTTCAGTGTGTCCTCAATGGACTGAGGAAACTGAGTAGTGGAAGGTGCTGAATGGGCCTCAACTGTAGCAGACAATGTAGACAACTTGGATGTCGCAGCTGACATCCAGTTGTTCAAATTGGCTAGTGTCCGGCTCAACTTCTAGGCCGTGAAAGGATGAGTCTGGGAAGAAGGGACCCCCGTGTCAACTGAAGTACTGGGGCCAGCAGAGGAGGAGGGTCGTAGAGGCAAATCATCATTAGTGGTGACAGTAGGCATGGTGGGAGGCTCTGTGGGGGGCTCAACCGAAGACACTACTGCCACTGACTGGCCAGCTGGAATAGAGGAAGGCGGCTTGTAACTTTTGTCTTTGGGGTTGTCTGTCCCCTTCAAACTGTACCAGGAGAATGGAGCCATAGGTTTTACCTTGACGTCAAACGGTCTCTTCTCCACCTCCAAGTCCCGGAAATACATAGTAAGTGTGCTGGGAAAAGGGTAGTTTCGGTCATGCTCAACCCCTACTGCAGAAATGGTGCGGGACATCACATAGCCCACATTGATAGGATAACCTGCCATAATAGAAGCAATAAGAACCGCCCGGGCAAGTGCAATAGTCTGATCATGATTAGTCGGGTCGAGCCGACTGCATACGAAGGTCAACCACCCTCTAGACTCGAAGTTGAAAGTTCTCTGAAGTATTTTGGTCTCTGCTTGTAACCATTCTGGAACCGTACCCGGGATTGCCAGGTACGAAGCTAACCACGGACGAACCTCCTCGCCCATTGCTAACTTTTCATTGTACAGGGACTCATCTTCGTCAATGAACCCCAAATACTCATTCAACGCCTTCCCGGCGAAAACCGCATTTTTGTTTCTCACTTTCGTCACTTTAGTGCCTTTCAAGATATGAGCCACATTGCTGTAAAACTCCTTGACCATATGCTCATTTGCCTTCAAACAATTGTCTTTAAAGAATTCCCAACCCACTCGAGCCTGGAACTGTCTATACACATTGGGGTTTAGGGGTAGAAGGTCTTTGTCAATAAAGCTCCGCTCAAGTATCAACTTCCGTGACGACCACCATTCTCTAAATTTGTGGAACGCCACCTGGCTGACAAATCGATCTTCCCAAACTTCAAGTTTTCTAGTTCTCTCAACACCCCCAACCTGGGGCACCCCACTGTCTGGTACCTCATTATCACTATTAGTCTCGCCTTCTGCACTCTCCCTAGATACTGAAGCTGTGGGGGAAGTGGAGTATTCACCACTGCCTGCTGCTAAGCCATCAGACGACTTAGAAGGTATACGTTGTGGGGATTGGGTAGTATGTAAAGCCGGGACTGCAGTAGCTGGCCCTGAATCAGAAGAGAGGTCCTGAGAGGGTACGTACTCACTCCCCGATTGGTCGTCTATAACAATTTGTTTCCTTGTTTTCAGTTTAGGTCGGGAAGTGAGTTTAACTTGTTTCCCTTTTCCTCCCTGGGAGGAGTCACCTCGGCCAGGTTGTTTAGAACCTCTTCCTCATTGTTTTACAATTGTCTGCAAACAAACACATCTAACATTGTTAGTTGAAGCACATGCAGTGAAACATGTGACTGAATTAAAATTGCAGAAGAAAAATGAAAGTTGCAGACACTGCTGCAGAACCAGGCACCGCGGACCGCACCATCAGGAATGCGGCCGCGTTGGAGGCACCGCGGACCGCACTAAGGCAACCGCGGACCGCACTGAATAAAACCCCAGGAAGGGTCTTCTCTGAATCTCACACCGCGGTCCGCACAAAATGGGGTTGCGGCCGCAGTGGGCTAGCGCGGATCGCACAAAAGTTACCGCGGCCGTGCTGGACACAAGTTGTTCCTCAGTCATTCAAGCATCGCGGACCGCGTGGAAGCATTACTCGGACCGCGTTAGGGCACTGCAGACCGCGCTAAGGCGACCGCGGGCCGTACTGGGTTAGGTTCAGTGAGTAAGCTAGGGATTGTATGCTTTTGTTCTATTTTTGTTCAACCTTTTGCCCCTACTTGTCCCTACTCATGTACCCAATCCTTAGTTATTTCAAACTAACATGGAAGCTACCCTAGACTAACAATTCGAAGACCATTGTGAAGGCAAAGAAGTTACAGACTACTGGAAAGCAATTAAAATAAAAATAAAAAAGTAATAATAAAAAATGCATGAAATGTTACCAGGATTATGAAGAATGAATGCAATCTATCCACACGAGCAAGAATCTCAGTCTTGGACGGGGATGAATAGTAGAATTAGGGTTCTGGGTTTCCAATTTGCAAAAAGGGTAAAATGAGACCCTTGGTCTCTATTTATAGAGCCCCAGTAGGAACCGTACTTACCTACCAGCACGACCGCACAAAAGTGACCGCGGACCGCGCAGGGTTTATTTGTGTGACCCCTCATGATGAAACCTACACGGACCACACAAACGTGTACCGCGGCCGCGTCAGCCCACCGTGGACCGCACTAACTTGACCGCGGCCGCGGTGAAGAACTTCAGAGAGTCCCCCTTTTGACTCATGCCAGCGCAGACCGCACAAAATGCACTGCGGCTGCGCTGGCAATCTTCAGAGACTATGCCATTTTCCAACTTTGTTTTGCACTGCTTCAACACAATCCCTGCAACATCTCATAAACAGTTAGCGCAAAAATCCTAAACTACACATTGGTTGCCTCCCAAGAAGCGCCTGATTTAATGTCGCGGCACAATGCATGTTACCACCACATCACTTTAGATGAAAAAGCGCCACTACGTGGCTGCCATCGAACTTTCCGAGATAATGCTTGACCCGGTGACCATTGACTCTGAAGACTTCACCATTTTTATTTTTTAGATCAAGAGCACCAAACAGGATCACGAACACAACTTCAAATGGTCCACTCCACTTTGACTTGAGCTTACCCGGAAACAGATGTAACCGGGAATTAAACAAGAGAACCATATCCCCAACTTTGAACTCCTTGCCTCGACTATATTTGTCGTGAATGTACTTCATTTTGTCCTTATACAAGGACGAGCTGGAGTATGCATGAAATCTAAACTCATCGAACTCATTAAGTTGTTCAACCCTCAGATTTGCAGCAACATCCCATTCTAAATTCAACTTCCTCAAGACCCACATAGCCTTGTGCTCCAATTCCACCGAAAGATGGCAAGCTTTCCCAAACACCAACCGGTACGGGTACATACCAATCGGAGTCTTGTAAGCTGTCTGATAGGCCCAAAGAGCATCATCCAAGTTTTTCGACCGATCGGTCCTATTTGCATTTACAGTTTTAGACAAGATACTCTTAATTTCTCGGTTGGAGACTTCCACTTGACCGCTAGCTTGAGGATGATAGGGGGTGGTTACTTTGTGATTAACTCCATATTTGGCTAGCAATGAATCAAAAGCTTTGTTGCAAAAGTGAGATCTCCCGTCACTAATGATAGCACGAGGAGTGCCAAACCTCGTGAAGATACTCTTTTTAAGAAATGCCACAACACTCTAGACTTCATTGTTGGGCAAAGCCACGGCTTCAACCCACTTGGAGACATAATCTACCCCCACCAGAATGTAAGTGTTTCCACAAGAGCTCACGAAAGGACCCATGAAGTCGATGCCCCAAACATAAAAAATATCTACCTCAAGAATTGTATTAAGGGGCATTTCATCCCTTTTTGAAATTCCACCGGCTCGTTGGCATTCATCACATCTTTTGACCACATCACCGGCATCTTTAAACAAAGTAGGCCAATAAAATCCGCAACTAAGCACTTTAGAAGCCGTTCTCGCCCAGCCATGATGGCCACCATAGGGTGAGGAATGGCAAGCTTCCAAAATACCCAATTGCTCCTCTTCCGGGACACATCGTCGAATCACACCATCGGTGCAAATCTTAAACAAATAGGGCTCGTCCTAATAATAATCCAAGCTATCCCGTTTGAGCTTCTTCCTTTGGTTAGAAGAGAGCTCACACGGGATGATTCCGGTAACAAGATAGTTTGTAATATCGGCGAACCACGGTATTCCACTCATTGACACCGCAAGGAGTCGCTCATCAGGAAATGTATCATTGATCTCAAGGCCGTCACAAGGCCTCCCCTCCTCCTCCAAATGGGACAAGTGGTCCGCCACTTGATTCGCGCTACCCTTCCGGTCAACAATTTATAAATCAAACTCTTGAAGGAGAAGAACCCATCTCATCAATCTTGCCTTTGAATCTTTCTTGGTCATCAAATACCTAAGGGCGGCATGGTCGGTGTGCACAATAACTTTAGCCCCCATAAGGTAAGGGTGGAACTTTCCCATAGCAAAAACAATAGCCAAAAACTCCTTTTCGGTGACTGTGTTGTTCCTTTGAGCCTCATTCATGGTCTTGCTTGAGTAGTACACCGGAGGGAATACCTTGTTGATCCTTTGGCCTAAAACCGCCCCCACCGCAACGTCACTCGCGTCGCACATGAGCTCGAATGATAATCTCCAATTTGGTGTGGTGATGATGTGGGTAAGTTTCAACTTTTGTTTAAGGAGCTCAAAAGCCTCCATGCATTTCTCATCAAAAACAAACTTGGCATCTTTCTCTAGCAATTTGCACAATGGGTTAACTACCTTAGAAAAATCTTTGATGAATCTCCGGTAGAAACCTGCGTGCCCAAGAAAACTCCTCACCGCTTTGACAGAAGTAGGGGACGAAGCCTTGAAATAACCTCGATCTTGGCCTTATCAACTTCAATTCCTCTCTTCGAGATCTTGTGACCCAACACTATACCCCCTTCTACCATAAATGGCACTTTTCCTAGTTTAGAACAAGGTTGGTATCTTCACACCGGGCCAACACTCTATCCACGTTTACCAAGCACTCCTCAAAATAATCCCCAACCACGCTAAAATCATCCATGAAGACCTCCAAGATATCCTCCACCATGTCGGTGAAAATAGCCATCATGCAATATTGGAAGGTCGTCGTAGCATTACATAATCCAAATGGCATTCTAGAGAAAGCGAATGTTCCATAAGGACATGTGAAAGTCGTCTTCTCTTGGTCCTCCGGGGTAATGAGAATTTGATTGTACCTCGAGTAACCATCCAAAAAACAATAGAAAGCCCGGATCGCAAGACGATCAAGCATTTGGTCAAGGAATGGCAATGAGAAATGATCTTTTCTAGTCACCTTGTTCAGCTTCCAGTAATCCATGCAAACTCTCCAACCCGTCACTATCCGAGTCGGAATAAGCTCATTGTTGTCATTGGTCACTACAGTCATTCCACCTTTTTTCGGTACGCATTGCACCAGAGAAGTCCATGAACTGTCAGAAATGGGATAAACCACACCTGCGTCAAGCCACTTGATAAAGTCTTTCTTTACCACTTCTTGCATAGCCTCATTTAGTCTTCTTTGATGCTCAAGTTAATGCCTCGCATCCTCCTCCAATATGATTTTATGCATGCAAAAGGCGGGGCTTATACCCCGAATATCAGCTAGAGTCCATCCGATTGCCCTTTTTCGCTTTTGAAGAACCGCCAAGGTGGCCTTAACTTGCATGTTAGTAAGGCAAGAAGAAAGAATGACAGGTAAAGTAGAATTTGAACCCAAGAATTCATACCTGATGTGTGGGGGAAGTGGCTTCAACTCCAACACCGGTGGCTCCTCAATCGATGGCTTCGTTGGTGGAGTTTTGCAGTTTTCAAGATCTAAAGATAGCCTTCTAGGCTCATAAGAATATGAACCCATACCATGCAATGCATTCACGCACTCCACTCTACTAGCATCATCATTGACATACATATTAAGAATCACGGCCTCAAAAGGATCTTCAACATTGATCATGGAACTTGTGTCATCCACTATCACGGCTATGACAATGTCCACAAAAGAACACACCTCTGTGATATTTGATTGTCTCATTGATTTGCAAACATGGAATACCACTTTCTCATCTCCCACTCGGAATGTCAACTCACCCGCTTCAACATCAACTAATGCCTTCCCCGTAGCTAGGAAAGGTCTTCCAAGAATAATCGGCACTTCAAAATCCACCTCACAATCTAATATGACAAAGTAGGCCGGCAATATGAAGTTATCAACATGGACAAGAACATCATCGATTATGCCCAAGGGTCGCTTCATCGATCGATCCGCCATTTGAAGTCTCATTGAGGTAGGTCGAGGTTGCCCAATTCCCAAAGTCTTGAAGACCGAGTACGACATCAAATTAATACCAGCACCCAAGTCACAAAGGGCTTTAGCAAAATTCTCACTTCCGATAGTACATGGGATAGTAAAAGCTCCGGGATCCTCAAGCTTGGGTGCCATTGAATGCACTATGGCACTCACTTGATGAGTCATTTTAATTGTTTCACACTCAATCGACCTCTTCTTTGTAACCAAATCTTTCATGAACTTTGCATACCCCGACATTTGCTCAAGTGCCTCAACCAAAGGGACATTGATTGTGAGGCTCTTCATCATGTCAATGAATTTTTTGAATTGATTGTCACTATTTTGCTTTGTTAACCGTTGAGGATAAGGTGGAGGTGGCCTAGGTAAAGGTGCCTTGGCTTTTTGTACAACCGGCTCGGGCATGTCAATCACGTGTTCCCTAAATGGGTTCACGTCATCTTGAGTCTCTACTTCGGCCTCATCATTAATATCAATCCGCACATCATTGTTCGCATTTTGATTAACCACATCATCAAGAATCAAAGGTACATCATCATCCCGTACCTCAACATCTTCATCCATAACTTGCTTTTGCATTGAGGCATTCACATCACCGCCTCTCCCACTTCTTGTTGTAACCGCCATCACATGATTATTATTCCTACCCTTCAGATTCACCACCGTATCACTTGGTAGCGCACCCTTGGGACGAGTATTCAATGCTTGAGAGATTTGGCCTAATTGCACTTCCAAGTTCCGGATAGATGTGTTATGCGAAGCTAGTTGGGCCTTGGAATCTTGGTTCTTTTTCATCATTTGCTCGAACATGCTTTCAATTCTCCCCATATCACTTCCGGACAAACTCGGACCTTGAGAAGGAAAGGGGGTGGATTGTTTGGTTGTTGGTACATGGGGGGCCTTTGAAAGCCTTGCCCCCGGTTGCCTTGGTTCCCGCTATTGTTCCACCCTCCTTGATTGTTGTTGTTGCCCCAATTATTGTTACTACCATTCCAATTTCCTTGGTTGCTTTGATTACCCCAATTGTTGTTTTGGTTGTTGTTATTCCAATTACCTCCGCCATGTTGTTGATTGCCCCAATTTCCTTGAGGACGCCATTGTTGATTTGAAGAGTTACCTCTATTCCCTTGGTAGTTGTTGACATATTGGACCTCTTCGCTTTGATCATCATAGCACTCATTTGAATAACCACCACCATCATTGTTGTTGTCATATTGTTCATAATTACCTTGAGGTTGTTGTCCTCTTTGCCTCCTTTTCAACATAGAAACACCTTCCATTGCATTGACTTGGTGCGGGTTTTGGACTTGTTGCAATTGCACCTTTGCCAATTGATTCATAGTTGTTGTAAGCTCGGTGATGGATTGGCCATGATCGTGCAATTCCTTGTGCAAATGGATGACCGTGGGGTCACCTTGGGGCACATTTGCTCGGCTTTTCCATGCCGAAGAAGTGTCGACCATTTCATCAAGTACATCACATGCCTCTTGGTAAGAAAGTTTCATAAAGTTCCCTCCGGCCAATTGGTTCACAATGCATTGATTTGTGGTGTTGATGCCCCGATAAAATGTTTGTTGAATCATATCCTCGGTCATGTTGTTATTAGAACATTCTTTCACCATTGTTCTATATCTTTCCCATATCTCGTGCAAAGGTTCCATTGGCTCTTGCTTGAAAGCTAGAATTTCATCCCGAAGAGCTGCCATATGACTTGGAGAAAAGAACTTGGAAATAAATTTGTCCGCCAATTCATATCATGTTGTAATAGAATGATTGGGGAGCTTTTCTAACCAATCCAATGCTTTACCCCGAAGAGAGAACGGAAAAAACCTCAATCTCAACGCATCCTCGGACACGTTTGTCTGCTTGCTACCCCAGTATGTATCTATGAACCCCTTCAAGTGCTTGTAGGCATTTTGATCGGAGGCACCCGTGAAATACCCTCTTTGCTCGAGCAAGGTTAACATAACATTTGTGATTTGAAAGTTTCCCACCCAGATTCGGGGAGGAACAATAGCACTGGTGTATCCTTGATTTGATAAAACTCTGGGAGCCACTCTCAGTGGTGCCGGAGGAGGGTCTGGAATATTATTGTTCTCATTTGCATTTACATTGACATGCCGGCCTCTCCGTGGAACTTGAAGTAAGACCTCATCTGGTTCTAGATCCTCTACCTCCTCCCCTGCTATCACATTGCCGAGAAGGTCATTTGTATTAAGAGCCATTGTACCTGATTGATCAACACAAACAAAATTAGTAAACAAGAAGGAAAGAGAAGCAAAACACAAAACTAACTACACAGATAGTCAACACCGTAAGCTCCCCGGCAACGGTGCCAAAAAGTTGATCGGAGCCGACTCGACACTACACTATGGTAGGAAGAGCGGATTGCAATAGCTTTTACCCGAATAGAGGTCCGGGATCGAATTTCCACAAGGATCTAGTAGTGGAGTTGTATTTTCTGTCTAGCCTGGAGTTGCGGTTCTGCTTCTAATGTCACTTCAAGAATCTTTTGAGTTTTTGTATTTATAACTACTATTATAAAACTACGGATTAAAGCTAGATTATGCTAGGAGAATATTGCTAAGTTGTAATTATTGAGAAGGAAGAGCACTAGGGTCGTGGCATTACCTTGGTGGCTAATTGACGGGTAGATGTTACTTAGGTTCGATTGACTTATTGGGGGCTTATGCTATAACCGTTGCAAATTTTACCCACTCTCACACCTCTAGGTAGAGAGAGTGATTTTGCCCAATTGACTCTCTCGAGACCAATTGGGTTGGCAAATTAGACCAAGCAACTAGGGTTCAAGTAGGGTGATTACTCTCTCGAGATTTAACCCGTTAATTGGGACTATCATTTCTCATGAGTCCATCCCAATTCCTTGTTGGGTCAATTTTGAGGTCATAGACTCTCTTTCTCAAGAAGAGTTAAACCCACAAAGCTTGAATCAGTGTTTGCAACCACCAATTCTAAATTAAATCATAAAATCAACCCAAATAACAAACACTCATAGTCAATTTAACCCTAGATGGCAATACCTATCAATTACCCACACTAGGGTTGAGCCACAACCCTAGCTAATGGGTTTAGCAACACATAATTAAAGAAGAAACTAAAGAACTACATATATTAATTAATTACTAAGAAAAAACTACAATAATCTATTGTTAATGGGAAGCAAATATGCCAAATATGGCTACAACACCAAGCGCAACTATTCTTCTGTTCTCAGATCTGACCCCCCTCTTAAAAAATAGTAAAATGTTCTATTTATACTAGGTTGAAAAACTGGACAAAAATACCCCTGTGGGGTCAGTGCGGGCCTCACAAAACAGACCGCGACCGTACTGGCTCTTGGGCTTCAGTTGTTTGATGACTTGAACTGGGGGATCCGGACCGCGTGGGAGTGTACCGCGGCCGCGAAGGCAACTGGCGCGGTCCGCACAGACGTGACCGCGGACCGCATGAGGACAAATGCCCTTTACTGAACCCTATGAACGCAGACCGCACAAGGCAGGAGTGCGGCCGCGAAGCTTCTCCGCGGGCCGCGTGAATCCTACCGTGGCCGTGTGACCTTAAGCTTGAAAATGTCCAGTCTCTGAACCTCCTAGTGTGGCCGCGGTCATTGTTACACGGTCCGCACTAGGCCCCTTTTTCTTCACTTCTCTTGGTCTTTGATACTTGAGCAGGTTTCACTCATTTTTGAGCCGATCTTTGACATTTCGTCACTTTGCCAATCAACCCTGCAATCAAGCACAACTTGTGAGCATTTTGGGACTGTTTTTGTATCAATTTATACTCGAAGCATAGGCAAGTAGGGACATAAACACTTTAAAATCCTAACTTATCAATGACTATTGTGTTTCATAATATGATACACAAAGAAATTGAGGTATATGTGGATGATGTGATCATAAAATCAAAGTATCAGGCCGACCACGTTGGGGATTTGAGGAAATTTTTTCAGAGGCTTCGCAGGTACAACCTCAAGCTCAACCCGGCCAAGTGCGCATTTGGTGTTCCATCCAAAAAATTGTTGGGATTCATAGTCAGCCATCAAGGCATTGAGTTGGACCCGTCAAAGATCAAAGCCATCCAAGAATTTCCACCCCCGAGGAACAGAACTGAAGTGATGAGTCTGTTAGGGAGGTTGAACTACATCAGCAGGTTTATTGCTCAGCTCACGACAACGTGTGAGCCGATTTTCACGTTGGTGAAGAAGGACGCTGCGGTCAAATGGACTGATGAGTGTCAAGAAGTATTTGATAAGATAAAAGGATACTTGTCAAACCCACATGTGCTGGATCAGCCAGAACCAGGGAGACCTTTGATTCTTTACTTGATAGTCCTAGAAAATTCATTTGGCTGTGTACTGGGGTAGCATGACATCACTGGCAGAAAGGAACAGGCCATCTACTATCTTAGCAAGAAGTTCACGGCTTATGAGGTTAAGTACACTCATTTGGAAAGGACATGTTGCGCCCTAACTTGGGTGGCTCAGAAATTGAAATATTATTTGTCATCCTACACTACTTACCTCATTTCGCACTTGGATCCGTTGAAGTATATCTTTCAAAAGCCAATGCCGACAGAATGACTTGCGAAGTGGCAGATTTTGCTCATAGAGTTTGACATCATCTATGTGACTCGGACTGCGATGAAAGCCCAAGCATTGGCCTATCATTTGGCCGAGAACCTGGTCGATGAAGATTACGAGCCATTAAGAACTTATTTTCCCGATGAAGAAGTGATGCATATCGATAAACTGGAGCAAATTGAAAAACCAGGCTGGAAACTTTTCTTTGATGGGGCTGCCAATATAAAAGGAGTTGGAATAGGAGCTATGCTTATTTCTGAAATAGGGCATCACTATCCTGTTACGGCGTAGCTTCGGTTTTATTGCACCAACAATATGGCTGAATACGAGGCATGCATTTTGGGTTTGAGGCTAGCTACAGACATGGATATCCAGGAAGTCTTGGTTTTGGGAGACTTGGATCTTCTGGTACATCAAATTCAAGGAGAATGGGAAACGCGAGATTTGAAGCTCATACAGTACCGACAATGTTTGCATGATCTTTGTCAACGGTTTCGATCAGTGGAGTTCAGGCATATTCCAATGGTCCATAATGAGGTCGCCGATGCTTTGGCTACCTTGGCGTCAATGTTCCGCCATCCGAACAAAGCTTATATCGATCCTCTGCGTATTTAAGTTCGAGATCAGCATGCTTATTGTAACATGATTGAAGAAGAACTTGATGGCGAACCATGGATCCATGATATCAAGGAGTACATCACAATGGGGATATATCCAGTGCAAGCCACGGGGGATCAAAAGAGAACAATTCAACGGTTGGCAAGTGGATTCTTCTTAAGTGGAGGAGTTTTGTACAAAAGAACACCAGACCTTGGATTATTAAGATGCATAGATGCTAGACAAGCTACGTTTGTCATGTCCGAAGTACATTCGGGAGTCTGCGGACCACATATGAGCGGATATGTGCTGGCAAAGAAAATTCTTCGAGCAAGTTATTATTGGCTCACCATGGAGCGAGATTGTATCAGTTTTGTGCGCAAATGTCATCAGTGCCAGATACACGGAGATTTGATTCATTCTCCACCATTGGAATTGCACACAATGTCAGCACCATGGCCCTTTGTTGCTTGGGGTATGGATGTCATTGGACCAATTGAGCCAACATCATCCAATGGACACAAATTCATTCTGGTAGCCATTGATTATTTCACCAAGTGGGTTGAGGCCAAAACTTTCAAATCGGTGACCAAGAAAGTAGTGGTCGATTTTTTTCACTCAAATATCATCTGTCGATTCGGAATCCCAAAGGTGACCATCACGGATAATGGTGCTAATCTTAACAGTAATTTGATGGAAGAGGTATGTCAACAGGTTAAGATTACACATCACAATTCTACCCCATATCTTCCCAAGGCGAATGGAGCAGCCGAGGCAGCCAACAAAAACATAAAGAAGATACTTCGGAAAATGGAAGAAGGTTCGAGGCAATGGCACGAAAAATTACCATTTGCGTTGTTGGGTTATCGCACTACTATCCGTACTTTGGTAGGTGCAACTCCTTATTTGTTGGTATATGGCACTGAAGCAGTAATACCTGCAGAAGTTGAAATCCCTTCCCTTCGAATTGTCGCTGAGGCTGAGATTGATGATGATGAGTGGGTCAAAAACCATTTGGAGTAGTTGAACTTGATTAATGAAAAAAGATTGGCAGCAGTGTGTCATGGCCAGTTATATCAAAAGAGAATGGCAAGAGCATATAACAAAAAGGTGCGTCCCCGAAAGTTTGAAGTGGGGCAACAAGTGCTGAAACGTATCCTTCCGCATCAGGCTGAAGCAAAAGGCAAATTCGCCCCAAATTGGCAAGGGTCGTTCATTGTGACCAGAGTATTGTCCAATGGTGCTTTATGTTTAACAGATATCGAAGGAAAATGCATAGACATGGCCATCAATTCTGATGCAGTCAAGAGATATTATGTATTATTTCTTTAATTGTTGATTGTTTGTATTTGGTATTATTTCGAATATTGAAATGACGAAGGCAATTTATTCTGCTATCTAAATACTTTACCCTTTGTTCCCCTTTTTGAGCCTTATTTATTTCTTTCATACCCCTCTTTTGGAATCAATAATGAAAAATAGAGAAAAGAAAGAAAAGAAAAAAAAAGAAAAGAAAAGAAGTGAACAAAAAGGGGTATAACAACAAGGAAATTCAGGCGTGAACTACGTTTGACCTGATTCCTGTTATGGATACGTAGGCAGCCACATGGCTCGGTCATAGTAAAATAAAAAGTCAAAAGATCCCCAAGCAAGAAACTGGGGCAAAAGTTGTGATTGCAATAAGAAATGTGATTCCAAAAGTTGTAATTCTAACCCATTTTGAAGTCGTTTTGAGCCCGTTTTATACCCTTTTCCTTCCAAACATATCCAAGAACCCACATTGTTGTCCAAAGAAAGACCTCCCGATCAGTCTTCGAGAAATTCCAAGTCAAGCAATGTAAAGAGAATTCATATCAGGGTCAACACTCCGGTTTAAGAAAGAAAAATTAAAAAATGAGAGAGTCTTATTGGTGAAAACCCTCATGGGCACCATGAGGTGACGAAAGCCGAGAGAAAATAAAAATGAAAGAGTCTTATTGGTGAAAACCTTCGTGGACACCATAAGGCGACAAGGAATTGAGGAACAAACAAATGAGAGAGGTTTGTCGGTAAAAACCCTTCAGGGCACTGCGAGTCGAACAAGGTCCGTAAGTTGGCGGAAAGTAAAATTGGGTTATGGAAATCTTGGAGAACAAAGTAAAACAATTGGAAAGGAGATTGGTTAAATAGACTGGGCTGATTAATCCAAAATGCATACCATGATTATTGGTTCCAGTGACTCCACTCAGATAAGTTCCTTTTCCTATCTCCAACAGTCATCCAAATTTGGATTTTCTTCTTTATTCTTAATTCTCAAAATCGTTGCATTTCATTGCTGTTAATTTTTACTCCTCTAAAGCTCTCCCAAGGTTAGCCTTGTTTCAACAAACAAGAAGGAATGTCAAAGTGTACTACCAAAGTCAAAATTGCACAAAGCAAAATGCGGCTAAGACATGCTGGAGATAGTATGATGAAAAGTGGGACATAAGAGTGTAAGCAAAGGTTAAATCAGTGGAATGGTTCAGTAATGTCATGGGAGATGTATGATTACAAATAAAAGGTTCAGAAGTGAAAAACAACAGTTGGGGATCCTGCAATTAAGGATCAGTCAGGAGGTCAAAACAATTCTTGACCAGTTCAAGGCAATCAGTCGAAGCAAAGCATGGCAAAGAGAAAACCATCCCCAGCAAGAATGTCACAACTAACCACCACATTTTAAACTGACAAGATTTTCTTTGATTTAAAACAGGGGCAAAAATGGCATTTGTTTCAGGAAGCACCCTGTAAGGAAAGCAAGTACTATGCAAGTTTGATCACAGAATTCTCAGGCTCTCCTGAAAAACGGGACTTAGTTTAAGATCTAAAATAATCATAAGTAGTAGATATAGCATAAATGTACACCAGAAGGAATATAAGTTGGCTTCAAAGTTCGCATAAGAGTTTTCAGGACCCACCTGAATAATGGGACGTAACTTTAAGCATTCCATTAGATAAGTAAGTATTGTTATAAGAAAGTACAGTTTAACGTTGGAATTGTCATTCGTAAAATAAGCTTTAATTCGAAATTTCAGGACTCTCCTGGATAATGGGATGTAGCTTTAAGACTATCTTAGATAACAAGATTCGATGAAAGTCCTACCTCTAAAAAATATAATGTGGCTTTGGAAACTTACTAGAGAATTTCAGGACCCTCCTGGATAATAGGATTTAGCTTACAGATTATTAGAGATATTTGGTGAAAAATTAACGCTCACAGATGCGCCCGGCCACCAAACTGGGGCAGAAAATTTTCTTTTGTTTTTTCTATTTTGCTGAAGTCAGATGCCCGTCTGAAGAACAGGGAAGGACAACATGGATATTAAAGATAAAAAGCAGAGCATGACCAAGTAATCAGAGGCCCACCTGGAGGACAAGGGAAAACAAATCAAGTTTCAAGGAAGATTGGCACAAGTATTGGTAATCAGGCGCCTACCTGGAAGAACGAGGGAGAACAAGTCAAAGAAAAGCAGTTTCAAGAAAAGGTTGAAATATCAGCAATCAGGCGTCCACCTGAAGAACAAGGAACAACAGTTGAAGTATCAGCAATCAGGCATCCACCTGGAGAACAAGGGAACACATTTTAAGTTTTAACAATCAGGAGCCCACCTAGAGACCAAGGGAATACATTTCAAATCCAGCAATCAGGAGCCCACCTGGAGAACAAGGGAATACATTTCGAGTTTCAGCAATCAGGAGCCCACCTGAAGAACAAGGGAATACAATTCAAATTTCAAGTAGCCAGGAGCCCGCCTTGAGAACGAGGGGAAGAAGCAATTCAAGTTCGAGTAATCAGGAACCCGCCTATAGAATAGAGGATAGGCAACAATGGTCAAAGGAAGACGTTTAAAGGTTCAACAATGAGGTGCCCCCCTGGAGGAAAGAGAAAGCATCTCAAAAATACAATTCAAGTCAGCAGCAAAGGAACTTTCGTTGAAAAACACAAGTCAATGAGGCAACGAGAATCACAAGATCAAGCTTGAGAAGTATAGAGTAGATCTTTGTAATGCATAGATCATATTTTAGTCTAGCTTCTTTATTTTTGTCATGGTGTAATAAGGAGGTCAGTAAGCAGTAGCAGCAACAACAACAACAGTAAAATCACAGCTTTATGGTACTCCCAGCTACCGAAACTTCCTGAACTATATTGACCTGATTCCTTTATAGCCAAGGATATGTAGGAAACCTTTGAATCAGAGGTTCGGTCAAATCTTTCAAAACAATGCTTCCCACGGAGTATTCAAACGGGCAAAAATCGCTCATATCCGCTCACTTTATCTTTGCACGAAAACTCTTCGTGTTTCCGGGAAAAGAGGAGCAGCTGTGAGCACGTGATTTTTGCCTCACATGAATTACTCCAAAAGAATTCCCAAAATTAGGTCTTTTCTTTAATTATTTGTTATTTTAGGCATTACTGTGCGATTTTCCTGATTGTTTGTATATGTTTGTGTGCATGTTTAATTTTATTAATGCATTAAAAATACAAAAAAATATAGCATCTGCACTTAGTATTTGATTTTATATTTTTGGTTAATTTAATAAAATGTTGTTTACAAAAAATGAAAAATTCACAAAAAATAACGCATTTTTGCATTTTTATTGTTTAATGTCAAAATTTTGCGATTTTTTCTTTTAATTTGGTATTAATTATGTGTGATAATTATTATTTAGAAATAATTAGTATTTTTAGATAATTTGGATTTTTATAGCTTAGTTTAGGATTTTTTTAAGTTTTAATTTTTGAAAGAAAAGGAAGAAAATAGAAGGAAATCAAATTTGGGCCAAATTCAATTTAATTCAAGAGGCCCAAATCAAATACACCTGAAACACCACCCCAGTCCGGCCCAGACCCGTCCCAACCCGATCCATCACCAGACTAAACCAAACGACATCGTTTGGACATGATTTAATCTGGGCCGTTGAATTAATTTGATCGAACAGTCCAAAGCTCCACCCACAACCCGAACTTGACCCGATCCCTGAACTAATCCAACCCCAATTAACCAAAACGACCCCGTTTTATTTAAGGATTTGATCAGAGCCGTTGGATTCCAATCATCCAACAGCCCTAATTAAATCGTTAATTTTAATATACCCAAAACCCCAAACCCCTTACCCTTCTCAGAACCCCCCTCCTTCGTCTCTCATCTCCTCAGAGACGACCCTGTCTCACCGCCACATTCCGCCCACCGGAAATCGTCCACGGCGGCGGACGGTGGCCAATCCCCTCAAAAATACATCCCAGAACCACCCCGAGCCCCTCTTTCCAAATCCATGACTCATTTCCCTCGAATCGTCTCAGAACTCGTCGAATATTTGATTGAAGTTCGGAACCCTGAACCTTAGCCTATCCAATCACCCTCATTTTTACACCATAAAACCACCCCGAGCCCCTCTTTCCAAATCCACGACTCTTTTCCCTCGAATTTTCCCCGAACTCGTCAAATTTTGGATCGAAGATAAGACCTAAAAATGTCAAAACTCCAGAATCGGTAGATTTAGTGATGATTAAGACAAAAACGGACCTCAGTCATGTATTTTCATCTGAGAACACGTGATTGAGATCTCTTTCGGTCGAAATCGAGAGTTGGAAAAAGAAATTCAAAGCTGGCCATTTTTGCTAGGTATTTTTATTCATTAAACTGGTATTGCATGATTTTGTTTGTCATTTTTAATTTCATTTTAGTCTTTGTTGTATCCGCCTTTCTTCTCTTCATTATAGACTCACCTATTAGTCCGTCAGCATTACATGATTAATTTAATATCATGTTTAATTCATTAGTCTCTATTATTTAGTTCGTCATCATCTGTTCCTTTGCCCCTGGTTCTTTGTAAAAGTTTCTTGTTTTGTTTGAAATGGGTTTCTGGATGGTGCTCAATGGGGATTACAGATTTATGGGTTCTGAATTGGGTCAACTTGAACCATTTTGGCTTTGATTCTAGGGTTAGTTTTAGGGTTGTAAGGATAGCTTGAGAATTGTTTAATAAAAAGAGGTAATCACCTAATTAAGAAGCTTCTATAATGGTAGGGTTTAGATTTCACTACTGAATAAACTAAAACCTTAAGAATTGAATGGAATCGAATTTTTAAATGTTGAAAGGGCACTGTGTGAATCCAAAAAGCATTTCCCATTGCCTATTTAAGGAAACAACACACTGAGAAAAAGGAAGGGGGCTGGTACTCTGAAATACACAGATTCTGATACTCTGAAATGCATAAATTCTGATACTCTGAGATACAGAAGAGAAATTCAAAAGAGTTCATAGATAGGAACATTCTGAAAAAATACTGAAAAGAATTTGACTGTTACATTGATTCATCCGGAGTTACTCACTGTTTTCCTGGTTAAAAATCTGGGTTGTTCTTGCTGTTTAACTCCTGCTGAACTTCATCCCCTGTTTTCCTTTATTTCCAGGTACAACCTCTTGAATTCTGATGGATGTAGGTTTCATAATAAAGATGAAAATGAGAGTTTGAAATATTACATCAAACCTGTGTTGTTTATTTACATGGTGTTTATATTCTTGACCATTTGATTCAATATAGTTTAGTTGTTTTAATTAGATTGGCTAAGTTATTATGTTGTAATTGAATTATGGACTATTGAAAAAAAAAACTTGATCAAGCATGAATTAATAGATAATTTTGTGTTTAGACTACGGTAGCTAAATATGTGGTAACTTGAAACTGTCAGGGACTACAACAGTATATTTCCTCAATATATGACTTTAGCTTCAAGTTTGGTTAAAATAGATACTGTGTTTGTATGGGATTCTGTATTAAAACAGCTGTCGATAATGATTGTTAAAGTTACTCCTCAACAGGTTCATTATGTTATTTTCTCTTTATTCTAATGTAATCAGTTGTGTTTGTTAATTTGTGGTTGGTAACTTCATGTGACTGTGGTTACTTGCATCTTCTTTAGCTTCTAGTGGATTTGCTTATTTTTTTGCAAGTTTAATATAAGTTTGAACCTGCAATTTTAGGGTTTCTATGTTGAATCTGAGTGTCATTAATCACAGCTTGCAGTTTTCAAATAGCAACTAGTTCGGTTGAGTTCTCTATCGTTGCGTGTGTTCTGTTTCCATTTGGTTTTGGTTTTGTCACGATGTTAATGACTACGTATAATGTTGTAGAAACGGAAGTTTGGGTTTATTGTCTATCTTGAACTTCCTGATTAGTAGTTTGTATTTTGTATGGGTTTATAAAGTCTACTGTGGAGGTGAGTTTCGAATTTTAACAAAGGTAGGTGCACATAGGTTCTAATGATCATGTTGACATCCTTATGAAATTATAGTATCCAATTAAGTTGTGGCATTAGTCTTAATAATCTTGGAAATGGTTTTGGAGATATGATTCTTTGTTCATTTAACTAAATTTTGGTCATAAAGGGGAGTATCACAATACTGTCCTCAAGCTTTTGTTGGAATATTTTAAAAACTTGCAATCAAATTTTGTGATAAGTGTTTTCATTTACAATACATATCCAACAAAGCATTCCTTATGGAAGTATCCATTTTAATATGTGAAAGGGTATGTCATTACCTGTATGCGGGCACTCCAGTAGACATTTTAATAGGTGAAAGAGTTGCATATGTTCTCAATGCATAAAATTGTTAGACGTTGTATTGTTGCAAATGAGTGTTCAAGAGAGATGCAATTATGGGCTACTGTTGTTGCACTATGTCTCCTAAGCAAATCAAATCAATTGTGATTATGTACACGTTTGCGTGACATAATTACGATTCTAAAAACCAATTTGGAGTATGCGTTCGCGCAACCTCGATCAAACCTTCTTAATAATAAAAGTGGGTGCTAATGGGCCGTTAACTAAAATTAGTTCATATAGCATGAGATGTGCCATGTTGAATAAAATTCCAAAACCCATGGCCCTCACTTAATTAATTTTAACTCTTTAGAAATTGAGATTTGCCATTTTTATTAAATAATCCATGGCCCTCAGATAATTAATAATAACTCTTTTAAAATCGGGGTGTGCCATCAATTGAATTTTTTATGACCTCCGCAAACTTTGTTTTTGTTATTTTGAACGATCGTAGTTTGCTTTAGACTCGATTTAGATTAGTATTGTGATTATGTATACGCTCGCGTAACATAATTGCAAATTTAACTCTAAAAAAAAGGACTCGAGGGATGCGTTCGCGCAGCTTCAACTAAAATTTTCTTAAATAAATAAACGTTATTAATTATGGACATGTACGTGTGACATGATTTTTGACGCTCCAAAACAAAAGAGTATACGTACGCGTAACTCAATTCTTTAATTACGAATAATCAAGTGATTTTTTTAAAAAAAATGGTAAAGGTAAAATGCATGTAGGATATTAAATAATTTAAGCCAAGTATAAATTGTTAAGCGACCGTGCTAAAACCATGAAATTCGGGAGTGCCTAACACCTTCTCCCGGGTTAACAGAATTCCTTACCCGGTCTTCTGGTTTCGTAGACTTAAAACTGAGTCAACCTTCCTCGATTTGGGATTTAAAATAAACCGGTGACTCGGGACACCATAAATTATCCCCAGTGGCGACTCTGAATAAAATAAATAATCTCGTTTTGATTGTCACTTAAATTGGTAAAAACTCCCTTATATCCCCTCTCGGGGGGTGTAGGTAAAAAGGAGGTGTGACACAATGGATAAAGAACCTGCAATAATAATATTTATGTAAAAGATTGATTTTCTAGATAAGATGTGTTATTTTCTTCAAATTTATCCTAGTTTTGATTCTGATTTTGGGAATCAAATTGTATCTGGTCATGGTCAAAGTATCTAAAATTGTTTGATCAAATCCGGTACGGATCACATACCCACACTCATACTAGTTTCGTATCGATACGAGTGAGGCACCTAAACTGCTATGTCGGAGCAACTTAGAGCTTTGCAACCCCAACAAAATTTTTGTTATGTCAAACTGAAGAAGAAACATTCATACATTTATACATATACTCTCTTTCAGTTGGAATTACTCGACTTTTGGTGTAGTTGAGAATATCCGGAGATTATAAAACAAATGTAAAGAATAAAAAAGTAAAATATTGATCAAATTCCAAGACTTTTGAAAGTCGAAAATTATAAGTTAGGCCTTTTATTTTACTCTCTCTTTCAATTTAAATGACAAACTTCCTTATTAGTAAGCTCCAAAAAGAATGATACGTTTTTGTGTTACCATTTTATCCTTGATGAGAGCCACACAAATGTTATTACACCACAAAACTTTTACCCTTTCTATTTTAACAACCACAAATTTCAAAAGTCCTCTCTTTTTCTTGAGCTGCGTGTCAAGTCAAAGTGTGCCATATAAATTAAAAACATAGGGAATAATAGTTGTTTGGCCAAGTTTTTTTTTTTTTTTTGGCCAAACGTATTTCTTTTCCCAAAATTATGGTGTTTGACCAAGCTTCTAGAAGGCAAAAAAGTGATTTTGAGTAGAAACAGAGCCAGTTTTTGAGAAGCAGAAAGTAGCTTTTCCCCTAAAAGTAATTTTCTGAAAAAATACACTTAGAATCACTTTTTAAAAGTTTGATCAGACATTAATTGTTGATCAAAAGTGCTATTCAAATTAATTAACCAAACACAAATTGTTTCTCGCCAAAAGTACTTTTTTTTAAGTACTTCTCAAAATAAGCAGATTTTAGAATCACGACCAAACGGGCTATAACTCCCATTTTTGCCAAAAGAATGGCACATTTTTATGTGTGGAAATGACATCAGGTAACCACTTTTAAGCATGATGTTTAAAATATATCCACAGTTTACAATGTATTTAAAGATTAGCCAATTTTGATCAAATTTCAGGACACAACGTCCTAGAATTGAAACCTCAAAATTCAAACTTCAGGACACCGTGTCCTAAAGTTCGAAAATTGTGTCATGAATTTTAAATTAGTAGTTCAAAAATTCAAGACATCGTATCCTAAGGTTCAAAAATTGTGTCCTGAAATTCGAATTTTATGTTCTGAATTTCAAATTAGGAGCTCAAAAATTCAAGATACTTAGTCCTGATGTTTGGTTAAATTGGCTAATTTTAAATACACTATAAACTGTGGATATATTTTAAATAAAGTGCTTAAAATGGCTATTG
The DNA here is from genome assembly GCF_000715075.1 of Nicotiana tabacum. Lineage (NCBI taxonomy): Eukaryota > Viridiplantae > Streptophyta > Magnoliopsida > Solanales > Solanaceae > Nicotiana > Nicotiana tabacum. Next base: position 83,475,406 of record NC_134095.1, read on the forward strand.
TTGCACTTCGCCCTTTTTTGTTACCATTTTACCTAATTTAATTTTTACCTTTAATGAGAAATTTTTATAGTCCCCACAAAGCTTTTACCCTTTTAATTTTAAAGACCACAAGTTTCAAAATCATCTTTCTTTTTCTTGAATTCCGTGCTGAGCCAAAGTGTGTCATATAAATTGAAAACAGAGGAAATAATAAATGTTTGGCCAATGTTTTTTAAGTGCCAAAAGTGTTTTTTTGGCCAGAAGTATTTTTTTCCAAAATTAAGGTGTTTGGACAAGCTTTTAGAATGAAAAAAAGTGTTTTTGAGTAGAAGTAGTAGTAATTTTTGAGAAATAGAAAAAAGTGATTTCTCCCCAAAGCACTTTTCTGAAAAGTACTTTTAAGAAAAATATACTTAGAAACACTTTTTAAAAGCTTAGTCAAACACTAACGGCTGGTCAAAAAATCCTAGTCAAATTAATCGACCAAACACAAACTAGTTCTCAACAAAAGTACTTTTTTTGAAAATAGCACTTCTCAAAATAAACAGTTTTTTTACATAGAAGCCCTGTTGATATCCACCAAACACCAAAATGAGTCAAGCTAGTTTGACCCACTTTTAGACTTACCCAAACACACTCCTAAGCATGTTTGGTTTGGATTACATTATCGAATTAATATAACAATTATATCAATTCATTAATCATATTGACTTTCGATCATTGTACAAAAAATTAACTTTTCGTTTCAATACACAAATGTTACTACTTCATTCGATCAAACAATCTATTACATATACTAGTCTTAGAGTACGCGCGTTGCGCGTGCTACCCTACCTCAATAAATATAATATTTTAATTACATAATTTTTATATTATTATAATTTAAGTTATCAAAAATAAAAGGTAAAGTTAAAAATTGTAAGTTTCTAAAAATGATAATTATTGATCCTATTTAGCTAACTCAAAAAAGAAGAAGAAAGAAACTCTATCCCATATAAGTTCTTAATTATCTCATTCAATTGACAAAAGACGCCTTCTTTTTGCTCACGAGCAAAATATAATTTGTTCTATTTCTTTAATATATAAGAAATACCATAAGAATTATTTTCAACATATTAAAAAAAAAATTACTATCACAAAAAGTAAATTCAACCGCTACATTTTAATTAATCTACTCTTTTTGTTTTTAACTGTCCATGTATCATGAAATTATATGTATAAATTTATTCAAGAGTATTATAGAATTTTGCAGTTGATGTTTATTACTATACTATAATCGATTTTGCATTAATTTTTATTCATTCCACCACAAATGCTATTCCTATAAAAAAAATCTAATTTTTGCATCTAAAATTTGTCAACTGAAAAAAGGGTTTACTTATATGATGAATTTGGAAAGAAATTGAATGGGATTTATGTTTTTAATTTGTTAATTCAAAATTTTAATATTAATTCTTATTAAAAGAAATGATTTAATTTTTGTTGATTGAAATTAATAATACTAACTCACTACAAGTTTTAAATATTTGACTCTAGTTATAATTTTATTTAGAATTATATTTTTCAAGAATAATAAATCAATCTAATATTTAAGTTTGGATATTTGTATTTGCAAAGTTATTCGTGTTTTTTTAACTATTGCCAACAGGCCAACACTTCTCTCTCTCTTATGTTTTTATAGTTACTTGTTGAAATTATTGAGGTGTAATTAATATTATAGTATGAGATAAATTATACAAATTAATATTAATAATTAATCACTCTCTCATATTTATTTGAAAAGTCTTGTTCATGTCTACAATGGTTTCCATCATCTAACTTTGTGGCATTTATATTTTTCCTCCTCGTAATAGCATAAGTAACATTAAGTTGGTCTATATAAGGAAAACCACATAAATTAGTAACATTTTTTAAACGCACGTACCACTAATATTGGGGTTGTTGATATTTTTTCCTTTTTTTTTAACAATTTATTTTTCAATTGATTTTAATGTCCTAATTAATATTAGGATTTCTTACCTAGTTCAAATAAGGAAGAATTTAAATCACAAAATTTAGTTGATCTAAAATTTCTAAATATTAGGAAACAATTTTAAATGTCGATTTTGTCCAATATTAACTCTATTTTAAAGGGGTAAAAAAGGCGAACGACATTTCGCTAAGGACCTTCGTGCTTTTAATATAGTATAGATTTGGTTTCACATGTTATACCTTTATTGCTAATTGTAATGTTTTATCATACAACTTGCAAGTTGCAAATCGATCATGGTGTAATTTTGCAAAATCTGACAAATTACTCGAAGAAAAGGAGGTGAATTATAGCAGTTTGCTAGCACATTACTTTGGTAACACTTAAAAAATTCTTGGTACTTAAAATGGTCATGAATTGCAAACGGGGATGTACACGGAGTACTCTTTCTAGTCGGGCTTGGACTGCGTAACCAAGCGAAAAGAGCTTGTTTTCCAGGAAGGCCAAGCAAATCTGCATTTCACAAAACTCTGCATCTGCTTTCGAAAAAAAAAAATATAACCAAATGTGTCTAACCTAAAAAGCAATAGAACAAACATTAGTCGCAGACAAACCACCATTTTAATGGCTTACTACCCAAATCACTTGAAATAAAAGCATAAACCCAAGCCAGAAAAATTAGCATGATAACGGAACAACTAGAGACTAAAATATCACACTGCTCACAAGATTGGGTATAACTTGGGAAAAGAAACTGATCTCTAAGTGAAATATATATCGGCTGATCTCTCATTAAAATAGAAATCATTAGATGGAAGTTGACAAGAGAGGATATAAAAGCTCACCAAGCTTAAAGACACTTCTTATGGACGATTGAGGGACCAAATCACCATATGTGCCCTTTGTTATACACATCTGCATGGGACGTAGGTGTTAGCTATTAAACCCCTTGAGCTTAAAAGAGTTAAAAATTGATCGATTGACTGATCCTGAAGTAAAGCAAACAGAAACTAACTTGTTTAAAACTGCAGAGGGAAGTGCTTTGATCCCCCAATCCAGGTGTTGTACTTCCTCTCAGGTGGTGCAACCACATTGATCTTTATGCTGCTTGGAGCAAGAGCAGTGATTTTCTTGCTCATACGATATATTATGCCTGGAAACATAGTTAATCCACCACTAAGAACAATGTTTGCAAATAAATCTTTCCTAATATCAACATCGCATCTCATGATTGAGTTGTAGGCTTTTTCATGAATTCATGTCGCTTCCATTCCAACCAACAATGGCGGGACGAGGACCTCAGGGAACCTCTCAGCCCCAATTTTAGTGACTTGTCCATCGGGAAGCTCATAGCCCTTCTCAAATGAAAAAGAGCTATCTTTCCCCAATTTTGTGGTTACTGTTGGCAGGCAAAGGGGTTCTGTTCCCAACATACAATGTGGCAAAAAAGACCAACTCAATGGAGTATGGAAGGTTCCATCAGTATAATCATTCAGGAAGTCCGGTGTAGGACGAAAGTGGCAGGGAGAAGTTCAGACCAATATCAAACAAAATAGTTTTATAGAACAGATTTTATCTTATAAATCCTTTTAGCTTGATGACTTCCCCTTAAAATCTAATGAATAACTCTCCCAGCGATCAATTGTCCCATCAGTCTTTGACTTTTCCCTTGTAAAATCACTTGTGAGCCAGTACACAAACAACAATTTAATGTTCTTTTAGTGAAGACACTTATACAGATAATCAGGGCCAATTATCATTTCAGGTACACCGCAAAGCATTCCATATTGCCAGAAAGGTCTCATCTTCCTTCACTTTGTGAGGCAGTTAAACAGTGTCGTGAAACAACCAATGCACGTTCTTATTTTTTAACCACTTTCATGGTCAACAAAATTTTAGATCAGAACTACATGAAATCATCATACCAAGTGTCAAACTGAATCTAGAATAAAGATTAGTTAACCAGTTACACAACAAATAGTTGAGCAACCAATAACAAGAGCCAAGCACATAACCAATATGATCAAATCATCAACAGACTGCAAGTGAAACAGAGACAAATTGAAGCTTACCTTTATGAAATCGCAACCACTTCTTATTGCTAGTTCAGTGTTGAGAGTGTTCAGAGAAACATAGACTTTTCCTGGTAAACAGAAAGAGCCAGAAAACAGGGAGAAAAAAGAAGTGGAAGCAATAGATAGCGGATCTATATTTCGGTATTGCATGCAGATAAACGCATATATGGTTCGGTATAAAAACTGAATAATAAGGGGAGAGACAAACTCATGATTGTTGCTCTTGGACCATTTTTTGTTTTTCTGGTATTGAAGATGCCATTAACATGTCATTTCAGTAAGATTAGGCTTCAACAAATTTGGCCTGAAATACATAAAAGAAACTGACAAGAAAAAGAAACATTTCAGAACACATACATATTTAGCTCAATTGCAACAGTAGAGGCCGGCGATCCTCCTAATTACTCCCTCCATTTAACACCAAAGATGAACATAGACTTGTAAACTTCAAAAGTAACATCACCAAAGTTAGTGGAAGAATCTCTTTCGACATCTAGCTGATCCCAGCTCCTCATATTCAGCTTTGGTGATGCACATTGCATCAAAATCAGGACTTGATGCCAAGAGTGATCCTCCACGCCAAACACCTAGTATAGGATCTTCTTGAGTCGTAATCTTTAAACGGTATTTATCTGGGACAAGTGGTCGAAGGTCCATTTCTAGTCTTTGAGCAAAATGAGGGAATAGAGTAGTGCCTCCCGTCAAAATGATGCTCTCATAGAGAAGAGGTTGAAGATGAGAATGGCAGGAACTGATAGCTCTAACAATGCACTCTGCAAGTCCAGCCTGATTCAGTCCCAAGTCAGCTGGACGAAACATCATCTCTGGGACGAGGAACCGCTCATTTGTCAACCCAAATTCATTTTTTGTCAAATCAATTCTTCTTGATGCATCGTTGCTCCGCAGCTTATCCGTTTGTTCTCCTGCTGCTACTTGCTGCTTCGTGGCTGCTTCATCATTATACAAAGACAGGTATTTCTTTGCTTCTTCCGGATCTTTTAGAAAACCCTTAGTATGCGTAATACCATCAGGAAGCACATACGTGCACCTAAACAAATTGTCATTTCCCGGTTTCCTAGCAATCTGCAAGTCCCTGGCAACATCCAAAGACACAAAGCAGAGTTTCTCTTTTACATCATCCATAAGGAAATTCTCGTCCATCAAATTAACGCTCCTGTAACTCACTAACTCCTTCATGAAATTGCTCAAAGCTTTCCCACCAAGATCAAGCCTTTTCACGCCGTAATTCAATGTGAAATTCTGAAACACGGGTGAGGCATGAGTAAATGAAAATCCACAATCCACAACTAAGCTGCTTTGGGCTTTAGACACAATCCCATAAGGGCGACGAGATGCCTCATAGAGATGGACCAAAGAGGGGGAATCCGAAACATAGAGAGCCTTAAAATTGAAATCTTCAAAGACGATTTCATCAAGGGAGCGTTGTATTGAAGGGAGATTGAAAAGGGGTTCAGTGAGGAGGAGAGAGGATTGGGAAGGAGTGATGTTGAGGAGGTTGGAGAAGATATGGGACCAAAGGGAGGACTGGAGGTCCGGGTTGATAAGGTAACCGCGGTCGAAAGGGCGGCGGACGGTGGCGGAAGTAAGGTCTACGTCAGGGGAAAGGAGCTGATCTGCCATAAGCCATTTCTTGGAAGAGAGTGGACGCCCCGTGCTGTTTGGGACAATAGCTGTTGGGTCTCTTTCGCCACCTATTCCAGCCTTGATTAGGCCCGCGCCATTGTCCAACACTACAACGTTATTCATTTTGGCTCTACCTTTTGAATACCAAACCAAATCTTTTTAGCCAAAATTATCTATTGGAGTAGGTCAATTTTTCCCCCAATTCCTCAATCTCCATTGATTCAGTTTTCATGTATGACAACTTTCTCTCTCAGGCTCGGTACATTCACTATCGGCAGCTTCATAGACTTCCAATTTGTCTTGAAGTTCAGTTATTCTAGCCAGTAACTTAAGTCTATTAGTGTTGAAGCTGAGTGATTATAGGCAGTAGCTTTGTTGGAACAATGTATGCTATGTAGAACCTGAGACGAAAGAGTAAAGTGGAAACCATAAGCAATAGATGATCAAACAGTAAACTAGGACTTTATAACGATGATATGATAGGGGCTTGGTAATAGACATTTCAAGATTTCTCTTCCTATGTTCCAATAACTATGGGAAAAAATCTTAACTCTATTGAAAAAAAAAATTAAGAATAGGAAAGCAGCTTGCAAGAAACACAGAGCAAACTTACCGATAGTTGGATTTCATCACTATATACTAACATCTGTTGTTGAGTTTTCTTCTAACATCTATTGTTGAGAGAGTTAGGGTTCATGAATAGTGTGATTGAGGAATTTGGGGAACTCGTGGGTTTACCTTTAGTATTTAAAACTTAAGGATTAAAAATGCATTTAATGACACGTTATTATTTTTTGGTCATTCTTTTAAAACGACTTCTAACTATATTTTTCTCAAAAAAAATTTAAGTGTTATTAGAGAAAAGTTTTTTTTTTCTGCTTCTCCAAAAATTGTTTCTACGCAAAAAAGTATTTTTTTTTTCTTTTAAAAGTTTGGCCAAACACTACAACTTTGAGAGGGAAAAAAAATTTAAAAAAAAATACTTTTGGATTTGAATAAGATTAGCCAAACAGGCTATTAGCTGTTTGGTTTGAATTACATGCAGATAGGGGTGTTCATGGTTCGGTTTGGGTCGGTTTTTCCCAAAAAGGAAACCAAACCAAGTAAGTCGATTTTCCAAATATTAGAACCAAACCAAACCAATTAAGTTGGTTTTTTATCGATTCAATTTTTTCGATTTTTTCGGTTATTTATCGATTTTTTTCTTAAATATGAGACATACACTACCAAATACATATTCCGGCGATTATATTTTCAACGTAACGCTATCAAATCAATTGGTTTTGAGAAATTATCATTTACTAAGATATATTGATGATAATTGAAGTAAATAGTGATGAATAATTTAAGTACTCAATTAAAAATTAATTATTTTTATCATGAAATACTTAGCAAAAGAGAACTACCAATCAAAGTAGAATCTAGAAGTCAAAGAATTAGATTATTATAATAGCAAAGAACTGGACTAAAAATACAAACGACTAATACGTACCATAAAATTTTAGAAACTTTATATAAAAATACACACACACACATATATATATATAGGTGTAATAATAAATTTAATAGCTACTTTTATAGCGGGTTTGGTTCGAATTTTTTCGGTTATTTTTTAATTAAAATCAAAATCAAACCAAATTTGATCGGTTTTTAAAATTCAAAACCAAAACCAAACCAAACCTAAAAAGTATCGGGTTTTTTGGTCGGTTTGGTTCGGTTTTCTGTTTGGTTCGATTTTCAGGTTTTTATGAACACCCCTACATGCAGAGGCGGATTTGAAACTTATGGGCTCAATATTTTAATTCTTTTATGTTATTCGGTTCTAAATTAATGGTTTGTGCATAATTCAATAATTTTTTAAGACAAATACAAAGTTTGGATAAAAGTTACCGGGTTTAACAAACTCGTATCCGAAGGGCCCCTGATTACATTAACTGATTATTATAAGAATTAAACCAATTCAATAATCATATTAATGTTCGGTCATCGTACAATTATAGTTTCAGTACACAAATGTTACGCTACTTTAAATCGATCAAAGAATCTAATATTTACATAAGCATATTTGATAATCAAAACCATGCTCAACGTTTCGTCTCAAACAATTTAGTATTTCTTTTCGGATAGCTGAAAAAATGAATAAAATTTGTATACTTTTTATATATAACACACACAAATATGTATGTGTGTGTATATATATATACAAAAAAATATTTTTTTGATTATTATTTTAAGATCGACTATACAATGTTATTTTTCCTTTTTTCTTGAGGACAATTAATTTTAATCATTTTATGGCTTGTTACATACTTTTTCAATTGTATGTCAAAGAAAAAGGGTTGTTAACATATTTAGTCGCTTAGCCAAAATTATTTACTTTTTGTACCCAATATACATATATTATACACTAATTGTACAGTATAATACATAAATTTTTGGACTATTCTTTTGGATATATGGCTGTTTAAGTTAATTTCTCAACAAAAAATAATGTTTTTTGTGATGACCCGATAGGTCACTTTGAGTTTTAGCCTTTATTTCTATGCTCCAAGACCTCGAATAGCTTCGTTTTAGTATTCCTCAATTTGCGTGCAGTCCGTGTCTATTTCTGAAAAAATATTATGGGAAAAAACTGAAGAAAATGTAAAATTTAGCCTTAGAAATGATTTGAGTTGATTATGGTCAACATTTTACGTAAACGAACTTGGATCAGTGTTTTAACGATCCCAGTGGGTAAGGGTGTTCATGATTCAGTTTGGATCGATTTTTCCTTAAAAAAAAACCAAACCAAGCAGGTCGGTTTTTCAAATATTAGAACCAAACCAAACCAATTAAGTCGGTTTTTTCTCGATTCGGTTTATGTCGGGTTTTGTAGGTTTTTCGATTTTCTCGGTTATTTGTCGATTTTTTCTTAAATATAAGATATACACTACCAAATACATATTCAGGCGAATACAGTTTCAACGTAACACTATCAAATCAATTTCCCTCTAAGAAATCTATTATTTACTAAAATATATTGATGATAATTGAATCAAATAGTGATGAATAATTTAATAATTTAATTAAAACTATATTTTTTTAACATGAAATGGATTCTTACACTTAACAAAAGAAAATTAACAATCAACTAGAATATAAAGGTAAAAAATTGTATTAAAAATGCAAACGATTAACATTCACCATAAAAATTTTGAAACTTTGTATAAAAATATACATATATAAATATATATATATATATATATATATATATATATATGTGTGTGTGTGTGTGTGTGTGTGTGTGTTATAATAAATTCGAAATAGCTACTCCTATAGTCGGTTTGGTTCGGATTTTTTCGGTTATTTTTTTATTAAAACCAAAACCAAACCAAATTTGATCGGTTTTTAAAATTCAAAACCAAAACCAAACTAAACCAAAAAGTATCGGTTTTTTTGATCGGTTTGGTTTGATTTTCGGTTTTGTTCGGTTTTTCGGGTTTTTATGAACACCCCTACCGGTGGGTCCGTATCATGATTTGGGACTTGGGCGTATGCCCCGAATCGAATTCGGAAGTTCTTAACTTGATTTAACATGATTTGTTGAAAACTAGTAATTTAAAGGTTTAAAGAATTCCTAAGTTTGAACGTAGGTTGACTTTGTTGCTATGGGGTTCGAATTTCGGTTCCCGAACTTGGTATAGGTTCATTTCACTATTTATGACTTGTCTGCAAAAGTTGGTGCAAAACGGAGTTGATTTGACGTGATTCGAACGTCCGGTTGTAAATTTGGAAATTCTTAAGTTTTTTTAATTTTTTTTATTCATTTTGATGTGTGATTCGTATTTCTAGGTGTTATTTTAGCGTTTTGATCGCGCGAGCAAGTTTATATGATGTTATTACATTTGTGTGCATGTCTGGATTGGAGCCCGAGAGGCTTATAGGAGTTTCGGATAGGCTACGGATCGATTTTATGACTTGGATAGTTGCCGGTTTGCTGTTGCTGGTTTCTGTCACTTTGTGCTTCGCGATCATGAAGGGATTCCCGCGACCGCGAACGGGAAACTGGGATAGGGGCGAAACTTCTTCATCGCGAACACGATGGTTTGGTCGCGAACGCAGAGCACTGGGGGTTTTACCCTTCGCGAACGCGAAGCACCAGGGGCCTCAGGTGTGTTTCGGGTGGTTAACGGAGGGTATTTGGCCTTAAAAGAAATGATGTTGCTGCTGTATTTTTTGGTTCTGGTTTCCTTATATGTGATTGCAATAGTGGGGCTGCGATCACATAGGTTTGTTGGTGAGGCGGCAGAATTTGTGCTATGCGATCGCCAGGATTGGTTCGCGATCGCGAAGTGAGAGGATCCAAAGCAGTGTGGTCGCATGAGGTTGTACGCGAACGCATAGTGTGGGCGTCTGTGACAGGGGTGATTGGTTACTCTGTGCGAATGCGGTTGGGTATACGTAATCGCGTAGAGGGAGGAGAGCCAGTGCTATGCGAATGCGTGTGATGGATCGCGAACGCACTGAGGAATTTTTATAAAAAGCTGGGCAGTATTTAAATAGCTAATCCGCGACCCTTCTTCATTCCCCCCCCCCCCCCATTTTTGAACAGGATTGAAGTTTTTGAGAGAGATTTTTGAGAAAACCAAAGGGGAATCACTTGGAGGTAATATTCTTTACTTCATAACTCGTTTATATGTGATTAAAGGTCTAATTAGTGGTGAAAAATTAGGAAAAATCAGTGCAAAATGGGTAATTAGGGCTTGAGATTAAGAGACCTTAAAATAGGTATTTGATGGGTCAATCAAACTCCGATTTCAATGTTCTTGATATATATAGACTCGTGAGAGTATGAAGATTCTAAAAATATAAATTTTTCTCGATTCCGAGACGTTGTCCTGAGAGGTATTTTGGTTATTTTACCTAATTTTGTGTATTAGCATAGAATTTGTTTGTAGAATCAGTTATTTGAAGTGTTATTTACATTATGCAATTGAATTGAATAGATTTGGACCATTTGGAGTCGAGTACTCGTGGCAAGAACGTGATTTCATGTTGATTTTGAGCTGGTTCGAGGTAAGTGGCTTGCCTAACCTTGTGTGGGGGACTTTCCCTTAGGATTTGGCATTGTTGATATTTGAAATGCCTTGTACGTGAGGTAACGAGTGCGTACTTGTGCTAATTGTTGAAAGTCCGATTTTCACTAAATAATTAAAATTGTGTTTCTCCTCATGTTGTTACTACTTGCAATTTCAGCCTGTTGTTAACTTAGGGAAGCGTGTCTAAATGATTTAATTGTTTTATTTGCTCAAACTGCTTTACCTGAATTCTGTGCAGCATACTGGGCTAGAATTACCTGTTTGCCTTAATATGAAATTGACATTTGCTGAATATTTTTTTTCATGTTGCTGCTGTGTATTTACATTTGGGACTACGAATGTTGGATTTCGGTAGATCCCCCCTTGTCTGTTTATTTGGGACTACGGATGTGGGATTCCGGTAGATCCCCCTTGTCTGTTTATTTGGGACTACGGATGTGGGATTCCGGTAGATCCCCCTGCATAGTTATATGGAACTATGGGACTGCACCCGGTAGATTCCCCCAGTATAGGGTATTTATATTTGGGACTACGGATCAGGATTCCGGTAGATCCCTACGCACTGTTAGTTGGACTACGGGGCGGGATCACGGAAGATCCTTCAGATATATACGATGGACTACGGGACGGTATTCTGGGAGATCCACTGAATAGTTATATTTGGGACTACAGGACGGTACCCTGGAAGATCCTCGGTTGTTGTCTCTGAGTTAAGCCGCATTCTTTTCCGTGATTTCTTTGTTTATATTATAGCTATTGTGGTTCTTTCTATCCTGTATTATTGCTTACTGTTGCACCTGATTTTACTGTGTTATCCTATACTGTTATACCTTATATTTCATTTAACCTCAATAGGGCCCTGACCTTCCTCGTCACTACCCGACCGAGGTTAGGCTTGACACTTACTGAGTACCGCTGTGGTGTACTCATGCCCTTTCTGCGCATATTTTTTATGTGCAGATCCAAGTACTTCCACTCAGTCTTATCATCCTTGAGGCGAGGCGCTTCCGTAGAGACTTCGAGGTATATCTTCTGCGTCCGCAGACCGAGGAGTCCCTTTCTATCTTTCTGTAATAGTATAGCCCTTCAGTAGTTTACCCTTTTTGTTAGACATTTCTGGAGTTAGAGCTTCTTATGTATCTCTTAGCTTATGATTCATGGGGTTCCGGATTTTGGGAGTGTTAGGTTGAGATTTTGTACTGTTATGTGCCAGGCGGCATCTTAAACACTATTTTATTTTACTATTTTGGTTTTTAATTACTTCTTTCGCAATTATTGTTTACATTCCGCATTGTTAGGCTTACTTAGTCATAGAGACTAGGTGCCGTCACGATGGTTCACGGAGGACGAACCGGGGTCGTGACAAGTTGGTATCAGAGCTCTAGGTTCATAAGAGTCATGAATCACAAGCCGATTTATTAGAGTGTCGTTGATCAGTACAGAGACGCTTGTACTTATCTATGAGAGGCTATGTAACTATTAAGAAAATTCCACTTCATTTGATTTCCTTGTCGTGCGAGATTTTGATGCCACAACTCTAAACTTCTGTCTTCTATTCTCTCACAGATGGTGAGGACACGTGCTACCCGAAATGATCAGGCACCCGCACCCCCTACTGCAGTGGTTAGAGGCCGGGGCCGGGGCCGGGGTAGAGGTCGAGGACGCGCATGTGGTGCAACCAGAGCACCCACGCAAGCTGCCACCGAGGTACCGCCAGCAGTTCCAGCTGGAGTCCAAGCACCTGATACGCCTATTGCTACTACTACTCCAACTCTTCAGGAGATTCTTGCACAATTCATGAGCATGTACACCACTCTGGCTCAGGCAGGGTTGTTTCCCCTTGTTGCAGCCACATCTCAGGCCAGGGGAAGAGCACAGACTCCCGCCACCCTCACTCCCTAGAAACGGGTGCATGTTGATCAGGTCTTAGAGATTATTCCTGTACTGCCCGCAGTCCCAAGTCAGCCCGAGGACAGGGCAGCGGTTTTAGAGGATAAGCAGCGGAGGCTTAAGAGGTTCAAGAAGTATAATCCTCCTGTATTCAGTGGTCTAGCATCGGATGATGCCCTGGTATTTCTAGATGAGTGCTACCTATTCTCCGTACTATGGGTATATTAGGATCGAGTGGGGTTTCCTTCACTGCTTTCCAGCTTCGAGGAGCCGCCTATGAGTGGTGGCACACCTATGAGTTAGACAGTCCGGACGAGGCTGCTTCCCTAACTTGGACTCAATTTTCAGATATGTTCCTGAGAGAGTATGTCCCTCAGTGCCTCAAGGACGCATAGTGCGCGGAGTTTGAGCATTTGCGTCAGGGTACTATGACCGTCTCGGAGTATGTTGTCCGTTTCATCAGATTGGCTAGACATGCACCAGCCTTGGTTTCTACGGATCGCAAGAGGGTTCGCCAGTTTATTGAGGGGCTTATTCCCAACATCAGATCTAGCATGGCTCTCGAGTTAGAGATGGATATTCATTATCTGCGAGTGGTGAGCATTGCTAGGAGAATTGAGGGTATGCATGCTAGGGATAGAGAGGATAAAGAGACCAAGAGGTCTCGAGAGACGGGCTATTATTCTGGTACTCGAGCCCCAGCTACAGGTTGTCATGGTAGGGGTTATATGGGTCGCCCCATTCATTCAGCTCTTCCAGCAGCCAGTGGTATTCCAGCTCCTCCTAGGCCTCAGGAGACTTATTATGTACCTCTAGTATCTAGTGCGCCTCCTACACGTGGTGCTTTCAGTGGTCAGTCCAGCAGACCTAGCCCGAGCCAGTCACAACCGCCACGTCCTTCCAAAACTTGTTTTGAGTGTGGTGACACACGCCATATGGTGAGGGATTGCCCCAGACTTAGGAGAGGTGCACCTCCACAGACTTCTCAGCCACAACATGCCCCGCAAAGTTCTCAGGCTATGGTTACAGCTCCAGTTGCTACCCCACCTGCTCAGCCAGCTAGAGGTGGAGGTCGGGGAGGTAGAGGTCGCCCTAGAGGGGGAGGCCAGGCCAGATATTATGCCCTTCCTGCCCGTACCGAGGCTGTCGCCTCCAATTCTATCACCACAGGTATTGTCCTGGTTTGTCATAGAGATGCATCAATTTTATTCGATCCAGGCTCCACCTATTCTTATGTGTCTTCTTATTTTGCTTCGCATTTGGGTGTATCTCAGGATTCTTTGAGTTCCCCTATTTATGTTTCTACTCTTGTAGGAGATTCTCTTGTTGTGGACCGCGTTTATCGGTCATGTTTGGTTGCTCTAAGTGGTTTTGAGGCCAGAGCCGATTTATTGTTGCTCAGCATGGTAGATTTTGATATTATCTTGGGTATGGACTGGTTGTTGCCCCATTATGCTATTTTGATTATCATGCCAAAACCGTGACGCTGGCTATGTCAGGTGTATATCGAGTTGAGTGGAGGGGTGCTTTAGATCACACTCCCAGTAGAGTTATTTCTTTCCTTAAGGCTCAACGAATGGTTGAGAAGGGGTGTGACGCATATCTAGCTTATGTGAGAGATGTTAGTGTAGACATGTGATTTTTGACCCTCCCCAAGATTTTTCATATTTTAGCACGTAAATATTTAATTTAGGTCTAATATAACTATTTTAATTAATTTTGACTCTTTTACTTTATTTTATTACAAGAAAAATGAAAATTACAAAAATTATTCCATTAATGTTTTGTAGTCATTTTTAATATTGAAAAATACCAAAAAATAATTTATTTTAAAGGTCAGTCTTATTTTAACAACTATTTTACTTAAGTAGGACTAATTAATAATTGAGATCGTATTTTTAGTCTTGTTCGCGGGGAAAGGATAGAACTTGGGCTCAAGCAACCCATTTTTAGGCCTAATTTTGGACCTAACCCATTTTTTCCAAGCCCATAATTCCTAGGCTCATACCACTTAACCTAAAAACCCTACCAAAAAATCTAGACCTATATACACACAACCATCAGCTGTGAATGAGGGGATCGGGGGAAGCTATCAGCGAAAAAATGAAAGAAATATAAAAAATGACCTAGATGCCTAAGGAGAGACTAGTCGTTTCCTCACAATGGACATACCCCCACCATTCTTCATCTTCTTGAGCACAATTGAGAGCTAACACCCAAAGCTAGAGACCTAGATAGTCATACAATCAGTCGTTTCTTTTGGATTTGAGACACCCATCGTCTCTCTCATTAAAAAACCCTAGAGAACCTTCAGAAACTACAGTCGTTTGAGCACAAGGACATACCTACCCCCGCCGGTCTTCTCCTTCGTCCTCACATCGTCCAATGACCACTCTCACGCCTCAGATGTCTCCAGCCGCTGGACCTCATATCTAGACCTACATGCCATAAACATTGATCTTCAACAACCAACCTAATGCCACCCTTACGACTGAAAACGAACAACAACTCAGTGAGAGGGGATGAGGGTCTTAGGCTCCATTCCAGCCCTTCACTTTCTGATTTCTTCCTTCTCTTTTGTTCATAGAAATAGAAACACAGAAAAAAAATCTGTTTGCTGCTTCTTAAACCTGAAAAGATGCGTTTTAGTTTTTAATTTTGATTCCTCTCGTGGAGTTTGATTTGCATTCGAGTGAAGTCGAGTTTTCTGAAATACAGAGGAGGGCTTCGGTTGGTTTAGCGTACGTGTTTGAAGCCGTTGAATTTGATTCGTGTGGAGGTTGTTTTGTTGAGGTTTTCGGTGAGTTGGACTGCACCCATTCCGACTCATTTCCGGCTTCTATTTGATACTTTGAGTTGTTTTCTTTGCTTTCAATACGAATTTTATATTGGTTTGATCATGCTATAAATTTGGTCCTTTATTGCCAATTTGTACTAGCTGTTATTGGATCGATTTTCTGTTGGGAGTTGATTTGAAATATTTTATCCAGAGTTCCGTCTTAAGTTTGAATCTATCGATGAAGATGTTTATGTTACTTCATTTGGTTCTAATTTTTGTTTTTTCAAGCATGGGAACGGAGTTAAGTCGAGGTTGATTTGAGTTCGTCACCGGTTTTAGATTTTCGGTGCCGATTTGTGTTCCCGTCTGCAGTTCGTCACATTTTGAGTTCAAAACAGTGAAACAATCAATTTTTTGGCTATATTGAGATTCACTCTTTCATCCTCTATTTGTTTTATTCAAGCCTAATGTCAATTATTTGTTTGGTGATGTGATCCCGTCGTTTTTGTAATTATTCTCCGTGGTTTTGAATTTGCCTACTCGATTATCTGCTCGTGTTTACTCGAATTGGTTATAGCTGAATATGATGTTGTCACAATATAGATATTTGGTTGCTATTCGTCAACTGAACTATGTCGAATTAGATAAAAGGGGCACGGGTATGCATTTCATGTGACCCGACTCCAACTTCGAACAAGGTTAGATAAAGCGTGTCGTGAACCACGGGTGCATTTCATGTGATGTGGCTTGCGATATGTTTTAAATAACCTTGAAATCTTCCTAAAAATGAATAAAAGCGGTTTTAAAAGTAAAAATGCACATAGGTTTGAAAGTTTTCTAAAATCAAACAATAGGCCAATTATAACAGTTGAGCGACCGTGCTGGAACCACGGAACTCGGGAATGCCTAACACCTTCTCCCGGGTTAACATAATTGCTTACCTGGATTTCTGGTTCGCGGACTGTAATACAGAGTCAATCTTTTTCTCGACTCGGGATTTGAATCGGTGACTTGGGACACCACAAATCATCCCAAGTGGCAACTCTGAATCTTTTAACAATAAATCCCATTTCAATTGTTCTTTAATTGGAAAAATTCCTTTATACCTTTACGGGGGTGTAGGTAAAAAGGAGGTATGATAGTCCGTATTGATACCCTTACAATTGATTCAGTCCTAGTAGTACGGAATTTTTCTGATGTGTTTCCAGCTGACCTTTCGGGCATGCCGCCCGATAAAGATATTGATCTTGCCATTGACCTGTTGTCGGGCACTCAGCCTATTTCTATTCCTCCGTATCATATGGCCCCTCCTGAGTTGAAGGAGTTGAAAGATCAGTTACAGGAATTACTTGATAAGGGTTTTATTAGGCCGAGTGTATCACCATGGGGTGCTCCTACCTTGTTTGTGAAGAAGAAGGATGGTTCTATGTGTATGTGCATTGATTATCGCCAGTTGAACAAAGTTACAGTGAAGAACCGTTATTCTTTTCCTCGTATTGATGATCTGTTTGACCAGTTATAGGGTGCACGAGTGTTTTCTAAGATTGACTTGCGCTCAGGTTACCATCAGTTGAAGATTCGGGAGCCAGATATCCCGAAGACTGCTTCCAGGACTCGGTGTGGTCATTATGAGTTCCTTGTTATGTCATTTGGGCTGACCAATGCCCCGACAGCCTTTATGCATTTGATGCACAGTGTGTTCCGGCCATATCTTGACTCGTTCGTCATTGTCTTTATTGATGATATTCTGGTGTATTCCCGAAGTCGTGAGCAGCACCTGAGGACAGTGCTCCAAACTTTGAGAGAGAAGAAGTTATATGCTAAGTTCTCGAAATGTGAGTTTGGTTGGATTCCGTGGCATTCTTGGGTCGCGTGGGTTCTAGTGAGAGGATAAAGGTGGATCCGAAGAAAGTGGAGGCAGTGCAGAGTTGGCCCAGACCATCCTCAGCTATAGATATTCGCAGTTTTCTTGGCTTGGCGGGTTATTACCGTCATTCTTTTGAGGGATTTTCATCGATTGTAGCCCAATTTTGATATTGCCTGCAGGTTCAGGGTCTTATACTGTCTATTGTGATGCCTCGGGGATTGGCCTTGGAGCGGTTTTGATGCAGGACGGTAGGGTGATTTCCTACGCGTCCAGAAAGTTGAAGGTGCATGAGAAGAATTCTCCTGTCCATGATCTCGAGTTAGCTGCCATTGTTCACGCCCTAAAGATCTGGCATCATTATTTGTACCGTGTTCCTTGTGAGATTTATACTGATCATCGGAGCTTGCAGCACATGTTCAAGCAAAAGGATCTAAATTTGCGCCAGAGGAGGTGGTTAAAGTTGTTGAAGGACTATGATATCACTATGTTGTATCACCGGGGCAAGGCCAATGTGGTGGCCGATGCTTTGAGTCGCCGGGCAGAGAGTTTGGGGAGTTTGGCTTATTTACTAGCATCGGAGAGGCCTATGGCGATGGATGTTAAAGTCTTAGCCAGCCAGTTTGTGAGATTGGATCTTTCGCAGCCCAGTAGGGTTCTAGCTTACGTGATTTCTCGGTCTTCATTATTTGATCGTATCAGGGAGCGTCAGTTTGATGACCCTCATTTACTTGTCCTCAAGGACAAGGTTCAACATCAGTTGGGTACTTGGGTGGAGTTGAGTACAGCATTTTACCCTCAAACGGACGAACAGTCCGAGCACACTATTCAGATTCTTGAGGATATGCTCTGTGCGTGTGTGATTGAGTTTAGAGGGTCTTGGGATCAATTCTTGTCATTGGCGGAGTCTGCCTACAACAACAGCTATCAGTCCAGCATTCAGATGGCACCGTATGAGGCCTTATATGGTAGGCGGTGTAGATCCCCGGTGGGTTGGTTTGAGCCGGGTGAGGCTAGATTATTGGGCACACACTTGGTTCCGAATGCTTGGGAGAAGATTAAGGTGATTTAGGATAGACTCTATACAACCCAGTCCAGATAGAAGACTTACGCGGACCGGAAGGTTTGTTCCAATATGGTTGGAGAGCGGGTTCTGCTTCGGGTTTCGCTTATGAAGGGCGTTGTGAAATTTGGGAAGAAAGGGAAGTTGAGTCCGATATTTATTGGCCATTTTGAGATATTGAGGCATGTTGGGGAGGTTGCTTATGAGCTTGCCTTACCTCCCAGCTTGGTGGGAGTTCATTTGGTATTTCATGTTTCGATGCTCCAGAGGTATCACGGTGATTCGTCGCACGTGTTGGATTTCAGTTCAGTTCAGTTGGACAAGGATCTATCATATGTTGAGGAGCCAGTGGTAATATTGGACAGGCAGGCTAGAAAGCCGAGGTCAAAGAACATTGCATCAGTGAAGGTTCAGTGGCGGGGTCAGCTGGTCGAGGAGGCGACCTGGGAGACCGAGAAGGATATGTGCAGCCGTTACCCTCATCTTTTCACTACTTCAGGTATGTCTCTATGATCATTCGAGGATGAACGAATGTTTAAGTGTAAGAGGATGTGACGATTCGGCCGGTCGTTTTAAGAATTTACGCCTCGATCCCCTATTAACTGATTTCCGCATGGTTGTTTCTGCTATTGTGAGTTGTCGGGAGGAATTATTTGGAGTTTCAGAGAGTTTTGGGACACTTAGTCCCTAAATGAGAGCTTAAGTTTTGAAAATTTGACCGTAGTTAGAACAGTGTGAAAACGGCCTCGAAATGGAATTTCAATGGTTCTGTTAGCTCCATTGGGTGATTTCAGGTTTAGAAGCGTGTTCGGATTGTGTTTTGGAGGTCCGTAGCTAATTTAGGCTTGAAATGTCGAAAGCTGAATTTTTGAAGCTTCCAGTTCGATAGTGAGATTTTGATCCGAGGGTCGGAATGGAATTCCGGAAGCTATAGTAGCTCCGTAGTGTTGAATGTGACGTGTGTGCAAAATTTCAGGTCATTCGGACGAGTTTTGATAGACCTTTTGATCGAAAGCGTGATTTGAGAGTTTTGGAATTCTTAGGCTTGAATCCGATGTAAAATTGGTATTTTGATGTTGTTTTGGGCATTCAGAAGGTTGGGACAAGTTTGAATGATGTGTTAGGATTGGTTGGCATGTTTGGTTGAGGTCCCGTGGGCCTCGGGTGTGTTTCGGGTGGTTAACGGAAGGTGTTTGGCCTTAAAACAACTAATGTTGTTGTTGTATTTCTTGGTTTTGGTTTCCTTATATGCGATCGCAATAGTGGGATTGCGATCACATAGGTTTGTTGGTGAGGTGGCAGAATTTGTGCTATGCGATCACCAGGATTGGTCCGCGATCGCGAAGTGAGAGGAGTCAAAGCAGTGCGGTCGCATGAGGTTGTATGCGAACGCACAGTGTGGGCGCATGTGGTAGGGGGTGATTGGCTACTCTGTGCGAATGCGATTAGGTGTGCGTGATCGCGTAGAGGGAGGAGAGCCAGTGCAATGCGAACGCGTGTGATGGATCGCGAACTGTTACATCTTGCATTTTCGTACGTTAAAATTTTGTTTTCAGTTAACTGACGTAGACTCGGGGATGAGATCATCTTGACGTTAACATAATTATGCTATTTTTAACAAGCGCTAAAAAAGTGTTATGAAGGATAAATGGGTACACGGATTAAAGAAAACGAGTTTCGTTGAAAGTGACCAATTTGGAATAAAATACGGGTCGAGCGATAATACCCAATAATTATGAACTAGTACCATGCAAGGTACCATATGACCACGATAGTATAATATATAAAGTATAGAATGTATTAAAAAAAATGAATTTTAAGTAATTTGTGGTAATTTTCAAATTATGCGGGTAATTGATTAATTACCGAGTAACAGAACATTACCTAGTTAACTAATAAGTAGATAAATAATTAATAAATTATTCTCAAACACATGGCAAGCATTCACCATGTCAAGAATGTGACTAATAAGTCACTTATGCCTAGGTGGCAACCTAGGCATAAATGAAAAGTGATGACTAACTAAGTCAGATGCTAAAGTCTTCTATGAATCAAAATGAATTCAATGTAATTCTTTCAAAACTTCAAAATGACAGAAACGTGTTCCCCTCAATTCTCAAAAACATTTTCCTTTCAATTTCATGAAACCAAAATTGTTTCGTTCCACAGTTTTTAAGAACCAGAAACAAGTTTTCGTCCATGAATTTCTAAGGAGCGGAGGCTAATTTTGTTCAATCAACGAAGGTTTTCCAACAAAATATTATACGAAGTTTTTCCTACTCTAGGTATGTTAAGACCCTCCCTTATTTCTTTTGGCATGGTCCAAGTTATACTGAAGAAACGAGCAAACACACAGTTTCTATAAATTGCTCTATTCATAGAAATAGTAAGGGTGTCTATATTCTCGATTCCCCATGAAAATTATTATTATTTTCTGTTCATGTGTCTCAGAATGATACGCAGTTGGAAAAATTTATCCGGAAGGAATATTGAGATTATTACGTATTTTTCATGCATTTCATACATATGCATTGACCCATGACCAGATGGTGTTATATACGCGTATATATGTAAATAGATGTATATGGGATATGGGAAAAGGTCACGGTGTTATATACGCACCACCACCTGATCAGCTGGTATATGTTGATGATGTTGCCCACAATGGCCGAGACGATATGATAGGATGCCCTCAGTGGCTTGATGATATAATGTACACCCATATGCATGGCACGACATTTATACGCACGTGCATGACATTATAAACGTTTCAGAATTTACAAAGTTATTCAAATTTAAAGATGCGTTTCTGTATTTCATGTTTCATCTATGTCTTTTACGTACTAATTTTCATACCTTACATACTCAGTACATTTTTTGTACTGACGCCCTATTTCACGGGGCCTACGTTTCATGCCCGCATGTGTAGGTAGGCAAGTTGACGGTCCCCTTCTTAGGATCCCTAATCAACGAGAGTTGGCGTACTTCATTTGATCTGGAGCTGCTTTTGATTTTGGATTTCATGCCCGCAGGTGCAGGTAGACAAGCTGACAGTCCCCCTTCTTAGGATCCTTGATCAGCGAGAGTTGGCGTGCTTTATTTGATCCGGAGCTGCTTTTGATTTTGGTACGATATATATATATATATATATATATATATATATATATATATATATATATATATATATATATGGGTATGACGTGGCTTAGTCCCGTCTTTGTACAGTTATGTTTCTGTTAGAGGTATGTGGACAGTATGTCTAGTTGGGTTATATGTGGCCTTGTCGGCTTTCAGTTTTGGATGTATAGTTGTCTATGGCAGCCTTGCCGGCTCGCCCACTGTATCCTGCACGTATACGTACATATGCCTTGATGGCAGGTTTCTTTCACGTGTGTTAATTTTTTAATGCAGCAGATATTATTCAGGTTCATATCTTAGACGCTTGCTTAGGGGTGTTTGACAGGTAGGACACAGGCACCCGTCGCGGCCCATCGGTTTGGGTCGTGACAAAAGTGGTATCATAACAGTGCTGTCCTAGGGTTGTCTACATACCGTGTCTAGTAGAGTCTTGTTTATGGGTGTGTCGTGCACCACACTTATAAATAGTAGGCTACAGGACATATAGGATATTATCCTCTCTTTTTATCTCAGATCGTGCGATACAAGAATTCATGTTCCTAACTATATGTTATAATTTCAGCGATGCCTCCAAAGAGTACGGCCGCCCAGAAGGGAAAGTCCGTGGCTGGTGAGACTACTAGTCGAGCGCCACGAGTTACCAAGGCTCGGGGAGAGTCTCATGGTGAGGTTCCATCTCAGACTTCACATACCCCGCCTTTTCCAAAAGAGCTCTGAGGGGCACCAGCTCCAGCGCCCGCCCCTGTACATTCAACACCTCAGCCGGATGCGTCGGGTCAGGAGATGAGAGATGCTATTTAGTTATTGACCCGATTAGTAGCCGCATAGGCTCGGCGTCAGGAAGTAGGTATTGGTCACACAGATAGGTCTGTGACTGCGAGGGTTCGTGACTTTATTAATTTAGACCCTCCGGTATTCAATGGAGCAGATCCAAACGAGGACCCTCAGGTATTTATTGATAGAGTGTAGAGGACGTTACGAATAATGAAAGCCACTGCGACTAAGTCAGTTGAGCTAGCTTTATATAGACTCTGAGATGTTGTAGTTAATTGGTACGAGTCTTGGAAATTGTCTAGAGGTGAGGATGCCTCTCCAGCGGTATGACAGAAGTTTACAAAAGCTTTTCTTCGTCATTATCTTCCACCAGAGCTTAAACGGGCCAAAGTTTATTGGTTCTTGACCCTTCAGTAGGGTAACATGAGTGTTCGGGAGTACAATCTTCAGTTTGATTCATCGACTAGGTATGCTCCCACTATTGTATGTAAGATGAAGGATTAGGTTCACCAGTTTGTGATGTGATTAGAGCCTTACTTGCTTAACGATTGTATGTCAGTCTCACTTCAGCCAGACATGGATATTTCTCGTATTCAAGCATACGCTTAGGGTGTAGAGGAGAGTAAACAGAAATAGAGGGCCGATCGTGAGCATGCTAGGGCCTAGAATAAGAGAGCGAGGTTTTCAGGTCCTTCTGGTGAGTTTCGAGGTGGTCAAAGACAGCAGTACTCGAGGTATTCATCCCAGCCCTCGGCTAGCACGCCCCCTCAGTTTGGCGGTAAGAGATTTAATCATTCTACATATTCAGGGCCTGGTCAGAATTTCAGGACCTCAGGTTCTCAGTATAGGGGTGAGTCAAATCAAATGAGACCACCCTTGCCACGATGTGCTCAATGTGGTAATCAGCATACCGGGCAGTGCCGTATGGGGTTAGATGTTTGTTATACTTGTGGTTATCCGGGCCACGTTATGAGGGATTGTCCGATAAGAGGTAATGCAAGCATAGCTCAGGCGTCAGGATCTGTAGCTGGTTCGTCATCATCAATACGCCCCCCTGGGCAAGGTCCCAAGCACCAATGAATCGTGGTAGAGGCAGAGCATCTAGCTCGAGCAACACTCAGAACCGCATTTATGCATTGTCAAGACGACAGGACCAGGAGTCATCGCCTGATGTTGTTACAGGTATATTATTAGTCTCCTCATATGATGTATATGCACTAATTGACCTAGGTTCCACATTATCATACGTTACTCCGTTAGTTGCTAGTAAGTTTGGAATAAAACCTGAATTGGTTAAACCTTTTGAGGTATCTACACCTGTTGGGGACTCGGTGATAGCTAAGCAAGTATATAGGGGTTGTATAATAGTAGTTCATGGTCGGTCTACCGTAGCAAATCTAATTGAGATAGATATGGTAGAATTTGATGTTATAATGGGTATGGATTGGTTGGCTTCTTGTCATGCCAATGTTGATTGTAGATCAAAGATAGTTTGATTTCAATTTCCAGGGGTAGCCTGTTTTGGAATGGAAAAGTAATACGACATCGCCGAGAAGAAGATCATTTCCTATCTCAAGGCAAGGAAGATGATTAGAAAGGGTTGTATTTTTCACTTAGTTCGGGTTCAGGATGTGGAAGTGGAGTCACCAACCATTCAGTCCATTCCTGTGGTGAATGAGTTTCCCGATGTTTTCCTCGATGAGCTTCAGGGTCTCCCACCAGAGCGAGAAATTGAGTTTTCTATTGACATACTACCAGATACTCACCTAATATCTATTCCTCCCTATAGAATGGACCATGCAGAGCTGGAAAAGTTGAAAAAACAACTAAAGGACTTGCTTGAAAAAGGATATAGCAAAATATTTTGCTTAGTGCCCTAACTGTCAACAGATTAAGATTGAGCATAAAAAACCTAGTGGATTATCGTAGGCTATGGAGATTCTGACTTGGAAATGGGAAATAATCAATATGGACTTTATCATAGGCTTACCTCGTACCCAGTGTAAGTTCGCTTCGATATGGGTGATTGTTGATAGGCTTACAAAGTCAGCCCATTTTCTGCCTGTTAGAACTACATATTCCTCAGAGGATTATGCAAGGCTTTATATTAAGGAGATAGTATGACTGCATGGTGTCCCTGTATTATTATCTCGGATAGGGGATCTCAATTTACAGCTAACTTCTAGAGGTCCTTATTAGGGACTCAAATAAGTCTTAGTACAATATTTCATCCCCAGACAGATAGACAGACTGAGTGTACTATTCAGATATTGAAGGATATGCTACGAGCTTGTGTAATAGACTTCAAAGGTAGCTGGGATGATCATCTGCTGCCTATTGAGTTCGCGTATAATAATAGTTACCATTCCAGCATTCAGGTGGCTCTATACGAAGCTCTTTACGGACGAAAGTGTAGGTCGCCTATAGGGTGGTTCGACGTTGGAGAATCTCGATTACATGGGCCAGACCTGGTTCAGCAAGCCCTAGAAAAAGTAAAGCTTATCCGGGATCGACTATTGACAGCTCAGAGTCGTCAGAAGTCATATTCCGACGTGCGGCGATGAGATTTAGAGTTCGGGGTTGATGACTCGGTATTCTTAAAGGTGTCACCTATGAAGGGTGTGATGAGGTTTGGCAAGAAAGGGAAACTTAGCCCACGGTATATTGGGCCTTATAGGATCATTCAGAGAGTGGGCCAAGTAGCTTATGAGTTAGAATTGCCCTCGGAATTGGAATCTGTCCATCCGATTTTTCACGTATCTATGTTACGGAAGTGCATTGGCGATCCTACCTGAGTGGTGCCCACGAATGATTTACAGATTATAGAGGACTTGTCATATGAGGAAATTCCGGTTGCCATTCTAGACCGACAAATCCGCAAGCTACGGAATAAGGAGGTAGCTGAAAGTACTTTCGAGAAACAACAAGGTGGAATAAATGACTTGGGAGGCCGAGGAAAACATGAAGTCTAGATATCCCTACCTATTTCCTCCTTCAGAGAAGGGTCCAACTGAGACGTTATAATCATAAGGTACGTGTATAAATTCTTGTGTTGATTATTGTGGTTGGTCATATGAGGCCATTGTCGTTATTCATAATTATGGTCCTGTGTGGCGTTGGGTTATTAAGCTTCTACGGGGAGAGTTGGTAGTGGTGTTGTTACAGAGGTGACCTTGCCAAAGTTATATAGATCATAGGGAGTTGAACATTCGAGAACAAACATTTTTAGGGGGGAAAGATGTTACATCTCGCGTTTTCGTACGTTAAAATTTCGTTTTCAGTTAATCGACGTAGACTCGGGGATGAGATCATCTTGACGTTAACGTACTTACGCTATTTATAACAAGCGATAAATAAGTGCTATGAAGAATAAAGGGGTACACGGATTAAAGAAAACGAGTTTCGTTGAAAGTGGCCAATTTGAAATAAAATACGGGTCGAGCGATAATACCCGATAATTATGAACTAGTATCATGCAAGGTACCATATGACCACGGTAGTATAATATATAAAGTATATATGAAGCATTTTAATAAATAAATAAATATAATTTTAAGTAATTTGTGGTAATTTTCAAATTATGCGGGTAATTAATTAATTACTGGGTAACAGAACATTACCCAGTTAATTAATAAGTGGATAAATAATTAATAAATTATTCTCAAACACATGGCAAACATCCACTATGTCAAGAATGTGACTAATAAGTCACTTATGCCTAGGTGGCAACCTAGGCATAAATGAAAAGTAACGACTAACTAAGTCAGATGCTAAAGTCTTCTATGAATCAAAATGAATTCAATGTAATTCTTTCCAAACATCAAAAGGACAGAAACGTGTTCCCCTCAATTCTCAAAAACGTTTTCCTTTCAATTTCAGGAAACCAGAATTGTTTCATTCCAAAGTTTTTAAGAACCATAAACAAGTTTTCGTCCATGAATTTCTAAGGAGCGGAGGCAAATTTTGTTCAATCAACGAAGGTTTTCCAATAAAATATTATACGGAATTTTCCCTACTCCAGGTAGTTTAAAGCCCTCCCTTTTTTCTTTTGGCATGGTCCAAGTTATACTGAAGAAACGAGCAAACACAAAGTTTTCATAAATTACTCTATTCATAGAAAAAGTAGGGGTGTCTATATTCTTGATTCCCCATGAAAATTATTATTATTTTCTGTTCATGGGTCTCAGAATGATACGCAGTTGAAATTTTTTATCCAGAAGGAATATTGAGATTATTACGTATTTTTCATGCATTTCATACATGTGCATTGACCCATGACCAGATGGTGTTATATATGCGTATATATGTAAATATATGTATATGGGATATGGAAAAAGGTTACGACGTTATATACGCACCACCACCTGATCAGCTGGTATATGCTGATGATGTTGCCCACGGTGGTCGAGACGATATGATGGATGCCCTCAGTGGCTTGATGATATTATGTACACCCATACCTATGCATGGCACGACATTTATACGCACGTGCACGACATTATAAACGTTTCAGAATTTACAAAGTTATTCAGATTTAAAGATGTGTTTCTGTATTTTATGTTTCATCTATGTCTTTTACGTACTAATTCTCATGTCTTACATACTTAGTACATTTTTCATACTGACGCCCTATTTCACGAGGCTTGTGTTTCATGCCCGCATATGCAGGTAGGCAAGTTGACGGTCCCCCTTCTTAGGATCCCTGATCAACGAGAGTTGGCATACTCCATTTGATCTGAAGCTGCTTTTGATTTTGGTACGATACGTTTGTATATATATATATATATATATATATATATATATGTGTGACGTGGCTCAGTCCCGTCTTTGTACAGTTATGTTTCTATTAGAGGTCTGTGGACAGTATGCCTCGTTGAGTTGTATGTGGCCTTGTCAGCTTTCTATTTTAGATGTATAGTTGTCTCTATAGCAGCCTTGCCGGCTTGCCCATTGTATCCTGCACGTATACGTACATATGCCTTGATGGCAGATTTTTTTCACGCGTGTTATTTTCGTAATGCAACAGATGTTATTCAGGTTCATATCTTAGACGCTTACTTAGGGGTGTTTGTCAAGTGAAGTTGTACTTCGCGAACGCGAGGGTCCTTCTGCGTTCGCGAAGAAGGAATACCTATGCAGTATTTAAATAGCCAATCCGCGATCCTTCTTCATTTTTCCACCATTTTTGAACGAGATTGAAGCTTTTGAGGGAGATTTTTGAGGAAACCAAAGGGGAATCACTTGGAGGTAATATTCTTGACTTCATAACTCGTTTATATGTGATTAAAGGTCTAATTAGTGGTGAAACATTAGGAAAAAATCAGTGCAAAATGGGTCATTGGGGATTGAGATTAAGAGACCTTAAAATGGGTATTTGAGGGGTCAATTGAACTCCGATTTCAGTGTTCTTGATATGTATAGACTCTTGTGAGTATGAGGATTCTGAAAATGTCAATTTTCCCAGTTTCGAGACATGGGCCCGAGGGGCATTTTGGTCATTTTACCTAATTTCGTGTATTAGCTTAAAATTTGTTTGTAGAATCAGTTACTTGAAGTGTTATTTACATTATGCAATTGAATTGAATAGATTTTGGCCATTTGGAGTCGAGTACTCATGGTAAAAACGTGGTTTCGGGTTGATTTTAAGCTGGTTCGAGGTAAGTGGCTTGCCTAAGCTTGTGTGGGGCACTTTCCCTTAGGATTTGGTATTGTTTATATTTGAAATGCCTTGTACGTGAGGTGACGAGTACGTACTTGTGCTAATTGTTGAAAATTCGATGTTCACTAAGTAATTAAAATTGTGTTTCTCCTCCTGTTGCTACTACTTGCAATTTCAGCCTGTTGTTAGCTTAGGGAAGCATGTCTAAATGATTTAATTGCTTTATTTGCTCAAACTGCTTTACTTGAATTCTGTGCAGCATGCTAGGCTAGAATTACCTGTTTGCCTTAATATGAAATTGACATTTACTGAATATTTTTTTTCATGTTGCTGCTGTGTATTTACATTTTGGACTATGAATGTGGGATTCCGGTAGATCCCCCTTTGTCTGTTTATTTGGGACTACGGATGTGAGATTCTGGTAGATCTCCCTGTACCATTATATGGAACTAGGGACTGCATCGGTAGATTCTCCCAGTACTAGGTATTTATATTTGAGACTACGGATCGGGATTCCGGTAGATCCCCGCGCACTGTTAGTTGGACTACGGGATGGGATCCCGGGAGATCCTTCAGATATATATGATGGACTACGGGACGGTATTCCGGGAGATCTACTGAATAGTTATATTTGGGACTACAGGACGGTATCCTAGAAGATCCCCGGTTGTTGTCTCTTGGTTAAGCTGCATTCTTTTCCGTGATTTCTTCATTTTTGTTATAGCTGTTGTGGTTCTTTCTATCTTGTGTTATTGCTTACTGTTACACCTAATTTTACTGTGTTCTTCTATACAGTTATACCTTATATTTCATTTAACCTCAGTAGGGCCCTGACCTTCCTCGTCACTACCCAACCGAGGTTAGGCTTGGCACTTACTGAGTACCGCTGTGGTGTACTCATGCCCTTTATGTGCATGTTTTTTATGTGCAGATCCAGGTACTTCCACTCAATCTTATCATCCTTGAGGCAAGGCGCTTCAGTAGAGACTTCGAGGTATATCTGTCGCGTCCGCAGACCGAGGAGTCCCTTTCTATCTTTCTGTAATAGTATAGCCCTTCAGTAGTTTACCCTTTTTGTTAGACATTTATGGAGTTAGAGCTTCTTATGTATCTCTTAGCTTGTGATTCATGGGGTTCCGGATTTTGGGAGTGTTAGGTTGAGATTACCGTTATGTGTCAGGCGGCATCTTAAACACTATTTTATTTTACTATTTCGATTTTTAATTACTTCTTCCGCAATTATTGTTTACATTCCGCATTGTTAGGCTTACTTAGTCGTAGAGACTAGCTGCCGTCACGATGGTTTACGGAGGGCAAACCGGGGTCGTGACAGTTTTATCCCCACTTCATAGGTTAGTATAATTTAACTCGTTTTCTTCCATTTCCATCAACACCCATTAATTTATAACCTTTAATCTATGTTATTTCATGGTAGAAATTAGGGATTTGGTTGAATTGGGGATTTTGTTAAAATTGAGATTTAGACCTCAAATTGAGGTCAAACTTGAAGTTAATCACATAATCGGGCTCAGGGGGTGAATGAGTAATTAAATTTTGGTCCGAATCTCGGGTATTGACCAATTCGACCCGAGGTTGACTTTTGTTGACTTTTTAGGAAAAGTATAAAGATATTTGCTTTATCTATTGTAATTGATTTTCCTATCATTATTTGACGATATTAAGTTGATTTTGGCTAGATTCGAATGGTTTGGAGGCGAATTTTAGCGGAAAAGCCCGGTTGAGCTTTGATTTAATTGCGGAGCGAGGTAAGTGTTGGGTTTAACCTCATTTTAGAGAATTAGGAACCCTTGAACTATATGTTATGGGAATTACGTGTGACACGGCGTATATGAGAGGTCACGAGTGTATATACGTTGTCAAATTAATTGTTTCCATGTCTTTATTGTATTTTATGAATTATCTCACTCTATGCCTTAATTGTTACATGCTTTAATTGCTTTCCCATGCCGTAATTTGTTACTTGTCATTAATTATTCTTGTATTGAAATGTTTGTCCCTTCCATAACTCCGTGATTAATTGCTACTTGCTTTAATTGTCTTACTTGTCATCCTTAATCGTCACGCACTTGACTTGTCTTGTTGTTATTGTATTATTTGTAGCATTCTTTTGATTAGTGAATGGTTCCTTTATTGCGTTGCTTTCATATTTTTTAATTGTAGTGATTCTTGTGAATTGAGCTATTGAATTGATTACATTTATTGAAATTGTTTGTGGTTCAGGTTGCATGCCACAACAGTTGTGATATGATATAATAAGGCAGAATTTTGATATTGATATGGTGGGATCGGGTTGCGCGTCACAACAATTGTGTATGTAATACTTGATATTGATAAATTGTGACATGGTAAAATAAAGGAGGATTATGACATTGATTATGATGATATGGTGGGATTGGGTTGCGAGCTGTAACGGATTTTATATGTGATTCTTGATATTGATAAGTGAATCTATGATGAAATAAGGGAGGATTGCATGTACGGTGGGTTCGGTTTGCGCGCCGAATGGATTGTGTATGTTATATTCATTGTTGTTATTGTGTTGGTTTCCAGCTTTGTTATATGAAATTATGAGATTGGTTATTCTGGGTTCTCTAGTTGCGAGGATTGAGCTCATTTTCATAAATTAACTGCTTTACCATCATTTCCTGTTTCTTTCCATGTTATTATTATTATTATTGCGTACAGGTTATTGTAAGTAACCCGCCTTAGCCTCGTTACTACTTCGTTGAGGTTAGACTCGTCACTTATAGAGTACATGGGATGTTTTGTACTTATACTACACTCTACATTTCTTGTGTAGATTTTGGAGTTGGTCCTAGCAGCAGTCAGTAAATTGCTCGGATCCAGTGCTTGATGGGGACTTGAGGAACAGTTGCACAACGTTCGCAGCCTGAAGTACCCTTCTATATTACCTTAGCTATTTATTTCGATTCAAACAGTTATGCTTTTATTCAGACTATTATTTGTAGCACTCTAGACGCTCATGTATTCGTGACATCAATTCTGGGATTGTATTTGGATATCACCGTTATTCTAGTTTATTTACTCTGTTTTAGTTTATTCAGCTTATTAGTTTTCATTTGATTTGAATTATTAAAAATGATTAAAACTATATCTAACGTTGGCTTGCCTAGCAAGTAGAATGTTAGGCGCGTCTCGAGGATGAGAATTCTGATCGTGACATTCTTTTCTTCTATTTAACATTATAAAGGGTCAATGTCGAATCATTTCCTCTTTCAAGAAAATTTGTGCAATCAAAATGATCCTAAATTTCCAAAAGAGGCATAACTTAGGATGTGTTTGGTACAAAGGACAATGTTTTTCAGAAAATATTTTTCAATTTTTAATATTTGGTTGGTTTAAATGTCCTGAAAAATATTTTCCTTCAATTGGAGGAAGATGTTTATCCTATCAAGAGAAGTAAAAATATTTTCCAAAACTCTTTTTCAATCTTCTCCACCCTATTCCACATCCGACACCCCACCCCACCCCACCCAGTCCTACCAACCCACCACTGCCATCCACCACCCCCACCCTAAATAGAAATATTATTAAGAGTACTTTCTTTTCAAGTTGTAGATATAATATTTTTTTTTAATTTCAACAAAATATATATTTTCTTTTCATGATGTAAAATAATAATTTTTTTCATTTCAACCAAAATAATTATTTCCTTTTCATGGTGTATAAACGTAGTTTCGTTCATTTCAACAAAATAATATAGTAAAAAGTATTTTGTTTCATTTTAACAAAATAAGTATTTCTTTTCATGATGTAGAAAAAGTATTTTCTTTCATTTCAAAAAATGAGTACTTTCTTTTCATGTTGTAGAAAGAGTACTTTCTTTTCCAACAAAAAAAAGTATTTTCTTTTTAGTTATGGAGAACAAATTTTAATATTTTTTGTGTGAAAAAGTAAAGCAACACACTAGTTCCTTTGGGTTAGTGTGAATTAATAAAAGAATAACTAAATGTTTGAATAAAAATAGAGTCCAAAAAGTTGGTTATTTGGGGGGAGGAGGGAGGGGGAGCACGGAAAACATGGGGATTTGGAGGAAGGGGTGAGGGGAGTAGCTTAAAAATTATTTTCCTAACCAAACACTAGAAAATATTTTGAGCAATTAGACTAGTGTGGATATCCCTTGTGAATGAGTTCTATCGTTTCTTTGTGATTTAAAGTTCTTGAGCTGATTTACTTGTAGTACTTTGTATTATTGTCATTGTTGTAGTTGTACTTGTTGTGGTGATGCACGAGGTTCCTGCCATGCTGTAACTGTTATCTCATTTAGTTGAGTTGCATATTTACTTTGGGACTACGGAAGGGTATTCCGGGAGATTCCCTTGTACTGTATATTTACTTTGGGATTACGGAACGGTATTCAGGAAATCCCCTACACTGTATATTTACTTTGGGACTAAGGAACGGTATTCCGGGAGATTCCCTGCATTGTATATTTACTCTGGGACTACGGGACGGTATTCTCGGAGATTCCCCCTGTATTGCATATTTTGAAATTTAAATAAGTGCAATGTCATTTTCTTCACTCAAACTATTTCGAAAGTAAAATGATCCTGCGGATCTTTATATATTGATATTTTTTCCACGTGAGTTGTCTGTGTGGTTGTGATAGAAATATAGCCACGAGGTGCCATGGAATATAAAAGTGGGTTTAGACCCGTATTGTATGATTATGAGATGAGGTGTCACAGGGTGACTTATATTTGAAAGATATTTATTTGAAAGGATTATATTCGAAAGGTATTTAAATTTTAAAGAACTATGTTTGAAAGATATTTATTTGAAGGAAATATATTCGAAATATCTTTATTGGGAAGGATTATATTCTAATGATTTTTATTTGAAAACTTATGGGTGAAAGATTTATATTTGAAGAATTTGATTAATTGATTGGAGTTTGTTGGCTAAGACCTGATGTGAAAACTGTCGTAGTTGCTGAGCTATTACTTGTCTTTACTGTATTTGTGATTTCGGATTTGGGTTGTGTTTCCGTTCACTCTTCTGTGTCCTTATTATGGTGTTCTGATGTTACTTGTTGTTTCCTTCCTTATTGCAATTACTGTATTGTTAGCTATATCGCGTAGTCTTTATATAGATATCATGTTCTGTTATTTCTATACGTATAATTGTCAGTTTATTAGACCAGTAGGTGTCTTGATTGTTTCTCGTCACTACTTCACCGAGGTTAGTCTTGATACTTATTGGGCACCGCTGTGGTGTGCTTATGATACACTTTTGTACATTTTTGTATAGATCCAGGTATTTGTTCGTTAGTAGCTGTGCGGATCATTGCTGTGGAGACTCAAGGTAAACCTATTGTTGCGTTCGCAGGATTCAGAGTCACCTTCCTATTTTTGTATTCACACTGTTTTACTTATTTCCAAACAGTTGTATTTAGAAGTTGTAGTAAACTCTGTAGAGATTATAACTTGTACTACCGGTTTTGGAAAATTGTAAATTTTGTAAAGATTTCTATATCGGGACTGTAAGATTTTTCTTTCTTATTGTTATTATTCTGTAAATGTTAGGCTTACCTAGTCCCTAAGACTAGGTGCCATTACGATACCCAACGGAGGGAAAATTGGGTCGTGACAAGTTGGTATCAGAGATCTAGGTTCATAGGTGCTACGAGTCATAAGCGAATTTAGTAGTCTTGCAGATCGTGACAGAGACGTCTGTACTTATCTTTGAGAGGCTACAGAACTATTAGGACAATCTCACTTCTTTCAATCCTATTGTGCGAGCATATTGATCTTGGATGTTTGAACTTTTATCAGTCCATTCTCTCACTGATGGTGAGGATACGAGCTGCAGTTATCGATGGCGCTACTCCCAGAGCAGGTGTCGCCAAAGGCAGATGCAGAGGTCGACGAGGAGTACGTGTCGCAGCCAAAGCACCTACTAGAGCAGCAGTTGAGGAGCCGCTAGTAGCTCCAGTTGGGGGCAGGTATCGAAGGCGCCTGCTGTTAACCCCGGACTTCAGGAGACTTTAGCACAGTTCCTGAGCATGTTTGGTATATTGGCTTAGGCGGGGTTGATTCTGATTGTACCAGCTACTTCATAGACTGGGGGAGTGACTCAAACTCCCTCTGCCCACACTCTAGAGCAGCGAGTTCACGTTGGTTAGGTTCTAGATGTCATGGCGACATGGCATGTGGTTCCAGTTCAGCACATGGTCAAGGCAACAACATCCGAGGAAGGGCAGCCTAGATTTGAGGCAGCTTAGATTTGAGACGAGTGGGGTTGCTTTTACTATGTTCCAGCTTAAGGGAGTGGCTTATCAATGGTGGAGGGCATATGAGTTGGGTAGCCCGGCCGATGCAGCTTCACTTACATGGGTTCAGTTTTCAGAGATGTTTTTGTGAGAGTTTGTACCTCAGTCCCTTCGAGATGCATGGCACGCGGAGTTTGAGCAGCTACGCTAGGGCATTATGTCAATATTAGAGTATGCCGTTAGATTCAGTGATTTGGCCGGACATGCACCTGCCTTGGTCGCTACAGTTAGAGAGCGAGTCTGTAGATTCATTGAGGGTCTCAGGCATGACATTCAGTTTAGCATGGCTCGGGAGTTGGAGTCAGATGTTTCGTTGCAGCAGGTGGTAGGGATCGCTCATCGGTTAGAGGGCATATGGGATCAAGAGTGAGAGGACAGACGAGATCAGGAGAGAGAGTACAGGGAGGCGAGGAGGCCTCGTAGACCAGAGATATCTGCAGGTCCTTATTTTGGAGGCAGGGTGCAACATGGTAAAGGTTTCGTGGGTCAGCCAGTTCAGTTTGCGTTTCAGGCTTCGCACAGTGATTCATGTGTTCATGGGTCTCAGATACCCGTACCGCACATTTCCCATAGCCACATCAGCAGCGAGGTTGCTTTGAGTGTGGAGATACTAGCCACATAGTGAGAGATTTTCCTAGACTTCGGGCAGATGTGTCGCAGCGAGGTATTCAGGCGAGTAGAGGGCACCCAAGAGGTGGAGGCCCGACCCGTTGATGTGTTTCATATGGTAGGCTTGAGGCCGTTGCGCCAGATGATATCATACAGGTATGCTTTCGGTTTGTTATAGAGGAGAACCATCTGTATTTCATTACAGTTCTGCTTATCGGGGTGAGTTCCCCTATTTGTTGCTCCACTTATGGGTGCATTTCATGATTTGGCACTCTATTTACGTGTTTTCCCCTGTTGGGAGATTTTATGAGTGGTAGTCGTGCATATCACTGTTTTTATTCATTATTGAGAGTTACGAGACTAGTAGTAAATTCCTATTGTCCATTACGGTAGGCTTGATGTGATTTTTGAGTATTTTTGGTTACTAGTTGTGATTTTTATGCTCCACCGGTGTGGGAGTTAGTACGTGTTGTAATTTTGTTGACGGAATTGATCTAGTGAAAGGTTCCAGCTGGTTTGATGTATATCCTACTTGTGATTCAGAGTTAAGGCGGGACCCTCGTGATTTCATGTGATTTGATGTGTTCGAACCAGGCTGTGTACCACGGTGGTAGTTATATCAGGATGAGATCCCTGTGATTTGCTCATATATTTTGATTTTTCCTTGTGTTGATTCATAGAACTGTATTGTTAGAGAGTTGTGCCTGTCGGACTAGTTTGATAGTTCTCTTATGTATTTCTCTTTACATATTCAGCATTTTCGTTCTGTGCTTCTTGAGTTTTAGCTTGTGGGGTGTGTGTCCATTGGTGTTAGTTGTAAATTGGTGATTCGGGTGTTCAGTTATGAGGTCTTCGTGTTTATTGCATCATTGTCAGTGTTATGGAGGTTTGAAATAGAGTTCTAACAGATATGAGGCTTATGGCAGGTGCTGGATTTGATTTCGGGCAGATATTGTGATCAGAAAAGTTATTGTGGGACTATGTGTGATGGCTCATGTTGTGTGGTTGTACTCTATTGGGTGTAGGCATGAGTTGATGCAGCTGGTTGAGACTAATACCGGATATGGATTTTGAATCGGGTCTTTTGGAAATTGATGGGAGGTGAGAATTTTGGTTATAAGGCTTATCGATGTTGGTAGAAAGGCTAACTTATAGTTGAGATAGTGTTGTCAGGCTTGTGTGAATTGAGGTGATGTGGGGTCACCCGCGGGTGTATGTTGGGAGTGTGCATTAGTGATTTCAGGACTTCGAGGCAAATCTTGGCACGTTCGAGGACGAACGTTTGTTTAAGAGGGGAAGGATGTAACGACCCGACCGGTCATTTTGAGAATTTAAGTTTGTTGAGTGGTGTAAGGTCTTGAGAAGCTTCATATTATGTGTATCGACTTGTCTGTATAGTTGAATTCAATTACCGGATGATTTGGAGTCAAATTTTGGGAGAAGGATTCTAGTTTGGAGTTTAAGCGGTGAAAATTTGACCGGAATTTGACTTTTGTGTAAACGGTTCCGGAATGAGTTTTGGATGATGTCAGTAGCTTTGTATGATGATTTTGGACTTAGGCGTGCGTCCAGATTCAGATTTGGAGGTCCATAGGGTAATTTGGAGCATTTCGGCGAAAGTTGGAAAAGTTAAAGTTTGGAAAATGAAGAAGTTTGACCCATAGTTGACTTTTGTTATATCGGGGTCAGAATGTGGTTACAATAGTAGGAGCATCTTCATTATTTTATTTGAGACTTGTCTGCAAAATTTGGCATCATTCCGGGCTGGTTTGATTGGTTTCGGCACGAGTTTTCGAAGTTGGAAGATTTGGAAGTTCAAAGTTCGATTCATGGCGCGATTTGCATTTTCGGCATTTTTTTATGTTATTTGAGACCCCGAGCTAGTCCGTGTTAGGTTATAAAACTTGTTTGTGTGTTTAAACGTGGTCCCGAGGGCCTCGGGCGTATTCAGATGGGCTACGGCCAATTATTTCTATTTTTGGATTGCTGGTTTCTGGTGTCCTCTTTCGCGATCGCGTAGTCCCAGTCGCAATCGTGTAGTGTCCTGTTGATCTACCCTAGTCTTCTTCATCGCGTTCGCATAGAAGCTTCACGATCGCGAAAGTCTGCTTCCTTCTTCTTCGCGTTTGCAGGCCCTCATCCGCGTTCGCATAGGAGAAATTAGGAGTTGGTGGCTGGTGGCTATTTCTTCTTTGCGTTCGCGTCAATAACCCCGCATTCGCGAAAGCTTCTGTTTCTTACTTTTCGCGTTCATGCCCCTTAGCTCGCATTCGCGATGGGCATTTCTTGGCAGCCTCATTTTTCTTCTTCACGAATGCGAGCCTTTCCCCGCGTTCGCGATGCATAGTCACCTGGGCAAAATATAAATTTCCCAAATCGAGGGTTAGGCCATTTTTATCATATTTTGACTTATAGAGCTCAATTTTGAGCGATTCTTTGTGGGTTTTACAAGTAATTTGATTGGGTAAATGTTCTTCACCTAGAATTCAATACATTCCTTGATTTTATCTTTGTTTTTATCATTTAATTTGTGTTTTAAGTTGAGGAAAATGTTGGTTTTTGAAGAAAGTTTTCAAAATGAAAAATCATTATTTGAAGGGTGAAATGGTATCGGATTTTGATAATTTTTTAATGGTTGAACACGTATAGGAATGGGTATTCGATTTTTGTAAAATTTGTCGGGTTTCGAGGTGCGGGCTCGGGGGTCAACTTTTGGACCGATTTTTGGATTTTATTAAAAACTGAGACTTTATGATTCGGAATAGTTTCTTATTAATTTTTTTGTGCTTTGAAGTTATTTTGGTTAGATTTGAGCCATCCGGAGGTGTTTTCACTCGAGAAATTTATTTTAGAATATCGCTTTGTCTTCTTTGAGGTAAGTACCTTGTCTAACCTTATGTGGAAGATTTTCCCTTAGGATTTAAGTCTTCTATGTTGATTGTAGTTCGTGTACACGAGGTGACGAGTGCGTGTTCGGACTTACTTCTGAAAAATTGGCCTTTTAGGGTTCTTAGGTCCTTATATTCACTAAGTAGGAAGTTGTTCATGATATAATTGAGTTTCCTATTTTCTAGTTTCACCTCTACATGCTTAATTAGAATTATTTGATTTATGATTCACTCTTATTGCCTATTTGACTTAACTAAAGATTTGTACCTCTCTTATTGACATGCTATCTTTTCATAACTGCCTATCTTTATCTGAAATTATTATTGTCTCACCCTATAATTGTTTAGTCTCAATTGAGGTTGTGATTATCTTTTCGCCACTTATCCTTAGTTGAATTGTTGAATAACCTCCGTAATTTCTCAACCTTGAAAGAAGTTAGATATCCTATATTTCAGCGGATATGGCATTATTTGGAATTATTTGACTCATGTTAGCTTCCTTGTTGTTGAATCGTATATTGTGGAGTTGTTGCTACATTTTAGATTTCCCTTGTTAAGTTGTTCTCTTTATGCTTAGCATTCCTTACTGTGGATATCCCTTGTGAATGAGTTCTATCGTTTCTTTGTGATTTAAAGTTCTTGAGTTGATTTACTTGTCGTACTTGGTATTATTGTCATAGTTGTTGTTTTACTTGTTGTCGTGATGCACGAGGTTCCTGTCGTGTTGTAATTGTTATCTCGTTTGGTTGAGTTGCATATTTACTTTGGGACTACGGAACGGTATTCCGGGAGATCCCCCTGCACTGTATATTTACTTTGGGATTACGGAACGATATTTCGGGAGATTCCCTGCACTGTATATTTACTTTGGAACTATGGGACGGTATTCCGGAGATTCCCTCCTGTATTGCATGTTTCAAAATTTAAATTAAGTGCAATGTCATTTTCTTCACTCAAACTATTTCGAAAGTAAATTGATCCTATGGATCTTTATATATTGATATTTTTGCCACCTGAGTTGTCTGTGCGGTTGTGATAGAAATATGGCCACGAGGTGCCATGGAAATATGAAAGTGGGATAAGACCCTTATTGTATGATTATGAGATGAGGTGGCATGGGGTGACTTATATTCGATAGATATTTATTTGAAAGGATTATATTCGAAAGGTATTTATTTTGAAAAAACTATGTTTGAAAGATATTTATTTGAAGGAAATATATTCGAAATCTCTTTATTGGGAAGGATTATATTCTAAAGATTTCTATTTGAAAACTTATGGGTGAAAGATTTATATTTGAAGGATTTTATTAACTAATTGGAGTTTGTTAGCTAAAACCTGATGTGAAAACTGTCGTAATTGGTGAGTTATTACTTGTCTTTACTGTATTTAAGATTTCGGATTTGGGTTGTGTTTCCGTTCACTTTTCTGTGTCCTTATTATGGTGCTCCGCTGTTACTTGTTGTTTCCTTCCTTATTACAATTACTATATTGTTAGCTATATCGCGTAGTCTTTATTTAGATATCATGTTCTGTTGTTTCTATACTTATTCTTATTAGTTTATTAGACTAGTAGGTGTCTTGACTGTTCCTCGTCAGTACTCCACCGAGGTTAGTCTTGATTCTTATTGGGCACCGCTATGGTGTGCTCATGCTACACTTACGTATATTTTTGTACAGATCTAGGTATTTGTTTGTTAGTAGCTGTGCGGATCGTTGCTATGGAGACTTAAAGTAAACCTGTTGCTGCGTTCGCAGGCTTCAGAGTCACCTTCCTATTTTTGTATTCACAGTGTTTTACTTATTTCCAAACCGTTATATTTAGAAGTTGTAGTAAACTCTATAGAGTTTATGACTTGTACTATCGATTTTTGGAAATTAAAAGTTTTGTAAAGATTTCTATATCGGGACTCATAGATTTTTCTTTCTTATTGTTGTTATTCCGTAAATGTTAGGCTTACCTAATCCCTAAGACAAGGTGCCATCACAATACCCAATGGAGGAAAAATTGGGTCGTGACAAAAACCACTCATTTTCTAGAAAAATATTTTCAAGGAAAACATTTTCCTCCATACCAAACACACCCTTATTCAGAAATGCACCTTCTATTTAACCTTAAAATTTGTCTTTCTTGAGGTGTTGTTGATATTCTAAATTGTGTAGTGATTGTGTAAGTACATGATACATTGAACAAGTTGACCATTTCTTCTTTCAAAGGAAAAGAAATATATATTTTAAAGGAAAGGTGCATAGCATTTACGCTGCTGGCTAGGGGTGTTTATTGGGTAGATAATTACTCTTAATAGTTAGGATTATCGGTTATTGGATTATAAATGTAGTAATTCGCTAGCCATGCAATAAGACAACAGGCGGATTGGTATCAGATTATCAATTATCGAGCGGTTTATCGACTAAACCAAATAGAAAAGTTTTGAACAATTCTAGACTTGTGAATACCAAACGGCCAAAATACATAGTTCACTTGCTTTTATCATTTCAACTTACTATTCATAATCCTCAGTACATTACTCAATGAAGACTTGTCATGGAGTACACAAGACAATCTCCGGAATAATTTTTTTGAATACTCTTAATAAAAATATGGATAGAATCTGAAACTCTTGAACACCACGAGAAAGATATGAGGCTCACCCGTGAAGGCAAAATCTGCTGCTAAAACTTTAATTGTAGGGTTGTCTATGTTATAACATTGAAAAGAAACCATAATATGGAAATGGGTAAGTCTTTCAACTTAATAGGAGTAAGTGATAACTCAAAACTTGAAGGCATTTTAAGATTTATTTTCTGATAATACTCTTGTAGCTTCTGTTGATCCCATTTCTAAATAGAATTCATATAGTTCATGAATTTCTCTATAAGAAATCAACTACGTAACGAAGATACACATATTATCATGCATAAGGAGGTAAAATTGTAAATATAAAAATTCTTAATGAGTTAATGGTTGTAATGACTCGGGCGATCGTTTCATGAGTTACCGTTCTGTTTTTCCCATTTCTGCTTCTTATTGTCTTGTTCAGCTGTATTATGTGATATCGGATTTGTTGGTTCGGGTTCGGAGAGGTTTTGGAAAGGAATGAGACACTTAGTCTCTTTTGAGTAAGCTTAGGTTGGAAAAGTCAACTGGATATTGACTTATATGAAAAAGGGCTCAGATGTAAATTCTTATGGTTCGGATAGCTTTGGGAGGTTATTTAGGACTTAGGAGCGTGATCAGAATGGGTTTTGGAGGTCCGGAGTAGATTTAGGCTTGAACTGGCGAAATTGAAATTTTGGCGTTTTCCGGTTGATAGGGGAGATTTTGATATAGGGATCAGAATGGAATTCCGGAAGTTGTAGTAGGTCCCTCGTGTCATTTTTGACGTGTGTGAAAAATTTTAGGTCATTCGGACGAGGTTTGATAGACTTTTCGATCGAAAGCGGAATTTGGAAGTTTTGGAATTTCTTAGGCTTGAATCCGATGATGATTTGGTGTTTTGTTGTTGTTTTGAGTGTTCTGAAGATTGGAACAAGTTTGAATGATGTTATGGGACATGTTGGCATGTTTTGTTGGGGTCCCGAGGGCCTCGAGTGAGTTTCGGGTGGTTAAACGGATCAAATCCTTGTTTTGAAAGTTGCAGATTTTCTACTGTTCCTGTTGCAGACTTTTGGCCTTTGCGTTTGCGAAAGGATGAGTAGTGAGGCAGTCAATTTGGCACGCAAGGGTGAGGTTCATTATGCATCGCGAACGCGATGATGCTCCCGCGTTCGCATACAGTAATTTGGAGCATGTGGGGTCCTGGTCATTTGGGCTTCGCGTTCGTGATGGTCTTTAGAGTTGAAGCTTCGCATTCATGTTTGGGAGGTCGCGTTCGCGAAGAAGGATTTAGTAGTCAATGCTTTTTGTGCTTCGCGAACGCGAGGCTTTGACCGCGTTCGCGATTAAGGAATTTAAATCGTTGGGCAGAATGTTTAAAAAACCATTTTCGCGATTTTTAGCCATAGTTCACCATTTTTGAGTCGGTTTTGGAGCTTCTTGGGGGAGATTGAAGAGGGAATTCAAGAGAACTTCTTTGAGATAAGATTATTGAACCTAAAACTAGATCCTATATTGATTCTTACTTGTTTAAACACGAAATTAGTGGGATTTGAAGCCTAACATTGGGGAGTTAGGGCTTGAAATTGGAGACTTTGATTTGAGGATTTGTGGGTCGTTTGTGGTAGGATTTTTGATATTCTTGGTATGTATGGACTCGTGGGAGGATAAGGATTCTACTGATATGACTTTTATCGAATCTCTAGACGTGGGCCCGGGGTCGAGTTTGGCCAATTTCTGGATTTTTCATGTAAATTGATTATTTTTGCATGGGATTCATTCCCTTGGCATATATTGATGTTGTAATTCTGATTTTGGATAGATTCGACGCGAGTTGAGGCCGAGTCGAGAGGCAAGGGTGTCGCAGAGTAGTATTTCATCCGGTTTGAGGTAAGTAACCATTGTAAATCTGGACCTGAGGATATGAAACTCCGGTATTTCGTATTGTTTTGATAAATGAGGTGGGGCACATGCTAGGTGATGAATGTGTGTGCGTGTACTGGTAGGGATTTGTGACTTGGTCTGTCCCGTAGCGACTATTAAGCCGCATATTTGATTTGAAATCTTATGATATCCCGTATTTTAGAGATTGATACTATATTTTGGGCTGTACGCCATGTTTGGGGCCTTGTACCGACCTGTTTAGACCATTAGGGTTATTTTTACTACTTTCCTCACTCTATTTGTTTTGAAAGCATATCCTCAGTCATGTTTTACCTGTTTATTGTTTAAATCCGGTTTCATCACTCTACTTCTTAATATATGAAAACTGTTTGGGCTGAGTTTCCCTGAATTTCACTATATGCCTGAGTGGCTGTGAGGTTAATGATTGAGAGAGGTTGAGGACCTAATGGTGAGGATTATATATACATTATGGATTGGGCTGCATGCTACAACAATATTTATGAAACTATTATTGATCGGACTGCACGCCGCAGCGATATATATATACTTATATGGATCGGGCTGTATGCCGCAGTGATATATATATTGGATCGGGTTGCGCACTGCAGCGATATGACGCTTGGGCTGTAGGAGCCCCTCTGGAGTCTGTACACCCCCAGTGAGCGTAGTCGACTATAAACTATGGATCGGGTTGCACGCTGCAACGGTTATTACTATTATTTCAATTATGAGATATCTATTGAGTCGAAGTGCTGAGTGTGAGTACTGATTGACGAGAGCTAAGTCATGAGTGACTGAGAGGCTTACCCGAGAGGCTATACTTATGAGTGATACCTTGCCCGAAGGGCTCGTTTATGACATTTTGCTGTTTTCACTCTTCTTTTATACTGAACCTCTATTGAAAGATGTTGAATAAATGATTTCAAAGTATTTCAATTGAAACTGAAGTTTTACGAAATAACTGGCTATTGAACTGCTGAGTTTGACTTGATATTTTGTTGAACACTCTTATATGATTTTTAACTTCTCGTCACTGCCCTCAGACCTTATTTACTTTAGTTACTTACTGAGTTGGCGTACTCACGTTACTCACTTCACCTTGTGTGCAGATCTAGGTGCTCGAGCATTAGAGTGAGAGCTACCAGCACTCTCAGAGCTTTACCGGAGACTGCAAGGTAGCTGCACGGTGTGCGCAACCCTACTTTCCTCCTTCCTATCTTAGCATTCTGTTATTTTAGACTTATGATGTATTATTCAGCCAGTTTGAGTTGTATTTGGAGGCTCTTGACTAGTGACACCGGATTGTTGGGTTGTGTTGGTATTTTGTACTGGTTTTCCGCATATTTTGTTTTATTCATCTAGTTCATATGACAAATTTGAAACTTATTCGATACTAGAAAATGATTTTTATAAAAGATTTCATTGTGGTAAATATTTTGTTGGCTTGCCTAGTACTGTGATAGGCGCCATCACGACTGGGGTATTTGGGGTCGTGATATTGGTTTATCTGATAAAAGAATTGAGTAATCCGCCCCAAAACTATTAAGCCGTTAATTATAAAATCTCAATCCGTTCATCATCCATTATCCCGATAACTTGATATTAATAGGCCAATAAACCATCGATTCTGTTCGGTTAAAAGTTCCAATTCGGTTTTGAACAACCCTACTGTTGGCCAGCAAAGTCTGCCATCTTTGTCATTGTGATTCCAAGTTGCTGGAAAATTTAATGTCCCTTCACTTCCAACTTCCATTATTGTTAATTACATGTATCTAAATAGTCTAGTGTTTTCCAATTTATAGCTTTGTTTATTAGTTTATCTGCTGATATTCTATGTCATTTGACCACTTAGGGTCTATTTGGTAGGAAGGAAAATGTTTTCCTAGAAAATATTTTCATGAAAAATGAGTAGTTTTATAACTTATTTTCCCTTGTTTAGTTGGTGAGTGAAAAAAAATTTCGGAAAATATTTTCTAGTGTTTGGTTAGGGAGTAGAAAATATTTTTTATGCTAGTCTCCTCACTCACCCCTTCTCCCAAGTCCCCATGTTTCATATGCTCCTCCCCCACCCCTCACCCCACCACCAAAATATCCAACATTTTCATAACTCTATTTTTCTTCAAAAATTTAATTATTCTTCTAAAAATTCACACAAACCCAAAAGAACTAATGTGTTGGTTTACTTTTTTATGCATAACGTTAAAATTTGTGCTCCATAACTAAAAAAAAAATACTCTTTCTACAACATGAAAATAA
Source organism: Nicotiana tabacum (assembly GCF_000715075.1). Classification (NCBI taxonomy): domain Eukaryota; kingdom Viridiplantae; phylum Streptophyta; class Magnoliopsida; order Solanales; family Solanaceae; genus Nicotiana; species Nicotiana tabacum. The sequence continues at coordinate 83,519,885 of NC_134095.1, forward strand.
AGTACGCATTTTGTTGAAATGAAAAAATATATTTTTTCAGCATCTTGAAAAGAAAATATTTTTTTTGTTGAAATGAAAGAAAATACTTATTCTACATTATGAAAAGAAAATTTTTTTGTTGAAATGAAAGAAAATATTTTTTACTAAATTTTGTTGAAATGAAAGAAAATACTTTTTTACGTCATGAAAAGAAAGTACTTTTTTTGTTAAAATGAAATAAAATATTTTTTAATATCATGAAAAATGTTATGAAATAATAAAAGAAGAATAGAGTATTACAGAGAAAAGTAATGAGAGAATTCTTATTGATTTTGGGATGAATTACAATGGAATAGAACCCTTATAATTATAGGGAAAGAGTGACTTAGCCACCAAGTAATAATCCCTAAAATCTCTCTAAATTATAAACATTCACCTTAAATACAATTCTATCTATAACACTCCCTCTTAAATGTCTATTCAACATATAATGTGCCTTGTTAAAACCTTAACTGAAATAAAACTCAGTGAAAAAAATTCTAGAGAAGGAAAAATAGTACACATATCTAACAATACGCATTTTGGTTTCCTCGTTAAAAACCTTGCAAGGAAAACCCAGTGGCACAAAACCTTGTAAGAAAAAAGAGTACAACGCGTATTAACTCCTCCCTGATGAGAGCATCAATTCACACTTTGAGCCTTCACATCCCAATCTTGTGCACCATCTTCAAGAGATCATTAGTATAGATTTGATAAACAAATCAACCATATTAACTTGGACGGATTTGTTTTACCTTGAAATCATCATTCCTGATAGAGATGTATTGTCTTCATATGATCTTGTTGGGATCGCTATTTCAATATCTTCACATAGGAGTAAAGACTCTTGCTATCGTATTATCATGCTTATAGTTATAGCAAGATACCTTTGTGCACAAATTGCACTTAGGATGTGGTCACTCATGACCAAATAATTCTCCAAGAATTGCATATGCTATCAGCATTTTAAATCGTTCATGGATTGCCATATAAGTATAGTCAAATAAGTCATATAAATAAACTTTAGATTTGCTTCAAGTTTTCATGTCATGCTAGACATATAAGATACATGAATGTGATTACATACACCATTGACTTTATACTTTTGATTGTTTGAATTACATGTCCAAAACTACATGTATATCATATGAAACCAATTATATTCGAATTGTGTCTCTTTCATTTGGCCAATATTTTTGTGTCTGTATTCGACAGACTTAAGATCCTCATCTATACTTAGCTCTATGATAGATGTCGTCGACAAACATTTTATATCGGTTCCAATATTTTTTCATAAAGACATAATATAGAGATCTCTTCATTCATATTTTCAGGTACCCGAACTTCTCCTAAGATTTTATTAAGTGTTATTTCATGTGATCTTCTAGATCACTTACCTCCTTATTATGATCATTTACTCATCTTCTTTATCAAAATTTTTATTTGAAACCGATTTGTCTATACGCTTTAAGGCGTACCATAGACTTTGTCCTTCTAGGACTTATTTAATAGGAGCATTTTCAGTGAAAATATAATTACTTTCTTTGGGTCAGCAAATGCATCTGACATGCTTTAAAATAAATTGTAGATAAATTATCTTTTTATGAACTTCAAGTTCATATTATCTTTTTCGAGGATCTAGATGTATAAATAATAATTTATTCCATGTAACTTTTTCTCAACTGTTGTATCACGTCTCCCTCTCATGTTAGAAAACTAACTTGCTTCCTCAACTTTGAAAACTCACCTTTGTGCGTTATGGTATTAATCAAAATATACACCGCACAACAATAATAATAAGATGGAATTATTTGGTTCCTGACCATGAACCATTTTGAGGGGATAATGTAATATACTTTCGTATATAACGTATATCAAATTGATATTGTAACGACCCGGCCGGTCATTTTAAGAATTAATGCCCCGATCACCTATTAACTGCTTTTCCCGTGTTTATTTCTGCTATTTTGAATTGCGGGGATGTTTGGTTTTGAGTTTCGGAGTGTTTTGGGACACTTAGTCCCTAAAAGAAAGCTTAAGCTTTAGAATTTGGACCATCGTCGGAGAAGTGTGTAGACGACCTCGGAATGGAATTTCGTCGGTTCCGTTAGCTCCGTTGGGTGATTTCGGGCATAGGGGCGTGTTTGGATTGTTTTTTGGAGGTCCGTAGCTTATTTAGGCTTGAAATGCCGAAAGTTGAATTTTTGAACTTTCCGGTTTGATAGTGAGATTTTGATATCGGGGTCAAATCCGGAAGTTGGAGTAGCTCCGTAGTGTTGAATGTGACGTGCTTGAAAGATTTCAGGTCATTCGGACGAGGTTTGATAGACCTTTTGATCGAAAACGTAATTTGAGAGTTTTTGGAGTTCTTAGGCTTGAATTCAATGTTAAATTGGTGCTTTGATGTTGTTTTGAGCATTCCGAAGGTTGAAACAAGTTTGAATGATGTTTTAGGATTGGATGACATGTTTGGTTGAGGTCCCGGGGGCCTCGGGTGTATTTCGGATGCTCAACGAGTTATTTTTGGACTTAGAGAATTGCAGAAAATGCAGCAGGTCTCCAGTTCTGGTTTCATTCTTCGCGTTCGCGAGAGGGGTCTAGCATTCGCGAAGAGGAGCTGGGGCTGGTGGAAGTTTAATGCTTCACTTTCAAGAAGGTGGTCCTGCGTATGCGAAGCTGTGAGGTCTTATACCTACGCGTTCGCGTATGAGGGGGAAAATGGTCACCTCGTTCGTGACAGAGACATCGTGTTCGCGATGAAGGAAAACTGGACCAAGCGAAGTTGTGCTTCGCGAATGCTAGGGTCCTTTTGCGTTCGCAAAGAAGGATTTACCTGGGCAGTATATAAAATTTCAAAGTCAAGAGTTTAGCCATTTTTATCAAAACTAGAGCTTGGGAGCTCGAATTTGAGCGAGATTTTGAGGGATTTCCATAAATATCGATTGGCTAATGATTCCTAAATCTTTTTTGCTCATAACCCATTAATCTAAAGATGAATTCATCATCTAATTTCGGATTTGGGGTAAGAAATTGGAGAAAAATTTGGAAAAGTTTTAGACCTAATTTTCGAGTTTTGATTGGGGATTTGACGTCGGATTTGGATAATTTTGATATGGTTAAACTCGTGAGAAGTGGGGGTTCATAATCCGTAACTTTTACCCAATTCTGAAATGCGGGCCAGGGGGAACCTTTTGGGTAATTTTCTTAATTTCGCGTATTAGCTTCGAATTAATTAGTGGAATCAGTTCCTTGAAGTTATATTTAAATTATGCAATTGATTTGAATAGATTTGGGCCATTTGCAGTCGAGTACTCGTGGCAAGAGCGTGGTTTCGGGTTGATTTTTGAGCCGGTTCAAGGTAAATGGCTTGCCTAACCTTGTGTGGGGGAACTCCCCTTAGGATTTGGTATTGTTGATATTTGATATGCCTTGTACGTGAGGTGATGAGTGCGTACTTGTGCTAATTGTTGAAAATCTTGTTTTCATTAAGTAGCTATAACTGTGTTTCCTTTCCTATTTATACTACTTGCAATTTAAGCCTACTATTAGCTTAGGGGAGCATGTCTAATTGACTTAATTGCTTTACTTGCTGAAACTGCTTTATTTGAATTATGTGCAACATGCTAGGTTAGAAATACCTATTTACCATGGTATGAAATTTGGATTGAACTGAATACTCTCCGTGTTGTTGATGCGTGTTTACTTTGGGACTACGGGATGGTATCCCGGGAGATCCCCCTGCATGTTTACTTTGGGAATACGGATTTGTATTCCGGTAGATCCCCCTGCACATTATATTGGAACTACGGGACTGCACTCGGTATATTCCCCCAGTACTGGTATTTACATTTGGGACTACAGATCGGGATTCCTGTAGATCCCCGCACACTATGAGTTGGACTACGGGACGACACCCGGGAGATCCACTAGATATTTACATTTGGGGGCTACAGGATGGTATCCTGGGAGATCCCCAGTTGTTATTTTTGTGTTGAGCTGTATTTCCTTCTGTGATTATTTTGACTCTGTTATAGTTGTTGTCATTCCTATTATCTTGTGTTACTCCATACTGTTTGTATTTTATTATATTGTCATATTCTATACTGTTTTACCTCGTTTTTTAGTTATAATCAGTAGGGCCTGACCTTCCTCGTCATTACTCGACCGAGGCTAGGCTTGGCACTTATTGAGTACTAATATGTGTACTCATGCCCTTTCTGTGCATGTTTTTCATGTGCAGATCCAGGTACTTCGACTCAGCCCTACTACCCTTGAGGTGAGGCGATTCTCCAAAGACTTCGAGGTATATCTGCTGCGTCCGTAGACAGAGGAGTCCCTTTCCATTCTCTCTTATAGTATTAGCCCTTATGTATTTACTTTTGTTTAGACATTCTGGAGTTAGACACTTGTAGTTATTCAACAGCTTGTGATTTTATGAGATTCCGGGTTTTGGGAAGTTGTTCAGTTTTAGAGTTATATTGTATATGTCGAGCGGCATTTTAAAACCTTAGCTATGTTTATTTCGCAGTATTTTTATTTGTTATTTTCCCTTTTTCCGCAATTATTAGGCTTACCTAGTCATAGAGACTAGGTGTCATCGCAATAGTTCATGGAGGGTGAACTGGGGTCGTGACAAGTTGGTATCCGAACTCTAGGTTCATAGGAGTCATGAATCACAAGCCGATTTATTAGAGTCTCGCGGATTGGTACGGAGACGTTTGTACTTATCTACAAGAGGCTATGTAATTGTTAGGAAAATTTCCACTTCATTTGATTTCCTTGTCGTGCGAGATTTTTGATATCACAATTCTAAACTTATGTCTTCTATTCTCTAACAGATGGTGAGGACATGTGTTGCGAGAGATGATCAGGCACCCGCGCCCCCTACTGGAGCCGTCAGAGGTTGAGACCGAGGTAGAGGTTGAGGACACGCACGTGGTGCACCTAGAGCACCCGCGCGAGCTGCCACCGAGGTGCCACCAGTAGTTCCAGCCGTATTCCAGGCACCTGATACGCATACTGATACTACTACTCTAGCTCTTCAGGAGACTTTTGCACAGTTCATGAGTATGTACACCACTCTGGCTCAAGCAACGTTGTTTCCCCTTGCTGCAGCCACATCTCAGGCCGGGGGAGGAGCATAGACTTCTGCCGCCCGCACTCCTGAGTAGTGAGTGCATGTTGATTAGGTCCCAGAAATTATTCTTGTATAGCCTGCAGCACCAGATCAGCCCGAGGATAGGGCAACGGCTTCCGAGGATGAGCAGCGGAAGCTTGAAAGGTTCAAGAAGTACAAGCCTCCTGTATTCAGTGGTCTAGCATCAGATGATGCTCTGGGATTTCTAGATGAGTGCTACCGTATCCTCCGTACCATGGGTATATCAGGATCGAGCGGGGTTTCCTTCACAACTTTCCAGCTTCGAGGAGCCGCCTATGAGTGGTGGCATACTTATGAGTTAGGCAGTCCGGATGAGGAAGCTTCCCTGACTTGGACTCAGTTTTTAGATATGTTCCTAAGAGAGTATATTCCTCAGAGCCTTAGGGACCTGCATGGCGTGCAGAGTTTGAGCATTTGCACCAGGGTGCTATGACTGTCTTGGAGTATGTTGTCCGTTTCACTAGCTTGGCTAGACATGCACTAGCTTTGGTTTCTACTGTTCGCGAGAGGGTTCGCCGGTTTATTGAGGGCTCATTCCCAACATCAGGTCTAGCATGACTCATGAGTTGGAGATGGATATTTCTTATCAGCAGGTGGTGAGCATTGCTAGGAGAGTGGAGGGTATGCATGCTAGGGATAGAGAGGAGAGGGAGGCCAAGAGGTCTCAAGAGTCAGGCCATTATTTTGGTGCCCGTGCTCCAGCTGCAGTACATCATGGTTATATGAGTCGCCTCGTTCATTAAGCTCTTCCAGTAGCCAGTGGTATTCCAGCTCCTGCTAGGCCTCAGGAGCCTTATTATGCACCTCCAGTATCTAGTGCGCCTCCTGCGCGGGGTGCTTTCAGTGGTCAGTCCAGCAGACCTGGCCTGAGCCAGTCACAGCCGCCACGTCTTCCTAGACTTGTTTTGAGTGTGGTGACACCCACCATATGGTGAGGGATTGCCCCAAACTTAGGAGGGGTGCACTTTCACAGACTTATCAGCCACAGCGTGCCCCGCAGAGTTCTCAGGATATGGTTACAGTTGCAGTTGCTACCCCACCTGCTCAGCCAGCTACAGGTGGAGGTCGGGGAGGCAGAGGTCGCCCTAGAGGGAAAGGCCAAGCCAGAGATTATGCCCTTCCTGCCCGTATCGAGGCTGTCGCCTCCAATTCTATCATCATATGTATTGTCCTGGTTTGTCATAGAGATGCATCGATTTTATTTGAACCAGGCTCCACCTATTCTTATGTGTCTTCTTATTTTGCCCCGTATTTGGTTGTATCTCGGGATTCCTTGAGTTCCCCTGTTTATGTTTGTACTCCTATGGGAGATTCTCTTGTTGTGGACCGCGTTTATCGGCCGTGTGTGGTTTCTCTTAGTGGTTTTGAGACCAGAGCCAATTTATTATTGCTCAGCATGGTAGATTTTGATGTTATCTTGGGCATGGACTGGTTGTTGCCCCATTATGCTATTCTTGATTGTCACGCCAAAACAGTGACGTTGGCTATGCCAGGTGTACCGTGAGTAGAGTGGAGGGGTACCTTAGATCATACTTCCAGTAGAGTTATTTCATTCCTTAAGGCTCAGCGTATGGTTGAGAAGGGATGTGACGCGTATCTAGCTTATGTGAGAGATATCAGTATTGATACCCCTACAGTTGAGTTAGTCCCAGTAGTACGGGATTTTTCTGATGTGTTTCCAACTGATCTTCCGGGCATGCCGCCCGATAGAGATATTGATTTTGGCATTGACTTGTTGCCGGACACTCAGCCCATTTCTATTCCTCCGTATTGTATGGCCCCTCCTGAGTTGAAGAAGTTGAAGGATCAGTTACAGGAATTACTTGATAAGGGTTTTATTCGGCCTAGTGTATCACCTTGGGATGCTCCCATCTTGTTTGTGAAGAAGAAGGATGGTTCAATGCGTATGTGCATTGATTATCACCATTTGAACAAAGTTACAGTGAAGAACTGTTATCCTTTGCCCCGTATTGATGATTTGTTTGACCAGCTACAAGGGGCACAAATGTTTTCTAAGATTAACTAGCGTTCAGGTTACCATCAGTTGAAGATTCGGGAGCCAGATATCCCGAAGACTGCTTTCAAGACTCGGTATGCTCATTACGAGCTACTTGTTACGTTATTTGAGTTGACCAATGCCCCAACAGCCTTAATGCATTTGATGCACAGTATGGCCATATCTTGACTCGTTCGTCATTGTCTTTATTGATGATATTCTGGTATACTCCCAAAGTCGGGAAGATCATGAGTAGCACTTGAGGATAGTGCTTCAGACTTTGAGGGAAAAGAAGTTATATGCAAAGTTCTCGAAATGTGAGTTTTGGTTGGATTCCGTGGTATTCTTAGGCCACGTGGTATCGAGTGAGGGTATTTAAGTGGATCCGAAGAAAGTGGAAGCAGTTCAGAGTTGGCCCAAACCATCCTCAGCTACAAAGATTCGCATTTTTCTTGGTTTGGCGGGTTATTACCGTCGATTTGTTGAGAGGTTTTCATCTATTGAAGCCTCTATGACTAGGCTAACCCAGAAGGGTGCTCTGTTCCAGTGGATGGAAGAGTGTGAGGCGAGCTTTCAGAAGCTCAAGACAGCTATGACTACAACCCCAGTTTTGATATTGCCTACAGGTTCGGGGTCTTATACTGTCTATTGTGATGCTTCGAGGATTGGCCTTGGAGCGGTATTGATGTAGGATGGTAGGGTGATTGCCTACGCGTCCAGACAATTGAAGGTACATGAGAAGAATTATCATGTCCATGATCTCGAGTTAGCTGCTATTATTCACGCCTTGAAGATCTGACATCATTATTTGTACAGTGTGCCTTGTGAGATCTATACTGATCACCGGAGTTTGCAGGATTTGTTCAAGCAGAAGGATCTTAATTTGCGGTAGAGGAGGTGGTTAGAGCTGTTGAAGGACTATGATATCACTATTTTGTATCACCCGGGCAAGGCCAATGTGGTGGCCGATGCTTTAAGTCACCGGGCAGAGAGTTTGGGGAGTTTGGCTTATTTACCAGCAACGGAGAGGCCCATGGCAATGAATGTTCAGGCCTTGGCCAGCTAGTTTGTGAGATTAGATCTTTCGGAGCCCAGTCAGGTTCTAGCTTACGTGGTTGCTCGGTCTTCCTTTTTTGATTGTATCAGGGAGTGTCAGTATGATGACCGTCATTTTCTCGTCCTCAAGGACAAGGTTCTGTACGGTGATGACAGAGATGTGACTATTGGTGATGACGGGGTATTGATGATGCAGGGTCGGGTGTGTGTACCCAATGTTAATGGGCTTCGGGAGTTGATTCTAAAGGAGGCCCATAGTTTGCGGTATTCCATTCATCTGGGTGCCATAAAGATGTACTAGGATTTGAGGCAGGACTATTGGTGGAGGCGGATGAAGAAAGATATAGTTGGGTTTGTAGCTCAGTGTCTCAATTGTCAGCAGGTGAAGTATGAGCACCAGATGTAAGCACGTGATTTTTGCCCTATATGAGAATTACTCCCAAAAAAAATTCAAAAAAATAAAGTAATTTTTCTTGGTGTGCAATTTTGCAATTTTGTGATATTTTGAATAATTATTTGTATTTGTCTGTGCGTGTTTATTTGATAAATTAATAAAAAATACAAAAATATGTCGCATTTTGCATGTAGGATTTAATTCTACAGTTGTTAGTAATAAAATTTGTTTTACAAATATTAAAAATTACAAAAATAGGCATCGTTTGCATTTTTAGCATTTAATGTCCAAATATACAATTTTATGCTTAATTAATACTTAATTGTGCGTTAATTGTTATTGGGAGTTAATTTGCGCTTTTATAACTTAATTTAGTTCTTAATAATAGTTTAAGTATTTTTATAATTTAGTTTTAGAAAAAATAAAAGAAGAAAAGAGAGCGAAAATATAAAGAAAGTCGGAATTAGGCCTCTTCTTCAATTTCAAGCCACAGGCCCAAAAAATGGCCCAATCTTCCCTACGACCCAGTCCATTTCGAAATGGGTCGACCCAGTCCATAACCCAACACCCCTATTATCTTACAAACAACACAAAACAAAAAGAAAAAATGAAGAAAACCCTAAAAAATGTTAACTCATCCGCCACCCCTCCTATTGGCTTCATCTTCTCCAACCTTCAAACCCCACCTCCTATGGCTTCCTTTTGCCTTCAACTTCAAGCAGCCATGGCTACACACACACACGCACGTCACCCTCACGACCCCGGCTCAACTAAATGACCCCAAGAGCCATAGTTACTGCTGACCACGCAACTATCTCGGCGTCGTCGCTTCATCTTCTTCGTCCTTCGTCAACCACGAGCTCGAGCTTCGACATCCATCCATGGCTGTCGTTGCTGCTGCTCAGACAGCTATCGCCATAGCCGCTTCTTCGGCTTTCAGCTTCAAGCAAACCAAACAGACCCATCACACGAACCGCTGCCTCACCTTCATCTTGTTCGCCACAACCAAACGCAGCTGCTTCTGTTTCGCGGCACGCTGCTACTGTCTGCTCCTCCATCGTCGCAGTTGCTGTATTTTCATCGCATTGCTGCCCACGAACAGCTTATTTCGAGTTCGTCCTCGTTTGGTCGAGCTTCATCTTCTCCGTCATGGTTGCCATAGCTGCTGCTCCATTTGTTGCTGCTGCGTTGTTCTTCTTCGTCTCCGTCGCGGCCAAGATCACGCAGCAACTGCTGCTGCTCACGTTTCCGCCATGGACGAGCAAGCTTTGATGCTGCCATGGCCATCTGCGAACTGCTGCTCCTTCCTCTCCATCTTCTTCGTTTATTCGTCGTTGTTTCGAATCGGTTAGTTGATTTATGTTTTCAAATTTCGTCCATATTTTTTTTGTTGTTCGTTGTTTTTCGGATTCAAAATCGATAAATGGTTCAATGTTTGTTTTGTTTGTCCGTAGTTGAAATAATTTTAGTTTGTTCATATGTTTCGTTAAATTAATTTTCAGATTTCAAAATAGAAGTTTAATTAGTTGTTTTCATGTTTATTTCATGTTTGTATTATTGTTTAAGTAAGTATTTGTTAGTTTGATGTTTGTTAGATTCAAATTGAAATTTAATCAACTATTTCTTCAATTTGTTTCATGTGTTTATGTATTGTTAGAAATTGTTAATATTGTTAAGTTCAAGTTTAAGTTCATAATTGTTTCTTCGTCGATCTTGTTATTTGTTTAAAGAATTTAGTTGTATTAAAGGAATATATTGTTTTAATCGTTTAATCCGTCTTGTTTGTTATCTTAAAATAGATTCATTCATGTTCATACTTTGTTTGGATGATCTTGAATCCGAATTTTGTATAGTTTGATTTCTTGTTTACCATTTATGATTATTGCTTGAATTGTTCTCATAATCTTGTTTAAAGTTTAATATAAGAATTGTTTGTTGTAATGTTGTTAGAGTTGATTTTAAGTTCAATATGATTGAATTTAGAAATCTTCATACTTTGTTTGTTGTTGTTGTTGAATCCGAAAATAGGATTGTTTGTTGCTAAAATATTGTTCAATCAAATTTTAGTTGTTCTTTGTTGTTCAATTCGTGTTCATGTGATTTGTTGTTGAAATGTTGTTAAAATCGTGTTCATGTGATATTGTTGTTATGATGTTCATCCATGTTCATATTGTTGTTTGAACATTGTTAGAAATTGATCATATTGTCTATATTTTGGTTAAGTTTGATTAATTGATGTGTTATAGCTGATGGGTAGTTTGGTAAATTTGTAGTACGTTCAGGGGTAGTTTGGTAATTTCAGTAAGGTCGGAGGGGTAGTTTAGGGATTGTACATTTTGAAATTGTTTATTTGAAGCATGGGGGACAAAATGAAATGGGGTGGGTTGTGATATGATTATTTAATATAAAGGGGGGACAAGATTTAAATTAAAGGGGAATCTTGCATTATTTTAAATAAAGCATGGGGGACAAAATATAATGGGGTGGTGTGATATGTTTATTTAATGTAATGGGGATGAGTGGAAAGATAATGGGTTGGGTAGAGAAAAAGTATTGATTTAATTGATTAAAAGATTTATGGGATGGGATTATATATATGTGAAGTCTTGAACACAAGACAAGAAGAAGAATACAGACAGAGAGAAAAAAAAAACGGACAGAGAATAGAAGAGAGAAAAATTCCGAAAAATATTTAAGTTTTCAAAATAAGAATAAAACTAAAAAAAATCTACTGCTTTCTTTCTTTGTTAGAAATTAGTATTTATGGTTGTTGTTTCATTTAAAGCTTAAAGCTTTTGTTTTTGGGATTACTACTCCACTGGTCTATTACTGGGTTGTTACTGTTGCTGGGCAGTTGTTGCTATTGTACTGTTATTATTGCTGCTGATTCTCATCATCATTTTCTTTTGCTTCCAATATCAGGTACATATCTGAAAATTCATGTCATGAAAAGCTTCAACATGGCAAGTAAATGAAGTTTGATTATAAGGATGTCTTCTACTCATTTAAATTTTATTAGTTTAAGTTTCAGTTTTGTTTTAGTTGGTTAATATAGTATTAAATCAATTGGTAGATTAGTTCTCTTTCTTAATAACAAATGGCTTAGTTATTTTAGGAACGCGATCAACTCATTTCTTTTAATATATGAAATAATGTCAATGATTTTTTACAAAATATAGAGTTAGTGTTTGCAAATATTCGCATAGGCAGAATATAAGAATTGGTTTATTTATCTCAAACCCAATCTTCGTAAGCAAAATTAACCAAACAATTATAACTTTGGACTAAAAACAAGTATATGAGAAGGATATGGGATTTACAAGCACGAATTGCAACATTTTATGTCAAGGATATGTAGAAATAGAATTCGCATTAAATGTAACAATAAAAGTTCTGCAGAAACTATTAATTTGTTTATCAAATTAATTCTTTTTCCAGTTTTATATGCGATTCAATTTTTGGATATGTTAATGTTGTATCTACGATAAAAATGGTAGTATTTTTAGTTACATGTTGTTTGTTTCTTTTTCATATCATTAATTCTTTAAAATTTGAATAGTTTTGAGGTATATAATTCATACGCGTAAAATAAGACTTGTAGCAACGCCTAATAAATTTTGAATTCTTTGTCAAGAAATTTGGTGGCATCCCAATCGGTAATTCTCCACGATTCTTACATTTAAAAATAGATAGATGCAATAAACATTTATGGAAAATCTATACTACTATTAAGAATCTTTTGCGTGATTAGGGATGCGTTCGCGTAACCTGATTATATTTCTAAAAGCAATTCGGATTATGCGTTCGCGCAACTTCGAACGAACATTTAATAAAAAGGGGGCTCTTCGGAGAATATCAATATTAATTTCATATAACTCGAGATGTGCGGTTCAATATTTAATTATACAAGAGCGACGAACGTTCATAATTTTATTTTAGCACAATTTCGAACTTAAGTTTTTTTTATATATAATAAAAAATTTCGAAAAAAAATAAAATAAATAATAATTATTATATTGTGTATACGTACGCGTGACACGATTTTCATGTTAAAAAATATTAATATATAAAACGAATACACGTACGCGTGATTCGATTCGAAGAAGGGTCTTTAATTATAAACAATTTAAATAGAAGCGGTAACAATAAAATCATGCAATAAAAATGTATTTAATAAATCAAAATAACCAAGCAAAATATAACAGTTGAGCGACCGTGCTAGAACCACGGAACTCGGGAATGCCTAACACCTTCTCCCGGGTTAACAGAATTCCTTATCCGGATTTCTGGTTCGCAGAATAATAAACAGAGTCATATTCTCCTCGATTCAGGGATTAAAATTGGTGACTTGGGACGCCTTAAAATTCCCAGGTGGCGACTCTGAAACAAATAAATAAATCTCGTTTCGACTGTCCTTTAATTGGAGAAAACTCCCCACGCGCCCCGCGGGCGCGGCAAAAAGGAGGTGCGACAGCTCTGGCGACTCTGCTGGGGACAAAACCCAGAACCACTGGTTCAGGGTTCAAGAATTCGAGCTTAAAATAATTGTTATAGTTGGCTTTATTTATTATCTGATTTTTTTCTACATGATATATGCCCAATGTGCTAAATGACAATTTTACCGCTTTAATATTATTTAAATTATGAATATATACAACTGCTACGAAACCCCCTTCTTTCTGAGTCTTCTAAATTTATGGTGCACACGTGCGCGTGGCCCACCTTTCTGTTATAGTCATACCAAATAAGACGAAGTTGGGACAAGTAACTAGGCCGGGTAGACTTTCGTGCTCCCGGTACGTTGCCCCCGCTTCGGCTCAAACTGTCCGTTTGGGTAAGCCAGGGCTAGATCAATATGCCTCAGTTTTTTTCACTTAGAATAACTCAGCTTCATGCCGGATCCCTAGTAGGAGCGATTGTTTGCATCACGTGCATTTGACTTTGGAGACTCAACACAGGGGTTGGGTCTGTCTAGGACAGGTGTACCTAAAATAATGACCATCTTGATGCATCTTACTTGCTTCTACTTGCGCATTTATTTGATCCGGATTTGTGTGTTGACTGACTTTTGAATATCATGAATAATATTTTAAAATTGAAAAAAAAGAAATAGCGGTTAGGGAATTGACTGTTTATTTTTGAAAAAAAAACCAATGCCCAAATACTGTCAAAACTCTGCCGAAATTTTGAGAAAATGAAAAAAAATGTTTTATTAAGTTTGTTTTATTAAAACCAAAGAAAAAATAGAAAAAAAAATCGTTGCTCTGTCGAAATTTTGAGAAAATAAAAAAATGTCTTATTAGTTTGTTTTATTAAAACCAAAGAAAAAATAGAAAGAAAAAAAAAATCGTTGTTTTGTCTTATATATATATAAAGGAAAATAGTTTGTCTTCCCCTGAAAATGACAATGAAAAAGAGTCTTACTTTTAAAATAGTTTTTTTTATTCGTTTCTGAAAAATTCAAAATAATAAAATAAAAAGAGTCGCGTTGAAAGTGGTTTTATTATTTGTTGCAAATATATATATATATATATAAAAATCCAAAAAGTTTTTCTTTATTTCCAAAAAATGTATATATATCTTTATTTGTTGCAAAAATATTTGTCCTGCCCAAAAAGTCTGGAAAAGTTTTTTTTAGACTCCCAATTTTCAAAACAAAAAAAAATCCAAAAATATTTTCCATTATTGACTTCTTTAGAAAGTCTTTTTAATTATTAAAAAAATATATATATTATAAAATAAAACAAATTCGAAAATATTTTCCTTCTTCTTTAAAAATTGAAAAGAAAATTCAAAATTCAAGAAATATTTTTTTAGAAAGCATTTCTTTTATTAAAGGTAAAATTCAAAAAAAAATATAAATATATATATATATATTTTCTTTCTTCTTTAGAATAAGAGAAAACAAATGAAAATTCAAACAAAAAAAAATATCTTCATTTTACTTTTGAAATTCTCAAAGTTCGAATCAAAAGAAAAGGAATTCTTAGAAGTCTTTCTTTCAAAAAGAAAATCAATCAAAAATCCAAAAAAAATAAAATATATATATATATATACTTCCTTTCTTCTTTTAATAAAGCAGTTCTTTTACAAATTCAAAAATAATCATAATTTAAAATCAGTTTATTTACTTTATTCATGACTGGCCCGAACTACGCGGGTTTGATTCTCACCGGATGTGAGATACGTAGGCAACCCTCATCGGGTCCAACCCCTTTTTTGCTAAAATAGCCAAAAACCAATAAATAAATAAATAACGTGTCAAAATTTTAATTTTGTCATAAATAAGTCGGGCGGTGTCTAGCCTCCCCTTTTGCTAAAAAAAAAATAGCCAAAAAAATATGTCAAATTTTAATTTTGAAAGAAGTCGGGTGACGCTGATTTATCAAGACATAGCCGAATGTTCCCGAAAAGGACGCCGGAAGGCTGACTTTGCATAAACAGCCACCTTTTGGGTCATGTTTAGTTGACCCACACAGCCTTGAAAATCTTCGTCCCCGAGGCGCTGAAGGGCCGTGTTTGCAACACCTGGTTTTTATTGCAATTTGGAAAAAAAAGTCAACGTTCAGGTGAATACCGTTTGTTTTTTCTTTTAGTCAAAATAAGTCGAGCCAGCTTCGGTCGCGTCTTAAACCGTTCTTGCCAAAATAGCCTTAGAGTATCTTTTAGTTGTCGAAAGGCTATTTTCGTAAAATAACGGACAAGTGGGTAAAGTGTCATATAATAATCCTCTCCGGCCTCAAAATTTGGAAGGGGCCGCATTTGCAAAAATAACCGTTTGGTTGCATTTGTCAAACGGAGAAAGGAAGCTGGCCGTTTGTTTTTTGTAAAACTTTTGATTATAATATGTGGGTCTTTTGATTTTCAAGTTTGTAGGTCATTTTTAAACCTTTGAAACCCAATATGAAAATTGAAAAAAAAATGATTAGTATTGCTTATCTTTTATTGGTCCGAACTACGCAAGGTCTGATTCATACGGGGTCATGATACGTAGGCAATCTCTATAAGATTCGACCACCCCTGAAAAAGAAAAAAAAAAGGAAGAAAGAAAAATAAAAGAAAGCGCAAGTGCATCGCATTTCTGATAGAACAGTTTAACTGCTTAGGTGCATTGCATCTCTAATATATGATTATCTGTCAAATGCCCTGACACTAACATCATGGCTTCCCTTTGCTGTGTTCATATATAGAAAAGTGGTTGGTTGTGGTAACTCCTCCCCGCAAAGCAAATGACACAGAACCTCAGAACAGGATGGGTCGGTACTGATGACCGACAACAATTGGTCGAACAGAACAACGGATTGGTAGAAGAAGTGAAAATGCTGAGACAACATGTGGCAGACATGTATCAAGCATGGATAACTGGGAAAGCACCACCCCCACCACCGCCAAGCTTTTCAAACTCTGGCATTACCCATCCCCCATACTCTCCATCCCAACCCACTTATGACAGCTTTCCTAGCTACCCGAGTAGCTCCATCACTCGTCCATGCTACTCCCCTTCCCAATGCTACTTCTCTCCACGAGGTTCCCAAAGATGGGCTTCACTTTCCAAATACCCAGCTCCACAGAAGGCCTATCCACCCTCACAAGCCTACCGGAAGCCCCCTGGATCAGGTTTCCGGCCCAATCAAGCATTTAGGAACGAAAGGTTGCTCAAACGAGGAAAGGCTCTCACCCCTATCGGAGTATCTTATGCAAGTCTGTTTGAAAGGCTAAAGCATGCTGGCTTGATTGAGCCGCTCCCCGCATATACTCCAGATCCACATGCAAGAAACTTTGATCCGGCAGCGCAATGCGCGTACCACTCCAATGTCATAGGGCACAACATTGAGAGTTGTCGTAATTTGAAAAGGGAAGTAGAGAAAATGATCCAAGAAGGGCGGATTGTGATCGATGACAATAACATGGAGCACTCAAACCCTATCGAGAACTTGTTGACGGAGGTTGATGATATGGAAGCTGATAATGGTCTTGACAATACTAATGCAAAGCTTAGTGGCTAAGATGCCAATTTTGATAAAATGGGAGGACGCTCCGTTCCTTGGTTAGCAAGAGAGAAGCTGTTGGTGGTTATTTTGTTGTCATTTCTGTTATCCGGATTATTCTTAGGGTTGTAATCCGAATATTGTCTTGTGTCAAACCTTCTTATCTTTCCATGTTTGTCGTATCAGTTTGTTTAAGTCTCGTTGATGTTGTGTTAAGATTTTATTCTGGTTATTTTGTTTGTTTTTCTAACCATTTCGCCGGAAGTTTAATACAAAAGCCGGTCTTTTATTATTTCCAGTCATCTTTTTATTTAGTCCTTTTGTCATTTTCGTTCAATGCCGATTCTAGGGACATGACATGCGCACACAGTTTGGGCCTAGTCTATAAAGATAATCATAAAACCCTGGGAAGGTGATCAACGCATTTAAAGGAAATAAGAACGGTTTGAGATTATTTGAAGCCCGAGTCATGTGGAACTGGGGCAAGTAAAACATAAAGAAAACCGTTAAATGCAAGATTCGCCAAATTGACATGAGGGTCGTGCATGAGAGTAAGAATGTCGCCCAACAGTGCTTTAGAAAGGACAAATGAAAAGTAAGTGTTTAACATAATTGTCAAGGCCAGCACCGTCGGAAGAGACTATAAATCTATGTTCAATTGTGTTGTTTGCACTTGGCATGTTGTGAAGACTGGAATGACGAAAGCATTTTGTTCTGCTACCTAAACACTTTATCCTTCGTTACCCCTTTTGAGCCTTATTTTATTTTCTTTCATACCCCTCGTTCGGAATCAATAGCAACGACTAGGAAATACGAGCCTGGAAGGTAAAGAAAAAATCAACAAAAAAAAAATAATAAAAAAAAAACGAAAAATAAGAGAAAAATGATAAAAGAAAGTCAGAAGAAAACAGAGGAATTGGGAACTACGTTTGACCTGATTCCTCAAAGAGGATACGTAGGCGCCTCACGACTCGGTCATAGGGAGCACAGTGTGCATAGTGTGCATGGTGTGCATGGTGTAATAAAAAGAGAAAAAAATAATAATAATTAATTATAAATAAATAATCCCCAAGCAAGAAACCGGGGCAAGAGTTGTGCTCGTTGTAAGCAAAATTGGTTCCGAAGGTTGTAATTTTGAACCCCAAATTGATTTGTTTTTGAGCCTTTAATACCCTTTCTTTCTAAGCCTATCCAAAAAACCCACATTACGGTCCAAAGAAAGACCTTCTGATCAGTCTGCAAAAGATGCCAAGTCAGACAAATGAGAATCTTACCAGCGAACATAACATTCTGTTCCACAGCAGAAAGGACTCTAATCTCCAGCAGAGAGAGTCATACCGGCAACACTCCAAATCCCCAGCTAGAAAGTGATATAAATGAGAGAGTCTTATCGGTGAAAATCTTCACGGACACCATAAGGCGATGAAAGCTGAGAGAAAAACCCAAAATGAGAGAGGCTTGATAGTGAAAACCCTTCGGGCACTACAAGTCGAATAAGATTGGGAATCAGATGGGGAATAGTCAAGGGAAGACCTTGAAAGACGATTGATGACGAAGGATAGGCCACATATGCATGTCATGACCATTAGAGTCAGTGTTTTCATTTGATAGGTTTTTATTTATAGTTTCTTTTGTTAAAGAGTCATTTTTTCCTTTGTCTTTTATTCTGTTCCCTTTTATCTTTTCCTTTCATAGCAATTTCCCCAGTAGAGTCCGTTTGGTCAAGACCAGTGGGAAATGACTTCAAAGTAGACCATCAGCTTTCCAAGATAAGATCTGACTAGTACATCCAAGTGATATAGTCAGGAAGGAATAAGCGCGAGGACAGTGTCAAGAAAGATATCCCCAGCAAAAGGATTGACGAGTGTCAAGAGGGATATCTTTGCCGAAATCAAAGGTTACTAAACCTCAAGACCAGAGCCCGTGGACAAAACAAGAAAAACAATAAAGCATGATTTGGGAAATTCATGCGAGACTAAAAGGTCGGGAAAATGCAAGTTTCCGAGCCATGCCACGAAAGAAGAGGGATATCCCCAGCAGAAAAGGATTATCCCCAACAAAGAATATCATCCCCAACAAGTTGTGGAACGCAGAGCAAGGAAGGGAAAAGGGAAAACCATCCCAGTGGGAGTATCACAACCAACCACCGCGTTTTAAACTAACAAATTTTGTTTAAATTGAAACAGGTAAAGGAAGTGGCATTGATGACAGAAATGCAGGCCATAAGGGAGACTGTCAAACTGGGGCAGAAAATTTTCCTTTCATTTGGAAAATTTTCTGGAAGTCAGATACCCATTCAGGGTAAAATGAATATAGCACCAGTCTCAAGGGAAGTGGTCTTTGAACCAGTTTTACCCCCAGCATAACAAGTTTTAATAAAAAAAGTTAATCCCCAGCAGACAGAACAAAGGGATGACATTTGTGCTCAGAAAAGCAAAAACCATTATCATCCTCAGCAGCTTCCAGAAGAATGAAGCATCGATTTGAAGGGATAAAATTCCCCAGCAGCATTATCCTTAACAACGTTATCCCAAGAAGATAACACTTTTATCCCTAGCAGTGTTGAGCGAAAATAAATTCTGAAAAAAAAAATTGAATTTGAAGGAGGGGAAGAAAGGAGACTCCCACAGTGGTATTATCCCCAGCAAGCAAGAACAAAGCAGAGCGAATGAAGAATTAAAGAAGGAGTCAGGCGTCCGCCTGGAGAATGAGGATGAAGAATTTAAGAATAAGTCAGGCGTCCACCTGGAGAACGAGGATGAAGAATTTAAGAAGAAGTCAGGAGCCCACCTGAAGAACAGAATGACGATATATTGGTTGAAGTCAGGAGCCCGCCTGAAGAGAGGAATGGCGATTATTTTCAAAGTTGTTGTCAGGAGCCCGCCTGAAGAGAGGAAAGGCGTTTTAAAAAAAATTGTTGAAATCTTGCCAGCCTAAAGAAAGGAATGGCGATGTATTGTTTGAAGTCAGGAGCCCACCTGAAGAGAGGAATGGCGATTATTTTCAAAGTTGTTGTCAGGAGACCGCCTGAAGAGAGGAAAGGCGTTTTCAAAAATTGTTGAAATCTTGCCAACCTAAAGAAAGGAATGGCGATGTATGGTTTGAAGTCAGGAGCCCGCCTGAAGAGAGGAATGGCGATTATTTTCAAAGTTGTTGTCAGGAGTGTAAGCACGTGATTTTTGCTTCACGGACAATCGCTCCAAAAGAAAATAAAAATAGCGGCAAAGGGCTTCGCTGTACAATTTTTCGGTCTTTCCGTGACATGTTTTGTTAATCGTTTGTGAGTCTGTCCATTTTTGCATTTAATCATTAACAAACAAAAATACAAAATATGCATGTTAGGATGATTAAACCATAATTCGGTCAGTAAAAGAAAATTCAAAATATATATATATATATGTGTGCATCGCTCGTTCTAGGCTTTTAGTTAACTTACTTAAATAATTTTTGTGATAATTGTGTTAAAATGTTGCATTGTTGTTTAGTTTTAATTTCGTTATTTTGTTATTTATTATTTTTATTTTTGTTTTAAAAGAAAAAAATGAAATTAGAAAAACAAAAGAGAAGGAAATCGGTTTGGGCCAAAAATTAAACAAAATAACTGGCCCAACCAGCACGCAGGCCCAGTCCAAATCCGGTTGCCCAGACACCTCCTGAAACGACACCGTTTCAGGCCAATCCATCTCAGCCGTTCCAATCAATCCAATCCAACGGTCCAGGATCATTTTCAGCAACCCGTGTTCAAACCCGACCCAATAACCAATCCGATCCAATCCCCCACTTAAACCAAACGACCTCGTTTAATTACCAAACGACCCCGTCCCATTTCTCAACATCAGATCTAAGCCGTTGAGATCATCTGATCTAACGGCTCAGATCCGATCAACCTCACCATATATAAACCTTCCCTTACACCCCACGCCCCCTATCCGAACCCCACCCCTCACTCGTCTCCTTCCCTGAACCCTGAAACCCCCAAACCCTAGCAGCCGCCCTAGTCTCCTTCGCCATTAAAGCCGGCGGCACGAACGCCGGTGACCACCCCCTGAACACCCTAAGACCCCCTCACTCCCCTGAACACGAATCCACTAACCACGAACCTCGAATCATCTCCTATCGTCTCGAATCTGGATTTGAAGATTCGAGACAAAACTCGATCTACACCAAACCACCCCATCTTCATACCAGACACCCCCTGACCTTCCTAGTGACCAAACCAAACTTGGTTTGGTCCGAATCTACCCACAACTCCTAAAAATCCAGATCTGGAAATCCAGAACTGGAAACACATGCACCTGGGGAACCCGGCCAGTTTTGACATAGGTTTGAGGTCTAATAGACCTTAGTCAAGGTGTTCTCATGTGAGAACACCCTGACTAAAGTTTGTTCGGCCTCAAAAGTTCGAAGTCGAGTTTGATTTGGGTCTGTTTGGTTTAAACGTTTTGGTAAGTTTTCCGTTCTTTTGTTTTATTTCCAAATAAGTTGTCAGCATATCTCTTTGTGTTTGTTTGTTATTTTGTTATTTTTCATCCAGATTTCTTTCATCTCTATTAAAGACCTTTTATTTGGTCGTTTGTCTTCTATTTGTATTCTGAATGTACTCTGTGATGAACCTGTTCGATTAGATTGGTCGTCAAATGAATAAACTTATATAGGTCCCCAGTTATTGAACATAGAATTGTCTGATGCCCTTTAGGTCCCTAAACGTATTGTTTATGTGAGCGATCGATTATTATCTGCTATAATTAGTATAGTCGACTCGATAAATGTCGTCGATTAGTTTTCTATAACTAATGAATCGAAGGAGTTAGGATTGTCACATAACTAATTAAACTCGGACACTGGCTGGATGACCTAGTAATGTTTGAAATGGTCTGTTGGCATTATAAAAATGACTAAAAGGGTTCAGTCTAGGCAGTCCTGAGCTCGAGCTTTCATCAGTGCAAAAAATGCCCTAATGCTGCAATAGGCAGGGGCAGTAATAATCAAGGTTGACAGGGGTAATCTGGGGTGCTAAAAAGAACAGAAGTAATTAGTTTAAGTGAGCTGACAAGTAGGGTACTAACTTAGGATTAAACTAATACCAATGGGGAACAAGACACAAGGGTATGGGGGCTCAAAATGAATAAACAAATGAGCCCATAATTCTGGATTAAACAAAAACCAGGCGTGGGGAATAAAGGTAGCTGACACCAAGCATGCTTAGGATGGGCTTAAAGGGTATGGGCATTCTGCCAATTGGCAGGCAGGGCAGCTCAGCTGTAATGGTGCATTTGGCCTATAAATAGGCCATTGGACAACTAAAACAGGGGCTGAAGTTTAAGGGTCTGAGGCTGGACTTTTAGCTTTCAGAGAAAAAAAAAACAAAAGGCTGTAAAATTTTTAGTCTAAAGAGAGGTCTAGTGAGTTCAAAGAAAACTAAAAAAACACAAGTTAGTTTCCAATAAACACTGCAACCAAACACTGCCTGAAAGTTGTTTAAGAGTGCATATTGGTCAAGCTGTCTTGGCCAAGTTCTTGGTTTGCATTGGTTGAGCTGTTTCTGGTTATTCAATTGGTAGTGTTGCTGCATTGAATACTCTGTTGTTGCTGTTTGTTTCATCCTTCTTTTCTGGGTTCATTGGTTTGGTACTCGACTATTTGTTGGTCCTCTTTGTTCTGGGAAATATTGTTGGTCGTCTGAGGTTTGTGGAAAACATTTGGTTTGGTTTGTTGCTGTGCTGTTGCTGTGTATCTGCTGCTGCTGTGTTTGTGGCATACTGCCCAACTGATCATTCTTTTCTTCTTTTCGTTCTCTATACCAGGTACATGACTAATACTCTGTCAAATGTAATTGGAAAGTTGAGCATGAATACAAAAGAAAAGACCTGAAGAGTGACTTTTATGCATAAATTGTTACATTAGACATCATGTATTGTATAATGATTGTCATTTTTGTTTGGACAATAGAAACAGCCTACATACTAAGTATATCAATGTAGGTTAACGAATGCTAGCTTTGTATGTATACTGCTAAGTGAGAATACGCCCAGTGTAATAAGTTGTATTTCAAACTTAGTCTGATGGTATAGTATATTCTCTAATGTAGGCCAAATAGGAAAGCTATCCATTTTAGTTAAAGTTCTTTCTCCTTCTGCCATATTGTCCCATAAACTGATAAACTCATTTCACAAAATAAAGAATCAGTTCAGGGCCTCGACCTCATGAAGGTCGAGCCCAAATCGAAGCAAACTAAGTAGGCCCGCGTAGAACAGGCGAAGGCCCAGGTCTGGTCCATCGCGCATGGGCTGGATTTGGGCCCAGAATTGTTTGTTCGGCTGATTGCATATACAGCCCCATTTCTGAAATTTTTTTAGCTTTTCTGAATGTCATTACAAATAGCTTGCAAGCATTTAATTAATTAGGACTATATACTGTTTTCAATTGATAAGGACAAACGCGATAAGAAACGTAGTTGCTATAGGATAACCTTTTAAAATAAGAACAAGATGAGCCTCGATAAAAATAAACACAACGTGCAAATGCGGGGCCCTTGTTAAATGTATATTGTTGGAGCATTTAGTTTCCGGGATGGGTTGCTTAGCAAATCTCACAACCCTCCCTAAATAACAACACGTTAGCCTCTTTAGGATACGCTTTAATAAAACCTTACCTTCTTAAACTCGGGTGCACATTTATGTGACCCAAATCCAAATCCCAGCCGAGTCGAGATATATCAATAACCACGGGTGCATTGATGTAGCGTGGTTCGAGATATGTTTTCACGACGTTGCAAGTCCTATAAAAATAACGGTGAACGATAAAAGCGGATAAAAGATAAAATTGGCACATAGGTTCATAATTGTATTAAAAATCAGATAAATAAGCCGAATATAACAATCGAGCGACCGTGCTAGAACCACGGAACTCGGGAATGCCTAACACCTTCTCCCGGGTTAACAGAATTCCTTATCCGGATTTCTGGTACGCAGACCATAATATAGAGTCATTCTTTTCCTCGATTCGGGATTAAAATTGGTGACTTGGGACACCCTAAATCTCCCAAGTGGCGACTCTGAAATAATTAAACCAATCCCGTTTCGATTGTCCTTTAATTGGAAAAAACTCCTGCGCCCTCGCGGGTGCGTAAAAAGGAGGTGTGACAGCTCTGGCGACTCTGCTGGGGACATAAAACCCAGAACCAATAGTTCAGGGTTAAGAAGTCGAGCTTAGAATAATTGTTATTATTTGGCTTTATTTATTATCTGATTATTACATGTTTTTGAGACTAATGTGCTAAATGTTGCTGTTACCGCTTTGATATTATTTGAACTGTATATAAACTGTGCCGAAACCTTTCTCTTCTCACCTCCGGGGATGTGCTCACTGGTTGAGACTCCTTATTCTGTTAGTGTCATACCCTAAATAAAAGAGGTTCGGAAAGTTTCTAAGCCGGCTGGCCTTTTGGTTCCCGGAAAGGAGCTCCTTCCTCAACTCGAGTTGTCCGCTCGGGTACACTGTCTAGAACACCGACCCAGGTTTTGAACATAGAATAACGTGACTTCATGCCGGATCCCTAGTAGGAACGCTTATTTGCATCACGTTGCATATGACTTAGGGGACTCAACACAGGGGTTGGGTCCGTCTAGGACTAGCAACCTGATATGAAAAGACCATTCTGGTGCATCCCACTGTTTTCCGTGCATTTATTTGTCTCATGCCCGCATGCTGACCGGTGTTTGAATATTTGGAATATTGTGAAAAAAAGGGAAATAACGGTTAGGAATTGATTGTTTATTGTTGAAAAAAAAAAACAAATACTGTCAAAACTCTGCCAAAATTTTGAAAAGTCGTTGTTCTGCCTTTCATAATAAAAAATATATCAATAGAAATATAGAGTTGTCTTGTCATAAAAATAAAAAAAAATCTTATTTTAAAATTTTTTTATATAATAAAAAAAAAGTCTTGTGTGGTCTTTACTTTTATTATTTGTTACAAATATATGTATATATATATATATATATATATGAAAAATTCAAAAGTTTTGCTTTATTTCAAAATGTATATATCTTTATTTATGGCAAAAGTATTTATCTTGTTAAAGGTCTAGAAAAGTCCTTTCAGGCTCCCAGTTTTTCGAAAAAAAAAAAAAAAAAATCCAAAATATTTTCCGTTATTGACTTCTTTAGAAAGTTTTATATATATATATATGAAAATTCAAAATTCACAAAAAATCGCATATATTTTTGTTTTTAGCAGGATAAGTGTCGTTTGTTAAAATCTTGTTAATAAATGTGCAGAATGAGCACGATTCCGAATGAACCCTTTTCAATCATGAATAAAATTCCCCTCCAATTGCGGCTCTGGTGGAATGATTTGGGCAAAGAGGGGCATGACGAAATCAAGAAGTATCTGAAAGGCCTCACGAGTTTGTTGGATATCAGGCCACGAGGAGATATCATAAGGGCACTAGTCCCCCACTGGGATCCTGCGCACAATGTCTTCCGCTTCTCAGATTTCGAACTTACCCCAACTTTAGAAGAAATAGCAGGGTATATCGGCAGCACTGAGACTCCTTTGAGGCACAAATATCTGATTGCTCCAAGAGCTGTAGCAGTACACCGGTTCCTGGACTCCTTAAAGATAGTCAGAACAGTTCATAACCCTGACTTGGCAAAAGGTTTTTGCAGCACGAGTTTCATATATCAAAGATATGGTCACATAGGAGGATTCGACAAGCCAGAAAACCAGTTGTGCAGCAAAGGTAATCGCCAGAAGTGGGAAGAACATAGACGAATTGCTTTCATGATAACTTTCTTAGGACTACTAATATTCCCAAGAAAAGATGGGAATATTGACATAAAGATAGCAGGGGTCGTCAGTACGTTGCTCACACAGAGTGATAGTACGTTGGCGCCCATGATAGTATCTGATATATTCCGGGCACTCACTTCTTGCAAAGCCGGAGGAAGCTTTTTCGAGGGTTGCAATTTGTTGTTGCAAATGTGGATGATCGAACACCTATGTCACCGAGCCCAGTTTCTGAGCCATGGATCCGCTGGAAAGACCTGCATAGAGGAGTTCTATACCAGAGTTGATGAAACCTACCTACCAGAAGGAGTTGTAGCATGGACCTCATATTTCCAAACCCTCAACGCCAGTCAAATACAGTGGGCGCTAGGATGGTTACCGATCGACGAAGTCATATACATGCCAGCAGCCAGGCCCCATTTTCTTTTAATGGGACTTAAGAGCATTCAACCATACGCGCCGCATCGGGTTTTAAGGCAACTTGGGAGGTATCAGATAGTGCCGAAAGACGAGGATCTGAGCATCCAGGTAATCGAGATCAGTCCCGACGGCCAGTTTCCTGAAGCAAGGGTTCGTCAAATTTGGAGCCAATGTCAATACTTAGAAGCAAATACTTGTGTAATGAATCGGGCAAAAGGGGAAGTTTCGCCCGGGTATCAAGCCTGGTACAAAAGGGAGACATCACCTGGAAGACCGACCAAAAGACCTCACCTGCAAGAATTTGCCAAATCTTCACAAGAACAGTGGGACTGGTTGGCCAAAGAGCAAGAATATCTTGTCAAAGCAGGCAAACTGAAGCAACAAATCCAGGATATGAAGTTTGAGTGCCAATTACAGTCTGCTGCCCACAAGGGAGAAAAGAACCAGTTAATCAGAGAAAGCGAGATCCTCAAAGCTCAGATCCGGAGAATGAAAAAAGAGGCTAATAGCCAGCTAAGAAGCCAGGCAGATAAAAGATTGATAGCAGGGTTAAAAGATCAGGTTGCGGAATGCCAGGAAGATTTGGAAAAAGCCAGGGCCAGCACAGCAAAATTGCGAACCAAGTGGGCAAAGGGTGCGATGGCTCGGAGGCAGCACCTGCAACAAGTCATAAGGGAGTATGAACTGAGCATCGGGACATTAAGGGAAACGAATGCCTCTCTTCGAGAAAGGATCCTCAAGCAAACACGAAATGCCCAAGACGACAGAAGGCATTATTACGATGCAATGACCAGAATGGAAAGGCAAATGGAGATGTTCCAGGATCAGCTTGCCAACAATGCGCAAACACTGGGATTGAAGAACCAACAGATAAGGCATTTGTTCACAGAAAGGGACAACATCCGGGGAAGGATTGATGAAATAGGGCATTACATCTACATGAAATGCTCGGCATATGAGCGAACACCTCGGAAGACCCTCCTTGTTTCCATCATGGGTTGCGTCCGCCGGATTATGAACGAATTGAAGAGCTTGCAAAGAGACCTTACACCTAGAGCCGCAAAAAGGCCGGATGATGCCTCACGGCCCCTTAAATTGGAGAATTAGTTTTGGTCAAGTCCTGTTTATTTGGCTTTGGTTGTTTTTCCATATGTTGTTTTCTTTTTCGTTAAACCGAGTTTGAAACCGTCGAGTTTGTACTATTGCTATTCCTTGCTTGATGTAATTTGTAATAGCAAAACTTTGAGAATGAATTCAATGATTTCACAAAAATTGTGTGTTTTTACTTTAAGGCAGAACTACGCCTGGTCTGATTCACGCGGGGACGTGATACGTAGGCAATCCCCATAAGATTCGACCGCTTTTAATAAATAAAGAAAAGAAAATGTAAATAAAATAAGACGCGGGGTTTCGCAGAATACTCTAAAAAGAGACGAATGAACAAACCGGGATGACGCATGTGGTTTGAAGCAAAGCATGTAGAAACGGTTAACTGCCTAGGTGCATTGCATCCTCTATGTGTTATGATCAAATCTGTTAAGCTCTAACACTAACAAAGTTTGTTGTTGTCTGATAACCAGACAGTTAGTTGTTAAAGAATTCTGGCAACACATTCATACCAAACCAGATCCAAAGGACCGGTAGCAACAAGCATGACTACTTCAGAGAATAGTAATGAGGAAGAAAGGCCGATGAGCCAGTTGCTAAAAGAGGCAATGGAAAAGATTGAAAGGATGGGACTAGAGATGCATGCAATGCAGCTAGCCCTGGCCAAAACACAAAAGAGCCCTGAGACACTGGGACACGTACCGGAGTACCCTCACTCTGGCCCTTCCACAAGCCGCCCAAACCCCCTCTATCATCAGGAGAGAAGCCCTCATGATTCCCAAGCTCCACCACCCCACCAACCTCTCCCAACATCCAACATTCCCATTTTTGTGGGACCTGCATCAGCCCCTTTGCAGCGAACGACCAGTGAGCCATTGTTTCAGGCTCACGATACACAATACTACCCCCCTGAACCTACATTCCATGCACCCGAACCACAGGCTTACAATCCCCATTTGGAAGTCCCGGCAGAGGTTGAGAAGCCGGTTAAGGCCCCTGAACAGGATGAAGTGTTGAGAAAGTTCAAAAGCCTGGAGCAATCCTTCAGGAACTTACACGGGCTGGGCAATCAAGTCAGCGTGGCATACAAAGATCTGTGCCCTTTCCCAGATGTCCAACTCCCGGCTGGGTTCAAGATGCCCAAGTTTGATTTATATGAAGGGCACGGTGATCCCATGGCACATTTGCGGGGATTCTGTAGCAAAATGAGAGGGGCAGGAGGCAAGGATGAGCTGTTGATAGCTTATTTCGGCCAAAGTCTGAGCGGATCTGCACTGGAATGGTATACCAGGCAGGATTTCAGCAGGTGGTACACGTGGGATGACCTGGCGCAGGCTTTTGCAGGTAATTTCCAATACAATCTGGAGATAGTCCCAGACCGTCTCACGTTATTGAGAACTGGGAAGAAACCCGGGGAAAGTTTTCGCGAGTTCGGGTTCCGCTGGAGAGAACAAGCAGCTAGGGTCGATCCTCCCATGAGAGAGGGAGAGATGGTAGACTACTTTTTGCAGACATTGGATCCAACCTACTTTGGTCACTTGGTGACAACGGTTGGAAAATCTTTCAACGAGGTGGTCAAAATAGGGGTCATGATAGAAGAAGGTTTGAGGTCGGACAAGATCTTAAACTATTCGGCACTTAAGGCCACAACCCAGGCTATTCAAAGCGGCACGGGAGGTGCGCTAAGAAGAAAGAAAGAAGAGGTTGCCACGATCGAGGCAGGCAGTTGGCCCAGGGCTGGCAGGCCACACTACAACCAACCCAGGCCTCACAGGTCAAACTATCCATACAACCCACCACAAAATTTCTATCCACCTCGAGAACCGCATTGTTCCATACACCAAGCCCAGATATACACTCAGCCCCCGGTTCGCCCACAATGGCGCGCACCGGCTCCCCAGAACATATATGCACCACCACAAAACACTTACCCTCCACCAAGGGCATATAGAAATCCTTCAGGGGCAGGTTTCCGGGGAAATCCAGATGCCAGAAATGACAGGTTGCGGAAGCAAAGAACCTTCACCGAACTGGGAGAAACCTACACCGCTGTGTTCCACAAGCTGCGACAATTGGGTTTGGTTAGTCCCGTCCATACTCGGGAACCAAATCCCCCGCCTCAGAATTTGGACCGTTCAATCAGTTGTGAATACTGTTCAGGGATGCTCGGGCACGATACCGAGAAGTGTTGGAAGTTAAGGCATGCCATACAGGATCTTATTGACACCAATAAGATCGAGGTCCAGACACCGGAGGCTCCTAACATCAACCAAAACCCGCTGCCAGCGCACCACGAAGCTCACATGATTGAGTTGGTGTGTGAGGGAGGTGAATTAAGAAAACCCTCACAAACAGTGATGATGATCCAAGCTGCCCCAAAAGAAGTCTTAACCAGGGGAGGAACAAATGTACAGTCGCAGGGAGAAGGTGTCAAGCCGGTAGTAATATGGGGGAAGAACCCGTCCGTCATAACAAGCAAACCCGAGCCAAGGAAATTGGTAATACCAGGGATCCTGCCCACACCGGCAGTCATGTTGAAAGGGGTATGTAGAGAACGGGTGACCATAAAGCCGGTGGTCCAACTGCCTGTGCTTGACAGCAGGGCTGTGCCCCTGGAAATATGAAAAAGCAGTGGTAACGTACCAAGGAAAACAGGTGGAAGAAGTCAGTTGTGAAGCGCAAGGTTTGACTCGATCAGGTCGATGTTTTGCTCCGGCGGAGTTAAGAAAAACCAACCCAGTGGCAACCAAGAAGCCAGTGTCAGAAGAAGAGGCTGAAGACTTCCTGAGGAAGATGAAAGTACAAGACTATTCTGTGGTTGAGCAGCTGAGAAAAACACCTGCCCAGATCTCACTATTGTCATTACTCCTCCATTCCGAGGAACATCGTCGGGCCCTGTTAAAGATATTGAACGAGGCTCATGTACCCAGTGAGATTTCTGTAAACCACCTGGAAACCATTGCTAGCAAGATTTTCGAGGTGAACAGAGTGACATTCTCAGATGATGACCTGCCGGTGGAAGGTACGGAGCATAACAAAGCTCTATACCTAGCTGTCAAATGTGAAGACTCGGTGGTAACCCGAGTATTGGTGGATAACGGCTCAAGCGCCAATATTTGTCCATTGTCCACCCTGGACCAGTTAAAGATTGACCGTGGAAGAATCCGGGAGAATAGCATCTGTGTCCGAGGGTTTGACGGAAACGGAACAGCCACTGTGGGGGATGTTGTACTTGAACTAACCATTGGCCCGGTCCTGTTTACCATGGAATTCCAGGTATTGGACGCCACGGTATCTTACAACTTGCTGTTAGGACGACCCTGGATTCACGCAGCTAAAGCGGTGCCTTCCACCCTACATCAGACAGTGAAGTTCGAGTGGGAAAGACAAGAGGTCGTGTTGCACGGTGAGGATACAACATACACCATGGGCGGAATCATTGTGCCTTTCATAGAGACCAGTGATGACAAGGGTCCTTGGGTCTACCAGATTCTCGATACAGGGTCGGCCAACAAAATCTCTGAAGGAGAAATCATCCCGCACCCTAGGGTAGCTGCCGCAACAGTCATGATGGTATCGGAGATGCTGGGTAACGGATTTGTGCCGGGAAAAGGCCTGGGAGTTGAACTTCAAGGGATAGTCCAACCTGTTTCCCTTCCTAAGAATCTGGAAACCTTCGGGTTGGGGTTCAAACCAACCGCAGCAGACAGGAAGGAGGCGCGAAGAATGAAGAAGAAGGTCTGGTTTCTGCCTAAACCAGTGCCACGCCTCTCAAGGTCTTTTGTTAAAGCAAGTGCCAAGGGGTCAGCGATCCCAAAGATTCGAGGACCTTTGATCGGTGTAAATGAAGACCTGAATCAGAGTTTTGAGAGACTATTCGCAGATGTCAGTATGGTGGAAGCTGGAGAGGGTTCCAGCAGGGCAGAGATACAATTTGTGGGGCCTGAGGCCAAGACCAACAATTGGACGATTACTCCTCTCCCTGTCCGAGGGGAGTCTTGGTAGTAGGCTTTGATTAATGTTTTGTTTGTTTGTTTGTTTGATCGGATTATCCAAGGGTGTAATCCCAATTTTACTTTCGTTTTGTAAAAGTGTGAACCCTTTTTATCCTGCAAATTTAATAAAGTTCTTTTCTTTTGTCCCATTTTAATTTCTGGTTTTGTTTTCTTTCTGAACAGTTCTCTTTTTACTGGTCCTAATGACGTGGCATGCACAACGGATCTTCGACCTAGTCTAATAAATCAATCTGAATCTGACTCAATGATGCAAGAGGTCGTTTGTGATAATGAATCCGAATGTGACGAAAGGGAAGCCTTCGAAGAAATAAATCGAGAACTATGCCAATTTGAAGAGAAACCCAAGCCTAACCTAAATGACACTGAGGCTGTGAACCTAGGAAACGCTGATAACATCCAAGAGACCAAAATTAGCATCCACATTGAGCCGAATGTCAAAGCAGAATTGATCGAAACTCTCAGGGAATTCAAAGATGTTTTTGCATGGTCATATGATGATATGCCTGGATTGAGCACCGATTTAGTGGTTCACAAATTGCCCACTGACCCGGCATACCCTCCGGTCAAGCAAAAACTAAGGAAATTTAAAACAGAAATGAGTGTAAAGATCAAAGAAGAGGTGATTAAGCAATTACAATCTAAGGTCATTCGGGTCACTCGGTATCCCGAGTGGCTGGCCAATGTGGTACCAGTCCCAAAGAAGGATGGAAAAATAAGGGTGTGCGTCGACTACCGCAATCTCAACAAAGCAAGTCCCAAGGACAATTTCCCGTTACCCAACATTCATATCCTGATCGATAATTGCGCTGGGCGCGAGATCGGATCCTTTGTGGATTGCTATGCGGGTTATCATCAGATCCTAATGGACGAAGAGGATGCTGAGAAGACAGCGTTTATTACGCCATGGGGAACCTACTGCTATCGGGTAATGCCGTTCGGGTTAAAGAACGTCGGGGCAACGTACATGCGAGCAATGACTGCGGTGTTTCATGACATGATACACAAGGAAATTGAGGTGTACGTCGATGATGTGATCATCAAATCTTGGCGTCAGGAGGACCATGTAGCAGACCTAAGGAGATTTTTCCAAAGACTCCGGAGGTATGATATCAAGCTTAACCCGGCCAAATGCGCATTCGGGGTTCCATCAGGGAAGTTGCTAGGATTCATCGTCAGTCGACGGGGGATTGAGTTGGACCCATCCAAAATTGAATCCATCCGAGATTTGCCACCGCCAAGGAACAAAACAGAGGTAATGAGCTTGCTGGGTAGACTCAATTATATCAGCAGGTTCATCGCTCAACTCACAGCAACTTGTGAGCCCATATTTCGGCTACTGAGAAAGGATGCTGCAGTAGGTTGGACGGCAGAGTGCCAGGAGGCTTTCGACCAAATCAAAGGGTATCTGTCTAATCCACCCGTATTGGTCCCGCCTAAGCCCGGGAAACCCCTAATCCTTTACCTGACGGTCTTGGAAAATTCATTTGGTTGTGTACTGGGGCAACATGATGACACAGGGAGGAAGGAGCAGGCCATCTACTATCTTAGCAAGAAATTCACAGTGCATGAGGTCAAGTACACTCAACTCGAGAAAACATGTTGCGCCCTGACTTGGGTAGCTCAGAAGTTGAAGCACTACCTGTCTTCATATACTACTTATCTCATATCCCGCTTGGACCCATTGAAGTATATCTTTCAGAAACCTATGCCCACGGGGAGGTTGGCAAAATGGCAAATTCTGCTCACAGAATTTGATATCATCTACGTGACAAGGACGGCCATGAAAGCCCAGGCACTGGCAGACCATTTGGCAGAAAATCCCGTTGATGAAAAATACGAGCCCTTAAGAACGTATTTTCCTGATGAAGAGGTGATGCATACGAATGAGTTGGAATTACCCGAGGAATCAGGTTGGAAGCTTTTCTTCGATGGAGCTGCAAACGCAAAAGGGGTTGGAATAGGGGCAGTACTCATTTCTGAAACAGGACGGCATTATCCTGTTACGGCCCAACTGCGCTTCTACTGCACTAACAATATGGCCGAATATGAGGCTTGCATTCTGGGTCTGCGCTTGGCTGCTGACATGGATGTCCAAGACGTCTTGGTCTTGGGAGACTCGGACCTCTTGGTACATCAAATTCAGGGGGAATGGGAAACACGAGATCTAAAGCTCATACCATACCGACAATGCTTGCATGATCTGAGCAAGCAATTTCGATCGGTGAAGTTCAAACACATCCCGAGAGTTCACAATGAGGTTGCAGATGCCTTAGCCACCTTAGCATCAATGCTGCACCACCCTGACAAAATGTATGTTGATCCTCTGCATATCCAAGTCCGTGATCAGCACGCCTACTGCAATACCATAGAAGAAGAAGCAGATGGCGAACCCTGGTTTCATGATATCAAGGAATACCTCAGAATGGGGATATATCCAGAACATGCCTCGAGAGACCAAAAAAGAGCCCTTCGGCGTTTATCGAATGGTTTCTTCCTCAGTGGAGGAGTATTGTACAAAAGAACCCCGGATTTGGGATTGTTGAGATGCGTAGATGCCAGTCAAGCAATGACGGTCATGGAAGAGGTACATGCGGGAGTTTGCGGACCACACATGAGCGGATATGTATTGGCGAGAAAGATCCTTCGAACAGGGTGTTATTGGCTCACCATGGAACGCGACTGTATCACTTTTGTGAAGAAATGCCATCAGTGCCAGATACATGGAGATTTGATTCATTCTCCGCCAACAGAGTTACATACGATGTCAGCACCTTGGCCGTTTGTGGCCTGGGGCATGGATGTCATCGGGCCCATCGAGCCAGCAGCATCCAACGGTCACAGGTTCATTCTAGTGACCATTGATTACTTCACCAAATGGGTTGAGGCTAAAACCTTCAAGTCGGTAACCAAGAAGGCAGTGGTGGACTTTATTCACTCCCATATCATCTGCAGATTTGGGATCCCAAAAGTGATCATCACGGATAACGGTGCGAATCTTAATAGCAGCTTGATGAGAGAGGTATGCCAACAATTCAAGATTACACACCGCAATTCCACCCCATATCGTCCTAAGGCAAATGGAGCAGTCGAAGCAGCCAATAAGAATATCAAGAAGATACTGCGAAAAATGGTGGAAGGGTCCAGACAGTGGCACGAGAAATTGCCCTTTGCTTTGTTGGGCTACCGCACTACCGTCCGGACTTCCATAGGCACAACTCCTTATTTGTTGGTGTATGGGACTGAGGCCGTGATACCAGCGGAGGTCGAAATTCCGTCCCTCCGAATTGTCGCTGAAGCCGGGATTGATGATGATGAATGGGTCAAAGCTCGATTGGAACAGTTGAGCCTGATAGATGAGAAAAGATTGGCAGCAGTGTGCCATGGTCAGCTGTACCAGAAGAGAATGGCAAGAACGTATAATAAAAAGGTGCGCCCCAGGAAGTTTGAAGTAGGGCAGCAGGTATTGAAGAAGATCCTCCCACATCAGGTCGAGGCGAAAGGCAAATTCGCCCCAAATTGGCAAGGGCCTTATATTGTGACCAGAGTCTTGGCCAATGGTGCCTTGTGTTTGACAGATGTCGAAGGTGGATGTGTCGACATGGCTATCAATTCAGATGCAGTCAAGAGATATTATGCGTAATTTCTTTAAATTATGGCAATTTTGGTTTATTTGTTTGTATTTGGCATTTGTTGAATAATGAGATGACGGAGGCAATTCTTTCTTCTATCCAAACACTTTTAACCTTCGCTTTCCCCTTTGAGCCTTGAGCAAATTCTTTCAATACCCCTCTTTTGGAATCACTAATGGGAAAGATATAAAAAAAAAAAAAAGAAAAGAAAGGAAAAGAAAAGAAAAAGAAAAAGAAAAGGAAAAGAAAATGAAAAGAAAGAAAAGAAAAATCAAGGAATATAAAACCGTGGGAACTACGTTTGACCTGATTCCTCAAAGAGGATACGTAGGCGCCTCACGGCTCGGTCATAGTATGCATCATAGCAAATATAGGATGCATAATGTACATAGTGTGCACAATATAGCACAATGTGCGTAACGCACGTAACTCAACATAAGCATAAAAAATAAAATTCCCCAAGCAAGAAAACTGGGGCAGAGGTTATGTTTTAAGTTCCAACAAAGGTTAGATTCCAAAAGTTGTAGCACATCACCCTTCAAATTGTTTTCATTTTTGTAGCCTTTCTTCAATCCCACACCAAAACCAACGTCAACATCCAAAAGACCTCCCGATCAATGTTCGAGAGATGCCAAATCCGGAAAATAAGGCCGAGAATAATACACCAAGCCCCAGCAAAGAAGAGGATCGTAAGATTGGGAACGAATTGATTAGTCAAAGGAATCTCCAGAAAAGAGGGTCGTATCTACAACACCCCGATTCCTCGAAAGAAATAAAATGAGAGAGTCTCATCGGTGAAAACCTTCGCAGGCACCGAGAGGCGATGTAAGATGAGGGATATAAAATGAGAGAGTCTTATTGGTGAAAACCTTCACAGGCACCATAAGGCGCCGGGAGATGAGAGAAAAGAGAGAGTCTCATTAGTGAAAACCCCTCGAAGGGCACTATGAGGCGACGAGACAGATCAGCGAAGCTACCACATTTGCAACAAGATGAACATCCATTTATCATCCCCAGCAAGTCAGACCGTCGGACAAATTGATTGATACAAATAGACTGGGTCGGGAATCTATGGTGCACGTCATGATCACGGGGACCAATTGTGTCCTCCAGATAAGTTCTTTGGATTGTCTCCTCCCACAAAAATATTGGTTCAGAAAGTTTTTCTTTTTTCCATATCTTTATTTCTTTTCCTAAAATGTGTCTTGAAAGGATTTTTCAAAGCTTACTACCAGAAACCAAAGGAGAATTCATCCAAATGCCGGATGATACAAACAGTCGTAAAGGCCGGTCCCAGGCAATGCAGGGATTGTGCCCGGAAATTTTGGAAGAAGTAAGCTCCAAAAGGGAGTGGTTTCGGGAGTTAGAAGCAGACCCCCACATCATGTGTTTAAAGAGAAAGAAGAAAAGGGGATAAAATTGAAAACCGATCCCCAGCAGGCGAGAGACCCCCAACAGGCAACTTTGCCCGCCAACCAATTATGGGGACAAAGAGCAAGAAAAGGGGAAGAAAGGAAGACCATCCGCCAGAAAGGCACCCTCTACCACCACGATAAAAACTAATTAAATCCTTCTGTCTGCTGCAGGAAAGCAAAGGATTGACGAGAACAGCAACGCCAAGGGAGTCACCAAGACCGGGGCAGAAAATTTTCTGCCAGTTGTCGAAAATTTTCTCGGAAGAACGAGGAAGCAATTTTAATACATTTAAGTTCTAGGTCGCCCACCAGTATAATGCGGGAATACTTTTAAGTTCTAGGTCGCCCACCAGTATAATGCGGGAATACTTTTAAGTTCTAGGTCGCCCACCAGTATAATGCGGGAATACTTTTAAGTTCTAGGTCGCCCACCAGTATAATGCGGGAATACTTTTAAGTTCTAGGTCGCCCACCAGTATAATGCGGGAATACATTTAAGTTCTAGGTCGCCCACCAGTATAATGCGGGAATACATTTAAGTTCTAGGTCGCCCACCAGTATAATGCGGGAATACTTTTAAGTCCTAGGTCGCCCACCAGTATAATGCGGGAATACTTTTAAGTTCTAGGTCACCCACCAGTATAATGCGGGAATACTTTTAAGTTCTAGGTCGCCCACCAGTATAATGCGGGAATACTTTTAAGTCCTAGGTCGCCCACCAGTATAATGCGGGAATACTTTTAAGTTCTAGGTCACCCACCAGTATAATGCGGGAATACTTTTAAGTTCTAGGTCACCCACCAGTATAATGCGGGAATACTTTTAAGTTCTAGGTCGCCCACCAGTATAATGCGGGAATACTCTTAAGTTCTAGGTCGCCCACCAGTATAATGCGGGAATACATTCAGCTCTAGATTTTGGAATCAGTCGCCCCACCTGAAGACGGAAGGGTACAACAGAGATCCCCAAACGGGAAACAATGAAATCCCCAGCACCAAGAAGCAGACAACTGCAGAGGCAAGCGCGCCATTCAAAAGGAAAAAGGAACAGTTTGGGAACGTTGTAGCATGCCTAGTATAACAATTCTGATGAAAAGCCATACCGCTGAAGAAACCATTGGAAGATTTAAAGAAGAAAGCCGTATCCCCAGCAAATCAAGCAAAGTGATGAGAACTGACAGTCAGAAAAGGTGAAGGACCAGCATCATCTCCAAGTTCACAAAATAAAGGCGTCAGAGGAAAACGTTAGCCAACAAGAAAGCAAGGCAACAAGAACAAGTCGAAGATGGATGAGATCTCATACTCTAGCTTCTTGTTTTTCCTTTTAGAGCAATGTAACAGGGAGATCGGTTGAGCAGTAGCATCCTACAGCAGCATGCAACAGCGCACAACAGCAGCAAGTAATACAGTCGCACGGTAGTCCCAGCTACCAAAATTTCCCGAACTACATTGACCTGATTCCTGTTCAGCCCAGGATATGTAGGAAACCTCTGAAGCAAAGGTTCGGTCAAATCTTTTTCAAAAAATGCTTCACATGGAGTATTCGGACGGGCAAAAATCGCTCGCTTTATCTTTGCACGAAAACCCTTCGTGTCTTCGTGCAAAGAGGGGCAGCTGTAAGCACGTGATTTTTGCTTCACGGACAATCGCTCCAAAAGAAAATAAAAATAGCGGCAAAGGGCTTCGCTGTACAATTTTTCGGTCTTTCCGTGACATGTTTTGTTAATCGTTTGTGAGTCTGTCCATTTTTGCATTTAATCATTAACAAACAAAAATACAAAATATGCATGTTAGGATGATTAAACCATAATTCGGTCAGTAAAAGAAAATTCAAAATATATATATATATGTGTGCATCGCTCGTTCTAGGCTTTTAGTTAACTTACTTAAATAATTTTTGTGATAATTGTGTTAAAATGTTGCATTGTTGTTTAGTTTTAATTTCGTTATTTTGTTATTTATTATTTTTATTTTTGTTTTAAAAGAAAAAAATGAAATTAGAAAAACAAAAGAGAAGGAAATCGGTTTGGGCCAAAAATTAAACAAAATAACTGGCCCAACCAGCACGCAGGCCCAGTCCAAATCCGGTTGCCCAGACACCTCCTGAAACGACACCGTTTCAGGCCAATCCATCTCAGCCGTTCCAATCAATCCAATCCAACGGTCCAGGATCATTTTCAGCAACCCGTGTTCAAACCCGACCCAATAACCAATCCGATCCAATCCCCCACTTAAACCAAACGACCTCGTTTAATTACCAAACGACCCCGTCCCATTTCTCAACATCAGATCTAAGCCGTTGAGATCATCTGATCTAACGGCTCAGATCCGATCAACCTCACCATATATAAACCTTCCCTTACACCCCACGCCCCCTATCCGAACCCCACCCCTCACTCGTCTCCTTCCCTGAACCCTGAAACCCCCAAACCCTAGCAGCCGCCCTAGTCTCCTTCGCCATTAAAGCCGGCGGCACGAACGCCGGTGACCACCCCCTGAACACCCTAAGACCCCCTCACTCCCCTGAACACGAATCCACTAACCACGAACCTCGAATCATCTCCTATCGTCTCGAATCTGGATTTGAAGATTCGAGACAAAACTCGATCTACACCAAACCACCCCATCTTCATACCAGACACCCCCTGACCTTCCTAGTGACCAAACCAAACTTGGTTTGGTCCGAATCTACCCACAACTCCTAAAAATCCAGATCTGGAAATCCAGAACTGGAAACACATGCACCTGGGGAACCCGGCCAGTTTTGACATAGGTTTGAGGTCTAATAGACCTTAGTCAAGGTGTTCTCATGTGAGAACACCCTGACTAAAGTTTGTTCGGCCTCAAAAGTTCGAAGTCGAGTTTGATTTGGGTCTGTTTGGTTTAAACGTTTTGGTAAGTTTTCCGTTCTTTTGTTTTATTTCCAAATAAGTTGTCAGCATATCTCTTTGTGTTTGTTTGTTATTTTGTTATTTTTCATCCAGATTTCTTTCATCTCTGTTAAAGACCTTTTATTTGGTCGTTTGTCTTCTATTTGTATTCTGAATGTACTCTGTGATGAACCTGTTCGATTAGATTGGTCGTCAAATGAATAAACTTATATAGGTCCCCAGTTATTGAACATAGAATTGTCTGATGCCCTTTAGGTCCCTAAACGTATTGTTTATGTGAGCGATCGATTATTATCTGCTATAATTAGTATAGTCGACTCGATAAATGTCGTCGATTAGTTTTCTATAACTAATGAATCGAAGGAGTTAGGATTGTCACATAACTAATTAAACTCGGACACTGGCTGGATGACCTAGTAATGTTTGAAATGGTCTGTTGGCATTATAAAAATGACTAAAAGGGTTCAGTCTAGGCAGTCCTGAGCTCGAGCTTTCATCAGTGCAAAAAATGCCCTAATGCTGCAATAGGCAGGGGCAGTAATAATCAAGGTTGACAGGGGTAATCTGGGGTGCTAAAAAGAACAGAAGTAATTAGTTTAAGTGAGCTGACAAGTAGGGTACTAACTTAGGATTAAACTAATACCAATGGGGAACAAGACACAAGGGTATGGGGGCTCAAAATGAATAAACAAATGAGCCCATAATTCTGGATTAAACAAAAACCAGGCGTGGGGAATAAAGGTAGCTGACACCAAGCATGCTTAGGATGGGCTTAAAGGGTATGGGCATTCTGCCAATTGGCAGGCAGGGCAGCTCAGCTGTAATGGTGCATTTGGCCTATAAATAGGCCATTGGACAACTAAAACAGGGGCTGAAGTTTAAGGGTCTGAGGCTGGACTTTTAGCTTTCAGAGAAAAAAAAACAAAAGGCTGTAAAATTTTTAGTCTAAAGAGAGGTCTAGTGAGTTCAAAGAAAACTAAAAAAACACAAGTTAGTTTCCAATAAACACTGCAACCAAACACTGCCTGAAAGTTGTTTAAGAGTGCATATTGGTCAAGCTGTCTTGGCCAAGTTCTTGGTTTGCATTGGTTGAGCTGTTTCTGGTTATTCAATTGGTAGTGTTGCTGCATTGAATACTCTGTTGTTGCTGTTTGTTTCATCCTTCTTTTCTGGGTTCATTGGTTTGGTACTCGACTATTTGTTGGTCCTCTTTGTTCTGGGAAATATTGTTGGTCGTCTGAGGTTTGTGGAAAACATTTGGTTTGGTTTGTTGCTGTGCTGTTGCTGTGTATCTGCTGCTGCTGTGTTTGTGGCATACTGCCCAACTGATCATTCTTTTCTTCTTTTCGTTCTCTATACCAGGTACATGACTAATACTCTGTCAAATGTAATTGGAAAGTTGAGCATGAATACAAAAGAAAAGACCTGAAGAGTGACTTTTATGCATAAATTGTTACATTAGACATCATGTATTGTATAATGATTGTCATTTTTGTTTGGACAATAGAAACAGCCTACATACTAAGTATATCAATGTAGGTTAACGAATGCTAGCTTTGTATGTATACTGCTAAGTGAGAATACGCCCAGTGTAATAAGTTGTATTTCAAACTTAGTCTGATGGTATAGTATATTCTCTAATGTAGGCCAAATAGGAAAGCTATCCATTTTAGTTAAAGTTCTTTCTCCTTCTGCCATATTGTCCCATAAACTGATAAACTCATTTCACAAAATAAAGAATCAGTTCAGGGCCTCGACCTCATGAAGGTCGAGCCCAAATCGAAGCAAACTAAGTAGGCCCGCGTAGAACAGGCGAAGGCCCAGGTCTGGTCCATCGCGCATGGGCTGGATTTGGGCCCAGAATTGTTTGTTCGGCTGATTGCATATACAGCCCCATTTCTGAAATTTTTTTTAGCTTTTCTGAATGTCATTACAAATAGCTTGCAAGCATTTAATTAATTAGGACTATATACTGTTTTCAATTGATAAGGACAAACGCGATAAGAAACGTAGTTGCTATAGGATAACCTTTTAAAATAAGAACAAGATGAGCCTCGATAAAAATAAACACAACGTGCAAATGCGGGGCCCTTGTTAAATGTATATTGTTGGAGCATTTAGTTTCCGGGATGGGTTGCTTAGCAAATCTCACAACCCTCCCTAAATAACAACACGTTAGCCTCTTTAGGATACGCTTTAATAAAACCTTACCTTCTTAAACTCGGGTGCACATTTATGTGACCCAAATCCAAATCCCAGCCGAGTCGAGATATATCAATAACCACGGGTGCATTGATGTAGCGTGGTTCGAGATATGTTTTCACGACGTTGCAAGTCCTATAAAAATAACGGTGAACGATAAAAGCGGATAAAAGATAAAATTGGCACATAGGTTCATAATTGTATTAAAAATCAGATAAATAAGCCGAATATAACAATCGAGCGACCGTGCTAGAACCACGGAACTCGGGAATGCCTAACACCTTCTCCCGGGTTAACAGAATTCCTTATCCGGATTTCTGGTACGCAGACCATAATATAGAGTCATTCTTTTCCTCGATTCGGGATTAAAATTGGTGACTTGGGACACCCTAAATCTCCCAAGTGGCGACTCTGAAATAATTAAACCAATCCCGTTTCGATTGTCCTTTAATTGGAAAAAACTCCTGCGCCCTCGCGGGTGCGTAAAAAGGAGGTGTGACAAGGAGCCCGCCTGAAGAGAGGAAAGGCGTTTTTTAAAAGTTGTTGAAATCTTGCCAACCTAAAGAAAGGAATGGCGATGTATGGTTTGAAGTCAGGAGCCCGCCTGAAGAGAGGAATGGCGATTATTTTCAAAGTTGTTGTCAGGAGCCCGCCTGAAGAAAGGAAAGGCGTTTTTAAAAGTTGTTGAAATCTTGCCAACCTAAAGAAAGGAATGGCGATGTATGGTTTGAAGTCAGGAGCCCGCCTGAAGAGAGGAATGGCGATTATTTTCAAAGTTGTTGTCAGGAGCCCGCCTGAAGAAAGGAAAGGCATTTTTAAAAGTTGTTGAAATCTTGCCAACCTAAAGAAAGGAATGGCGATGTATGGTTTGAAGTCAGGAAGCCC
This sequence comes from Nicotiana tabacum, assembly GCF_000715075.1. Classification (NCBI taxonomy): domain Eukaryota; kingdom Viridiplantae; phylum Streptophyta; class Magnoliopsida; order Solanales; family Solanaceae; genus Nicotiana; species Nicotiana tabacum. The sequence goes on from NC_134095.1 coordinate 83,561,849, forward strand.
GCCTGAAGAGAGGAATGGTGATTATTTTCAAAGTTGTTGTCAGGAGCCCGCCTGAAGAGAGGAAAGGCGTTTTAAAAGAGTTGTCAAAATCTTGCCAACCTAAAGAAAGGAATGGCGATGTATGGTTTGAAGTCAGGAGCCCGCCTGAAGAGAGGAATGGCGATTATTTTCAAAGTTGTTGTCAGGAGCCCGCCTGAAGAGAGGAAAGGCGTTTTCAAAAGTTGTTGAAATCTTTCCAACCTAAAGAAAGGAATGGCGATGTATGGTTTGAAGTCAGGAGCCCGCCTGAAGAGAGGAATGACGATTATTTTCAAAGTTGTTGTCAGGAGCCCGCCTGAAGAGAGGAAAGGCATTTTTAAAAAAAAAGTTGTTGAAATCTTGCCAACCTAAAGAAAGGAATGGCGATGTATGGTTTGAAGTCAGGAGCCCGCCTGAAGAGAGGAATGGCGATTATTTTCAAAGTTGTTGTCAGGAGCCCGCCTGAAGAGAGGAAAGGCATTTTAAAAAAGTTGTTGAAATCTTGCCAACCTAAAGAAAGGAATGGCGATGTATTGGTGGAAGTCAGGAGCCCACCTGAAGAGAGGAATGACGAATTATTTTCAAAGTTGTTGTTGAAGTCAGGAGCCCGCCTGAAGAGAGGAATGGCATTTTAAAAAAAAGTTGTTGAAATCCTGCCAACCTAAAGAAAGGAATGGCGATATATTGGTGGAAGTCAGGAGCCCGCCTGAAGAGAGGAATGGCGAATTATTTTCAAAGTTGTTGTTGAAGTCAGGAGCCCGCCTGAAGAGAGGAATGACATTCATTTTTGTTGTTAAAGTTGGGAGCCCGCCCATAGAACAGAGGCATACATTTCAGTCTTTAATTTTCAAGCATTGAACTTGGGAGCCCGCCCAGAGAACAGAGGCATACATTTCAAGATCAAGTCAGAGAACAATAAAACAGAGGGTTACAATAGGAATCCTCAGCAGGAAACAATAAAATTCCCCGGCACCGGGAAGCAAAAGGTTGCAACAAGAGGTCACAGCACAAACTCAAGTGCATGTGTCAAAAGAAGAAAAGTACCGGAAGAAATGCAAGCAGACAAGGAAGCAAGGCAACAAAAACAAATTGTACTCTAGTCTAGCTTTTTGTTTTCTTTTAAGCACGTTGTAACAAGGAGATCGGTAAGCAGTAGTAATAGCATGCAACAACAGTAACAGTGCAGTACAACGGTAGTCCCAGCTATCAAAGTTTTCCGAACTACATTGACCTGATTCCTGTTTAGCCCAGGATATGTAGGAAACCTTTGAAGCAAAGGTTCGGTCAAATCTTTTTCAAAAAATGCTTCAACGGAGTACTCGAATGGGCAAAAATCGCTCGCTTTATCTTTGCACGAAAACTCTTCGTGTCTTCGGGCAAAGAGGGGCAGCTGTAAACACGTAATTTTTGCCCTATATGAGAATTACTCCCAAAAAAAATTCAAAAAAATAAAGTAATTTTTCTTGGTGTGCAATTTTGCAATTTTGTGATATTTTGAATAATTATTTGTATTTGTCTGTGCGTGTTTATTTGATAAATTAATAAAAAATACAAAAATATGTCGCATTTTGCATGTAGGATTTAATTCTACAGTTGTTAGTAATAAAATTTGTTTTACAAATATTAAAAATTACAAAAATAGGCATCGTTTGCATTTTTAGCATTTAATGTCCAAATATACAATTTTATGCTTAATTAATACTTAATTGTGCGTTAATTGTTATTGGGAGTTAATTTGCGCTTTTATAACTTAATTTAGTTCTTAATAATAGTTTAAGTATTTTTATAATTTAGTTTTAGAAAAAATAAAAGAAGAAAAGAGAGCGAAAATATAAAGAAAGTCGGAATTAGGCCTCTTCTTCAATTTCAAGCCACAGGCCCAAAAAATGGCCCAATCTTCCCTACGACCCAGTCCATTTCGAACTGGGTCGACCCAGTCCATAACCCAACACCCCTATTATCTTACAAACAACACAAAACAAAAAGAAAAAATGAAGAAAACCCTAAAAAATGTTAACTCATCCGCCACCCCTCCTATTGGCTTCATCTTCTCCAACCTTCAAACCCCACCTCCTATGGCTTCCTTTTGCCTTCAACTTCAAGCAGCCATGGCTACACACACACACGCACGTCACCCTCACGACCCCGGCTCAACTAAATGACCCCAAGAGCCATAGTTACTGCTGACCACGCAACTATCTCGGCGTCGTCGCTTCATCTTCTTTGTCCTTCGTCAACCACGAGCTCGAGCTTCGACATCCATCCATGGCTGTCGTTGCTGCTGCTCAGACAGCTATCGCCATAGCCGCTTCTTCGGCTTTCAGCTTCAAGCAAACCAAACAGACCCATCACACGAACCGCTGCCTCACCTTCATCTTGTTCGCCACAACCAAACGCATCTGCTTCTGTTTCGCGGCACGCTGCTACTGTCTGCTCCTCCATCGTCGCAGTTGTTGTATTTTCATCGCATTGCTGCCCACGAACAGCTTATTTCGAGTTCGTCCTCATTTGGTCGAGCTTCATCTTCTCCGTCATGGTTGCCATAGCTGCTGCTCCATTTGTTGCTGCTGCGTTGTTCTTCTTCGTCTCCGTCGCGGCCAAGATCACGCAGCAACTGCTGCTGCTCACGTTTCCGCCATGGACGAGCAAGCTTTGATGCTGCCATGGCCATCTGCGAACTGCTGCTCCTTCCTCTCCATCTTCTTCGTTTATTCGTCGTTGTTTCGAATCGGTTAGTTGATTTATGTTTTCAAATTTCGTCCATATTTTTTTTGTTGTTCGTTGTTTTTCGGATTCAAAATCGATAAATGATTCAATGTTTGTTTTGTTTGTCCGTAGTTGAAATAATTTTAGTTTGTTCATATGTTTCGTTAAATTAATTTTCAGATTTCAAAATAGAAGTTTAATTAGTTGTTTTCATGTTTATTTCATGTTTGTATTATTGTTTAAGTAAGTATTTGTTAGTTTGATGTTTGTTAGATTCAAATTGAAATTTAATCAACTATTTCTTCAATTTGTTTCATGTGTTTATGTATTGTTAGAAATTGTTAATATTGTTAAGTTCAAGTTTAAGTTCATAATTGTTTCTTCGTCGATCTTGTTATTTGTTTAAAGAATTTAGTTGTATTAAAGGAATATATTGTTTTAATCGTTTAATCCGTCTTGTTTGTTATCTTAAAATAGATTCATTCATGTTCATACTTTGTTTGGATGATCTTGAATCCGAATTTTGTATAGTTTGATTTCTTGTTTACCATTTATGATTATTGCTTGAATTGTTCTCATAATCTTGTTTAAAGTTTAATATAAGAATTGTTTGTTGTAATGTTGTTAGAGTTGATTTTAAGTTCAATATGATTGAATTTAGAAATCTTCATACTTTGTTTGTTGTTGTTGTTGAATCCGAAAATAGGATTGTTTGTTGCTAAAATATTGTTCAATCAAATTTTAGTTGTTCTTTGTTGTTCAATTCGTGTTCATGTGATTTGTTGTTGAAATGTTGTTAAAATCGTGTTCATGTGATATTGTTGTTATGATGTTCATCCATGTTCATATTGTTGTTTGAACATTGTTAGAAATTGATCATATTGTCTATATTTTGGTTAAGTTTGATTAATTGATGTGTTATAGCTGATGGGTAGTTTGGTAAATTTGTAGTACGTTCAGGGGTAGTTTGGTAATTTCAGTAAGGTCGGAGGGGGTAGTTTAGGGATTGTACATTTTGAAATTGTTTATTTGAAGCATGGGGGACAAAATGAAATGGGGTGGGTTGTGATATGATTATTTAATATAAAGGGGGGACAAGATTTAAATTAAAGGGGAATCTTGCATTATTTTAAATAAAGCATGGGGGACAAAATATAATGGGGTGGTGTGATATGTTTATTTAATGTAATGGGGATGAGTGGAAAGATAATGGGTTGGGTAGAGAAAAAGTATTGATTTAATTGATTAAAAGATTTATGGGATGGGATTATATATATGTGAAGTCTTGAACACAAGACAAGAAGAAGAATACAGACAGAGAGAAAAAAAAAACGGACAGAGAATAGAAGAGAGAAAAATTCCGAAAAATATTTAAGTTTTCAAAATAAGAATAAAACTAAAAAAAATCTACTGCTTTCTTTCTCTGTTAGAAATTAGTATTAATGGTTGTTGTTTCATTTAAAGCTTAAAGCTTTTGTTTTTGGGATTACTACTCCACTGGTCTGTTACTGGGTTGTTACTGTTGCTGGGCAGTTGTTGCTATTGTACTGTTATTATTGCTGCTGATTCTCATCATCATTTTCTTTTGCTTCCAATATCAGGTACATATCTGAAAATTCATGTCATGAAAAGCTTCAACATGGCAAGTAAATGAAGTTTGATTATAAGGATGTCTTCTACTCATTTAAATTTTATTAGTTTAAGTTTCAGTTTTGTTTTAGTTGGTTAATATAGTATTAAATCAATTGGTAGATTAGTTCTCTTTCTTAATAACAAATGGCTTAGTTATTTTAGGAACGCGATCAACTCATTTCTTTTAATATATGAAATAATGTCAATGATTTTTTACAAAATATAGAGTTAGTGTTTGCAAATATTCGCATAGGCAGAATATAAGAATTGGTTTATTTATCTCAAACCCAATCTTCGTAAGCAAAATTAACCAAACAATTATAACTTTGGACTAAAAACAAGTATATGAGAAGGATATGGGATTTACAAGCACGAATTGCAACATTTTATGTCAAGGATATGTAGAAATAGAATTCGCATTAAATGTAACAATAAAAGTTCTGCAGAAACTATTAATTTGTTTATCAAATTAATTCTTTTTCCAGTTTTATATGCGATTCAATTTTTGGATATGTTAATGTTGTATCTACGATAAAAATGGTAGTATTTTTAGTTACATGTTGTTTGTTTCTTTTTCATATCATTAATTCTTTAAAATTTGAATAGTTTTGAGGTATATAATCCATACGCGTAAAATAAGACTTGTAGCAACGCCTAATAAATTTTGAATTCTTTGTCAAGAAATTTGGTGGCATCCCAATCGGTAATTCTCCACGATTCTTACATTTAAAAATAGATAGATGTAATAAACATTTATTGAAAATCTATACTACTATTAAGAATCTTTTGCGTGATTAGGGATGCGTTCGCGTAACCTGATTATATTTCTAAAAGCAAATCGGATTATGCGTTCGCGCAACTTCGAACGAACATTTAATAAAATGGGGGCTCTTCGGAGAATATCAATATTAATTTCATATAACTCGAGATGTGCGGTTCAATATTTAATTATACAAGAGCGACGAACGTTCATAATTTTATTTTAGCACAATTTCGAACTTAAGTTTTTTTTATATAATAAAAAATTTCGAAAAATTTCGAAAAAAAATAAAATAAATAATAATTATTATATTGTGTATACGTACGCGTGACACGATTTTCATGTTAAAAAATATTAATATATAAAACGAATACACGTACGCGTGATTCGATTCGAAGAAGGGTCTTTAATTATAAACAATTTAAATAGAAGCGGTAACAATAAAATCATGCAATAAAAATGTATTTAATAAATCAAAATAACCAAGCAAAATATAACAGTTGAGCGACCGTGCTAGAACCACGGAACTCGGGAATGCCTAACACCTTCTCCCGGGTTAACAGAATTCCTTATCCGGATTTCTGGTTCGCAGAATAATAAACAGAGTCATATTCTCCTCGATTCAGGGATTAAAATTGGTGACTTGGGACGCCTTAAAATTCCCAGGTGGCGACTCTGAAATAAATAAATAAATCCCGTTTCGACTGTCCTTTAATTGGAGAAAACTCCCCACGCGCCCCGCGGGCGCGGCAAAAAGGAGGTGCGACACCAGAGACCGGGTGGGTTGCTTCAGCAGATAGAGATTTCGGAGTGGAAGTGGGAGAGGATCACCATGGACTTCGTAGTTGGACTCCCACGGACTTTGAGGAAGTTTGATGCCATTTAGGTGATTGTGGATCAGCTGAACAAGTCCGCACACTTCATTCCTGTGTGTACTACCTATTCCTTGGAGTGTTTGGCGGAGATTTATATCCGGGAGATTGTTCGTCTGTATGGTATTCTAGTTTCCATAATTTCAGATAAAGGTAATCAAATCACATCACGGTTCTTGAGGGTCGTACAACATGAGTTGGGTAATCGGGTGGAGTTGAGTACATCAATTCACCCCCAAACGGACAGACAGTTTGAGCGCACCATTCAGATTCTTGAGGATATGCTATGTGCGTGTGTGATGGAGTTTGGAGGTTCTTGGGATCAGTTCTTGCCATTGGAGGAGTTTGCCTACAACAACAACTATCAGTCCAGCATTCAGATGGTACCGTATGAGGCCTTGTATGGTAGGTGGTGTAGATCCCCCATGGGTTGGTTTGATCCAGGTGAGGCTAGATTATTGGGCACAAACTTGGTTCAGGATGCCTTGGAGAATGTTAAGATGATTCAGGATAGACTCCGTACAGCCTAGTCTAGACATATGCATTACGCGAACCGGAAGGTTCGTGATGTTTCTTATATGGTTGGGGAGTGGGTTATGCTTCGGGTTTCGCTTATGAAGGGCGTTATGAGATTTGGGAAGAAAGGAAAATTGAGTCCGAGGTTTATTGGTCCCTTTGAGATATTATAGCGTGTTGGGGAGGCTGCTTATAAGCTTGAGTTACCTCCCATCTTGGCAGGAGTTCATCCGGTATTTCATGTTTCGATGCTCTAAAAGTATCACGGCGATCCATCACACGTGTTGGATTTCAGTTCAGTCCAGCTAGACAAGGATCTATCTTATGTTGAGGAGCCGGTGGCGATATTGGACAGGCAGGTTCGAAAGCTAAGTTCAAAGAACATTGCATCAGTGAACTTCAGTGGCGGGGTCAGCCGATCGAGGAGGCGACTTGGGAGACCGAGCAGGATATGCACAGCCGTTACCCTCATCTTTTCACTACTTCAGGTATGTCTCTATGCTCGTTTGAGGATGAACGAATGTTTAAGTATAGGAGGATGTAACGACCTAGCCGGTTGTTTTAAGAATTAATGTCCCGATCTCTTATTAACTGCTTTTCCTGTGTTTGTTTTTGATATTTTGAATTGTCGGGATGTTTGGTTTTGAGTTTCAGAGTGTTTTGGGACACTTAGTCCCTAAAAGAGAGCTTAAGCTTTAGAATTTGGACCGTAGTTGGAGCATTATGTAGACGTCTTCGGAATAGAATTCTGTTGGGTGATTTCAGGCTTAGGGGCGTGTTCAGATTATATTTTGGAGGTCCGTAGCTTATTTAGGCTTGAAATACCGAAAGTTGAATTTTTGAAGTTCGCGGTTCGATAGTGAAACTTTGATATCGGGGTCGGAATGGAATTCCGAAAGTTGGAGTAGCTCCATAATGTTTAATGTGACGTGCTTGCAAGATTTCAGGTCATTCGGACGAGGTTTGATAGACCTTTTGATCAAAAGTGTAATTTGAGAGTTTTGGAGTTCTTAGGCTTGAATCTGATGTTAAATTGGTGTTTTGATGTTGTTTTGAGCGTTTCAAAGGTTGGAACAAGTTTGAATGATGTTTTAGGATTGGATGACATGTTTGGTTGAGGTCTCGGGGGCCTCGGGTGTGTTTCAGATGCTCAACGGGTCATTTTTGGACTTAGAGAATTGCAGAAAATACAGCAGGTCTCCAGTTCTAGTTTCCTTCTTCGCGTTTGCAAAGCTGTGAGGTCTTATACCTACGCATTCACGAAGATGGTCCCGTGTTCGCATAGGAACGGAAAATGGTCACTGCGTTCGCGACAGGGACATCGCCTTCGCGATGAAGGAAAATTGGACCAAGCAAAGTTGAGCTTCGCGAACGCGAAGAAGGATTTGCATGGGCAGAATATATAATTTCAAAGTCGAGGGTTTAGCCATTTTTATCAAAACTAGAGCTTGGGAGCTCAGATTTGAGCGAGATTTTGAGGGATTTTCAAATATATCGATTGGGTAATGATTCCTAACTTCTTTTTGCTTATAACCCATTAATCTAAACATGAATTCATCTTCTAATTTTGGATTTGGGGTGAGAAATTGGGGAAAATTTAGAAAAGTTCTTAGACCTAATTTTCGAACTTTGATTGGGGATTTGACATCAGATTTGGATAATTTTGGTATGGTTAGACTCGTGAGTGAGTGAGGGTTCATAATCCGTAACTTTTACCCGATTCCGAGACGTGGGCTTGAGGGAATCTTTTGGGCAATTCTCTTAATTTCGCGTATTAGCTTCGAATTAATTAGTGGAATCAGTTACTTGAAGTTATATTTACATTATGCAATTGAATTGAATAGATTTGGGCCATTTAGAGTTTAGTACTCATGGTGAGAGCATGGTTTCGGGCTGATTTTTGAGCCAGTTCGAGGTAAGTGGCTTGCCTAATCTTGTGTGGGGGAACTCCCCTTAGGATTTGATATTGTTGATATTTGAGATGCCCTGTACGTGAGGTGACGAGTGCGTACTTGTGCTAATTGTTGAAAATCTTGTTTTCATTAAGTAACTATAACTGTGTTTCCTTTCCTGTTTATACTACTTGCAATTTAAGTCTGCTATTAGCTTAGGGACGCATGTCTAATTGACTTAATTGCTTTACTTGCTGAAACTGCTTTATTTGAATTATGTGCAGCATGCTAGGTTAGAAATACCTGTTTACCTTGGTATGAAATTTGGAAACTGAATACTCTCCGTGTTGCTGCTGTGTGTTTACTTTGGGACTACGAGATGGTATCCTGGGAGATTCCCCTGTATGTTTACTTTGGGACTACGGATTTGTATTCTGGTAGATCCCCCTATACATTATATTGGAACTACGCGACTGCATCCGGTAGATTCCCCCAGTACTGGTATTTACATTTGGGACTACGAATCGGAATTTCGGTAGATCCCCGCACACTATGAGTTGGACTACGGGACGACACCCGGGAGATCCACTGGATATTTACATTTGGGGGCTACAGGACGGTATCTTGGGAGATCCTCGGTTGTTATTTCTATGTTGAGCTGTATTTTCTTCTATGATTATTTTGTCTCTGTTATAGTTGTTGTCATTCCTATTATCCTGTGTTACTTCATACTGTTAGCATTTAATTATATTGTCGTATTCTATACTATTTTACCTCGTTTTTCAGCTATAATCAGTAGGGCCCTGACCTTTCTCGTCACTACTCGACTGAGGTTAGGCTTGGCACTTACTGAGTACCGTTGTGGTGTACTCATGCCCTTTCTGCGCATGTTTTTCATGTGCAGATCTAGGTACTTCGACTCAGCCCTACTACCCTTCAGGCTAGGCGATTCTGCAGAGACTTCGAGGTATATCTGCCGCGTCCGCAGATCGAGGAGTCCTTTTCCATTCTCTCTAATAGTATTAGCCCTTCTGTATTTATTTTTGTTTAGACATTCTGGAGTTAGACACTTGTAGTTATTCAACAGCTTGTGATTTCATAAGATTCCGGGTTTTGGGAAGTTGTTCAGTTTGAGAGTTATATTGTATATGGCGAGCGGCATCTTTAAACCTTCGCTATGTTTATTCCGAAGTTTTTATTTGTTTTATCTATTATTTTCCCTTTTTCCGCAATTGTTAGGCTTACCTAGTCGTAGAGACTAGGTGCCATCATGATAGTTCACAGAGGGCGAACTGGGGTCGTGACAGATATAGATAACTTTGTTCTGATAAGTAATAGGTTAGCTATTAACTGGAGGCACCCAATAAATCATTTTGCTAAATCAACTGTGATGTAAACCAACTTATCAAGATGAACTGTCTTGAGTCGAAAATATGAAAATTATGCTCGAAATATAAATTATTGAGAAATTTATCTCGCAAACACCGGCCAGGTTGCGGGTTAATAATAATCGCACATATAACCATCTCATAGATGCATCTTATGTGGTATACATGGCAGGTGAATGTGCCCATATTCACCTTTGATATTTTCAGTATTCATGGGATTCAATCCCAATTTTAATTGGTCTATTAATTAATGAGAACAAGCAACCTAAGAAAATTCCTAAAGAACTTTCTAGTTCTTTAATGTTTACCCATGTGAATTTTCTTTATTTTTGCACATCATACTTAAATTAACAAGGCTAAACTAATTACGCCAACTGGATAGATTATCAATATTGATAAACTTCAGGTTTACACCATGACGTGTGCAATTATCAATAAACTCCAAGTTTATTATGATATGGATTTTTATATCAATAAACTTCTACTTTATTGCATTTTTTGTTTGTGTAGTACAAACTGAAGAATAAAGCGGGTAGCTTTTCACATACATATTGCGCCGCTACAAGTTGTAGTAATAGAAGATATTAAATTTTTCCTTTCTTTATAGTCTCAATATAACCAACCACTTTTGCGAATACTTTAGAAACTCAATAAGTTTCTTTGAGACTTACTACGATACAATATCTTATTGATAATCAATTTTATTTTTTCAAAATAGTAATAATTAGCTCTTTCAAAGCTCTCAATTAATTTTTGTACTACCACATATTCATCAACATCCATATCCATATGGTGAATATCTCTTTTAAAGAGAAAGTTATACCATTATGGTCATGGTCAAAATCATTATAGGCAAGATATGTCGCTTCTATTACTTCTGCCCTGTAATAATCACATTGCCAGAATATTTTGACATAATCACAAATTTTATGTGATCAATGATCATTCATTCCATAATAATGAAATTATTTTCTTAATCCATCTCAAACCTTCTTCTAGAGGTGAGTGTGGTATATACCACTAGCACGCTCATATTCTTCCAAGACTGAATATGTATTCATAAATCACATATTGTCACATTCACATCATGAATGAACCATAATCATCTATATGTGTTTTACAAAATCTCATGTCAAATCGATGGCAAATATTACTTTCACATAGTGAAGGATTATTTTGAGAATACTTATTGTTCTCATTACCACAATGATAACGATTATAATTTCGTCTATTGCCACGTCTACATTCATTGATACATTCATGGTAATAGTTTTGTCTTCTTTCAAATATATCACATACTGCTATCACATTCTCTTAAGGGAATGAGAATGAAGCAAATTCAATAGGACGAGTTTCCACTTCTTGTGCTCACAATCATACATGAATTTGATCATGGCAAGACAAAAAAATTTTACCATTTCGATTGGTTATAATTTCTTACAAACACCATTAGAGTTATAATCAAAATTTATTGTCTTTTATTATATTTAAAATCAAATTATAAAATGCCAAGAATTTAAAAGATAAAAATAAAGTAAAATACTTATATTTAAAATCAAATTATAAAATGTTAAGAATTTAAAAGAGAAAAATAAAGTAAAATACTTATCCTAATTTATTTTTGAAGGATGTTCATGGAGAAATTGACAATTATTATACTCAATCCCAAAGGTTCTACTTAATTGGTTAGAGTCTTGTGCTGATAACGTGTTATAAGCAATAAAGAATAATAGAGTATTGCAGAGAAAAGTAGTGAGAGAATTCTTAATGATTTTGAAATGAATTGCAATGGAATAGAAACTCTCTAATTATAGGGAAAAAGTGACTTAGCCACCAAGTAATAATCTTTAAAATCTCTCTACATATTTCACCTTAAATACCATTCTATTTATAACAAAAAGAAAAAATACTTATTTACTGAAATGAAAAAAAAGTACTCTATCTATAACATAAAAAAAAACTACCATATTTCTATTTAGGGTGTGTATTGGGGGTTGGGGAGGGGTGGGGGTTGGGGCTAGAGTGGGGTTGGGGGTTGGGGTGGATGGGTGTGGGGTGGGTTGGTGGGGATGAAAAGTAGGGTGTGGAAGGTTAAAAAAGAGTTTGGAAAAATATTTTCCCTTCTCTTGATAGGGAAAAATTGGAAGAAAATATTTTCCAAAACATTTAAGCCAATCAAATATGGAAAAATTGGAAAACACTTTCCACCTTCATACCAAACAGACCCTTAATCTCAATAAAAGAGTTAGAAGTAACCACTATCTGTTTCGCTTTGATTCCATTTTTTGTTCCAAAAATGGAAGGGATAATGCATAAAATCCTCCCCGACCTATGACCATATTACCAACTACACACATTTTCTTTTCAGGGATCCTATTAGCCCCTGAACTATTTTAAAGTATAATAAATACCACCCTAAGTGCTGACGTGGCATAGAGAGAGAGAGAGTGTGTGTGTGTGTGATATGCCAGAGCGAAAATCCAATACAATACAAAATCAACCCAAAAATCAAAAGCAGATATGTTTAATAACAAACATAGCTACAACTAGATGGAGCAACGAGCATGATTCGGTAAGAACCTAAGAATAGTCAAAACGGTCAACAACAATGGAGTTTCGCCTGAGCAAGGGTCTTCGTCGGAGTTTCATTCTCCGGCTAGATCTGAAAATATCAAACATATAAAACCCATCAAATTAGGCTTTTGCCTTTTGGCCGGATATGGTAATGAAGGTCTGCAAATAAGAAAATAAGGAAGAAGGAGAAAACAGTGATTTTTTTAAGTAAGAAATACACATTTTAGGCACGTGCATTTCACCACTTTGCACGCATCTGGTTGTAGCCTTTTAAGGGGTAAATAATTTTACTTTAAAATAGTTCATGGGTAATAGGACTCCCGAAAAAAAAAGGTATGTAGTTGGTAAGGTACAAAATCAACTTTTATTTGTTTTCTCTTCGTACTTTCCTTTCTCATCTAATAAAGAGGTCAATAGATTGAACAACCTTATGCATAGTGCCACAAACAGAATATCTGGAAGTTGGAGTACGCACTCATTCATATTACCACAATAGAAAGATATGAACAAAAGTCTCTGCTTGCAAACCGGTAGCACAAAAATAAGCATACCATCGTCAAAGCTAACTTACAAAGCATAAAATACATAGATCAATTTTTCTACAATTACACTTGTATTGGAAAAAATTGAGTTTACATATTAAAGTCATTGGAAGATGACGTGTCATGACACGTAGACTGGTCAAAGAGTTATGATTGGCAAAGAGGCACGAGTTGCAACAGATACGAGTAGAGGCACATGAAGAGACACGAGCGGTTATTCAGAAGACTCAACGCTCGTACCTATTTAATCCAAAAATCAAGGAGAATGAATCTGACAGCACAAGAGAGTATAGATACAGTATTTAATAAGCATTAAATATTAAAAATGTTAGGGAATCTGTATTGAATCCCAATGATTATGTAATGTAGCATTTAATGCATTTAATTGTCTATAATGGCCTTATTATGACAAAGGCATAGCGTATAACTTGGAGATAGCTATAAAAGGAAGAGAATGGATCATTTGTAAGGACATGAAATGCTATCTAAATACATTGGTTTACTTTGTTTTCTTCTGATTATCTTATTGTTGGCAAAATCACTTTCCTTTATTCATACTTTGATTATCAGTAACCCGAGTTCTTCTAAATTAAGGCTTTAACCGAAATTCCACTTTTTGGTTAAACATATTGGTTCCGTTACCGGGAATCTGATAATCTATTCTTTCTTAGCCTAACCTTTTTTGTTGCATCAACTATGTCGAACATCAATGACACACCAAGAAAACCAACAACTCCAAGGGAATCCATAGGATGACCACATCCCGATCCCTTCTCCACAAATCTCCCCTCGACGATCTCGAGAGGGAACTCCTAATGGATATCATGCAAATGGAAATTCTCAATTTGAAAATGTTGAAGCTATTGATGAAGCTTTGCAAAAGATAATCGCTCAACAAGTCAACAAAGCTCTTGAGGCTTTTGTTAATCAATTACCTGTCACACCACCCACACCTACTCCAAATAACAACACTTTGGAAAACCCTCGTTCTGGGCTTGCTAATTCAGGCAGTGGTGGAACCCCCACTGAATCGCGAGAAGGAGAACCAGGTAACTTAGTTAATTTTGATTTATAAAATTTAGTACTAACATTGTAGAAACAGCTCAAGGAGCAAAGTGCCGCATAGAGAAAATACCCGGGGTGCCGCCCGTAGTCAAAGGGATAGATATGGATAAATGTTCGCAACAACCCTGGAAGCCAAGTGTTGCTCCCCTCCCAATTCCAAAGAAATTCAAAATGCCCGATATTCCAAAATATGATGGAACAACTGATCCACAAGACCACGTGACTGCATTCACAACAGGCGTAAAAGGCAACAACTTGACCAAACAGGAGATCGAATCAGTATTGGTCAAGAAATTCAGTGAAACACTCACTAAGGGTGCATTAACATGGTATTCTCTTTTACCCGAAAATTCTATAAATTCTTTTGCTGAGCTTGCAGATTCTTTCATCAAAGCACACTCGGGAGCTCAAAAAGTTGAAAAAAGAATGGAAGATATTTTCAAAATCAAGCAAGGGGACTCAAAATTACTTAGAGAGTTCATGGATAGATTCCAGCGTGAAAGAATGACATTACCGCGTGTACCTGACAATTGGGCAGTTATAGCCTTCACAAGTAATTTGAATAAAAAAAGCTCAGAAGCTACGAGGCGACTCAAGGAAAGTCTTCATGAATTCCTAGCTACAACATGGAATGATGTTTACAACAGGTATAGCACGAAACTGAGGATAGAGGAAGATATTATCTCACGGTCTCAAAAAGAAGAAAAGGTAAGTTCGAGACGGGCGGAAACCGAAAAAAGGTCTGGTAAAAATAGGTACGAACCATACATGGAACCAGCGGGAAAAGATTCACGGTCAAAACATGACAATCAAAGGTACGATCACATATCGAGGAATAGAGAGTCGGGCTCATCATCAAGATTTGAGAATGATCGAAACACGCGTGAGTCACGAGATAATGATAGAAACTTGAAGGCGAGGTTTGGCGGTTATAATTTCAATGTGAGCACTTCTGAACTCGTAGCTGTTTTGAGAAGCATGGGTGACAAGGTACGATGGCCAAAAGAGATGAGATCGAATCCAAACAGGCGCAATCCTGATCATTGGTGCGAATTTCACAACGATCACGGGCATAAAACGACATACTGTAGGTTTTTACAAAGTGAAGTTGATCATTTATTAAAATAGGGTTATCTCACCGAGTTATTCAGTGAGAAAGGTAAGCAAGCATACATGAAGAATATGCAGGAGCCCCCTAAACCACCTTCTCCCAAAAGGACCATCAATGTTATAAATGGAGGTAAAGACATCAATGGTCTGACGTACATAGCAGCCAATAAAATTTCCATAGTCACAATTACCCAAGGGAAATGGGTGCGACATGTCTTAGAGGAAGAAAGCATTACGTTTGATGATGCAGATGCGTATGGCGTATTATCTCCTCATAATGATGCACTGGTAATATCTCTACTTGTACATGATACTATTGTAAAACGAGTTTTGATTGATCCAGGTAGTTCCGTGGACATTATTCTATTAAGAGTATTGCGTGAGATGCAAGATGAAGATAAATTAATACCAAAGGCGCATACTCTATCTGGATTCGACAATTCCAGTGTCGTGACGAAAGGAGAGGTAATGCTTACTACATTCGCAGAAGGAGTTGTCAAAGATACAAAGTTTCAGGTAGTAGATATGGAGATGGGTTACAATGTGATCCTTAGGAGACCATGGATCCACGAGATTGATGTCATTCCGTCAACCTTGCATCAAGTTATTAAATTTCCATCACCATGGGGAATATGTCAAATTTGTGGGGACCAATATACATCCAGGAACATTAACTCTGTAGCGGATTCAGGTACGAGAAACGAAGAAAAATAGCAATCATAGAATCCAGTTGAGGGTACCACAACACAAACCTCAACTGAACAAGGGTGAACAGATGTGGACTCAAGGCCAGATACCATTCAAGAACCAGAGGAAAACAAAAATATCAAGAAAACAATTGAAGAACTAGAGGCTGTGGTGTTGTTTGCACAATGGCTTGATACGAAAGTCTACGTAAGGGCCAATATAAGCCAGGACATGAAAGGTAAGTTGGTTGAATTTTTGAAAACTAACGTGAATTATTTTGCTTGGTCCTACTCTGATATGATAGGAATACCACCGAAGGTAATGACTCACAAATTAAATAAAGACCCATCATATCCACCTGTAAAACAAAAGAAGAGAAAGCAAGGAACTTTCAAAAATCAGGTGATTCAAGATGAGGTTAAAAAATTACTAAAGATTGGGTCTATTCGTGAGGTAAAGTATCCTAATTGGTTAGCCAATACTGTTGTGGTACCGAAAAATAATGGTAAGTGGCGAGTTTGTGTAGATTACACAGACCTTAACAAAGCCTGTCCTAAAGATTCTTTTCCACTACCGCATATAGATCAACTAATTGATGATGCTGCAGGACATGAATTATTAAGTTTTTTAGATGCGTATTCCGGATACAATCAGATCAAAATAGATCCAATAGATGAAGAAAAAACTTCCTTCATAACTGATAGGGGGACTTACTGTTATAAAGTAATGTCTTTTGGTCTCAAAAATGCTGGCGCAACATATCAAAGACTAGTGACTAAAATGTTTCAAGAACATTTAGGGAAAACTATGGAAGTCTATATAGATGACATGCTCGTCAAAACTCAACATTCAAGGGACCATATATCACACTTGTCTGATGTATTTCAGATTTTGCAAAAATTTAATATGAAATTAAATCCTGAGAAATGTGCATTCGGTGTTGCATTAGGTAAGTTTTTAGGTTTTCTTGTCTCTAACCGTGGTATTGAAGTGAATCCCACACAGATTAAGTCCATTGAAGAAATCTCTGACATACTTACAAGTAAGAAAGAAGTGCAGAGGTTGATAGGAAGAATTGTAGCCTTGGGAAGATTCATTTCTAAACCATCAGAAAAGTGCTTTAAATTCTTTTCAGATCTTAAAAAGCAAGATCATTTTGAATGGAATGAGGAATGTCAACAAGCACTCAAAAATTTGAAGACGTACTTATCAAATCCGCCACTGCTCGCAAAACTAAAGGTTGGGGAAAGACTGCTCATCTATCTTGCCGTCTCAGAAGTAGCGGTAAGTGTTGTTTTAGTCCGAGAGGACCAAGTTAAACAATCTCCGATCTATTATGTCAGCAAATCTTTATTAGATGCAGAGACGTGGTATCCTCAATTAGAAAAGCTTGCACTTGCATTAATCATGGCATCTAGAAAATTAAGGCCTTATTTTCAATGTCATCATATTGTTGTAGTAACTACTTATCCATTACGCAATATATTACACAAGCATGAGTTGTCAGGTAGGTTAGCCAAGTGGGTTACAGAATTAAGCGAATATAACATCGTATACCAGCCTAGAATCGCGATAAAATCTCAAGTGTTAGCAGTTTTTGTGCCTGATTTTAGCCAAGGAATGCAATTGGAAGAAGAAAAAGAATTGCAAGTGTTCAATGGCTCTGATTCGGGAATTTGGACCTTATTCACTGATGGTTCCTCTAATGTGAAGGGTGCAGGCTTGGGAATTGTTTTGGTACCACCTATGGGTGAAACCATTCGACAAGTCATTAAATGTCATTCTATAACTAACAATGAGGCAGAGTATGAAGCTGTGATTGCAGGTTTAGAACTAGCACGAGAACTCGGCATTAATCAAATTGTGATCAAAAGTGATTCGCAGCTCATAGTTAATCAAATGTTGGGGACTTATACGGCTAGGGAAGCACGGATGCAGCAGTACTTAGAGAAGGTACGGGATCTGATCAGGCAATTCCAAACCTGGAAAGTTATGCAACTATCAAGAGATGAAAATGTCGAGGCGGACGCCCTAGCCAATCTCGCATCTGCAGCAGACGTGGCAAGTAATGAAAATGCTTCCGTAATTCATTTATTTCATTCAGTGCTCGATCCAGACAAAAATGAGGTAAATTTTAATAACTTAACCTGGGATTGGAGAAACGAGATTGTTGCTTTTATGCAGTATGGAACCGTCCCTAAAGACAAGAAAAAGCTCATGCACTTCGAAAAAAGGCTGCTCGATATTGTTTAAAGCAAGGCAATCTTTATCAAAAAATGTTCGGTGGATCCTTAGCAAGGTGCCTCAGGCCTTCATAGACGAAATATGTAATGAGAGAGATACACGAGGGGCATTGTGGAAATCATGCCAGAGGAAAATCACTGGTAAGAACCATGATTATCGCAGGTTATTACTGGCCTAAAATGGAAGAAGAAGCGGAAAATTTTATGGCTAAATGTGATAAGTGCCAAAGATACGGTAATAACATGCATAGACCTGTGGAGTTGTTACATCTGGTCATTGCACTGTGGCCATTTATGAAATGGGGAATGGATATCGTGGGTCCACTACCACAAACAAAAGGACAGGTAAAATTCTTGCTTGTACTTACTGACTATTTTACTAAATGGGTGGAAGCAGGAACATTCAAACAGGTGCGAGAAAAAGAAGTTAGAGATTTCATTTGGCGAAATATCATATGTCGATTCGGTGTGCCAAAGGAAATCGTGTGTGATAATGGCCCTCAATTTATAGGCACGCAAATCACAGAGTTCTTTAAAAGTTGGCAGATCAAAAGAATTACATTCACACCTTATCATCCGGTGGGTAATGGGCAAGCTGAGTCAACAAACAAAATCATTATGAACAATTTAAAGAAACGTTTAGAGGAGTACAAAGGTAATTGGCCAGAAGTGTTACCTGGTGTTTTATGGGCATACCGCACAACAACAAAAACAAGTACAAGAGAAACACCATTTTCATTGGTTTATGGAGCTGAATCTTTAATTCCAGTTGAGATAGGAGAGCCAAGTACAAGATTTACACAAGTGTCAGAAGAGTCTAATAACGAAGAAATGCGCATAAATCTTGATCTACTTGAAGGAAAAAGGGAAGCTGCACTGATAAGAATGGCAGCACAAAAGCAGGTCATAGAACGATACTACAACCGAAAAGCACGCCTAAGATTCTTCAAAATTGGGGACTTCATGCTCAAAAAGATTTTTCAATCTATGAAGGTAGCTGATGCAGGGATATTAAGTCCAACATGGGAAGAGTCCTATAGGATCCATGATATTGCAGGTAAAGGAGCATACGAGCTGGAAACAATGGATGGCAAGATACTACCTTCACATTGGAATGTTGTTCACCTGAAGAGATACTATTTCTAAGAAATACCCACGGTTAGGTATCCGTATTTTAAAATTTAATTGTTAAATTTTACTAACGCTTTTAGATAATAGGCAAAAAGCTAGCCCGTACTAAATGATGAGTCACGACCTGCAAGGCACGTGGAATAAATTAAACTTCCCGGTCTAGGGTTACAATTATTCTGATAGAAATTCAAACGGGCTAAGCAGTCTTCATCTATAATCTTACCTCCGAGTCCCGTATGTTTTTCCTTTTTAGGGAGGGGACCAAATGAGAGGAACAATCAAGTGCTCGAGGCTTCATACTTCAACGCTCAAACACTTGGGGGACTATATAATATACACAGGCATGTACATAAAGAAGGAAAATAAGATTGGGGAATAATCAAAGATCAAGCCTGAAAAGTTCACTCAATGAATGAGTCAAGTACAAAGCAAAGTCATGAGTTAAGCCTAAAGAAAGACCTTACCATAGTTAGGGTAAAGGCAATGTACTGAAATGGGTTATAAATAAAAACCTCATTTTTTTTAATTCTGTTATAAGAAAAACAGTTATGAGAAAGTTATAGATGTAATTCAAATACATGTAAAGTGTTATTCAAAACTAGACAAAGTTCAAATAAAAACTTGTCAAAGTTATTTCAAGAAACATGTGTATTCCTATTTCTTTTATTGTATATTAACACCGTTATGAAGTTGAGACGTTTTCTTCATTAAGTGCGGAATATAAAAGGGCCCTCTTTTATAAAATTCATGATTAATTTAAGTATTCATGAAGTTAACAGAAGAATTTTTTGAAGAGTAAAAATGCAAGTTATTCAGTAAGTCCTTATAAATAAAGGCAAGGATAAACAAAACAGAAGTACAAATAGTAACAAAAAACTTCTTAATATTAAAAAGCTTAGACTAAGTATGAGCTTAGTCATAAACTGAAAATTGTTTATACATATTGCCCCATTAAAGGTCTGGGGACTTAAGTCTCCAAAACAAACCCTCAAATGAGACCAAGGATTTTAAGTACAATTTTCCAAAAAGAAAAAAAGAGACACAAAGGAATTCAAACAACTTAAACTTGTCACTGAGAGGATGGAGGAACTGAAGCAGGTACATCAACAGCAGCGGGTTCAACTTGGATTGAAGGAGTGAGGATACTTGTATCATCTTCGACATTTGCAGAAGCTTCGATCACAGGAGAAGGAAAATCTTGGTTCAGCAGAGTCTTCTTAATAGTTTCATTGATCTTAGCTAACTCAGATTCCAAGTTAAAATTCTCTTGGCTAGCTTCAACAAGGGTATCACGGCGAGAATTCAAAAATGCCCAACTCACTTCAATGGCAGACTTATCTTCAAGGATCTCATAATCTCTTTCCCAGTCAGCGATTTCATTCTTTAGCTTTTCATTTTCGGCCAAGGCAGATTCATAAGAAGCTTGAAGAGAGGCATGGGAATTTTCTATGGAACAAACCCTATTAGAAGAAACCCAGAGGTCTTCTTAGGCTTGAGTCAAATTCTGCACGAGTTCACCAGCATAGGCTTCTTTTGCGTCTAAGAGAGCCTTCAACTCTCTAATATCTTCACTTGCCTTGGAAAGCTGCTCGAAAGAAGTTTCAAGACGAGCCTTTTCCTTGTCTGCTTGACTGGAGGAAGCCTTTTCAACTGCCAATTTCGAAGTCAAAGCCCGCACCTGCTGCTCCAAGGTACTTTTACTTTCTTCTAAGTACTTCACATCGATCTGAAGACTTTCATATTGTTCCTTCCAATTATATACCTCCAATTGGTAATCACGCACTAACTGCTATGAGAGGGTAACCCTTTTCATCATCTCTGTGCCGATGAGATTGGCCTAAAAAGAGGGAAAGGGAAGGAAATGAGAATCCCAAAGATAGAAAAATGACAAAGTAAAAGTTAGAAAAAAGGAATACCTTTAAAGAAGCATGCACAATGTCATTCATCAAAGTCAAAGAACTATGGCTCTCTAGCTTGTCCCTCTCAATAAGACCAATTAAAGGCTTTAGCCATACATCTGCTTGACCCGATTTCTTTAAAAGGTTGCCCTCAGCGGGGACTTTAATAATCACTTGCCTCATAGCACCACTCCTACTTGAGGAGCCAACCTCATCACGGTGAGCAGGTGGGGGAGGAATTGACGAAGGAGGAACAATAGAAGTAGTAAAAACAGTCTGGGGAGGAACGGAAGCAGCTGTAATCGACAAAGTAGGAGTCACAGGCACAGGAGGAGAAAAACAAGCCAAGGGAGCTTCATTAGAAACGGGACCTAAACTTTCACTACCAAACCCGCGTTCAAAAAACTGCTCAACAGAATCATGAGCAGCAGCAGGAGCATCATCAACATCATTAGGGATCACTACCAGGGCTTCAACAGATTTGATAAGAGGAATAGAACAACGGGGGGATGCTTCTGCTTCATCGTCGGAAATAATGCATCTACGAGCCCATGGCCTTGTTACCAAGAAACCCCCGTCTTCCTCTTTTTCAGAATCTTGGTCATCAACGGCTTTTCTTTTCGATGAAGAGCCTAGAATTATTTCTTGAGCCCTTTC
This sequence comes from Nicotiana tabacum, assembly GCF_000715075.1. Classification (NCBI taxonomy): domain Eukaryota; kingdom Viridiplantae; phylum Streptophyta; class Magnoliopsida; order Solanales; family Solanaceae; genus Nicotiana; species Nicotiana tabacum. The sequence goes on from NC_134095.1 coordinate 83,583,540, forward strand.
CAAAGAGATACGAGAAGCCGCAACCGCCTCAGCAGTAACTCCTCGAATAACAAATCCTGATATAAAGAAGGATTGAGATAAGTTCAGGAAAAAACAATATGTAAGATAAAATTAAAGCTCTTACCATGAGTTTTTACTTTCCAACCAAAATGTTGGGAAAGAATCTTCCAAGATCTATCATCCATTGGTGTAATACCCAACAACTTTCCTACCCAATCACGGAAATTGAGAACATCTTCCACAACTCCCATGGTTGCTAGAAAAGAAAAGTAAAATTAGAAAAATCAATAAAATTGAAGAAAAGGTACGAGAAAATTAGAAGACTCACGTGCAAAATTCCACTTCTCAGGGAAGAGAACATTCTCATCACCCACTAACCAATAGTGGGGGCAGCAACAAACCTGGCATACCAGCTACGGTCTTTGTCATCTTCAGGGCTAACTAGAACTCTTTTGCTCCTGGCTACTAGTGTAAAAATACCATTGCGAAAGAGTCTAGGGGAATAAAGATGAATTAAATGTGGGAAAGTAAAAGGCAAACTGGCTATGTTGGTCAAATGCCTCAAACAAGCAACAACCCTCCATATTATTGGGCCAATTTGACCTAAGCAAACATCAAAGAAATGACAAAACTCGAGAATAACATGATCAATAGCAGGTGTGAATCCCAATGTGAAAGGGTATGTATAGACATAGGAAAAACCGGTTAAGTAAGAAATTCTTTGATTCGGATTGGGAATAATGATAGGAAAGTCATGACTCCAATGACAATCTCTACGAACTAAAGAAATCAAACCTTCAGTAATTTGAGTCGGATAGATATCAGCACGATCTAAGGAATATACTTGATTTCTAAGAGATTCCTCTACTAGAGGTTCACGAAGAGGTTCAGAAGATTCCTTACCTCTAGAAGAAGATCTGTGTAAAAGAGAACCTCTAGTTCTAGAAGAAGCGCTAGAACTAGGTGAGGGAAGAGAAGAACCACGTAAGGATGAAGATCCTAAATTACGAAACCTACCTCCTCTTCTGCTACTAATGGGGCACGGAAGTTATCAACTATGGGGACCTTTCTAGGGTTAGGGTTTGATGAAGATATGATAGTACGAGGAAGAAGCAAACAAAGATTCAAGAACTGAATATTTGTGAACTTTATGTGATAAAGACAAAGAAGAAAACTATATTTATACTGCGAAGCAACCATCAAAGGAAAAGGTGCAATGATGTAAAGTCATAATGAGAACTGACGCTTCGTGGTTAGCGAAGCCGTGAAAAAGCCCTAAAAAGCGCTGCAAAGTTGCAGAACCAATAAAAGGGGTGCCACGCGTAAAGAGCATTAAATGGAAGTGACAAATGAAGCGTTGATTCTGCTATAGCATTAATGGTGACAAAAAATCCCACTTTAATGAATTTCACTTCCCAAATATTCAATTGATGAATAAATGACAAGTGGGGGGACTATCTGTATTGGGAAAAATTAAGTTTACATATTAAAGTAATTGGAAGATGACGTGTCATGACACGTAGACTGGTCAAAGAGTTATGATTGACAAAGAGGCACGAGTTGCAACAGATACGAGTAGAGGCACATGAAGAGACACGAGCGGTTATTCAGAAAACTCAATGCTCGTACCTATTTAATCCAAAAATCAAGGAGAATGAATCCGACATCATAAGAGAGTATAGATACAGTATTTAATAAGCATTAAATACTAAAAACGTTAGGGAATCTGTATTGAATCCCAATAATTATGTAACGTAGCATTTAATGCTTTTAATTGTCTATAATGGCCTTATTATGATAAAGGCATAACATATAACTTGGAGATAGCTATAAAAGGAAGAGAATGGATCATTTGTAAGGACACAAAATACTATCTGAATACATTGGTTTACTTTGTTTTCTTCTGATTATCTTATTGTTGGCAAAATCACTTTCCTTTATTCATTCTTTGATTATCAGTAACCTGAATTCTTCTAAATTAAGGCTTTAACCGAAATTTCACTTTTTGGTTAAACAAGACTACCTCTTATCGATATATTTTTTGGTTAATATTGTTGATAAAGGAAAGCTAATCCAGATTCCACACTTTTGAAAAAGTCTGTTTATATGATAAAAATATAATCAACTTCTCGTAATGGACGACACCAATAAAGCCAAGCCAAGGAAGAATAGCACATTAAAACAGGCTGCTTACAAAATTGGTATCACTTAACTGAAAAACAGGTCACTGTGACCAAAAATGAAGCATTCATTCGAAGGAATTGTTAAATAAAGAGGATTTTAAGTTCTCCCAAAGCTTAGAAACACTTCCTGTGGACAATAGAGGGACCAATTTAACCATACTCGCCCTTTGTTATGCACAGCTGCATCGGACATTGATATTAGTGCTGAATCACTTGAACTTTAAAGAGTTAACAATACATTGATTGATTGATCAGTGAGATAAAACACAAAGAAGCTAACTTTTTTGAAAGTACTGAGTGAAGCTAAAATTGATCCTCCTATCCAAGCGCTAAATTTCCTCTAAGGTGGTGCGATGACCTCGATCATTGTGCTACTTGGATCAAGAGCAGTGATCTCCTTGCTCAAACGTTCTGCTATGCCTGGAAACATAGTTGAGCCACCACTAAAGCACAATGTTTGTAAATAAATCTTTCCTAATATCAACATCGCATCTCATAATTGAGTCGTAGGTTTTTTCATGGATTCCCGTCGCTTCCACTCCAACCAATGATGGTTGTAAGAGGACTTCAGGGAAATGAAATCTCGCAGCACCAATCTTAACGACTTCTCCATAAGGAAGCTCATAGCCCTTTTCTACTGATTTTGAGCAATTTTTTGCCTTCTCAATCTCCTGCTCAAAGTCTAGTGCAACATAAGCAATCTTCTTCTTCATATGACAGATAGTATCTGTGCGAACGTTAAAGCTACCATTATAGCCACTCTCCCAGAAAATCTTATGCAGCTAATCTGTAAGATCACGACCAGCAAGATTTAACCGTGAAATATCATGGGGAAGTGCATGCCCCTCCTAGATAGGGACAGTGTGGGTCACATCATCACCAGATTCAACCACAATACCTTGTTGAAAAACAACGAACAAAATTAGTGACTAATTAAATAGTAGAGAACCAGCAAATGCTGGTATTCAATCTTATGGAAGACACCAGTCTAACGATAGGAAAAATCCTTAATATTATAAAGCAGCATATCATAAAGGAGAGGTCTACTAGTTGTACGACCACTACCAAAAAGAGAAAGAACAGCCTGGACTGCAACATAGATGGCTGGAGCATTGAATGTCTCAAACATGATTTGAGTCATTTTCTCTCTGTTTGGCTTGGGGTTAAGTGGTGGCTTAGTCAGAAGAACGGGATGCTCCTCGGGTGCAACACGAAGCTTATTGTATAATGCGTGATGCAAGATTTTCTCCATATCATCCCACTTTCTTACTATGCCATGTTCAATGGGATATTTCAGAGTCAAAATAACTCTTTTACAATGAGCCTCATCACCTACATAGGCATCTTTTTGTCCCATCTCAACCATGACGCCGGTGTGACGAGGACGGCCAACTATACTTTCGAAAACAGCCTTTGGAGAATCATTCCCACCAAACACAACCTAAAGAAACAAACGACACTTTTATGATTCATTAGTAGGTCACACAGGGAGCAAACCTGTTAGCACCACGCATGGAGCTGAAATTGCAAGCAATTTTTTTTTCTAACTAACCTTGCTCATTTTAGTTCCATTGTCAATAACAAGTGGTCGAGTATCCTTCCCATCAGCCATCTTGTAAGGATATAAAATATTTCTTTTGCAGATTTAATTTAGGTATGAGATCAGTGGTACAATTATAGAGTCAAATTGAAAACTCTTTACAAAATCAAATGTCTGAGAAATTTCTTCTTTTATATATTGTTTGATTCTCTTTTTTATCTCCCTTCAAACTCAAAAGTGTGATAGAGATTTTCATATTTCCTGTAAAAGTCCAATAAGAACAACAAGAACAATAGAAACAACATAGTGAAAATAAGTGCGGGATTCATGCCAAAGGGAAGGAATAACAAAAGTCAAGTGCAGTGGGAGTTCATTCAAGCAATTTTAAGATATCTCACTGGGGATGTAAATGGGGCGGGGCAGAGCAAACCTTAACTCACTAAGATTTTGTCTTGCCCCGCCCTGCCCCGTTTGGCCTTTTTAAAAAAGTTTGCTCTTCCCTGCCCCACCCCATTTAGTTTTCTTTCATTTTTTCCCTTTATTTTTCATTTGGCAGTATGTTACTTAATTGTTTTTTACTTTTTCAACTTTAATTGAAACATTTAAAATTGACATAAGAGTTTACTATGTACATTGGTTGAATAAAAGAGAAAATGCATAAGTATTCTCTGACCTATACCCGGATTTCCAACTACACACTTTTTTATTACGAGAATCCTATTACCCCCCTAAACTTATTTAAATAGAATTATTTGCACCCTTAACGCTGACAACCAAACTCTTGGCAAGTGGTGAGCTACATGCACCCCCATATGTATTTTTAGTACTTTTTTTATTCTTTCTTCTTTTTCTTATTTCTTATTATTCTCATTTTTTATTTTGGTTATTTCATTCTCTTTCTTTTTGTGTTGGTCACCGGCGGCATAAAATGGTGTTCGTCGGAATTTCACAAACACCATTTTTTCCGGCGAATTTTTTTTCCCGACGATAGATTTTTATCTCGATCTAAGTGTGTTTTGTTTTATATGATGAATTTTTTTCTCCAAATCTGAGTGTATTTTGCTTTGCTTATGAATAGATCTTTTTGAGAGTTTAATTTGTGTGTGAAAAGAAAAAATGAAAGAAAAACGGTTAGACAAAGTCGCCAGTGAATGAATATTCGCCGGAATTATAGAAGAAACGAAAAAAAAGTAAAAGAAAAAAGACAAAGAAAATGGAAAAGGAAAAGGAAAAAATGGTAAAAAAAAATAAAAAATAATCTGAAAATCTTTTTTTCTTGCTTCTCACTCTCCTTTGGGAGAGTGAAATACACACACTCTGCCATGTCAGCATTAAGGGTGCAAATAATTCCATTTAAAATAAGTTTAGGGGGGTAATAGGATTCCCGCAAAGAAATAGTGTGTAGTTGAAAATACGGGTATAGGTCAGGGGGTACTTATGCATTTTTTCTTGAATAAAATATGATTTTTATTAGTTTTATATAGTTTACTATCATTAATGCTTCAATCCAAGTAAATGGTGAACTGTTTAAGTCACTTTTGGGACTGTTTATTTAAAATTTGAAAATTCGGCTGGGGTGTGTGAATCCTGCTTCAATCCAATGCTTCCATGATTTTGTTATTAGCGAACTATAGTAAGTAATATAGGCAAAAATAAGAAAGAGAAATTTACCTTGAATACTGAAACAAATAGGATTTTACAACAATGGAATAGTGGGTTTACTGCATTAACTTGTAAACTAAACTTACATTGAAGATGCTAAACAATTGGAATGAAATTACCAACAACAACATAGAAGAAGTAGAAAGGGATGAGAAGAGAGAATACAAATGGAGATGAGAACAGAGAAATTGCAATCACAACTGCCTCCTCCACTTAAATTTATCCCTAGGTATTTATAATTAATTCATACGATAAAATCAGTTAACTTCTTTAAGAGTTGTTTCACACGTGCACTTCGCCTCAACACAGGTTGAATGTCCATGAGGTTTCCTTCTGAAGTGTCATCTTTGTCAGCGTCCATGTCAGCAGTGTTATTTATAACAATACTCCCTTCCTGCAGAAGAACCTTGTCCGCAAGGTTCTGTGGTGATGCAATTTCTGGTTGTTCAAAGTCTGTGAGCTGCAATGGTGTAATCTGCTGGTCTGGTTTGCCTAAGCAGCGCCTGAGCATAGATACATGGAAAACAGGATGAATGCGGGCTGCTTCAGGAAGTTCCAATTTGTATGCTACTTCTCCAACGCGTTTGAGAACACGAAATGGACCAAAATAGCATCTGCCCAATTTTGGATGTTGTTGATGGCGCACAATATTTTGACGATACGGTTTGAGTTTGACAAAGACCCAGTCGCCCTGTTTGAAGGAGATCTCAACTCGTTTTCTATCAGCAACCTCTTTCATGCGATTTTGGGCTTTGATCAAATTTTGCTTGAGCAAGGAAATAATTTCATCCCGATCAACCAGATAAGCCTCTACCAAGTCATTTGAGCTGCTCCCCCATAATATAGCGCGCTACAGTTGGTGGATCTCTACCATAAAGCGCCTTGAAAGGGGTCATCCCTGCTGATGTGTGATAGGAAGTATTGTACCAATACTCAGCCCATGGTAGCATTGCTACCCATTTATGAGGTGCGTCAGCCACGAAACACCGTAAATACTGTTCAACACATTTATTTAGAGCCTTGGATTGTCTGTCAGTTTGGGGATGATAAGCGGTACTCATAGCCAAGGTGGTACCCTGCAATCTGTTAATTTCTTGCCAAAACGAGTGCAAGAACCTTGGGTCTCTATCCGTGACGATACTCCTCGGAGGTCCATATAATCGAATGATTTCCCCCACAAAATTTTCAGCTACTGTCCGTGTAGAAAAAGTAGAAGTTAAAGGAATAAAATGGCCATACTTCGTCAATTTATCCACTACAGTCATTATTGTGGACTTCCCTCTAGAACTAGGTAAACAGGTGATGAAATCCATTGCTATGTCTTCGAAAGCCATTTCTGGTATTGGTAAGGGTTGCAGAAGACCTGGTGGGTGATGGTGAACATCTTTCATTTGTTGGCAAGTTTGACAAGTTGCCACAAAGCTTTGAATATCCTTGCGCATTTGCTTCCAAAAGAAATTTGATGCCAAACGATGGTAAGTGCGAGCGACTCCGGCATGTCCACCTACTGCTGTGGAATGAAACTCAGTCATTAAATCGTTGCGAAGTTGAGAATCAGAAGAAATAACTAGGCGTCCTCTGAAAAAGAGCAACCCATCACGGAACACATAACCCATGTAGTTCTGGATGGCTCTCTAGTCCTTTTTGGAGCTCAAGCAACTCTGGATGAGACTTGTTAAGGGATCTCAATGTTTGTTCAACCTCGTAGCTCTGATTAGTGATTGTAAGTAGGGTAGCATCAGTGTTGCGAGACAAAGCATCGGTTGCTTGATTCTGTTTACCTGGACAATAAACAATTTTGAAATCATATCCCATCAATTTACTGAGTCATTTCTGTTGTTCGGGGGTTTGGATGGTTTGATTAGTCAAGCTTTTCAAGGATTGTTGATCAGTGTATATTGTGAATTTGCGCCCCAATATATATTGACGCCACTTACCCACAAATTGAATTATAGCAAACATCTCTCGATGATAAGTGGAAGCTCGTTGCATTCGAGGACTTAATTTCTGGCTAAAATAGGCTACTAGGTGTCCCTTTTGTGAGAGAATAGCTCCTATACCCTGTCCTAATGCGTCTGTCTCAAGTTGTAACTCTTGGGAGAATTTTGGAAGTGCTAAAATAGGAGTTGAGCTTAACTTTTCCTTCAAGGTCTCGAAAGCTTCTTGTGCAGACTCACTCCATACAAAGGAATTTTTCCGCAACAAATTCATAAGAGGTCCTGCAATAGTTGCATAATGATGTATGAATCGTCTGTAATATCCAGCAAGACCAAGAAAACTAATCACATCCTTGACATTTTTGGGTACCGGCCACTACTGGACAATAACTATTTTACAAGGATCCATGATAAGACCTTGATTTGAAAGCACATGTCCCAGATATTCCACGGAGGTTTGGCCAAAGAGACATTTAGCTCGCTTTGCAACGAGCTAATATTGTCTAAGAATTAACAACACAGCTTGCAAATGATCCATATGGTGTCTCTAAGTGGCACTATAAACCAGAATATTATCAAAGAATATCAATATGAAGCGACGCAAATATGGTCTAAATTTTTCTGAAATGAAATACCTTTTGCACAGTCGGTTCAGCTTTTTTCAGACCGACAAGACAACACACAAAACGTAGTATTATACCACGCTTTATATATTAAATTTTTCTGAGACAAAATAACTTTTGCACAGTCGATTCAGCTTTTTTCAGACCGACAAGAACACACAAAACGTAGTATTATACCACACTTTACATATTAAATTTTTCTGAGACGAAACAACTTTTGCACAGTCAGTTCAGCTTTTTTTAGACCGACAAGACAACACACATAACGTAGTATTATTCCACGCTATACATTAAATTTTTCCTATTGGTTATTATCCTTTATTTTCTTGTACATTGCTTTAGTTATTTTCTTCGATTCCTTTTTCAAGACAGCGACCATTTTAAGAAGCAAATTTTCAAGAAGGATAATAAAGGATGTCTTGATTTTATTGTTTTTTTTTAATTTTAAGATTGGTCTTCCTTATTAACACCAATAAGTTGAATATTTGAACTACCATATCAGCATCCCAATTCAAAAGGTCATGTTAAAAAATAAGATGTAACAAGATTGTGGAACATAATTTTATTTGATAGATATTGCAACATACATAAGTACAGACACATATTACAAAAAATAATACGAAACAAAAGACTAGGTGTATCCTTGATAGTTGGGTACATTCGACGAACTTGCACTAGGAGCTAAATTACCACCGCCACGCACACCAGCTGAAGGACATTTACGACGGTCGTGTCCTGTTTGCGAGCATATGCCATATTTACGCGCATAAACGGTGTCACCAATATCCATTTGGTTCCATATACGCGTTCTCTTTTGCACTTGAAGCTTGCGCAAATAGTCCTTATTACACACCATTTTAAAAGGTTCCGGCGGCCAATAATTCTCAGCACCCAATGGTTGCAACTATGCGTGTCTACTTATGCAGCAATACTGTATTGCCTATCAATATAGTTGGTTGCCCTAAACCAACTTGTTGAAAGCACTTCAAGGCATGTGCGCACGACATGTGGTAGATGGTCCGTTTTCCACATGAACACAACCTGCTGGCTTCATTCACTATCTGTAGATTATTACCCCGGTGTCCGCGGATAGCGGTGCGAACTTCAAAAATACCCCGGTCGTGATCATACTGTAAAAATGAATGCCAATGTGCTTGCCTCCTGTACTTCTCAAATCTTGTCATCAGTATTGGCATAAATTGGACACCCCTGTCCATCAATACCGATGCATCTCTATGCCTTTCAACAAACCTCTCCGCAATCTATTTGAATGTCATCCGGACAATGGCAGTGACAAGCAATCCACGTGCAGACTTCAACAAGCCATTGAATGACTTCGACACATTTGTAGTCAGGGTTCCCCATCGTCTGCCACGATCATCATGTAATGTCCACATGTGAAGCTCATGTCCCATCAGCCAAGTATAGGCTCGTGGATCTAACTGTCGGATCGCTTCCATGCGCCTCGTGAATTTGTACTGCTAGTGCTCAGTTGTAGCCATCCATATTAAATTATGCAAGGCCTTGTCGTGATATTTCTTCTAGAAATTGGCTTTTAGGTGCCTCACACAATAACGGTGGTATGCATAAGGTTCCTGCCATTCAGGCAAAGGCCGTACAAAACATAAAATACCACCATATCGATCAGATATTGGACAAATACCTGAATGTTGTTTGATAACATGCTGCTTTAAGTGGTTCAAAAAAAGTGTCCACGTCTCTTTGCTTTCGTTGGCACAAATGGCAAAAGCTAGTGAAAATATTTGTCCGTTGGCATCTACTGCAACTACAATCAAAAGCTTAATATCATACTTTCCATAGATATGAGTACCGTCTATGGAAATTACAGGATGACAATGCACAAAACCATCAATTGCTGGTTTAAATGACCAGAACACATAGTTGAAAATATATTCGGGTCTGTCCGGACTCCGCTCATGCCTCCGTTCAACAACAGTTCCGGGGTTAACGTGTTGCAGTGCGGCCGGTTGAAATGAAAAAGACTTATCCTAGTCACCATAAATAATTTCAAAGGCACGTTTGCGCCCAAGATATGCCTTTCTTTTGGTTATAGTACAATCATACTCCTGGTGGATGGCTGTAATACACTCTTTAATCTTGAACCTAATGGACACTTCCAAGTATGTATTCAAGACAAGAGAAATCAAGTCTACATCCAGGTTGAAGTGATTCTCATTGAATGTGTCCATCTCACATCTGTGGGTGCTAATATATTTACTCATTTTCCACAACCCTGATTTCTTCTTGCTGGCACGCAACATTCAGTGACAACCCATAAAGTCTCTACGGCATATAGCCTTATATACCTCCGTAGTTGACTCCCTTACCATCATCTCATGGTACTCTCTTACGTTGTAGATTTTTACCGCCCTGATTAGGCGAGCTTTATCGGGGAAATACATGCTCTTTGCCAGCATCGCTGGTCTAGACTCATCCCACATTGCTGACCGAAATTCGTCATCATCCCTGTGAGGGCATCGACGTACGGCATACTTGGCAAATTTCAAGGTAGGGAATATTCCGCTCATGAAATGGCACGTAGGACTTGTACACTCTTGGTCTAACGGGAGGTGGAGGAGCATGCTCCCTCGTCAGCTCAGGTTCGACATTCACTTTCTACTCATCATCACCCTCATCAGGGAAAGGTGTGTCATATCCAGACTCATCGGCATTGTTTTCATAATCACTATGACCTTCCTGACTCTGCACATCTGCCAAATCACGAGTCAATACGTCATCTATGGGCAACTATGTGAGGTCAGGAACATCAAGTTCCTCGTTTTCACTGCACAAAAAGAACAACGCGCCAAAACTACGCATGATGGACATTACTAACAAGTCGTACTATGTTGACGTTCCATGATGAACATTTTCTTGTTGGTGATGACTCCCGGATGGACCACTATGGTCCAACGCGCCAGAACTACGATTATTCCAACTAGGAGCGGGGTCATAACTTGTAAAATTCATATCCGGACGGTACCCCATATGAGAAATATGAGTGTTAATACAAATCCAATTCAAACATAAAATAAATATCGCTAAATCGTAGAAAATTGAAGTTTACCAGTCGTCTTGTGGATTATATAAAGTCAAAAAATTATTTTGTTGTTGCTCATTCACCGGTGGTGATAAGTTCAAATCAAGGCAAACTCTTTCATCAGGAATCTATCCGGCAAAAACTGCTCCAGAATAACCACCCGATGACTGGGGGTTATCCCAACTATGCACACCCTTATTATTGGGAACGTCTTCGATCTTGACGTACATTTTCAATAATTGTATTACAATAGATTCCTTGTATTCATCCGGAATCCGCAAAAAATCTCTAAGAGTTTCATCATCTTCGATGTTAAACTCAGAATAATAAGCAAACCCCTGCGGAGTCACAGAATACGGAAATCTATCGGTTACTTTAAGGTTCACTGAACGTTTCCTCACACTCATTTTTTACATAACAATGATACCAATTTATCGTATTCCATTGTAAGCGGCAATTTAACATGACACTGTGGAGATGAACTATACCTTACAGAGTTATTCTCCATTATAACCTCACCCCCAATTTAATGAAACCCTTATTTTTGGCTTTTTAGACATTATAAAAAAAATGCTTGATAACAAGAAGAGAAGTATGAACGGAAATTTGAAGGAAAGTTTTGAATGGATTTTCACAAAATCCTAATGCCTTTAAATAAGGCAAGTCCTAGCTTGGGGTGCAGAATTTTTTTTATATAAAACGCAGTATAATACCACGCTTTATGTATTTGAATTATTGTTATGTCAGTTATCCGCAGAACACTTATTGGTGGGCCCAAAAAGGAAGTAAAATGCAGTATAATACTGTGTTTTAGTAAAACGTAGTATTATGCTGCGTTTTACTTAAAAATAAATAAATTATTTATGTCAGTTATCCGCGGAACACTTGGTGGGCCCAAATTGAAGTAAAACGCAGTATAATACTACGTTTTAGTAAAACGTAGTATTATACTTACATTAATGACTAACTTTCCCAGTATAATACTACGTTAGAAATGTAGCTTTTTTTAGATGTATAATGGTATTTTGAGTCCAAAATATCATTATTTAGGTTTCAGACTCGCGGTTCTATAGCCTTCATTATGTGGCACATGAACCCACGGTCTTTCCGTCAAACTAATATTTTATGTATATATTTTCTAGAATTGGTCCAATATTATGTCCTCACACTCATGCTCCATAAAGGTTGACTGGTGCATTTGGTTCAATACTTAATTATTTACTCATAGAAACACGGATCAATTCTCACCGTGAGCACGTGATTTTTGCCCTATATGAGAATCACTCCCAAAAAATTCAAAATAAAACAATTTTCCTTTGTATACAGTTTTTGTATTTTTGTGGTATTTTTTTGTATAATTATTATTTTTATCTGTGCATGTTTATTTGTTAAATTAATAAAAAATACAAAAACATATGGCACATTTGCATTTAGGATTTGGTCCTACAATTGTTAGTAATTAAGTTTGTTTTACAAAAATTAAAAAATTACAAAAATAGGCGTCTTTGCATTTTTAGCATTTAATGTCCAAATATACAATTTTATGTTTAATTGCTACTTAATTATGCGTTAATTGTTATTGGGAATTAATTTGCGCTTTTATAACTTAATTTAGTTCTTAATAATAATTTAAGTATTTTTATAATTTAGTTCTAGAAAAAATAAAAGAAGAAAAAGAGCAAAAATACAAAGAAAAATCGGATTGGACCATTTCTTCAAATTTCAACCCCAAGTCCAAACAATTGTCCAATCTTCCCCACGACCCGGTTCATTTCAAACCGGGTCGACCCAATCCATAACCCAACACCCCCTATCTTGCATTTCAAAAAAAAACAAAGCAAAACAAAACAAAAAAAAGGAAGAAAACCCTAAAAACCCCTCTCTCATTCGCCCCCCCCCCTTTCTCTTTCTCTCTTTTCTTCTTCTTCGTCAAGCATCCAAACACCCCATCCATGGCTGCCCTTTCCCCTTCACATACACACACACATACACCCGTTGTCCGTGTTCCTTCCTCTTCAAGATCGCGAGGGTTTCTTCTTTTTCAAGTTTACGTTGAATGTCGTTGCTTCTTCTTCCTCACTTCATGCTGCGTTTTTCAGCTCCCATAGCTGCTACTTCTTCTTCGTCCAACTGTCCCAGCCCTATCCGCCATTGATGAAGCTCGTCGAGCTCCCATGGTTGCATTTGCTGCTACATCACGGCGTTGCGAGCAGTTGTTGCTGCGTTTTTGCTGCTGCCACGCCACAGCTGTTGCTGCATTTTTGTTGCTGCCACGCCACAGCTGTTGCTGCGTTTTTGCTGCTGTCCATGCCTTGCTGCCGCTGCTGTCCGCGCCTTGCTGCCGCTGCTGCTTCACGAGCTGCTGCCCGCCACTGCCTGGCGCTGCTGCTGCGTTCCGTTTTTCTTCTTGATGCATACTTCTTCATCTTTCACCTCGAATGGTGTTTGTCGCTTCGACGTCTCCCAAGTTTCGTTGGTTTCGTTTAGAGTTCGTTCGATGTTCGTCGTTGGTCATTTACGGTTAGTTGTTCTATGTTTTATTTAATCCATAATTTGTTTGATATTTTCAGATTTGGAATTAGTATAAGTTTGCTTTAGTTTTCTTATTTATTTTAGATAAAAATTGTTAGTTTAATTATATTGTTGTTAGATTTAAGTTGAAGATCCAATTTAATTATTTTTCAGCTTGTTTTATTAATTTTAAGAGGATTTAGTTTTAATATAGAAAGGTATTAGTTTAAATCGTTCAAATCCGTTGTTGGTTGTTAATATAGATTTAGTTCGTGTTCATCTTGTTTGAAGTTCGTTTTTAATTTAGTAATTTAATGCGAAGTTATGTTTTGGCTTTAATTTTTGGATCATGCATCTTTGTTATAAGTTTTATTGGATTTAATGTAAGAAAGATTAGTTGATTATTTGAAGATTAGTGATTTGAATATGTTTATTTGTTTTGTTTAAGTTTAATTCGAAGTTTGAACAAAGTTTGTTTGTTATTGTTATTGAATATTTTTATTCATGTTCATACTTTGTTTGGTTGATCTTGAATCCGAAATTTGTATAGTTTGATTTCTTGTTTATCATTTATGATTATTTCTTGAATTTGTCTCATACTCTTGTTTAAGTTTAATATAGGAATTGTTGGTTATAATGTTGTTAGAGTTGGTTTTAAGTTCAATATTATTGAATTTAGAAATTTGAATATACTTGTTTGTTGTTGTTGTTGTTGTCGTTGAATCTGAAAATAGGTTTGTTTGTTGCTAAAAATATTGTTCAATCAAAATTTTAGTTGTTCTTTGTTGTTTAATTTGTGTTCATGTGATTTGTTGTTGAAATGTTGAAGAAATCATGTTCATGTGATTTGTTGTTTGAATTTGTGTAGAAATTGGTCATATTGGCTATATTTTGGTTGAGTTTGATTAATTGATTAGTTATAGCTGATGAGGGTAGTTTGGTAAATTGCAGCACGTCCAGGGGTAAAATAGTAATTGCAATAAGGTCGGAGGGGTAGTTTAGGAATTGTACATTTTGTAATTCTTTATGTTAAGCATGGGGGACAAAAGGTAATGGGGTGTAGGAGATATAGTTGTTTAATATAAATGGGGGACAAGACAAAATGAAGTGGAGGGGAATATGATATTTGTTTATGGTAGGCATGGGGGACAAAATATAATGGGGTGAGGTTGATATATTTATTTAATGTAATGGGGATGAGTGGGAAGAATAATGGGTTTGGTAGGAAAAAGTATTGATTTATTAGTTAATTAAAGGGTCTGGGAATGTGATATATATAGGAGGTCTTGGACAGATATAAAAACAGAGACAGAGAATAGAGAGAGAACAGATTAGAAAGAAAAAAAAAGAGCTGAACATTTATTCCGAAAAAATATTGAAACTCTCAAGAAAAGAAAAAATATACAAAGAAAAAAAAAGTTGAACATTAGAAGAGAGAGTAATACACACCTGATAAATATTCTGGTATACAGGTGTAGAAATTAAGGGTTGAAGATTAACTAGCCTTTCAAAAATCTGAAAATTTCCCTTGGTTTCTGTCCGTTATTTTCGGCATTCCTGGATTTTATTTTGAATTTTTCAAATCTGTCACTGGGGCTTTCGTTGACTGGTTATTACTGGTTATTGTTGTTGTTGTTGTGTTACATATTACGTTGCTAACTTTCTTCTTCTTATATTGACAATATCAGGTACACAACTGTAATTTTGGCATTTTGTAAGCCGAAATGAAGAATGGAGTGTTAAATTTTTAATTTAGTTTTAATTTTTTTTGTATTGTATTTAGATTATTCATGTATTATTATTCTGTAAATCACTGTCATTTGGCATAACTAGGCATGTTATAGCGATATATTAAATAACGCCTTAACCGGATTATTAGGAAATATATTTAAGCCTGATTACTAATTAAAACTGTTTAATAATCAAAATAGAAGAAATAACGTAAAAAATGGAGTTATTGAATCAGTTTGGCAAAAATTGACTAAGTTCCTTATTCATAAGGTTTTTTTGTCAACGTTAAGTTAATCGGAATCATGTAGTTAATTTCAGTTAAAACATGAATTAGTTTGCGAATCAAGTATTAGAACATGATGTGAATTAAAACAAGGTTAGTTAAGGTTAAATTGTTTAATTTTTAGAAATATGGTTTAGTAATCAAGTTTTTTTCCAATTTTCAGTATTTGTAAATAATTAATTTCAATAAGCTTAAGTCATACTAACAATATGAATTTTAATCCAACTATGGGATCATTAGTTTTTTTTCCATGTTGTTTGTAATTATAATTTTAGTAATATTACTTTCCATTAATATTTGTTTTAAATTAGTAATTAATATGTTATTTTTAAGTATGTAGAGATTGACTTCATAATTATAGACAAACTTAGTAATAATAAAGATGTAGTCATTAAAGGGTATTCATGAAATAAGGGAGGATCTCGCTAAAAAATAAATAAATATAAATAATACAAAAAATTGCAGTCCTCCAATCTTATTTATTTATTTTTTTAATATAAGAAAATATCTAGATTCCGAGATGGGCGATTTAGTAAAATTCACAGTCCTACCTAATAGTACCATAACGCGTAGTATTTTGGCGCATATTTAATAAGGTTATTTTCTTAAATACGGGTGTAAATTTATGTAACCCAAATCACGATCTTGACGAAGTCAAAATGCGTCAACAAATCACGTGTGCACTGGTTGTGGCGTGGTTCGAGATGCGTTTTCGCGACGTTGCAATTTTGTATAAAATAAATAATGATAAAAGCGGTTTTAAAAGTTAAATTTGCATATAAGTTCTTAATTGTTTAAAAATCAGATAAATGAGCCAAATATGACAATTGAGCGACCGTGCTAAAACCACGGAATTCGGGAATGCCTAATACCTTCTCCCGGGTTAACAGAATTTCCTTATCCGGATTTCTGGTTCGCGGACTGTAATACAGAGTCATTCTTTTCCTCGATTCGGGATTAAAATTGGTGACTTGGGACACCCTAAATCTCCCAAGTGGAGACTCTGAAATAAATAAATAAATCCCATTTCGATCGTCCTTTAATTGGAAAAAACTCCCTTCACCCCTCTCGGGGGCGGAAAAAGGAGGTGTGACAGCTCTGGCGACTCCGCTGGGGAATTTTACCCAGAACCACTGGTTCAGGGTTAGAAGTTCGAGCTTAGAATAATTGTTATTATTTGGCTTTATTTATTATCTGATTTTATTACATGTTTTGGATTAAATATGATAATTAATTGCCTTTACCGCTTTGATATTATGTGAACTGTATATAAACTGTGCCGAAACCCTTCTCTTCTTACCTCCGGGGAGAAGCTCGCTGGTCGAGACTCCCAATTCTGTTAGTGTCAATACCCGAAATAAGAAAGAGGCTCGGATAAGTTACAAAGCCGGATGACCCCGCGGGTCCCCGGTACGTAGCCCCCTCCTCGACTCGAGTTGTCCGCTCGGGTAAGCCAGGTCTAGAACAAAGCCCAGTTGAAACTTAGTAAAACATGACTTCATGCCGGATCCCTAGTAGGAAAAACGCTTATTTGCATCACGTTGCATCTGACTTAGGGGGCTCAACACAGGGGTTGAGTCCGTCTAGGACTAGCAACCTGAAATCTAAAGACCATCCTGTTGCATCCTGTTTGCTTTATGCATTTATTTGCTTTAGACTGGCATGCTGACCGGCTTTGGAAAATCAGGAATATCGAAAATTGTGAAAAAAAGGACGTAGTAATAGTGTAGAGAATTAATTGCCTATTTTAAAAATATATAAACAAAAATAATAAATAAAAAAAATATATAGTTTGTATTACCGTGAAAAATAACAAAAAAAAAATAAAAAGGTCTTGTTTTTAAATGTTTTTACTTATTTATTTACAAATGCCAAGAAATAAATAAAGAATCAATAGCTGGTATTACCATGAAAAATAAATAAAAAAGGGGTTGTTTTAAATGTTGTTATTTATCTATTCATTTATCTACAAAAATGCCAAAAATAAATGAAGAGTCAGGCTATGCCATGTTGCAAAAATAACCGAACATTCCCTAAAGGGGTGCTGAAAGGCTGACTCTGCATAAGCAGTCACCTTTGTTTTTTTTTACCTTACGGCTGATTAAATCTCTACAGCCTTAAGATCTTCATCCTTGAAGAGTCAGAAGGCCGTGTTTTTAAAATAAAAAAAAAGAGTCAGTTTTTTTAAAAATTAAAGAAAAAATAGGAAAATTCGTTTATGAGTCAAATAAAGATTTTGCTTTTGTCTAAATCCCTTAATAAATGTGCAGAATGAGCACGAGTAAGAGTTCATGTGAGGCCATTATAAACAAAGTTCATTTGGGCTTACGCATGTGGTGGAACGACCTAGAAGAATCAGGGCGAGATACAGTCAAAATGTACTTGGGAAATTTGGTTGGATTGCTGGACATCGATCCGCGAGGGGACATTATCAGGGCTTTAATTTTATTTTGGGACTCGGCACACAATGTATTTCACTTCTCAGACTTTGAGCTCACCCCGACATTGGAGGAGTTGGCAGGGTACATTGGATGTCCTAAAATCCCTATGAAAGAACAGTACCTCATTTCACCAAGAACCGTGACCATACACAAGTTCCTGGACATCGTAAAGATCCGCAGAACGGTACATAACCAAGAGTTATCAAAGGGGTTTTGCAGTTTGGCATTTCTGTACGACATGTATGGTCATCTGGGAGGGTTCAACAATCCCGAGAGTAAGATCTGCAGTGGGGAAAGCCGGTTGAAATGGGAGAGGCATAGATGTATCGCTTTTATGATAGCCTTTCTGGGTTTTCTGGTGTTCCCTAGAAGGGATGGAAAAATTAACATACAAATCGCTGGGGTCGTCAACACTCTGCTCAGACAAGAAAACATCACTCTGGCACCAATGATAATAGCAGAAATTTCCCGCGCACTCACTATTTGCAAAACCGGAGGAAGCTTCTTTGAGGGATGTAATATACTACTGCAAATGTGGATGATAGAGCATATATGTCATCGCCCTCAATTTCTGAAATATGGGTCATCACAAAAGACTTGTATAGAAGAGTTTCCCATCAGGATCGACGAGTTCAGTTTGCCGGAAGGGGTCGCCGAATGGGTCACGCTACTGCGCTCTGTTTCAGCAAACCAGATAGAGTGGGCGTTCGGGTGGCTACCCATAGATGAAGTCATACACATGTCAGCCACCGAATCTTACTTGTTATTAATGGGTCTCCAAAGTATCCAGCCCTACGCACCATGCAGAGTGTTGAGACAGTTGGGGCGATACCAAATAATCCCGAAGGAAGAAGATCTCAGTAGCCAGGTGATCGAAATCGGACTTGGTGGGCAGTTCCCTGAAGCGGTCGTTCGGAAAATCTGGAATGAATGTCAAACCCTGAAGATAGATACTTGTGTACGAGATCGGGCCAAGGGCGAAGTGTCGCCAAAATACCTCATGTGGTACAGAAGAGAGCTTGAGCATCAGAGACCAACTAAGAGAGCTCATATCCAAGACTTTGAGGAATCATCACATACACAGTGGGGTTGGTTAAAAAGGGAGGAAGGCTACCGGGCTGAAATCGGGAAGCTAAAGCAACAAGTTGAAAGGCTTATATTTGAGAACAACGTGCAAGTCGCCTCCGAGCGGGGTAAAAAGAACAAGTTAGCCCAAGAGAACCAGACACTAAAGGCCCGCATTCGCCAAGCCAGCAAGAGTAACATTGACCGACAGAAACGTCGCTCCGACGAAAGATTGATAGCAGATTTGAGAAATCAGGTTATCCAAAGCCGAGAAGAGTTGGAGCAATCAGAAGCTTGCATAGCAAGGATGAAGGTCAGATGGGCAAAAGGTACAATGGCCCGGAGGCAGCGTCTGCAACAAGTCATAAGGGATTATGAAATGAGCATCGGGATACTAAGGAAAACAAACTCCACGCTTCAGGAGCGGATCTTCAAACAAGCACGAGATGCCCAGGCCGACAGAAGACATTGTTACGATGCGATGACCAGAATGGAAAGACAAATGGAGATGTTCCAGGATCAACTTGCCGACAATGCTCAAGCACTGGGATTAAAGAACCGGCAAATAGAGCAATTGTTCGTTGAAAGGGACAACATTCGAGGAAGAATTGATGAGATTGGGCACTACATCTACATGAGATGCCTAGCATGTGAGCAAATACCTCGGAAATCCCTCCTTGTTTCCATCATGGGCTGCGTCCACCGGATCATGAATGAGTTGAAGAGCTTGCAGAAAGACCTTACACCAAGAGCCGCGGAAAGGCCGAATGATGCCTCGCGGACCCCTAAGTTGGAATTTTAATCTTTTTCGAGTCTTGTTTAGTTGTCTCGTTTGTCCTCCCATATGCTGTTGTCTTTCTCTTTTAATCAAGTCGGTTTAAAAACTTTGGAATCTGTACTATTGTTGTTCCTTGTTTGAAGTAATTTGTAATAGTAAAAATTTTGACGAATTAAATGATTCCAAAAGAATTTTATGTGTCTTTACTTTGTGGCAGAACTACGTCCGGTCTGATTCACGCGGGGACGTGATACGTAGGCAATCCACATAAGATTCGGCCGCCATTAAAAAAAAAAGAAAAAAGAAAGAAAGAAAAGAAAATAGAAAAAATAAAATAAAATACAGGGGTTCCCAAAGTACTTTAGAAAAGGACAAATAAGCAAGCCGGGATGACGCATGTTGTCGAAGCAAAGCATGTTAGAAACGGTTAACTGCCTAGGAGAATTTGCATCCCCAATGTGTTGTTATAAAATCTGTTAAAGCTCTAACGCTAACAAGTTTGTTATTTTCCACAATATCAGACAGTAGTTGTTAAAGCATTCTGGCAACACACCCTTACCAAACCAGATCCAAAGGACCGGTGACAACGAGCATGACTACTTCATAAAATAGTGCCGGGGAAGAAAGGCCGTTGAGCCAGTTATTAAAAGAAGCGATGGAGAAAATAGAAAGGATGGGACTAGAGATGAATGCAATGCAGTTAGCTCTAGCCAAAGCACAAAAGAGCCCTGGGCCACTGGGGCATATGCCGGAATACCCTCACTCTGGCCCTTCAACAAGCCTCCCGAATCACCGTTATCTTCATGAGAGAAGCCCCCATGATTCCCAAGCTCCACCACCCCATCAACCTTTCCCAACACCAAATGTTCCCACTTTTATGGGACCCACATCAGCCACCCTGCAAAGATCAACCAGCGAGCCGTTGTTTCAGGCTCACGATACGCAATACTATCCCCCTGAGCCCACATTCCATGCACCAGAACCCCATACCTACAATCCGCACTTGGAGGTACTGGCAGAGATTGAAAAGCCGGTTAAGGTCCCAGAACAAGATGAGGTAATGAGGAAGTTCAAAAGCCTGGAGCAGTCCTTCAGGAGCCTGCACGGATTGGGCAACCAGGTCAGCGTGGTCTATAAGGATCTATGCCCTTTCCCGGACGTCCAACTCCCGGCTGGGTTCAAGATGCCTAAATTTGATTTATATGAAGGGCACGGTGATCCCATGGCACATTTGCGGGGCTTTTGTAGCAAGATGAGAGGGGCAGGCGGCAGAGACGAGCTACTGATAGCTTATTTCGGCCAAAGCTTGAGTGGATCGGCACTAGAATGGTATACCAGGCAGGATGCCAGCAGATGGTACACTTGGGATGATCTGGCGTAGGCTTTCGCAGGTCACTTTCAATACAACCTTGAGATAGTCCCTGACCGTCTCACATTGCTGAGGACCGGAAAGAATCCTGGGGAAAGTTTTCGTGAGTTTGGTTTCCGCTGGAGAGAACAAGCAGCCAGAGTTGATCCTCCCATGAGAGAGGGAGAAATGGTGGACTACTTCTTGCAAACACTGGATCCAACTTACTTTGGTCACTTGGTGACGAAGGTTGGAAAATCCTTCAATGAAGTAGTGAAGATAGGGGTCATGATAGAGGAGGGTCTGAGGTCTGACAAAATCCTAAATTACTCGGCGCTCAAGGCAACGACCCAGGCTATTCAGAGCGGCACGGGAGGTGCGCTGGGAAGGAGGAAGAAAGAAGAAATTGCCACGATTGAGGCAAGCAGTTGGTCCAGGTCCGACAAACCATACTACAACCAACCTAGACCCCACAATCCAAATTACCCATACAGTCCACCACAGCACTACTATCCACCTCAAGAACTACATTTCACCATCCATCAAGCCCAGACATACACGCAACCTCCAGTTCGCCCGCAATGGCGCGCGCCAGCTCCCCACAATACATACCCACCTCGACATAACACCTACCCACCACCACAAAAAACTTATCCACTGCCAAGAGCCTACAGGAACCCTCCAGGGATGGGTTTCAGGGGAAATCCGGCCTCTAGAAATGAAAGATTGCAGAGGCAAAGAACTTTTACTGAGATGGGGGAAACTTATATTGCCTTGTTCCACAAATTGAGGCAGTTGGGTTTATTAAATCCTGTTGAGCCTAGATTTCCAAATCCCTTACCCCAAAATATGGATCACTCGGTAAGATGTGAATATTGTTCGGGAGCTCCCGGACATGATACCGAGAAATATTGGAGGCTGAAACATGCGATAAAAGATCTTATTGATACCAACAAGATCGAGGTACAGGCACCGGAGGCACCCAACATTAACCAGAACCCATTTCCAAAGCACCC
Organism: Nicotiana tabacum; assembly: GCF_000715075.1. NCBI lineage: Eukaryota > Viridiplantae > Streptophyta > Magnoliopsida > Solanales > Solanaceae > Nicotiana > Nicotiana tabacum. The sequence continues at coordinate 83,605,719 of NC_134095.1, forward strand.
TGAAGCCCACATGATCGAGCTTGTGCACGAAGGAGGGGAGCCGAAGAAACCCTCACAGACAGTGATGATGATCCGTGCCACTCCGAAAGAAAAATCGATCGATGAGGAAGCAGGGGTACAGTTGAAGGGGGAAGATGTCAAGCCAGTGGTGATATTGGGGAAGAGTCCATCTGCCGCTACAAGGAAACCAGAACCAGCCAAGTTGGTAATAACGGGAGCATCATCTATACCCGTGGTTGTTGTGAAGGGGGTCTGCAGGGAACCTGTCATCATAAAGCCAGTAGTCCAAACACCAGTGATTGATAGTAAGACCGTGCCTTGGAAGTACGAGAAGGCAGTGGTGATGTACAAGGGACAACAAGTGGAGGAGAATAGTTGTGAGGCGCAAGGACTGACTCAATCAGGACGGTGTTTTGCTCCGACGGAGTTGAGAAGACCCAATCCAGCTGCAACAAAGAAACCTATGTCAGAAGAAGAAGCTGAGGAATTCTTAAAGAAGATGAAAGTGCATGATTACTTCGTGGTCGAACAGTTGAAGAAAACACCGGCCCAGATCTCACTGCTATCATTACTAATCCATTCGGATGAACATCGTCGGGCCCTGATGAAGATACTGAATGAAGCTCATGTGCCCAACGAGATTTCTGTAAATCACCTGGAAACGATTGCCAACAAAATTTTCGAGGTGAACAGGGTAACATTTTCAGATGATGATCTGCCAGTGGAGGGCACGGAGCATAATAAAGCTCTCTACCTAACTGTTAAATGTGAGGATTCGGCAGTTACTCGGGCATTGGTGGATAACGGCTCAAGTGCCAATATTTGTCCATTATCCACCCTGAACCAGTTAAAGATCGACCACAGAAGAATCCACAAGAATAGCATTTGCGTCCGAGGATTTGACGGAAATGGAACAGCCACCGTGGGGGATATTGTACTTGATTTGACCATCGGTCCAGTCCAGTTTACCATGGAATTCCAGGTATTAGATGCTACGGTATCTTATAACCTTCTGTTGGGACGACCGTGGATCCATGCAGCCAAAGCAGTGCCATCCACCTTGCATCAGATGGTCAAGTTCGAGTGGGATAAACAAGAGGTCGTGTTGCACGGCGAGGATACTGCGTGCACCGTAGGAGGCGCCATTGTACCCTTCATAGAGACCAATGATGACAAAGGTCTCTAGGTCTACTAGATTTTTGATGCAGTGTCGGCAAACAAGATCCCCGAGGGTGAAATCATTCAACATCCTAGGGTAGCTTCCGCAACGGTCATGATGGTTTCAGAAATGCTGGGTAATGGGTTTGTGCCAGGAAAAGGCTTGGGAGCTGAGCTTCAGGGAATTGTTCAACCTGTTTCCTTGCCCAAGAATTTGGAGACCTTTGGGTTGGGGTTCAAACTGACTGCGGCAGATGTAAAGTGAGCGCGGAAAATGAAGAAGAAAGTTTGGTTTCTTCCCAAACCTGTGCCACGTCTCTCAAGATCTTTTGTCAGAGCAAGCGCCAAGGGGTCACCGATCCCGAAAATTCTCGGGCCATTGATTGGGATTGACGGGGATCTGAATCAGAGCTTCGAAAGATTGTTCACTGATGTCAATATGGTAGAAGTCGGAGAGGGTTCCAGCGGAACAGACATACAGTTTATGGGGCCTGAGGCCAAAACCAACAATTGGACGGTTACTCCTCTTCCTACTCGGGGAGAGTCCTGGTAGTAGGCTTTGATTTTTACTTTCTTGTTTTTCGGATTATTCAGGGTGTAATCCAAATCTCATTTTGTCTTGTAAAAGTGTGAACCCTGTTATCCCGCATTTTTAATAAAATTCTTTTCTTGTCTCATTTTAATTTTGTTTTATTCTTTTCTCTTTCTGAACAGTTCTCTTTTTACTGGTTCTAATGACATGGCATGCACGACGGATCTTCGACCTAGTCTAATAAATCAATCTGACTCTGATTTAATGATACAAGAGATCGATTGTGACGATGAGTCTGAATATGACGAGGATAAAGCCTTCGAAGAAATAAACCGAGAACTATGCCAATTTGAAGAGAAACCCAAGCCTAATCTGAATGACACCGAGGCTGTAAATCTAGGGGATGCGGATAATGTCCGAGAAACCAAAATCAGCATCCACATTGAGCCTGGCATCAGGGAAGAATTAATCAAAGCACTCATTGAGTTTAAAGATGTTTTTGCATGGTCATATGATGACATGCCGGGTTTAAGCACCAAGCTAGTGGTTCACAAATTGCCCACTGACCCGGCATGCCTTCCCGTCAAGCAGAAACTGAGGAAGTTCAAGACAGATATGAGTGTGAAGATTAAAGAAGAAGTAACCAAGCAGCTGCAAGCAAAGGTTATTCGGGTCACTCGATATCCTGATTGGTTGGCTAATGTGGTGCCAGTACCAAAGAAAGATGGGAAGATCAGGGTATGCGTCGACTACCGCAATCTGAACAGGGCAAGCCCAAAAGATAACTTTCCATTGCCCAATATCCATATATTGATCGACAATTGCGCCGGACGAGAAATCGGCTCCTTTGTGGATTGCTACGCCGGGTATCATCAGATTCTGATGGATGAAGAAGATGCAGAGAAAACAGCTTTCATTACGCCATGGGGGACTTATTGCTATCGGGTAATGCCATTCGGTTTGAAGAACGCTGGGGCAACGTACATGAGAGCAATGACTACTGTGTTCCATGATATGATACACAAAGAGATCGAAGTATACGTAGATGATGTGATCATCAAATCCAAGCGTCAGGAAGACCACGTAGCAGACCTTAGGAAGTTTTTCCAAAGACTTCGAAGGTACGACATTAAGCTAACCCAACCAAATGTGCATTTGGTGTTCCATCTGGAAAGCTGTTGGGATTCATCGTCAGTCGGCGAGGCATTGAGTTGGATCCATCAAAGATCAAATCCATCCAGGAATTGCCGCCACCGAGGAACAAAACAGAGGTAATGAGTCTGTTGGGAAGGTTGAACTATATCAGCAGATTCATCGCTCAGCTCACAACGACTTGTGAACCCATCTTTCGATTGCTGAGGAAAGATGCCGCGATAGAATGGACGGCAGAATGTCAGGAGGCATTTGACCAGATCAAAGGATATTTATCCAATCCACCTGTGTTGGTTCCACCTGAGTCGGGGAGGCCATTAATCCTTTATCTAACGGTCCTGGATCATTCGTTTGGTTGCGTGTTGGGTTCAACACGACATCACAGGAAGAAAAGAGCAAGCCATCTATTATCTCAGCAAGAAGTTTACAGTCTATGAGAATAAGTACACTCAACTTGAGAAGACATGTTGTGCTCTAACTTGGGTAGCACAGAAGTTTAAGCATTATCTGTCGTCACATACTACTTACCTTATTTCACACCTGGATCCATTAAAGTATATTTTCCAGAAGCCTATGCCCACAGGAAGATTGGCAAAATGGCAGATATTACTCACAGAGTTCGACATTGTCTATGTGACGAGGACGGCCATGAAAGCCCAAGCATTGGCCGATCACTTGGCTGAGAATCCTATTGATGAAGAATACGAGCCTTTGAGGACATATTTTCCAGATGAAGAAGTGATACATATAGAGGAGTTAGAACTGAATGAGGAACCAGGGTGGAAGCTTTTCTTTGACGGGGCTGCGAATGCAAAAGGAGTTGGAGTAGGAGCAGTACTTATTTCAGAAATAGGACATCACTATCCTGTTACAGCTCAGCTACGTTTCTATTGTACCAACGATATGGCTGAATATGAGGCATGCATTTTGGGCCTACGATTGGCTGCAGACATGGATGTTCAGGACGTCTTGGTTTTGGGAGACTCAGACCTCCTAGTACATCAGATCCAGGGTGAATGGGAAACACGGGATTTGAAGCTTATACCATATCGACAATGTTTGCACGATTTGAGCAAGCGATTTCGATCAGTGGAGTTCAGACACATCCCGAGAGTTCATAATGAGGTTGCCGATGCTTTGGCCACTTTAGCATCGATGTTGCACCATCCAGACAAAATCCATGTTGACCCGTTGTATATTCAGGTTCGTGATCAGCATGCCTACTGCAACATAATAGAAGAAGAAATGGATGGCGAGCCATGGTTTTATGATGTCAAGGAATACCTCAGGATGGGGATATACCCGGAGCAGGCAACCGGAGATCAAAAGAGAGCCATTCGACGACTGGCAAATGGATTTTTCCTCAGTGGAGGAATGTTGTACAAAAGAACCCCAGATCTGGGATTGCTGAGATGTATTGATGCAGGTCAAGCCACGATAGTGATGACAGAGGTACATGCTGGAGTCTGTGGGCCCCATATGAGCGGATATGTGTTGGCAAAGAAGATTCTGCGAGCAGGATATTATTGGCTCACTATGGAGCATGATTGTATCAGTTTCGTACGAAAATGCCATCAGTGTCAGATACACGGAGATCTGATTCATTCTCCACCAACGGAATTGCACACAATGTCAGCACCATGGCCATTTGTGGCATGGGGCATGGATGTCATTGGGCCTATCGAGCCGGCAGCTTCGAACGGTCACAGGTTCATTCTGGTAGCCATCGATTATTTCACTAAGTGGGTTGAAGCCAAAACTTTCAAGTCTGTAACCAAGAAGGCAGTGGTGGATTTTGTCCATTCCCATATCATCTGTAGATTTGGGATCCCAAAAATAATAATCACGGACAATGGTGCTAATCTTAACAGCAACTTGATGAGAGAAGTATGTGAACAGTTTAAGATTACACACCGTAATTCCACCCGGTATCGGCCCAAGGCGAATGGAGCGGTTGAGGCAGCCAACAAAAACATAAAGAAGATATTGAGGAAAATGGTTGAAGGATCCAGACAATGGCATGAAAAGCTACCATTTGCGTTATTAGGATACCGCACTACTATTTATACTTCAATAGGTGCGACTCCTTATTTGTTGGTATACGGAACTGAAGCTGTAATACCAGCAGAAGTTGAAATTCCATCCCTTCGAATTATCGCTGAGGCCAGGATTGACGATGATGAATGGGTCAAGGCCCGACTAGAGCAGCTGAGTTTAATGGATGAAAAAAGATTGGCAGCAGTATGTCATGGCCAGTTATATCAGAAGAGAATGGCAAGAGCATACAATAAGAAGGTGCGCCCCAGGAAATTTTAAGTAGGGCAACAAGTATTGAAACGGATCCTCCCCCATCAGATTGAAGCAAAAGGAAAGTTCGCCCCGAATTGGCAAGGGCCGTATATTGTGACCAGAGTATTATCCAACGACGCTTTACGTCTGACAGATGTCGAAGGAAGATGCGTCGACATGGCTATTAATTCTGATGCAGTCAAAAGATATTATGTGTAATTTCTTTTGTCGTTTATCTATTTGTCTGTACTTAGTGCTGATCGGATAATGAAATGACGGAGGCAATTCTTTCTTCTATCCAAACACTTTTAACCTTTGCTTTACCCCTTTGTGCCTTACTTATTCTTTCATACCCCTCCCTTGGAATCGTTAATGAAAACGAAAAATGAAAAAAAGAGAAAAGAAGGAAAATAATAACAAAAACAAAAAGGGAAGGTCGCAAGAAAAACAAAGGAGTCAGTGAACTACGTTCGACCTGATTCCTCAAAGAGGATACGTAGGCGCCTCACGGCTCGGTCATGAGTGTTAAAAAAAAGAGAAAAAAAATCAAAAGAAAAATCCCCAAAGCAAGAAAACTGGGGCAGAAATTATGTTTCTAAATTTTGAAAAAAAAGAGTTTGATTCCAAGAGTTGTAATACTTTACCCATCAAAGTTATTTTGGATTTTATATCCTTTTCTTCTAAAACCTATATTGATGTCCAAAAAGACCTCCCGATCAGTATCCGAGAGGTGTTAAGATAGGCAAATGAAAACCAAGAATAAAACGCCGGTCCCCGACTGAATGAGGATCATGAGTTGAAAGAATTGATAGCCATAAGAATTCCCAACAGAGAAAAATCTTATCGGCAACACTCCAATCCCAAGCTGAGAAAATAAGATGAGAGAGTCTTATCGGCGAAAACCTTCACGGGCGCCATAAGGCGACGTAAGCTGAGAAATACAAAATGAGAGAGTCTTATCGGTGAAAACCTTCACAGGCACCATAAGACGACGGGAGTTGTGAGAAATGAGAGAGCCTTGTTAGTGAAAACCTCGCGAAGGGCACTATGAGGCGACAAGATAGATTGGCGGAAAGGATCCGCATTTTGCGAAGAATTGGGCACCTATTTATCCCCAGCAAGTGAAGGCATCAGAAAGATTGATCGACACAAATAGACTGGGTTGATTAATCCGGAATGCACAACATGATCGTTGGAATCGGTTATATCACCTAGATAAGTTCATTTCTTTTTCTTTTCCCCATCATTTGTTCAGAAAGATTTTCTCTTTTTCTATCTTTTCATTTCTTTGTTAAAAGAATTTTTTTTAGAAATTTATGTTTTAAGGAAGGTCTTTCAGAGCTTACTACCAGTTGCCAAAATGGTACAACATAAAATGTGAAAAGGGCAGGCCAGAGACAAGACAATAAGACAAAAGACGTTGGTTGACATGCCGAATAATATTGTCCTAAAATGGCAAGGAAAGTGCGGGAAAGAGCTGAAAATAATGTTGAGGAAATTGTGGGCCAAATTCCAAGACGATCCCCAGCAGGACTCCGACCGAATATCGCCCAAGTTCTGTGGTGGTCGGACAACACAGAATGGGAAGGAAAGAAAGGAAAATCCATCTTCAGCAAAACAACCCCCAGCAATTTTGAGATACAAATGGGGAAGGGATAAATGGAAAAACCATCCCCAGCAGAATGTTATCCCCAGCAAATAACATCATCCCCAACAAGTTTTGGGAACGCCGAACAGGAATAAGGGAAAGGGAACAATCATCCCCATCAGGAGTGACATGACCACTCGCCATATTTCAAGAAAAAAAACTAACTAAATTTTCTTTGATTTGAACAGGAAAATAAAGTGTTGATGATGGCCTAAAGATACGCCATAAGAAAGATCGCCAGAATTGGGGCAGAAAATTTTCTGCCACAAGTGAAAATTTTCTCGGAGAATCGAGGAAACAAATTCAAAATATTCTTTACCAACTAGGTCGCCCACCAGTATAATGCGGGAATACATTTTATGTTTTCATTTCATGTTCTAGGTCGCCCACCAGTATAATGCGGGTATGCATTTCTGTTTTCATTTCATGTCCTAGGTCGCCCACCAGTATAATGCGGGTATGCATTTATGTTTTCATTCATTTCATGTTCTAGGTCGCCCACCAGTATAATGCGGGTATGCATTTATGTTTTCATTTCATGTTCTAGGTCGCCCACCAGTATAATGCGGGTATGCATTTCTGTTTTCATTTCATGTCCTAGGTCGCCCACCAGTATAATGCGGGTATACATTTCTGTGTTTTCATATCATGTCCTAGGTCGCCCACCAGTATAATGCGGGTATACATTTCTGTCTTTTCATTTCAATTAGGCGCCCACCAGTATAGTGCGGGAATACATTTTTGTCTTTTCATTTCATGTTCTAGGTCGCCCACCAGTATAATGCGGGTATACATTTCTCTTTTCATTTCATGTTCTAGGTCGCCCACCAGTATAATGCGGGTATGCATTTATGTTTTCATTTCATGTTCTAGGTCGCCCACCAGTATAATGCGGGTATGCATTTTCATTTCATGTTCTAGGTCGCCCACCAGTATAATGCGGGTATGCATTTATGTTTTCATTTCATGTTCTAGGTCGCCCACCAGTATAATACGGGTATGCATTTCTGTTTTCATTTCATGTCCTAGGTCGCCCACCAGTATAATGCGGGTATACATTTCTGTTTTTTCATTCCATGTTCTAGGTCGCCCACCAGTATAATGCGGGTATGCATTTCTGTTTTCATTTCATGTCCTAGGTCGCCCACCAGTATAATGCGGGTATGCATTTCTCTTTTTCATTTCATGTTCTAGGTCGCCCACCAGTATAATGCGGGTATACATTTATGTTTTCATTTCATGTTCTAGGTCGCCCACCAGTATAATGCGGGTATGCATTTATGTTTTCACTTCATGTTCTAGGTCGCCCACCAGTATAATGCGGGTATGCATTGCTGTTTTCATTTTATGTCCTCGGTCGCCCACCAGTATAATGCGGGAATACATTTCTGTCTTTTCATTTCTGTTCTAGGTTGCCCACCAGTATAATGCGGGTATACATTTTCATTTCATGTCCAGGCGCCCACCTGTATAACGATAGGAATACTTTTCAGTCTTATACTGCAGATTTTGAAGTCAATAACCCCACCGGAAGGCAGAAGGTTACAACAATAATCCCCAGCAGGAAGCAATAAAAATCCCAGCACCGGAAGGCAGAAGGTTGCAACAAGAGGTCACAGCACAAACTCAAGCGCATGAGTCAAAAGGAAGAAAAGACGTGTCTTGAAAGAAAAATGGCGTGTGAACATTAAATCATGCCCAGCATAACAAATCGGATAAAGAGAATCGTATCCCCAGAGGAACCGCCAAAAAGCTTAATGAAGAAAGCCTTGTCCCCAACGGACCGAATAAAATGATGAAAACTAGTATTCAGAAAAGCGAAGGGCCAGAAATCTTGGTAGAAAGGCACCAGAGGAAACACAAGCCGACAAAAAGCAAGGAAACCGGAGCAAGGGGGAAGACAGATAAGATTCTGTAATTTCTAGCTTAGTCTAGCTTCTTATTTTTTTAAGCATGGTGTAATAAGGAGGTCAGCAAACAGTAAAAGTAGCATGCAACAGCAGTAACATTGCAGTCCCATGGTAGTCCCAGCTACCAAGACTTCCCGAACTACATTGACCTGATTCCTGTTCAGCCCAGGATATGTAGGAAACCTCTGAAGCAAAGGTTCGGTCAAAAATCTTTCAAAAAATGCTTCACACGGAGTACTCGAACGGGCAAAAATCGCTTGTATTTGCTCACTTTATCTTTGCACGAAAACCCTTCGTGTTTTTCGGACAAAGAGGGGCAGCTGTGAGCACGTAATTTTTGCCCTATATGAGAATCACTCCCAAAAAATTCAAAATAAAACAATTTTCCTTTGTATACAATTTTTGTATTTTTGTGGTATTTTTTTGTATAATTATTATTTTTATCTGTGCATGTTTATTTGTTAAATTAATAAAAAATACAAAAACATATGTCGCATTTGCATTTAGGATTTGGTCCTACAATTGTTAGTAATTAAGTTTGTTTTACAAAAATTAAAAAATTACAAAAATAGGCGTCTTTGCATTTTTAGCATTTAATGTCCAAATATACAATTTTATGTTTAATTGCTACTTAATTATGCGTTAATTGTTATTGGGAATTAATTTGCGCTTTTATAACTTAATTTAGTTCTTAATAATAATTTAAGTATTTTTATAATTTAGTTCTAGAAAAAATAAAAGAAGAAAAAGAGCAAAAATACAAAGAAAAATCGGATTGGACCATTTCTTCAAATTTCAACCCCAAGTCCAAACAATTGTCCAATCTTCCCCACGACCCGGTCCATTTCAAACCGGGTCGACCCAATCCATAACCCAACACCCCCTATCTTGCATTTCAAAAAAAAAAACAAAGCAAAACAAAAAAAAGGAAGAAAACCCTAAAAAATCCCTCTCTCTCATCCCCCCCCCTTTCTCTTTCTCTCTTTTCTTCTTCTTCTTCAAGCATCCAAACACCCCATCCATGGCTGCCCTTTCCCCTTCACATACACACACACATACACCCGCTGTCCGTGTTCCTTCCTCTTCAAGATCGCGAGGGTTTCTTCTTTTTCAAGTTTACGTTGAATGTCGTTGCTTCTTCTTCCTCACTTCATGCTGCGTTTTTCAGCTCCCATAGCTGCTACTTCTTCTTCGTCCAACTGTCCCAGCCCTATCCGCCATTGATGAAGCTCTTCGAGCTCCCATGGTTGCATTTGCTGCTACATCACGGCGTTGCGAGCAGTTGTTGCTGCGTTTTTGCTGCTGCCACGCCACAGCTGTTGCTGCATTTTTGCTGCTGCCACGCCACAGCTGTTGCTACGTTTTTGCTGCTGTCCGTGCCTTGCTGCCGCTGCTGTCCGCGCCTTGCTGCCGCTGCTGCTTCACGAGCTGCTGCCCGCCACTGCCTGGCGCTGCTGCTGCGTTCCGATTTTCTTCTTGATGCATACTTCTTCATCTTTCACCTCGAATGGTGTTTGTCGCTTCGACGTCTCCCAAGTTTCGTTGGTTTCATTTAGAGTTCGTTCGATGTTCGTCGTTGGTCATTTACGGTTAGTTGTTCTATGTTTTATTTCATCCATAATTTGTTTGATATTTTCAGATTTGGAATTAGTATAAGTTTGCTTTAGTTTTCTTATTTATTTTAGATAAAAATTATTAGTTTAATTATATTGTTGTTAGATTTAAGTTGAAGATCCAATTTAATTATTTTTCAGCTTGTTTTATTAATTTTAAGAGGATTTAGTTTTAATATAGAAAGGTATTAGTTTAAATCGTTCAAATCCGTTGTTGGTTGTTAATATAGATTTAGTTCGTGTTCATCTTGTTTGAAGTTCGTTTTTAATTTAGTAATTTAATGCGAAGTTATGTTTTGGCTTTAATTTTTGGATCATGCATCTTTGTTATAAGTTTTATTGGATTTAATGTAAGAAAGATTAGTTGATTATTTGAAGATTAGTGATTTGAATATGTTTATTTGTTTTGTTTAAGTTTAATTCGAAGTTTGAACAAAGTTTGTTTGTTATTGTTATTGAATATTTTCATTCATATTCATACTTTGTTTGGTTGATCTTGAATCCGAAATTTGTATAGTTTGATTTCTTGTTTATCATTTATGATTATTTCTTGAATTTGTCTCATACTCTTGTTTAAGTTTAATATAGGAATTGTTGGTTGTAATGTTGTTAGAGTTGGTTTTAAGTTCAATATTATTGAATTTAGAAATTTGAATATACTTGTTTGTTGTTGTTGTTGTTGTTGTTGAATCTGAAAATAGGTTTGTTTGTTGCTAAAAATATTGTTCAATCAAAATTTTAGTTGTTCTTTGTTGTTTAATTTGTGTTCATGTGATTTGTTGTTGAAATGTTGAAGAAATCATGTTCATGTGATTTGTTGTTTGAATTTGTGTAGAAATTGGTCATATTAGCTATATTTGGGTTGAGTTTGATTAATTGATTAGTTATAGCTGATGAGGGTAGTTTGGTAAATTGCAGCACGTCCAGGGGTAAAATAGTAACTGCAATAAGGTCGGAGGGGTAGTTTAGGAATTGTACATTTTGTAATTCTTTATGTTAAGCATAGGGGACAAAAGGTAATGTGGTGTAGGAGATATAATTGTTTAATATAAATGGGGGACAAGACAAAATGAAGTGGAGGGGAATATGATATTTGTTTATGGTAGGCATGGGGGACAAAATATAATGGGGTGGGGTTGATATATTTATTTAATGTAATGGGGATGAGTGGGAAGAATAATGAGTTTGGTAGGAAAAAGTATTGATTTATTAGTTAATTAAAGGGTTTGAGAATGTGATATATATAGGAGGTCTTGGACAGATATAAAAACAGAGACAGAGAATAGAGAGAGAACAGATTAAAAAGAAAAAAAAAAGAGCTGAACATTTATTCCGAAAAAACATTGAAACTCTCAAGAAAAGAAAAAACATACAAAGAAAAAAAAAGGTTGAACATTAGAAGAGAGAGTAATACACACCTGATAAATATTCTGGTATACAGGTGTAGAAATTAAGGGTTGAAGATTAACTAGCCTTTCAAAAATCTGAAAATTTCCCTTGGTTTCTGTCCGTTATTTTCGGCATTCCTGGATTTTATTTTGAATTTTTCAAATCTGTCACTGGGGCTTTCGTTGACTGGTTATTGCTGGTTATTGTTGCTGTTGCTGTGTTACGTATTACGTTGCTGACTTTCTTCTTCTTATATTGACAATATCCGGTACACAACTGTAATTTTGGTATTTTGTAAGCCGAAATGAAGAATGGAGTGTTAAATTTTTAATTTAGTTTTAATTTTTTTTGTATTGTATTTAGATTATTCATGTATTATTATTCTGTAAATCACTGTCATTTGGCATAACTAGGCATGTTATAGCGATATATTAAATAACGCCTTAACCGGATTATTAGGAAATATATTTAAGCCTGATTACTAATTAAAACTGTTTAATAATAAAAATAGAAGAAATAACGTAAAAAATGGCGTTATTGAATCAGTTTGGCAAAAATTGACTAAGTTCCTTATTCATAAGGTTTTTTTTTGTCAACGTTAAGTTAATCGGAATCATGTAGTTAATTTCAGTTAAAACATGAATTAGTTTGCGAATCAAGTATTAGGACACGATGTGAATTAAAACAAGGTTAGTTAAGGTTAAATTGTTTAATTTTTAGAAATATAGTTTAGTAATCAAGTTTTTTTCCAATTTTCAGTATTTGTAAATAATTAATTTCAATAAGCTTAAGTCATACTAACAATAAGAATTTTAATCCAACTATGGGATCATTAGTTTTTTTTTCCATGTTGTTTGTAATTATAATTTTAGTAATATTACTTTCCATTAATATTTGTTTTAAATTAGTAATTAATATGTTATTTTTAAGTATGTAGAGATTGACTTCATAATTATAGACAAACTTAGTAATAATAAAGATGTAGTCATTAAAGGGTATTCATGAAATAAGGGAGGATCTCGCTAAAAAATAAATAAATATAAATAATACAAAAAATTGCAGTCCTCCAATCTTATTTATTTATTTTTTTAATATAAGAAAATATCTAGATTCCGATATGGGCGATTTAGTAAAATTCACAGTCCTACCTAATAGTACCATAACGCGTAGTATTTTGGCGCATATTTAATAAGGTTATTTTCTTAAATACGGGTGTACATTTATGTAACCCAAATCACGATCTTGACGAAGTCAAAATGCGTCAACAAATCACGTGTGCACTGGTTGTGGCGTGGTTCGAGATGCGTTTTCGCGACGTTGCAATTTTGTATAAAATAAATAATGATAAAAGCGGTTTTAAAAGTCAAATTTGCATATAAGTTCTTAATTGTTTAAAAATCAGATCAATGAGCCAAATATGACAATTGAGCGACCGTGCTAAAACCACGAAATTCGGGAATGCCTAATACCTTCTCCCGGGTTAACAGAATTCCTTATCCGGATTTCTGGTTCGCGGACTGTAATACAGAGTCATTCTTTTCCTCGATTCGGGATTAAAATTGGTGACTTGGGACACCCTAAATCTCCCGAGTGGCGACTCTGAAATAAATAAATAAATCACGTTTCGATCGTCCTTTAATTGGAAAAAACTCCTTTCACCCCTCGCGGGGGCGGAAAAAGGAGGTGTGACACTCACTTTACACTTTTTCCTCCTCTTTTTTTTTTAGTGGTGCACTCATATTCTAGAAATCCTAAATCCGCTTTTGTTCCGTTCCCATTATATGCGAATTCAACCGGGTATGGAAGAATTCGTCCACCAAGGGTGGAAGAGGCATCAAACAATTCACACCAAAATTAAAGAAACTGGTTTTATAGTATAGAGATTGTAAGTGTTTGATTTTAAAATACTTACAAGAAATGCTTAGTGCAATTAATCCAAAATTTAATGTGTGCTTAGTGAAGACACTTACACATCTAGGTTGTGTTTGGTATGAAAGGAAAATATTTTCTATGGAAAATGAGTAGTTTTATCACTTATTTTCTCTTGTTTGGTTGATGAGTGAAAAATATTTTTCAACTCGTAAACTTCCAAACACATAAATCTCTGAACACATAATTTTGGAACTTGTAAAATTTCGAACCTGTAAATCGAAAGATAAAAAAAATAAAACTGAAAATATATAAAAAAAATATTTTTTCCTTGGGGGGGGGGGGGGGGGGCAGGGTGGAGGGTTGGGGTGCAGAAAAACGAAAAAACAGAAATTTAAAAATTACAAAAAAAAAAGTAAAAAAAAACTTTTGTGCAGGTGGGGGGCAGTGTGGGACAGAAAAACAAAAAACAGAAATTTGCGTGATGACGAAAAAAAAACTAATTTTTTTTAAAAAAATCCTTTTTGGAGAGAGGAGGTGGGGGTTGGGTTGGTGAGGGAGGAATAGGATGTGGAAGGTTGAGAATGAGTTTTGGAAAACGTTTTCCCTTCACTTGATAAGGAAAACATTTTCCTCCAATTGGAGGAAAATGAGTTGATAAGAAAAATGTTTTCTAAAATATTTAAGTCAACCAAACATGGAAAAATTGAAAAATGTTTCCGGAAAATATTTTCCTTCGTACCAAACACACCCCTAATCTGAACAAATTAGTATCATATTATCGGAATGTCTCGTCTTCCTTCATTTGGTTCTTATATTTTTTTTAACCACTTTGATTATCAAGATGATATACATAATTTCTTCCCACCAGAACATGTTCAACAACATTTGGATCAGATAACCACGTGAACTAATGTCAAATTTAACCTAAAAATTGTAGTTAACCAATTAGACGAACAAATCATTTAGCAACCAATTAATAATAAATGCAAGTGAAACAGAGATCAACCACACTGAAAATGATCGATCATCAAACAGAATTGAAGCTTACCTTTATGAAATCGCACCCAACTTTTTGCCAATTCAGTATTGAGAATGTGAGAGAAACAAAGACTTTATCTGGTAAACAGAAAGAGCTAGAAAATGGGGAGAAAAACTAACCAAGGGATGGATTTAGGATTTGAGTGATATGAGTGCAATATATAAGGTTATATTTTTTTTAATTATGGGTTAGTGTCCACCTTTGGAGAATCTATATTTTCAGTAGTACAGACAGATAAATTTATATGGTTGGGTATAACAGCTGAATGACAGAGAATAATTAGAAGAGAGAAGTGGAAATCCCAAACTCCTAAATCTATATTATATTAAAAGGAAAGTAGTAAAACATGTGGTTAAGCCAAGTGACAAGCTAAAATAAAGTCACTTGGCAATTTTAAGACAACATAAAAAATTTGAATTATAAATGGAAACATATTTAATGGAAGTAGTAGTCCAAGATTTTTTGTAAGTTGAATTTCATTCTTTAATTAATCAAAACCAATTATTTTAAGATTTAAACTAAAAATAAAAATATTCTCTTTTTAATGACCAAAGACGTACACACAAAAAAAAAGGATGCAATTTTCATTAAGCAAACCAATATACTATAACTATATATAACTTTTAATTAAATTTGTGTATAATTCAATTATGGTATGTATCCTTTTTGAGAAAGAATCATTATATATTACACATTAATTTTAAGTTAAAATAATAATTTTTTATTTAGTACAAGCTTTGTATTTGACCTTATTTGTGAACAATATACATTACTATAGGTATCTTTAATTAAATTTTGTGTATAATTCAGTTATGGTAAGTATCTCTTTTAGAGAAAGAATTAATTAAAATTTCATTAATTTCGTTTTGTATCTTACACATTTATTTTAAGTTGAAATAATAATTCTTTATTTAGTACAAGCTTTGTATCTGACCTTATTTTTGAACAATATACATTAATATAGGTATCACATACATTACTATATGTATCTTTAATTAAATTTTGTGTATAATTCGGTAAATATCCTTTTTTAAGAAAGAATTAATTAAAATTTTGTTAATTTCATTTTGTATCTTACACATTAATTTTAAGTTGAAATAATAATTTTTATTTTGTACAAACTTTGTATTTGACCTTATTTGTGAACAATATACATTATTATATGTATCTTTAATTAAATTTTGTGTATAATTCAGTTATAGTAGGTATTCTTTTTTAAGAAAGAATTAATTAAATAAATATTTTGTATCTTACATCTATATTATATTAAAGGAAATGATATTATTAACAAGAGGACAAAGGAAAAAGACAAGAAAAATTAAAATTTGGTGGTTAACAAAAAAAATAAACGAAGGTTGAAAATTCAAAAAACCCAAAGCTAAAAAATGAAGATCTGTATCATTTCTTGAGCACATTCACTCTTACACATTGATTGACACATACTTTTTTTAAAAAATTAGGATTTCAGATGCCTTAAAAATTGATTTACTTCGATAGTCTTTCCTCAGAAATCTTTATTTAAGCAACTTTTATTTAGGTTTGACTTCTCTACATTGCTTAGGGTTTAGCTTACGCACAAACTACTGCAAAGTATAGCTCCAAACTATAACTATATCAGTGAAATATCAACGTCCAAAATGAGTTGGAATTTGAAGGTTCGTGTTGTTAGATTATGGCACGTTCCAGACCGCGAGAAACCAGAAAATCCTAATTCAATTGAATTAATTATTCAAGATGAAAGGTGCATACTCTTTTAGCTGTTGTTATTTTTCGAGTTGTGATTTTCTTCAAGTTATGCGCCTTTACTAACTTAACTTTCTTTTCAATTTTTTTTAGTGAGATCGAATTCATGCAACTATTGGAAGAGCTATTATTAAATGATTTATCATTTAATTATTGAGTATTGTTATTGTCTTATGATCCTTTGGTCTTATGTATCATTTTCTTTAGTTAATATTTTTAATTTGGTATAACTATGTTATGTGGCAGTTCATCAGAGATGACATTTTATCTTTTTTTCCAGCGCTTCACTCCTAGAATCTTGAAGCCAATTAAGTATTTCTCTGTTTTCTTTATATATGATTTACTCTCTGTCATTATTGGTTACTGTTTGTGTATTTTATTGTCATGTTGTTGTGATTAATCTGCCACAAATTTTTATCATATTTGAGAGATACTGTCGTGTTAGAGCTTGCAGATTAGTGTGAAATGGAGAATATTAATGGATTATACTAGCAATCCTCATCTGCTGTTGGGTGGACAACAACAATGACCAAAGAACCAGAAACTGGGAAATTCTATATTGTGGTAGTATGCAACTTTTTACTTTAATGTAAAGTTGAATAATTTATTGCAGAGAGCATAATATAAGCTAGATGAATTGAGAAAGTCTAAAAAGATGTCACATGTAGTGACATAGAACAGTGGCCTGTGACTATGTTATCTGCAGTCCAAGTGTATGAAGCTCATCTAGATTCTGATGTTGACGTGATGAGATCTATTGGCTTCCTAGAATCCAAGCTATTGATGTATTTGAATATATTTTATTCTACACTTAATCAAAATATCTGAAAGTGTGCATTAATTTTAGATGACAACTAAGTTTCCTTCTAAAGATCATTCTAGCATGTCTTCTTCATTATCTCATCAATAATACAATATATGTTGTTTCTCATTTCCGTCAAAATTTGTCGCCCAAGGACCAAAAATTATTGAATTTTTACCCATGCCTTTTTGTAGTGATAAACCTCAATACAGAGGACAACTTCTGGAAAATTATGTCCACGAGCATTTGCTACAATAATGTTCCCTTAGGCACATGCTTCATATCAAGCAAATTGTATAGCATTATTATTTTTCGTGGAACATTCATATCAAGCAAATTGTATAGTATCGTTATTTCTTATGGAACATTTATTAGGAGATGGAATGAAAGTTTTACCAGAGCCTTAATATATTTTTAATGTTTGGTTGTAAAGATGGTATTAACGCTAACATATTAAACTTTATGGTGTACATCGTTCTTTTTAATTATCCGCGCATCGCGCGGGTACTAATTCTAGTTCTTACTTAAAAGGAAGAAAGTTTGCCCTGAGCTTTTGCCAAGTGTCATGTCCATAACATGCCATGTAGCAATTTAGGACAAATCAGTTATTATAGGTAAAATTAGTTTCTCTTTCAAAATTTTGAATTTGAAAATAATTAAATAGGTATATTATTTTTTTAAAATTCAGTAGCTTCTACTGTTTTATTGGGAAACTATAGCGCTTCAATCCTACACCATTAGTTAGTTTAGGTGAAATTACTTTCTTTTTTAAAATTTTGAATTTAAAAACAATTAAATAGATATATTATTTTATTAAAGAACCAGTGGAAACTACTGTTTTTAAGAAACTGTATTTATTATGATTCAGTAGTTTCTTCTGTTTTATTGGGAATTCGGCTTCAATCCCACACAATTAGTTAGTTTAGGTGAAATTACTTTCTTTTTTAAAATTTTGAATTTAAAAACAATTAAATAGGTATATTATTTTATTAAAGAACCAGTAGTTTCTACTGTTTTTAAGAAACTATATTTTTTATAAGAAAAAAGAATTGGGAATTCGGTGCTTCAGACCCACGCCCTTCCTTCACCTATTTGCCCTAGAAATAGCAATCCTACAAATTCGGATTCTATCCCACGATCTTTCATCACGATTTCAACTCCTCACCCGCGCATTCTTCTGTCCTACATTCTCAGTAACATGATTTCACAGTTTTCTCAATTCAGTTTTCTACTTTTACAATATATACTTTTATTCTTTCTCCCTTCTGTGTGTATCAAACAGCAATTGTGGACTATAAGAGGTGATCGGTATGATTTGTATTTCATAAACAATCTTTATTACAGTTGAGATTGTATTGTTGGGAATAAACCCCTTACCAAAATAATATTCACGGTAATAAAGCGGAATAATAATGTAGCACCGAGATACGGTAATTAACAAGAATAAAAGAGTAACAATGACACCAAGATTTTTACGTGGAAAACCCTTCTGAATAAGGGAAAAAAAACCACGACCCCGAGAGGAGCAACTGATATCACTATAGTAAGGAATTTTACACTTTGTAGGTCGGAGGTAAATACTCCAAAGACCACTACAACACTCAAAAGAAATAACCCTCTTTTGATATTCCCACCTCACTACAATATCGCTCACTCTCTATTTTCCTCACAGACTATTTTCTTATACCTTGTCTGTGAAACCTCACTCTTTCTTTCTCTCTTTGTTGGTGTGAAGAAATGAGAGTTGAAGCTCTCCTTTTATAGCCAAAGCTTCACCCTCTAAAGCCTACAATATTTGACAATTTACACACATTTTTCACAATTCAACAAAGTTGGCTACCAAACCAAAGAAATTCAACAAGGTTGGCTACCAACCAAACCAAGTCAACAAGGTTGGCTACCAAACCAAAGAAAACTCTTATTAGGCACATGCCTAATACTTCTTCAATGAGATGGACATCATCAATCTCCCCCTCCAGTCTCATTCATCCAGAGGAGGTAGCACTGTCTTCTAGTTTGAATGCATGCCGACAAGTTCTTTGCATAGCTCGAACTTGTTCCTTGGTACCACCTTGGTCAGCATATCTGCGGGATTCTCACTTGTAGAAATCTTCAAGACTTTTAGAGATTCATCATCTACCATTTCTCGAATCCAATGATATCTCACATCAATGTGTTTGGTCCTTGCATGGTACATAGAGTTCTTGCTAAGGTCTATTGCACTTTGACTGTCACAATAGACGACATACTCCTTCTGATGCAATCCAAGCTCTTGAAGGAATCGCTTGAGCCATATCATCTCCTTGCCAGTTTCTGTAGCGGCAATGTACTCTGCTTCAGTTGTTGAAAGTGCAACGCACTTCTGCAACTTAGACTGCCATGATATAGCTCCCCCTGAAAATGTAAATAAATATCCAGTAGTAGATTTTCTGTTGTCAATGTCACCTGCCATATCAGCATCTGTATAGCCCTTCAAGATTGGATCAGATCCTCCAAAGCACAAACAATCTCCCGTGGTACCTCTCAGGTACCTGAGTATCCACTTGACTGCTTCCCAATGTTCCTTTCCAGGATTTTCAAGAAACCTGCTGACAACACCAACTGCGTGAGCAATATCAGGTCTAGTACATACCATTGCATACATCAAGCTTCCGACTGCTGAAGCATAAGGAACTTTAGCCATGTTCCCTTTCTCCTCCACTGTTGTAGGACAAATCTTCTTACTCAACTTTAGATGACCAGCAAGAGGTGTGCTGACTGGCTTAGCATTCTTCATGTTGAAGCGTTCTAGTACACGTTCAATGTACTTCTCCTGAGATAGCCACAACTTTCTACTTGTTCTCTCTCGAACTATCTTCATCCCTAGAATTTGTTGTGCTGGGCCCAAGTCCTTCATATCAAATGACTTGGACAGATCTCCTTTCAACTTTGCTATCAACCCCTTGTCTTTTCCTACAATTAACATGTCATCCACATACAACAACAATATAATAAAGTTATTCTCAGAAAATCTTTTGAAGTATACACATGGATCAGAATAGGTCTTTAGGTATGTTTGACTTTTCATGAATGAATCAAACTTCATGTACCACTGCCTTGGTGCCTGCTTCAATCCATAAAGACTCTTATTCAATTTGCACACCATGTGTTTCTTTCCAGCTACTTCAAATCCTTCTGGCTGCTCCATATAAATCTCCTCTTCCAAATCTCCATGAAGAAATGCAGTTTTCACATCCAACTGCTCCACTTCAAGATCTAGGCTAGCTGCTAAGCTCAAAATTGTTCGAATAGAAGTCATTTTGACAACAGGTGAGAAAATTTCGTCAAAATCAATACCTTTCTTTTGTTCGAAGCCTTTAACCACCAATCGAGCTTTGTATCTGACCAGCTTGCCATTTCCATCTTTCTTGAGTTTAAAGATCCATTTGCATTTGAGTGATCTTTTACCCTTTGGAAGTTCAACCAGCTTGTATGTGCCATTTTTCTGTAGAGATTCCATCTCTTCTTGCATAGCTTTCATCCACTGGTTCTTTTCTGGATGGGACAACACCTCCTTAAGACTTTCTGGCTCCCCCTCATCACTGATGAGGACATACTCTGTGGAAGGATACCTGCATGACTCTACCCTTGGCCTCTCTGATCTCCTCAGAGGTTGAGGTTGTTCTTCTCCCTGAGTGGGGTGCTCCACTTCCTCGACACCTTCATCAAGTTGCTCCCCCTGCTCAATAACCTCACCAGGTTGCTCCCCCTGCTCGGCAACCTCGTCGGTCGTACTTTCTGCACTTGTGGGATTGTTAGAAGTAGAAGGAATAGTAACAAAGTTAGGAATTATACCATTCTTCGCCTTTTCTGACATATTAGCAGCAGTTCCAACTTCACTTTCTCGGAAGACTACATCTCTACTTCTGATGACCTTCTTCTTTACAGGATCCCACAGTCTGTACCCGAACTCTTCATCTCCATATCCGATAAATATGCAGGGAACAGATTTATCATCCAGCTTTGTTCTCTGCTCTTTTGGTACATGTGCAAAAGCTCTGCAACCGAACACTTTCAGATGCGAGTAGGACACCTCCTTGTTGGTCCAAACTCTCTCTGGGATTTCAAACGCCAACGGAACTGATGGACTCCTATTGATCAGGTAACAGGCTGTCTGAACTGCTTCACCCCAGAATGACTTAGGCAGTTTAGCCATTCTGAGCATGCTTCTCACCTTCTCCACAATGGTGCGGTTCATCCTCTTGGCTACGCCATTGTGCTGTGGGGTTCCAGGAACTGTCTTTTCATGTCTGATCCCATGACTTGAACAATACTCTTCAAATTCCCCTGAAGTGTACTCACCTCCATTGTCACTTCGGAGACGCTTTAGCTTTCGACCCGTCTCCCTTTCTACTAGAGCATGAAACTTCTGGAAAACTTGAAACACCTGATCTTTGGTTTTCAAAATATAAACCCATAATTTTCGTGAAGCATCATCAATAAAAGTAACAAAATATTTGTTACCGCCCATTGATTCAATTTCCATTGGGCCGCAAACATCAGAATATACTAAATCAAGTATATTCAATTTTCTTTCAGACGATGTCTGAAATGAGACTCTATGCTGCTTACCAAATAAACAGTAGTCACAAGGTTTTACAGTTGTACCTTTGGCATAAGAAATGAGTGATTTCTTGGCAAGAATCTGCAATCCTTTCTCGCTCATATGACCCATTCTTTTGTGCCATAAATCTACAGAAATCTCATCATGTGCCGCGTTCAATTCACCTTGGCATATTTCTGCATTTGTCCTGTACAACGTGCCACGAGCAACTCCCTTTGCAATCACCAATGATCCCTTAGTGAGTCTCCACTTTTGATTTGCAAAATAACTCTCGTATCCATCTCGGTCTAAAGCAATTCCAGAGATCAAGTTCATCCGCAAATCAGGTACATGCCGCACATCCTTTAGAACCAATGTGCATCCGACATTTGTCTTGATACAAATGTCACCAATCCCCGCAATCTTTGAGTAACTTGTGTTACCCATTTTCACTGTGCCGAAATCACCTACTACATATCTGCAAAAAAGATCTCTTACCGGTGTGGCATGGTGAGATGCCGCTGTGTCAACCACCCATTCCGACTCTGAACCTGACAGGTGCATGCATTCCTCTTCCTCATTTATAAAGAGGACAACATTATCATTATTTTGCACCATGGCGGCTGTGTTGTCGTCATTCTTCTGGCCACTGGTTTCACCTTTGCCCTTCCTTGGATTTGGGCAATCTCTTTTGAAGTGACCTGGTTGATTACAGTTGTAGCAATTTCTGACTCTTGATTTGGATCGGTTCTTTGACTTCCCACGAGCTCCGGATCTACCATAGTTGTTCGAACTCCTTTGATAACTCCTGCCTCTACCTTCTGTGATGAGAGCCTGTCCTTGATTTTCAGGCTTCTTTCTCATCTTCTCATTGAGTAGAAGAGCCGATGTGACATCTTTCAACTCAATAGTAGTCTTACCATGCAAGATGGTTGTTGCCAAGTTATCGTACGAAGATGGCAACGAGTTCAATAGCAAGATGGCTTTATCTTCTTCCTCGATTTTCACTCCGAGGTTGGCAAGCTGTGTGATTAGTCCGTTAAACACATTTAAATGTGACAAAAAATTCGTACCTTCACTCATGTGTAGGGCGTATAACTGCTTCTTCAGGTACAATTTATTTGTCAGCGTTTTGGACATGTATAGGCTTTCCAACCTTGTCCAAATTCCACGTGCAGTGTCTTCATCAATGATGTTATTTACCACATCATCTGATAAGTGCAACCTGATTGCACTAGCAGCTCTTTCATCCAAGTCAGCCCAATCCTCAGCTTTCATGGTATCAGGCTTTTTGGAATCAACATCTAGAACCTTGTGTAATCCTTGTTGGATGAGCAGATCTCTCATCCTTCTTTTCCATGTTGAGAAACCGTTATCTCCATTGAATTTTGCTACCTCGTACTTTACTCCGGACATTTTTATTTTTCACCAAGTATAGTACTACCGACAGTGAATAGTATTTCAGTGAACGAGCAGAACCTGTGCTCTGATACCAGTTGTTGGGAATAAACCCCTTACCAAAATAATATTCACGGTAATAAAGCGGAATAATAATGTAGCACCGAGATACGGTAATTAACAAGAATAAAAGAGTAACAATGACACCAAGATTTTTACGTGGAAAACCCTTCTGAATAAGGGAAAAAAACCACGACCCCGAGAGGAGCAACTGATATCACTATAGTAAGGAATTTTACACTTTGTAGGTCGGAGGTAAATACTCCAAAGACCACTACAACACTCAAAAGAAATAACCCTCTTTTGATATTCCCACCTCACTACAATATCGCTCACTCTCTATTTTCCTCACAGACTATTTTCTTATACCTTGTCTGTGAAACCTCACTCTTTCTTTCTCTCTTTGTTGGTGTGAAGAAATGAGAGTTGAAGCTCTCCTTTTATAGCCAAAGCTTCACCCTCTAAAGCCTACAATATTTGACAATTTACACACATTTTTCACAATTCAACAAAGTTGGCTACCAAACCAAAGAAATTCAACAAGGTTGGCTACCAACCAAACCAAGTCAACAAGGTTGGCTACCAAACCAAAGAAAACTCTTATTAGGCACATGCCTAATACTTCTTCAATGAGATGGACATCATCATGTATTCTGGATACATTTTTCTGTGAAGTTTGTTGATGGCGTAACTCCTATGGCAACTGTTGTTTACCAATCTTAGGGTTATACCACAGATTCTTGTTGAAGATTTTTTGGAGAATCGTCAGCAAAAAGTCAATTATTTCACATAATCTCTTGTCTCACATGTATTTCTATAAGCATTTTGTTGGAGTTTGTACTAATATTTATGAATACCTATGTCTATTTTCAAGACTTAATGGCAGCTGAAATAAATTTTGTTAGCGAAATTAACCACAAGTCAATGAATTGGAAATTAAAGGTTCGTGTTGTCAGGCTTTGGGAAAATCTAGATCACGACAGACATGATACCCCTTTTTCTATTGAGATTATTGTGATGGATGAAAAGGTATTGATTTAAACTTTACATTACTTTCTATTTGCATTGTTTACATATGCATAAGTATATTACAGTCATATAGAAAATAACTTAGTCATTTTAACTAATTGACTATTTTTTTAGGGCGACCGCATTCACGCAAGTATTGGCAGGTCTTTTATCCAAAGGTTCAATCAACAAAGTAAGTAAATGGGTTTGTACATCATGAAGAATTTCGTGGTTTGTCCAAATAATATGAAATTGAAGACCAAAGACCACAAGTTTAAGTTGATGTCCACGCATAAGACCACTATTGAGGAAATATATGATCCACATTTTAACATGTGTATCTTCAAATTTAAAACCTATGAGCAGCTGTCAAATTCTCAAGAATTTGACAATACTCAGCTATTCGATAATTAAATTTCTCTCATTTTTTCAACTTTCATTTTACTTTTAGTTATTTGTTATATGAGTGCTAAGTGAGAAGTAATTTAATATAACTAAATATGGCAGTGAAGTAGTAGCTAAAAAAAAACTTTCCCTATTGCTAGTCTATAAATAGGACTACTTGATAAATCAGCCAAATTTCCACTTTTCAAAGTAGGCTAACGTTGTGGAGACCGGAGAGAGTTCACAGAGAGAAGTTTGGCAATTATGTCTTACTGTCACATGTGCATGAGTTAATCGTTCTATTTTGTATGGGCTTAGTAGAAATAAAATGGTTGTCCTATTGCTTGAGTATGCACCTTTTAATTATGTTTGCTTATGTCTACCCATTTCTCGCACAACTTCTACTTTTGCTAGACTTGAGCAGTCTGATGATTATGAAGATATTAATATATCAAATTACATGAGAAGAAGAAACATCTAATACTTAATCTTTGTACCTTGTGAAGAGCAAAACTGGCTGTTCTGACTTCTATTATAAGATCACTAGAAACATCATATATTGACCTGCAATAGAAGATATTGTCAATGATCAAAAGTTGAAAACAACAAATGTGTCGAGAAACTGCTCATGTAAAGCAATCTCTATTGTTTCCTTTAGGATGTGATGGAACTTTAGATTCTTAGAGTTTAAGTTAAGTTCCCTCACAAATTGACAATTAATTTCTAAAGCTATGAGTATATTGCCATCTTCACTTAGTTAGCACCTAAATATGATCTGTCATAAATGCATTTATTTGGAAGTTATAAAGTCTGCGCTAACTCATAAATTCATATACTTTGATGTTTGTAGAGTTTAGTTCTTTTTCTTGTATTAAATTATTCTATGATCCATGTAGTAAGAAATGTAAACTTCTTTCTCTAAGTGGAAATTTTTGTGATACATTGCAGAAACTCCCCTGTTATATTCTAATAGAATTAGTATCTACATGACTAAAGCACACACAAAATTATATACTCCAATGTGCAGCTCAATTTTTTGCGCCAATGTGCTGCAAAGGGAACCAAGTGATGCAAAATTTGTGTGCGATATTAAGCTACAATTTTAATTACTTTGGTACGAAATGGAGTGTGAAGATCAACACTTTGTGTCATTGAGTGCGACACCTTGTGCGAGATGCAGCATTTGACACAAAAGTTAATGAGAATATTGGGTCTTACCAACAGGAGCACCGTTATGAACCTAAAATTACAAATAATCAATAAAATGAGCTATCAAAGTGAAAAAGATAAGGGAATTTCTCATGGCTATAAAAACTCTAAAAGAGGATAAAGATCATAGAAAACAGTGTAAAGAAAACAGTGTAAGTTTTATTTTGGTCAATGTCTTTCTCTATATCTCTAAAAATTGCACAAGAAAGCACAACTACATGTTGTATGGTACAGATGAATCACATTAATTTTGCTAAGCCAAAAGCTTAAGCTAAGTACAATATTATTTAATTGTAATGATAAGTGCAGTACTTTGAAGCTTTAAATAATTTTGAAAAATTTAACGATTCATGCAATAAGATTTTTGTTTATTTACTTTTTTAAATACTTTAATTAGTTTTAGTGGATTAAAAAAAATTTATTCTTTGAGAAAATGCATTTATCGAGGATGACGGAAAAGAATTGGGCCGAGTAAAACTTATTTTTTAATAAAGAAGTACTTGAGTGAATTTTTAATTATTTCACTATATTGTTTTTGCAGGTTATATTATTTTTTATATATTCTCTCTATTGACTATTCAAAATGCGATATTAGCACTTGAAATTCATTCTGCTGAGAGATTGTCAATGAATGGAACTACCATTAGCGAGTTCTATCCGCAAGAAAAGGATGACGAAGTTGAGTTACTGATTTATTAATTCTCTAAGGAACTGTATTTACCGTGAAAATGGTAATAACAATTAAATGTGTTGATGGGACTCTAAAAATACGTGATCTATTTTTATGCTAGTTGTTTAAGCATTTGATGCTAGATATGTGAAGTAACGGCGAAATACGAACTAAAGTAGAGTTATAATTAAATCGAGGGGCTAGCTATTCGGGCCTTGGACTGACCGATGAGGGACATCGAGGTTGATGCCTGAGCTCAGGCTCGAGCCGTCGGGGGAAACTAGGAAGGGACTAACAGTTAGAATATAATTAAAGGAGGCTCTTTATGGCCAATATCAAGCAATAAATGAAGAACAAGTATGAAAGTAGTAAGCAATAACGATAGCGTCGAGAATATATGTTAGAGAGAAAAGAGAGAGAGAGAGTTGTTATTGATCTTGTGTAGAATAGTTGGAGTAACATCAGCCCCTTACAAAGTGGTGAGGATCCCCTTTATATAGGAGGGAAATATAACATAGTACAGGATGCATTAATTGTAAAAATACGGAGATGGGACAGCTAGACATGATACCAGACTCTGCCGGTGCTACCTGCTCGCCTTGGGAATTCCCCATCCTCGACATTGTCGTTGGGTCGAGCATAAATGAACATCAAAGGAGAGAACTCGATTGCAACCCTACAGCCTCGAGGTCTCGATATGACTTCCCGAGACTCCTTAATGATGAGAAATTGGACCCTCCGATTTTACCATATACAAATAGTCTCCGCATTTCCTGGAATGAAGTAATAGGAAACGATTTTGAGCCATCGTTCCGAGGACATCATTGCCATGATGTCAACCGATAAGAGCATTAAATGTCATGTTCCAGAAAACCGTGCAAGAGTCGCTGTCAACTGCGATTATCGAGTAAACCATGAACTGCTTATCGGCTCGCCCTTTCCGCTGCCCAGGCGGTTCCTATAAATGTATCAACCGTTTGACACTTCTTATTTTCACCCCATCTTTAAATTCACGAGTCAGAACCCATCGTCTTTTACACTCTTCCATATTGTTTTAGAGAAAATTTTACCATTGATATGGCTAGAACTTCTAGAATTGTTCCTCGGCGGAGCAAAGTTGCATCATCACCTTGATCGTCTAAAGAGAAAGCTAGAGCGATTCCTTCCTTGGAACAGTGTATTCCACCTGATCTCGATATGTTAAAGGATTTTAACATCGATACCACTTCATCCACACCGGGCCAATGTGAGCACATGTCCCGATACGTTAGCGTCGTGACCAACATACAAATGGTGAGGACAAACTGCGATGGAGCGAGGCAGTAGGGGTGGAGATTCCCGGTCCCAATGAGAATATAACGGACTATAAGGCCAGCTTTCTTTACGTGTATACCTAACTGTTCACCTTAGGTCTTGATAATTCTTTCGAATCCTCTCCCCTGGAGATAGACCCGGTTATCCTTAACTTCTGTGACAAGTACCAAGTGATGCTTGGTTAGATCTATCCTTCTTTCTGGAGGATAGTATTGATGCTCCGCCATTTCAACGAAGGGGTTGGGGGTAAGACCTTTAACCTCAATCATTTGATCAGGATGTATATACCTCGATTTTATCGAGATTTGATCAGGCTCCATCGTCGATCCAAAAAATCATTTTTCTCGAGTATCGACGAGGGAAAGGATCAAGGGTGGATGGGCAGATTTGTCCGGGTAAAGACCTCGGATATCATCCCATCACGGAGGATGCCCTTTCCGGAGAAATGGAACACGCAACATAAGCAATTTTCCCTTAACCACTTCTTAATACTTTTCTTTTGAAATAACGACCTCTCTGTGCTTCCTGCAGCCGCTGCTTGGTACCCCAAGGCGGTTCCGGATTTGTCGGGATGGATCAAGCGATTGGACAAAGTGTTCCCATATCTTGTTCGGTCTTGGATCGACCTGGACAATGAGCGATGGGTGGCCAAGAATCATGGTAGAGTTTCCTTACCGCCTATGCCTCATATTTGTGTTTCTACCTGCGCCTTTAGTGATGACACCTTGCGATTACTATGTTTGTGCAGGTCTTTGCAAGAATATGCAGGTGAGGCCACCCCCTGATGGTGAAGCGGAGGCTTCGGAGCCCGGCAAGGGCAAGAAGAGGGAAGGTGAGGTGGCGGTTGATCCTCCTGTGGCAAAGAAATCCAGGCCACTCAAGCATCAAGCCGCTACTAGGACCTTTGCTTCGACTTTAGGGGCAAATCTTGGCGATGAGGATGAAGACAACGATGAATGCCCGTTAGCGCGGAGGAAGAGGTCGAGTATGGGAGCCTCGCAGGTGTCTCGTTTAGAGGCCGCTGAATCTGGGACGGCCGACTTAGGTCGGTCATGTAGACCGAAGACCCTCGGGGAGGGTGTTGATATGGACTCGGATAGCATGATTGAGTTTGGCGTAGTTTCCGCTGGGGGAACCGTTGCCATCGATCTTGAAGGGTTGGGTCCCGAAGCTTTTCAGGAGCAGGGGTTGCCTCTTGGGGAAATCGGCGATATGAATGATTTCATCTCATGCTTTCAGGTCTCGTCAGGGGAGCTGGGCAACGCTGAAGACGTGAATGCCGCCAAAGTGGGGATTCCTCTCAAGGGGGGAGGCTCACTTGCCAATATATTCGATGGTGTTAGCGACAACGTCGGTCTCGACGTTCCTGGTGCCATCAAGGCAGCGGAGAGATCCTTGCAGCATGTGCTATCTATTTTTTGAATATCTTTTTAAGTCTCGGGCGTCGTTCTTTGTTTTCTTAACTCTTCCGCTATGTCGCAGTGCAAGGATATGTATGATCACGCCCTCTTTATGTTTCGCGAGGAGCTTTCTTACCATGATAAAAAGTGTAAGAAGCTTACCTCGATATTACGGGATTCACAGGCTTATTCTTCCCGAGGAGAGAAGGAATTAGGAGAGCTCCGAGCTGCTTTGGAGAGAGCGCTCCGGGAAAAGGCTAACCTTGTTGCGCAAGTATTTTGCCCTGCTTGTACCCAACCTTTGCTCCCGTATTCCGACATAAATTGGCTCATCTTTCTTTTGTAGGTCGAGCAGATTGGTTCGCAGATTAGCCAACTGAACACGGAGATCTTCGAGCTGAGGAAGAAAAGCGAAGTAGTGACTGAGGAGTTGGCGACATCCCAAGATCTTCTCAAGAATGCCCGCAAGGAGGTTGCCGTCTTGGCCGCGGCCAAGTCCGAGGTTGAAAGAAATGCTGCCACTTATCTGGAGGATGCGACCACGACACATAAAATAGCTCGTGACGTATTGATAGAAGCTGAGCAGAAGCTAGATCGAGCTATTAATCATGCTAAGGCGGAGGCGAGGAAAGAGACCCTGGAGGAGATCAGAGCTAGAGGCGTCGACCTGTCAGTTGATCTCAAGGAGGCCTGCGAATTGGAGAGAGAACTGGAGCTTTTAATTGCCCCCAATGAGGGCGAAGATAGTAGTGATGAGGAGTAGTCCCCATGTAGTTTTGTATCCCCTCTTTTTCCCTCTGTATGCAGCCCCCGGGGGATGGATTTTCTAAAGATGTGTCTTGTGGATACTTTATTGGCAATGTAAAAAAGATGGATTTTCCTCCTGTCAGTTTTTTCAGCCTCTTTTTTCTTTGTTCTTTTGTTTTTGCGGATTGACTTTCGACTTTCGACGTTGGCCTTTCGAAATCCGTTCTCGGAGCAACCGGGACCCTCAAAACTGGCTATGCCTCGGGGTTAAATCGACAGCTCCTATCGGACCGGTGCTGGCAATATCAGGGAGCCCCCGATGCCTTACAGTTTTTGTGTCATACGGGGTAGCAAATTCGCTCGATTTGGTAGAGGGGGGACCGAGGTGATTCCGCCAGTACGTTTCCCTAGGTGAGGGTGACATTAACGCGGCTAAAATTAATTGGCCTTTTTGGGCAGGCGGGCAGTTGCTGCTTTGCCCCTATATATTAATTCATCTGCCTTTCCAATGGTGATTCTGCTGCTTTGATAGGCTATCTCTTCCGCAGAGCCTGATGTTTTATGCTAGTTCTTCCGTTGCCCCAATTCAAAATTTTTGCTCAGATCTACATCTTTCTCCTCCTATTCTATCGTAGCCATGACTGCTACGTCGACGTCCGATAGTCAGGTAGAGGAGAGTTCTTCCTGTGCTCCGCATTCGGTTGATGATAGCGACTCACCGCCGATGCTCGATGAGCGAGCCTCGGGGTGCCCTGCCTCGAGGGGAGCCGTCACGCTAGGTAAGCCTCCCAATGTTCCGGGTCACCGGGAGCATGTGTCGAGGATCATCTCATTAGTGGGAGGGGAAAACCTCGAAATGATCAGAAAAGACTTCGGATAGGGAGAAGGCGCAGTATTACAAGTACCTTCTCCCGAGGAGAGCGTCATGACATATGTTGAGGGGTTTTTGAGCATATACACGCATGATTTTGCACCGGGTTCTCCCGACCGGGTCGTGCTTGATTTATGTCGGAGATATCAGGTTACACTGGTGCAGGCTCACCCCTTCCTTTGGGAAATAGTACTGACGATGAGATATTTCGCCAATAAGGCTGGGATAGAGTTTACCCTCAGCCATCTCGTGAGGTTATATCGGCCACTGCGTTACCGGGGTTTGATTTCTCTTCAGCGTCGATCCACCCGAGCCCCTGTCGTGGGTAGCAAGGAGGATTAGGATCGTGAATGGATGAATCGGTTCGTTCGGATTCGAACGACAGATGTCATTCCTAGAGAAGTTTTGCCATTTCCTGAGAAATGGAACTTCACACGTAAGTGTCTCATCTGAACTAACGTCGTTTTGACCGGAGGCAGGCTCCATAATGATATCTTTCCGTTCCATATTTGTAGCAACTCATTGGTTGCTGAACGAGGTCCCCGATTTAGCCGAGTGGTCTCCTAAGCTGGCAGCTTGCTCAATTTATGATAGGCATCGATGGCGAGATCTGTCCAAAGGGAGATGGGAGGCGAAGCATCATGGTAGGTGCCCAGCGCTTTGCTTCCTAAAAAATGGCGCTTTTCTTGCCGGCTTATTAACACAACTGCCGTAGGATCAGTGATTTTTACGAAATGAGGCCGTGTCCTCCGGGGGAGGAGGAGAGATTGCTGGCCTTGGGATCGAGGATTGATGACAAACGAAAAGATGCCCCGAGGTGCGAAGGGGCTTACAGTGGGGCGACTCCTTCTCAGCGGCTAAGAAGAAGTGATTCCGTCGATCAGCTACCTTTTGAAGGTGGTAAGCCATCCGATATTGGCTCGGCCTTTGGCGAGGCTTAGCGGCTTGGCCTCATGGTGAGTTTTTGATCGCTACGACTTGTGGTAAGTGTATCACAAGTTAGTTGAGTTGAAGTCTTTGTAATAGAGTCATTACAAAGTGGCTTGTAATAGTGTGTTTACAAGTTAGTGAAGTTGAAAGCCTACAAGTGTAGGTCGTGGTTTTTGTCCCCTTGAATTAGAATTTTTCCACGTAAAAATCTCGTATCTCATTTACTTACGATTTTAATTAGTATTCTCAGTGGAAACTTATAGAGGACCAGGTACTCTATAGTTTGGTGGATTCATATAAACTAACACAAACCATGGGATTCTCCAGAAAGAACCCTCTAGCTAGTTTGAACTTTTTTAAATAATCGGAAAATCCTGAGAGCAGCTGCCGCGCATAATTTGAAACTCATGGAATGAGCCTTTATTCTTCACTTAAATATTAGATTTTTGTTATATGGCAGAGTTCAAAATTGTGGCAAACGCGTAACTCACATATCAGCAGTAACAAAAAACGTTAAATTGTTAAAACACACAAGGAGAAAACGTAAGAACAAGAATCCATGTCAAACACACAACATGGAAAGAGACTTGCTTTTTTCAGCTATCTGTACAGTATGCAGTTAAAAGTTGTGTTGTCTTTCTCTATTGAGTCCAACAGAAAACATGTCTGCAATCAACGTTCACTTATTTCTCTTGCCAAAGTGGGATCTAAATGCTTCTTCTGCCTATTTAATTTCCAAACTATATTGGCACCCATTCATATCACCTACAACAATAGAAAGGTATCAACAAAAATCTCTTATTGCAAACTGATAACAAACGGCTATAAGATCTTCAAAGCTAATAAAAATCCAATCCAAATAGTATACTAAGCATAAAAACGATATATTTTCAGATTCCGCTCGATCAAATACTCTGCTTACATAAGCAGTGTTCGTAACCCAAAAATCACTATAACCAGTTTCCTGCCCACTAGCTATATTACAAAGAAAAAGATAAAGCAAAGCCAAGCAAGAATAGCATGTTAACCACAGACCGCTTAAAGTATTGGGTAACACTTCAAAAAAGAGCAGGCCACTTTGACTTAATATGAAGCATTCATTTAATGTTATTTAATAAAAGATGATTAGTTTAAGTTCTCACCAATATTAGAGACACTTCCTGTGGACAATAAAGGGACCAGATTCATCAAACTCGCCCTTTGTTATACACATCTGCATGGATGCAGATGTTAGCTGCTAAATCCCTTGAGCTTAAAAGAGTTAACAATACATTGATTGATTGATCAGTGAGATAAAGCAAAAAGAAACTAACTTGTTCGAAAGTACAGAGAGAAGCTAGAATTGATCCTCCAATCCAGGCACCATACATCCTCTCAGGGGGTGCAACAACCTTGATCTTCTTGCTGCTTGGAGCAAGTACGGTGATTTCCTTGCTCATACGTTCTGCTATGCAAGGAAACATAGTTGATCCACACTTAGCACAATGTTTGAAAATAGATTTTTCCTAATATCAACAACACATCTCATGATTGAGTTGTAGGCTTTTTCATGAATTCCTATCCTTTCCATTCCAACCAATGACGGTTGGAAGAGGATTTCAGGGCAACGGAACCTCTCAACACCAATATTAATGACTTCACCATCAGGAAGCTCATAGCCCTTCTCAACTGATGAGATGTATTTTTTTGCCTCCTCAATCTCTTTTTCAAAATCCAGTGCAACAAACCCAGTTGTCTCCTTCATACGACAAAAAACATCTTTTTCAATCCTATACTTAAATGTGTAACCACTCTCGCAGAGAATCTTCGCAACATAATATGTAAGATCTGTTGCGGAAGCCAAATGTATATAGTATGAATGAGTCACAATTACTATATCAAAAATTATGACAGCAATCAAATAATAAATAAAACAATAAAACAATAAAACAACAATAAAAGGAACACCAGAATTTACGAGGTTCGACCAATTTTGCCTACTTCCTCGGACACAACCAATATTTTATTTCACTCCAAAAATACAAGTGAAATAATACTAAGGAGAGAAGATACAAATGCCTTAAGAAAATGAGAAGGCAAATGAGAGGTGTGTATTAATTCTAAACATTAGGCCTCCTTTTATAGGGAAAAATTCCCATCCAAAATTGTCACCCACCGATATGGGACTTTTGCAATTTCAACAAATCTCCACCTAGGCAAAATTCCACATCTTCAATTATCTCTCAATAACAAATTTTGATTATGTTCATTTTCAATCTTTAGTGTTCAACAATGTTGATCAAATCCAAACAATGTTGAAACTTGACCGCAGTCACCACTTTTGTCAGCATATCAGCAGGATTCTCCGTAGTATGAATTTTCTTCACCATGACTCCACCTTCTTCTATGATTTCTCGTACGAAATGATACCGAACATCAATGTGCTTCGTCCTTGCATGATAAACTTGGTTCTTCGCTAATTGAATATCACTTTGACTATCACAAAATAATTGTGATACTTTTTTGTCTAATACCAAGCTCCTTTAGCAACCCCTGAAGCCAAATTGCCTCCTTCACAGCCTCTGTAATAGCCATGTACTCTGCCTCTGTTGCAGACATAGCAACTGTTGACTGTAAAGTAGACTTCCAACTAACTGGTGCCTTTGCAAAAGTAAACACATAACCAGTAGTTGATCTTCGTTTGTCCAAGTCACCCGCAAAATCTGAGTCACAATATCCAACTACAGACTGATTGCATTCCTTCTCAAAAACTAACCCAACATCTATAGTATTATGAATATACCGTAGAATCCACTTTACAGCTTGCCAATGCTCCTTTCCTGAATTATGCATATATCTGCTAATAACTCCAATAGCTTGTGAAATGTCAAGTCTCGTACAGACCATTGCATACATCAAGCTACCAACAACATTTGCGTATGATACTTTTGACATATACTCTCGTTCAGTTTCATTTTTTGGCGACATAGTAGTACTTCGCTTAAAATGGGGAGCAAGTGGAGTACTAACTGGCTTAGTCTTCTCATCTATGCCAAAGCGTTGTAGTACTCTCTTCAAATATTCTTTCTGAGATAAACAGAGTTTCTTTGAACGTCTATCTCTTATTATCTCCATGCCAAGAATTTTCTTTGCCTCACCCAAATCCTTCATCTCGAACTCCTTCTTCAGTTGAATCTTCAACTTATCAATTTCTTCCGAATTCTTGGAAGCTATCAACATATCATCAACATATAGGAGAAGATATACAAAGGAACCATCTTTAAGCTTGTGCAAATACACACAATGATCGTATTTGCTTCTCTTGTACCCTTACCGCAACATAAACTTGTCAAATCGCTTGTACCATTGTCTAGAAGATTGTTTCAATCCGTACAACGATTTTTCAAGTTTGCATACTATATTTTCTTTTCCAGCAACTTTGAATCCTTCTGGCTGAGTCATGTAGATTTCCTCCTCCAAGTTTCCATGTAAAAACGCAGTTTTTACATCCATCTGAACTAGTTCCAAATCCAACTGTGCTACCAAAGCCAACATAATTCTAATGGATGAATGAATTACAACTAGAGAAAACACTTCATTGTATTCAATTCCCTCCTTTTGAGCATATCCTTTGGCTACCAATCTTGCTTTGTAGCGAACATCTTCTTGGCTAGGAAATCCTTCTTTCTTTGCAAATACCCATTTGCACCCAATTGCTTTCTTTCCCTCCGGGAGATTGGCCAATCTCCATGTATGATTCTGATGAAGGGACTGTATTTCATCATTCAGGGCAATCCTCCATGTATCTTCTTCTAAACTTTGGATTGCGTCTTTATAAGTGGTAGGAACATCATCAGCTACAATTGAGGCGGCACAAACAACCGTCTCTATAAGACGAACATGTTTTGTTATTGTCCTTTTTGGCCTGCTGGTTTCTATTGATTCAAGTTGTTGTTGAGGTTCCTGAGTTGGAATCTCCCTCTCTACTAGCTCTTCTTCCAGAGGATAATCTTCATATGTTTCCTCCTCTGCTTCTTGTGTAGGAAAAATAAATTTTCCCTCAAACTCTACCTGCTTAGAAGCACCCTCATTTTGTTTGGTATCTTATGTTACCTTATTTACTATAGCAGATTCATCAAAGGTAACATCCCTGCTGAATATTACTTTCTTTGTCATAGGACACCATAAGCAATATCCTTTGACTCCAGAAGTAATCCCCATAAAAATAGTCTTCTTTGCCCTTGGATCCAATTTTGACTCTGTCACATGATAATATGCAGCTGAGCCAAATATGTGCAAAGAGTCATAATCTACAACATGCTTTCCATAACATTTTTCAAATGGTGTCTTGCCATCAATAGCAGCAGATGGTAGACGATTAATGAGGTGACATGCATATGTAACTGCCTCAGCCCAAAATTCTTTGCCCAAGCCAGCATTGGATAACATACACCGTACCTTCTCCAGCAAGGTCTGGTTCATACGTTCTGCCCCTCCATTCTGTTATGGTGTATGTCTGACAGTGAAGTGTCAGACAATGCCATCATTTTCACAGACCTTATTAAAATGATCATTTTTGTATTCACCTTCATTGTCTGTGCGAATACAGTTGATCCTCCTGCATGTTTGATTCTCCACCATCATTTTCCATTTGAGAAAAATTCCCAACACTTCATCTTTGCTCTTCATTGTATACACCCACACTCTTCGGAAAAAATCATCAACAAAGGTTACAAAATAGTGCTTCCCACCCAATGAAGGTATTTTGGAAGGACCCCAAACATCAGAGTGTACATAATCCAAGATGTCTTTAGTATTATGGATAGTTGTACCAAATTTAACCCTTGTTTGTTTCCCTTTGACACAATGCTCGCTAAACTCCAAGTTGCAAGCCTTTACTCCTTTTAACAATCCTTGATCTGATAAAGTTTTCAGGGATTTACCTCCAGCATGTCCCAAGCGCATGTGACATAGCCTGGTTGCTTCTGCCTCTTTTTCGTCACTGGATGTTACTGTCGCTGTCCCAATAATTGTACTACCGCGATAACGGTACATGTTATTGTTCTTCCGATTGGCCTTCTTTACCACTAGTGCACCGGAGCATATTCTCATCACTCCATTTTCTATAATGATTTTGAACCCTTTTGATTCTAGGGCTCCCAAAGAGATGAGATTTTTCTTCAAACTACCTCATCTAATATGAAACGGAGGGAGTATAAGATATCTCACTCATGTTAAAAGTACAAAACATAGATTTTCCAATATCTTAATTCTCCTTCCTGCCTATAAAGAAAGAGAAAAAAACTGAAAAACAGCTAGGTAGAGAAGGGAAGTAGGTAGGAATATTCCTTAGTTGGGAGTATGAGATGTAGAGAAACAATATCGTTTGTATTTGAGATTTTGGAGATTAATAATATTTACTTTGACCAAAAAAAAAAGAATCACTAAATGTAAGAAAATATATATATAAAACGGCTGTATACGAACTAAACTTAAGAAAACATTAACACAGAATGGTAACATGAAAAATGCTAGAAATAGTATTACTAAAGAATATTTTGCAATCTTGGAGACATCAATTCAGAAATGAGTTTAAAAAAAGTTAGTAAGAAGTATTTGTTTTTACAAGAAAAACGATTATATTAGGTTTCATGCAAACTAAATGTTACTAGCTAGCAGACTGTTTACTTCCCTAACTCACTTTCAACTCTCACACTTCTTTAGATTGACAAACTCTCGCATTTCTTTTATTCAACGTGTGTTCATGTTGCACGCCTTTACATGCCGAATCAAGAACTAATTCAAACTATTAACACAAAAAGTTAAATATATCACATGTGTAAATTCGTTGACCACTTAATTTACACGAGCAAAGCTCCGTTCAAAAGAAAATGATATATCTTTATTTCCCAATTTTGGTCTCATGGTTGGCCGGCAAATGATATATGCGAATTCTGAGGCAACAAATTTATACCAAAATTAAAGAAACTGGTTTTACATAGGGGCTGTAAGTGTTTGATTTTAAAATACTTACAGGAGATGCTTAGTGCAATTAATCAAAAATTTAATGTGTGCTTAGCGCTAGTGAAGACACTTACACATCTAATCTGAACAAATTAGTATCATATTATCGGAATGGTCTCGTCTTAGCTTCCTTCATTTGGTTCTTATATTTTTTTAACCACTTTGATGATCAAGATGATATACATATATAATTTAATTTCTTCCGACCAGAACATGTTCAACAACATTTGGATCAGATAACCACATGAACTAATGTCAGATTTAACCTAAAAATTGTAGTTAACCAGTTAGACCAACAAATCATTTAGCAACCAATAAATAGTAAATGCAAGTGAACAGAGACCATCAAACAGAATTGAAGCTTACCTTTATGAAATCGCACCCAACTTATTACCAATTCAATATTGAGAATGTGAGAGAAACAAAGACTTTATCTGGTAAACAGAAAGAGCTAGAAAACGGGGAGCAAAACTAACTAAGTGATGGATTTAGAATTTAAGTGATATGAGTGCAATATATAAGGTTGTAGTTTTATAATTATGGGTTAAAAACTGGTACTATTTAATTTAATGTATCCGCCTTTGGAGGATCTATATTTTCGGCAGTACAGATAAATAAATTTAAATGGTTGGGTATAAAAACTGAATGACAGAGAATAATTAGAAGAGAGAAGTGGAAATCCCAAACTCCTACATTTTATTGTTTAGACTAAAATAACGATAAATGCAAATAAAACTGAATTTTGAATCAAATCATGTTGCCAATTCTTTTGTTCTTTTCGCATTTTTTTTGAGAGCTAATTATAGGGATAGTCTTAACAACCCAACAAAATTTTTTGTTGTGCCCTAGTAAAGAAGAAATATTCAAACATTTCTAGTATAATACATTTTGTGCTAGTATATTAGACTTAACCCTATGTTGGTTTGAATTAAATTAACTGATTATTATAACAATTAAATCAATTTAATAATCAATATCAATGTTCAACATCGTACAAAAAATAAAATTTTAGTTTCAGTACATACATGTTACTAGTACTTCAATCGATCAAATAATTTTACATTTAAAACCCCATTTTTTGATAATCAAAACTATGCTCAACATTTCGTCATAAATAATTAGGAAATAATATCATGCAACGATCCGATCGGTCGTTATGAGTACTAGCTTACCTTTCTGTGTTCCAAGACTTTTCCTAGCTCTATTTGATATTTCTTCATCTGCGTGCATGATCCGTGTCGTTTTCCGAAAAGTTTTTACGTAATTTTTTGCGATATCGCATTTGCGGTCAACTGATCGCATTTGTGATAATGGGCTGGAATTTCGCTTTTGCGAAGAATAGTTCGCATTTGCGGACTCTGTTTGTTTGCTTTTGCGACTGGGAGCTGGGGGCTGGGGGCTGGTAGCTTCGCAAATGTGAAATTTTGCTCGCATTTGCGACTTCACTGGGCATGATCGCATTTGCGAGCATTGTATTTCCAAACAAGAGTTCGCAATTGTGATACCTGCAGTTGGATAAAAGAGGAAAAAGTTGGGTCTTAGCTCATTTTACACCATTTTCCCACTCTAAACACTCTAGATGCTATTTTTGAAGAACTTTTTCTTCCCAAATTCATGGTAAACATCTTTAACTAGTTTTCAATTAATTCCAATTACTTTTCATGAGTCTTTAACATCAAATCTAAGAATATCATGGTAGAAA
This sequence comes from Nicotiana tabacum, assembly GCF_000715075.1. Lineage (NCBI taxonomy): Eukaryota > Viridiplantae > Streptophyta > Magnoliopsida > Solanales > Solanaceae > Nicotiana > Nicotiana tabacum. The sequence continues at coordinate 83,645,144 of NC_134095.1, forward strand.
TTAGGGGTTTGGGGTAGAATTTAGGAATTTTGTACAATTGAGATTTAGGCCTCAAATCGAAATCAGATTTCAAATCAAATCACATAATCAAGCTCGGGGGTTGAATAGGTAATCGAGTTTTGGTCCGAATCTCGGGTTTTGACCAAGCAAGCCCGGGGTTGACTTTTGTTGACCTTTTCAATTTAGCTAAAGATTGAACATTTTTCATTCTTGGGTAGTTTCTAAAGCTTGTTTTGAATTATTTGAATGATATTTAACTAGATTTGATTGGTTTGAGGCTTGTCTTAAAGTAAAATACCGTGGTTGATTGTTGATTGTGTTTTAGAATGAGGTAAGTATCTTGCCTAGCTTTGTTGAGGGAATTTTTTCTACTAATTGATATTATTTGCTACATGTGGGGATGATGCATATACGAGTTAACGAGCGTATTGATCACGGCCAACTATGCCTTATAAAAAGGACACGCTGATGTTGCAAATATAATCTACGTATTTAGCCCAGAGTCGAACCCACAAGGAATTAACCTATCAATTACTTTCGTTGGATTTACTAAATTCTCCGGAATCAACTTCCCAAATGTTGTCAATACAATTGATGGTATTTCTACTAACTAAGAATGGAAGTAAATAAGCAACTGAAAACTAACTATGATTAAGTTGTAAACAATTAAGAGAAGGTTCTAAGGTTATGATTTCCCCTATTGATGGAATCCCTTCCGGTTATGTTTCATATAGATTCACCAAATCATCTCTATCAATCATGAGCACTCCTATTACCGTAGAATCTCTCCCGAGTAATCACGATAATTTACTAGACGCACTCTCCCGAGATACGCTAGCTGGCTTTGTTTATTACAGTTCACTTTAGATTGCACTCAAGGCTTTGTTATCCCTAATCTAGCCTTTATATCCGCAGTTATTGATCCCTCATATACTTTGGGAGTGGTGTTGTTCAACAATTACCTAAATATGCACTCTCTCCCGAGTTATGCACACTAAATAGACACATTTAATTAAGGATCCTGTCAATTAACTACAACAAATACGTAGTTGAACAAATAGAGATTAAACTGGCAAATTATATTAACATCACAAGAAGTTCATTCTTCAATAGGTTCCATCAAAACCCTAGACTAAGGAATTAGCTACTCATGACAAAACAAGATAAAACTACTAAATTATTCATAATGGGTAATTGCAAGAAAATAAAAGAGATAGAAAAACTCTAATGTTTGGTTGATCTTCTCACACTTGTTCTTGCCTCCAAAGTAGTCTAAAAACAAGCTTAAAAAATTCTTGGGCGAGTTTCTAAAGCTTATAAGGGTTTGGAACAAATTTCCCGAATTTACACTTTGGTCCCCAAATTTGCTGACGAGTGAACAGTGCACCGCGGTCGCGGCAGGACCGCGGCACGACCGCGGCACGACCGCGGTGAATGCTGAGTATTCTGCCTCGCCTCTTGATTTGCCGTGGTTCTACCGCGGTTCCACCATGGTCGCGGTGGAATTTTGCTTAGTACTTCTTTTTGCTTCTTTGTGCTCGGTACTTCTTGAGTGGGCGTTTTCTTAACATTATTGCCTCCAAAACACTCTGTGGTGCTTCCTCACTCAGAATATTCTTTGCGAAACACAAGAACACCATTTAGAGCATTTTGTTGGCAACTTACCTATAAAACAATAATAAAGTATGGTAATATTAAGGTGTAATTATCATCTATATAGCCTAATATCAACACCCCACACTTAAATCATTGCTAGTCCTCGAGCAATCCATCACACTCCATCAAAGTTCCTTCCCTAAGCTTTTCCCTTAACGACCCACACCTTGAACATTTTACCAAAGTTGCACCTAGTAGTGAACAACCTTTACCTCAAAAGTCGAATCTCTCGTACCATGCAACATTCGCACTTACTCAAACTACTCTATACAAGAGTCAAGACTTACCTTTCCTTTGTGAATCACATGCCTCACATCACACAAGAGAGTAGTTCCACATATAATAATATTTAGAATAACTAGGAACTTAAATAGACAAAATTCGCTCACTCTCAAAAAGAACATTCACATGCCACAAAGATGCACCATAGGATTGCCCGTAGTGTACTACTCTACTAATCGAGCCCACTCAGTTTAAGATCAACAGGACTTCACTTGGTTGTAATGTAGGCTAAAGGACGGGTAGGATATATTTGGATATAGTGACTAACCTCCCTAAGCACTTTTAATACAATTACATTAACCTTCAAAACCATACTTATGTCTACCAAACACTCCACCACTTTTTTATTTAAAACATCTCCATCCATTAGGTGCAATTGTAACAACCACCACTTATCGATTACTACATTGATTCATCTTTTTTTTTTTTTTTTTTTGTGGTTCTTATTCTTTTACTCTTCAAAACTCTGCACCTTTTCTCTATTTCAATGGTTCCACTCAAAAACAAATCACCACCCCACACTTTTGCTTTTGCATAATTTTAATACCATTCAAGTGCTTATAAGAGGTAAAAGGGTTCAAACAGCAGGCTATTCAAACAATTGGGTAAGGTTCGCAATGTGGTTGCCAAAGAAACAGGCTTATAGGCTCAACGGGGTTATTAAGATGTATTACATTCAGGTGGGTTTACTTTATATGTCTGGCTCAACAAAGAAATGTCTATATCACTTCTAAAACTGAATGAAATTACTATTTCGCTTTGCAAACACACAGGGCAAGTTCTAGGCATCAAATGTGAATCATGGAATACAGTAAAACTCACACACACATGGCACATGACTCACTCCAGATTGATTTATCAAGACACTCTCTTTTAAGTGTTCAAGTTAAATAGAAACATACAATTTTAAGGTACTTTAGCAAGATTCAACCATTGAGACTAAGCGTTACACTCTAGTGTCTATTGTGTTCAGGTGTATCAACGCTAAGGGTTTCTCCTTCGATTTTTGCTCGTAGCCCATTAATCCTAATCTAAAAACTAAAAATAAACAAAATGAACAAAAACTACCTATACCCGGTTCAAACTAAACCCTTGGAAAAGAACCGTGGCCCAAAGAAAAACCAAGAAGGAGTTACTACACTACCTAAAAATAAAATAAAAAAACTTTTTTTTGGTATTTTCTCTAGATTAACTTCCCTCAAGAAAATTGTCTAAAGGATTCGTCATCAGGAAGAGTCTCCATATTCCCCCCCCCCCTTTTTTTCTTCTCAACTTAGTCCCTCAAGAACCCCGCCGAAAGAGATTCGTCGTCGGGACAAGTCACTTACCTATTTTAACTTACCTAATGAACTATTACTCAAAACACCAAAACAATCAAAGCAAAACAAAACAAAACAAAATCAAATAGTCAATTGTTACAAATACATACATACAGTGAAGTATCCCCCACCCCACACTTAAAATGTAGACATGTCCTCATGGCTTAAAAATTTAAAAAACAGTGAGGTAAAGGGACTTTCCTGAAAAATCACTCCTGATCGGAGATGTTATCTGGGTTCACATTGCACACACGACCCAGAGCTCTCAGCCAGCCTAAGAATTTCTTCTCTGACTTCACCTGCCGGTCAGCCACCGCGTCTACACAAGCACCCAAATCAGTGATTGAGGTATGCACTTCTGTAATAGAGCCTTCGAGAAGTTGCTAGCAAAGTATGATGTACGCCACAAGGTGGCTACCCCATATCATCCCCAGACTAGTGGACAGTTTGAAGTATCCAACAGAGAGATAAAGAGTGTATTGACCAAGACTGTAAACGTCACAAGAACTGACTGGCGAAAAAGCTAGATGATGCACTCTGGGCTTATAGAACTGCTTTTAAAACACCAATTGGTATGTCACCATATAAGTTGGTGTTTGGGAAGGCCTGCCACTTGCCAGTGGAACTTGAACATAAAGCTTTGTGGGCACTGAAATAGCTGAACCTAGACATTGAAGCTACGGGCACAACAAGAATCACTGAATTGCAAGAGCTCGACGAGTTCAGACATCTTGTTTTTGAGAGCACAAGGTTGTAAAAGGAGAGAATGAAGAGGTTGAACGACCAGAACATTGTTGAGCAACATTTCAAACCCGGGGACATGGTATTGCTCTATAACTCAAGATTACGATTGTTCCCTGGTAAGCTTAAGTCACAATGGTCTGGTCCATTTCGAGTGGTCGAAGTCTTCCCTTCAGGAGCTGTGGAAATTGCCTTGGAGAAAGACTCTCACACATTTAGAATCAATGGGAAGAGATTAAAGCTATACATAGGCATGAAAGAACCAAAGGAAGTGTCTGATATCCACCTGACAGAACCTCAAAGGTTGAACGAGCCTTAAATGTGCTTGTCTGTGTCGTGCCGCAACGTTAAATCAGGCGCTGCATGGGAGGCAACCCATGAATGTGTTGTTAGCGTTCTTATGTAACTTCCTATATAAAAAAAGAGCGTCAGCGGTAGGACCGCGGTGAGAGGCGCAGATTCTGCCTCAAAACTGGGCAGTCCACCGCAATCGCGGTGGGACCGCGGTAGGACCGCGGTGAACGCTTAGTTCACTGCCTCAAACTTTCTACCTATCGCGACCGCGGTACGACCCCGACAGTCGACGTTAGGTAAGTTATTTTTTTTAATTTTTAAGTTGTTTTCAGTTTTTTTATTTTCTACAACCACCCGGATGCATATGCCGATGCATGACATGCCTGCAAAACAAAAGATTGTTCTATCTCGGGGATGCACCTCCGGATCATATTGTCAACACATATTCGAAATAGGTAAGGTTCATCCAATAATACATGTGGCAGTCACGATAAAACTTTTTCTTTTGTACAGAGGAAAGGTCATAGGGAACTATACCGTTGGCCAGGTAATTTGCAAAGTCTGCATACCATGACACTTCCTCAAGACTAGTAACGAGTCGCTGCTCGTCTGGAAAAGTTTCTATAATATCCTCAACCTCAATTAAGTTTTCAGCTCCCTTAAGTCGTGATAGATGATCAGCGACTTGGTTTTTTGTGCCCTTACGGTCACGAATTTTGAGGTCGAATTATTGTAGTAGCAACACCCAATGAATCAGGCGCGGCTTAGACTCCTTCTTCTCAATCAAGTACCTGAGAGCTGCATGATCAGTGTATACAATTACCTTAAAGCCAATCAGGTATGATCTGAACTTGTCGAAAGTAAATACCACAGCCAACATTTCCTTCTCAGTCACAGTGTAGTTCAGCTGGGCTCCACTCAGCGTTCTACTAGTATAGTAGATTCGATGCATTAGCTTGTCTTTCTGCTGTCCCAGCACTGCCCCCACTGCGTAGTCACTAGCGTCACATATGAGTTCGAAAGGTTGCTCCCAGTCGAGGGAAATAATGATGGGTGTTGTGACTAGCCTCTTCTTCATCTCCTCGAATGCTACCCTGCAATCATCAGAAAACAAGAAGGGGTGATTTTTTTCTAACAACTTACAGAGAGGGTTGACAATTTTTGAGAAGTCTCTTATGAATCTCCAGTAGAAACCGGTATGCCCAAGGAAGCTCCTGATTGCCTTGATTGAAGTTGGAGGGGGCATCTTTGCTATCACATCCACTTTAGCACGATCCACTTCAATTCCTTTGCTTGACACCCGGTGCCCCAAGACTATGCCCTCTTGTACCATGAAATGGCACTTCTCCCAATTAAGAACCAGGTTAGTCTCAATACACCTTTTCAGCACACGCGTCATATTTATTAGGCACTCATCGAATGAATTTCCCACCACTGAGAAATCATCCATGAAGACCTCCATTATGTCTTCTACCATGTCAGTGAATATGGCCATCATGCACCTTTGGAATGTGGTGGGTGCATTGCATAGGCCAAATGGCATCCTCCGAAAGGCATAAATGCCATATGGGCAAGTGAAAGAGGTCTTTTCTCTATCCTCAGGTGCAATGAAGATCTGATTGTAACCTGAATACCCATCTAGAAAACAGAATTGTGACCTCTCTGCCAGTCTGTCTAGCATCTGATCAATGAAGGGAAGTGGGAAGCGGTCCTTCCGGGTGGCCAGATTTAACTTACTGTAGTCCATGCAAATTCTCCAGCCCATGACGGTTATCATCGAGATTAGTTCATTATTATCATTTTTGACTACCGTCATGCCACCATTTTTAGGCACACATTAAACCGGGCTAACCCAGCTGCTGTCAGATATTGGTAAAATGATTCATGCATCTAATCACTTTATCACTTCTTTCTTCACCACTTCATTCATGTTGGGGTTCAGCCTTCTTTGGTGTTCTCTGGAATTTTTGTGGCCCTCTTCCAGCAGAATTTTATGCATACAGTAGGCGGGGTTGATTCCCTTTATGTCTGCCATGGTCCACCCAATGACAGTCTTACACTCCTTAAGTACCTGCAAGAGTTGTTGTGCCTGCACATCTAACAAACTAGATGAGATAATAATAGGTAATGTGGAGTCATGTCCAAGGAACTCATACCTGAGATGGGCGGGCAGTGGCTTTAACTCCAGCTTTGAGGGTTCTTCGATGGATGGCTTGGCTGGAGGAGTTTCTCTATTTTCTAAGTGTAAGGGCTCAAATTCAAGAGTTCTGTCCCAGAACCCTCTACCCTCTAGTGCCAACACCCATTCTGACAGTTATTCTCCATTCACCTCATCTAAATTCATCAGGCATGCAGCAAGAGGGTCCTCAATAGTCAGCATCTCATCATCAGTTTCGATAATTACATCCACGTCATCAATAAGAGAGAAATTGGCGAATTCACTTGGTCGCCTCATAGATTTCTGCACATTGAATGTTATCTCTTCGTCGTTCAATCTTATCTTGAGCTCCCCAGTCTCACAATCAATGAGAGCTCTCCCAGTGGCCAAGAACGGCCTTCCCAAAATTATGGAATTTCTTCATCCACCTTGCAGTCCAAGATCACAAAATCTGCAGGGAACACAAATTTCCGCACCTGAATCAACACATCATCCAAGATAACATAGAGTTTTTTTACAGTCTTGTCAGCCAGCTGCAACAACATAGAGGTAGGTCTAGCTCTTCCAATCCCCAGCTTCTTATAAATCGCCAGGGGCATAAGATTAATGCTAGCCCCAAGATCACAAAATGCCTTAGCAAAAGCAAAATTACCAATAGTGCAGGGAATTGTAAAGCTCCCTGGGTCAGATAGATTCTCCGCAATTGGTCTAGTCACCACTGCACTACAGGTCTGAGTAAGAGTCATCGTGGCCAGGTCTTGGAAATCAAATTTTCTAGACATTAAGTCATTCATCATTTTTGCATACCCAGACATCTCTTTCAAAGCATCTATCAATGGAATATTTACCTGGATTTGTTTCAGCATCTCCAAGAATTTCTTGTACTGCTTCTCTTTTTGGTGCTTAGCCAGCCTCTGAGGGAATTGTGCATGAGGTCTCTTCTTCCCAACGATTTGGGACTGCTCTTTATCAGCTGCCACCTCAACTACTTGTTCCTGGGCTTCTCAGCTTCTTTCTCAATCTCAATCTGAATATTGTGTTCTTCCTGAGCAGGCTGGACTGTTACTTTTGTCAGTTTCGTTGACTCATCTAGCTCAATGGGAACTGGTATGTGAGTCTCAGCCTATCTGTTCTGTCGAGCCCTTTCTTACTCTACATCTAAATCTCTGCCATTCCATAGACTCACTGCCATCAGCTGCTTTCGTCCTTGATCTTTGGGGTTTATTAGGGTGTCTGCAGGTAATGTCCCATGGGGATGATTGTTTAGAGACATTGAAATTTGGCCTATCTGCACTTCAATATTCTTTATAGATGAATCGTGTGCATCTGCTCTCTTACTATTTTTTGCATTAGACCCAATAACCTGTTGCATCATTGCCTCAAGTTTAGCAAATCCATCTTCCTACCGTCTACCATGCTGCTGCTGAGGAGGGTGATACCCCTGCTGCTGATTCTGATTGTTATATCTCTGTAGCCTTGGGTAAGGTGCCATATTGTTAGGAGGTCTCATACCTCCCATGTTCCCATTGTTGAACTGTGGCTGGACTGGCCTGTACGGCTGATTTTGCTGGCCCCAATTCTGACTACCCTGTCTCTGGCTTCCATAATTAGACACATAGTTCATGTCTTCAGGGTAGTGATGGTGATCATGTTCTGCATTCCACTGGTTATCAATTGGCTGACTAATGCAAGATGTGCACAAGCCCCCATTGGTAGTATCTATGATGTCTACCTGCTGCTTCTGCCCTGACTCTTCCACCTTTTTAGTGAGTATACTCATTTGTGTCAATAAGGTGGCCATATTTTTAGCCATAGAGTTAGATGGATCTAAGGGCACTGAGTGAACCACTGGAGTGATAGGTTCATTCCTGGTTGTCCATCCCGAATTCTGCACCATCTTATCAAGTAGACTCTGGCCTTCTCTCCATGTTTTGCTCAAAAATGCTCCACCGGCTGAAGCATCAATAATGTTCTTCACGCTATCTGACAATCCCATATAAAACCTCTGTCCCAACATCAAATCTGGAATACCATGTGGGAACACGTAATTTTTTCCCTATATGAATTACTCCCACAAATTCAAAACAAAATAAATTTTCCCATGATTTGTAAATTTCGTAGATTTTTGTAGCATTTTTTTGTTAATTGTTTGCATTTGTCTGCGCATGATAACTTTGTTTAATTAGTGAAAAATATAAAATATGTTGCATTTGCTTTTAGGATCTAATTTCACATTTTAGGATTAATTAACAAATTAGTTGTTTAATAAAAATGGGAAAAATCACAAAAATAACCAATTTTGCATTTTATTATTTAATTTCGAATATTGGTAGTTTTATTAAAATTTGGTTTTTTACTAGTTATGTTAATTATTATTTAGAATTAATTAGTATTTTTGATAGGCCAATTTGGTTTTAAGATTTAATTTAGGTTTTAATTTTTAATTTTGGAAAAGAAAAAAAAAGTATTTTGAATAAATTGAAAAAAAGAAAAGGAAAAGAGTTGAAGAAGATCAGATTTTTGGGCCTTTTGTTTATTTTTTCTCCAAGCCCAATTGCTTAGCCTAAACCCACTCCAAAAAAACTGGTCCAGTCCCATATTCCAAAATGACCCCGTTTTTAACATATCAAATCAAAACTGTTGATCTCTATTGATCTAACAGTCCAGAACTGGGGTTTGTTTAGTATAATATTGTCCAAATGCCTAACCCCCCCTCCAATCGTCTCTCTCACTCAATTCTTCAGAGAACAGACTAGTAACCCTAATCTGTCGCCTTGATTTTCCACCGCCCTGGGCCAGCGGCGCCACCGCAAAATGACCCCATCATTACACCGCAAAACCCCCATGATCCCCTCATACCAAATCCGCAACTACTTTCCTTCGAATCTGCCCAGAGCTCCTCGAATCTTAAATCCGAGGTCGAGCCCTAAAAGTCCAAAAGTCATTTTCCATTGAACCTGGTAGCATGCATGGTCATAGGGCATTGTTCCTTCGAGTTTTGAAGTTTGGATTCAACAAGACTGATGTCGTTCAGTTTGTTCTTGACAAAGAATAGTTGATCGACATTAGTTTGGTTAAGTCCTTTGTCTCCGTCAGGTTTCGAGTTCTGATTTGGTAAATCCCTCTCCCCCTCTTGTATTTTCTTTCTTGCACTGTACTATTCTCCTCCTCCTTCCCGTTTCTTTAGCCTAGTTTTCTTATACTAATCTGACTAAAATCAGCTTTGAACTTAGCTCCTCCCTTAGGACAGTTTGTTCTTTTCGTCTTGTATTCCGTTTCATTTCTTCAGTTTTCGTTCCAATTTCTTAATCGTTATTCTCTGTTCTTCTTGATTTTATTTTAGGTTGTGACATTGTCTGATAATTAGCTTAAGTTGGATTTTTGTTAATTTGTTAATTTAGTTTAATTCTGGTTTGGTATTTAGCTTATAATAAAATCAACGGAGTGTAGATTTTAGGCTTTGAAATCAGGAGCCAAAGAAGAGACTATCCCGGGTGTTTAAAGGCCCATGTTCAGTTGCCTTGGGTCAGTTTGACCCGCTTGGGCTTTTGAGGTAAAAAAACAAAGGTACAAAGGTTAAATTAGGAATTATAGGTAGAGGAATCATTGGTAACACACTAGGAAGCTTCTAGGAAGAGGGGTCTAGGACTATTCTGAAATTCTGAATTTTAAAATTAAGGGTACTTGAGCAAAAACCAAAATTGAAGAAGGTTTTCTAAGCAAAAATGAAAATGAGAAAAGGTCCTAAGGGCAAAACTTAGTCCAATATCTGCAACCCTAATACCTTGCCTATAAAGGCATCATTACTTGATACTCAAGTGAGATTTGAGGGGAGGAAGAGATAAAAAAAACCTGAAAAATTGAAACGACTGAAGAATTGATCAAAATTCTGAGTAAATTGGAAATTTCTAATCCTTTCCTTAGTTGGAATTCCTTGAAAAACTTCTAAAAATCAAAAATTCTCATTCTAGGGTTGAAATGGATTAAATTTGGGTTTTGAAAAATTCTAGTTTATGTTTTGCTGTTTGGTTCACTGTTCCATTGATTTTTCTTAGTGAATTTCACTGTTTTATTGGCTGAATCTGAGCAGATTCTTTCTACTGCTTACTGCTGATCCTTCACTTCTTTTGGTTTTGTCCTTGTTCATCATTAGGTATGCACTGACTCTTGAAGTAGCATATAAGGTGCAAATGTGAAAGACATGTAATCAAATTGAAGAGAGGATAAATGCTAGCTTTTGTTGTCAAATAGCTGCTCGAGTCCATATTTTGTCCATGTGTTATCTATTCTAGTTTCACTATGTATGTTTGTTCATGTTGTTAATGTTGTATTTCACTTTAAGGGTTGCATTTGGGGTCTGCTTGAATATTGTTTGGGCCTAAGAATGGTCACAAGTCTATGATGATATGTATAAGTGAAGAATTACTATTTCTTTAGTTTGACTTGGTCAAACTTTGCTGAACCTTGGATATGTATTTCTTAGTCGTGTATGTGTGCTTATCAGACTAGTCTCCATATGTTTCTTTTTAGTCACATCTGATATACCATGTTTTTCCTTCCATTAGTTCTTTGTATGTCAGGTTACTCTTTCATGGTTTGCATAACAACTCAGTCATCCTTATATTAGTTTAACTCTTTACTTCTTGTTGTTTTCTTGCTCAAAAATATTGATTTTGTTCAGATGTGGGGAGGGGGTTGAGTAAAATTTGGATTCGTGTATTTAATAGTCTCATGAGGTTCTGTTAGTTGCTGAAATGAGGTTTGATCAAGTATGGCATCTCGAATAATTACCGTTAATTTAACCAGATAGAGGATTAATTTGAATGAGATAAGTCCAATATCTGGGCGCCCTTTTGTGATAAGCTGCAGGGACTTGATCTCGAGTTTTATTGTGGCCTGTTGTCATTTTAGAAGATTTGTTCTGCCTTGAGTTCGTTTTTCTGAATCCAAACTGGAACGAAGGGGAGGGGCTTGCATTCACAGCCTTTGGGCCTTGTGATTCTAGCCCATTTGTTCTCTCTTCAAGTTCGAAACGAGTCCTCCGCAAGGATTTGGGCTTGTTTTAGTTTTGATTTTCCTATCAACTGAATGTTTGTGAAGGGTAGCCTGGCAATTTGAAAGAGTTGGTTTGAGTCACTCACTTGAAGTAAGAATTCAATACCCTTGGTGTTTAGTTAATTAATTTTCTTTAAGCGGATTTGGGGTGAGCCATATTGAGCATAATCATAGTTTATGGCCCTCAGGAGCTTAGTTTTGAATTCACTTTAAAATTGGAATCGAGGTGTATCGTGCCAAATAAAATCTCAAAATGTACGGCCCTAATGCCATTGATCTTGAATATCTAAATCTTTAGAAATCGAGGCGTGCCATTTAGTCGAATTTTCCATGGCCCTCGCAAAGTTAAAAATGCATAGTTGCTTTAGGCTTCTAATTTAAAATTACCTTCCTAAACTCGGGTTTGCATTTCATGTGACCCAAATCCAAATCTTAACAACGTTAAATAAAATGTGTCTCGGACTGCGGGTGCATTTCATGTGGCGTGGTCCAAAGACGTGTTTTAGATGACGTTGAAATCTTCCTTAAAATATTTAAAAGCGGTTTAAAGCTAAAATGCACATAGGTTTAAAAGTGTTTTAAAATCGGATAAATAGGCCTATAATAACAGTTGAGCGACCGTGCTAGAACTACAGAACTCGGGAATGCCTAACACCTTCTCCCGGGTTAACAAAATTTCTTACCCGGATTTATGTGCTTGCGGACTGTAATTCAAAGTCAATCTTTTCCTCGATTTGGGATTTGAACCAGTGACTTGGGACACCATAAATTATCCCAAGTGGAGACTCTGATTTTTGTTTAAATAAATAATCCAGTTTCGATTGTCCTTTAATTGGAAAAACTCCCTTATATCCTTCTGCGGGTGTAGGAAAAAGGAGGTGTGACAGCTCTGGCGACTCTGCTGGGGAACGAACCCAGAATCTCTGGTTCAGGGTTCAGAATTCGAGCTTAGATAAATTGTTATAGTTGGATTCATTTATTATCTGATTTTATTACAGGTTTGGGCCTAATGTGCTAAATGTTGCTTTACTGCTTTGATATTCTGTGAACTGTATATAAACTGCTACGAAACCCTTCCTCTTTTTGAGTCTTCTAAATCATGGAGAAGGATGCACTTCGTGTGACTTCTCTTCTGTTAGAGTCATATCCCAAATTTTAGAACGAGGTTCGGACAAGTTGCAAAGCCGGTAAAGCTTTTGTATTCCAGGTACACTGCCTGACCCTCCCCCTGGCTCGAGTTGTCCGCTCGAGTAAGCCAGGTCTAGAACAATAAACCCAGGTTTTAAACCTAGTATAACAAGACCTCATGCCGGATCCCTAGTAGGAACGTTTGCTTGCATCACGTGCATTTGACTTTGGAGACTCAACACAGGGGTTGGGTCTGTCTAGGACAGATGTACCAGAAATGAAAAGACCATCCTGATGCATCTTACTTGCTACTTGTACATTTATTTGCTTCGGATTTGCTGACCGGCTTTTGAATAATCGGAGAAAGTTGGCAAATAGCAGTGTGAGGGTTAAGTGAGATAATTCCTGTTTTGAAAAACCAATATCCAAAAGGTACTGAAACTCTGTCGAATTTTTGAAAAAAAATAAAAATAAAAGATGAAAAAGGAGAAAATCTTGTTCTAAAAATAGTTTTATCTGCCCGAACTACGCCAGTTTGATTCTCACAGGATGTGGGATACGTAGGAAACCCACATCGGGTCTAACTTCTTTTTTGCAAAAAATATCCCAAAAAGAGCAAAATTTTATTTATATTGCAAATAAATAAGGCGATGTCATTCTTGTCAAAAATAGCCGAATGTCCCTCAAAAGGGCGCCAGAAGGCTGTTTTTGCAAGAACAACCGCCTTTGGTCATTTTTCAAGATTTTGGACCGGTTAGCCAACACAGCCTTAAAATCTTCATCCTCAAAGTGCTGAAAGGCCATATTGGCAAAGCCGGATATTCTTATTTCGAAAAATAGTGATCACTCTTTCTTAGTCGAAATGAGTCATAATTTTTCTCTTAATTAAAATCACCTTAATAAATGTGCAGGATGAGCACAATTCAAAATGAAACTTTCTCAATCCGTTAAGAGATCTCGTTGGAGATACATATGTGGTGGCATGATTTGGGGGAAGATAGCAGAAAAATTATGACAAAAGCGTTGGGCGGTCTTGTCGGGCTCTTGAAAGTTAAGCCGAGAAAGGACATAATTGAGGCCTTGATACCATTTTGGGATCCAGCACATAATATATTTCACTTTGCTGATTTCAAGCTAACTCCTACACTAGAAGATATAGCAGGCTACGCCAGTTTCGATGGGAATCTTAGAAATCAATACCCGGTGGCACCTAGAACAGTAACCCCTCACAAATATTTGGACCTGTTAAGCATTAGTCGGGACATCCGAGACAGAAATTTGGCCAAAGGATTCTGTACCTTCTACTTTCTGTACCGACTTTACAGGAATCCCTATGGCTTCAATGCGCCAGACACCGGCCTTACTCACTCAGGAAACCAAGACAAGTGGGAAGCTCAGAGAGGATTAGCTTTTATAGTGGCATTCCTGGGTATTTTGATTTGCCCCAAAAAGATGGGAACATAGAGTTGGGGCTCATGGGGATAGCTGACTTTATGATGAAAAAGGCAAATGGGACCATAGTGCCGCTGATCTTGGCAGAAATTTACCGAGCTCTGACCCTTTGCCGAAAAGAAGGAAAGTTCTTTGAAGGGTGCATTATGTTGTTACAACTATGGATGGAGGAACACCTTTGCCACCGCCCGGGATATCTGAATTGTGGTATGACTGGTCTCGAATGTATTGAAAAACATGAAAAACGGGTAGAGGGTTATGAGTTCTTGGATGGTACAGAAGCATGGCATGCCCACTTGATATCCTTGACTACAAACAAGATCGAATGGACGTTCGGGTAGCTCTCGGTCAGTGAATTAATTTATATGTCGGCTGAGGTGTGTTTTCTGCTGTTGATGGGTCTTCGGAGTATCCAGCCTTATGCTCCGCACTGAGTTCTATGTCAATTAGGCTGATACCAGACCCTCCCACACGATGAGGATTTGAGTTGGTAGGTCATTGAGTTGGAACCGAAAGCCGCTTTCCCAGAAGAAAAAGTGCATCGGATTTGGAATCAATGCAGGTTCTTGGAGCCTAAGACTCAAGTATGAGATCTATCCAGAGGCGAACTGGAGCCTAGTTACACCGCCCGATATGGTAAAAGATTCGAGTTCATCAAGATCCCGAATGGCCTGCAAAGAGACCCCATGTCCAACAATTCACAGACGGAGCACATGTGCAATGTGACTGGTTGACCAAAGAAGACGAGTACAGGGCTACCATAAGCAAGCTAGAAAAGCAAGTCAGGAATATTCAGTTTGAGAATGGTTTGCAAGCCGCCGCAGATGAAGGGGAAAAGAAAAAGATCACTCAGGAAAATGAGGCCCTCAAAGCTCAGATCCGAAAAATGAGAATAACTGCCAGAAACCCGAAAAGAAGCCGAGTGGATGAAAGGCTTATAAGCATTCTGAGAAAGAAAGCACTTGAATGTCAAGATGACCTAGAGAAGTCCGAGGTCAATCTATCAAAGGTCCGGGCTCAATTGGCAAAGAATGCAGAAGGGCGGGCATAGTTTGTGCAACAAATAAAAAGAAGATATAAAGGGACAATCACCAGCCTGAAGAGAAAAGTAACTACTCTCGAGAATGAGGCAGCCAAGCAGGCCAAAGATTTTAAAGCTAATAGGGAACACTGTTATGATTTGATGGCTCAGATGGAGAAAGAAATACAATAGTTGCAAAATCAACACCTTCACGACACTCAGGTATTAGAAGCCCGGAATCAGCAGGTCGGGCATCTGCTTCAGGAAAATGGTGGAATCCGAGAGAGGGTCAGAGCCATTGCCGACTACATTGTTGTGAAATGCCAAGCATGTGAGGATATGACTCGCACCACCTTCTTCGCAGCAGTGATGACATTTGTCCGACAGATAATAAGTGATTTGGAGAGGTTCAAGGGGATCTCGCATATAGGCCCGTGGCGAGACCGAATGATTTATCGTGGGCCCTAGGAGCATTTGAGGCATTGATGTATTCATGAATTTTACTCGAGTCTGTATTTTCTTTCGGTTGGAGTCTGTTAGTCTGTTTTCGAGTCTGTCTTTCTGCTAGGGTCTATTAGTCTGTTTTGAGTCCGTCGAAGTCTGTTAATTTCCCTTTTCTGGTCTGTTAGTTTTATAATTTGGTAGGGTGAGTCGTTATAATCAAAACTGTTTTATTTTATGGAAAAATTTAAAAATCCCAAAATGTTTTATTATTTGTTTTTACACTTATCTCCCAGAACTACGCTTGGTCTGATTCATGCGGGGTCATAATACGTAGGCAATCTCCATAGAATTCGATCAAAACAAAAAGATAAAAAAGAGAAAATAAAAATGAGGGAAAAATAAGAGAGAAAAGAAAAGGGAAAGAGAGAAAACAAGAAACTGTGGGAAGGAAAATAATGGCAAAACAATGAGGGAATAAAGAACAACGAGAAATTGAAAAAGAAAAAAAAAGAGAAAAGTAGGATTGAAAAGAGGAAAAGCCGGAATGACGCAAGCAACCGATCAAATACATAATAGAAATGGTTAATTGCTTAGGTGCATTACATTCCCCAAATGTGCGGTTCCCTATCTGTTAAAGCCCTAGTCGCTAACAAGTTTGTTGTTGATGATAACCAGTACAAGCAGGTGGTTAGTTTTATTGGCATTCTGGCAACTCACTCCTACAACACCCGGTCCAAAAGCAAGTTCATCATGGCCAACCAAGAACTTGAGGAGAGTATTGTCGACCCATCAAAAGAAGTAGAAGAATCGGAGGCTAATCTGAAAGAAGAGGTGCATAAGCTGAAACAGTAGATGGCCGAAATGTACCAGACATGGGCATAAGGGCACCCACCGCCAGCTAACCCCGCTTATATCCCGCCATTGGCTCAGCCCCAGGAACCTCCCACTTTGAACTCATCTCCGGCCTTTCCCATCTACCAACAATGCCACGACACCACTTCCTATACACACAAGCTCCACCACCCAAACAAGTCTCGCACCCTCCTCCACCAGTTACTCCCGTTTTTGTGGCGCCCCCACCTACTGCACTACACCGATCCTCCAGTGAGCCTCTATTCCAGACTCACGATAACCAATATTACCTCCCGGAGCCCACTTTCAAAGCTCTAGAACCCTATTCTTACACTTCTCATTTTGACCTCCCTGTGGAAACTGAGAAGCCACCTAAAAATCCCGAGCAGGAGGAGATGTTTAGGAAGTTAAGAGCTTGGAACAGTCATTCAGGAATAAACATGGGTTGGGTGGTCAGGTAAGTGTGGCTTACAAATATCTATGTTTGTTCCCAGACGTTCAATTGTCGGCATGGATTAAGATGCCCAAGTTTGATTTGTATGATGGGCACAGTGATCCAGTAGCACACTTGAGAGGTTTCTATAGTAAAATGAGGGGAGCTGGCGGGAAAGACGAGTTGTTAATGGCATACTTTAGTCAAAGTCTGAGTGGTTCGGCGCTGGTGTGGTACACTCGGCAGGATCACAAAAGGTGGTATACATGGGACGATCTGGCACAAGCATTCACTTGTCACTTCCAGTACAACCTCGAGATTATTTCGGATCATCTGTCCTTGACAAAGATTGAGAAAAAGCACAATGAAAGCTTTAGGGAGTATGGTTTCCGGTGGAGAGAGCAGGCAGCAAGGGTGGACCCTCCAATGAAAGAAAGTGAAATGGTAGATTATTTTTTGCAGGCTTTAGAACCTACTTATTACGGTCATCTAGTATCAGCTATAGTCAAGTCCTTCAACGAAGTGGTGAAGATGGGCGGTATGGTAGAATAAAGACTTAAGTCAAACAAAATCATGAGCTATTCGGCTATTAAGGCAACCACCCAAGCCATTCAAAGTGGAACTGGGGGAGTAATTGGAAAGAAGAAGAAAGAGGACATGGCAACAATTGATTTGGGAGCTTGGTTCGGACTTAGGGGCTCATCACATTACTATAATCAACCCCGACCCCACCACCAAACCTATCCCCATACCCCGTATAATCCACCCCAACACTACTACCCACCATCAGACCCCCATTTTTCTGTCCACCATGCCCAAACATACAGCCAACCTCCAGCCAACGCACTATGGCGTGCGCCAGTCCCACAAAATACATACCCAGCTCCACAAAATGCCTATCCACCCCCACGAGTCTACTGAAACCCTCCTAGATCATGTTTCCAGTCCAATCAAGCATTTAAGAACGAGAGGTTGCAGAAGAGGAAAACCTTTACTCCATTGGGAGAGTCCTATAGTAGTTTGTTCCACAAGCTGAGACAATTGGATATGCTGAGGCCGATCGAGCCAAAACTGCCAAATCCTCCCCCGAGAAATCTTGACCATTCTGTGAGTTGCGAATATTGTTCTGCTGCCCTGGGGCACGACACGGAGAAATGTTGGCAATTGAAAACAGCTATACAAGAGCTTATTGATACCAATCGTATCGAAGTCCAAGCTCCGTAGGTGCCCAATATCAACTAGAATCCATTGTCGGCCCATCATAAGACAAATATAATTGAGATAGTGCATAAGGGAGGGGAGCCTAAAAGCCTTCGCAGACCGTCATGATGATTAGGTCCAGTGAAGCTAGGCCAGTTGAAAAGGTAACGAGTGATAAGTCAGTGATCAGGTTGGGCGGGGCAAACAGTGAACCATCTGTGGAATTTAAGAAGGGGTCCTCAAGTGATGTTGCAGTGAAACAAGAAAAAGCAAAAGTGGTGGTGCCAGGAGTGGCGAACAAGCCTGTTGTAATTGTGGAGGGTGCTCGCACAGATCCTATCATTATCAAACCTCTAACCCAGCTACCGATAGTCAACAGCAAGGCTATCCCGTGGAATTATGAACGGGTGACAGTGACTTACAAGGGAAAAAAATTTAAAGAAGAAGTCTATGAGACCCATGGATTGACTCGCTCGGGGAGATGTTTTGCCCCCGAGGAGTTAAGAAAAGCTACAACCTCCAAAGATAAACCAGTGCTAGTGAAGGAAGTTGTGACTGAAGAAAAGGCAGAAGAGTTTTTGAGAAAGATGAAAGTGCAAGACTATTCCATTGTGGAGCAGTTGAGGAAGACGCTTTCTCAGCTTTCATTGTTGTCATTGTTAATCCATTCAGACGAGCACCGTCGGGCCTTGATGAAAATCTTGAACGAGGCCCACGTTCCTGATAAAATCTCAGTAAACCATTTGGAGAAGATATCCAACAAGATATTTGAGGTAAACAGAGTCACTTTTTCTAATAATGAGTTGCCCATGGAGGGTACTAAGCACAATAGAGCCCTCTATCTTACAGTGAAATGCAAAGATTCTGTGGTTACCCGGGTATTGGTCCACAATGGTTCTAGTGTGAACTTTTGCCCTCTCTCCACTCTAAACAAGTTGAAAGTGGATGATGAAAGGATTCACAAGAACAGTATCTGCGTGCGGGGATTTGATGGTGGAGGGAAAGATTCAGTCGGCGATATAGTCCTTGAGCTGATAATAGGACCAGTTGAATTCACCATGGAATTCCAGGTACTGGATGTGGCTGTATCCTACAATCTACTATTAGGTCGACCCTGGATTCATGCTGCCAAAGCAGTCCCGTCTACTCTGCATCAAATGGTCAAGTTTGAATGGGATAGACAGGAAATCGTTGTGCACAGCGAAGATGATCTGTGTGTTCCCAGTGATGCCATTGTTTCGTTCATTGAGGTTGAAGACGACAAGGGACCTTGGGTCTATCAGGTTTTTGACATAGTATCAGTCAAGAAAATTCCAGAAGGGAAACGCATTCCAATGTTGAGGGTAACCGCCACATCAGTTATGCTGGCTTTTGAAATGTTGAAAAATGGTTTTGTACCTGGTAAGTGTTTGGGTGCATCTCTGCAAGGTATAGTACAGCCGGTGTCTCTCCCCAAAAACTTGGGTACATTTGATTTGGGATTCAAGCCCACAGCCGCAGACGTGAAAAGAGCCAGAAAATTGAAACAGAGGGCATGGGTCCTCCCAAAGCCTGTCCCACATCTCTCTAGATCATTTGTCAGGCTTGGCACCAAGAAACGCTCAGTAACAACCGTTCCCAGTTCTATGGTTGGTCTTGATAAGGAGCTGATTGAGAGGTTCGAGAAGTTGTTCGACGATGTGAACATGATGGAAGCTGGAGAGGGTTCTAGCAAGGCGGATGTGCAATTTGTTGGGCCCAGTGCAAAGATTAACAATTGGGAAGCTACTCCTCTCCCTACCAGGAAGGAGTTTTGGTAGTTTGCTTTTATTTTATTTTAGTTTATCTGGATTATTCCAGGGTTGTAATTCAGATTCTATGTTCCGTCCGTTTGGATGTATAAACCTTGTTATCTTTCAATTTCAATGAAATGAAATTTCCCTTTTTATTCATTCCTGATAGTTTTATTTTGTTTTTCTTTTCTTCCTTGTATAGTTCTTTTAATGCTGGTCTAAATGACATGACATGCATGAGGAATCTTCGGCCTAGTCTTAAAAGCCAATCTAATTCTGAAATAGTAATTCAAGAAATAAAGTGTGATCATGAATCAGAATATGATGAGGATGAGTCCTTTGAAGAAATTAGTAAAGAATTAAGCCACTTTGAAGAAAAAGCCAAGTCTGACCTGAGAGATACAGAAGAAATCAATTTAGGGGACCCCGATAATATAAGAGAAACTAAGATATCCATCTTGAACCACAACTCAGGAAAGAGATAATCAAAGCGTTGTTTGAGTACAAAGACATCTTTGCATGGTCATATGACGGCATGCCGGGTCTAAGCACTGACTTGGTGGTTCACAAATTTCCCACTAACCCAGCAATTCCTCCCATCAAATAGAAGTTAAGGAAGTTTAAAACTGACATGAGTGTAACGATTAAAGAAGAGGTCACAAACCAGTTCGAGGCAAAGGTCATTCGAGTCACGCGGTATCCCACTTGGTTAGCCAATGTTGTGCCTATGCCAAAGAAGGATGGTAAGACCAGAGTATGCATCGATTACCGTGATCTTAACAAGGCAAGCCCAAAAGACAACTTCCCACTGCCAAACATCCACATTTTGATTGGTAATTGCGCCAAACATGAGATTGGGTCTTTTATGGATTGTTATGCGGGCTATCATCAGATCCTAATGGATGAGGAAGATGCAGAAAAGATGGCATTCATCACGCCATGGGGAACATACTGCTACAGGGTCATGCCTTTCGGTTTGAAAAATGATGGGGCAACTTACATGAGGGCAATGACAACCATATTCCACGACATGATACACAAGGAGATCGAGGTTTATGTGGATGACGTGATCATAAAGTCTAGAAAGCAGTTTGACCATGTCAGAGATTTGAGAAAGTTCTTCCAAAGGCTTCGCAAGTACAATCTTAAGCTCAATCCTGTAAAGTGCGCATTCGGTGTGCCATCTGGAAAACTATTGGAATTCATAGTTAGTCGGCGAGGTATTGAACTGGACCCGTAATAGATTAAAGCTATCCAAGAATTGTTGCCCCCAAGGAACAAGACTGAGGTGAAGAGTCTATTAGGGAGGTTGAATTACATCAGCAGGTTTATTGCTCAACTTATGACAATCTGTGAGCCTATCTTTAAACTGTTGAAGAAGGATGTTGCGGTCAAGTAGACAGATGAGTGTCGAGAAGCATTTGATAAGATAAAGGGGTATTTGTTGAACCCACCTGTGTTGGTTCCACCAGAACCAGGGAGACCTTTGATTCTGTATTTGACGGTTTTGAACAATTCGTTTGGTTGTATGTTGGGTCAGGATGACATCACCGGCAGGAAAGAGCAGGCCATCTATTATCTCAGCAAGAATTTCACATCTTACGAGGTTAAGTATACTCATCTGGAAAGGACATGTTGTGCCCTAACTTGGGTAGCACGGAAGTTGAATCATTATTTGTCATCTCACACTACTTACCTCATCTCTCATTTGGATCCGCTAAAGTATATCTTTCAGAAGCCTATGCCTACAGAGAGGCTTGCATAGTGGCAGATCTTGCTAACAAAATTTGACATCGTCTATGTGATTCGGACTGCGATGAACGCCCAAGCATTGGCTGACCATTTGGCCAAGAATCCAGTAGATGAAGAATATGAGCCTCTGAAGACTTACTTCCCTGATGAACAGGTAATGCACATTGATGAATTGGAACAAGTTGAAGAGCCAATTTGGAAACTTTTCTTTGATGGAGCTGCTAACATGAAAGGCATTGAGGTAGGAGTTGTACTTATTTCTGAAACAGGGCATCACTACCCTATTACGGCTCAACTTTGTTTCTACTGTACTAACAACATGGCTGAGTACAAGGCATGCATTTTGGGTTTGAGGTTGGCTGCAGACATGGGTGTCCAGGAAGTCTTGGTCTTGGGAGACTCTGACCTTCTGGTACACCAGATCCAAGGGGAATGGGAAATACAAGATTTAAAACTCATACCATACCGGCAATGTTTGCATGATCTTTGTCAACGGTTCGATCAGTAGAGTTCAGATATATTCCAAGGATCCATAACGATGTTGCTGATGCTTTGGCTACCTTGGAATCAATGTTACATCATCCAAATAAGGCTTATGTGGACCCTTTGCATATTCAGGTCCATGATCAGCATGCTTACTGTAATGTGGTGGAAGAAGAACTTGATGGTGAGCCTTGGTTTCATGATATCAAGGAATATATCAGGATGGGAGTGTATCTAGTACAAGCCACATGTGATCAAAACAGAACAATTCGGTGGTTGGCAAGCGGATTTTTCTTCAGCGGAGGGGCTTTATACAAAAGGACTCCAGATCTTGGATTGTTGAGATGCACAGATGCTAGACAGGCTACAACTATCATGACCGAAGTACATTCTGGAGTCTGTGGACCACATATGAGTGGGTATGTGTTGGCAAAGAAGATTCTCCGAGCAGGTTATTATTGGCTCACTATGGAGCGAGATTGTATCAGTTTCATGTGCAAGTGTCATCAGTGCCAAGTGCACAGAGATTTGATTCATTCTCCACCATCTGAATTGCACACGATGTTTGCACCATGGCCTTTTGTTGTGTGGGACATGGATGTCATTAGGCCAATTGAGCCAGCAACGTCCAATGGGCACAGGTTCATTTTGGTGGCCATTGATTATTTCACCAAGTGGTTTGAAGCTAAAACTTTCAAGTCTGTGACCAAGAAAGCAGTGGTCGATTTTGTGCACTCAAATATCATTTACCGATTTAGGATCCCAAAGGTGATCATTACATATAATGGTGTTAATCTCAATAGTCGTCTAAAGAAAGAGGTATGTCAGCAGTTCAAGATTACACATTGCAATTCCACCCCCTTACCGCCCCAAGGCGAATGGAGCAGTCGAGGCAGCCAACAAGAACATAAAGAAGATACTTCGAAAAATGGTAGAAGGTTCCAGGAAGTGGCATGAAAAGTTGCCCTTTGCAATGTTAGGTTATCGCACTACCGTTCGCACTTCAGTAGGGACAACTCCTTATTTGTTGGTATATGGCACTGAAGCAGTGATACCCGCGGAAATTGAAATCCCATTCCTTCGGATTGTTGCTGAAGCCAAAATTGATGATGATGAATAGGTCAAAACCCGCATGGAGTAGTTGAGTTTGATAGAAGTTAAAGAAGAAGTCTATGATAACCATGGATTGACTCGCTCAGGGAGATGTTTTGCCCTCGAGGAGTTAAGAAAAGCTACAACCTCCAAAGATAACCCAGTGCTAGTGAAGAAAGTTGTGACCGAAGAAGAGGTTGAAGAGTTTTTGAGAAAGATGAAAGTGCAAGACTATTCCATTGTGGAGCAGTTGAGGAAGACGCCTGCTCAGTTTTCATCGTTGTCATTGTTAATCCATTCAGACGAGCACCGTCGGGCCTTGATGAAAATCCTGAACGAGGCCCACTTTCGTGACAAAATCTCAGTAAACCATTTGGAAAAGATAGCCAACAAGATTTTTGAGGTAAACAGAGTCACTTTTTCTGATGATGAGTTACCCGTGGAGGGTACTGAGCACAATAGAGCCCTCTATCTTACAGTGAAATGCGAAGATTTGTGGTTACCCGGGTATTGGTCCACAATGGTTCTAGTGCAAACATTTGCCCTCTCTCCACTCTAAACAAGTTGAAAGTGGATGATGAAAGGATTCACAAGAATAGTATCTACGTGCGGGGATTTGATGGTGGAGGGAAAGATTCAGTCGGCGATATAGTCCTTGAGCTGATAATAGGACCAGTTGAATTCACCATGGAATTCTAGGTGCTGGATGTGGCTGTATCGTACAATATGCTGTTAGGTCAAACCTTGATTCATGCTGCCAAAGCAGTCCCGTCTACTCTGCATCAAATGGGCAAGTTTGAATGGGATAGACAGGAAATCGTTGTGCACAGCGAAGATGATCTGTGTGTTCCCAGTAATGCCATTGTTCCGTTCATTGAGGTTGAAGACGACAAGGGACCTTTGGTCTATCAAGTTTTTGACATAGTATCAGTCGAGAAAATTCCAGAAGGGAAATGCGTTCCAATGCCGAGGGTAACCGCCACATCAGTTATGGTGACTTTTGAAATGTTGAAAAATAGTTTTGTACCTGGTAAGTGTTTGGGTACATCTCTGCAAAGTATAGTACAGCCGGTGTCTCTCCCCAAAACTTGGGTACATTTGATTTGGGATTCAAGCCCACAGCCGCAGACGTGAAAAGAGCCAAAAAATTGAAACAGAGGGCATGGGTCCTCCCAAAGCCTATCCCACGTCTCTCCAGATCATTTGTTAGGCCTGGCACCAAGAAACGCTCAGTAATAACAGTTCCCAGTTCTATGGTTGGTCTTGATAAGGAGCTGATTGAGAGGTTCGAGAAATTGTTCGACGATGTGAACATGGTGGAAGCTGGAGAGGGTTCTAGCAAGCCGAATGTTCAATTTGTTGGGCCTAGTGCAAAGATAAACAATTGGGAAGCTACTCCTCTCCCTACTAGGAAGGAGTTTTGGTAGTTTGCTTTGATTTTCTTTTAGTTTATCTGGATTATTCCAGGGTTGTAATTCAGATTCATGTTCCTTCCGTTTGGATGTATAAACCTTGTTATCTTTCAATTTCAATGAAATGCAATTTCCCTTTTTCTTCATTCCTGATAGTTTTATTTTGTTTTTCTTTTCTTCCTTATACAGTTCTTTTTATGCTGGTCTCAATGACATGACATACATGAGGAATCTTCGGCCCAGTCTTAAAAGCCAATCTAATTCTGAAATAGTAATTCAAGAAATAGAGTGTGATGATGAATCAGAATATGATGAGGATGAGGCCTTTGAAGAGATTAGTAAAGAATTAAGCCATTTTGAAGAAAAACCCAAGCCTAACCTGAGAGATACAGAAGCAATCAATTTAGGGGACCCCGATAATATAAGAGAAACTAAGATATCCATCTTGAACCACAACTCAGGAAAGAGATAATCAAAGCGTTATTTGAGTACAAAGACATCTTCGCATGGTCATATGACGGCATGTCGGGTCTAAGCACTGACTTGGTAGTTCACAAGTTTCCCACTGACCCGGCATTTCCTCACGTCAAACAGAAGTTAAGGAAGTTTAAAATTTACATGAGTGTAACGATTAAAGAAGAGGTCATAAAGCAGTTCAAGGCAAAGGTCATTCGAGTCACGCGGTATCCCACTTGGTTAGCCAATGTTGTGCCTATGCCAAAGAAGGATGGTAAGACCAGAGTATGCATTGATTACCGTGATCTCAACAAGGCAAGCCCAAAAGACAACTTCCCACTGCCAAACATCCATATTTTTATTGATAATTGTGCCAAACATGAGATTGGGTCTTTTGTGGATTGCTATACGGGCTATCATCAGATCCTAATGGATGAGGAAGATGCAGAAAAGACAGCATTCATCACGCCATGGGGAACATACTGCTACAGGGTCATGCCTTTCGATTTGAAAAATATTGGGGCAACTTACATGAGGGCAATGACAACCATATTCCACAACATGATAAACAAGGATATCGAGGTTTATGTGGATGACGTGATCATAAAGTCTAGAAAGCAGTCTGACCATGTCAGAGATTTGAGAAAGTTCTTCCAAAGGCTTCACAGGTACAATCTTAAGCTCAATCCTGCAAAGTGCGCATTCGGTGTGCCATCTGGAAAACTGTTGGGATTCATAGTTAGTCGGGCGAGGTATTGAACTGGACCCATCAAAGATTAAAGTTATCCAAGAATTTCTGCCCCCAAGGAACAAGACTGAGGTGATGAGTCTATTAGGGAGGTTGAATTACATCAGCAGGTTTATTGCTCAACTTACGACAACCTGTGAGCCTATCTTTAAACTGTTGAAGAAGCATGTTGCAGTCAAGTGGACAGATGAGTGTTGAGAAGCATTTGATAAGATAAAGGGGTATTTGTCGAACCCACCTGTGTTGGTTCCACCAGAACCAGGGAGACCTTTGATTCTATATTTGACGATTTTGGACAATTCATTTGGTTGTGTTTTGGGTCAGCATGACATCACCGGCAGGAAAGAGCAGGCCATCTGTTATCTCAGCAAGAAGTTCACATCTTACGAGGTTAAGTATACTCACCTGGAAAGGACTGTTGCGCCCTAACTTGGGTAGCACAGAAGTTGAAGCATTATTTGTCATCTCACACTACTTACCTCATATCTCGTTTGGATCCACTAAAGTATATCTTTTAAAAGCCTATGCCTATAGGGAGGCTCACACAGTGGCAGATCTTGCTAACAGAATTTGACATCGTCTATGTGACTCGGACTGCGATGAAAGCCCATGCATTGGCTGACCATTTGGCCAAGAATCCACTGGATGAAGAATATAAGCCTCTGAAGACTTACTTCCCTGATGAAGAGATAATGCACATTGATGAATTGGAACAGGTTGAAGAGCCAGTTTGGAAACTTTTCTTTGATGGAGTTGCTAACATGAAAGGCGTTGGGGTAGGAGCTGTACTTATTTCTGAAACAGGGCATCACTACCCTATTACGGCTCAACTTTGTTTCTACTGTACTAACAACATGGCTGAGTACGAGGCATGCATTTTGGGTTTGAGGTTGGCTACAGACATGGGTGTCCAGAAAGTCTTGGTCTTGGGAGACTCGGACCTTCTGGTACACCAAATCCAAGGGGAATGGGAAATACAGGATTTAAAACTCATATCGTACCGGCAATGTTTGCATGATCTTTGTCAACGGTTTCGATCAGTAGAGTTCAGACATATTCCAAGGATCCATAACGAGGTTACTGATGCTTTGGCTACCTTGGCATTAATGTTACATCATCCAGATTCAGGTTCATGATTAGCATGCTTACTGTAATGTGGTGGAAGAAGAACATGATGGTGAGCCTTGGTTTCATGATATCAAGGAATATATCAGGATGTGGGTGTATCCAGTACAAGCCACAGGTGATCAAAAGAGAACAATTCGGCGGTTGGGAAGCGGATTTTTCTTCAGCGGAGGGGTTTTGTACAAAAGGACTCTGGATCTTGGATTGTTGAGATGCACAGATGCTAGACAGGCCACAACTATCATGACCGAAGTACATTCTGGAGTCTGTGGACCGCATATGAGTGGGTATGTGTTGGCAAAGAAGATTCTCCGAGCAGGTTATTATTGGCTCACTATGGAGCGAGATTGTATCAGTTTCGTGTGCAAGTGTCATCTGTGCCAAGTGCACGGAGATTTGATTCATTCTCCACCATTTGAATTGCACACAATGTCTGCACCATGGACTTTTGTTGCATGGGGCATGGATGTCATTAGGCCAATTGAGCCAGCAGCGTCCAATGGGCACAGGTTCATTCTGGTGGCCATTGATTATTTCACCAAGTGGGTTGAAGCTAAAACTTTCAAGTCTGTGACTAAGAAAGCAGTGGTCGATTTTGTGCACTCAAATATCATTTGCCGATTTGGGATCCCAAAGGTGATCATTACAAATAATGATGCTAATCTCAATAGTCGTCTAATGAAAGAGGTATGTCAGCAGTTCAAGATTACACATTGCAATTCCACCTTTTACCGCCCCAAGGCGAATGGAGCAGTCGAGGCAGCCAACAAGAACATAAAGAAGATACTTCGGAAAATGGTAGAAGGTTCCAGGTAGTGGCATGAAAAGTTTCCCTTTGCATTGTTAGATTATCTCACTACCATTCGCACTTCAGTAGGGGCAACTCCTTATTTGTTGGTATATGGAACTGAAGCAGTGATACCCGCAGAAGTTGAAATCACATCCCTTCGGATTGTCGCTGAAGCCGAAATTGATGATGACAAATAAGTCAAAACCCGAATGGAGCAGTTGAGTTTGATCGATGAAAAACGATTGGCAGCAGTATGTCATGGTCAGTTGTATCAACAGAGCATGGCAAGAGCTTATAATAAGAAGGTGCGTCCACAAAAGTTTGAGGTGGGTCAACAAGTATTGAAATGCATCCTTCCACATCAGGCTGAAGCAAAAGGCAAGTTTGCCCCAAATTGGCAGGGGTCGTTCACCATAATGAGAGTGTTGTCCAATGGTGCTTTGTATTTAATAGACATAGAAGGCAAATGTGTAGAAATGGCTATCAATTCTGATGCAGTCAAAAGATATTATGTATGATTTCTTTGGTTAAATTGTGTTTGTTTGTACTGGGCATGTTTTGAAGATTGGAATGATGAAGACATTTTGTTCTGCTATCTAAACATGTTATCCTTTGTTACCCCTTTGAGCCTTATTTATTTCCTTTCATACCCCTCTTTTGGAATCAGTAGCAAAGATCAGAAACGCAAGTGCGAAAGATAAGTAAAGATAAAAGGAAAATTGAAAATTAAAAAAAAAAGAAAAAAAAAGTAGAAAAAAGAGAGAAAAAGAAGAAAGAAAAGAACAACAACAAAACAACAAAAAGAGAAAGAAAGAAAAAAGAACAGAAAGAGGAAGGAGATAATCACAACAACAAAGCAATTTCTAGGTCATGAACTACGTTCAACCTGATTCCTTTTAAGGATACGTAGGCAGCCTCACGGTTCGGTCCCGTCAAAGTAAAAATTCAAAAGTCCCCAAGAAAAGGAACTGAGGCAGAAGTTGTGGTTGTTGTAAGAAATCTGATTCCGAAAGTTGTAATCTTGAACCCATTTGAATTGTTTCAAGCTTTTTGATACCCTTCCTTTCTAACCCTAACCAAAAGCCCACATTACGGTCCAAAGAAAGACCTTCCGATCAGTCTTTGAGAGATGCTAAGTCGAGCAAGTAAAGGTAATTCATATCAGGGGAAATACTCCGATCCAAACAAAGAAAATAAAAATGAGAGAATCTTATTAGTGAAAACCCTCATGGGCACCATAAGGCGACGAAAGCTGAGAGAAATCAAAATGAGAGAGTCTTATTGGTGAAAACCTTCACAGACACCTTAAGGCGAAAGTGAGTTGAGAGATGAACAAATGAGAGAGGTTTATTGGTGAAAACCCTTCGGGGCACCGCAAGTCGAACAAGGACAAGGATTTGGTGAAGAAATTGGGTTTTTGAAGATCTTGGGGCATAAAGTACGGCCACTGAAAGTTGATTGGTTAGATAGACTGGGCCGATTAATCCGAAATGCATGTCATGATCATTGGTGTCGGCTGCTCCACTCAGATAAGTTTCTTTTCTTTTTCCCTTTCAGACAGCCTTCTAGTTTTGGATTTTCTTACCCCTAACTCTCAAAGTCATTGCATTTCATTTCTTCTGGTTTATTTCTCTAAGATGTTTCCAATGTCAATTTTGTTTAAGCAATAAGAAAGGATTTCAAACCTCAATACCAACTTCCAAAGTTGCACAAAGCACAGGGCGGTTAAGGCATTGCTAAAGATAGTATGATGTGAAATAGGATATAAAAGGTCAGTGGAAGTTCCACCAGTGAAAGGGTTAGTAATTTCGTGGGAGATGTAGAGGTTCAAATAGATGGGTCAGAGATGTAACACAACGGTTTGGGTATAGAACATTCCGCTCATCCAAGGTCATGTGGGTTGAAAGTCAGTTGGAAAGTCAAAGCGGTTCTTGGCCAGTTCGGGGAAGCCAATCAAAACAAAGCACGATAGCGGAGAGGCCACCTTCAGCAAGAATGCCACAAACTAACCACCACATTTTTAAACTGACAAGATTTTTCTTTGATTGAAACAGGGGCAGAAAATTTCGTTTGTTTCGGAAAAACCCTCCATAGGGGAAAAGCAAGCACCAGACAGGTTTGACCGTAAATTCTCAGGACCCCCCCCCCTCCCCCAGAAAATGGGACCTAGTTTAAAATTCAAAACGATCATGAGTAGCAAAATCTAGCATTGGCTTCAAAGTTTTCATGCTTGAGATATGATTCAATTAAGAGCTTTCAGGACCCTCCTGTATTGTGGGACTTAGCTTTAAGATTTCCATTAGATAACAAAATTTAGCGTAAGTTCTGCTGTAGGGTAGTGTAATTCAGCCGTAAAAGTTGTCACTCTTAGGATAATACATGATTTTTGACTTTCAGGATCCTCTTGGATAATGGGGTGTAGTTTTAAGACCCCTCTTAGATAACAAGATTTAGCGGAAGTCACACCTTTAGAAGATATAACTTAGCTTTAAAAACTGTCATTTTTAACTAGGAGTTTTCAGGACCCTCCTAGATAATGGAATTTAGCTTTCAAATATTCAATAAACACTCACATATGTGCCCAGCTACCAAACTGGGGTAGAAAATTTTCCTTGTTTTGTTTATTTTGTTGAAATCAGGCGCCCACCTGGAGAGCACGGGAATACAATTCAAGTTCAGCAATCAGGTGCCTACCTGGAGAGTACGGGAATACAGTTCAAGTTTGGTAATCAGGCTCCCACCTGGAGAGCACGGGAATACAGTCAAGTTTGGCAATCAGGCGCCCACCTGGAGAGCACAGGAATACAGTTAAAGTTTTGGCAATCAGGCACCCACTTGGAGAGCACGGGAATATAATTCAAGTTCAGTAATCAGGAGCCCACCTGGAGAGCACGGAAATACAGTTAAAGCTTTTGGCAATCAGGCGCCCACCAGGAGAGCACGGGAATACAGTTCAAGTTCAGCAATCAGGCGCCCACCTAGAGATCACGGGAATACAGTTCAAGTTTGATAATCAGGCGCCCACCTGGAGAACAAGGGAATACAGTCAAGTTCGGCAATCAGGCAGCCACCTGGAGAGCATGGGAATACAGTTAAAGTTTTGGTAATCAGGCGGCCACCTAGAGAGCACGGGAATACAGTTCATGTTCGGCAATCAGGCGCCCACCTGGAGAGCACGCGAATACAGTTAAAGTCTTAGCAATCAAGCATCCACCTGGAGAGCACGGGAATACAGTTCAAGTTTGGCAATCAGGTGCCCACCTGGAGAGCACAGGAATACAGTTCAAGTTTTGGTAATCAGGCGACCACCTGGAGAGCAAGAGAGAACAACACCAGTTTTAAGGAAGGGAAACAATTTAAGTGTCGGTAATCAAGCGTCCACCTGGAGAAAAGGAAAGCATCTCAGATTATAATTCTAATTCAGCAATCAAGC
Organism: Nicotiana tabacum; assembly: GCF_000715075.1. Classification (NCBI taxonomy): domain Eukaryota; kingdom Viridiplantae; phylum Streptophyta; class Magnoliopsida; order Solanales; family Solanaceae; genus Nicotiana; species Nicotiana tabacum. The sequence goes on from NC_134095.1 coordinate 83,676,242, forward strand.
ATCCACCTAAAGAAAAGGGAAAGTGCCTCAGATCACAATTCAAGTCAGCAACAAAGGGACTTCATCTAGAAAATACAAGTCAACAAGGCAACAGGAATTACAAGATCAAGTTTGAGGATGCAGATAGGATTGTTGTAATGCATAGATCATAGTTTAGTCTAGATTCTTTTATTTTGGCATGGTGTAATAAGGAGTTCAGTAAGCAGTAGCAGCAATAACAACAGTGAAATCACAGCTTCCTGGTAGTCCCAGCTACTGAAACTTTCCGAACTACACTGACCTGATTCCTTTATAGCCAAGGATATGTAGGCAACCTTGGAAGCAGGGTGCGGTCAAATATTTCAAAAATGCTTCCCACGGAGTATTCAAACGGGCAAAAATCGCTCGTATCCGCTCACTTTATCTTTGCACAAAAACTCTTCGTGTTTCCGACCAAAAAGGGACAGTTGTGAGCACGTGATTTTTGCCCTATATGAATTACTCCCACAAAGTCAAAACAAAATAAATTTTGACATGATTTGCAAATTTCGTAGATTTTTGTAGCATTTTTTTTGTTAATTGTTTGCATTTGTCTGCGCATGTTAACTTTGTTTAATTAGTAAAAAATACAAAATATGTTACATTTTCATTTAGGATCTAATTTCACATTTTAGGATTAATTAACAAATTAGTTGATTTATAAAAATGGAAAAAATCATAAAAATAACCAATTTTGCATTTTATTGTTTAATTTCGAATATTGGTAGTTTTATTCAAATTTGGGTTTTTACTAGTTATGTTAATTATTATTTAGAATTAATTAGTATTTTTTGATAGGCCAATTTGGTTTTAAGATTTAATTTAGGTTTTAATATTTAATTTTGGAAAAAAAAAAGCATTTTGAATAAATTTAAAAAAAGAAAAGGAAAAGAGTTGAGGAAGATCAGATTTTTGGGTCTTTTGTTTATTTTTTATCCAAGCCCAGTTGATTTATACACAGATACCCGGTTGGCTCAACCCAAACCCGCTCCAAAAAAACCGGTCCAATCCCATATTCCAAAATGACCCCGTTTTTAACAAACCAAATCAGGACCGTTGATCTCTTTTGATCTAACGGTCCAGAACTGGGGTTTGTTTAGTATAATACTGTCCAAATGCCTAACCCCCCCTTCTCCCACTCGTCTCTCTCACTCAATTCTTTAGAGAACAGACCAGTAACCCTAATCCGCCACCTTGATTTTCCACCGCCCTAGGCTGGCGACGCCACCGCAAAATGACCCCATCTTTACACCATAGAACACCCATGATCCCCTCATACCAAATCCCTAACTACTTTCCTTCAAAAATACCTAGAGCTCCTTGAATCTTAAATCCGAGGTCGAGCCCTAAAAGTCCAAAAGTCATTTTCCATTGAACCTGGTAGCATGCATGCTCATACGGTGTTGTTCCTTCGAGTTTTGAAGTTTGGATTCAACAAGACTGATGTAGTTCAGTTTGTTCTTGACAAAGAACAGTTGATCGACATTAGTTTGGTTAAGTCCTTTGTCTCTGTCATGTTTCGAGTTCTGATTTGGTAAATCCCTCTCCCCCTCTTGTATTTTCTTTCTTGCACTGTCCTATTCTCCTCCTCCTTCCCGTTTCTTTAGCCTAGTTTTCTTATACTAATCTGACTAAAATCAGCTTTGAACTTAGCTCATCCCTTAAGACAGTTTGTTCTTTTCGTCTTGTATTCCGTTTCATTTCTTCAGTGTTCGTTCCAATTTCTTAATCGTTATTCTCTGTTCTTCTTGATTTTATTTTAGGTTGTGACACTGTCTGATAATTAGCTTAAGTTGGATTTTTGTTAATTTGTTAATTTAGTTTAATTCTGGTTTGGTATTTAGCTTATAAGAAAATCAATGGAGTGTAGATTTTGGTCTTTAAAATCAGGAGCCAAAGAAGAGACTAGCCCGGGGTGTTTAAAGGCCCATGTCCGGTTGCCTTGGGTCAGTTTGACCCGCTTGGGCTTTTGAGGTAAAAAAACAAAGGTACAAAGGTTAAATTAGGAATTATAGGTAGAGGAATCATTGGTAACAGACTAGGAAGCTTCTAGGAAGAGGGGTCTGGGACTATTCTGAAATTCTGAATTTTAAAATTAGGGGTACTTGAGCAAAAACCAAAATTGAAGAAGGTTTTCTAAGCAAAAATGAAAATGAGAAAAGGTCCTAAGGGCAAAACTTAGTCCAATATCTGCAACCCTAATACCTTGCCTATAAAGGCATCATTACTTGATACTCAAGTGAGATTTGAGGGGAGGAAGAGATAAAAAAAACCTGAAAAATTGAAACGACTGAAGAATTGATCAAAATTCTGAGTAAATTGGAAATTTCTGATCCTTCCCTTAGCTAGAATTCCTTGAAAAACTTCTGAAAATCAAAAATTCTCATTCTGGGGTTGAAATGGAGTAAATTTGGGTTTTGAAAAATTCTTGTTTATGTTTTGCTGTTTGGTTCACTGTTCCTGATTTTTCTGAGTGGATTTCACTGTTTTATTGGCTGATTCTGGGCTGATTCTTGCTACTGCTTACTACTAATCCTTCACTTCTTTTGGTTTTGTCCTTGTTCATCATCAGGTATGCACCGACTCTTGAAGTAGCATATGAGGTGCAAATGTGAAAGACATGTAATCAAATTGAAGAGAGGATAAATGCTAGCTTTTGTTATCAAATAGCTGCTCGAGTCCATATTTTGTCCATGTGTTATCTATTCTAGTTGCAGTATGTATGTTTGTTTATGTTGTTAATGTTGTATTTCACTTTAAGGGTTTCATTTGGGGTCTGCTTGAATACTGCTTGGGCCTAAGAATGGTCTCAAGTCTATGATGATATGTATAAGTGGAGAATTACTATTTCTTTAGTTTGCCTTGGTCAAGCTTTGCTGAACCTTGGATATGTGTTTCTTAGTCGTGTATGTGTGCTCATCAGACTAGTCTCCATATGTTCTTTTTAGTCACATCTGATATACCATGTTTTTCCTTCCATTAGTTCTTCGTATGTCAGGTTACTCTTTCATGGTTTGCATAACAACTCAGTCGTCCTTAGATTAGCTTAACTCTTTACTTCTTATTGTTTTCTTGCTCAAAAATATTGATTTTGTTCAGATGTGGGGAGGGGGTTGAGTAAAATTTGGGTTCGTGTAGTTAATAGTCTCATGAGGTTCTATTAGTTGCTGAAATAAGGTTTGATCAAGTGTGGCATCTCGAATAATTACCGTTAATTGAACCAGATAGAGGATTAATTTGAACGAGATAAGTCCAATATCTGGGTGCCCTTTTGTGATAAGCTGCAGGGACTTGATCGCGAGTTGTTTTGTGGCCTGTTGTCATTTTAGAAGATTTGTTCTGCCTTGAGTTCGGTTTTCTAAATCCAAACTGGAATGAAGGGAGGGGCTTGCATTCACACCCCTTGGGCCTTGTGATTTGAGCCCATCTGTTCTCTCTTCAATTTCGAAATGGGTCCTCTGCAAGGATTTGGGGTTGTTTTAGTTTTGGTTTTCCTATCAACTGAATGTTTGTGAAGGGAAGCCTGGCAATTTGAACGAGTTGGTTTGAGTCACTCACTCGAAGTAAGAATTCAATACCCTTGGTGTTTAGCTAATTAATATTCTTTAAACGGATTTGGGGTGAGCCATATTGAGCATAATCATAGTTTATGGCCCTCAAGAGCTTAGTTTTGAATTCCCTTTAAAATTGGAATCGAGGTGTGTCGTGCCAAATAAAATCTCAAAATGCACGGCCCTCATGTCATTGATCTTGAATATCTAAATCTTTAGAAATCAAGGCGTTCCATTTAGTCGAATTTTCCATGGCCCTCGCAAAGTTAAAAATGTGTAGTTGCTTTAGGCGCGTAATTTAAAATTACCTTCCTAAACTCGGGGTGCATTTCATGTGACCCAAATCCAAATCTTAACAACGTTAAATAAAATGTGTCTCGGACTGTGGGTACATTTCATGTGGCCTGGTCCAAAGACGTATTTTAGATTACGTTGAAATCTTCCTTAAAATATTTAAAAGCAATTTAAAGCTAAAATGCACATAGGTTTAAAAGTGATTTAAAATCGGATAAATAGGCCTATAATAACAGTTGAGCGACCGTGCTAGAACCACGGAACTCAGGAATGCCTAACACCTTCTCCCGGGTTAACAAAATTCCTTACCCGAATTTCTGTGTTCGCGGACTGTAATACAGAGTCAATCTTTTCCTCGATTAGGGATTTGAACCGGTGACTTGGGACACCATAAATTATCCCAAGTGGCGACTCTGATTTTTGTTTAAATAAATAATCTCGTTTCGATTGTCTTTTAATTGGAAAAACTCTCTTATACCCTTTTGCGGGTGTAGGAAAAAGGAGGTGTGACACCATGGTGCGGACATATAACCAGCATCCTTTGAAATGTTCCCATGTTTCATGCAGTGTTTCCATGGTCTCTGTTTAAAATTCAAAATTTCATCAATTTGTTGAGCAGTCTTGTTGGGTGGGTGGAACTTGTTATGGAATTGCTTGACTAACTCCTCCCAAGTTGTTATGGAATTTATGGGGAGTGAGTTTAGCTAGGTCTGAGCAGCTCCTGTCACTGAGAATGGAAACAATAACAGCTTGATTGCTTCCGGAGTTATGTTGGGCTGCCTTTGGGTTTTGCAGATTGACAGGAAATTCTTCAAGTGCTATTGAGGATCTTCAACTTGTGACCCTGAAAATAGTCACTTGTTTTGCAACAAGTGCAGCATGTTATTCATGATTTGGAATGATTCAGCCTGTATCTGTGGGACTACAATCGTTGTGGCCAGATTTTCAACTGTGGGTTGTGCCCAGTCATAGAGAGCAGCCTCTGGCACAAAAGGTGCCACAGGTGCTATTGGCGTTGCTGGGTCTACCACGTTGTCCCCCATGTCTGGTTCGATTTGTTCAGTTGTTTGTTGTTGTTTGCTTTTCCGGTTGGCCCGATTCAAGGACATGAAAACTTTCTCGGGATCTGATAATGCTTCAAATACTTCACCAGTTCTCGATGAGTTTCTAGGCATGCACCTATACAACCAAGTCAACAAATGTTAAAATTTCAATGTAAATATTGAGTATAGAGAAAACTGACTACACTAAGAATTTTTGTACTTCTTTCAATTGTAATTTATAACACCGTTAATTACCCGGCAATGGCGCCAAAATTTGATCATGCCCAACCATGCCTTATAAAAAGGACACGCTGACGTTGCAAATATAATCTGAGTATTTAGCCCAGATTCGAACCCACAAGGAATTAACCTATCAATTACTTTCGTTGGATTTACTAAATTCTCCGGAATCAACTTCCCAAATGTTGTCAATACAATTGATGGTATTTCTACTAAGAATGAAAGTAAATAAGCAACTGAAAACTAACTATGATTAAGTTGTAAACAATTAAGAGAAGGTTCTAAGGTTATGATTTCCCCTATTGATGGAATCCCTTCCGGTTATGTTTCATATAGATTCACCAAATCATCTCTATCAATCATGAGCACTCCTATTACCGTAAATCTCTCCCGAGTAATCACGATAATTTACCAGACGCACTCTCCCGAGATACGCTAGCTGGCTTTGTTTATTACAGCTCACTTTAGATTGCACCCAAGGCTTCGATATCCCTAATCCCGCCTTTAAACCCGTAATTATTGATCCCTCATATACTTTGGGAGTGGTATTGTTCAACAATTACCTAAATATGCACTATCTCCCGAGTTATGCACACTAAATAGGCACAACTAATTGAGGATCCTGTCAATTAACTACAACACCACGTAGTTGAACAAATAGAGATTAAACTGGCAAACTATATTAACATCACAAGAAGTTCATCCTTCAATAGGTTCCATCAAAACTCTAGACTAAGGAATTAGCTACTCATGACAAAACAATATAAAACTACTAAATTATTCATAATGGGTAATTGCAAGAAAATAAAAGAGATAGAAAAACTCTAATGTTTGGTTAAACTTCTCACACTTGTTCTTGCCTCCAAAGTAGTCTAAAAACAAGCTTAAAAAATTCTTGGGCGAGTTTCTAAAGCTTATAAGGGTTTGGAACAAGTTTTCCCAAATTTACACTTTGGTCCCCAAATTTGCTAAAGAGTGAACAGTGCACCGCGGTCGCGGCAGGACCGTGGTGAATGCTGAGTATTCTGTGTCACGACCCCAACCCCGGTCGTGATGGCGCCCAACACACTGCTAGGAAAGCCTGACCAACTAACAACCTCAATCCGTTTTCTTATTAAAAAAAATCATTATCAGCTAACACAGTTAAATTGCTAAATTGCCCTAATAAGAGTTTAAGACAACGAGTTAATTATGCGGAAATACAGATGATAATACTACTACATAACCCGTACAGATCTGGTGTCACAAGTCTCGAGCCTCTAATTCAAGTTTAACAGCCTAATATATAATCAGTCTAGGAAATGCGGATAAGACAAAGGGATAGAAGGGAGGGATCCGGGCTACGGACACCGTGCAGCTACCTCGATGCTCCCGGATATGAACTGACCGTCTGAAAATCCTCACTCAACCTCTGGAACACCTGAATCTGCACACAAGGTGCAGGAAGTAATGTGAGTACTCCGACCTAGTGAGTAATAAGCATAAATAATGACTGAAAATAAGAAATCACGAAAAACACAAAGTAATCTATAATGCGGCAGTTAAAACAAGTAATATGAAAGCAATAAACCAATGGAAACGAAATATGGTAATGCTACAACAAATAAGCGGTTAAGTGACAGACATATAGAGAAAATCAACACACAGAACGGTACCCTATAGTACCCGTTGCGGCGTGCAGTTCGATCCATATATTTTGTCAATGGCGCTCACTGGGGGGTGTGCAGACTTCGGGAGGGGCCCCTTACGGCCCAAGCGCAATATCAAGCCATCTCGTGGCATCAAATCTAGGCCCTCGGCCTCATATCAATATCATTATAACACTGTTGCGGCGCGCAGCCCGATCCCATAGTATCCTCACATCTGGCCCTTGGCCGTACTCAGTCCAAAAATCATATAAACCCCTCGGGAATTAGTAAAACAGTAGTTCTCTGCCCAAAACATCATTTAATATATCATTTTAGTTTCAAAACCGAGTAAAAGTGGCTGAGTTGTAAAACAATGGAAAACGATACAACTGAGTCAAGTAGTAAGTCAAACAATGAGGAAATAGTGATAAAACTCCCCAGAGGGTTCAAATAGTTGGCACGAAGACCAAATACGAAAATCAGTCCAAATAATGATGATAACAAATAAGCTTCAATCAAATATGCGCTAAAAACATCACTCGGGACGGACCAAGTCACAATTCCCAATAGTAAACGACCCCACGCTCATCATCAAGCGCGTGTCTCACCTTAATATAGCACTAGGATGTGCAAATCCAAGGTTTCAAATCCTCAGGACATCTTTACATTCATTACTCACCTCGAACCGGCAAAAACTCTAGCTCGCTACGCCTTTGCCTCTCAAATCGGTCTCCTCGCGCGTCGAATTTAACCAAAACTAGAACGAATACGTCACAATATGCTAAGGGAACATAACCCAAGCGAAAACAATCAAAAAATATCAAAAATCCTGAAATTAGCAAAACCCGAATCCCAGGCCCACTTTTTGAAACTCAGAAATTTTCACATTAACGGGTTCCTTATCCTTCCACGAGTCCATACATATCAAGAGTTCTCAAATCCGACCTCAAATGGCCCTTTAAATCCCAATTTAAAATCTCAAAATCTCAAGCCCTAGTTCTTCCATTTTTAGCTAAATTTCTATGAATTTCTAGGTTAATTTCACAATAGAATCACGTTTTAGGTTCAAAAATCTTACCTCCAATCAATTCTCCTTGAATCCCTCTTCAATCTCCCTCAAAGAGCTCTCAAAATGATCAACTATGGTGGAAAAATGGCTCAAAATCGCGGATGAAATGTTTTATAAACTTACTGCCCAGTTCTGATATTCCTTCTTCGCGATTGCGGTCAACACCTCGCGATCACGATGTACAAATTCGCGTTGACCACTTTTTATTCTACGCGAACGCGACATGCAAGTCGCGAACGCGATGCCTCTCCTCCTATACCTACGCGAACGCGAAGCCATATCGCGAACGCGATGGACAGCCTGATGAACCCTTCGAGAACGCGGCCTAGACACTCGCGAACGCGTAGCTTCCAGATCCCAGCCCTTCGCGAACGCGAAGGCTAAAATACCTGCAACTGCTAGACTGATTTTCTGCAATTTCTCAACTCCAAAAACGGTCTAATTGACCACCCGAAACTCAACCGAGGCCCCTGGGACCTCAACCAAAAGCACCAACACCTCCTAAAACCTCATTCAAACTTGTTCCAATCATCAAAACACCACAAAAACACCAAAACCACCAATTCACGTCGAATTCAAGCCTAAGTTTTTCTAAAAACTTTCGAAACACGCTTTTGATCAAAAACCCAACCAAACCACATACAAATGACCTAAAATTTTGTACACACATCCCAAATGACATAACGAAGGTACAACAACTCTCGGAATTCCATTGACCGCCGGATCAAAATCTCACCTATCAACCGGAAATCGCCAAAATACTAACTTCGCCAATTCAAGCCTAATTCTACACCGGACCTCCAAAACCACTTCCGATCACACTCCTAAGTCACAAATCACCTTCCGAAGCTAATCGAACCATTAGAACTCACATTCGAGCCCTCTAACTCATAAGTCAACATCCGGTTGACTTTTCCAACTTAAGCCTTCTTAAAAGAGACTAAGTATCTCACTTCTTACCAAACGCAAACCAATCAACTCGACCACATAAAACACGGATAGCAAAGCATAAAGAAGCAGAAATGGGGGAAATGGAGCGGTAACTCATGAGACGACTGGCCGGGTCGTCACATCCTCCCCAACTTAAACAAACGTTCATCCTCAAACGAGGAAAGAAACGTACCTGAAGCCTCAAACAGGTGAGGATATCTGCTCCGCATCTCCCGCTCGGTATCCCATGTAGGCTACTCCACGGGCCGACCTCTCCACTGCACTTTCACTGAAGCTATATCTTTTGACCTCAACTTCCGAACCTGGCGACCCAAAATAGCTACTGGCTCCACATCAAAGGTCAAATCATCATCCAACTGATTCATGCTGAAGTCCAAAACATAAGACAGATCTCCAATATACTTCTGGAGCATAGAAACATGAAATATCGGATGCACACTCGACAAGCTGGGTGGAAACGCAAGCTCATAAGCCACCTCCCCAATCCTCCGAAGCACCTCAAAAGGCCCAATAAACCGCGGACTCAACTTTCCTTTCTTCCCAAATCTCATAATACCCTTCATGGGCGAAACCTTCAACAAAACCTTCTCACCCACCATATAGGACACATCCCGAACCTTTCGGTCCGCATAACTCTTCTGATGTGACTGTGCTGTACGAAGCCTCTCCTGAATCACCTTCACCTTCTCTAAGCCACCCTGAACCAAATCTGTCCCCAATAGCCTAGCCTCACCGGGCTTGAACCAACCAATTGGAGATCTACACCGCCTCTCATACAAAGCCTCATACAGAGCCATCCGAATACTTGACTGGTATCTGTTGTTGTAGGCAAACTCTGCAAGCGGTAGAAACTTATCCTATGAACCTCCGAAATCAGTAACACAAGCACGCAACATGTCCTCCAATATCTGAATAGTACGCTCGGATTGTCCGTCCGTTTGAGGATGAAATGTTGTGCTCAACTCCACCTAAGTACCCTACTCTCTCTGCACAGCTCTCTAAAACTGCGAAGTAAATTGAGTACCTCTATCTAAGATGATGGAAACTAGAACACCATGCAACTGAACAATCTCTCGGATATAAATTCCTGCCAACCGCTCTGAAGAATAGGTAGTACACACAAGAGTGAAGTGCGCGAACTTGGTCAGCCGATCCACAATCGCCCAAATAGCATCAAACTTCTTCAAAGTCCGAGAAAGTCCAACCACAAAGTCCATAGTGACCCTCTCCCACTTCCACTCAGGAATAACCATCTGCTGAAGCAAGCCACCCGGTCTCTGATGCTCATATTTCACCTGCTGACAATTGAGACACTAAGCTACAAATACCACAATATCTTTCTTCATTCTTCTCCACCAATAGTGTTGCCTCAAATCCTGATACATCTTCGCGACACCCGGATGAATAGAATACCGCGAGCTATGGGCCTCCTCCAGAATCAACTCTCTAAGCCCAACTACATTGGGCACACAGATCCGGCCCTGCATCCTTAGCACACCATCATCACCGATGGTCACATCTCTAGCATCATCATGCTGAACCCTGCCCTTAAGGACAAGCAAATGCAGATCATTATACTGGCATTCTCTGATGCGATCATATAAGGAAGACCGAGAAACCACACAAGCCAACACTCGACTAGGCTCCGAAATATCTAGTCTCACAAACTGATTGGCCAAGGCCTGAACATCAACTGCAAGGGCTCTCCCCGACTAGAATGTACTCCAAAATCCCCATACTCACTACCTTTCGGCTCAAAGTATCGGCCACTACATTGGCCTTTCCAGAATGATACAGAATAGTAATACCATAATCCTTAAGCAGCTCTAACCATCTCCGCTGCCTCAAATTAAGATCCTTTTGCTTGAACAAATGCTGAAGACTGCGATGATCGGTGAATACCTCACAACATACGCCATACAAGTAATGCCTCCAAATCTTCAATGCATGAGCTATGGCAGCCAACTCCAAATCATAAACAGGGTAGTTCTTCTCATGGGGCTTCAACTGATGAGAAACATAAGCAATAACTCTACCCTTCTGCATCAATACACAACCAATCCCTACTCTCGAAGCATCACAATATACGATATATGAACCTGAAGCTGATGGCAAAACCAATACTGGAGTTGTGGTCAAAGTTGTCTTGAGCTTCTGAAATCTCTCCTCACACTCGTCCGACCATACAAATGGAGCACCCTTCTGAGTCAACTTGGTCAAGGGCGATGCAATGGATGAGAATCCCGGAACAAACCGGCGATAATAGCCTTCCAACCCAAGAAAGCTACGAATCTCTATGGTTGAGGACGGTCTAGGCCAACTCTGAACCGCCTCTATCTTCTTCGGATCAACCTGAATATCCTCGCTGGACACCACGTGTCCCAAGAAAGCCACTGAACCGAGCCAAAACTCACACTTGGAGAACTTTGCATAAAGCTTCTCCTCCCTCAATCTCTGCAATACAACTCGCAAATGCTCCGCGTGCTCCTCCTGACTACGCGAGTAAACCAGAATGTCATTAATGAATACAATAATGAACGAGTTCAGATAAGGTCGAAATACACTGTTCATCAAATGCATGAACATTGCTGGGGCATTGGTTAGCCCAAAAGACATTACAAGGAACTCATAATGACCATATCTGGTCCTGAAAGCAGTCTTAAGAATATCTGAATCCCTGATCTTCAACTGGTGATAACCCGAACGAAGGTCAATCTTGGAGAACACCCTCACTCCCTGAAGCTAGTCGAATAAATCATCAATGTGAGGCAAAGGATACATGTTCTTAATTGTTACCTTGTTCAGTTGCCTATAATCGATGCACATTCTCATTGTGTCATCCTTCTTCTTCACAAACAGAACCGGCGCACCTTGCAGTTACACACTAGCCGAATGAACCCCTTATCTAGGAGTTCCTGAAGTTGCTCCTTCAATTCTTTCAACTCTGCTGGTGCCATACAATATGGCGGAATAGAAATGGGCTAAGTGCCCGGCACCAGGTCAATACCAAAATCAATATCCCTGTCCAGTGGCATGCCCGGCAGGTCTGTAGGAAAAACATCGGGAAAATCCCTCACAACTGGAACAGAATCAATGCTAGGAGTCTCAGCTCCAACATCCCTCACAAATGCTAGATATGACAGACAACCCTTCCCAACCATACGTTGGGTCTTCAAGAAAGAGATCACTCTACTAGGAACATAATCAGTCACGCCACGCCACTCGATCTGCGGTACACCCGGCATAGCCAAAGTGACTGTCTTAGCATGACAGTCTAGAATAGCATGACATGGAGATAACCAATCCATGCCCAAAATAACATCAAAGTCCACCATGCTCAATAGCAATAGATCAACTCGGGTCTCTAGACCCCCAATAGTCATAACACATGACCGGTAGACATGGTCCACAATAATAGTATCGCCCACCGGGGTAGACACATGAACATGTAAAGAAAGAAACTCCCGAGGCATACCCAAATAATGAGCAAAATATGAGGACACATAAGAATAGGTGGAACCGGGATCAAATAATACAGAGGCATCCCTGTGGCAGACTGAAACAATACCTGTAATGACAACGTCTAAAGCAATAGCATTTGTCCTGCTTGGAATAGCATAGAAACGAGCCTAGTCATCGCCTGATCGACCTCCCCCTCTAGGGAAACCCCTGGCTGCCTGGCCTCCGCCCCTAGCTGGCTGGGCAGGCGGTGAAGTAACTGGACCAGAAGTCGAGGGTTGACCCCTCTGCTGAAACTGATCATCACAAAGTCGAGGGCACTGCCTCCTCATATGTCCAAACTCTTCGCACTCATAACAACTACCCGGTGTTAGAGATTGGGACTGAAGGAAACCCCTCACACCAGAGTGACTAGTAGATGCACTCGGCGCAGAAGAACCCTGAGCTGACGGGGCACGAGATGAACTCTGAGCTAGAAGGGCGCTGAATGAAGGCTGGCCCTGTTGAGACCCATGATGACCACGACTTGAAGATGCCCCATGATACTCTAGATGGGCCGACTGAGCAGGCCTAAAAGAACGACCTCTACCATGTTAGAACTGGCCCCTCGAAGGAGCACCACTATAACTGCCCGATCCTCGAGGCCTCTTAGCCTCCCTCTCCTCTCGCTCCCGACGGCGAACCATCTCAATCTCACGAGAAATATCAACCACCTCCTCGAACGTAGCACCCAATACTCTCTCTCTAGTCATCAGAATACGGAGATGGTAGTTAAAACCATCCACAAATCTCCTGATCCTCTCACGATCTGACGGAATCATCCAAATGGCATGATGATCCAACTCAGAAAACCTCATCTCATACTGGGTCACAGTCATATCCCCCTGCGTCAACCACTCAAACTGCCTACGCAACTCCTCTATGCAGGACTGCAGTACATACTTCTCCAAGAAGAGAGCGGAGAACTGCTGCTAAGAAAGGGGTGCTGCACCGACATGCCTACACCTCTCAAAATCCTCCCACCAAGTAAAGGCAGCCCCCGAGAACTAAAAGGTGGTAAATGCCATGCCACTAGACTCAATAATCCCTACTGTACGGAGCATCCGCTGACACTTATCAAGAAAACCCTAGGCATCATTGCCCTCAGCACCACTGAACGACGGAGGCTGGAGCCTACCAAGCCTCTCAAGATGACGCTGCTCATCATCCGGCATAGCTGGTACTACGAATTCCTGAACTGGCATTGAGCTGGAGGTGCCTTCGGTGTCTGTAGTCCCTGCACTACCTGCTCAGGTGTGCGAGCAGCGGGGGTCTGATTGCCTCCCCCGGCCTGTCAAGTAGCTACTGCGATAGTGGCTGAAACTTCTTGAGCTAAGCCAGTGCAAACTGATAAGATCTGTGCCAAGGCCTCCTGAAGACCCGGAATCACGATGGGCACAGCTGGTGCCTGAACTGGTGCTGCTGGAGCCTGATTCAGAGCTGGGGCAGCTGGTGGATTAACAAGTATTGCCCTCGCTGCTCTGCCTCTGCAGCGTCCACAACCGCGTCCACGACCTCTGGTGGCCTCAGTGGGTGGCACTGGTGGTTGTCCACCTCGTCCGGTAGCTCGCGTCCTCACCATCTGTGAGAGAATAGAATAACAGAAATTTAGTTCTCGGATCAATAAAGTCGCACGACAATAATTTCAAGAATGTGAAGTTTTTCCTAAAGGTTCTGCAGCCTCTCGAGGATAAATATAGACGTCTCTGTACTGATCCGCGAGACTCTACTAAACCGGCTCATGACTTGCAAGACCTATGTAACCTGGCTCTGATACCAACTTGTCAAGACCCCAACCCAGGTCGTGATGGCGCCCAACACACTGCTAGGCAAGCTTGGCCAACTAACAACCTCAATCCGTTTTCTTATCAAAAAAATCATTATCAGCTAACACAGTTAAATTGCTAAATTACCCTAATAAGAGTTTAATACAACGAGTTAATTATGCGAAAATTCAGATGATAATACTACTACATAGCCCGTACAGATCTGGTGTTACAAGTCTCGAGCCTCTAGTAAAAGTTTAACAGCCTAATACATAATCAGTCTAGGAAATGCGGATAAGACGAAAGGATAGAAGGGAGGGATCCGGGCTGCGGATGCCGTGCAACTACCTCGATGCTCCCGGATATGAACTGATCGACTAAAAATCCTCACTCAGCCTCTGGAACACCTGGATCTGCATGCAAGGTGCAGGAAGTAATGTGAGTACTCCGACCTAGTGAGTAATAAGCATAAATAATGATTGAAAATAAGAAATCATGAAAAACACAAAGCAATCTATAATGGGGCAGTTAAAACAAGTAATATGAAAGCAATAAACCAATGGAAACGAAATATGGTAATGCTACAACAAATAAGCGGTTAAGTGATAGACATATAGAGAAAATCAACACATAGAACGGTACCCTATAGTACCCGCTGCGGCGTGCAGCCTGATCCTTATATTTCACCGACGGTGCTCACTGGGACTCTAGGAGGGGCCCCTTACGGCCCAAGCGCAATATCAAGTCATCTCGTGGCATCAAATCTAGTCCCTCGGCTTCATATCAATATCAGTATAACATTGTTGCGGCGCGCAGCCCAATCCCATAGTATCCTCACATCTCACCCTTGGTCGTACTCAGTCTAGAAATCATATAAGCCCCTCGGGCATTAGTAAAATAGTAGTTCTCAGCCCAAAACATCATTTAATATATCATTTTAGTTTCAAAACCGAGTAAAAGTGGTTGAGTTGTAAAACAGTGGAAAACTGTACAACTGAGTTCAAGTAGTAAGTCAAACAGTGAGGAAATAGTGATAAAACTCCCCGGAGGGTTCAAATAGTTGGCACGAAGCCCAAATACGGCAATCAGTCCAAATAATGATGATAACAAATAATCTTCAATCAAATACACGGTAAAAACATCACTCGGGATGGACCAAGTCACAATCCCCAATAGTAAATGACCCCACGCTCATCATCAAACGCGTGTCTCACCTCAATATAGCACTACGATGTGCAAATCCAGGGTTTCAAACCCTCAGGACATCATTTACATTCATTATTCACCTCGAACCGGCAAAAACTCTAGCTCGCTATGCCTTTGCCTCGCAAATCGGTCTCCTCGCGCGTCGAATCTGACCAAAACCAGAAAGAATACGTCACAATATGCTAAGGGAACATAACCCAACCTAAAACAATCGAAAAATATCAAAAATCCTAAAATTAGCAAAACCTGAGCCCCGGACCCACTTCTCGAAACTCAGAAATTTTCACATCAACGGGTTCCTTATCCTTCCACGAGTCCATACATATCAAGAGTTCTCAAATCCGACCTCAAATGGCCCTTCAAATCCCAATTTAAAATTTCAAAATCCTAAGCCCTAGTTCTTCTATTTTTAGCTAAATTTCCATGAATTTCTAGGTTAATTTCACAATAGAATCACGTTTTAGGTTCAAAAATCTTACCTCCAATCAATTCTCCTTGAATCCCTCTTCAATCTCCCTCAAAGAGCTCTCAAAATGATCAACTATGGTGGAAAAATGGCTCAAAATCGCGGATGAAATATTTTATAAACTTACTGCCCAGTTCTGATATTCCTTCTTCGCGATCGCGGTCAACACCTCGCGATCATGATGCACAAATTCGCGTTGACCACTTTTTATTCTACGCGAACGCGACATGCAGGTCGCGAACGCGATGCCTCTCCTCCTATACCTACGCGAAGGCGAAACCATATCGCGAATGCGATGGACAGCCTGATGAACCCTTCGCGAATGCGGCCTAGACCCTCACGAACGTGTAGCTTCCAGATCCCAGCCCTTCACGAACGTGAGCTTCCCTTCGCGTAACGCGAAGGCCAAAATACCTGCAACTGCTGGACTGATTTTCTGTAATTTCTCAACTCCAAAAATGGTTTGATTGACCACCCGAAACTCACCCGAGGCCCCCGGGACCTCAACCAAAAGCATCAACACCTCCTAAAACCTCATGCAAACTTGTTCCAATCATCAAAATACCACAAACAATACTAAAACCACCAATTCACATCGAATCTAAGTTTTTCTAAAAACTTCTGAAACACGCTTTTGATCAAAAACCCAAACAAACTACATCCAAATGACCTGAAATTTTGCACATACATCCCAAATGACATAACGAAGCTACAACAACTCTTGGAATTCCATTTCGACCCCCGGATCAAAATCTCACCTATCAACCGGAAATCGCCAAAATACTAACTTCGCCAATTCAAGTGTAATTCTACACCGGTCCTCCAAAACCACTTCCGCTCACATTCCTAAGTTAAAAATCACCTCCCGAAGCTAACCGAACCATCGAAACTCACATCCGATCCCTCTAACTCATAAGTCAACATCCGGTTGACTTTTTCAACTTAAGCCTTCTTAAAAGAGACTAAGTGTCTCACTTCTTACCATAACCATACCAAACGCAAACCAATCAACTCGACCACATAAAACATAGATAATGAAGCATAAAGAAGCAAAAATGGGGGAAACGGAGCGGTAACTCATGAGACGACTGGTCGGGTCATCACATTCTGCCTCGCCACTTGATCTGTCGTGGTTCCACCGCGGTCGCGGTGGAATTTTGCTCAGTACATCTTTTTGCTTTCTTTGTGCTCGGTACTTCTTGAGTGAGCGTTTTCTTCACATTATTGCCTCCAAAATACTCCGTGGTTCTTCCTCACTTAGAATATTCCCTGCGAAACAAAAGAACACCATTTAGAGCATTTTGTTGGCAACTTGCCTATAAAATAACAATAAAGCATGGTAATATTAAGGTGTAATTAATCTCTATATAGCCTAATATCACATATATGCATGTGCCGGAATTTTCATGCTCGAGAGGGGGAAATTATATGCTTCTTTGTGCCTTGTTGAACTTAATGATCCCTTAACGTATGGTTCATTTAATTTGATGATTAATAAACTCAATTAACTTTGTTAGAAATCATGCTAGGGATTTAATGTGATGTTCTGAGATCCATTACATACCTAACTTGATCGTAATATCACAAACCTATATCTATATCTGTTATTGTCATTTTACTTGAGTTTCTTTATTCTTAATAAGAGATGATGATTGGGGCATTCGGGGGCATGTTTGGCACGATGGGTATTTCCATGCGGTTGATATGATGTTGGCATGATGAGATTTTTGTGCGGTTTGAAATGAGATTGATTTGTAGGTTATTACCGTGTGAAAGGAAGGAAGTTGGATTCTCATTATGATTACTCATTTGTTAAGTACTAATTACATGCTCTTTGCTTTGGTTTCTATTAGTGTTTTTTTGTTTTGTATAATACCCTCCGCTTGAGTTCCTTTTGTAGTTACTTCTGCGTTTTCCCTTTGGCCTGTTACTGTTATAGCTTTGTCTTTACCTTGTTTGTTACTCTTACACCTACACTTTTACTTGATTTACTTCTATTACATGTCCTCTTCGAATTTATGTCTTTACTTGTTATTAGCCCATACCTGTTACATGCCTCTAATTGCCACGTGACTTAATAGTTAAATGCCTTAACCTGCTACATGTCTTCACTCACTACATACTTTCACTTACTATATGTCTTCACTTACTATATGCATTTACTTACTATATGCCTTTACTGATTAAATACCTTTACTTGCTACATGCTTCTACTTTCTACATGATTTCATATATTGAATGCCTTCATTTGATCCTTGTTCTTTCTTGATAAACATCTTTACTCGTTTCATGTCGTACTCTTCCTTGCTTAACTGGATTGAATGACTTTTAGATTGGTTGTTTGTTATGTTTTGTGGAAGCCTTGTCATTATATACGGTAGACTAGCTTTTGATATTGGACTGCCCATTCTACTCTGTTTGAGTTGTATTACCTAGTTTAATATTGCGTGTTCGTTTTCTTAGTGTCACATTGTGAACTTTTCCCGCGTTTGAGTTGTTGCGGTTTCATATGATACTATTAAAATTGGGATCGGGTGCACGCCGCAACAGTGTTTATTATATTCTTTGTTTAATTAATATTATTTGATATATATATATATATATATATATATATATATATATATATATATATATATATATATATGGGATATGGGCACGCTGCAACAATGTTCATTATATATGTGAGACCGGTTGTGCACTGCAATGGAACAGAAGTATTATGGTTATTCTTGTCTTTGATTCCTGTTATCGTAGTGTGTTGTGAGATTAAGGAGTAACGATATTTTGGGTCCCTCTTAGTTGTATCCTTGTTTCAATTATTACGTGATTATTTGTGTATCTTTCTCGTATTGCTCTTTTTGCTTATCATTTACACAAGTAAAAATAATAAGTGGGTATCTTTTAACTTAAAACCTCGTCACTGCTTCACCGAGGTTAGTTAAGATACTTACTGAGTACATGGGGTTGGTGAAGGATTGCGTATAGATATTCATAACACGCAGCGGAAGACAATAACAATCCTAGGCAGATCTTTTCATGTTTAAAATTTATTTACATGTCAATAGATCAGAGACGTACCTGATGAAGAAAGTGTCATTTTAAATTCTTCGATAGTGCGAAGACTCTATGCGTATCCACACCGAGACCAATCCTTGCTATCAACCATTTGATCAACGAAACCCGCAAACAAATTGAACGAAGAGTATTGTGTTGAAATTTTTCTCAAAAATCTCAATTCAATGTTAGAAGAACAAAAAACACCTTTCTTGTAATTGTATTTTCTCTCTTGGCTTTGTATTGCACTCTCACTTTCACAAAGTGTTTTCTTCTCAAGAATTAATAATGCGGCAAATTTTCTCCATCACCCTTTATATAGCATCACCTACAAACTTTTTTCATATTTGGTTGAGCTAATAATTTACTTATGGTAAGAATTTATTCTAAAAAAACGTGATAGAATTTTCTAGGAAGAATTCGTAATCCCATTCTCAATAGGCAACGTTACTGTCGATTTCATGGACTTTCCATGAAGTCCAATTCCAAACATTGGAATTTTCTATTGAAAACAATGAAACCAAATTTGAGGTGGCAGATGTCCTTTTATGGACTTTTACGTGAATCGAAATTCACTTAATAAAGTTTCATCAAACCTTTTTATTAATATTTTCTTACTGGAAATATAATCCCATTCCAAATGGGTTCAAAATTGCCGACAAGTCCATATGGACTTTTCACAATTAATTAATCCAATTCAAAATTAAATTTACTAACAAGACTTTATTAATATTTTATATAACATCTCTTATATAAAATAAGTGTTAATTATATATATCACATATATATTTTAACCAAGAGATATAATTTAATTTTTTATTTTAAATAGAAAACTTCAATTTGTTCACAATATTAATCATACCCTCTATGCTAGCAAAGAATATAATAATATTTTATTTAGACTAATAACTAAATTTTTTTGACTAATTAAATTCCTTAATTTAATTATCAAATAATAAGTTAATTAATCCTTTAGCAAAGATCAGAACACTCGTTAATTAGTGTATGATCCCATAAGTTCAATACTGAACCGGTAGTAAATTGATCACATCAATATACTAATCAAGGGTGGCGTCTAGCAACACTACTTAACGACCGGATAACATGAAGTTTATAATTTACTCTCAAGAACCAGTAGAAGAATAATGTAGTAATTCCTTCTGTCCTTATAGCTCTGGATCACCCTAGGATATGGTTCAACTGTCAAATCCTAATAGGCGACCAACTATGTGTGCATGTCAAATATAATCGACCATTGAATGACCTAAGAAACTCTTTTCTTCTTTCATTCAATCACCCTGGCCAAGGTCTTAGTTTGGTCGTTTATAGTTCATGACAACATGGAGCTTAAACTCATTATCAAGAGTTGACAGATTCCATCTTAATCAATCACTAATTCTACAAGCATTTAATCATACCCAATATCCTTTCAACTATCGTCCTAGGGCTATAGGTGTCTGGTATCAAAGCACAATAAATAACTTGTCAATTACTATGACGATTTCAGGTCAAAGGAAATTTTTACATCACATTCTTCAAGATAATATCCTATTGACATTTATGGTAATTCTAACCATTAGGAATTATCCAATGAGTCGGTTCAATGATCATATCTCTATATGCATCATCTATCTATGTGATTTAGTTAATGAGATCAACTAATCTTTATCCAATAAAGACGATCACATAAATATTGATCTAACCGGATTACTAATGTCCAAATTAATAATCCTATGATCAAGAACAAATTTAGATTAAATTATAAGAAACTTCACTCTCATTATCATGGTCTCCATCATAATGTCAAGTTTCAAAATTTAATCAAGGACCTTATCAAGTTAATCAAATAATTAAAAATAACTATGATAAAAGAATATCAAATGCCATATATTTTTATATCAAATAACGCTTGCAAAAATATGTTCAAATCATCAAATATGATATTGGATCTAGAGCGTATCTACTATATCCCTAACAATTGGTTGTAATCATGCTACACTTCTGCACCTTGGGTGCAGATCTTAGAGCCGCGTAGCTGTGGAAGATGAAGCCTTGCTCTGAAGACGTTCCAGCGTTCCAGATTCAAGCTACCTCTTGTTCATTGTAGTTTAGGACTTAAACTCTGTTTATGTAAATTTCAAATAGATATTGTACCTATTCTTCATTTCAGTTTGTAAATCTAAATTATAGTGGCTCATGACTTGTACCACCAGTCCTTGGAAGGTTGTATAGAATTCAATCATTTTATTTCTTGTTATTAATAATCTATCATTTGAGTTACCTTATTCTACATTTGGCTTACCTAGCATTAGAGTTAGGTGCCATCACGACTATGTGGTTTTTGGATCGTGGCAATTTCCTTTCTTTGGGGTCAATTGGTATGGTTGTTTACAAAACTTTTTTTTCGTTTTATGTCAAAGAACATAAAACACAAGAGATACTTCGTGGGTCGTATTCTTCTGTTTAAATTGTAAGAGACATGATAAACCATTTCCTCTTAAGAATGATCCTAAATTACCAAATAGGAATAAATAGTCGCTTCCTGAGACTTAATCGAAATTGTGCCTTTTATTTTATGTTAAAATCTGTCTTTCTTAATCTTCATTTTTGACATTCTTACATTTATATACATCTCCAATGAGGCTTTATATGTGTGTGTATATATACACACACATGATCATTGAACAAGTTAACCAATTTTTTTTCTTTCAAAGGAAAAGAAATTAAATAGATTTTAAAGGAAAGGTGCCCCATATGACATTTACCCTGCTGGCTTGCCCAACCGAACTGCAAAGTCTGAAATCTTTGACTTTGTAGTTTCAAGTTGCTGAAAGTTCACTTCAACTACCACTTCATGCACCCATTGATATTAATCACATGTATCTAAATATTCTAGTTTTTTTTTTCTCTTTGTGCTTTCCCTTCTCATCTATTAAGAGGTCAACAGATTGACCAACCTTATATATAGTACCAAAAACAGAATACCTGGAAGTTGGAATACAACGTAACTTCAAACCATTGGATTTCTCAGAAGGGAACCCTCTAATCTTAATTGGATGAGGATACAAGTTATTGGATAAATATAAGGAACTTCTATAAAAAATAACAAAAATTTTAATTAGGTTAAAAGAGACCAAAAGTAAAAAGTAATGAAACCAAAAAAAAAAAAAAAATTATAGAGTAACATTGCAGTTGATAATTTGGTGCACTGCCTTTCTCTAACGAAAATTGTATCCGCAGTCAACAGTCACTTATTTTCTTGCCCAAGTGGAGAAAAATGCCTCTTATGTATATTGAATTTTCAAACTATATTTGCATCCATTCGTATCTCCTACAACAACAGAAAAGTATGAACATATTCTCTGCTTGTAAAGTGATAACAGATGAGTATAACATCTTCAAAGCTAAATAAAAAACAATTCCGAACGCAAGTAGAATACCCTTAAGCAATTCCACAACTACTCACCGATATATTTTCTTGCAATTATTGTTCACAAAGGATAGCTAATCCACATTCCTCATTACTGAAAAGTTTGCTTATATAACCAGCTGCTCTTAACCCGAACAGAAATATAGTTAGTCACGGACGATCCACCAGTTTCCTGCTTACTAGCTAAATTACAAAGGAAAGAACAAAGCCACGCCAAGCAAGAATAGCAAAAAACTGCTCACAGGATTGGGTATTACTTCAAAAGAGAAACAGGTCAGTGTGACTTAAAATAAAGCATTCATTCGAAGGAATTGTTAAATAAAGAGGATTTTAAGTTCTCACCAAGCTCAGAAACACTTCCTGTGGACAATAGAGGGACCAATTTCATCATACTCGCCCTTCGTTATACACATCTGTATGGGACGTAGATATTAGTGCTGTATCACTTAAGCTTTAAAGAGTTAACAAGAAGACGTTCATAGTTATTTGAGACTTGGACTTAACAGATTTGATTCATTGATCAATAAAATAAAGCAAAAAGAAACTAACTTGTTTGAAAGTACTGAGGGACTAAAATTGATCCTCCAATCCAGGCGCTGTACTTCCTCTCAGGCGGTGCAACCATATTGATCTTCATGCTGCTTGGACCAAGAGCAGTGACTTCCTTGCTCAGACGTTCTGCTATGCCAGGAAACATAGTTGATCCACCAATAAGCACAACGTTTGAAAATAAATCTTTCCTAATATCAATATCGCATCTCATGATTGAGTTGTATACTTTCTCATGAATTCCTGTCGCTTCCTTTTCAACCAATGATGGCTGGAATAGGACTTCAGGGCAGCGGAACCTCCCCGCACCAAGAGTTATGATTTTTCCATCAGGAAGCTCATAGACCTTCTCTACTGATTTTGGGAATTTTTTTGCCTTCTCAATCTCTTGTTCAAAATCCAGGGCAACATAAGCAATCCTCTCCATATGACGAATAATTTCCAATGCAAAGGCAATGCGTGATAAATAACAACCCTCCTTGAGATTCATGACAATATCGTTGAGATAATCGGTAAGATCACGACCACCAAGACATAAACACAAGATAGCATGGGGAAGTGCATGTCCCTCATAGTTTGGGACACTGGCTCGCACTAGTACCAGAATCAAGCACAATACCTTGTTGCAAATAGTAAAAGATTTAGTGACTGATTAAAACAGTAGAGAGCAAACATATGTTGGTATTCCATCTGCTGCTTACCAGTTGTACGACCACTAGCAAAGAGAGAAAGAACAAACTGGATTGCGACATACATGGCTGGAACATTGAATTCCACAAACATGATTTGAGTCATTTTCTCTATGTTTCGCTTGGGGTTAAGTGGTGCCTCAGTCAGAAGAACAGGATGCTCCTCGGGAGCAACACCGAGCTCATTGTAGAATGTGTGATGCAACATTTTCTCCATATCATCCCAGTTATTTACTATACCATGCTCAATGGGATATTTCAATGTCAAAGAACCCCTCTTTTAGACATAGCGGCATAACCAACATAGGCATCTGGTCCCATTCCGACCATGACGGCAGTATAACGAGGACGACCAACTATGCTTGGGAAAACAGCCCTTGGAGAATCATCCCCAGCAAAACCTGCCTAAAGAAACAAACGATGCAGCTATTGTTCATTAGTAGGTTGAGCGATACAGCTAACACCATGCATGTTGCGGAAGCCAAATGTATATAGTGTGAAAGAGTCACAACTACTATACCAAAAATTATGGTAGCTACTAAATAATAAATAAGACAATAATACAACAATAAAAGGAACACCAGAATATACGAGGTTCGGCCAATTTTTCCTACTTCTTCGGACACAACCAATATTTTATTCCATTCCAAAATACAAGTGAAATAATACTAAAGAGAGAAGATACAAATGCCTTAAGAAGATGAGAAGGCAAATGAGAGGTGTGCTTAAATCCTAAATATTAGGCCTCCTTTTATTGGGTGAAGTACCACCCAAAATTGGTACTTCACCGATGTGGGACTTTGGCACAACAAATCTCCACCTTGGCAAAATTCTACATCTTCAATTTTCTCTCAATAACAAAGTTTGGTTGTGTCTTCATCTTCAATCTTCAGTGTTCAACAATGTTGATCAAATCCAAACAATGTTGAAACTTGACCGCAGTCACCACTTTTGTCAGCATATCAGCAGGATTCTCTGTAGTATGAATTTTCTTCACCGTGACTCCACATTCTCCTATGATTTCTCGTACGAAATGACACCGAACATCAATGTGCTTCGTCCTTGCATGATAAACTTGGTTCTTCGCTAATTGAATAGCACTTTGACTATCACAAAAAATTGTGATACTTTTTTGTCCAATACCAAGCTCTTTTAGCAATCCCTAAAGTCAAATTGCCTCCTTCACAGCCTCTGTAATAACCATGTACTCTGCCTCTGTTGTAGACAAAGCAACTGTTGACTGCAAAATAGACTTCCAACTAACTGATGCCTTTGCAAAAGTAAACACATAACCAGTAGTTGATCTTCGTTTGTCCAGATCACCCGCAAAATCTGAGTCACAATATCCAACAACAGACTGATTGCATTCCTGCTCAAAATCTAACCCAACATCTACAGTATTATGAATATACCGTAGAATCCACTTTACAGCTTGCCAATGCTTATTTCCTGGATTATGCATATATCTGCTAATAACGCCAACAGCTTGTGAAATGTCAGGTCTCGTACAGACCATCAAGGTACCAACAGCATTTGCGTATGGTACCTTTGACATATACTCTCGTTCAGCTTCATCATTTGGCGACATAGTAGTACTTAGCTTAAAATGGGGAGTAAGTGGAGTACTAACTGGCTTAGTCTTCTCATCTATGCCAAAACGTTGTAGTACTATTTTCAAATATTCTTTCTAAGATAAACAGAGTTTCTTTGAACGTCTATCTCTTATTATCTCCATGCCAAGAATTTTCTTTGCCTCACCCAGATCCTTCATCTCGAACTCCTTCTTCAGTTGAATCTTCAACTTATTAATTTCTTCCGAATTCTTGGAAGCTATCAACATATCATCAACATATTAGGAGAAAATATACAAAGGAACCATCTTTAAGCTTGCGCAAATACACACAATGATCGTATTTGCTTCTCTTGTACCCTTGCCGCAACATAAACTTGTCAAATTGTTTGTACCATTGTCTAGAAGATTATTTTAATCCATACAATGCTTTTTCAAGTTTGCACACCATATTTTTCTTTCCAACAACTTTGAATCCTTCTGGCTGAGTCATGTAGATTTCCTCCTCCAAGTTTCCATGTTAAAACGCAGTTTTTACATCCATCTGAACTAGTTCCAAATCCAACTGTGCTACCAAAGCCAACATAATTCTAATGGAGGAATGTTTTACAACTGGAGAAAACACTTCATTGTAATCAATTCCCTCCTTTTGAGCATATCCTTTGGCCACCAATCTTGGTTTGTAGCGAACATCTTCTTGGTTAGGAAATCCTTCTTTCTTTGCAAATACACATTTGCACCCAATTGCTTTCTTTCTCTTCGGGAGATTGGTCAATCTCCATGTATGATTCTGATAAAGGGATTGCATTTTATCATTCATGGCAATCCTCCACTTATCTTCTTCTGAACTTTGGACTGCGTCTTTATAAGTGGTAGGAACATCATCAGCTACAATTGAGGCGGCACAAGCAACCGTCTCTAGACGAACAGGTTTTGTTATTGTCCTTTTTGGTCTGCTAGTTGCTATTGATTCAAGTTGTTGTTGAGGTTTCTAAGTTGGAATCTCCCTCTCTACTGGCTCTTCTTCCGGAGGATAATCTTCATTTGTTTAATCATCTGCTTCTTGTGTAGGAAAAATAAATTTTCCCTCAAACTCCACCTACTTAGAAACACCCTCATTTTGTTTGGTATCTTCTGTTACCTTATTTACCATAGCAGATTCATCAAAGGTAACATCCCTGCTGAATATTACTTTCTTTTTCATAGGACACCATAAGCGGTATCATTTGACTCCAGAAGTAATCCCCATAAAAATAGCCTTCTTTGCCCTTGGATCCAATTTTGACTCTATCACATGATAATATGCAGTTAAGCCAAACACGTGCAAAGAGTCATAATCTACAGCAGGCTTTCCATGCCATTTTTCAAATGGTGTCTTGTCGTCAATAGCAGCAGATGGTAGACGATTAATGAGGTGGCATGCATATGTAATTGCCTCAGCCCAAAATTCTTTGCCCAAGCCAGCATTAGACAACATACACCGTACCTTCTCCAGCAAGGTCCGGTTCATACGTTCTGCCACTCCATTCTGTTGTGGTGTATGTCTGACAGTGAAGTGTCGGACGATGCCATCATTTTCACAGACCTTATTGAAATGATCATTTTTGTATTCACCTCCATTGTCTGTGCGAATACACTTGATCCTCCTGCCTGTTTGATTCTCCACCATCGTTTTCCATTTGAGAAAAATTCCCAACACTTCATCTTTCCTCTTCATTGTATACACCCACACTCTTCGGGAAAAATCATCAACAAAGGTTACAAAATAGTGTTTTCCACCCAATGAAGATGTTTTGGAAGGACCTCAAACATCAGAGTGTACATATTCCAAAATGCCTTAAGTATTATGGATCGCTGTACCAAATTTAACCCTTGTCTGTTTCCCTTTGACACAATGCTCACAAAACTCCAAATTGCAAGTCTTTACTCTTTTTAACAATCCTTGATCTGATAGAGTTTTCAAGGATTTTCCTCCAGCATGTCCCAAGCGCATGTGTCATAGCCTGGCTGCTTCTGCCTCTTTGTCGTCACTGGATGTCACTGTCGCTGTCCCAATAATTGTACTACCACGATAGTGGTACATGTTATTATTCTTCCGATTGGCCTTCATTACCACTAGTGCACCGGAGCATGTTCTCATCACTCCATTTTCTACAATGATTTGAACCCTTTTGATTCTAGGGCTCCCACAGAGATGAGATTCTTCTTCAAACCCGGTACATATCGAACATCTGTTAATGTTCTGATCATTCCATCATGGTTCTTTAATCGTATTGAACCAATGCCATATGAGGTAAGAGGGTTGTTGTCTGCTGTGTGGATGACTCCATATTCTCCTTCTTGAAAATCCACGAACCAGTCCCTATTGGGACACATATGATAGCTACAAACCGAGTCCATCAACCATATGTCTGATGATGTTGATGACTTTATTGTAACTAATGAGAAGTCTGAATCATCAAAATCAGCTATATTTGAATCCATAATGGCCTTTCCATTGTTATGTTTGGCCTTATTCTTCAACTTCGGACAGTCGTTCTTCCAGTGCCCCTTTTCTAGACAAAAAGCACATTCATCTTTGCTAGGTCTAGATCTTGACTTGGATCTTCCCTTCTTTGTCCTCGTTTGATTTTGAGGACGACCCTTCACAATCAGTGTTTCTCCTTCTCCGCCCTTCTGTTTTTCTCTCTTTCTTTGTTCATAGCTGTACAAAGCCGAACAAACTTCTCTGAGAGAAACTTTGTCATTTCCATGGAGTAGAGTAATTTCAAGATGTTCGTACTCATCAGGAAGTGACCCCAATAACATCAAGGCCAAGTTACCATCATCAAAAGTTGCGTCCATATTTTGCAAATCTGTGACCAACTTATTGAAACTGGTGATATGTTCATTTATTGTGGTACCAAGAACATAGGTGAAGCGAAACAGTCTCTTCTTCATGTATAATTTATTTTGACTGTTTTTCTTCAAAAATTTATCCTCCAGTGCTTTTCATAATTTACTTGCAGAAGTTTCCTTTGTGTATGGATATCTCTGGTCTCTAGCAAGGTAGGATCGAATGGTACCACAAGCAACATAGTTTATAATTTTCCAATCTTCTTCTCCAATAACATCTGGTTTCTTTTCTTCAGTGGCAAGATCTAGCCCTTGTTGAAAAGGACATCTAGAACCTCGCCTTGCCACATCCCAAAATGTCCTGACCCGTCAAAAATTTATACCGCAAATTTCGCATTTGACACAATTCTTTTCATAAGCGAAGATGTCAACGATGACGTATTATTGACACTTGATGTAGATTCTTGTTTATTGTCTCCCATTTTTGACACAAATATTATTTAATAGCTGGCGACACAAATCAAGATTATTTCTTTTCTGGTGTGGAAGATCAAACTAAGCTGCAACCACATAGCATACTCAGACAGAACCTTGACTCAGTTACCAAGATAAATCTTTTCCGATGTAGAAGATAAGACTATGCTGCAACCATAGAGCATACTTAGATAGAACCTTGGCTCTGATACCAATTGTTGCAGAAGCCAAATGTATGTAGTGTGAAAGAGTCACAACTACTATACCAAAAATTATGGTAGCCACTAAATAATAAATAAGACAATAATACAACAATAAAAGGAACACCAGAATTTATGAGGTTCGGCCAATTTTGCCTACTTACTCGGACACAACCAATATTTTATTCCACTCCAAAATACAAGTGAAATAATATTAAAGAGAGAAGATACAAATGTCTTAAGAAGATGAGAAGGCAAATGAGAGGTGTGTTTAAATCCTAAACATTAGGCCTCCTTTTATAGGGTACTTCACCGATGTGGGACTTTGGCACAACAATGCATAGAGCTGAAATAGCAAGCAGTTTGTTCTAACTAACCTTGCTCATTTCAGTTGCATTGTCAATAACAAGTGGTCGACTATCCTTCCCATCAGCCATCTGGTAAGAACTTCAAATATTTATTTTGCAAGTATAATTTAGGTGAGAAATCACCGCTACAAAAACAGAGTCAAAGTGAGCTTTTCACAAAATCAGCTGAGCCTGTGAGAAATTTCTTCCTTTAATACATTGTTTGATCAAGCTCAAGGTGAGATATGGTTTTCGTATTTCCAGTAGAAATCACCAGCTATCCAAATTAACCTCCCCTTTGTCGACTAAAGGCAGAGAAAACAAGTAAGGAATTCATGCAAAAAAAAACCAAGGGGAAGATGTAATCACTTGGTGGAAGGCAATCATGCTAAAGAACTTACCCGAGTATCACAAAAAGCTACTTTGTGCAAATATATAACATATGTAAATCGGCTGACTACTCAATTTGCACGAGTAATGCTCAATCAAGAGCCAAACAGAAGATTACATATCTTTATTAAATTTGCACGAGCAATGACCAATCAAAATAAAATTTGTCCTACATAGGAGTTAACAGGCAAGAATTTCTTCACACCAAAATAATATAAGCTGCTTTTATAGAAAAAATATTTATCTTGTAAATCCTTTTAGCTCGATCACTTCCTCCCTGAAATCCAAGGAATAATTCCCGAGGGATCAATAGTCCCATCAATATGTGGTTTTCCCTTTTCTACCCAAATTTTTAAACAAAATCTTAACGCGTGCTTAGTGAAGACACTTTTGCGAATAATTAATCTGAACCAAATTACCGATTTGCTTACACTGCAAACCATTCCATATATTGTCAGAAAGCTCTCATCGAAAACGTGTTCAGCAGGTAATTGGGAACAGAAACCACATGAAATCATCGAACAATGTGTCAAATTGAATCTAAAATCAACTAAATCAATACTCAGATACCCAAAATTTAGTAAACCAGTTACAATCAACAAATCGTTTAGCAACAAATAAATAACGAATACTGAGCACCGAAATAAAAGTGAAACAGAGGCAAATCAATTTCGGGAACAAGTTAAACATGAATTCGATCGATCATTGAAGCTTACCGTTTGTGGAAACGAATGCATTGCTAGTTCAGTATTGAGAGTGTAAGAACAACGTAGGATCTTTTCTAATAAACAGGAAGAAGGTTTCCTGCATTTACACAAAATCAATTGATGCGGACATATATTTTCGTTCTGCTAACACCTTTTGATTTGGCGTAACCGAGGAATGAGAAAAGCTAGGATCCAAACATAATGCTACCGAACCGTGTAAAATTGCAAGGGGTCGTTTGGTATGGGTGCCCTCACAGTTCTCAAGCTATGGTTACACCTCCAGTTGCTACCCCACCTGCTCAGCCAGCTAGAGGCGGAGGTCGGGAAGATAGAGGTCGCCCTAGAAGGGGAGGCCACACCCGATACTATGCCCACGATCATATGGATGACGTGTTGCGGCTCGTTTGCCTCATTTTTCTTGGTTGCCTCCCTTTCTCGGAACTGATCTTTGGCCTGATCGCTAAGGAATTCCCGAAGGTGTCCTTTGTTGAGTAGTCGAGCCACTTCTTCTCGTAGTTGGTGGCAATCCTCGGTCAATAATGCTGAATAGGGTGTATTAGTAATGTTGGTATTAGTTATGCTGGTATTAGTTATGCTTACATATTTCTTATCCATTGTTTAGTTTGATGTATTAAAATATTGCACAATTTCTAAAAGAATTGTTTGTTTACAAAAATGCCCTCAAAACTAGTCCACACTCTAACTTTTTAAAAGAAACATATGTTGAGAAATGTTTTTAAATGAAAAAGTTTAAAAAAATTATTTTATTTGTCTACTATATTGTAAAATAAAATTAAATATTTATTTATAAAAAAGGAAATATGCTAAGTATTTATTTATTTACTTAGGGATATAATTTTATTTCTCACTATTTGGATTATTTTGAACTTGCATTAATATACTAACTAGCATATTTTAATCAAGCATAAATTTTGAAGGACAATTTTGTCTTTAACTAAGCTAATGCATGCATTAAAACCCATTGCATTGCTAATACCATTGTTTTCTATGCATTAGTTATGCATAGGATAATACCAAATAGGATGTATAACTAATGCTTGCATAACTAATGCATAGGTTCAAAATGTCTACCAAACAATGTATTATTAATATACAAAGTCAATGCATGCATTAGCTTATCTAGTGCATCCTACCAAACGACCCCTAAATGTAGATCATAAGTTGTGTAAAAAATATTTATAAATCATATTATTTAAAATTTAAAAGGTAATTGCGGGCAATTCTATTTAATAAGGCAAGCTGTAAATGAGATTAATGATAAGTAACCTTTTGAATAAATTAAATGTCACGACCCAAAACTCAACATATTGTGATGACGCCTAACACAGAACTAGGCAAGCCGACAATCACAATTAACTACACAATTTTATATTGAAAATAAGATGAAACAAGTTTAACAGTAATAACTCTCATAATAGCCGATAAGAAATACTGCGACTCAAATATAACATTGCAAAATTCGGGTGCCACTAAGTACATGAACATCTAAATGATAATACAGTCTAACTATTAAAACAACTATTTAGAAAAATAGAACAGTGTTATAAACCGAAAAGAAGGAGAGTCGAAGTTTGCGAACGCCAAGGCAGCTACCCCAATAGTCTCCAAACAGATGAAGCTCCGAAATCTAGCAACTGTCGTGCCCAGAAATACCTGAATCTGCACACAAAGTGCAGAGTGTAGTATGAGTACAACGTACTCAATAAGTAATAGGACTAACCTTGGGTTGAAAACAGTGACGAGCTCATATAGGTATAGTCCAAATTCAGATAATAATAGTAATAACATAATGAAAAATCCAATAATCAGTTTGTAGACAGTTCAGAAATGTAGACATTGCTTTCAAATATTTAACAGTTTAAGCTCAACAAGGATAAAATAAGCCAAGAGTGACTGATATGAGGTATATTACATCTCTATATCTATATGTCAAATGTGCATGTCACATGTAATGCATCACAATGATAACCTCATGTACTCACACTCTCAGAATACTCAATCCGACTGCCTCAACTCTCACTCATCACACTCAGTCACTTAGCACTATACGGTAAATGCGCTCACTTCTAGTATGTCAGACTCCGGAGGGTCGGATCTTGCACAAGCTCTAATATAAAGCCAATATCGCCCACTGCGGCGTGTATCCCGATCCCATAATAATTATTGATACCCAATTTTGCCCTCATATTTTCCGAATAAGTATATATACTTTCAAAATATCATGTTGCATCATTACTTAATTTGCAAGAATTATACAAATATTTTCTATAATTTTTCATAATTTTTTTTAAGTTTTAGAATTGATTTTCTTGCATTTTAATTACTTGAATATGCATTAATTACCCATTTAAATTATTTTTATGATGACTTAATCATCCAAATTTATTATTGTATCCACATATATGTTTCATAATATTTTACCTCATTTCCATATAGTTATATTTGTATTTTAAAGCTATTTACATAATTTTGGCAATAACAACTTATATTATATACATAATTATATTTATTATATTATTTATATTAAAATAGTATTTTTATATATTAAATTATTGTTTTCAAGCATCTTAATACACAAAAAATATTTTATTATTTTGTTAATTGTTTTTTAAATAACTTTTTAAATTTTTTCATGTATTTAATTTGTAGTCTTATTTGGAGCCAATTATGGACCAATTTAATGGTCCAACCGTCCAAAACTTTTAAGCTCAATCTCCCCAGCCCAAACCAGACGACCCCTTTAACCTTAACCCGGTCGCGACCCGTTAAACTAACTTGCTCCGCTCGATTTTTAATCTTGGCCAAAGATCAACGACCCACAACTACTCTACCACTTTTAATTACCCAACCTCAAACCCTAATCTCCATTTTCCTAAGACCGTCGCCCTCATTTCCTTCGTCTCTCCTCCTCCCTCCTTGACAAACCCTAGACGCCTTCACCAACCTTCTCCGAACCCGATCAATTCATGGATTCCTGCCATGATTCACTTACCTTTTATGGGTTATCTCGTTGTTCCTTACAAGATTATGGTATTACATAGTACTTGCCCCATTTTTGAAAAGTACCAATCTTCTGAGTCAAGAGAAATCAGACTCGCTCTTCAAGATTCAGACGATTTTTCATCTATATACATTCATGACAATATTATTATAGGTTTGACTCACCAAGATTCTTCGGCCAATTTGAGATTTTGGGTAGAACTAGGGTTTGCCTGATTTTTTCTCCTAATTTGGTTCTAAATTTATTTTGCATGCTCTTCTTTCCTTATTTTGTGTTTGATTGATTATATTTCCTTGTTTGTTTTTTCAATTTCCACTACTATATAAACCCCACTTCTAATCCCTTTTAACGGACCTCATTACTGCTATTACTCTTACTATTCTCCTCTTTTATTCGCTCTCTTATTCTGTTACACTCGAATGTTTTCTGAAACTGTTGAATTCTGGTCGGCTGAAAGCTAAGGCCATAATACTATTAAACGACTTCCTCCGGTGCAGGCACTGCTCAGAGCCCTTCTCGAGGTCTTGTGAACTCTGAAGCATCGGGAATTTGGGGTTTCATCGTTCTCCAGTAACCGCAGCCATTCATCACTCTTTGTTTACTTTGTTTGCAACTGGTTAGTACTTTATACTCTTGTAATCTTACTTCCCTCTGATTGTGTTATGTGTATTAGCATTACTGGGGTTCTTCTGAGTTTAATGATTATGCCACTTCATGTATAGACCTGCTTGTTTTGATGCCTACATGTAGTTTTAATTCTGTTTTAGTCTTGATTTTCACATAGTTAAGCTCAATTGATTCATGACTTGTTTGATGTTTAGTGCATTTTGTTCGAATTTCCTGGAAACTATGTCATTGCTTAAAGTTGCTTTCTTCCTGTTGAATCCCTTATACACCACCTGTTGTTTCTCTACAAATCATGTGACGACACTGCCTAAATGCTTAACCTAATATGCTCTTCCTTGACATTATTAGCCCTTAATGCATGCCTATTGTAGATGTCCAACCTGATTGATTGCTCATCTTCACGTTTAAGTGTAATTGCTTACTTAAAGACTGTTGCTTATCAGGAACCCATGACTTAGAATCTCTTAGCGAACTAATACATCCCAGAAGATATTATAATGTGTCTTTTGAGCCTTTCGTGCACACCTGCTACTTCCCAGGAATAAACTTGTGATTATATGAATTCTATATACCAATACTGTTACCATTTATAGGCAGGCTTTTTTCTTTGCTTTGATATTATGTGCTTACTGATTGTTTAAGACTCCTAGGGTAAAATCCAACATATGTCTAGTCTATTTCTCCTTCTGTCGACTAAAATAAGTCTCATCCTTCTTCATGTGATGCCTGCTTGCCTTATTTACCTGAAAGTCAGTCTCTTCTCATGAATGCTTACTTGTTGGATGTAAAACCTTTGTGTGGTGATTGGTATGTACCTGAACATTTCACATGTTAAGCTCTGCAAGTTAGTTGTTCTCATTAGGCTCCTATGTTAAAGCTCCCATGCTAAGGTGGTGTCTCACCTGTTCTTGTCCATGACACTACTAGGTTTTCATGCTCAAAACCCTACCTAAAGCTCTCTCTAATATAGTTCTGGACCAGGCTTGTTTCTCAAACTTTGTTTGAAATAATCTTGCTGCTCTCAAAATCTATTTTTGGCGTGATAAGCATGAACTTGCCTCATATGTGTTTTGTATGTTTCCCAATTTGAGCATGATCTTACTTATATGCCCTAATTAGAGTAGTTGCTAGTTACAGTTTAAGATTAATTTTGTTACCTGTATGGCTGAATTTAGCATCCCTTAGCTTAATCATTGGGATCATTTGGGCCTACTTTTTTTCTTGTGGTTTCGAAGTATACTGTATGCGCTTGGAGTTTGGGCCTGTTGTCCGCATAAAATCCTAAGCCTATTTGAAGACCCAAATGTATTGTTGGGTTATCCTATATTTGTATTGGGCCTGTAATTATTTAAAGTGATCTGTAATAGCTTGTAAAACTAAATGATGGGGAATTCCTGGAAAGGGGTAACACGATATATTCTAATACTTGCTTGAATTGGTAGAAAACATGCCTATAGGATCTATGTGGTCTATTTGATATTCGTTCAACATGTCTTATATGCCAATTAGTTTCACATGTAGGAAGCATGCCTATAGGAGTCACGCACACACTTCACTTAACTTGTCAAAATATATTAGTTAAAGTATTTTCTATACATGTTTCCATGTCTACAACTCTGCACACTTAGACAACAACGCTATAGGATGCAATAGTACATGCTTTACTAATCTAGATACCATGTTTATAGGACTTCAAATAATCAATTGGTCAAACTTTTTCTATTACTTTAGTACACTGCCCATCTAGATACCATGACTATAGGATTCTACTCTTTTAATCGACTATTTCCGTTGCTTTCATTACACTGCCCTGCCTAGATGAATTGCCTATAGGGATAAAGTGGTATAAAATCAACTTATTTGTCAATTGTTGGAAATCCTGCCTATAGGATGTTGTTGCGCGCATAAGAACTATTCATGAGATCAATGTTGTTAGTACTAGACTCTCAAAACCGTTTCACTACCTAATCGTGCAACAAGTAGAAATCATGCCTATAGGACTTGCAATGTTTTAACCTGCCTATACATTGCTTATATAATACTGAAAATCAAAATCGCATAGAAATTATGCCTATGGGATTTAACGATTAACATCATATACTGCCTAATCTGAAAATATGTGACTAATTGCGTGCCTTTGTTGCTATGTGTGGAGGCTAATATGAGCCACTTGTTGCTATTATGTGCAATCCTACTTGTTTTGAATGTGCTATTAGTTTTATCATTTTGAGCAACCTAAGTAAAGTCTAGAACCACCTAAATAGTAGGTCCAAAGCCTCCTGGATCATTGGCATGGGATGAGTAGTGCACGCATAGGGTACAAGTTAGAATTGAATTAGAACGTTTTTAGGTAAAGAACTTCAACATAATAATCAGGTAGCAGGAGATGATAGTCTGTGCCCGCTGAATAATATGAGCAACTCCTACCTAAAGGAAGTTGTGAAGTATTATTTATGTTGCACGGGATGATCCTTTAGGCTAAAAAACTTAGGACCCCCTTTACTTTATATGCTTGATATCTGCACTTAGTCGTTTAATATAGACCAATGTAGTTGTATCCTTGTAGTCATATTAAGCTTTGTACTGATTCTCATATGTTATAATAAGACTCTTAAACTTCTAATCTCTCTTTATTTATTTGATCACCTAGCCTAATTACTTAATCCACATAGTTTAAAGTTCAGTCGGGACCTATAGTTGTGGACCTCGAAGAGTGCCTAACACCTTTTCTCTGAGTAATTTGAGCCCGTATCCAATCTTAGGCAGCATTGACTAGTCAAATAGAGTTATCCGCAAATAGGTGCCCTAACGCACCTCAATATCGTTAGGTGGCGACTCTTCTCTTTTAATACCCATTTAAAAGAGTTGTCACATGTCAAAACCCGTTTTCGCGAGAAAAAGGGGTGCGACAATAATAATAATATAAAGCCTATAAGGCCTGCTCCGGCATTCAACCCGATACATTGTAATAATATATATAAAGCCAAGAAGGTCTGCTGCGACGTCCATCCTGATCCACACCTCACTCACTACACGGCTCTCAAGCCCCAACTCAGTCATCAATATCTCCAATCTCTCGGGCTCACCGATCTCATGTCAAACAGCCCAAATAATGATACATGATGCAACAATAAATAGCAACTGAGACTGAGATAAGATATGCAATGATAAAGGTGATTGAGTACATAATTGCAAATTAAGCAAATAATTCAACAACAAAACGACCTCTGTGTATCCCAACAGTACTAGCATAAAGCCTAAATATGATTTCTAACATGGATTACAACTCAATTTCTCTAACACATGGAGAATACATGAATAATAACAAGATTATATGACTAACAGTTTCACATAATCAACCGAGTTGTAATTACTACGGTATACGCCCACACGCCTGTCACCTAGCATATGCGTCACCTCAACACCAACCATATAATACGTATTTCGAGGATTTATACTTTCAGTATCAAGTTTGAAAGTGTTACTTACCTCAAACCGTGCAAATCCCTACTGCAACAAGCCCTTGCCTAGCGAATCGGCCTCCGAACGACTCGAATCTAGCCACAAACAACTTCATACATTCAACACAAGCTATAAGAATCAATTCCATATGATAAAGCTAGGTTCTTTAAGAAAAGTCAAAAAGTCAACCCCGGGCTCACGTCTCGGTATCCGACAAAATTAACAAAATTCGAACACTCATTCAATAAAGAGTCCAATACATACCAAAATTGCTCAAGTCCGATCTCAACTCGACCTTCAAATCCTCAAATTAAAGACAATGAAGTTTCTACAATATTTTCCAACCCAAAATACTAATTAAATAATAAAAATAATGATAAATTCATGTATATTAACCAAATCTGAGTTAGAATCACTTACCCCAAACAATTCCTTGAAAATCCCTCCAAAAATCACCGAAATCTGAGGTGTCTAGCGCAAAATATGAGAAATGGGTTCAGACTATCAATTTTGATATTTTAATAGTCTGCCTAGTGATTACACATCGCGATCGCGGAATTCCCTTCGTGATCGCAAAGAATAAAATCTTCCGCAGCCCAGAAACCTTCTACCCGAATGCATACTCTAGGGTGCGAATGTGGTGTCCAATCTCCCTGAACCAAGCGATCGCGGACAACCTCACGCGATCGTGATGAACAACGCGTGGAACTCCCAGGCCTCCTCTTCCTTCTTTGCGAACGTGTCTACTCCCACGCGATCGCGTAACACAACTCCCTCAAGGCTTCGCGATCACAGATCTAACCACGCAATCGCGTAGAACAAATTCCCATATGCCAAACCTTACCCTTCGGATCGCGTCCCTCTCCCCACGATCACGTAAAAGGAAACCAGAAGCACATGCATCAACAACTTTAGCAACTCATCAAGTCCAATTTCAATCCGCTAACCATTCGAAATCCACCCAAGGCTCCCGGGACCTTAACCAAACATACCAACAAGTCCTAAAACATCATATGAACTCGCTTGAAGCCTTAAATTACATCAAACAACACGAAAACTACGAATCACATATCGATTCAAGCCTAATGAACTTATCAACTTCTAACTTCTACTATTGATGCCGAAACCTATCAAATCAATTCCGATTGATCTCAAATTTTGCACACAAGTCATAAATGATACAACGGACCTATTCCAACTTCCAGAACCAAAATCTGAGCCCGTTAACAACAAAGTTAACCCTCGATCAAACTTCTCAACTCTCCAAACTTCAACTTTTCCAACTTTCGCCAATTCAAGTCAAAATCATCTAAGAACCTCCAAATCAATATCCGAATACACCCCTACATCCAAAATTACCATACGGAGCTATCAGAACTGTCAAAATTCCACCGGAGTTATTTACACATTGTAAGCACGTGATTTTTGCCCAATATGAGAATTACTCCCAAAAAATTCAAAAATAAAATGATTTTTCTTTGGTGTGCAATTTTGTGATATTTTGAATAATTATTTGTATTTGTCTGTGCATGTTTATTTGCTAAATTAATAAAAAATACAAAAATATGTCGCATTTTGCATGTAGGATTTAATACTACAATTGTTAGCAATTAAATTTGTTTTACAAAAATTAAAAATTACAAAAATAGGCATCATTTGCATTTTTAGCATTTAATATCCAAATATACAATTTTATGCTTAATTATTACTTAATTGTGCGTTAATTGTTATTGGAAGTTAATTTGCGCTTTTATAACTTAATTTAATTCTTAATAATAGTTTAAGTATTTTTATAATTTAGTTTTAGAGAAATAAAAGAAGAAAAGAGAACGAAAATATAAAGAAAGTCGGAATTGAGCCTCTTCTTCAAA
Source organism: Nicotiana tabacum (assembly GCF_000715075.1). Classification (NCBI taxonomy): domain Eukaryota; kingdom Viridiplantae; phylum Streptophyta; class Magnoliopsida; order Solanales; family Solanaceae; genus Nicotiana; species Nicotiana tabacum. Next base: position 83,715,199 of record NC_134095.1, read on the forward strand.
TTCAAGCCACAAGCCCAAAAAATGGCCCAATCTTCCCTACGACCCAGTCCATTTCGAACTGGGTCGACCCAGTCCATAACCCAACACCCCTATTATCTTACAAACAACACAAAACAAAAAGAAAAAATGAAGAAAACCCTAAAAATTTGCTAAACCATCCGCCCCCCCTCCTATCTTCTTCTTCTTCCTCAAGCTTACTCAAGCACACATCAATGGCTGCTCCTCCATCCTCCTCCCCCTCACTGCACACACACAGTGAACGCAGTAGCCGTTCATGGTTGCTACGACCCCGTTGCCTCCGTCTCCTTCAAACCAAGCGATGACCCCTTCGCCGAACACCTTCGTTATTTCTTCTTCTTCGTCTAGCATCCATCACCTCCTCCACCTCCCCAGCTGATGCTACTGCTTCACTGATGCAAGGTTAAGCATCCCCTTCCGCGTCACTACTGTTGCCGTGTCCAGCTGCGACGAGCAGCCATGGCTGCTCCAAATAGTGTTGATGTATCTCCATTCGCAGCTTGTTTCAACTGCGTCCAGCTGTTGATTTTTGTTCGTTGTCCGTCGACCAGCTGCGTCTCCTTCAAAAGAATGCTTAAAACAGTCCATCGTCGAAACAACCTGCCTGCTTCCTCCGTCGACGAACTGCTGCTGCTCGTCGCGGCAGAAGCTGCGGGCTGCTTCTACTTCTTCTTCATCTTCGTCGTCCTTCGTTCGAGCTTTGGTCGAGGCTCGGAATGATTTGTTTACAATCAAAGTTCGTCGTTGATTCATCTCCGGTTAGTTGTTTTTGAGTTTTATTTTTGTCCATATTTTTGTTTGATATTTTCCGGATCCAAAATCGTTAAAGAATTCAATTCTTGTTTTGTTCATTATTCATCGTTGAAATCATTTTTCTAGTTTGTTCATGTTCATGTGCTTTGTTAAAATTAATTTTTAGATTTTAAAATAGAAGTTTAATTAGTTGTTTTCATATTCATTTCATGTTTGTATTATTGTTTCAATGAATATTTGTTAGTTTGATGTTTGTTAGATTCAAATTGAAATTTAATTAACTATTTCTTCAATTTGTTTCATGTGTTTATGTATTGTTAGAAATTATTAATATTGTTAAGTTCAAGATTAAGTTCATAATTGTTCCTTCGTCGATCTTGTTATTTGTCTAAAAAGAATTTAGTTGTGTTAAAGAAAATATATTGATTTAATCGTTTGAATCCGTCATGTTTGTTGTTTAATATAGATTTCATTCATGTTCATACTTTGTTTGTTTGATCTTGAATCCGAAATTTGTATAGTTTGATTTTTGTTTACCATTTATGATTATTTCTTGAATTTGTCTCATAATCTTGTTTAAAGTTTAATATAGGAATTGTTGGTTGTAATGTTGTTAGAGTTGATTTTAAGTTCAATATGATTGAATTTAGAAATCTAAATATACTTGTTTGTTGTTGTTGTTGAATCCGAAAATAGGATTGTTTGTTGCTAAAATATTGTTCAATCAAATTTTAGTTGTTCTTTGTTGTTCAATTTGTGTTCATGTGATTTGTTGTTGAAATCATGTTCATGTGATTTGTTGTTGAAATGTTGAAGAAATCATGTTCATGAAATTTGTTGTTTGAACATTGTTAGAAATTAATCATATTGTCTATATTTTGGTTAAGTTTGATTAATTGATGTGTTATAGCTGATGGGTAGTTTGGTAATTTATAGTACTTTCGGGGGTAAAATAGTAATTTGCAATAGGGTCGGAGGGGTAGTTTAGGAATTGTACATTTTGTAATTGTTTATATGAAGCATGGGGGACAAAATGAAATGGGGTGGGTTGTGATATAGTTGTTTAATATAAAGGGGGGACAAGACAAAATTTAGTGGGGGGAATCTTGTATTATTTTATGTTAGGCATGGGAGACAAAATATAATGGAGTGGTGTGATATGTTTATTTAATGTAATGGGGATGAGTGGGAAGATAATGGGTTGGGTAGAGAAAAAGTATTGATTTTAATTAATTGAAAGATTTATGGGATGAGTTATAAGAAGTCTTGAAATCAGAATAGAGACAACAAGAAAAAATACACATACAGAGAGAGAGAGAAAAAACGGACAGAGAATAGAAGAGAGAAAAAAGGGCTGAACATTTAAGAGAAGGAAAAATTCCGAAAAATATTTAAGCTTTCAAAATAAAAATAAAAACTAAAAAATCTTCTGCTTTCTTTCTTTGTTTGAAATTAGTATTAATGGTTGTTGTTTCATTCAAAGCTTAAAGCTTTTGTTTTTTGGATTACTACTCCACCGGTCTGTTACTGGGTTGTTACTGTTGCTAGGCAGTTGTTGCTGTTGTACTGTTATTACTGCTGCTGATTCTCATCTTCATTTTCTTTTGCTTCCAATATCAGGTATATATTTTAGACTCATGTTGTGGAAAGCTTCAACATTGCCAAATAAATGAAGTTCGGAATTATAATTATGTCTTTTACTCGTTTAAATCTATTAGTTTAAATTTCAGTTTTGTTTCAGCTGGTTAATATAGTAGCTTACATTTGATGTGAGAACTGTTAGTTAATCACCCTTTTGAAGTTCGTATAAATGTTGTAACAAAGTTATTTATTTCGAATTTTCATTCAGTATAAGTTGTATTTGAATCATCAAAATAGGGAACATGGCAGAAAACTGGCCATTAATTGCATCTCTTAAAATTGCTAGTATAGACTAGTGTGGAAATGTCAAGACAACAGCATTACTAGTCTATGTTGTTAAACATCTGATTTTTAAGGCTAAGATAGTATTGATTGTATTTTGTTCATATTTAGCATAATAATGGTCATGTTCACAATCAATAGCCGAAAGATGCATCGATAAAATCTGTTATATTCACGATATTGGCATATGGTGAATGGTGTAGGGGTATATTCATGTTATATGTGATATTGTCATATTAAGTCAACGATTTTTTTTATATATTAATGTTTGCCAAATAACTCGTATAGGTTGAGAATAAAAATTGGTTTGATTAAGTATATCTCGAATTCAATCAATAGCAATTAATCAAAAATAATTAGGCCTATCAGATTAGGAACAAGCAATGTAGAAAGAGATTAGATTTATAATGTGTAACAAGTTTAAGAATGTAAAAAAAATAACATTCGTTGCAAATGAAATAATGAGAATTCTTCGAAAATATCATTTCCTTTCAAGAATTGATTTTTTTTAGTTTCATACGCTATTCACATTTTGAGTATACATATGTTGTATTTCCTAAAAATACTGTTAATCATATGTTTATTCTTTTCTTTAGATTTGAATAGTTTGGAGGAATATAATTCATACGCGAAAAATATAATTTGCAATCAACACTCAATAATGGTGAATTCTTTTCAAAGAATTTAAGGGCATCTCAAAAATGGGAATTTCTCATGATTTTCACATAAAAATGTATGGATATAATAAACAATTTGTAGAAAATCCATAATACCATTAAGAATATTTTGCGTGATTAGGGATGCGTTCGTGTAACCTGATTATATCTTTAAAAGCAAATTCGGATTATGCGTTCGCGCAACTTCGAGCGAATATTTAATAAAAGGGACTTCTCCGAGGATGTTAAAATAATTTCATATAACCCGAGATGTGCAGTTCACTGTTTAAATATAAGGGTGACGATGTTCTTAATTTTATTTTAAATCTCGAACGTATGATATTTTAATAAAAAATATAATATTGTCAATCTTATTGTGTACACATATGCGTGACACGATTCTTTATGTCTATAAAAATGTATAAGGCGAATATACGTACACGTGATTCGTTTCAAGAAAATCTTTAATTTGTAAACAATCTAAACGAAAGCGGTAATAAAATCATGCAATAAAAATGTATTTAACAAATCAAGATAATTAAAGCCAAAAATAAAAACAGTTAAGCGACCGTGCTAGAACCAGGGAATTCGGAAATGCCTAACACCTTCTTCCGGATTAACAGAATTCCTTACTCAGGATTTCTGGTTCGCAGAATAACAAACAGAGTCATATTCTCCTCGATTCAGGGATTAAAACTGGTGACTTGGGACGCCTTAAAATTCTCAGGTGGCGACTCTGAAACAAATAAACAAATCCCGTTTCGACTGTCCTTCAATTGGAGAAAACTCCCTACGCGCCCCGCAGGTGCGGAAAAAGGAGGTGCGACACATGCCCATGAAAATGGCCGTTGAAAACATCTCAGACTTGCAGTTGAAGAAGGGGGTCAAAATACATGAACCCACGTTCCTGGCAACCCCCGGCAAGTCACATAACGACAAATAAAGATATAATAAGCAATAAATGTTGAAACGGGGATATAATACAAAACGGCCGACCGGGTCATTACATTAAAGTACACTAATAATGTAAAAAATAGTTACATATAACTTAAATCCATGCAAATACACCTTATGTTTTGAATTTCCTGGACCAATTTTTTGCTGATTCTTTTTCTTTGGAAAATTTTCTTTTGTGCAACGCCAACAAGAGGTCTTTATAAGTTAAATGTAGATGTTACTTTTAATTGCTAAAATTTTCATGTAGGTTTGGGAGGAGTCATAAGAGATTATAGTGGTGATTGGACTGTGGCTTTTCTAACGTTTCTTTTGCAGGTTCACCGCTACAAGCAGAACTATTGGCACTAAAACATGGCCTTCAAGCAGCCAATAATTTGCGTCTCCTGTCAATGGAAATAGAAACAGATTCAACAAAAGCAATCAAGTTTCTAAGTGATGATAATATATACTAACGTGCCTCATCAATGAATGCTGGTTGTTAATGCTCCGAGCAAGACACTCAATGGTCGGGCATAACTTCCGAAAGGACAATGAAGTACCACATCTACTAGCTAAGGAAGCTTTCAAAAAGTCCATCATAAACAAGCCTATGTAGTTTGTACGTCCACCAACTTTTGTTGAATTAAATGTTGCAAAGGAACGTCTAGGGATACCTTTTTTATTAAGCATTTATCAGATGCTACTTGTAATATCTAGCTAGTCTAGAAAACTTAAATATCCTAAGATAAAGTGTCCTAATTAGTGACACTACTATGTTGAAAGAACTTCCACTTTAGTATTACTATAAAAAAATATCTTGTTTTCTCAACAAAAAAAAAAAAGAAGAAGAAATGTTCAAACTTTTCTAGTATAATCGAGCCAGGAATTTTAATAAAGAAATTCAAAAAATTCGAATCTGCAACCTAAAGTAATTTTCGAACTACCTTTGCACTAAGATGAGACAAAATTCAAAAGTTTATGTATATTCTACAATATTTTTATATTTCCATGGTTAGTTAAATATTTGATATTGACTCTCATCCCTTGGCTTTAAATGAATGATGTTTGTTTTTCCAACTTAGAAAAGGTGATGGACATATTTCTTTTTTTAAGAAAAGATTACGACATCCTAAAGCCATAAGGCGTACCAAACCAAAGAAGAAAATCAGAAATATTCACTTTTTGTAGTATGCTAGTCTATAGTCATGTATTCCAAAATTTGAATTATTTTGACTAATTTAATCTAAAGTATGAAATGGTAAAGAAGTTGGAGAAATTTTCTCCGCTCCGGAGAAGTTACTCTAATCTTGGGTAAAAACTTATCTGCACCTGTGTTTACATCAAGCAAATGATCACATGACACTTATCTTGTATATAAACTATTTATCACTTAATTATGGTTAGGTAATATGCATTTTCCCTTTAATTTATAACTCTCGTGATTAAACTGTTTGGTTTAGCGTAAAACAGTTGATCGTCACTGTTCATACAATTCTGGGCAAATAATCATTTTCAAATCAGAGTATTCGCATCCGTTATGGAAATGAATGCCTTTAATTATTAATCTGCAGTACCATAATCTGAATGAATATCTGTAATTGGAGTATGCATCATATTTTGCACAATTTCAACCGTTGGAGTTTTCAAAAAGAATCTATAATCTTTAATTGAATGCGAAGACAAGTTATCGAATAAATAATAACTTATGTAAAATAACAATGACAGTATAAAATGAGATTCGCGAGAATATTCATGAGGCATTCTGTAAGATCATGACCAGCAAGATTTAACCGCGAGATAGCATGCGGAAGTGCATGTCCCTCATAGATAGGAGCCGTGTGACTCACACCGTCACCAGAATCGATCAACCACAATACCTTGTTGGAGAACAACAAACGAAATTAGTAACTGATTAAAACAGTAAGAACCAACATACGTTGGTATTCCATCTGCCGCTTACCAGTAAAACAACCACTAGTAAAGAGAGAAAGAACAGCACCATACATGGCTACAACACTGAATGTCTCAAACATGATTTCAGTCATTTTCTCTCAGTTTGCCTTGGGGTTAAGTGGTGCCTCAGTCAGATGAACATGATGTTCCTCGGGAGCAACACCGAGCTCACAGTAAAATGTGTGGTGCCAGATTTTCTCCATATCATCCCAGTTGTTTACTATACAATGCTCAATGGGATATTTCAATGTCAAAGAACCCCTTTTAGACATAGCGTTATCACCAACATAGGCATCTTTTTGTCCCATTCCAACCATGACGCCGGTGTAACGAGGACGTCCAACTATACTTGGGAAAATAGCCCTTGGAGAATCATCCCCACCAAAGCCAACCTGAAGAAACACCGAATGCAGTTATTATTCATTAGTAGGTCACACAGGGAGCAAGGAAGTTAATACCACACATGGAGCTGAAACTGCAAGCAATTTTTTTTTTTTCTAACTAACCTTGCTCATTTCAGTTCTGTTTTAAAAAATAAGAGGTTGAATTTCCTCCCTATCAGCCATCTTGTAAGGACTTCAAATATTTATTTTCAAGTATAATTAAGGTGAGAATCACTGGTACAAATAGAGAGACAAAGTGAAAATAGTTCACAAAATCAGTTCTCAGTAAACAATATCTTCTTTATATAGTTTAATTCTCCTTTTTTATCTCCCTTCAAGCTTAAGGTGAAACGATTCTCATTTTTCGGTAGAAATCACAAACTATTAGTGCATGAACATGTAGAGAATAGTAGAAGAAAAATATTACTTGAGACCTTCTGCTAGTTCAAGATCGATAATTAAAGTTGGAAGATTCAACCAAAAAAGAGGAAATTATGAAAGGAGAAGGATAATTTTGGAAAGTAGAACTTTATTAATGAAGAAGACTTCTTGATTTATTAGCTTGGATAAAAATGAACAAGATATCCCCTATTTATACTTACCTAGGGATGATTCTAGATGACGTAAGAAGAAGAATCTAGTTAACCTTATTTTCTAGCAACACTCTAGAATATCTAGATATTTCTTCAAGATAAATATCCAAGAATTACACTAGGTCATTCTAGAATCTCTTCTAAATATCTGTGATTTTTTTCTTCCAAACAATTATTTTGACACTCCATCTTAAAGTGATTTTTGGAAACTATACCAAGCTTATCGCAAAAGAACTTAAACGATGCTTTAGGAAGTGTCTTGGTGAAGATCTCGACAATATTTTCCTAACTCCTCTTGCTTTCCCAGGACTAAAGGCTCATTAATTAGACCTGCAAAGAAACATGAATAAACGTACTAACAAAATTTTTATCTCTGAAGTGAGCTGGCTTGACAATAGTTCTTTTTGGCCTTTGTGAACCACTTGAATCATCTACTTGTTGAGTTTTATGACGTTGAGTTCCTGAGCTCCCCTTTTCTTTTAACTCCTCGACAACTGTATTATCTAAAGAAGCACATGTGGTGGGCAGATTTGAGGCTTCATGGTAAAAAGTTTAGAATCTGCCCCTTCTTGCGCAAATCCATAATACAAGGAGACTTCATCAAATATGACATCTCTTGAATCAACTAATATATGAGTTTTAGGATCCATGTACTTTCGGCTCTTTGTCCTTTGGTAATATCCGACTAAAGATGTATTTTCTTGTCTGGGCATCCAACTTGCTCCGTTGAGAATACGTAATGTGAACATAACAAATAAAGCCAAAAACTCTAAGGTGTTTAATGTTAGGCTTTTTCCAAACATTAATTCATAGGGAGACTTCAAATTGTTTGGAGAAAACGACATTCTGTTAATCACATAGGCTGCACATTTCAGTCCTTCAGCCCATAGGCTCTAGATAAATTTTTGGCATGAAGCCAACTCTTACGTGTTTGTGTCAAATGTCGAATCTTCCTTTCGGCTATTCCTTTTTGTTGCGGTGTATCAACATAGGTGAGCTCTCATTTAATACCATTCCAACGATAGAAAGAGAAATTCTTCAGAAGTGAACTCATCGCCATTATCAGTCTGTAACCGACTTATCCTGGAACCAAGTTCGCCTTCAACTATTTCTTTGAATTTCATACACTTGTTGAAGACCTTTGACTTGTGCTTCACAAAATAAACCCAAGTGAATCTAGTAAAAACATCAATTAAAATTAGCATATGAGAATAGCCAGAGAAGGAAAATAAGTTTTAGTGGGGCATTACACATTGACAAGGATCTGTCAAATGGAAGGAGATGCGCCTTTCCCTGTTGACATCTTTCACAAACCTCTTCTCCACCAAGATTACTTAATTTAGGCAACCCTTTTACTGGATTCAATTTTACCATGGTTTTTAATCTATATCCATGCTAAGATGTCCAAGTCTAGCATGCCATAGATGTGTGTTACTATTGCTACTCATTTTCTCATCATATGAATTAGAGGCAGATATGATATATTAATTGCCAACTCTTTCATTGGAGTGAATGATATCTACCTTAAGCACCTTGATATTTCGGAGGAACTTTACATCATGCGGGCCAAATAGCAAATAATTTTTAGCATTTTCAGCATTTACAACTGAAAATAGATTTTTCTTCGAACTTGGAACATGAAAGACACTGTTGAGAGTGATAGTGTCTTTTTTGCTTCTCGTTGATCAAAACAGTGACTTCTTTCTCCACATTATGGACTGTATTATTAGCTACCACAATGGCATTATGACCATTGTATTTGCGAAAGGTAGAGAATTTAGGTTGATCTCCAGTGAGATGGTGCCCACATCCTGAATTCATGATCCAATTTTTTTTAAAATTGATGGAAGCCATGGAATCTATTGCTCGCGTCTTAGCTACAAAGTACTTTTTTTCAGTGTCTTCTTTAGTGGCATTCTCTGTTTGAGCAATATTTTTCTCTTTGGCTCGGTAATGTCTTTTTACGTGTCCGATTTTGCCACAACGGTGATAGTATAAAGACTTTTTACCATTATTAGAAGGCTCTCCCTTCTTTCCCGGTGATCTTGAACCACCTAGGGATAGAAAGTGCAGGCTATCTCTTGATTTTCCTTTAAAGTTCCTCTTGTCGGCTGCAAAAGCATTTTTTCCCCTTTTTGACAGATACACCAACCATCTGTTTGGCTAGTAGCTCATGTGATGACAACAAATTCTCAAATTCTTCCAAACATGATTGTTTCACCCATCCTTGAATCGATGTAACAAAGGGAGAATATTCTGGCTTCAACCCACGAATAATAAATCTTCTAGTTCTTGCTTCAGAGATAGCCTCATTCGAATTCCATAGAGAAATTCAGAACATAGATTTTTAATCTTCAAAAAATACTCAGCGATAGAGAGATTACCTTGAGTGGTATTAGCCAATTCATTCTCCAATATCTGTGGCCGAGCTTCATCCTTCTTGTTGAACAACGGATCGAAGATCCTCCATATTTTACGAGCTGATTTACACCTTATAATATGATCAAATAAATTAGGGGAGATAGATCTTTTCAAGATAAACTCTACCTCGACATTAATCTGCTTCTACTTCTTACGTGCGTTGCTATTTTCCAGTCCATCGATAGGAGGACTTGTGTTACTCCCATTGACAACTTCCAACAGATCCTCGCCTACAAGGTAGGACTCCATACATGTCTTCAATACCTTGTAGTTGGACTAGTTCAATAATTCTCAATCCGTTAGCACAACCACTCATATCCATTTTAGAGAAATCAGTTGAATCTACCACTAACCTGATCTTGAAATCCAGAAGCCAACTTGACTCTGATACCATGTAGAGAATAGCAGAAGAAAAATATTATTTGAGACCTTCTGCTAGCCCAAAATCAATAACTAAAGTTTGAAGATTCAACTAAAAAAGAGGAAGCTATGAAAGGAGAAGGAAGATTTTGGAAAGGAGAACTTTGTTATTGAAGAAGACTTTTTCATTTTTTTGTTTGGTTACAAATGCACAAGACATTCCATATTTATACTTGTCTATGAATGATTCTAGATAATATACAAGGAAGAATCTAGTTAACATTATCTTCTAACAACACTCTAGAATATTTAGATATTTTTTCAAGATAAATAGCCAAGTACTGCACTAGGTCATTCTAAAATTTCTTCTAAATATCTATGATTTTTTAATCTTCCAAAAAGTTAACTTTAATTTCTCACATAACCCTCCCTTTAGAGAGAGAAAACAACAAGAACAACACAAACGACAAAGTGAAAATGTAATGTAAAAGAATTATTCTGATTTAGGAGTGATTTAATTAATATTCCAGAACTCCAATATGTAAGCAAAGAAAAGAATATCTCTAGTGGCTTCAATCCCTGTTAATGCGGCGGATGATTTGCAAAAACTTGGAGACAACTTGGGATGTCTGATAGGAGAGCTTCCCATGACTTATCTGGGCATGCCCCTAGGAGCAAAACAAAGAAGCAAAAGCTGTTCCACGTGGAAACCTGCATTTTCGGGCTTGAAAATGCCTCAAATTTTCGCTTATTTATATCAATATATGATGGCAATTGATGTAATAATGTACAAAACAGGGGCAAATAGATGTTCCATTAAAGCAGTTTGGCTTGGCAATTTGGGCCTCGAGAATGCCTCAAAAGTATCCTTTATTTATCAAATTGTTTGATGATAATTGACGTAATAAGAAGGAAAAACAGGGGCAAATATATTGTTGGTGAAGTTGGCATTCCAGCGAAGTAGAAACTCAAAGGATATTATTGTCAATTCACTGGACGACCCTAAGCTCCTCTCTTAGGCCTAATTTTGCCACTGATTTTCTACATTATTACGTTGAATTCCATAAGTAACTTTAGTAAATAAAGGCAACTTCTTAAGCATTAAAGGGCCAATTATATAGGTAAAAAAATCTAAAAATTGCGGCTTTGCCTCTGCTGTTGAGTCAGTGTATTTACAACAGAGCACGTGGACTTTTTCCTTTGACAGCTGGAGCTAACTTTGGTGCTAATCTATCTAAAAATGTTTATTTTCCCGTTTTTCTTCTTCTGCTTATCTTGGTACCTTGGTCGTTTACACAAGTAAATGTTTTTCTTTCTCACAAATTTGTGCAGCAAGGGGTTTCACTCCATAAAATAATATTTCTACAGCATTAACTTTACAATTGGTAATATAAATTTTCCCCAATTAGTTGCCTTTTCTGCTATTCCATCACAACTCTCTCTTAAAATAGATTTCTCTGTATCATGGGATTTCTCAGTTGTCTAATTTGTGCGTTTTCCTGTTTGAAAGGGGTGGTCTTGGTGTAATGTATTGTAAAATTAGGATTTCTTTTTGGAAAAAATTGGTGGATGGTGCTAGGTTTTGGGAATTTGAGAAATTGATAAAATTTGGAGTTTTATCTGCTTTGTCCTCAATAATCCAGAAAGAAGATTGTGATTTCTGTAGTAATAGGCCCAAAGTTAACAGCTTCTCATTGTAAGATTCTGCTGTTCCCTAATTTAGTACTTCACCAAGTTGAAATTTTTGTGTCTTTTTTGGTATAAAAACTGTTATGAATGCCACGAAACAATTGTTGACAATTTTTTTATTCTAATCCTACACTACAGTTTCATAGAAGTAGAAAAATATTGATTTTCGTTCTGCTTAAACCTGCCAAATCTTGAATTGCTGCAGTTGTAGTATTTACATTGACTAAGCTATTGTAACTTCTTGAACTTATTCGAAATTTTGCGGTACGAACTGGGTGTTTATTCATTGATGAGTCAAGTTGGACAAAATTCAAGTTAGCAAATTGAATACCTCGCGTTTCTTTGGTAGAATGTTGTAATAGTAGCCAAAATCTCCAGTAGTATTGATAGAACTGAACTCAATTACAATCACAATCCGTAGGAATAACTCTCAAGCTACTACTATCAATGAAAATACTGAAAACATGAAATTAAGATTGGATAGGATAACAGAAAGGGGATGGGAAATTAGAAGAAAGAAAAGAGAATGTTGACATCCTTCGTAACAATATTTGCCTGCCTCTGCAATCTGACTCCCACTATGCTTTATATTCTTTTGCCTAACTAACTCTGTGCATCTTCACGTGAGTTTCCACCTCCACTCCAAATGTAATTTCCTAGCCTTTTTGGAGGAATGATTCTTCTGAACCCTTACGTGGCAGCCCCATGTGATTGTCCTTTGTGTCTTCCTTGTAGGCATCCTTGTCAGCAACTAATTTATTCACAACATTACTCCCTCCCAGTGAAGCAACCTTGTCCTCAAGGTTGAAGGTAGAAGGATCCTCAGAAGCATCAGAATCCATTAACCGCAAGGGAGTAAGCTGTTGGGCAGGATCGCCAACACACCTTTTCAACATAGAGATATGAAAAACAGAGTGTATCTTAGCAGCTTCAGGGAGTTCCAATCTATAAGCAGCACCACCAATACGTTTCAGCACCTTATAAGGAGCAAAATATAGCCTACCCAACTTATGATCACGCTGTAAACGTAAAGTAGCCTGTCTATAAGGCTTAAGTTTGACAAACACCCAATCGCCTACATCAAAGGATATATCAGTTCGCGACTTGTCCGCCAAAGTTTTCATACGATGTTGAGCCTTCAATAAGTTGTTCTTCAATATTTGAAGGACCTCATCTCGCTGAAGCAAGTAAGACTCCACCACATCGCTAGCAGTGCTCCCCAGTATATACCTAGCAATGGTGGGTGGTTCACGCCCATATAAAGCCTGAAAAGGGGTCATACCTGCAGAAGTTTGGTAAGAAGTATTATACCAGTACTTAGCCCAAGGTAGCATAGCCACCCACTGAGAAGGCACCTCAGCCACATAGCACCGTAAGTATTGTTCCACGCATTTATTGAGAGCCTCCGATTGCCCATCCGTTTGTGGGTGGTAGGCAGTGCTCATAGCCAAAGTTGACCCTTGTAGCCGATTAGTCTCTTGCCAGAATGAGTGGAGAAAACGAGGATCACGGTCAGTCACAATAGTGCGAGGAGGGCCGTGGAGTCTGATGATCCCCACCACAAAAGCTTCAGCAACAGTGTGAGTTGAAAAGGTGGAAGGGAGTGGTAGAAAATGGCCATATTTGGTGAGTCGGTCCACCACAGTCATAATAGTGGTCTTTCCTTTGGAACTGGGAAGACAAGTTATGAAATCCATCGCAATATCTTCAAAGACCTGGTCTGGAATAGGTAAAGGCTGAAGTAGACCAGCTGGATGCAAATGTGAATCCTTCATCTGTTGGCATATCTGACAAGCTGCTACAAATGACTGTATATCCTTGCGCATCTGCTTCCAAAAGAAATTAGAAGCCAATCGATGATAGGTGCGCGCAATTCCTGCATGGCCACCAATAGCTGTGGCATGAAATTCAAACATTTACTTCTGTCGAAGTTCAGAATCCGATGGCAACACAAGTCTTCCTTTGTAGAATAACAAGCCATCCTTGAAATGGTAAGTGTTATGTGTCAACTCTCCCTGGCTTAGTGCTTATTGAATCTTCAGTAATTCAGGATGGGTCTTATTCAAGTGTTTCAATTCTTGTTCAAGTGTGAAGGTATTGACTGAAATGACCAACAAGGTAGCATCTGTGTGACGCGAAAGTGCATCGGCTGCAGAATTATGTTTCCCAGGTCGGTATACAATACGAAAGTCATAGCCCACTAGCTTCGTGAGCCATTTTTGTTGTTCCGGTGTTTGTATAGTTTGCGTAGTTAGGTTCCTTAGTGACTGCTGATCTGTGAAGATGGTAAATTGACGCCCCAATAGATACTGCCTCCAGTTACTCACAGCCTGAGTAATAGCAAACATCTCTCTATGATATGTTGAAGCTTTTTGCATCCGTGGACTTATCTTTTGACTGAAATACGCAATGGGATGACCTCTTTGTGATAAAATAGCACCAATTCCATGCCCCGATGCATCTGTTTCTACGTGAAACTCCTGGCTAAAATCCGGCAAGGTTAGGACAGGTGTGGACCCTAATTTATGCTTTAGAGAATCAAATGCATGCTGCTCTATATCAGTCCATATGAAAGCATCTTTGCGCAACAAATCTGATAAAGGCCCAGCTATAGCAGCGTAGTGGTGAATGAAACGCCGGTAATAGCCAGCAAGCCCAAGAAAACTACGAACTTCCCTCACTGAGCGAGGAGGAGGCCATTGCTGAATTGCTTTGATTTTAACAGGATCTACAGCTAGACCTTGTGCTGATAGAATGTGACCCAAATATTCCACTGAAGTCTGTCCAAACAAACACTTGGACTGTGTGGCCACAAGCTGGTGTTTGCGTGATAGCTGTAATACAATAGCTAGATGCTCCAAGTGGTCACCCCAAGAATGGATATAAACTAAGATGTCGTCGAAGAATACCAGCACAAAGCGACGCAGATAGGGCCGGAATACCTCATTCATAGTAGCTTGGAATGTGGAAGGGGCATTGGTTAGTCCGAAAGGCATTACTAAAAATTCGCAGTGCCCATCATGGGTGCGGAAAGTCGTCTTAGCCACATCTTCGGGCCTAACCCTGATTTGATGGTATCCTGATAAGAGATCCAACTTGGAGAAATATTGGGCACCATGTAATTCATCAAACAATTCATCAATAGTTGGAATTGGGAAGCGATCGCGTATAGTGATAGCATTCAAAGCACGATAATCAACACAAAATCTCCATGTGCCATCTTTCTTGCGGCCCAATAACACCGGCAGAGAAAAAGGGCAAGTGCTAGGCCTGATCACTCCTTCCTTGAGCATCTCAGCGACTAACTGCTCCATAACTTGCTTTTGAAAATAGGGGTACCTGTAAGGCTTCACATTCATAGGTTGTGCCCCGGGGTGAAGGTGTATGCTATGGTCCTGCTCACGTGATGGTGGTAAGCCTGTTGGTTTCTGAAAGAAACACATCAGCATAATCACCTAGGAGACCTCTTAATCAGCAGTTGATGCCCCGACACAAGGAATTTCTTCTGTAACCCTCTCAAGACGAAAGAAAGAGGCAATAGCATCTGTGGCCGCCATGCGCCTCAAACTATGCAGTTGTATCGGTTGGGCATCTGTTGGACAATCCCCCTGCCAAGTTCTGGTGGTTCCATCCCTGGTAAATTCGAATATCCTCTTTGCATAATCAGTTAGGACTGGCCCTAGAGAGGCTAGCCATGCCACTCCCAATACAACATCGGCTCCATGGAAAGGCAAAACATAAAAATCCTCCACCAAGGTACTCCCCTGAATTTCAAGTGAGTGTTGTCGCACCACCCCCTCAGAGCGGAGTCGTTGTCCACTTCCGACCATGACAGAAATTGGATGGATAGACTCAACAGGGAGTCGGAGATGTTTAGCAGCTCGAGTCTGAACAAAATTATGTGTACTACCTCCATCGACCAACACTTGCACCGGAGAACCATTAATCTGACCAGTGAATCGCAGAGTGGATGGGGAAATTCCTCCAGTTAGTGCATGATACGAAATAGACGAATGCTCTTGCAATTCTAAGCATTGTAGCTCCTCCGCCAGAAAATCATCAGAAACGTAAGAATCATGGTGATTAGGATCAGTTTCGTGCTCATTAGTGAGATGGAGAAGCTGGGGTGGGGTCTTGCATTTGTGGCCAGCCGTGTATTTTACTTCGCAATAATAGCACAACCCCGTTCCTGGCGACTCTGCATCTCGGCATGAGATAAGCGTTTGAGGGGTGGGCGATTTGGTGCATTAGGGACAGTTGAGACGAGAGGATTTGAGGGCCTGAGGGTGAGGGGTGCTGAATTAGGGGTTGGTATCAGGGATGGAGTTTTGGCAAAAACGGGTCGGAACGAACCTTTTTCAGCATGTATCCGCCGTCCGTGGATATGGGCTAAGTCAAGAGTTTCTTCATAACTTTTGGGCTTATGGACCAAAACCGAATTCTTAATATCCTCACGAAGCCCAGAAATAAAGAGACGTACCATTCTGCTATCAGTCATGTCGTCGGTTTCATTTGCAAGTGTCTCAAATCTCGCCTAAAAATTAGAAACGGTGGTTGTCTGCCGGAGTTTTGCAAGTCGGCCCTCTACAGACTCCCGTCCTTTCTGATAATAGCGGTTTCGCACCTTCACAGCAAAATGCTCCCGGTCAACGAGTTGCTTGTTCCGAAACAGCCATCGATACCACTCCAACGCATCACCGTCGAGATAAAACGATGCGATTGTTAGACGTTGGTTCTCTGCTATTTTGTAAAAGTCGAAGTATCTCTCCGCTTGAAATATCCAAGCCTCTGGTTTTTCCCCATGGAAACGTCCTATCTCCACCGATGCCGGTTTATGACGAAGAGGAGGAGCAGTTGTGCCACGGTCATCGGAGAGATCAATTTTTCGTCCCACCACCTCCATTAACAGAGACCGAATGTCCTCCAGTTCCTTAGCAAAAGCGCCCGTTGCCACCTTAACAGATTCATCCACAATAGACTTGAGTTTGTGGTCATCCATGGAAGACCTCTGGATGAAAGCACCAATGTAATAGTAGCCAAAATCTCCAGTAGTATTAATAGAATTGAACTCAATTACAATCACAATCCGTAGGAATAACTCTCAAGCTACTACTATCAATGAAAATACTGAAAACATGAAATTAAGATTGGATAGGATAACAGACAGGGGATGGGAAATTAGAAGAAAGAGAAGA
This sequence comes from Nicotiana tabacum, assembly GCF_000715075.1. NCBI lineage: Eukaryota > Viridiplantae > Streptophyta > Magnoliopsida > Solanales > Solanaceae > Nicotiana > Nicotiana tabacum. The sequence goes on from NC_134095.1 coordinate 83,732,079, forward strand.
GAATGTTGACATCCTTACAATATTTGACTGCTTATGCTTTAACTAACTCTGTGCATCTTCACGTGAGTTTCCACCTCCACTCTAAATGTAATCTCCTAACCTTTTTGGAGGAATGATTCTTCTAGAACCCTTACGTCGCAGCCCCATGTGATTGTCCTTTGTGTCTTCCTTGTAGCATCCTTGTCAGCAACTAATTTATTCACAACAAATGTGCTGGTTGTTAGGATGATTCGTCTAAATCCCATTATCTTGAACAATGAACATATTTGAACTGTTGAGTTGTTAGTTCTCTGAAGCTACTAATTCTGCAGCCAGGGTATATGTATATCTTTACAAGTTCTTGCTCCTCCTCTTTGTTACCACAAAGAAACAGAGATTACAAAGGCATGGAATTCCAACAGTTACTTTGAAATATAGTGACTAAAAAGTCCAGATTATTGAAAAAAATTAAAGTGTGTTTTATGTATGTTCGCTGCCTTACATTTCTAATGTGGGATGGTTTGTTGTTACAATTTTACGGTTATTAATATGTAGGCTATACTGCCCGTAGACAAATTTCGGCCGAGAGAAAGCAGGGATTAGTGAGTTCGTTTTCAGACAATAATTGTTCAAGATTAAAACGTAAGTTAGCTTACAACTATAACTGTAACGTCAGATTTTCTAACTTGCACTCTTCCAATAAATAGTGTATTATCCTTCTGAATAAAATTTCAGAAGGAACAAATTTGTGTAATAGTCTATGGTGATGACATTGGACGATGTGATAACTTGTTCGAACTTTTCGAGACGTGCCTCATTTCAACTGCCAAAGTTAGATATCCACAGCCTTATTCACTACACATTGGCCAATTTGAATGGGTCGTCGACATGTTCACTATTGTGGAGTCTATTGCAAGGAATAATGAAAATGTAACTGAATGTTCTTCTTGGTAATTTCACTCCCAAAAATGTAACTGTCAAAGAATTTTCTGTTAACGTGACCTTGAGGGACCTTGTGATCATGATCTCTCCTTTGAGCTATTCGTTTGCATATGTAAATGCTTTGGAAGTTGTCTTTGTACCTGATATCCTTATTACTGATGATGCCTCCACCATTAGTGCAGCGGGGACATTCAGTGGTATGTATGCGCAGGCTCTCGAAACAGTTGCAAGGGTAAACATGGGCGGATCGCTGGTGTCGTTTGAAAATGATACACTTTGGAGAACTTGGGTTACTGATCAAAGTTTCTTGACGCAGCGGAGTTCTGCTATATCGATAAATAAAATTGCTTCTGTGAAATATCCACGGAATGGAGCAACACCAGATATTGCACCACAGCCAGTTTATGGTACTTGTAGTAAGATGAATGTGGCTTATACTGGTAACGATCCTAACGTCAATTTTAATGTGACTTGGACGTTCAATGTGGAACCTTGATTCCAATATTTCATTCGTTTACACTTCTACGACATAGTGAGCACAGCTGCCAATCAGCTGCTATTTAACATTTATGTCAACTCCTGGAATGTGGCTAATGATTTTGATCCTGGTCAGAAGGTGTAGGGCTTTTTGGCCTCAACTTCTTTCAACGATTATGTTACTCCACCTGCTAAAAGTAATAGGCTTAACATTAGTGTTGGCCCGTCCCCTAGGAGTGGTTTTCCTGACGCCTTTCTAAATGGACTGGAACTCTGTTCAGCACTATGGTTAGAGTTTCTTTCATCGTCACTATTATTATGTAAATGTGCTTCCTTGCCTAATGATTCAGGCTTTACCGCAGAACAACTATCCTCCTGACAGACTTGATCAGATGTCTCCACGGCCCATAAATCAATTCTTGGCATAAATATCATGCACTTCCCCACACTAGCACATCTCACTGCACAAGAGATACAATCATGTTCTACTGTTAATTGTTTTACTTCTTGTTTATTTCAATAATTTTCAACATTTTTCCACAATTTGATATGCACTAAATGTTACTTGGTTACAATTTAGATTATATATTCCGGATAATTACTACACCTTAACGAAAAATTATAAAGTAAAATGCTTCCACATGTTGGTACTGAAAAGTACAGTGACACTAACCGAATTGGAATATGATAAATTCTTTTTCTACCTCAGAGATTGTTTCATTTCTTCATTTTGTAATGGATATGTCTGCATATTTCAATGATCTGTTCATTTTTACTACTAGGCAACTAAAGTAACAACTAAAGTAACAACTATTATGAATATATAGTAATAATTGGCCTCATATATATTTGACAGAAGCTAAAAATACAGTGTTCTTTGTTGTATAATTAAAGGTTGCTTCTTCTTCTCGAGTGGAATAAGTGTCTTCATTAGTTCAATTTAATGAACTCTTTTGGCATTTAGTACAAACACTTGTTGTAATCTGTTATATTCTTTTGTCAATCTTACTTATCCTTCGGGACATCATAGGTAAAACATACGTACATATTTTTGACTATTGCTGATGTAAAAGCATCTCAAGCCCTCAAGAAAAAAGCATTTGCAGCATGAAATACATGCAAAGAGAGAAATTACATCTGACACTATATGTTGAACTTATCTCCGGAGAGACAATAGAGACCAATGCTGCAAATTATATATGAATAGAAACAACTGATCAGGTGAAGTTAAAAAGTTTTTACCAGTAAGTCTTGTTGTTATTGATTGTAATTTCTCCAACAAACTTTTAAGCACGCATTGCTATTTTGTATCGACATATTTATCTAAATGTTCGTATTTGGAAATACATTTGATGACTAACTGTGTGCCTTTTTTGTCAGAATCTTATTCATATTTTGAACCTTTAAGCCATTATTGATGGACGAAGTGAGATTGCAGATGGAATAAGTGACGCAGAAGCTATATCAGACTTCACTCTCTTCAAATCCTTTAATGTTTTGTCTTGGAGCAACAGATTCCCAAATTGAGTAAATCGTTAACCATGATGAAACAAGTAAGACTCTCTCTTTAGGCCCCCAAATCTAAGATGCCCATTTTTTCAGCAATAGTAAATTTATAATTTTTTTTAAATAAAAAATATTAGACTTACAAAGTTTGCTTTGCAGAAGCGGATCCATTACAACCACGGCTGAATTACCGATCGAAAAAACTTATCACAAAGTGAAAACAGCTTAAATATCTTCTAAAAGAAACAAGTGTAATTGTTGTTAATATTTGTTTGAATTATTTTGATGTTTGTGATTCTTGTGTAGAGATTAACTGAAGAGCATAAGGGTGTAACTCCATCTTTGGTCATTTGGATGAGAAAGTCAATTATGTCATGATAAAGAAATGGACCTTAGATAATTCAACATGTTAGCACCAATGAATAGGTGAGATAATTTGCTCCTGATATTTCTGGACTGACTGCATTTCAGGTGATAAACAAAGCTAGCAAATTTTAGATATACTAGCTTTTAATGAAGGGATGATCGAAAATCCTTTCTAAGGATCCATGAACCGTTGGTATTAGATCCTTTCTAAGTATCCAAGAACCAGTTAATAATACTCATCGGCCGGGGCTAAATCACGATCCAATTCTTAATCTGTACTTTCCTGAAGTATTCTGGCTCTTAGCGAAGGAAGCTGTCATAAACAGGAATATTAAGTGTTCAAGAATGATATGTAAATAACCTCTGTAAATAACTTTATTTTCTCGAGAAACGTTACTGAATGTTTGGAAGTCCACAAATGTTCTCAAATTTTTTCTATATTGCTCATATAGAAAAGGATGTATAGAAGAGGCAGCATGTACTGATGTTTCGCCCCTACTGATGGCAGTTCTACTGTTTATTGTGGTAAGATGTGGCAGTTCCATAAGAATATGGAAGACGTCCAAGTTGCATGAGTTTTTCTGCATTGGCATGAGCAAGAAGACGACCAGTCGGGTCGTCACAATAATAGCACTTCATATTTATACCCAGACCTAGGTAATAATTTCCCCCCCTATAAACTTGACCTTGTCTACTTCAAGCTTTAACTATTGTGTTATGTCTGTATCTTGCTTTAATTACTTGTTCTACTATAAAGGGTAATCAAATGTCCAGATGAAGTTTCAATGACTTCTATGATTCTGTCCGCACCATTGAACTTTTTGAGTCTTTCGTGTAAAAAATTTCATTCTTTTATTCACCAAATACAAAAGTTAACTAAAGCATTTAGTATTCCAAATAATTTATGTTATGATCTCAGCTCATCCAATTGTTTTCACAGTTCATCAAAGTTGGACATATTGCTGCAGGGATATTCCCCAAGAGCATGTTTTAAACCAATATCTTCTGTAAGCAGGTATGCTCTGATATTTTGAACATACTACTGGTCTTTTATATTTTTTCATAAAATATAATTCAGTAGATTGACCGAATAATAGATTCAAATATTTTGCTCTTACCATTTCAATGGATGAATCAGAAACATAGGTTTACTCATTCTATATAATAGTGATCAGTAACTCTTTATCCCTCTTTTTTCACTGTAGAACTTAGTCATATTTGTTTTAAATTATCAATCGAAAAATACAATCTTTGTGGGTACAGAGAAGACAATTCTTAATGCTAGGTTTGGGTATTAATGCAATTCTTATTATTTTACAGAAAAAGGGATGATGAAAAAAGAAAAGAAACATTCTCTTTGAAATAGTACGCTTATACATTTTGTATTTCAGGATGCGCATTGAGTACATGTGAGATTTTTGGCAGAGCCTGATCGGATTGCGGAAGAATTACTGCAACCAGATGGCTATCTCAAATTGAAAGGGTCTCAAATCTCTCTTTAACCAATAATTTCAAATTTTACCACAGAAGCATGGTTATCTTTGTTTACAATTAACCATTACTTTGGATTGCAAATTATTAGAGCATCAGCAAGATTATCTGGTTATAATCTTTTGTTACAAATAAAGACAACTTTAGACTACAAATTGTTCGCATGGGCAAGATTGTCTAGTGTGTGTGTGTATATATATATATGTATATGTATATTCATTCAATTTGTTCAGAATTTTATGAGATGTTAAAGATGTCACAAATATGTCATTGTCGACGAGTCAAAATGGATTGATCTATAAGCATGCTAAATTAGTAAATGAATGAGTTTCAATTAAATTTTATCGCTTAACTGATGTTAATTAACATATGTTTTGCACATGATTTATAAATAAACTTTGAGATTTTTTTTTTCAATGCTATAGTAATTCAAATATTCATTGTAATTATTGTGACACCTATATTGTTTTAAGCTTTTATTTCTAGCAGCTTGTGTCGACATAACATGAGCTTAAATTGAGTTATGTCATAAGTAAAAATTCATAAACCCGGCATTAACTTGTTTGAAATTGCGACATAATTGTTATTATATTAGAATAAAACACAATTTGTTGGTACTTAAAATGGTTCTGAATTGCCATCTCTTTTAGTTGCTGTTGCTTTCCTCTGAAGGAAAAAGGGATCGCAAATCGCAATCAAGAGTCACTTTTTCTTGCAAAAATGGAACCAAAACCAAGTTCCTTTAGCCTATAGGATTTTCAATTATGTAGGCTTTCGTCCATATCGCCTACAATTGATTTGCAGTTAGATTCACAACAGAAAGATATGAAAAAGAATCAACGCTTTCAAATTGAATAACATAGGCGGTTAATAATATATCCAAAGCTAAGAAAAATCCACAGAAAGCTCTACTTGTGGAGAAAAATGTAACCAATTGTGCCTAACCTGAAAAGCAATAGAACAAACATTAGCCCACTGATCTCTGATTGAAATAGCATTCAGTTTATGGAATCTGAAAAGAGAGGATTTAAGTTAACAAACCACTCTTAGAAGCACTTCCTATGGACAACTGAGTGACCATATTCATCATACTCGCCCTTCCTTATCCACATCTGCATGACACATAGATATTAGTGTAGAAATTATCACTTAAGACATTCACAATCAGAACAATTTATTTGGGAATGAGACGTAGTTTGATTGAGTGACTGATCGGCCAAATAAAGCAAAAAGAAACTAACTTGTATGAAAGTACTGAGGGAAGCTAGCTTTGATCCTCAATTCCAGGCACTGTACTTCCTCTGGTGGTGCAATCACCTTGATCTTCGTGCTGCTCGGAGCAAGAGCACTGATTTCCTTTCTCATACGATCTGTTATGCCGGGAAACATAGTTGAGCCACCACTAAGCACAATGTTAGAAAATAAATCTTTCCTAATATCAACATCGCAACTCATGATTGAGTTGTAGGCTTTTTCATGCATTCCTGTCTCTTCCATTCCAACCAACGATGGCTGGAAGAGGACCTCAGGGCAACGGAACCTCTCAGCACCAATATTAATGACTTGTCCATCAGGAAGTTCATAGCTCCTTTCAACTGATCTTGAGCAAATTTTGGCCTTCTCAATCTCCTGCTCAAAATCCGGTGCAACATAAGCAATCGTCTCTTTCATATGACAAATTGTAGGATTGCATATAGGTGTTCGTAACATGCAGCGGAAGACAATAACAATCCTAGACAGATCTTTTCGTGTTTAAAATTTATTTACATGTCAATAGATCGAATCTAAGACGTACCTGGTGAAGAAAGTCTCGTTTCAAAATTTCTTCGATAATGCGAATACTTTATGTGTATCCACACCGAGATCGATCCTTGCTATCAACTCTTTGATCAACGAAACCCGTGAACAAATTGAACGAAATATTGTGTTAAAATTTTTCTCAAAAATCTCAACTCAATGTTAGAAGAACAAGAAACACTTTTTTTCTTGTAATTGTATTTTCTCTCTTGGCTTGTGTTGCACTTTCACAAAATGGTTTCTTCTCAAGAATTGATATATTGGTGTTTCCGGCTCGTCCAAGGAACTGTGTTCGTCACCCTATTTTGGTTGATAGCACAACCTTTTTTCCCATTTGACTAAGGAAAGAAATATGGTGTGACTTTTCTATATATGAGAGCAATTCTAAATTAGGACTTATATATATTCATAATTTCCTTGGAAATACAAATCCATGCCTTACCGGAATTGATAGCCGACACGTACGTCCTTTATGGAATCCAATTCCAATTGGATTTCACCTTTGTAGACGTTCAGTAGCTAATCCAATTCAAATTTGGATTCAACTAACAAGTCTTTTATTATTTTATGTAACATCTTTTATATATATATATATATATATATTAACCAAGAGATACAATTCAATTTTCTATTCCAAATAGAAAATTTCAATTTGTTCACAATATTAATTATATCCTCTGTGCTAGCAAAGAATATAATAATATTTCATTTGGATTAATAACTGAATTTATTTGACTAATTAAATTCTTTAATTTAATTATCAAATAATAAAGTAATTAATTCTTTAGCAAAGATCAGAACACTCGTTATTGTGCGACCCCATAGGTTCAATACTAAACCGGTAGTAAAGTAACCACATCAATATACTAATCAAGGGCGGCGTTTAGCAACACTCCTTAACGACCGGGTAGCATGAAATATACAATTTACTCTCAAGAACCAGTAGAAGAATAATGTAGTAATTCCTTCTGTCCTTATAGCTCTGGATCACCTTAGGATATGGTTCAACTGTCAAATCCTAATAGGCGGCCAACTATGTATTCATGTCAAGTATAATCGACCATTTGAATGACCTAAGAAACTCTTTTCTTCTTTCATTCAATTGCCCTGGCCAAAGTCTTAATTTGGTCATTTATAATTCATGACAACATGGAGCTTAAACTCATTACCAAGAGTTGACAGATTCCATCTTGATCAATCACTAATTCTACAAGTATTCAATCATACCCAATATCCTTTCAACTATCGCCCTAGGGCCATAAGTGTCTAGTATTAAAGCACAACAAATAACTTGTCAATTACTATGACGGTCTCAGGTCAAAGGAAACTTTTACATCACATTCTTCAAGAGAATATCCTATTGACAGTTTATGGTAATTTTAACCATTAGAAATTATCCAATGAGTCGGTTCAATGATCATATCTCTATATGCATCATCTATCTATGTGATTCAGTTAATGAGATCAATTAATATTTATCCCATAAAGACAGTCACATAAATATTGATCTAACCGGATTACTAATGTCTAAATTAATAATCCTATGATCAAGAACAAATTTAGATTAAATTATAAGAAACTTCACTCTCATTATCATAATCTCCATCGCAATGTCAAGTCTCAAAATTTAATCAAGGACCTTATCAAGTTAATCAAATAATTAATAATAACTATGATAAAAGAATGCCACATATTTTATATCAAATAACATTCACAAAAATATGTTCAAATCATCAAATATGAGATTGAATCTAGGGCATATCTACTGTATCCCTAACAATCTCTCACTTGCATTAGAGCCAATCGCTCTTGTACTTCATTCCCAATTTTCACTTGTGCTTGTCAAACTCCTTTGCACCAAGAGCTTTAGTGAATGGGTATGAAGCATTTTCCTTTCCATCAACCTTTTGAATCTAGACATTTCCACGTCCAACGATTTCTCTTATCAAGTGATCCCTTGGCAGAACATGTTTGGATTTTTGGTGTGATTTTGGTTCTTTTGCTTGAGCAATGGCTCCATTGTTGTCACACAACAATGAAATTGTACCTTCTATTGAAGGAACCACACCAAGTTTAGCTAAGAACTTTTTCATCCATACAGCTTTCTTAGCAGCTTCACTAGCTACTATATATTCTGCTTCAGTCACTGAATCAGCTACTGTGGCTTGTTTGAAACTTTTCCAACTCACTGCACCACCATTTAACATAAATACATAACCAGAAATAGATTTGCTATCATCTATATCTAAAGAGAAACTTGCATCATCTTTAACCTTCAAGTTTCAACTCAGAATATCCATAAATGAGGAATTGGTCTTTAGTCTTTCTAAAGTACTTAAGAATGGTCTTCACCACCTTCCAATGTTCCTCACCAGGATCTGCATGATATCAGCTAGTCACTCCAAGTGCATAAGCCATATCAGGACGTATACATGTCATAATATACATGATATCTCCCACTGCACTAGCGTATGGGATCCTACTCATGCGATCTCTCTCTTCAGGTATTTTAGGACAATCCTCCCTATTGAGAGTAATTCCAGTGCCTATCGGTAGATAGTCTCTTTTGGAATTATCCATATTATACCTCTTTAAGATGGTATCAATGTACAAAAACTGGAAAAGTCTAAGAAGCTTCCTAGATCTATCTCTATAGATCTTTATTCCTAATATATAAGCTGTTTCTCCCAAGTCTTTCATGGAAAACTGCTCAGATAGCCAAATCTTGGTACTTTGCAATGCCGGTATGTCATTCCCTATGAGTAATATATCATTAATATACAATACTAAAAATATAATTGTGCTCCCACTAACCTTTTTGTACACAGAAGGTTCTTTGCCATATATAACAAAATTGAACTTTTCAATTGTTTTGTTAAAGCGAATATTCCAACTTCAAGAAGCTTGCTTTAGTCCATAAATGGATCTTTGTAGCTTGCAAATCTTGTTATGATCATGCTGAAATGTGAAACTTTCAGGTTGTGTCATGTACACATCCTCTTCTAGCTCACCATTAAGGAAACTATTTTCACATCTATTTGCCATATTTCATTGTCAGAACCTTGTGTCGGCTCTTCATAGGTCTCAGGGTGATCATCATTATGATTAACCTTATTTGATACATCATCTTGTACCATTAGATTTAACCTAGTTGGTACATGACATTCTCATGTAGACCTTCTAAGAGGTACTTGTACAACCTGTTTACCTTGTGCTGGATTTGGTTGTTGTTCAATTTAGTTTGGAACTAGTTCATTAACTTGTTCTTGAACTTCAACTGTTGAAGATGGCAACTTCCTAGGCAACTTCAAAACATCCAATAAAGGTTCTTCAACTTGGGTCTCATGATCTTTATATTGTGTTGATTCATTAGTTTCATGAACTTTATCAAGTTCTATTTCTCCATTATAATTTCCTTCTAAAAGAAATTCCATTTCCAAAAAGCTTGCTCCTATGGCCACAAACACTTTATGGTCAGAAGGGTGATAGAAATAATATCCTAACATTTTCTTGGGATACCCAATGAACCTACACTTATCTGATCTTAAGTCAAGTTTATCAGACAGTAGTCTCTTAACATAAGCTGGACAACCCCAAACTTTAATATATTTAAGGTTAGGCTTACATCCTTTCCATATCTCATATGGTGTTGTAGAGACTGACTTAGTGGGAACTTTATTAAGTAAGTATATTGCTGCTTCCAAAGCATATCCCCATAAATTTATTGAAAGATCAGTGAACCCCGTCATAGATCTCACCATATCTAATAAGGTTCGATTTCTCCTTTCAGACACATCATTGTGTTGTGGTGTTCCTGGAGGTGTCCATTATGAGAGAATCTCATTCTCTTTGAGATATCTGGTAAAATCTTCACTAAGATATTCTCTACCTCTATCAGACCTTAGTACTTTGATACTTTTACCAGTCTGCTTCTCAACTTCACTACGGAAAGATTCAGACTTGTGTTTCATAAGATACACAAATCCATATCTTGACATATCATCAATGAAGGTGATGAGGTAAGAATATCCACCCCTAGCTTGAATTTTCATGGGCCCACAAACATCTGTATAAATTAGTCCCAATAATTCAGAAGCTCTTTCTCCACTTTCAGTAAATGGAGATTTGGTCATTTTTTCCTTTGAGACAAGATTCACAAGTTGGATATGATTCAAAATCATATTTTTCAAGGTACCCTTCCTTGTACAACTTGTTAATTCTTTTCTCTCCAATATGACCAAGCCTACAATGCCAAAGGTATGTATGATTTACTTGATCATCTCTTTTCCTCTTAAGACTTAAAACATGCATAATCGAATTAAACCTTGAAAACATTTTTCATTAATGTCTCGCCTTGTTTCTTGTCCTTTAGAGTTGCAAGATATTCCTTGCAGTTTCTCTTCCAATGCCCTTTCTTCTTACAATGAAAACATTTAGCATCATATACTGACTGCAAGATCAAATCTTCAGAAATCTCTTTACCAAGTTTGTACCCCAACTTCTCATGTTCTTCGGTAAGAACAATCATATGATTGACAAAAGGTCCAACTGGAGAGTTTTCAATGTCCAACTGTGTATCAACCATCTTCTTAAGATATTCAATGATTGCAGTTGGATCCATATTCTGATGTTTCCTTTAGAGTTCAGAACTCATAGAAGCGAGAATGATGTGTTTAATAGCAAGGCATTCTTCCAAGTGTTTCTGATAAACTTTGGTGCCTTGAACATCATTCTCTGGTGGGACTATCTTTGCAGGCTTATCGATCACATCAATGAGCTTTTCATGCATGAGAACAATTCTCAAATTTCTATACCAGTCATCAAAGTTTGGTCCTACCAACTTGTTGGTCTCAAGTATTCCACGCAGTGATATAACAGACATATTGAGAAATCCAAAATATAGAAAAGAAAAGGCAATGATATAAGAACATATTTGCATATATCATAAAGACATGGACTTTTATCTAAATGATATTTCCACTAATTATTTTAAACTATTTACCCTCATTATAGTTTACGAAATCTTTATTTCTGTTAGTGGTGTAAAGGAATCCTTTAACAATATGTATGAGGCCCTTGGAAGTCAAGTCGTTTCTCACATATATTTTAAAGGTAGGTACTCTTACCAATTGTATCCCCATACAATTTCCTTAAATAGCTCTATGTCAAATAGTCCCCTAGTAGTCAGGTCGATCCTATTGGCATAGTTGAGTTCAACCATCATGATAGCAAAGAATTTATTAAATTTTATGCTCCCCTAGGTGGTCCAGGCGTCTAGTGTAAAATTGAATAATTTAATCAATTCATATATTTAATGCAATAAATAATTTTAACATATTCTCGAACTATAAGTCTCCTGGTGGTCAGACCGCTCCTTATAAACAAGAAATAAGTAAAATTATTTACCTTGATGGATAGCTCTAAAATAAAATATCTTATATTTTATTATTTAAGAACTCAAATTTTAGTAAGAGAGAATTGTTACTAAAATAATTTTTAATAACATGAAGATCAAATCTTTTATACCATGTGAATTTAGTTCAAGTTGTCTACATGCTTAGTCCTAAATTGATACATCACATGTAATAAATAATTCAAAATTATGTAATGAACAAGCACGTGACATAAAAACAAAATTCAACATTCTTCTAATATGTTTAATCTATATATTACATATATCACAAAAAACTAATTCATGCCAGAATATCATTATTAATTAACATCTCATGAACTAATAACAATAGAATCATATAACCTATTATAGATTCCCGTCGTATCTAATACAAAATTTCAAATTCAAGTTATGAACTATCTCAATAGTTATATGAACACATATTTTATCCACAATAAAATAATATCAACATTCAAACGATTTGACTATTGCACAAGACACATGTATTATGGTTTGAACTCTTCAAATGTAATATTAAAATATTTCGTAAATAAATTTTAGACATAATAAACTACGGCTCTGATACCACTGTAGGATTGCATATAAGTGTTGGTAACACGCAGCGGAAGACAATAACAATCCAAGGCAGATCTTTTTGTGTTTAAAATTTATTTACATGTCAATAGATCGGATCTAAGACGTACCTGGCGAAGAAAGTCTCGTTTCAAAATTTCTTCGATAATGCGAAGATTCTATGCGTATCCACACCGAGATCGATCCTTGCTATTAACTCTTTGATCAACAAAACCCATAAATAAATTGAACGAAATATTGTGTTGAAATTTTTCTCAAAAATCTCAACTCAATGTTAGAAAAACAAGAAACACTTTTCTTGTAATTGTATTTTCTCTCTTGGCTTGCACTCTCACTCTCACAAAGTGGTTGATAGCACAACCTTTTTTCCCATTTGACTAAGGAAAGAACTTTGGCGTGACTTTTCTATATATGAGAGCAATTCTAAATTAGGACTTATATATATATTCATAATTTCCTTGGAAATACAAATCCATGCCTTACGGGAATTGATAGCCGACACGTACGTCCTTTATGAAATCCAATTCCAATTGGATTTCACCTTTGTAGACGTTTCAGTAGCTAATCCAATTCAAAATTGGATTCAACTAACAGGTCTTTTATTATTTTATGTAACATTTTTTATATAAAACTAGTCTTATGGTACGCGTGTTGTGCGTGTAACCTATTTAAATGAGTATAAAACTTTTAAAAATTTATATAAATATTTTTTTGAATTAAAATAAATGTGTAAATTTATTTTAACAAAAGATATTGATTTTGTATAGCTATTTCAATAAGGAATATCAATTTATATATTTCAATGTCTATGTTTTTTTGACCAAAAAAAAGATGTCTATGTTTTATTTTTTCTGTTTTAACTACTACCTTAAATTACTTATGACTAAATGTTTCTAATTATTTTCATTAATTTCAATATATAAATTTATCTTATCTATGTTTTACTTTTCGAGTATTGTAATTGGATTTGTAATTTAATATGTGTATAAATTTTCAATATGTATTCAACTTAGTCAAATAATAATTAACTCAAAGTACATTAAAGTACTTATTACTTTAAATTAAAATACTACTATTATTTTCAAAACGTAAGCATATCATATTAAACTTATTTATATATATTTTCATACTCGACCTAATATGTTGTAAGTTTGGTTTACATATTATTAATAATCTTTAATTTTTGAAGACTTAAAATTAGATCTAAAATTTTATTAGTAGATTTCTAACACGTTTATATACATTTTGTCTAATAATCATAAGAAAAAGTTATAATTACTTTACACAATTTATTTAAGGTAAGGATTTATAAATAAATTTTTATTTGGTTTTAAATTCCTAAAATTTAGGAGTTTCTGACCAACATTTAGTTGATTTTAAAGTATTAAATATTAGTAGAATAATTAAATTATAATTATAATCAATATAACATCTACTTTTAAAGGGTAAAAAAGGCGAATGACATTCCGCTAAGAGGCTTCGTGCCAGGATACGCGCGATGCGTGTACCTTTTATTGATGCGTACAAAATTATAAAAAAAAACATATGCCCCTAAAAATAAGATTTTTAAAAATATAAGCTCTTGAATATGATAAATATTGAGCCTACCTAGTCGAAAAAAGTAACGGATAGCCTATCTAAGCATGACAACAACCAAGATAATCTTGAAAGTTTGATGTTATTATGTATCTCGTTCTTTTACATTAATTTCGTATCAAAGTAGTCGTCTAGGTACCATATATTCTAAGACAAGTTATCTACAAAGAGAAGAAAAATTAGCGATAGATAAATTATGTAGTTAAATAATAAAATTCATTGCTAATCCTACTTAGTGACATAATCAGTTATATATTATAAAAAATCCTATTAGCTATAAGATGAATTTAGTAGTAACTAATTCATGTTTTATAAAGTTAAATTATGTAATAAACTTTCTTAGTAATAATATTGGTTTCTTTTTTACCAAAAAGTAAAAGTCCTTTTCCATTTATTTATTTTAACATATGCAATGAGGTAATTTAGGTATTTCTGTAAATTAAATTATGATAATTATTTTTTTATCACAAATTAATGATTACTATATTTTTCAACAATAATTATTATTTCAAAACCTAATGCCGTAATAAATTTTAACGAATTTAACAACCAAGCTTCTAAGAAAATACTTATGATTTAATTTTTCAAAAAACAAATAAATCATATGAAAGAAAAATAAAGGTAAAATTGGTCTTAATGATTAAACAAGGACAAAGAACAAAATATCACACAAAAACGTGAAGTTTTCTTGTTGGAAACAAACAAAAAAATTTCCTCCTACTTTTTTGTATTCTTTTACGTCTTAATATATTGTATCTTTATTAGGAGAAGATATCAAACACTTAATTATATTAGATTTTTTTTATTTAGAACTCCTAAATATAAGGAAAGTTTTTTTATTTTACAATTTTGTCCAATGTAAAATATGTTTTTAAAGGGTAAAAAAGGCGAACGACATTTCGTTAAGGGCCTTCGTGCTTTTAATATAGTATAGATTTCTCTTCTTATATATATAAACAAATATTAATTACATATACTAAATATACATAACATATATATTTTCAAGAGATATAGATCAATTTTCTATTCCAAATAGAAAACTTCAATTTGTTCACAATATTAATTATATCCTCTGTGCTAGCAAAGAATATAATAATATTTCATTTGGACTAATAACTAAATTTATTTGACTAATTAAATTCTTTAATTTAATTATCAAATAATAAAGTAATTAATCCTTTAGCAAAGATCAGAACACTCGTTAGTGTGCGACCCCATAGGTTCAATACTAAACCGGTAGTAAATTGACCACATCAATATACTGATCAAGGGTGGCGTCTAGCAACACTCCTTAAGGACCGGATAGCATAAAGTGTACAATTTACTCTCAAGAACCAGTAGAAGAATAATGTAGTAATTCCTTCTATCCTTATATCTCTGGATCACCCTAGGATATGGTTCAACTGTCAAATCCTAATAGGTGACCAACTATGTATTCATGTCAAGTATAATCGACCATTGAATGACCTAAGAAACTCTTTTCTTCTTTCATTCAATTGCCCTGGCCAAGGTCTTAATTTGGTCATTTATAATTCATGACAACATGGAGCTTAAACTCATTACCAAGAGTTGACAGATTTCATCTTGATCAATCACTAATTCTACAAGTATTCAATCATACTCAATATCCTTTCAACTATCGCCCTAGAGCCATAAATGTCTAGTATTAAAGCACAACAAATAACTTGTCAACTACTATGACGGTCTCAGGTCGAAGGAAACTTTTACATCATCATATTCTTCAAGAGAATATCTTATTGACAGTTTATGGTAATTCTAACCATTAGGAATTATCCAATGAGTCGATTCATTGATCAAATCTCTATATGCATCATCTATCTATGTGATTCAGTTAATGAGATCAACTAATTTTATCTCATAAAGACAGTCACATAAATATTGATCTAACCGGATTACTAATGTCTAAATTAATAATCCTACGATCAAGAACAAATTTAGATTAAATTCGAAGAAACTTCACTCTCATTATCATGATCTCCATCACAATGTCAAGTTTCAAAATTTAATCAAGGACCTTATCAAGTAAATTAAAAAATTAATAATAACTATTGTAAAAGAATGCCATATATTTTTATATCAAATAACATTCACAAAAATATGTTCAAATCATCAAATATGAGATTGGATCTAGAGCATATCTACTATATCCCTAGCATAAATAACACTTATTTCAACGGCACAGCTAAAGACATAACTGCTCTTACAAAGACTTTGCGCGAGATAATATGTAAGATCACGACCACCAAGAAAAACCGCAAGATAGCATGGGGAAGTGCATGTCCCTCATAGATGGGACAGTGTGGGTCATACCATCACCAGAATCAAGAACAATACCTTGTTGCAAAACGATAAACGAAATTAGTCACTTGACTACTGTATAACCAAAAATAGTAATTTCGGTCAAAGCTTTATTTTAGAAGAACTCGGGTTACTGATAATCAATATATAAAATGAATAAAAGAAATTGGCTTTGATAATAATCAGATGAACAGAAGAAAACAAAGTAAATCAGTATATTTTGGTGATCTTTCGTGTCCTTACAAATGATCAATCTTCTCCTTTTATAGCTATTTCTAAGTGGTACGTTTCGTTTTTTCCATAATTGAGCCATTATTATCAATTAATGACATTTAATGTAACGTTACAATTAACAATCATATTTGATTCAATACAGATTCCTTAACGTTTCTGTATTTAATGCCCAATAGTTCGTATCTATTCCTTATTTTCTATCAGATTCATTCTCTTCCGTCATAAAGAGGTTCGCGCACCTGCCTTCCTTGCCTTTTATCTGAATGACTACCCGTGCATGTTAAAGCTCGTGCCTCTTTGATTATTCTTCATCACTTGTTCTTCTTTAACTGGTCCACGTGTCATGACGTGTCATCTTATCATGATCCCATATATTAACTTAATTTTTTCCATTACAGATAGTCCCTCCACTTGTCATTTATTCATCAATAGAATATTTGGGAAGTGGACCTTATTAAAGCGGGAATATTTGCCGCCATTTAATTTTTTCCTGGAATTGATGCTTCTACTATCTCTTCCATTTAATGTCCATGACACGTGGTGTCTCATGGTTGGCTCTGCAACCTTTCAGCGCCTTTTAAGGCTTTTTTACGGCTTCACCAATTACGAAGCGTCAGTTTTCATTTTGACGTTTCCATCATTGCACTTTTTCCTTTGACGGTTGCTTCTGACTATAAATATAACTTTTTACCCTTGTCCTTTTCACAAAAGTTCAGAATATTCAATTCTAATCTTCTTCTTCCTCGTACTACTATGTCTTCTTCAAACCCTAACCCTCGGAGAGTTCCCATTGTTGACAACCTTTCTCTTGCTCCTATTAGAAGTAGGAAAGGAGGAAGGCTTCGTAGTTTAGGGTCTTCTTCATCACGAATACCCTCTCTTCCTTCATCGAGTTCTACTCCTCCGTCTAGAACTAGAGGTTCCCTTTCTCAAAGGTCTTCTTATAGAGGTAAATAACCCTCTGAACCTCTTCGTGAACCTTTAGTAGAGGAAATAGTCCCTGCGAAACTATCTTTCTACAACGATAGAGAATCCCTAAGAAACCAATTGTCCTCTTCAGATCGTGCTAATTCTTATCCGACTCAAATCATTAAAGGTTTGATTTCAATAGTTCGTAGAGATTGCCATTGGGGCCATGATTTTCCCATTATAATCCCTAATGCGAACCAAAGATTCACCTCCTACTTAACTGCGTTTTATTTTGTTTACACTTATCCTTTCACATTGAGTTTCAAGCCTGCTATTGATCCTGTTATACTTGAATTCTGTCGTTTTTTCGACGTTTGCTTAGGTCAAATTGGCCCTATTGTATGGAGGGTTGTTGTCTGTTTGAGGCATTTGACCAACATGGCTGGCGTGCCTTTTACTTTCTCTCATTTAATCCACCTCTATTCTCCTAAACTCTTTCACCAAGGAGTCTTTACTCTAGTGGAAAGAAGCAAAAGAGTTTTGGTCAGTCTAGAAGATGACAAAGACCGTGGCTGGTACGCCTGTTTTGTTGCTACCCCCACTGTTGGTTTAGTGGGTGATGAAAATGTTCCCTTCCCTGAGAAGTGGAATTTTGCATGTGAGTTTTCTTTTTAATAACTTTCTCGTACCTTTTTTCCTCAATTTTGATGATCATTATTTTAATTTTCCTTTTCTTTCCCAGCAACCATGGGAGTTGTTGATGAAATTTTTAATTTCCGTGGTTGGGTAGGAAAATTGTTACGTACCTGTCACGACCCCAACCCTGGTCGTGATGGCGCCCAACACACTGCTATGCAAGCCTGACTAACTAACAACCTCGACCCATTTCTTATACAATTCATTATTAGCTAACACAGTTAAATTGCTAATTTATCATAATAAAAGTTTAGGACAATGAGTCAAATATGCGGAAATTCAAATGATAATACCACTACATAACTCATACAGATCTGGTGTCACAAGTCTCGAGCCTCTAACACAAGTTTAACAACATAATACATAATCAGTTTAGGAAACACGAATAAAACGAAAAGATAGAAGGGAAAGATCTGGGCTGCGGACGCCGTGCAGCTATCTCGATGCTCCCGGATATGAACTGATCGACTGAATATCCTCACTCAGCCTCTGGAACACCTGGATCTGCACGCAAGGTGCAGGGAGTAATATGAGTACTCCGACCCAGTGAGTAATAAGCATAAATAATGACTGAGAATAAGAAATCACGGAAATCACAGAGTAATCTATAATGCGGTAGCTTAAACAAGTAATATGAAAGCAATAAACCAATGGAAACGAAATGTGGAGATGCTACAACAAATAAGCAGTTAAGTGACAGACATATAACGAAAATCAACACATAGGACGGTACCCTATAGTACCCGCTGCAGCGTGCAGGCCGATCCGTATATTTATCTTCGACGGCACTCACTGGGGGTGTGCAGACTCCGGGAGGGCCCCCTTATGATCCAAGCGCAATATCAAGCCATCTCGTGGCATCAACTAGGCCTTCGGCCTCATATCAATATCAACATAATATTGCTGCGGCGCGCAACCCGATCCCATAGTATACTCACATCTGGCCCTTGGCCATACTCAGTGCAAACATCATATAAGCCTCTCGGGCATTTAGTAAAACAGTAATTCTCAGCCCAAAACATCATTTAATATATCTTTTTAGTTTCAAAAACCGAGTAAAAGTGGCTGAGTTGTAAAACAGTGGAAAATAGTACGACTGAGTTCAAGTAGTAAGTCTAAACAGTGAGGAAATAGTGATAAAACTTCTCGGAGGGTTCAAATAGTTGGCACAAAGCCCAAATATGGCAATCAATCCAGCTAATGAGGATAACAAATAAGCTTTAATCAAATACGCAGTAAAAACGTCACTCAAGACAGACCAAGTCACAATTCCCAATAGTAAACGACCCCACGCTCATCATCAAGCACGTGTCTCACCTCAATATAGTACTACGATGTGCAAATCCGAAGTTTCAAACCCTCAGGACATTATTTACATTCATTACTCACCTCGAATCGGCTAAAGTTCTAGCTCACTATGCCCTTGCCTCTCAAATCAGCCTCCTCGCGCGTCGAATCTGACCAAAACCAGAACGAATACGTCACAATATGCTAAAGGAATAAAGTCCTAGCAAAAACAATCGAAAAATGTCAAAAATCTCGAAATTGGCAAAACCTAAGCCCCGGGCCCACTTCTCAAAATTTTCACATCATTAGATTCTTTATCATCCCATGAGTTCATACATACCAAAAGTTCTCAAATCCGACCTCAAATGGTCCTTCAAATCCCAATTTAAAATCTCAAAATCCCAAGTCCTAGTTCTTCCATTTTAGCCAAATTTCCATGAATTTCTAAGTTAATCTCACAAAAAAAAATCACGTTTTAGGTTCATAAAACTCACCTCCAATCAATTCTCCTTGAATCCCTCTTCAATTCCCTTCAAAGAGCTCCCAAAATACTCAGCTACGGTGAAATAATGGCTCAAAATCGCGGATAAAACAACTTAAAACATTCTGCCCAGGGGTTCTTTTCGCATCTGCGGACAAAAATCCCGCTCCTGCGGCACCGCTTCTGCGGTCACTCCTCCGCATCTGCGGAACTTCACCTAAGGTTCGAAATCCGCATCTGCGGTCAAATGGTCGCATCTGCGACTCCGCAGATGCGGTTCATATACCGCACCTGCGGTTCCTTCCTTGCCCCCTCGAAACCGCATCTGCGTCTTTCCTTCCACATCTGCGACACCGCACCTGCAGTCCCAATTCCGCAGGTGCAGAACTACCAGAAGCAGCAGACATCAGCTATCTTCTAAGTTCCAAAAAATTCCCATTAGCCATCCGAAATCACCCCGAGGCCCCCGGGACCTCAACCAAAAGCACCAACACATCCTAAAATCTCATTCAAACTTGTTCCAATCATCAAAACACCTCAAACAACACCAAAACCATCAATTCATATTGAATTCAAGCCTAAGTTTCTAAAAATTTCCGAAAATATGCTTTTGATCAAAAACCCAACCAAACCACATCCAAATGACCTGAAATTTTGCACACACATCCCAACTCACATAACGAAGCTACTGCAACTCTCGGAATTCCATTCCAACCCTCGGATCAAAATCTCACCTACCAACCGGAAATCGCCAAAATACTAACTTCGCCAATTCAAGCCTAATTCTACACCGGGCCTCCAAAACCAATTCCGATCACACTCCTAAGTCATAAATCACCTCCCGAAGCTAACTGAACCATCAGAACTCACATCCGAGCCCTCTAACTCATAAGTCAACATCTGGTTGACTTTTCCAACTTAAGCCTTCTTAAAAGAGACTAAGTGTCTCATTTCTTACCAAAGTCACACCAAATGCAAACCAATCAACTCGACCACATAAAACACGGATAACGAAGCATAAAGAAGCAAAAATAGGGAAAACAGAGCTGTAACTCATGAGACGACTGGCCGGGTCATCATAGTACTGCTCCGATGGACGGTAGATCTTGGAAAAATCTCTCTTATCGTTTTGGCTGGAAAGTGAAAACTCACGGTAAGAGTTTTTCTTATTTTACTCACTATTTTCTTCAGATATTATTTTGATCCTTCTTTTTGTCAGGATTTCCCATTCGAGGCGTAAGTGCTGAGGCCATCGCAGCTTCTAGAATTTCTATGGAAAGGGCCCAAGAGATAATTTTGGGTTCTTCATCAAAAAGGAAAGCTTCTGTTGATCAAGACTCTGGGGAGGAAGGAGAACAAGATGGGGGCTCTTTGATAAAAAGGCCAAGGGCTAGAAGAAGAATTATTTCAGATGATGAAGCATCTCCCCCTCATTATATTCCTTCCACCGAGCCTGTTGATGCCTCGTTGGTGATTTCTGATGATGATACTCCCGCTTCTTCTCATGTTTCTGCTGAACAACTTTTTGCTCGTGGGTTTGGTAGTGAAAGTTTTGGGCCAATTTTTGATGTAGCACCCCTTGCTTCTTCACCCGTTCCTTTGATACCCTCTTTGCTAGTCGTGACTGTTACCATTACTGCTTTTTCCCAGGTTGTTTTTACTCCCCAGGCTATTTTTACTCCTTCTACAGTCCCTCCTTCTACAGTTCCTACTTCAACTATCCATCATACCGAGGTTGGTTCCTCAAGTAGAGTTGAAGCTATGAGGAAAGTTACCATTGAAGTTCCTGCTGAGGGTAACCTTTTGAGGAAATCAGGTCGAGCTGATGTGTTGTTGAAACCTTTGATTGGTCCGGTTGAAAGAGTTAAACTTGATGTCCACAGTTCCTTGACTTTGATGAACGATATAGTGCATGCTTCTTTAAAGGTATCCCTTTTTCAAACTCTACTTTACCTTTTTTTCTATTTACAGTGTTCTCATCTTTCCCATTTTTTAGATCAATCTAATTGGCATGGAGATGATGAAGAGGATTTCCCTCTTAGAGAAATTAAGGTGTGACTAACAAATGGAGGTAGATAATTGGAAGGAACAGTTTGAAAGTCTTCAAATCAACATGAAAATATTAGAAAAGAGTAAATGTACCTTAGAGCAACAGGTAAGGGTTTTAACTTCAGAGTTGGCGGTTGAAAAGGCTTCATCAAATCAAGCAGGTAAAAAGAAGAATCTTCTTGCAACCTCTTTTTCCTAGCAACTCTCCAAGGCAAGTGAAGAGGTCAGAGAGTTGAAGGCTTTCTTAGGTAAGAAAGAAGCATATGCTGGTAAACTCATGCAAACTCTGACTCAAACTCAAGAAGACCTCCGGGTATCTTCTGATAAAGTTTGTTCCTTATAAAGTTCACATGCTTCTCTTCAAACTTCTTATGATTCTGCCTTGGCTGAGAATGAGAAGCTAAAAAATGAAATTGCTGACTGGGAAAGGGATTACGAGATTCTTGAAGATAAAACTGTAATTGAAGTGAGTTGGGAGTTTTTAAATTCTCGCCATGATACCCTTGTTGAAGTTAGCTAGGAGAATTTTAACTTGGAATCTGAGTTAGCCAAAATCAGAGAGACTATTGAAAAGACTCAACAGAGCCAAGACTTTCCTTCTCCCGTGGCTGAAGCTTCTGGCGATGTTGAAGTTGATATGGATACCCCAATTCCTTCAAGTCAAATTGAGCCTGCTGTTGTTGAAGACCCTGCTTTGGTTCCTTCTTCAACTCCTCAGTGACAAGTCAATGATGTGTGACTTTTTTTCCCTTTTTCTTTGGTGGAATGTGGTTGCAACCCTTGGTCTTTTTTGAGGGTTTGAAAACATTAAGTTCCCAGACCTTTTTCGGGGCATTTTGTATAAGGAACTCTTAGTTTATGACTAAGTTCATACTTAGTCTAAACTTTTTAATATTAAGAAGTTTTTGTAGCTATTTTTGAACTTTTGTCTTGCCTTTATATTTAAAGACTTATTCGATAATTTGCACTTTTATTTTGTAAAATGCTTTCTTAATTCCATGAATGTTTTAAATCAATCATGAATTTTATAAAAGAGGGCCCTTTTATATTCGACACTTAATGAAGAAGACGTCTTAGCTTCATAATGGTGTTAATGTACGATAAAAGAAATAAGAATACACATGTTTTTGGAATAACCTCGACAAGTTTTTATTTGAACTTTGTCAATTTCTACCTTACATGTATTTCAGTAACTTCTATAACTTTTTGTAACTGTTTTCCTTACAATAGATTTCAAAAAAGAAATAACACACAGATTTTTATTTATAACCCGTTTCAGTACATTGCCTTTAACCTAACTATGATAAGGTTTTTCTTTGGCCTTAGCTTGTAACTTTGCTCTTAGCTCGTAACTTTGCTCTGCACTTGACTCATTCAATGAGTAAACTTTTCAGGCTTGAACTTTGATTATCTCCCAATCTTCTTTGCCTTCTTTATACATATGTCCATGTATATTATATAGTCCCCCAAGTGTTTGAGCTTTAAAGTATGAAGTCTCGAGCACTTGATTACTCCTCTTACTCGGTCCTTTTCCTGTAAAGGAATAAAACACACGGGACTTGGAGGTACGATAATAGATGAAGACTGCTTAACCCGTATCAATTTCTATCAGAATAGGTGTAACCCTAGACTGGGAATTTTAATTTATTCCACGTGCCTTGCAGGTCGTGATTCATCATTTAGTACGGGCCAGCTTGTTGCCTATCATCTAAAATCGTTAGTAAAATTTTAACAATTCAAAAATAGAATTTTAAATTGAGGATACCTGACCGTGGGTACTCCTTAGAAATAGTATCTCTTCAGGTGGACGACATTCTAATGTGAAGGTAATATCTTGCCATCCATTGTTTCCAGCTCGTATGCTCCTTTCCCTCCAATACCATGAATTTTGTAGGGTCCTTCCCAGGTTGGACTTAATTTACCCGCATTGGCCGCCTTCGTGTATTGAAAAACTTTCTTTAGTATGAAGTCCCAAATCTTGAAGTATCTTATTCGTGCTCTTTGATTGTAGTATCGTTCCATGACTTGCTTTTGTGCTGCCATTCTTATTAGTGCAGCTTCCCTTTTTCCTTCAAGTAAATCAAGGTTTATGCGCATTTCTTCTTCATTGGATTCTTCTGACATTTGCGTATACCTCACGCTTGGCTACCCTATCTCAACTGGAATTAAAGCTTCAACTCCATATACTAATGAGAATGGCGTTTCTCCCGTGCTTGTTTTCGTTGTCGTGCGGTATGCCCATGAAACACCAGGTAACAATTCTAGCCAATTGCCTTTAGCTTCTTCTAATCACTTCTTCAAATTGTTAACAATAACTTTATTTGTTGATTCAGCTTGTCCGTTACCCTCCAGATGATAAGGCGTAGATGTAATCCTTTTGATTTGCCAACTTTGAAAAAATTCTATGATTTGTGCGCTTATAAATTGCGGGCCATTATCACACATGATTTCCTTTGGTACACCGAATCGACATATGATATTTCTCCAAATGAATTCTCTGACCTCTTTTTTCTTACACCTGTTTGAATGCTCCTTCTTCCACCTATTTAGTAAAATAATCAGTGAGTACAAGCAAGAATTTTACCTGTCCTTTTGCTTGTGGTAGTGGAGCCACGATATCCATCGCCCATTTCATAAAAGGCCATGGTGCAATGATCGGATGTAACAACTCCACTAGTCTGTGCATGTTATTACTGTATCTCTGGCATTTATCACATTTAGCCACGAAATTTTCCGCTTCTTCTTCCATTTTAAGACAATAATAACCTGCCCTAATCATGGTTCTTACCAGTTATCTTCCTCCAGCGTGATTCCCACAATGCCCCTCGTGTATTTCTCTCATTACATATTCCTCTGAGAAGGCCCGAGGCATCTTGCTAAGGGACCACCGAACATTTTTCGATAAAGATTACCTTACTTTAAACAATATCGAGCAGCCTTTTTTCAAAGCGCGTGAGCATTTTTCTTGTCTTCAGGGATGGTACTATACTGCAAAAAAGCAACAATATCGTTCCTCAAATCCCAGGTTAAGTTATTAAAATTTACCTCATTTTTGTCTGGATCGAGTATTGAATGAAACAAATGAATTACGGAAGCATTTTCATTGCTTGCTACGTTTGTCGCAGAAGCGAGATTGGGTTGGGCATTTGCCTCGACATTTTCATCTCTTGGTATCTGCGTGACCTTCTAGGTTTGAAATTACCTAATCAAATCCCGTACCTTCTCTAATACTATTTTATTCATGCTTCCCTGGCTGTATAATTCCCTAGCATTTGGTTAACTACAAGCTGCGAATTACTTTTGATTACAATCTGATTAATGTCGAGTTCCAGTGCCAGTTCTAAACTTGCAATCACAGCTTCATACTCTGCCTCATTGTTAGTTATAGAATGACATTTAATGGCTTGTCGAATGGTTTCACCCATATGTGGTACCAAAACAATTCAGCCATCAGTAAATAAGGTCCAAATTCCTGGATTAGATCCGTTGAACACCTGTAATTCTTTTTCTGTTTCTAATTTCATTCCTTGGCTAAAATTAGCCACAAAATCTGCTAACACTAGAGATTTTATCGCAGTTCTAGGCTTGTATGTGATGTCATATTCTCTTAATTCTATAGCCCATTTGGCTAACCTACCTGATAACTCATGCTTGTGTAATATATTGCGTAATGGATAAGCAGTTACTACGGCAATAGGGTGACATTGAAAATAAGGCCTTAGTTTTCTAGATGCCATGATTAGTGCAAGTGCAAGCTTTTCTAATTGAGGATACCGCGTCTCCGCATCTAATAATGATTTGCTGACATAATAAATTGGAGATTGTTTATCTTGTTCTTTACGAACTAAACTAGCACTTACTGCTACTTCGGAGACAACAAGATAAACGAGCAATTTTCCCCCAACCTTTGGTTTTGCGAGCAACGACGAATTTGACAGGTATGTCTTCAAGTTTTTGAGTGCTTGTTGACACTCTTCAGTCCATTCGAACTGATCTTGCTTTTTAAGAGCTGAAAAGAATTTAAAACACTTTTTTGATGATTTGAAAATAAATCTTCCTAAGGCTGCAATTCTTCCTGTCAATCTTTGCACTTCTTTTTTACTCATAAGCATGTCAGGAATTTCTTCAATGGCTTTAATCTGTGAGGGATTTACTTCAATACCACGGTTAGAAACAAGAAAACCCAAAAACTTACCTAATGAAATGCCGAATGCACATTTCTCAGGATTTAGTTTCATATTGAATTTTCGCAAGATCTGAAACTTGCCAGACAAGTACGATATATGGTCCCCTGAATGTTGAGTTTTGACGAGCATATCATCTATGTAGACCTCCATAGTCTTTCCTAAATGTTCTTGGAACATTTTGGTTACCAATCTTTGATACGTTGCACCACCATTTTTGAGACCAAAAGGCATTACTTTATAATAATAAGTCCCCCTGTCTGTTATAAATGAAGTTTTTTCTTCATCTAGGGGATCCATTTGATCTGGTTGTACCTTAAATACGCATCTAAAAAGCTTAACAACTCATGTCCTGCAGTAGCATCAACTAGTTGATCTATATGTGGTAATGGAAAAGAATCTTTAGGACAAGCTTTGTTAAGATCTGTGTAATCTACACAAACTCGCCATTTACCATTCTTTTTTGGTACTACAACAATATTAACTAACCAATTAGGATACTTTACCTCGCGGATAGACCTAATTTTTAGTAATTTTTGGACCTCATCTTGAATCACCTGATTTTTGAAAGTCCCTTGCTTTCTCTTCTTTTGTTTGACAGGTGGGTATGATGGGTCTTCATCTAACTTGTGAGTCATTACTTCCGGTGGTATTCCTGTCATATCAGAATGGGACTAAGCAAAACAATCCACATTAATTTTCAAAAACTTAATCAACTTACCTTTCATGTCGTGAGCCCCAACGTAGACTTTTCTTTCAGGCCATTGTGTAAATAACTCTACAGCCTCCAGTTCTTCAATCGTTGTTCTGATATTTTCATTTTCCTCTGGTTCTTGAATGGAATCGGGCCTTGAGCCCACATCTGTTCGCCCTTGTTCAGTTGAGGCTTGTGTTGTGGTATCCTCAACTGGATTCTGTAACTGTTATTTTTCTTCGTTTCTTGTATTTAAATCTGCTACAGAGTTGATGCTCCTGGATGTATTTTGATCCCCATAGATTTGACGTATCCCCCATGGTGATGGAAATTTAATAACTTGATGTAAGGTAGACGGAACGACATCCATCTCGTGTATCCATGGTCTCCGAGAATCATATTGTAAGCCATCTCCATCTCTACCACTTGAAACTTTGTATCTTTGACAACCCCTTCTGCGAATGTAGTAAGGGTTATCTCCCCTTTCGTCACAATGCTGGAATTGTCGAATCCAGACAAAGTATGCGCCTTTGGTACTAGTTTATCTTCAACTTGCATCTCGTGCAGTACTCTTAGCAGAATAGTGTTCACGGAACTACCTGGATCAATCAAAACTCATTTCACATTAGTATCATGTACAAGTAGAGATATTACCAATGCATCATTATGTGGAGTTAACACGTCATCCACATCTGCATCATCAAACGTAATGCTTTCTTCCTCTAAGACATGTCGCACCCGCTTTCCGTGGGTAATTGTGACTTTGGAAACTTTATTGGCTGCTGTGTACATTACACCATTGATTTCTTCGCCCTCACTTATAACATTAACGGTCCTTTTGGGAGAAGGAGGTTTAGGGGGCTCCTACCTGTTCTTCATGTATGCTTGCTTACCTTTCTCACTGAATAATTTAGAGAGATACCCTTGCTTAATAGATGATCAACTTCGCCTTGTAGCAATCTGCCATTTTATGACCATGATCGTTATGAAATTCGCACCAGTGATCAGGATTGCGCCTGTTTGGATTTGATCTCATTTCTTTTGGCCAACGTACCTTATCGCCCTTGCCTTTTAACACCGCTACCAATTTTGAAGTGCTAACATTGAACTTGTAACCGCCAAATCTTGACTTCAAGTTCCTATCATCATCTCAAATTTCACGTGAGTTTCGATCGTTCCTAAATCTCGATGATGAACCTGACTCTCTCGTTCTACGATCGTACCTTGAATTATCTTGCTTTGATCTTGAGTCTTTTACTGCTGGGCCCATATATGGTTCGTACTTGTTTTTACCGGACCTTTTTTCGTTTTCTGAACATCTCGAACTCACCTTCTCCTCTTTCTGAGATCGGGAGATAATGTCTTCTTCTATCCTTAGCTTCGTATTGTATCTGTTGTAAACATCATTCTAGGTTGTTGCTGGAAATTCACGCAGGCTTTCCTTGAGTCGTCTCGTGGCTTCTGAACTTTTCTCATTCAAGTTACTAGCAAAAGCCATAGCCGCCCAATTATCTGGTACGCGTGGTAACATCATTCTTTCACGCTGGAACCTATCCACGAACTCCCTAAGCAACTCTGAATCTTCTTGCTTGATTTTGAAAATATCTTCCATTCTCTTTTCAACTTTTTGAGCTCCCGAATATGCTTTGATAAAAGAATTTGCAAGCTCAGCAAAAGAATTTATAGAATTTTCGGGTAAAAGGGAATACCATGTTAGTGCACTCTTGGTGAGTGTTTCACCAAATTTTTTGACCAACACCGATTCAATTTCTTGTTGGGTTAAATCATTTCCCTTCACACCAGTTGTAAATGCAGTCACGTGGTCTCGTGGATCAGTTGTGCCATCATACTTTGGAATATCAGGCATTTTGAACTTCTTCAGGATTGGCACCGGAGCTGCATTAGGCTTCCATGGTTGTTGTGAGTACTTATCCATGTCTATTCCTTTGATCACGGGTGGTACTCCAGGTATTTGCTCTATACGGTCGCTTTTCTCCTTGAGCTGCTTCTGCAAGGTTAGAACTAAATTTTGTAAATCAGAATTACTATGTTACCTGGCTCGCCATCGCAAGACTCGCTTGGAGTTCCAACAGTGCCTGAGTTAATGAGCCCAGAATGTGAGTTTTACAAAGTATTCTGATTCGGAGTTGGTGTTGGTGGTGCAATTGGCAATTGACTAGTAAAAGCTCGGAGGCATTGCTGACTTGTTGAGCAATGAGATTTTTTAAGGCATCATCAAGTGCTTGTTCGTTTGCAACCCCATAATTGGTTTCAGAGCCCTCTGGAGTTCGTTCTCGTGACTGACGTTGTGAATCACACGGTGAGGGAAGTGGTGTCCTATCACCCACATTATTCTCATGTTGTTGAGTATCTTGGTTGTTGTCGTTGTTATTCGACATGGTAAGTTTTGATGAAAGAATTAATTAAGAAAGTAAACCATTATCAGATTCCCGGTAACGGAACCAATTCGTTTAACCAAAAATAGTAATTTCGGTCAAAGCTTTATTTTAGAAGAACTAGGGTTACTGATAATCAATATATAAAATGAATAAAAGAAATTGGCTTTGATAATAATCAGAAGAACAGAAGAAAACAAAGTAAATCAGTATATTTTGGTGATCTTTCGTGTCCTTACAAATGATCAATCTTCTCCTTTTATAGCTATTTCTAAGTGGTACGTTTTGTTTTTTCCATAATTGAGCCATTATTGTCAATTAATGGCATTTAATGACATTTAATGTAACGTTACAATCAGCAATCATATTTGATTCAATACAGATTCCTTAACGTTTCTGTATTTAATGCCCAATAGTTCGTATCTATTCCTTATTTTCTATCAGATTCATTCTCTTCCGTCATAAAGTGGTTCGAGCATCTGCCTTCCTTGCCTTTTATCTGAATGACTGCCCGTGCATGTTGAAGCTCGTGCCTCTTTGATTATTCTTCATCACTTGTTCTTCTTTAACTGGTCCACGTATCATGACGTGTCATCTTATAATGAATTCCATATATAAACTTAATTTTTCCCAATACAGATAGTCCCCCCACTTGCCATTTATTCATAACTTTGGTCGCTATATTAATTTAATAATATAAATTTGGCGACCAAAGTTGGTCTCTACATATGAAATACGTTGTTTTTAATTTATCATTAATCATTAGAAAGCGACCAACTTTGGTCTCTAATCCAAATATTATATTTTAAAATCTGGACAATAGAGACCAAAGTTGGTCGCTAAATTCAAGAATTTAATTTTTTTTTTAAAGATAAGCGACCAACATTGGTCGCTATATTTCCAGAAAATTATTTTTTTATAGTGAAATGCGACCAAATAGAGACCAAAGTTGGTCGCTTTTCTAGGTATATTTTTGGCAGAAACTGCCTGTTTTGGCAGCTACACCACCTGCCAGCTTACCAAACATCCTAAACAGGCATTTTATGCCAGCAACAACAACAACAACAATTAAAAGCAATAATCAATAGAACTAACACATTAAGCTAACAAAACTAAGTTAACGCTTATTACAAGCCCATTCGAACTAAAAAGAACTAATACAATAGAACTAAATTTTTTTGTCTAGTTCAAAGTATATAAAGTACTCAAGGAGTGTTCTTTCAACATCCTCGTCCGAAAGTTGGATTGCCTCGCCCGATTCATTAGGTGGTTGACTGCGTATGAATTCCCCCACGTCAGCTGCATGTGAAGCGAACCTATATGAAAAATTATATATATTGAATTAGTATTTCAAAATTTATATAAAAGTAAATCAAAATACTTAATGAAAAGTAAAAAACTTACATGTATATAGTCGAGGCTCGACCCTCCTTTCTGAATCAGTCTCTTTCTTCTTCTTTACAATACGAGTTTCATTGAATAGCTCATCTTGCTTCATTGGCATCATAAAGCTATCTGGTAGCTTTGGTGATTATCCTCGTGGTACTATTACTCGGGATGAACTTGGATACAGAGAATAACTTGGATACAGTACTTGACAGGGTATGTCTTTGATCAATTGTTGATTTCTATAGCTACAATGATAATGAGAAGGCAACGACATGTGTTTCAAAATAGTGATGGTATAGGTAGGATTTAACATTTCCTAAGTAGATAAAAGAGGTTATAGAGGAATTCTCTACTTCACTTTCCAAGAGGAAAAGAAGTTTGATTGATAGTGGCAACGTTGATGAAGACGGAATGTTTTCCGTTGGTCATGGCAGTTCCCATAAAGCGGGGATCATAAGACTCTATGATGACAAAGATTATAGGAAGTTTTGTTCTAAACTTCTTCCAAGTCTGATCCGTACAAGCTTAATATGATATTGGTGATATTTCTTCGGATTCAGACAATAATTTGACCGACAAAAGTATGGAAATGCTCTTAAAAAGAATTAAAGGTAAAATCTTTTTAGCATCCTTCTCTACCAAGAAAAACATTTTACCTTTAATTCTTTTTAAGAGCATTTCCATACTTTTGTCGGTCAAATCATTGTCTGAATCCGAAGAAATATCACCAATATCACATTAAGCTTGTACGGATCAGACTTGAAAGAAAATTTAGAACAAAACTTCCTATAATCTCTGTCATCATAGAGTCTTATGATCCCCATTCTATGGGAACTGCCATGACCAACGGAACACATTCCGTCTTCATCAACCTTGTCACTCTCAATTAAACTTCTTTTCCTCATGGAAAATGAAGTACAGAATTACTCTATAAGCTCTTCTTTTATCTACTTAGAAAATACTAAATTCCTACCTATACCATCACTATTTGAAACACATGTCATTGCCTTCTCATCATCATTGTCGCTAATGAGAAGAACAATTAAAGGCACACTTTGCCAGGTACTGTGTCTTAGTTATTCTTGGTGGAAGTCCTATTACATGTCTAATAACGTCATCAACCTCTTCTAATAATCCTCCGGCAATCTAAAATTCCAAAACATAAACTAAAAGCTCAATTCATATCCTAAACCTTCAATTCATATCCACAAAAGTTCAAGTCATATCCTAAAGGTTCAACTCATATCGTAAAAAGTTCAAGTCATATCGTAAAATTTCAATTTATATCGTACAAGTTCAATTCACAAGAACAAAACCTAAAAACTAAAAGTTCATCAATTCTTATCCTACGAGTTTAAACATAAACTAAAAGTTCAATTTATATCCTAAAGGTTCAATTCATATCCACAAAAGTTCAAGTCATATCCTAAAATTTCTATTTATATCCTAAAAATTCAACTCATATCCTAAAAGTTTCAATTTATATCCTACAAGTTCAATTCACAAGAACAAAACCTAAAAACTAAAAGTTATATTCATATCCTACGAGTTTAAACATAAACTAAAAGTTCAAGTCATATCCTAAAGGTTCAATACATATGCTAAAGGTTCAATTTATTTCTTAAAAGTTCAACTCATATCCTAAAAGTTTCAATTCATATCCTAAAAAGTTCAAGTCATACATAAAAGCTTCAATTTATATCCTACAAGTTCAATTCACAAGAACAAAACCTAAAAACTAAAAGTTATATTCATATCTTACGAGTTTAAACATAAACTAAAACTTCAAGTCATATCCTAAAGGTTCAATTTATTTCCTAAAAGTTCAACTCATATCCTAAAAGTTTCAACTCATATCGTAAAAAGTTCAAGTCATACATAAAAGCTTCAATTTATATCGTACAAGTTCAATTCACAAGAACAAAACCTAAAAACTAAAAGTTCATCAATTCTTATCCTACGAGTTTAAACATAAATTAAAAGTTCAATTTATATCCTAAAGGTTCAATTCATATCCACAAAAGTTTAAGTCATATCCTAAAATTTCTATTTATATCCTAAAAATTCAACTCATATCCTAAAAGTTTCAATTCATATCCTAAAAATTCAATTCACAAGAACAAAACCTAAAAACTAAAAGTTATATTCATATCCTACGAGTTTAAGCATAAACTAAAAGTTCAAGTCATATCCTAAAGGTTCAATACATATGTTAAAGGTTCAATTTATTTCCAAAAAGTTCAACTCATATCCTAAAAGTTTCAATTCATATCCTAAAAAGTTCAAGTCATACATAAAAGCTTCAATTTATATCCTACAAGTTCAATTCACAAGAACAAAACCTAAAAACTAAAAGTTATATTCATATCTTACGAGTTTAAACATAAACTAAAACTTCAAAACATAAACTAAAAGTTCAATTCATATCCTAAACCTTCAATTCATATCCACAAAAGTTCAAGTCATATCCTAAAGGTTCAACTCATATCGTAAAAAGTTCAAGTCATATCGTAAAATTTCAATTTATATCGTACAAGTTCAATTCACAAGAACAAAATCTAAAAACTAAAAGTTCATCAATTCTTATCCTACGAGTTTAAACATAAACTAAAAGTTCAACTTATATCCTAAAGGTTCAATTTATATCCACAAAAGTTCAAGTCATATCCTAAAATTTCTATTTATATCCTAAAAATTCAACTCATATCCTAAAAGTTTCAATTCATATCCTAAAAATTCAACTCATATCCTAAAACTTTCAATTTATATCCTAGATTTCTATAAACCCTAGATTTTTATAAAATGTTAAATAATGATAAATACAACCTAAACCCTAGGTTTCTATAAAATACAATGTTAAATAATCAATTGAAACACTAGTCATTTGAAACTAATTCATAGCTAATAAACAAAACATTATAAGCTTACACAAAAGATATAAATTGTAATTCTAACCTAGAATTTTTAGGAGGTGGAGAAGGAGAGAGACGCAACAACGGCAGAGGCGACGGCGACGGGAAGGCGGCAGCTGGGCAGTGGTCGTTGGTGGCGTGGGTGGGGCCTCTGGTGCTGGGAGTTGGAAGGGGGGGGGGTTGAGTGTGAGAGAGAAAAGAGAGATTTTGGGAAATTTTTAGAAAGAATGGGAGGGGATCCCGGTTTTGACACTCTGGAATTAAAAATAGCGACCACAGTTGGTCGCTATTTTGGTAGGTAAATCAGTTTTGAATTTTTAGAAATAGCGACCAAAGTTGGTCGCTATTTCTAAAAAAATTATATTACTCTTAATTCAATTTAAAATTATATATATATGTAGTATAAATTTAGGATTTTAATTCAATTTAAGCTATATATATATATATGTGTTAGGATTTTAATTCAATTTAAGCTATATATATATAATACAATTTAAAATTATGTACATATGTAGTATAAATTTAGGATTTTAATTCAATTTAAGCTATATATATATATATATATATATATCTATATTCGATATAATACTACCTAATACACTTATACTTAGTGCATAGTATAGCGTAAGTATATATATATATATATATAAGCTATATTCGATACAGTACTACTTAATACACTTATACTCAGTGCATAGTATAGCGTAAGTATATATATATTATATATATATAAGCTATATTCGATACAGTATTACCTAATACACTTATACTTAGTGCATAGTATAGCGTAAGTATATATATTATATATATATAAGCTATATTCGATACAGTATTACCTAATACACTTATACTTAGTGCATAGTATAGCGTAAGTATATATATATTATATATGTAAGCTATATTCGATATAATATTACCTAATAGACTTATACTCAGTGCATAATATAGCGTAAGTATATATTATATATATATATATATATATATATATATAGAGAGAGAGAGAGAGAGAGAGAGAGAGAGAGAGAGAGAGAGAGAGAGAGAGAGAGAGAGAGAGAGAGAGACGCACGATTCGTAGTACTATTCATCCCTTGTATTACAAAAGTATTAACGGCTTATATTTATATTATTTAGATAGTAAATACAAAAGTGATTTTTAATTTTGACCATTGTTGACCTGAATAGAGACCAACTTTGGTCGCTATTTATTCAAGAATTTAGTTTAGCGACCAAAGTTGGTCGCTATATTTAAATCAGATTTAATTATATTTCATATAATATTTAAATTAATAATATAATTATTAAAATTGTATAACTGGGCCCCATTTAAGCGACCAAAGTTGGTCGGTATCTGCCTACCCTTTAAGTAGCGACCAACGTTGGTCGCCATTTTTATATTATATATATTTATATTTTATAATTTTTTTAAAATAATAATATAATTATTAAAATTTTGTAGGTGGGTCCCACTTTAGCGACCAACATTGGTCACTAATCTCAGTAAATGTTTGACCAAGAAAGTCTGACCAGTCCAGTCAACATTTTGACTAATATAGCAACCAAGTAGCGACCAACCTTGGTAGCTATTTTGTTTCTTTTATTTATTTTATTATTTTCGTTAGTTTAGCGACCAACTTTGGTTGCTTTTTCCCACAGACCAATTTTGGTCGCTAAATTTTGGTCGGTTTTTTCCGGATTTATAGTAGTGTGGTCCACGTGTCATGGCGTGTCATCTTATAATGAATCCCATATATAAACTTAGTTTTTCCCAATACAAACTATAACAGTAGAGAACCAGAATATGCTGGTATTCCTTCTTTTTCTTACCAGTTGTGCGACCATTAGCAAACAGAGAGAGAACAGCCTGGTTTGCAACATACATGGCTGGCACTTTGAATGTCTCAAACATGATTTGAGTCATTTTCTCTCGTTCTGCCTTGGAGTTAAGTGGTGCCTCAGTCAGCAGAACAGGATACTCCTCGGGAGCAACACGGAGCTCATTGTAAAATGTGTGATGCCATAATTCCTCCATCTCATCCCAGTGGATTACTATGCCATGTTCAATCGGATATCTCAGAGTCAAAATACCTCTTTTAGACTGAGCTTCATCGCCAACATAGGCATCTTTCAGTTCCATTCCAACTTTACTGCCAGTGCGACGAGGATGACCAACTAAACTTTCGAAAACAGCCCCTGGAGAATCATCCCCAGCAAAGCCGACCTAGAGAAACAAACAACAAAATAGTTATTATTCATTAGCAGGTCACATAGGTAAGTAATACAGTTAACACAATGTATGAAGCTGAATTTGCAAGCAGTTTTTCTAACCTTGCTCATTCGAGTTCCGTTGTCAATAACAAGTGGTTGAATATCCTTCACATCAGCCATCTCCTAAGGATTTCAAAAATATATATTTTTCAAGTATAATTTAGGTGAGACATCACTGGTACAAATACAGAGTGAAATTGAAAAATAGTCACAAAGTCAGCTTGGTCTGTGAGTAATTTCTTCCTTTATATATATTGTCAGATTATTTTTATCTCCCCTCAAGCTCAAGGTGAGATAGATTGGTGCAGTCAGAGTTTATTCAAGAAATTTGAAGATATCTCACTCATGTTGATATCCCAAAGGCCAAAACATTGCCAAATCCTAATTCACCTTCCTGCCCATGAAAAGAAAGAGAAAAATGCTGAAAATTAGCTAGTAGTATTTCCTAAATAACATGTCCTCACTCTAGACCAAGATTTATTAGTTCATCTTTCACATGATATATACAAGGTAGTTGCACAACTACTCTAGACTGAAAAAATATTCATATTCACAAAGAATAGTAGCACAGGAATCACTAAACTTAAGAAATATGAGAACGGAAGGCAGACATGCAAACTGCTATATATGGTGATAACTAAAATACGATTTTCAATGTTTGGAGATAGCATTCAAGAAACAAGTTAAGAATATTTAGTTAAGAGTTTTCCTTTAATTGGTGCTATAGTAACCTTAAAGAATAACAAAACTCTACTTGTCAATTGATGCTATTTCTGTTTTAATTGGAATCAATCTTTCGTTGCATGGTTATGTTTTTTTATTCGTTTTTTGTTAACAAGGAACCCGCAGCCGCTACCCTTTGAGTGCGCACAAGGTAAATCCCGCTCTTGTGTAATAGCCCGCAAACCACACAGGAGGGTAAACCATACTAGCCAAGCCCCGTGTAATAGGCTCGACCCAGGAGGCCATGCAAGTTGGTTTGGAACCCTAGATCTCCCATTTGGTAAGTCCCTTGCTCAATCAACTCGGCCACCCCGAAGGGTATTGTTTTTAATCGTTTTAAACACATAAAAGCACAAAAAGTTGAAGTTTTCCTCCTGCCTTTGAGAAAAGAAAGAAAAAGGTCTTGCTTTTTTTAGTGGATTTAACCATGCTATCACCAAACTGAATCAATAACTTACCCAATTAACACAAAAAGTTCTGGCTATCCAATCATTCTGGGCTCAAGTTTTTGCATTGTCTAAGAAAATCATTACACTGATTTTCTATAGCAGCAGATATCTGAGCTAAAATCTTATTATGCCAGGGAATTAGAATGGGCAAATGGGCATGGACAATGTCCAACACTAGCAAGAAAGTGTTTTTTGTACTCTCTTTGTAAACATTTTCCCTGATAATAAAATCAACTAATTACCCAAAAAAAAAGTGTCTACTTTGTCCAAATATATCGCATATGTAAAATCGGGTGACCCCTTAAATTTGCAAGAGCAAAGCTCAATCAAGAACCAAAAAAGAAAATTATATATATCCTTCTTTCCCAATTTGATGGTTCCATTCAAATTTTATGAGATGGGCAAAAAAGACTAATTCAACAGGTATAGAAGACATTTGGATCAGAACCGTGCAATCATCTACTAATAAGTATCAAACTGAATAAAAATTCAAGAATCAGAAACCCAAAATTTGGTTAACCAGTTACACCAACAAATCATTGAATAACCAATAACAAGTAGCAAGCACATAAATACAAGTGAAACAGAGACAAACCACACTGAATACAATCGATGTTCAAACATAACTGAAACTTACGTTTAAGGGTGGAAGCCACTGCTAGTTCAGGATATACCGAGAATGTTAGAAAAACAAAGGACTTTTCTGGTTAACAGAAAGAGAATTGTTAGTTTCTGTTCATAATATTATGGGACACGTGTAGATGATTGTAAATGGAAATCAAACGTAAGTTTCGAATCAAATTAGTGCTATTGGACCAATTCATTTTTTCCGTTTTGGCTTCCTTTTTTTTTTTTTTTTTCCTTTTAAATTCCACACCAGATATTTTGGTTTATGCTCCCTAGTTTCCGTTTGGTTTGAATTATTTTACTAACTGATTATTTTCTCTGACAATTTTTCTTTTAGGCAACACCAACAAAAATTTCTTTGCTCCAAACTGAAGCAAGATGCATACATTTCTTCTTAAATTTACTTTTTGTCCACTCATTTACTACTTATATTTATGTGCACTGCTTTGGCTTAACAAGAACTTCTATAGCAAAATTATCTCATGAAAATAGAATCCACCTATCTTGTCCAACTCGTCAAAATTTGAGCGAGTTGGATTAGGCCTAATTTTATAGAGTAGAATTTGCGAACATCTCAAGTCAGCCATCTAAAAGTTGAGCTGATTCTGGCTAAATATGTTAGCCCTAATTGACACATAAGAAAACCTTTTTTTTGGTTTTATACTCCCTCCGTTCCAGTTTATGTGAACGGAACCTTTTTAGCCCTAATTGACACATAAGAAAACCTTTTTTTTGGTTTTATACTCCCTCCGTTCCAGTTTATGTGAACCTGTTTGATTGGACACAGAATTTAAGGAAAAAAAAAACTTTCGGAGTTTGTGGTCCTAAACAAGTCAAAAAGGGATCCAGAGTATTTGTGTGGTTATAAAAGCTTTTCATTAAGGGTAGAATTGAAAATTTAAGCTAAATTGGTTCCAAATTTAGAAAGGAATCATTCTTTTTTGAACGGACAAACAAGGAAATAGATTCACATAAACTGGAACGGAGGGAGTATCATACTAGTATCTATAAACGTGTGTTGCACGTTAATAATGACACATGATGGTTTAAATATTTATTTATATGAAGAAACAATAAAATTTGATTAATAAGGCAAATTTTATATATAATAACACAACAATCATCTAAAAGCCGAAATATATTGTTACATTAGCATAATACGTGAATTTAAAATGAAATGACATCATCACAACTTAAAAAAATTATCAATTTTAGTCGTGTTAAGTAGATAATTATGTATTGTAGTTTAAAAGTATCTAATGTGATGGTATCATACTGAACACTTCTTTATAGACGATTTTGTGTATGTTTCCTTCTAATGCTTTGGTTGCTCTACCATAACTACTCTTGTTGTCGATATTGATATCTCTTTTGAAAGTGCAACATATAGTTATTCGTGTAAGAAAATATATTGTTGTAAATATAGCCCAATATTTAGGATATTTTTCCTTGTGCTTTATTTATTATAACTACAAAATATATAAACTACTGAAAATTATTTTAACACAAATTTAAAAGAATATTCTTTAGTTTCGAAAGACGAAATTTGAATTTGGGGATACACACATACTTAAAATCACATTGACCAGTATCATAAGTTTTGTATGTATGACATTATTGTCAAATCTTCTATATTCCATATGTGTACTATTACATAAGCTATTCAACGAATCTAAGTTTTCAATAGCATGACAAGCATATTTTTCTTCAAAATCAACCTATGTGCAGTGGAAGATCAATCTTAATTTAATATATTATATATATGGTAACACTAACATACGTAAGAAATAATGAACTTGTCAACAAATATGTACAGTAGAAGGCCATTTGGTATTAAAGTATTAAAGTATTCTTCTTGGTAGTAATTGTTGGTATCATCTTGTCACGACCTGGAACTTCCCCACCCTCGGGAGTCGTAATGGCGTCTACTCGTAGAAGCTAAGCAAGCTACGAAATACGAAAATTCAATCTCTTTCATTTTTAACTCTTTTTAACGAATGGAATTAACAGGTGATCAACATTTAAATAATAGAGAAAGATGAGATTAAGCAGAGGACTTGGACTAATATAATACCAAAAACCAGTATGAAAATACCAACATGCGTATCTACCTAGAAATCGGTGTCACAATATTCACGGACTATCTATGAATACTACATACAAATGTGTGAAAAAGGAATACAGTCTGTCTCAGATACAAGTGATAACAGAACACAATAATAGATAGAAGAGAACGTCGGGCATGCGGACGTCTGCAGGACTACCTCGGGATTTCTGTGGACCGAAGGCTGGCTCCCCACGTGCTACTATCACAGTGCTGCTCCGGTATCTGCACAGGGTGCAAAGTGTAGCATCAGCACAATCGACCCCATGTGCTGGTAAGTGTCTGGCCTAACCCCTGCGAGGTAGTGACGAGGCTAGGACCAGACTCCAGATAAACCTGTGCAATTATATAATATGCGGCGGAAAATAAACAGGAATAAGCAGTTTAAATGGGAGGGGGTACATGCTTCGGGGAACATATCAAACCCAGCAGAAACTTAAGAGAAATGTGAGAGGACAGTTCAAAATCTATAATAAAACAAAAATAATACTGTTGTAGCGCGCAACCCGATCCCTTATCATTTAACACTGTTGCGGCGTGCAACCCAATCCATCTATATAACTGTTGCGGCGTGCAACCCGATCCAATATAATATTTGTTGTGGCGTGCAACTCGATCCAATATAATATTTTGTTGCGGTGTGCAACCCGATCCAACATAACGTTGTTGCGGCGTGCAACCCAATCCATATATAATAATATTGTGGCGTGCAACCCGATCCATATATAATAAAAATGTTGCGGCGCGCAACTCATTCAAAATATACAGTCAACAATAATCATAAAAACAGTCCCGACAAGGGATCACTAACGAACCACACTATCCTAGCAAGGGAATCGACAGCATAAATAAGTACATCCCGGCAAGGGAGAAACAGCTATAACCAAATCTTAACCCAACATCTAACCATTTCAGCTATCACCAATACTCAACTTAGTAATTTCCACGAAAACAAACTCAATCCTTACTCAATATCGAGAATCATCAATTAAAGCATCTGTAATATTATTTAAGAACACAACAAGTTGCAATTTAAGACTCACGGTCATGCTCGACACCAACGTATATATACTCGTCACCATGCCTATACGTCGTACTAAACAAGAAGCAAATAGCAAATAGGACTCAACTCCTAATCCCTCAAGCTAAGGTTAGACCGAACGCTTACCTCGAACTTCCACAGCCAACTCAAGCCTCAAACACCACCTTTCCTTTCGAATTCGGCTCCGAATCAATTGTATCTATAC
Organism: Nicotiana tabacum; assembly: GCF_000715075.1. NCBI lineage: Eukaryota > Viridiplantae > Streptophyta > Magnoliopsida > Solanales > Solanaceae > Nicotiana > Nicotiana tabacum. The sequence goes on from NC_134095.1 coordinate 83,773,184, forward strand.
ATAATCGACTTTATAACATCAATAAATGCTAAACAATCCAATTCCAATGTTTAATTATAGCTTTCTAATCATTCTTCCCAAAAAGTCAAAAATTGACCCTGGGCTCGCTTGGTCAAAACACGAGGTTCAGACCAAAACCCGATCACCCATTCACCCACGAGCCCGAATATATGATTTGTTTTGAAATCCGACCCCAAAACGAGGTCAAATTCCCAATTAATCAAAAAGTCCTAGCTCTACCCAAATTCCTAATTTTCTACCCATAATCACATGATTTAAGCCTAGAAATTTAATGGGTGTTAATGGAAATTGAAGAAAATGAGCCTAAAATTACATACCTATGAATTGGTGGTGAAATCCCCTTTCAAAAATCGCCTAATTTGGAGTTAAGATGAAGAAGTTATGAGTTATTGGTGTAAATCCCGTAATGGCCACTGTTCTGGTTTTTTAAAATAACTGGGCGAAATTACTCATCGCGTTCGCGATAAACTCAACGCGTTCGCGATGGGTTAGGCCTGATAAGCCTTCGCATTCGCGGAAGCTGGCTCGCGTTCGCGGAGAAGAAACTCCTCGAGCCTCGCGTTCGCATCCAATGAGTCACGTTCCCGTAGGTAAAATGCCCCTCCCCCTGCCCAGGCTCACTAGCCATCGCGTTCGCGTGAGCTGTGTCGCGTTCGCGAAGGGTATCCCTCCTTAGCCTCGCGTTCGCGAAGAAGAAGTTTGGCTCCTGGGAAATTTGCCTTACGCGTTCGCGAGTGGACCCACGCGAACGCGAAGAACAAAATCCATGGGCACTGTGCAGCAAAAACCTACAACTTTTCATAAGTCCAAAACCTTCCGAAACACACCCGAGCCCTCGGGGCTCCAAACCAAACATACGTACTAACTCAATGACCTCATACGAACTTATCCGTGCGATCAAATCGCCAAAATAACCTCAATAACAATGAATTAAACCTCAAAACCAAGGAATTTCTTCAAACTTCTTAAAACATAAATTTTTGCAATTTAGGTCCGAATCACGTCAAATGACATCCATTTTTCACCAAATTCCACAGAATCATCTTAAATAATATATAAGACCTGTGCCGAGCGCCGAAACCAAAATATAGGCCCGATACCATCATGTTCTAATCAAATTCCATTTCAAATTCCTTTAAACAATTTTAGAAAACAATTCTTTAAAAATTCATTTCTCGGGCTTGGGACCTCGGAATTCGATTCCGGGCATAAGCCCAAGTCCCATATTTTTCTACGGACCCTTTGGGACCGTCAAATCATGGGTCCGGGTCCGTTTACCCAAAACGTTGACCGAAGTCAAATTAACTCATTTTACAGTCAAAATTTATCATTTTTCATAGATTTTCATGTTTAGGCTTCCTGGCTACGTGCCTGGACTATGCACGCAAATCGAGGTGATGCTAAATGAGGTTTTCAAGGCCTCGGAAACACAGAATTCAATTTAAAAGCAAGTGATAACCTTTTGGGTCATCACATTCTCCACCTCTAAAACAACTGTTCGTCCTCGAACGGACATAAGAAGGAAGTACCTGAGTCGGGGAAAATATGGGGATAACGGCTCCGCATATCGAATTCAGACTCCCAGGTCGATTCCTCAGGAGCTGACCTCTCCACTGAACACGAACAGAAGGAAAACTCTTCGATCTCAACTGACGAATCTGCCGGTCTAGAATAGCTACTAGCTCCTCCTCATAAGACAAGTCCTGGACAGTGTTGAAATCTAACACGTGGGATGGATCACCGTGATGTTTCTGGAGCATGGACATATGAAACACTGGATGCACAGCTGATAAGCTCGGCGGCAATGCAAGTCTATAAGCCACCTCTCCCACTCGCTCAAGAATCTTAAACGGGCCAATAAACCTAGGGCTAAGCTTGCCCTTCTTCCCAAATCTCATCACGCCCTTCATAGGCGACACTCAGAGCAATACCCGCTCAACGACCATGAAAGCCAAATCTCGAACCTTGCGATCGGCAAAACTCTTTTGCCTGGATTGAGCTGTACGAAGCCTATCCTAAATAATCCTGACCTTGCCCAAGGCCTCCTGAACCAGATCCGTACCCAACAACCGAGCCTCTCCCGGCTCAAACCATCCAACCGGAGACCGACACCGCCTACCATATAAAGACTCATAAGGAGCCATCTTGTAATGACCCGACCGGTCGTTTTGAGCTTTAGTACTTTGATCGCCAGTTCTCGGGCATGAATTGCCTCGTATGATGTATTATAACTGATGTAGATCGATGGTTTTGGTTTTCAGGAAAATCGGAAGGAATTTGAAAGAACAGTCTCAGATGAAAGCTTTGAATTTGAAAGGTTTGACCATGAGTTGACTTGTTTGTATATGATCTCGGATCGGAATTTTTATAATTTGGTTAGCTCTGTTAGGTGTTTTATGACTTCAAAGCGCGATCGGAATGCATTTTGGAAGTCCGTGGAAGGATTTGGCTCGAATTGGCAAAGTTAGTATTTTGGCGAATTCCGGTGATAGGTGAGATTTTGATTCGAGGGTCGGAGTGAAATTCCGATAGTTGTTGTAGCTTCGTTATGTTATTTTTGATGTGTGTGTAAAATTTCAGGTTATTCAGACATCGTTTGGTCGGGTTTTTGATCGAAAGTGTATTTCGGAAGTTTTTGAAAACTTAGGCTTGAATTCAATGAGTTTTGGGTAATTTGATGTTGTTTGAGGTGTTTTGATGATTGGAACAAGTTTGAATGATGTTATGAATTATGTTGGCATGTTTGGTCGGGGTCCCATGAGGCTAGGATAAGTTTTGGAAGAGTTTTTGGAAGATTTTTGCCGTTTTGAGCATAAGCATGTAATGATCCAAAGGTCCATTTTTAGTTCTAGAGATCGAAATTTGATTTTGAGACTTCCAAAATTTTGATAATGAATTATAGGACTAATCTGGAAAGTTTGGTCTAATTTCATCAAGTCGCGATTGGGTTTTTGACACGAAACATGAGTTAATTGTTTAACAAGCGAAATGGGTATTGAATTGAGCAAACGAGCTCCGAATTGAGTTTCGATTGATGGACTATGTTTGTATCATTATTTGTGACTCATAGGAATAAGAATCATCGAATTCTGAGGTCGTATGGTGGAGTTAGAGCCTTTTTAGTGAAAATAAATATTACTGGTGCAGCAGGATCTGGTGCGCACCTTTAGCGACCAGATTTGTCACTTTTAGCGACGGGAATGGCTCTTTTAGCGACCAGAATAGGTTTATTAAAGCTATTGCATTTTTCTGCTCATTTTGACCTTTTTTTTTTGGTGAAAGAACACGGCTTAGGGCAATTTGTGAGCAAGAAATCATGGGAAATCTTGAGGTAAGTCACTTATGATCATTTCTACTCCATAATATTGAATTATCATCGAATAATCCGACTATATTACATGTTTTTAAGGTGTAAATTGGGGATTTGGACCTAGGGATTTGAAAATAAGATTTGAAGATTTGGAGGCCGAATTGTTATCGGAATTTAGTAATTTTGGTATGGTTGGACTCGTGCTTGAATGGGTTGTCGAATTTTGTGAGTTTCGTCGAATTCTGAAGCATGGGCCCGGGGGCCGAGTTTGAGCAATTTCGGGATTTTGATGTTAAATTGGATATTTTCGAGTGGGCTTCGCTCCCTTAGCATATTTTAATGATTATGTACTGATTGTGGCTAGATTTGGAGCTTCCGGAGGTCGATTCGTGCGGGCGAGGCATCGCGGGCTAGATTTTGGACCGGATCGAGGTAAGTAATGATTGTAATACTGTCCTGAGGGTTTGAAACCCCGGATTATACGTCGTTGTGTTACTTTGAGGTGACTTGCATGCTGGATGACGAGCGTGGGGTAGAGCACCACTGGGGATTGTGACCTAGTCCATCCCGAACGAATATTTTAATGCGTATTTGATAGTTAATTGTTTGACATTATTATATTTTTGGGATGTATGCCATGTTTGGGGCCTTGTGCCGACTTGTTGAGACCCTTAGGGGCATTTTTACTATCTTTCCTCACTCTATTTGTTTGAAAGCATATTCTCAGTCATGTTTTACCTGTTTACTGCTAAAATCTGGCTTTATCACTATATTCTTAAAATGTGGAAATTGTTTTGGGCTGAGTTCCCTGTTTTACTGAGATAGACCGAGGGTCTGATTGTGAGATTGATGACTGAGATAGACTGAGAGTCTGATGGTGAGGTTAATGACTGAGAGAGGCCGAGGGCCTAGTTGTGAGGATTATATATCTATGGATCGGGCTGCATGTCGTAGCAATGTATATATATATGTATATGGATCGGGCTGCACGCCGCAGCGATACTTATATGGATCGGGCTGCGCGCCGCAGCAATATAGCGTTTGGGCTGTAGGAGCCCCTCCGGAGTCTGCACACCCCCAGTGAGTGCAGTCGACTATTTATATGGATCGGGCTGTGCGCCATAGCAATGCATGGATCAGGCTGCACGCCGTAGCGGTTACTTTGATTTCAGTTATTGTGAGAGATATACGGATCGGGCTGCACGCCGCAACGGTTACTATATGGTACCAATTGAGCGTGAATGCTGAGTGCGAGTACTGATTGGTAAGAGTTGAGTCACGAGTGACAGAGAGGCTAGCCCGAGGGGCGATAGATATATACATGCATATGAGTGATGTTTTTGCCTGAGAGGCCTGTTTATGGACTTATTGATTTCACTCCTCTTTAAAGTGAATTTCTATCGAATATGTTGATTTATCGACTGTTTTCACTCATCTTTATATTGAGCCTCTATCGGAAAGTTGAACAAATATTTTAAAACAGCTTTTATTTAAACTGGGGTTTATGAGATGTTCAGAAATTAATCACTGATTTGGCATTGGTTATTTCCACTAAGATTTTTAAGTTATGAAGTGTTTATGATTACTATTTTGCCCGAGGGGCTGTTTTACAAACTATGTTTTGCCCGAGGGGCCGATTATGGCTTTAATCTCTATTATTATCTTAAATGGTATTGAACCCCTACCGAAACTGCTGGAAAGTATTTCAAAATGATTTTTACTAAAACTGGATTTTAAAAGGGAAGATTGACTCGTATTATGATTTGAAGGCCTGTTGTGTTTATTAAGCCTAACGTGAATGTGGACTCATTGTTTCCTACTGCTCAGCCTTTATTTACTCTTATTACTTACTGGGTTGGAGTACTCACATTACTCCATGTACCTCGTGTGCAGATTCAGGTATATCGGAACCAGGTAGCGAGTGTTGATAGCTCAGCCGTGGAGTCATCAGAGTTAGCAAGGTGGCTGCATGACGTTCGCAGCACCGCTTACTTCCCCTCATTGTTGTTACTGTATTTAGTACATTTTTAGACTTTTGTTGTATTCAGACCTTGATAGTTGCTCATGACTAGTGACACCCCGATGTCGGGCTGGTATTTTATTCCGCACTGTTATTCCAGGATTTTATTATGAAACATTGTTTAATTTAAAGACTTAAAAATGACTCTTAATGCTTAAAGGGTTAAGGTGAGTGTTGTGTCGGTTGACCTTGTCTTCATGAGAGGCGCCATCACGACCGGGCCGGTTTGGGGTCGTGACATATCTGGATACTCGACCCCAAGTTGTTGTTTTTGGCAAACTTTACTAAAGGCAAAAACTGATCCCACGAGCCTCCAAAGTCAATGACACTAGCTCGAAGCATATCCTCCAAAATCTGAATAGTCCACTCGGACTGCCCGTCTGTCTGAGGATGAAATGCGATGCTCAACTCAACCCGTGTGCCCAACTCTCGCTGAACTGCTCACCAGAAACGTGAGGTAAACTGCGTACCTTGGTCCGAAATGATAGACACCGTCACACCATAAAGACTAACAATCTCCCGGATATAGATCTCTGCTAACCTCTCGGAAGAATAGGAGACTGCCACAGGAATGAATTGCGCTGACTTGGTCAGCCTATCAATAATGACCCATACTGCGTCGAACTTCCTCTGAGTCTGCGGGAGTCCAACAACAAAATCCATAAAGACCCGCTCCCACATCCACTCGGGAAGCTCAATCCTCTGAAATAAACCACCAGGCCTCTGATGCTCGTACTTAACCTACTGACAATTCAAACACCGAGCCACATATGCAACGATATCCTTCTTCATTCTCCGCCACCAATAATGTTGCCACAAATCCTGATACATCTTCGCGGCGCCCAGATGAATAGAGTACCGGGAGCTGTGGGCCTCCTCTAAAATCAACTCCCGAAGCCATCCACATTAGGCACACACACTCAACCCTGCAATCTCAAAACTCCATCATCATCTAAGGTAACCTGCTTGGAACCTCCGTGGTGCACCGTGTCTCTGAGGACACACAAATGGGGATCATCATACTACCGATCTCGGATACGCTCCAATAATGAAGAGCGCGTGACTGTGCAAGCTAACATACGGCTGGGCTCAGAAACATCCAACCTCACGAACTGATTGGCCAAAGTCTGAACATCCAAAGCAAGCGGTCTCTCACTAACCGGAATATAAGCAAGACTGCCCATACTGGCTGACTTCCTACTCAAAGCATCGGCCACCACATTGGCCTTTCCCGGATGATATAGGATAGTGATATCATAATCTTTTAACAACTCCAACCACCTCCTCTGCCTCAAATTCAGCTCCTTTTGCTTGAACAAATACTGAAGGCTCTTGTGATCCGTGAACACCTCACATGCCATGCCATACAGATAATGCCTCCAAATCTTCAATGCGTGAACAATGGCTGCCGACTCCAAATCATGAACCGGATGGTTCTTCTCATGAATCTTCAACTGCTGCGAAGCATAGGCAATGACCTTGCCATCCTGCATCAACACTTCACCGAGTCCAATATGAGGTGCATCACAATAAACTGTATAAGGAACTGAACTTGTGGACAAAACCAACACCGGTGTTGTAGTCAGAGCTGTCTTGAGCTTCTGAAAGCTCACCTCACACTCGTCTGACCATCTGAACTAGGGACCCTTCTGGGTCAACCTGGTCATTGGGGTTGCGATAGATGAGAACCCCTCCACGAACCGACGATAGTAGCCTGCCAATCCCAAGAAACTCCGAATCTCTGTAGCTGATGCTGGTCTAGGCCAGTTCTTGACTGCCTCAATCTTCTTTGGATCAACCTGAATAACCTCCGCTGATACAACATGACCCAGGAATGCAACTGAACTCAATCAGAACTCACACTTCGATAACTTAGCATATAACTGACTACCTCTCAGAGTCTGAAGAACCACTCTGAGATGCTGCTCGTGATCTTCCCGGGTGCGGGAATATATCAAAATATCATCAATGAAGACTATCACGAATGAATCCAAATAAGGCCTGAATACTCGGTTCATCAAATTCATAAAAGCTGTTGGGGCATTTGTCAACCCGGATGACATAACCAAGAACTCATAATGCCCGTACCGAGTGCGAAAAGCTGTCTTAGGGACATCGGATGCCCTAATCCTCAATTGATGGTAGCCAGATCTCAAGTAAATCTTTGAAAATACCTTGTCACCCTGAAGCCGATCAAACAAATCATCAATCCTTGGCAATGGATACTTGTTCTTGATTGTAACCTTGTTCAACTACCGGTAATCAATACACATTCTCATTGACCCATCTTTCTTCTTAACAAACAACACCGGCGCACCCCAAGGCAAAACACTGGGTCTAATGAAACCCTTCTCAAGCAAGTCTTGCAACTGCTCCTTCAACTCTTTCAACTCAGGCGGGGCCATACGATACGGCGGGATAGAAATGGGCTGAGTGCCCGGAGCCAAATCAATGTAAAAGTCAATATCCCTGTCGGGTGGCATACCCGGCAGGTCTGAAGGGAATACCTCAGTGAACTCACGAACAACGGGCACAGAATCAATAGATGGAACCTCAGCACTGGAATCACGAACATATACCAAATAGGCCAAACACCCCTTCTCGACCATGCGTCGAGCCTTCACATAAGAGATAACACTATGGGTAGAATGACCAGGAGTCCCTCTCCACTCTAAACGAGGCAAACCCAGTAAAGCTAAGGTCGCAGTCTTGGCATGACAGTCCAAGATAGCGTGGTAAGGTGATAACCAGTCCATCCCCAATATAACATCGAAATTGACCATGTCCAAAAGCAACAAATCTACACGAGTCTCAAGACCCCCAATCACAACTACACAAGAGCAATGGACTCGATCTACCACAATAGAATCACCCACCGGTGTAGACACATAAACAGGAATACTCAATGAATCACTAGGCATGACCAGATACGGTGCAAAATAAGATGACACATACGAGTATGTAGACCCTGGATCAAATAACACTAAAGCATCTCTATCACAAACCAGAACAGTACCTGTGATCACCGCATCTGAAGCCTCAACCTCGGGCCTGGATGGAAGAGCATAATATCGGGGATGGGCCCCACCACCCTGAACTACCTCTCTGGGAAGGCCTGCAGCTGGCTGGCCTCCACCTCTAAATCCTCTACTTCAACCTCTAGCACCTCTGCCCCCACCTCTAGATGGCTGGGCGGTCTGTGGAACACCTGGGGCCTAGACCATAGCACGGGAACCTTGCTGCTGCGACTGAGTACCCACCAATCTCGGACAATCCCTCCGGATATGACCATACTCACCGCACTCATAGCATCCACCTGAGTGCTACGGCTGAGGAAACTGAGACTGACCCTGGCAACCTGAATGACCACCCCGAAAACTCTGGAGCGGCGATGCACTGATAGGAGCTGGGGGTGCACTGTAGGGCTGCTGATCGGAATACTGCATGTGAGAACCACGGCCACCTGAAGCACCGTGAGAAACCTGAAGTGCTGACTGAAAGGGCCTAGGAGGATGACCTCTACCATACGAATCTCTGCCTCTAGACGAGGCACCACTGAATCTACTTGAATGACGGGGCCTCTTATCCGACCCATGACCACCTCCCTGCGACAGAACCATCTCCACTCTCCTAGCCACATAGGCCGCCTCCTGAAAATTAATCTCAATCCCAGCCTCCCTAGCCATCTGAAGACGAATCAGCTGAATAAGACCATCAATAAACCTCCTCACCCTCTCTCTCTCGGTAGGAAGTATGATAAGAGCATGGCGAGCCAAGTCGATGAATCTAGTCTCATACTGGGTAACCATTATGGAACCCTGCTAGAGACACTCAAACTGCCTCCGATAGGCCTCTCTCTGAGTAATGGGGAGAAACTTCTCTAGAAATAGCTGTGTGAACTGCTCCCAAGTCAAGGCTGGTGATCCGGCTGGTCTAGCCAAGCAATAATCTCTCCACCAAGTCTTGGCGGATCCAGACAAGCAAAAAGTGGCAAAATCGACCCCATTGGTCTCAACTATCCCCATGTTCCCGAGAACCTCATAACAACTGTCTAAATAATCCTGGGGATCCTCAGTAGATGCACCGCTGAAAGTAGTAGTGAAGAGCTTGGTGAACCTATCCAGCCTCCACAAAGCATCAGCAAACATAGTTGCTTCATCACCGGTTTGAGCTACCACACCTGGATGAACTGCTCCAACTAGTTGAACCGCTGGGGTCTAAATCTGGGGAGCTACCTGCTCCGGAGTGCGAGTAGCAGGAGTCGGGGCTCCTCCTCCAACCTGAGAGATAGCTGGTCCTACAGGAAGCAAGCCTACCCAGGTGACACTCTCCATGAGGCCCACTAATCGGACCAGAGCATCCTAAAGAACTGGGGTAGCAATAAACCCCTCCGGGACCTGAGCTGGGCCCACCGGAACTGCTGGGGCCGGAACCTACTCATCAAAATCAACCTGAGGCTCCGCCACTGGTGCTGCTGCTCGGGGCTGAGCTCTGCCCCTACCTTGGCCTCTAGTACGGCCTCGACCTTGCCCTTTGCCCCTCATAGGAGCTGCTGCTGGGGGCTCGGGCTACTGAGCGGTGGATGAGGAAGTGCGTGTCACCATCTGCGAAAGAATAGAGTAGAAATTCAATTAGCATTGAGAAACAAAACCGCACGACAAGAAAGAACAAATGTGAAGTTTTTCCTAACTCCGTAGCCTCTGGGGATAAATACAGACGTCTCTGTACCGATTCCCTAGACTCTACTGAGCTTGTCCATGAATTGTGAGACCTATGTAACCTAGAGCTCTGATACCAACTTGTCACGACCCGGAATTTCCCCACCCTCGGGAGTCGTGATGGCGCCTACTCGTAGAAGCTAGGCAAGCCACGAAATATGAAAATTCAATCTCTTTCATTTTTAACTCTTTTTAACGAATTGAATTAATAGGTGATCAACATTTAAATAATAGCGAAAGATGAGATTAAGTGGAAGACTTAGACTAATATAATACCAAAATCAGTACGAAAATACCAACATGTATCTCTACCCAGAAACCGGTGTCACAATATTCACGGACTATCTATGAATACTACATACAAATGTCTGAAAAGGGAATACAGTCTGCCTCGGATACAAGTGATGACAAAACATATTAATAGATAGAAGAGAACGTCGGGCCTGCGGACGTCTGTAGGACTACCTCGGGATCTCTGTGGACTGAAGGCTGGCTCCCCAAGTGCTATTGTCCCAGTGCTGCTCCGATATCTACACAAGGTGCAGAGTGTAGCATCAGCACAACCGACCCCATGTGCTGGTAAGTGTCTGACCTAACCCCGGCGAGGTAGTGACGAGGCTAGGACCAGACTCCAGATAAACTTGTGCAATTATATAATATGCGAATAAACATGAATAAGAAGTTTAAATGGGAGGGGGTACATGATTCGGGGAACATATCAAACCCATCAGAAACTTAAGAGAAATATGAGAGGACAGTTCAAAATCTACAATAAAACAAATAATACTGTTGCGGCGCGCAACCCGATCCCTTATCATTTAACACTGTTGTGGCGTGCAACCCGATCCATCTATATAACTGTTGCGGCGTGCAACCCGATCAAATATAATATTTGTTGTGGTGTGCAACCCAATCCAATATAATATTTGTTGCGTCGTGCAACCCGATCCAACATAACATTGTTGCGGCGTAAAAGCCGATCCATATATAATAATGTTGTGGCGTGCAACCCGATTCATATATAATAAAAATGTTGCGGCGCGCAACCCGTTCCAAATATACAGTCAACAATAATCATAACAACAGTCCCGGCAAGGGATCACTAACGAACCACACTATCCCGGCAAGGGAATCGACAAATAAGTACGTCCCGGCAAGGGAGAAACAACTATAACCAAATCTTAATCCAACATCTAACCATTTCAGCTATCACCAATACTCAACTTAGTAATTTCCACGAAAACAAACTCAATCCTTACTCAATATCGAGAATCATCAATTAAAGCATCCGTAATATTATTTAAGAACACAACAAGTTGCAATTTAAGACTCACGGTCATGCTCGGCACCAACGTATATATACTCGTCACCATGCCTTTACGTCGTACTCAAAAAGAAGCAAATAGCAAATAGAACTCAACTCTTAATCCCTCAAGCTAAGGTTAGACCGAACACTTACCTCGAACTTCCACAGCCAACTCAAGCCTCAAACACCGCCTTTCCTTTCGAATTTAGCTCCGAATCAATTGTATCTATACATAATCGACTTCATAACATCAATAAATGGTAAACAATCCAATTCCAATGTTTAATTATAGCTTTCTAATCATTCTTCCCAAAAAGTCAAAAAATTGACCCCAGGCTCGCTTGGTCAAAACACAAGGTTCGGACCAAAACCCAATCACCCATTCACCCACGAGCCCGAATATATGATTTTTTTTGAAATCCGACCCCAAAACGAGGCCAAATTCCCAATTAATCAAAAAGCCCTAGCTCTACCCAAATCCCTAATTTTCTACCCTTAATCACATGATTTAAGCCTAGAAATCTAATGGGTGTTAATGAAAATTGAAGAAAATGAGTCTAAGATTACATACCTATGAATTGATGGTGAAATCCCCTTTCAAAAATCGCCTAATTTGGAGTTAAGATGAAGAAGTTATGAGTTATTGGTGTAAATCCCGTAATGGCCACTGTTCTGGTCTTTTAAAATAACTAGGCGAAATTACTCATCGCATTCGCGATAAACTCAACGCGTTCGCGATGGGTTAGGCTGATAAGCCTTCGCGTTCGCAGAAGCCGGCTCGCGTTCACGGAGAAGAAACTCCTCGAGCCTCGCATTCGCATCCAATGGGTCGCGTTCCCGTAGGTAAAACGCCCATCCCCCTGCCCAGGCTCACTAGCCATCGCGTTCGCGTGAGCTGTGTCGTGTTCGCGAAGGGTATCCCTCCTTAGCCTCGCGTTCGCGAAGAAGAAGTTTGGCTCCTGGGAAATTTGCCTTACGCGTTCGCGAGTGGACCCACGTGAACGTGAAGAACAAAATCCCTGGGCATTGTACAACAAAAACCTGCAACTTTTCATAAGTCCAAAACCTTCCGAAACACACCCGAGCTCTCGGGGTACCTAACCAAATATACGTACTAACTAAATGACCTCATACGAACTTACACATGCAATCAAATCGCCAAAATAACCTCAATAACAACGAATTAAACCTCAAAACTAAATAATTTCCTCAAACTTCTTAAAACATAAATTTTTGCAATTTAGGTCCGAATCACGTCAAATGACTTCCGTTTTCACCAAATTCCACAGAATCATCTTAAATCATATATAAGACCTGTACCAGACGCCAGAACTAAAATACGGGTCCGATACCATCATGTTCTAATCAAATTTCATTTCAAATTCCTTTAAACAATTTCAGAAAACAATTTTCTTTAAAAATTCATTTCTCGGGCTTGGGACCTCGAAATTTGATTCCGGGCATACGCCCAAGTCCCATATTTTTCTACGGACCCTCCTGAACCGTCAAATCACGGTTCCAGGTCCGTTTACCTAAAACATTGACCGAAGTCAAATTAACTTATTTTACAGTCAAAATTTATCATTTTTCATAGATTTTCATGTTTAGGCTTTCCGGCTACGCGCCCGGACTGCGCATGCAAATCGAGGTGATGCTAAATGAGGCTTTCAAGGCCTCGAAAATATAGAATTTAATTTAAAAGCAAGTGATGACCCAAAAGGTCATCACACATCTTCTGTTGAATCAAAACTGAAAAATATTGTGTTTTTACTATACAACTTAGTAATCAACATTTTATTTAGTTGATTAACATATTCATTTCTGCTAGCTAAGATAGCTCTTTAATTTCTATCATGTAATTTGCACAAATTACGTTTTAATTTAATAATGAAAATATTTTTCTTATTAAATGCACTACTATTACCATTGGAATTGATAACCAAATGTTTTAGAAGAACCAAATCATCTTGTATTAGATGCTCTTCTTCGCTTCCAACACGAAACAAGAAGTCACTGAATGTTGGATCTATTCTTACTTTTATATTTCTTATCATTTAAATATTTTTCATTTGAGGCCATAAGTATAATTTTGTCAAGCTAGCTTTTACGGTTTATGCTTTCGTCAATTTTGAACTACTGATAGTACTTGACAGAAATCACCTCCCAAACTATTACTTTTTCACCAAACCATTCATTGATATCCAATACATCTCTAAAACTCTGATTGTTTCGATCGTTTGACACTTAGCCAAAAACGCTTCATCCCATATTATCAATTTTGCTTTCCTTATAAATTTAGCACTATTGCTCTGCTTTGATGTGTTTGTGATGGTTATTTCAGTTGTTTGAAGAGATATATCAAATCTAAAGTGAGTTGTACGACCTCATAATAAAATCATTGATGGTACACCACTTGTTCTTAGTGCTAACAATATCATGCCTCTTAATGTGACACTTGTAAGTAATGCATGGATTAAGAATATTATTTCGATTCGCCAGAGGCATCTACAAAGGATAATCCCGCTATACCATAGTCGACTTTTTATAATATAGTCTTCAAAACTTTTACTTGTTTAGGATTTAGCTTTGATTGTGCTTCCTCAAATGTTTGTATGGCCTTCTTAATATTACACTAATCTTTTTTTACTTTGCGACCTGATTTTTCTAGTCTCTAACACTCTTTTTATGGAATAAATTTGTCTATCCAAAGATTTTTTTTTAACTTGAAAAATAATTTTACTCATATGATGAAATTAAAAAATAATTTAATTGGATTCTCTTGCTAAATAATTAATTGAAAGAATTGATTATTTGGTTTTAACATGAAAAAATAATAATTTATTTCTGTTGATTCAGATTATTAATAATAGTTCATCTCATGTTTGAATATTTAGCCGTAATTATAATTTATCCACCATAAATTTTGTTTTCAAAGAGTAAACTTTAAGATTTTTATGTTTGCAAAATCATTAGTGGTATTTACTCTTACTAACCTTTTTCTTTTTCTTTCTCACACGTTTATATTCTTAAAAAATTTCTTAGTTGTTCTTAATTTGGGTAAATTTTTCAATATTACACAAAAAAATTCATATAAAAAAATATTATTTGAGTAGGAAAGTAATTTAAATATAATATAATAATATATTATCGTGGTTTTTTTAATTATAATTTCAACGCTTTATGCAGTTTACTTTTATTTTTTCTTGGTATTGGATATTATAAAGAGGTAATGTATTACCAATATGGAGGATTCTTATGAAATTAATTTTATTAACCTATATATTTTTAATAAGAATTCAATAGACAAGATTGTATTAATTTAAGAATCTTAAATATTTAAAAAAATTAACATAGAAGTATTGTAGTCCAAAAAAATAAGTTATTACAGTTATGTCCTTTCCCTATGAGTTCTTCTGCTTAATATTTTAGGGCCATTTTGATTTAGCAATATTGTATTCGTGCTTTTATAATAACTAGTATTAGTTTATGCACGGTGTGCGTATATCAATATTAATGAGAATAAATTTTTTAATAACAATATAATTTATAATTAATATAATATCTAAAAGATTTGTACCCCTTTTATTTTCAGTCTCGATTCAATTCTGAAGCCAAAGAATTTAATGGCTCCCAGTCTTGATTAATAAGAATAATGAGCGTTGCATGACTCCTATAAAAATTTAAAATGATTCTCTTATATGTAAATAATTTTTTTTGGTTGTTTAATTTGATTACTTCAACTTACTTTTTAGCCGAGACGATATGAGGTGATTTTAATAGCTTTCAACTTCATAATGATTTTTCAGTATAGCAATTTTTCTTATCGAGTGGGGCCAATCAGTTGTATAACCATATACTTTGTGATAACTAAAATAATATTAATGTTGATAATATGTTTTACATTTACCTTCTAATAAATATTTTTCTAATATGTATGCAGTAAAAAAAAAAGTAAATTGGCTTTTTTTGTACTATCAAGTATATATATGCTTGAATTAGTTCATTGGTTTGGAAGAAATTGACAAATAAGGGTACTTTTATAATTATCAAAACTAAAGTACATAAGAATGTGATGAGATTACTTCATATCAATATTATTTTGATTGAGCAACTTGCCGATTGCTTCATATCTTATTATTTCGTGTCTAGTCTTTAGGGCATGCTTCAAAATATATTATCAATAATATTTATATAATAATAATTACTATATTTAAACAAGTACACCATTATAAGAGTACTTTGTGTCGAAACTGACACGAATTTGTTGCTTTTTCTAACTTCGTGTAGAATTTATAGTTCTTGTAAATAATGAAAAATTTAATAAATAAATTTTAGTTAATTTTAAGGCATTGTTAGGAAAAGTAATATGACGAAGTTATAATTATATTATATAGTTGGAATAAGGAAAATATTTAAATAAGGTAAATCTTGATTTATTTTGAAGTCCTAAATTTTAGGACTTCCTACATATTTCAAATAAGAAAAATTTAATAATTAGATTATAAAGTCTTAAATATTAAAGAAATAATTAAATTATAAGATTGTCCAATATGAAATACCATCATAACTGTTAAACATTAGTTTTTTTCTATTACTAAATTTATAATAAAAATATTGTTACGGTTAAGTAGAGGGTTGTATTTGATTTTGTCCTTGAGATTGTGAATATATTAATGTTATGATTATGAAATATTCTTGGTAAAAAGTAAGTGTTTACCTATGAAATCTCGTTTATGAGTGAGATGATAGTTTTTGATGATAATTCAAACTTTTCATATTTATATTGTATTTAATTGTCCATGCTCTGTAATTATTATTTAAGCTAAAATCATAATGGAATATAAAGTCTCAAAATATTAGGATGTCTCATAGTTTAAATATGGAAAGATTTAATTAGTAAAAATTTTGTTAAATTAAAATTCCTAAATATTAGGAAGATAATTAAATAATTATTTTGTCCAGTGTGAACTCTATTTTTAAAGGGGTAAAAAAGGCGAACACATTTCACTAAGGGCTTTCGTACTTTTAATATAGTATAGATATAGGCTTTTTTGTTTCTAAATGGATTGGGACAATATAATATGTTTTCAAATTAAATTAGTAGTAGGAATTTTTTAAGAAGTATATCCTAAAAGTAATAGAGTTACATGGCTAAAAATATGTCCGTATCTCGAAAGTAATTATATTAATAGGAAATCTAACGTGTTCTTAAAGGTATTATGTTTGCATGCTAGCATGTACTATTATATATCTATGCTCGAAAATAATTACTTATCCTAATAGGATTCCTAAAGATAATCATGTAGGATTCTTAACGTGTAATATTATATCCTAAAACTAATAGGATTACAAGGCTAATGTTTAGAATTCCGGTTATATCCTTTTATTGTAAGTTATTATACTTAATATTAAAAGATTATTTTAGCAACCCAATATTTTATTCATGCTTTTATAAAAATATAGATATAAATATAGATGTAGCTAATTCAATAAAGGAAGAAACTTTGTCTCATAGAATTCCTCAACCATTTCTCTGTATATTCAACTAAATTTGGTTTCAGTTCTATAATTTTATCATCTAAATTATACAATTTATCATGCCTAACATATAGCCTTTAAATACTTAAAGAGTTTTTCTTGGATAACAAAAAAAAAAGTATTTTCAAGTTCATTCATTTTAATTAAATGTGTTTGGAGTGTAAAAAAATTAGTGAATATCAATCATATATTTACCTAACTCAAAAAAAAGAAGAAATTCTATCGTATAGAATCTGTGAATGCCTTATTATAATTAATCATAGCCAAACATACATGAATTTTGAAAATTATAACATCAACACTCCATATTGGTTGTATTCATCTAAAATTGACCGAGTTCTTCGTGTAAAGAACTTAATAATTTGATGGACATCTTCTAAACGATCAAAATTATATGTGATAGATCCCATATACTAATAGGATTCCTAAAAGATAATTATGTAGGATTTTTAATGTGTAGTATTATGTCCTAAAACTAATAGGATTACAAGGCAAATATTTAGAATTCCGGTTATATCCTTTTATTATAAGTTATTATGTTTAATATTAAAAAGTTATTTTAGTAAACCAACATTTTATTCATGCTTTTATAATAATATAGATATAGATAGATAGATAATAAAGAAAATAAATTATTAGCTTTGTTTGGTTATTAAACAAATTACTAAGAAACAAATAAAAAATAGAGAAATTTTCATAAAGCACTACCTTTTAGTAGTTATTAGCCATCTATAGATACTATTTGCTATATTACGGATTATAGATACCTTTTCTGTGGTTATAGGATGTATTTGATGTATTTAAGCTATTGTATTCATGAATACAGTAGTAAAAATAGGCGTGAATCAGGGAAGTCCAGCTAATCAGTTGCTATATTCGAGTGTATTCGATTGTATTCATGGAGTGAAACGTGTGATTACAGCTGGACAAATTATTGTATTCGACTGTATTCACGACGTGAAATAGGGGATTACACTGCTTTTAAAACGGAAAGTGAATCAATTAACATAATAGACTACTAATATAACTCAAAAAACTCAATTATAACATACAAATTTTGTATTTTCAGTTATAAAAAATATTCTCAACCGAAAAATACACCAAAAATATAGCAATCTTCAGAGAAATTATATAATACATCTGAATACGTAAATTATATTAATTAAAAAAACATATGAATACATTCATGGCATATAGCGAGACAGTGAATACAATGAAATACATAGAATGTAACGTGATACATTGAAATACAATGAAAAAAAAAGACAGTGAATACAATGAAATACATGGAATACAACGAAATACATTGAATTACAATGGGAAAAAGACAATGAATACAATACATGAAAATACAGCGTGATTCGTTGAAAATACATTGAAATATATTAACAGAAAAACAAGTTGCTCAGCCCCAAAATTCATCGTCTTTGTTCAAGAACAAATCCTAATTTCCAACGAATTCGCCGTCGAGCAAAAACCCTAAATGGAGACGATTGTTGCTTTTATTAAAGCCTTTCGATGTGTTACCGACAAACCAATCAGATAATATTTTTCATTTCAGAAACCCTAAGATAATCTCACATAGTTAAAGCAACTTGATATTTACCGTCTTTTCTTTCTCTGTTGTTGCTACATTTGTTAAAAGCTCGAGAAAAGTCAGCAGGCTTGTGCGTTAACTCATCAACGAATAGAGGCAACAATCGTGGTTTTCTGGTAGAAGAGAGTAAAGTGTATGCAAAAAGAGAGAGAACGTGGTTTGTGAAATTTACCGTGATTATGTGAGAGAAAATCTGAAAAGTGAGAGAGAAAAATATTAATTAGCGTATATGGTGCCTTAAGTATACGATATAACTATAATTAGATATTTTGCTATAAAGGGTAAAAGGTAGTTATATAATATAATTTTTTAAAATGATATTTATTTAAAATAAATAGGGTACTAAGCTTTTCTATAGGGTGTAAAATTTCCTAAAAAATAAAAATAAGTTCAAGCTAGGTGGGTTGGGTTATGACTTAATTTTTAGTTCATCGTGATCCAACTTATCTCAACCCAATCTCGCTTAAATTCAACCTAATCCACCCATTTGCCACTCCTACAGATTAGTAACTATCTCTAAAACTTATAACTAGTGATACTGATTACCCAAGAAATAATTTGGTGTAAATAATATATATAATCCTACAATGATTCAATATTTTTGAAAATTCATAGTAAATTGACTAACTTTACGATGGACGTCAACTTACTAGAGTACAATCCTTTTTGTGTTCAGCATTTTGAGCACACTCACATCGGTGGAATCCAAAGTACAACCCCTCTCTCTCCCTCTCTCTTTTAAATTTTAATACAAGATGCTAAGGTTGAATAGAGAAACAAGAAATCAGAAGGTATAAATTAACAAAAACACGAGAAGACAAAAAGAGATATACATACCAATCCTTTATAGAGGATACTGATGAAATAATTACAAATGGCGCACTTTCATGACCACTGGTGTAATTTTGCAAATTTGACAAATTACTCGAAGAAAGGAGGTGCATTATATCAGTTTTTGTAATTGGACACAATGGTAAATGTGAGAACATTGGATTACCAACTCATATTTCTCATTTGGAAGATTGAGGCAATCTATTTTGAAGCTTGCCTTCGTATGTGTAAACATGGATTAAGCTCATATTATTCCGAGGTTGTCATATTTTTCAGTAACAACCTTTTAAATTTAGATGTGCAATACTTTTAAAATTAGTATGTCCTGTAAATGGTTCTGATTTCTAAATCGCCAATATAGGTGCCAACAGAGTCCATTTTTCAAATTTTGTCCCTATTTTAAAAAGTTATGAATTAACTCTTCCAGACAACGTTAGACTGGAGTCTAATATTTGTTCATGTAATTTTTGGTTTGCTCACAAAACATTATAGACCATGGTCAAACATTCTCATAAGACTGCTCAAAACTTAGTTTAAAGGTCTATCAGTTGCAAGAGAATTAAAAAGAAAACTAACACAAAAAGGGACAACTAGCGAAGGCACCGTTCTGAGTCCTCACCAGCATCGACAGGGACGAGATGGTAGAATGCCGGGCAATTGGCTAAATGATTCTTGAGCATAAGAACTTGAATTTACTTAACTATTTGTATGGTAAGCTAAGCTTGCAGTAATTAATTATCCGTTGTGTTGCTTTTGCAGTCAACAGTAAACTGCATTGGCCTATAGAATTCTCAAACCATAATGGCACACATTCATATCACCTAAAAACTGGTTTGCAGTTAATTTCAAAATAGATAAGTATGTGCAAGAATCTACGCATTCACATCAACATTTTTTTCAACATCTTCAAAGCTAAACAAAAGTCCAATCCCAACCCATGTAGACTCCAAAGCATTGAAACATAGAACTACCCTTCTGTTACCAAAACCTACGACGACTTATGAATATAATGCTTGTAAATATTGTTCAACAAAGGCAAGGAAATCCACATTCCATACAACTGATAAACCTCAGCGTCCATAACCTGAAAAGCAATACAACAGACATTAGTCACAATCAATCCACCTTTTCTTGGCTTACTAGCCAAATCACTTGAAATAATAGCATAAACCCGAGTCACTTGAAATAGCATATGATAACAGAGCAGCTAGAAACTAAAATCATGCTGCTCGCAAGATTGGGTATCACTTCAAAAAGAGAAGCGGATCCCTGACAAATAGCATTAGTTATATGAAATTAAACTAAGGAGGATTTAAGTTCACAAACCACTCTTAGAAGCACTTCCTGTGGACAATCGCAGGACCAGATTCATCATATTCGCCCTTTGTTATCCACATCTGCACCACAAGTACAAGTTAATGCTAAGCGCTTGCCTTAAAGAAGTTATGGAAAAGATATTCACTATTAGAACGAATTTTTTGGGACTAAGACGTAGTTGATTGATTGATCAGTCAAATAAAGCAAGGAGAGACTAACTTGTTGGAAAGTACTGAGGGAAGCTAGAATTGATCCTCCAATCCAGACGCTGTACTTCCTCTCAGGTGGTGCAACAACCTTAATCTTCATGCTGTTTGGAGCAAGAGCACTGATTTCCTTGTTCATACGATCTGTTATCCCTGGAAACATAGTTGAGCCACCACTAAGCACAACGTTTCCATATAAATCTTTCCTAATATCCACATCGCACTTCATGATTGAGTTATAGGTTGTTTCGTGAATTCCAACTGCTTCCATTCCGATAAATGATGGCTGGAAGAGGACCTCAGGACAGCGGAACCTCTCAGAGCCAATTGTGATTATTTGCCCATCTGGAAGCTCATAGCTCTTCTCGACATCCTTGCTATTCTTTGAAGTCTCAAGCTCCTGCTCAAAATCCAGTGAAACATATGCAAGCTTCTCCTTCACATCACGAACAATCTCACGTTCAGCAGCAGTGGTAAATGAATACCCTCTCTCCGTGAGAATCTTCATGAGATAATCTGTGAGATCACGACCAGCAAGATCTAACCGCAAGATAGCATGGGGAAGTGCATATCCCTCGTAGATAGGGACAGTGTGGCTCACACCATCACCAGAATCAAGCACAATACCTTGTTGGAAGATAACAAACGTATTAGTAACACAAAATGATAAAGAACTAGAGTACGTTGGTAATTCATCTATTGCTTACCAGTTGTACGACCACTAGCATAAAGAGAGAGAACAGCCTGGATTGCAACATACATGGCTGGCACATTGAATGTCTCAAACATTATTTCAGTCATTTTCTCTCGGTTTGCCTTGGGGTTAAGTGGTGCCTCTGTCAGAAGGAGGGGATGCTCCTCGGGAGCAACACGGAGCTCATTGTAAAATGTGTGATGCCATATTTTCTCCATGTCATCCCAGTTGCTTACTATGCCATGTTCAATCGGATATTTTAGAGTCAAAATACCTCTTTTAGACTGAGCTTCATCACCAACATAGGCATCTTTTTGTCCCATTCCAACCATGACGCCAGTGTAACGAGGACGACCAACTATACTTGGAAAAACAGCCCGTGGAGCATCATCCCCAGCAAAACCAGCCTAAAGAAACAGATAACTCGGTCATTGTACATTAATAAGTCATCTAAGAAGTAATACAAAATTGCAAGCACGTTTTGCTAACTAACCTTGACCATTCCAGTTCCATTGTCAACAACAAGTGGTTGAATATCCTCAACATCCGCCATCTTGCAAGAGCTACAAAATACAATTTTACAAGTATCAGCTCATTACGCATAATCATTGTATAATATGTTCAAGATATCAGCTCATTGGTATAAACTTTTGTCTGTATTGTTTTTTCAACCTCCCCTCAACTGAGGTCAGATAGATTTACATATTTCTAGTAAAAATCACCAGCTAATAGCACAAATGTCCCCTTTGTCCTTAAAGAGAAAGGAATGGACAAGACCAACAGAAACAACAGGACGGCAAGAAGTAGGGAATTCATGCCCAAAGAAACATAAAGGACAGAAATAAGAAGGGTCAACGTATGCAGTGGAAGTTCATTCATGCATTTTTGTCACACTTCACTATCCACTGCACTTGATGATACATTCAGCCTAAAAAGCAGGAGACAATACAATCTAACTCTTTAATATTTCACATGCACTAGCACTCTAACACATACCAAGAAATAGAAGAGTAATGGTGACAGGGAAACAGGAGATCCATTTCACACAAGATAAGTTCCGTTACATATTCAGTTATCAGTTTCTTATTAATATTTCTCCTGAATGATCTACATTAGACCATATGTCACTCATCTCCCGCTATTTGAACAATGTGCCCTTCATTTTTAAAAGCCCAATCGATGGATTTTCCAAAATTCTAAGTTTACTTCCCGTCAACAAAAAGAATGAGCAAAAATGCTGAAAAATACTAGAAGTAGTTTTCTAGGTGCACAATACATATTCACATTTATAAAGGGAGAGCTGAATAAGAATCACTAAACTTAAACATGAAGGAAAGAAAAGAACAGCCAACATGCAATGTGCTACATATGGCTATATTAAAAGATAATTTGCAATCTTTGAGATATTATTCAAGAACTACAAGGTCTTCTAAACAATTAGTTAGATATAGTTTTTTTTCTTTTATTTGCGTTTTTTTTTTCTCTCTCTCTCTCATACTTCTTTATCCGTCTTGTGTTCAAGTTGCCAACTTTTACTCCATAGAGCCATATGTCACATACTAAGCAGATAACAAAAGTTCAATTTAATATAATGCCAAAACAATCACCAAGATCCCTTAGAGTACATTCTCTACTAAGTGTTGATGAACCTAAGATCAGTAGTAGGTGCAGCCATTGTACTACCCAGTGTTTTTGACACAGTTTAAATATAAAATGAAAAAGCATTAAGTTTTAACAAATATTAAAACTAAATCCATACTTTTTGAAGTACAATAAGTTCAGAGCTAAAAACCCTAAAAATTGAACCCATCAATTTTAAATTCAAACCACCTCTGCCTAAGATACAAAATGTTCCCTCATACTCATACTCCCATGGGCGGAGCTGGGGGCGGACGTATATAAGGTCAAAATCCTTACGTATATAGATGAGATGATGAATCTCCTTGGCTTCTTCACTTATTTACTTTTTAAAGTTTTTGAATCCCCTTGAGTGAAAATTCTGGGGCCGCCGCTACATACTCCCACTAAGAAAACACTACTGTTTCCACTCGATAAGATTTTAGTTTTAATTGGAGTCCGTCAGTATTTTTGTTACTCTGCTTTTCGTTTTTGCCCTAACACAGCAAAAAGTATAAATCATACAGGTTCAAGGCATTAATTTTTTCCCACCAAAACATGTTGAAAAACTTTTTCATCAGAATCACATGAAATAACCCTAACAAAGCGTCAAACTTTTTCCAAAATCAAGTCTTTGAAACCACAACAATACACTAAACAGTTATACAAACAAATACTAGAATAACAAAAGCACATAGTCACGGTCAACTGAGTGCATGTGAAAACTAAATCCAAGAAGTGAAACGGAGACAAACCAAATTCAATATCAAGTTAAAAGACTGAATTTTATGGAATATACCTTTGATGAAAGTGAACCCTTTGGTTGCGTATGAGTTTAAGAGAAACAGAGGACCCTTTTCTAGTCTAGTAAAAAAGGGCAGAGAATATTAGGAGAATCAAGAATCCAACTCTTATATCTTCTTTTCTATACGCGTATCAATGTAAATAACTGTAAATATTTACAAATGAAACTGAAATTTTGAATCAAATTATTATTATTGCTCTTGGACCGATTTTTTCCCCTTTTTTGACATTTGTTTCCTTTTAAATGTCAAACCAAATCTTTCGTGATATTACTATGTTCCCGTTTGGCTTTAATTATTTCAATTTTCCCCAATATTTTCCTTGTGCAAACCAAGAAGAAAGAAACATATCTAGAGCAGTAGTACAACACTTTGTTGTATACAAAGCCTACTTGGTTTGAGCTATTTTTACTGATTGTTGAATTAGATCGATAGTTATTTTTTTTATAACCGAGAAATCAGGCAAATTACGTAAGATCTGAAACAAGGTAAATAATGGGTTCGCATGGGGTGTGAAATGGTAAAAATTGCACGGGAGCTCTATTTGGTCGCCCCCATTTAATTTATACCCATTTTTTTAAAATTTTTTTAACTTATACCAACTTTTTAAATAACTTCAGCTCTCTTTCTCCTCCTCCTTCTCCTCCTTCATTTTCTTCTTCTTCTTCTTCTTTAGGGGCTCTCATTCTTATTCAATTTTAGAACAATATAAAAACCTACGATTTTGGTATCATTGAAATTTCCAAGTTCGTTGTTATTCCTCAATTGACTGGTTAGATGATGATTGGTGAATGGTGATAAAATTGCATTTGCTCTTTCTGTGTGATTAATGTATCGTTTAAAAAACTAATAGTACTACCTAAATGACTGTTTCTTTAGAAAAAAAGAATGATGAGCAATGAAGAAGCAGTTAGGTTTCCTCATATTGATCCTAATTCATGCTATGCCGTGTCTTGCGAATAGCTAACGAGCATCTTCTTACTGCCCAGATTGCTCATCTTCTTGCGAATAGCTATAGCTGAAGTTTCCCTGTTACAAAGACAAAAACTTCAGCTGAAGTTTTTGTGTTGTAACTGGAAACTTCAGCTCTAGTATGTAATATTAATAGGTGGTAAAAAAACTTCAGCTCTAGAGCTGAAGTTTCCCAGTTACAACACAAAAACTTCAGCTCTAGAGCTGAACTTCAGGCTCCGTAAAAAAATTCAGCTCTAGAGCTGAAGTTTTCCAGTTACAACACAAAAACTTTAGCTCTAGAGCTGAACTTCAGGCCCGCTACTAGAATGCTGAAGTTTTGCGTGATTGTCTTTGCTACTTCAGCTCCGTATGCTGAAGTTATGCGAAAAAGCGGGTACGCTTGCAATTTTTTTTGGCAAAGCGGACACAAGTTAAAATGTGACACAAAAAGCGGGTATAGATGCAAATGCCCCTGTGAAATGGGCGGATTGGGCCGATTTTGGACATGTCTAAAAGGGTTGAATTAATAAATTTGACCTGCCCAAAAATTACTTGGGTTAAGATGGTTGGATTACGAAGGGAGAAATTCAAAAATAGCCAGATTTACAACTAGTCGTTCAAAAATAGCTCAGTTTCAAAAATAATTGAAATTTAGTCACTTTTCATGTAAATATAAATCTGAGTGAAAACACTGTTCAAAACCCGGAAAATACGCTAGTATATTATGCTGGAGTTCCAGCATAAGTATACTTGAACTCCAGCATATTATACTGGAGTTCCAGGATAAGTATGCTGGAACTCCAGCATAATATGATGGAGTTCCATCATAAGTACACTAGAACTCCAGCATAATATACTAGAATTCCAGCAAGTATACCGGTCTAGCATAATATACTGGAGTTTGGAGCACCGGTGCTCCAGTCTCCAGTATAATATATTGGAGCCAACAAAGTATATCGGTTCAGCATAATATGGTGGAGTTCATACACAGGTGCACCGAACTCCAGTATATTATGCTGGACCGGTCTCTGTTGCAGCAAAATAGTGGCTATTTTTCATTGACTTGGTAAACACTGGCTATTTTTGAATGACCAGTTCGAAAACTGGCTATACCGTGCTATTTTTATGATTAAGATTGAACAAAAATTTGGGTCATAGCCCAACCCGTTTGAATCTTATCAAGTTTAATTAATATGTATTATTTCGTTATGAATTGTATAATTACTAAATAAGACTTTCTTTTTCTTTTGGTATGGTCATATATAATACATCATACAAAATAAATTATTTCTAAGATATTTTGTCAAAGTTACTCTTGAATCAATTTGGGCTAAAAATTAGCATAACTTTAAATAAGTTGAGATGATTTGAGTCAATATGGGCTAAGTTCAATAAATATGCAGGTCAATAACCACCCCAACCTTGGGTGGATTGGGCGGGTCATTTAGGCTTGGGCCAAATTTGATAGTCCTAGGTTCGGTGAAAATAGCACGGATTAGCCAGTTTTCGGACTGATCATTGAAAAATAGTCAGTGTTTGCAAAGTCATTGAAAATAGCCACTATTTTGGTGCAACACGAAAAGTTCCAGCATAATATACTGGAGATTGGTGCACCTGTGTATGAACTTCCAGCATATTATGCTGGATCTCCAACACACGAAAAGTTCCAGCATAATATACAGGAACTCCAGTCTATTATGCTGGAATATTTTCCGAATTTTGAATGGTGTTTTCGTTCAGATTTATCTTTACATGAAAAGTGGCTAAATTTCGATTACTTTTGAAATTGTGGCTATTTTTCAATTACCACTTATAAATCTGGCTATTTTTGGTTTCGCCTTCAACTCTTCTGCACTTACCCGTGACATATGTCTAATCCGCACATCATACTATACGCTTTTATTATTAATCTAAAGCCATTACCTCATATTAATGCTTGATTCTTCTGTTAGGATTACTTGAAAATCAATCAATTAATTTGTTATTTCCATAATCAAAAACACATTTAATACTCCAAACCAAACCTGCAGGCTGCAACGTTTCATGCGCCTTCATTTTTCTAGTTAAACGTCATATTCACCTTCATCCTTCAGCTTTAGAAAACCAATGTTTAAAAATGTTATTTAGAAGGATGATGGGCATATTTCTTTCGATGAAAATTGTCAAAAAAAGAAGCAAAGTTGTACTAATGATATATGTTGATTGATCATTTACAACTTTTAGGAAGTAGTAATGTATATTATGGATTGCTCTTAGTTTACTCCCTATTACATGAGAATTCGACAGTTTACCCTCTTTTTTTTTTTCTCTCTCTCTCTCTCTTTTTTTTTTTTTTTTTGCAAACACCATTTGAAGTTGGAATATTAATTAATACCATTTAAAACATGCTTTTATGACTGATACATTTAAGTGAGTAACCGCAAGTCTACAACATTGAATAAAAATTCATGAAACATAATTGAACGAATAAAATCACAAAGTATTTTAGGTAGATATATGCATCTTTTCCATATAAATAGGTATCTCCATAGATAGCGAAAACGATATGAATTCATTTAAATACTATTTTTTTTGTTGGATAATAAAGATATTTCTTTTGTAAATAGTCAACTTTATTTTATTATTGGGTTATATATTTGTGTAGTCTAGCCTTTGTACTAATAGGTAGCCCAATACCCCTTCTTTTGGTTTTTGGCCCAAGGCCCAATTATAAAGATCCGGACCAATTATCTTCTATATAAATAGAAGAGCTCTGAGTCTAGAAGCTTCAGATGCTCAATTTCACAATTGCACAGGGTATTTCTTTCCCTCTTTCTCTCAGATTCTCCTTCTTCTCACTAACAACTAATCGATCACGATGATCTTAACATGGTATCAGAGCGATGTATCCGGGTAATTCTGAGAGGTAATCTCCTTGGTTGTATGAGCATCTCGTCAACACTTGTTTTTTGGAGAAAAGTTGTTCGTGTTGGGTTCATTGGAATTTCGCCGGAGTTCGGTATTTCTCCGACAATCTCTTTCAATTCCTTCTAATTTTCGCAAATTCTCTAATTTTGCTCCAGTTTTTTGTTAAAAATTGCTCACTTCTGCTGTATTGTTGGTGAATTACGAAACCCTAAATTTACTCTTAGTCATGGGTTCATTGGTTTCTGATAAGTCGGTTTCGAGTTCTCCTGGTCGTTCTGGTTCTGATAACTCATCGGATGATACAATTGATCATAATCATCCTCTTTACATTCATCCATCAGACAATTTGGGGCTTTCACTGGTAGGTACTATTTTTTATGGGACTGGGTATAACGATTGGCATAGGAGTATGCTTATTGCTCTCTCTGTGAAGAACAAATAGTACTTCATTCAATCCAATTGTGTGAGGCCTCCTCCAAATTCCCCTATTTTTTGTCAATGAGATAGGTATAATAACATCGTGATTTCATGGATTCACAATCTTCTCACTCCAGTAATTCGTAAGAGTGTTCTGTATTGTCAACTTGCCAAGGATGTGTGGATGGAATTGGAAGATAGATATGGACAACCGAGTGGAATTAGGGTTTATCAAGTTAAGAAAGAGCTTGCTTTTATTTTTCAGGGTTTTATGAACATTCCTGAATATTATGCAAGGATGAAGAGTGTTTGGGCAGAACTCAGTAACTTGAATGTTTATTCTGATTCTCATTGTACTTTTGTGGGGGGTGGTAAGCTAGACATTCAAAAACGTGAAGGACCAGAAATTGTACCAATTTTTAATGGGCCTGAGCGAAGGTTATGCTGATGCCAAAAGCAATTTACTTATGATGAGTCATTTCCCTACGATCAACAAAGCTTATTCTCTTCTAGTGACTGATGAACGACAAAGAGCAAATTCAGTCTCCTTCTTCTCAATTTAGCTCAAAATCTGCTTCCTTCTCAGCGGGGTCCCAAAGATCTTTTCAAAAGCCTTTTCAGAAGAATTTCCAGCCTAAAACCAGCTTTGATTCAAGGAGGCCAAATGTTGTCTATAGTTATTGCAATAAGCCTGGTCATACAGTGGAGAAATGTTATAGGAAGCATGATTTTCCCTCGAATTTCCAGTTCACTAGGAATAATGGAAGGACTGCTGTGTTCAAACTGAATTGGATCCTCCTAAACAATTTGCTCATGTTAAACCTAAGGCATTCACTGAGACACCACTTACCAATGTTGCAGATATTTCGACTATCCCAGGGTTGACAAATGAGTAGTGTAGCCAGCTCCTCACGCTACTTCAACAACATCATGTGTCTGATCCTAACTCTACTTCCCACCTTACTGGTTCTGTCAATTTTGCAGGTATCCTCAATTTCTTTTCTAATAATAGACCTAAATGTTCAGTTAGTACTTGTTTGTTGTGTAAGGTTGATAAGAACTCTTGGATATTAGACTATGGGGCTACTTACCACATGACCTCTCACAGTAGTCTACTTCACAATATTAAATTTTTGCCTATTCCTTATTTAGTAACTCTACTTAATGGGTACAAAGTCAAAGTAACTTATGTGGGAGATTTAACCTTGTCAAATAATACTACTCTATCTCATGTTCTTTTAGTTCCTAGCTTTCAATACAACTTTATATATGTGCACAAGTTGGTATCACAATTAAAGTGTCTTCTAATTTTTAGCTCTTTTGCCTGTATGAATGTTTCATACAGGGCCTTTCCATGAAGAGGCCTCTGGAGTTTGGTAAATCCCAACATCGACTTTACATCTTGCAACTGCCATCTTTCAATTCATCATGTTCATCCACTGTTGTTAGCCATCCTTCTGCCTTTACTTGCTCTCATAGTTATATTTTACCTGATCTTGGTAAGAACAATGTTGAGTGTTCTATCACTTCTTTTCCATTTGTAAATATTCCTCAAATGAATAAAATGAACACTCTTTGGCATAGTAAATTGGGACATATACCTTTTGTTCATTTAAAGTCTATTCCTTCTATTTCTTCTATGCTTTCTGGTAAACAAGAATTTGTTTGTAATATTTATCCAATGGCAAGGCAAACCAGACTTCCTTTATGACATAGTACAATTCACACAAACACTCCTTTCCAATTGATATATGTTGACACTTGGGGTCCCTATCATGTTCCCACACATGATGGGTGTAAGTACTTCGTAACAATTGTGGATGATTTTACTAGGACAGCTTGGACTCATTTATTAAAGACTAAGTCAAATGCTTTTCCTATTCTAAAAGCTTTCATTGCCATGGTGCATACACAGTTTAATTCCAAAGTTTTGACTATTAGGTCTGATAATGCTTTAGAATTAGGTTCCAGTCCTTCCACCTTTTCTTTCTTTACTGAGCAAGGCATTATTCATCACACTTATTGTCCATATACTCCCCAACAAAATGGGATAGTAGAGAGGAAACATATGCATTTGTTTGAGACCTCAAGGGCACTTCTTTTTCATTCTAAAGTGCCTACAAAGTATTGGGGGATTGTGTGCTAACTGCTACCTACTTGATTAATAGGTTTTCTTCTAAACTACTTCACAATAAATCCCCATTTGAGTTGCTTTTTAATAAAACCACAACTTATTCTCATTTAAGGGTGTTTGGTTGCCTTTGCTATGCCTCTAAACCTCCTGTACACAGGAATAAATTCAGTAGCAGGTGCATACCTACAGTCTTCATGGGGTACCCTTTTGGGAAGAAAGGCTACAAACTCCTTAACCTTGAAAATGGAGCATTGTTTATTTCTAGGGATGTTATATTTCATGAATCAATTTTCCTTTTGTTGTCAACTTTTCTATTGGTTCTCCTTCCACTTCTTCTCCTACAAATTTTGTTTATGACTCTAATGCTCCTCCTTCTCCTTCTTCTTCTACTTCACCATTGCCTTCTCCCATTCATGTTCCTCCTGATCCTTCTTCTCTATTGTCTGCATCTCCTTCTAATGAATATGCCAATGTTACTTGTTCCCCTTCCTCTTCTTCCATGATATTTGGCCCTCCTTCTTCTGTCAATTCACATCCTGTTCCTACTCCCACTTTTCATGTTTCACCTTTTGAGGGTTTGAGAAAATCCACCAGAACCCATGTTGCTCCCTCTTACCTCAATGATCATATTTGCTCTTCTGTCTCTGTATCTTTTTTGCAAGGCCCTGGGTCCAGTTCTTACCCTAATCAGCCTAAGACACAAAACAATACTTTCTGAGCCTTACACCTATTCTCAGGCTGCTTTGGTGCCTGAGTGGCAAGAAGCAATGAGGAAAGAATTTGAGGCTCTTGAAGGCAATCAGATATGGTCTGTAGTTCCTCTCCCTGTTAGCAAGAAGGCCATTGGGAGTAAGTGGGTATATAAAATTACGTTTAGAGCTGATGGTTCTATAGAAAGATATAAGGCTAGACTAGTAGTTAAAGGTGATACTCAAACTGCTGGAGTAGATTACAATAAAACTTTCTCCCATATGGTCAAAATGACCACTGTTAAATGTCTTATTGCCTTGGCTATTAAGAAACAATGGCCACTTTGTCAGCTAGACGTCAACAATGCCTTCCTCCATGGAGATTTGGATGCGAAAGTCTATATGAAGTTGCCTTAGGGGTTCACTGTGGAATCCTCTTCTAGATCTAGGAAATCTTTCATTTGCAAACTTCAAAAGTCCCTTTATGGGATCAAACATGCCTCAAAATAATGGTATACTAAGCTTTCAAGTGTTTTGTGAGCAAATAGGTATAATCATTCTCTTAATGACTACTATTCACAAAGAGGTCGGGGGAGTCTATGGTTATTTTGGCAGTGTATATAGATGACATAATTCTAACAGGTAATGATGTGTCAGAAATTTCTGCTTTAAAGTCCTATCTCGATGAACAATTTAAGATAAAGGATTTCGGCACCTTGCACTAATTTTTGGGCATTGAGGTATCTTCTACTCCTGCTGGTTTGTTGTTAAATCAAAGAAAGTTTATTTTAGATCTCTTGGCTGAATATAAGTGTTCTGAGGTATCTCCAGTGGTCTCTCCTCTTGACCTTACTTTGAAATTATAAGCTGCTGATGGTGAGTTGCTTCCCAATATAGAAGTGTATCAGAACATTATTGGAAAGTTCAATTTCTTAACTCATACCCAGCCTGACTTGAGCTTTGTTGTCCAGCATCTCAGTCAATTTCTCCAATCTCCTCAAGTTCCTCATTATTCTGCTGCGCTATCTCAAAGGGACATCTGATTATGGTATTTTTTTAATAACTCAATAGACTTTGCTTTACATGGCTATTGTAACAGTGATTGGGCTGCTTGCCCAGATTCACGCAAATTAGTGACTTGTTTCTTTGTGTTCTTTGGTGGGAGTCCTGTCTCGTGGAAGTCTAAGAAACAGTATGTTGTTTCTCTTAGTAGTGCTAAATACCGTGCGTTGAGTAAACTAGTTGCAGAATTAACATGGCTCACTCTCCTGTTGGCAGATTTGGGTGTTGTTGGTGTGACTCCTATTTTTGTATTCTGCGACAACCAATCAGCTCTGCATATTGCTAGTAATCCTGTGTTTCACGAGCGTACAAAGCATATCGAGGTTGATTGTCACTTTGTTAGGGAAAAATTATCAGAAGGTCTCATTGTCTTAGTTCATGTTAGCAGCACCAATAAGTTGGCTGATATCTTGACCAAGCCCCTCACTGGGTTGGTGCATTATGGCTTTCTCTCCAAATTGAAGGTGCTTCCCCCCTTCAACTTGCGGGGGGGGGGGGGGGGGTGGATAATAAAGTTATTTCTTTTGTACATAGTCAACTTTATTTTATTATTGGATTGTATATTTGTGTAGTCCATCCTTTGTACTAATAGGTAGCCAAATACCCCTTCTTTTAGTTTTTGGCCCAAGGCCAAATTGTAAAGATCCGAACAAATTATCTTTTATATAAATAGAAGAGCTCTGAGTCTAGAAACTTCAGATGCTCAATTTCACAATTGCACAGAATATTTTTTTGCCTCTTTCTCTCAAATTCTCCTTCTTCTCAATAACAGCTAATCGATCACAATAATCTTAACATTTTGGTAAATAAATTTTTAATTACCAAAGGAAAAAAGTATAACAATCATAACAAAGAATCCCTAGAGATGATAAACAACCTCACCTCTACAAAACTGCCAAGCTACTATCTTCTATCTCCTCCTTATCTTGCTTACTTCCCCGTAAAAAAGATCAAAACTCCAGCACCATTCTATAAGTTTCAGCTTTGGCATTCTTTCCATTTGCAAATTTAAATGCCCATTCTTGTTCTTGACTCCACCCCATAGCTTGTCTATGTGTATTGGGAAAAATTTGTAGCTTACAGATATACATTTCTCGAACAGATATGTGATAGTGATGACAAGGTGGAGATAAGACAACAGATAGTTAATACCGGATACAAGTATATGATCAGTATTGTGTAAATTTTAAGGACATAAAGGTTGGGGAAAAGAATTTGAGAGTAAATTACCGGCCGGAGAGAGCATCATTAAAGGAGCAGTCGTTACAGAAAATCATAGTATTTATTCCCAACATTACACAGTCATCAAAGAGCTGTTTTTATTAGTCTTTAACAGGGTATGATTTGAGGGTCATGTCTCCTTAGATTTAACTATAAATAACAACACTTGTACTTGATGTAAGGACACGGAATACTAGAATTACAAAGGGTATAAGTCTTTCTCTCATTTACTTAAGCTTCATAAGATTTTTATCAAGATTTTTTAGTTATTCTTAGTTCCGGTGGGATCAATTTGAAATTCATGCTTATTTTTTCTTTAATTATGTTTATTTTGTTTCATTTATTCTTTGTTATTTTATTAATCATATAAACTTAATCCACGTATCTATAAACCACATTTATAAATTTAACTATACCTTTTTAGGGGTAAATAGGTTGGCATCAACCGTGGGACATAAACAATTGTGGTGTTATTTTGATTTGCTCATCTTATACTAACGTGCTTTAAAGTTTTTCTATTTTAAGCGTACTACAGTTATGGCACACGATGATGTCAACAACTTGTTCAATGTTGGTTTGAGTAAACAACAATAACGAGCATGTGGACAGTTTACATGGCTCAACTCAACATGATTATTCAACTGGTAAAACCTATATTAATGGGAATGAATCAACTCTGAGCCAGGTGGAAAGAAATACTCGATGTGCAAGGAGCCCTACTCTTGATGATTTGGTTGATGAGCCTGTGACCGATACCGTAAAAGTTTTAAGAGCACAACAACGAAAAATTATGAATCGTTTCTCAAGACAAGAAGGGGTATGACTGAGCTTCAATAAATGTTATAGGTTGATTTAAATAATTCAAATAGTGGAGTTCGAGCCTCTCTTAGCGCTCCTATAAATCAAAAGTCACCAGGAACAGGTAATATCGCTTCCCGAGAGGAGTTTAGACCGAAAAACAACCAAGCAGTCAGTGCAGACAATGGATTTGGAAATAATAACAAAGCAGATGATCCTTTAAAGACCGAACTCATGAGGTGCATGAGAGAAATAAAATGCTCGAATGCATTAGAGTGCTAAGGAATTTCACGCTCGGATCGATCAAATTCCAGGGTACCTCCGATCTTAAAGAGCCCGGACTCGAAGAAGTATATATAATTGCCTTTCAAACCTAGCGTGGCTTCGAATTTGATCCCAAACAGATTCAAGATGTCAGATATTCTAAAATATGATGGAACATCAGATCCACATGAACATATTACAACTTACAGCACAACCGTGAAAGGAAACAATGTGGCTCCTAATAGGATCGAATAAATCTTGCTAAAGAAATTTGGCGAAACCCTAACAAAAGGGGATTTAACATGGTATTCACTTTTACTTGAATACTTGATTGACTTTTTTTAAAATGCTTGCAGATTATTTCATCAAAGCTCACGGTGGAGCGAGGAAAGGTCAAGCTAGGAACACAGATATTTTTGGAATCGCTCAAGGAGACTCAGAGTTACTACGAGAGTTCGTGATCAGATTTCAAAAGGAGAGAATATTGTTGCCGGCACTACCAGATAAATAAATAGCAAAATCATTTACCAAGGGTCTTAATCCTTTAAGGTCCGATGCCTCAAGGAAGTTGAAGGAGAGTGTTTTAGAATTTCAAGAAACTGCATGTGCTAATGTCCATAACTGCTATGAATAAAAAATTAGGATTGAAAATGATTAGTTGGGTTCCTCGATGTCTTTCAAAGGTTGAAATCATGATCAGAATCTAGAAAGGTCATCTAGGAGTTGTTTTCAACCTTATGTGTCAAACGAAATTCCGATTCACGGGCATGGCAAAACGTGGAATTAGAGGTTATCAGTTATTAGAAAGATCTGAACCGAATATCAGGACTGATTATGGATGAAGTAGTTGGACTTTGCAAGATAAAGAGACATCGGGGTTCGGGGATTCAATCTATCACTGGTTATCAGATTATAATTTCAATATTAGCTTGGTGGAGTTGGATTCTGCCATAAGGAACATAAAGGAAGCAAGGTTCTCAAAACCAATTTGATCGGACCCTAGGCAAAAAGATCCTAGTTTGTAGTTGAATTCCATGGTACACATGGTCATAGGACTGGGGACTGTATACATCTTCATGAAGAGGTAGCAATGTTGCTGAAAATAATTTTCTTAGGGATTTCTTAAGTTATCGGGCTAAGAATAATCACGGTAAAGGTCGTGATACAAAGAAACCAGCGAAACAACATGGTCTCCTCATCTCAATATAAACATAATTTTCGGAGGAGTTGGAGTGAATGTGGTAACATTTTCGACTGCAAGGAAGACAAAGATATCAGTCACACATGGAACGAGGATCCCCAAAGTACAAGAGGATGATAAAAATATTGTTAGTGAGGAAGATGCAGATGGCTTAACTTTACCATACAATGATGCTCTAGTAATATCTTTAAATGTTTTAGATTTTAAAATTCATGCATTGGTTGATCTAGGTAGTTCGTCCTATATTATCCAATTAAGAGTCCTATAGAAAGAAAAGCTAACAGGTAACATAGTTCCGATAATAAAGCTTTTGGCAAGATTCAATTTAACAAGTGTGACAACTAGAGGAGAAATCATACTGCCCACATACGCTAAAGGTGTAATGAAATCTACATTTCTTAAAGTTGTGGGTGGTGATATAGGGTATAGTGTGATTCTCGATAGGTCGTGGATTCACGATATGAAAGTTGTTCCATCATCCTATCACGAGTTGCTAAATTCCCAACACCGGATGAAATTAAGCATATTAAAGGTGATCAGCCCGCTGCCAGGGAAATGAATGCAGTTATTTTGTCTAGCAGTAAGGAAAATGGAGTCAATAAATAGCAATTACAGGAACCAGTATCAACATCCAATTTAATACCAATGGCAATACCGAAAAAAGACGGTAGCAAGGAGGAGACACCCGATATTTACCAGGTGCCCAAATCTTTTCAGGTACCAGAAGATATGGATGCAACAAATTCAATTGTAAAAGAACTCGAACAAGTCACTTTATTTATTAAGTTCCCAAAAGAAAGAAAGGTTTACTTGGGAACGGGATTGAGCCCCAAACTCCGATGTAAAATATTGTTTCTTAACGCTAATTGTTTTGTATGGTCTCACTTAGATATGACAAGTATCCCACTTGAAGTGGCAGTTCACAAGGTAAGCTTGGACCCCAATTTTTCTCCACTAAAGCAAAAAAAGTAGGTTTGTTAAGGAGGAGGTAACCAGGTTATTCAATAAGGTTCAATACGTGCTATCCTGAATGCTTAGCTAATGTAGTTGTAGTACCAAAAAAGAATAATAAGTTTAGAATGTGTGTAGATTTTAAAAATTTTAATAAGACATTCCCTAAAGACTTTTTCTCATTGCCGAACATCGATCAAATGATTGATGCCACAACTGGGTATGAGTTGATAAGTTTCCTTGATGCGTATTCATGGTATAATCAAATAAGGATGCACCCGGAAGATCCAATTTGTAATTACTGTTATAATATGATGCCATTTGGGCTCAAAAATGCCGGAGCCGCCTATCAGGGGCTCGTAAATAAGATGTTTGAATGTTTAATTGGTAAAACTCTGGAAGTTTATATTGACGACATGTTGGTTAAGTCTCTTAGTGCAGGGGACCATTTGATTCATCTATAAAAAATGTATGACATCTTAGGGAAGTATAATATGAAGCTTAACCCGGAGAAATATACTTTTGGAGTTAGATCCAAAAAATTTCTTAGCTTCTTGATTTCACAACGAGGAACTAAAGTAAATCTAGACAAGATCAAAACCATGAAGATATTCCTCATAAACTGAATATAATGAGGGGGGGGGGCAAATATTGACCGAAAGATTAGCAACCCTCAGTAGGTTTATATATTGATCCTCAGAAAAGTGTTACCGGTTCTTTTCATTATTAAAACAGAAGAAGGACTTCTCGTGGACACCGGAATACCAGGAAGCGTTAAAGGATTTGAAGAAATGCTTGCCAATCCCATCTTTGATGTCCAAACCGAAGGATGGAAGAGAAATTATTAATATATTTGAGAGTGTCAAAAGTAGCGATAAGTGCAGTTCTGGTTCGGGAAGATGGAGGTAAGCAATAACATATTTATTATGTTAGTAAAATATTATCAGGTGCGGAAACTCGATATCCGCACCTAGAAAAGTTGGCTCTAGCTCTCGTAGCTGCCTCTTGAAAGCTTAGGCCCTACTTTCAATGTCGCCCTATAGCCGTTGTGACAACTTTTTCCTTGAGAAACGTCCTTCATAAACCTAAGTTATCGGGTCGATAGGCTAAATGGACGCTTGAAATTAGTGAATTTGATACTGAACATAAACCGCAGACTGCAATCAAGTCACAAGTTTTGGCCGAGTTTGTGGATGAGATAATGCCTTTAGCAAAAGGAAGTAGTTTTGGTATCGGGGACTATGTCCGGAGTCTGGATATTGTTTATTGATGGTGCATCCAACGTGTAAGTGTTTGGTCTAGGGATAGTAGTGGCACACCTCTTTTTTTACACCCCGAGAGGGTATATAGGAGTTTTTCCAATTAAAGTGACATTATTCGAAATGTGAATATTTAAATTATCAGAGTCGCCACTTGAAATAATTTAATTGGTGTCCCAAGTCACCGGTTTATTTTAAATCCCGAATCGAGGAAGTTTTTATTTTTATTTTGAAAGATCCGCAAACCAGAAATTCTAGATAAGGAATTCTGTTAATCTGGGAGAAGGTATTAGACATTCCCGGGCTCCGTGGTTCCAGCATGGTCGCTTAGCGATTTATACTTGGCTTAAATCATCTAATTACTCATTTTTAGGACCTATGTACATTTATCTTTTACCGCTTTTAATCACCTGATTTATTCATAATTAAAGAATTGAGTTACGCGTACGTATACTCTCTTCTTTTGACGCGTCAAAAATCATGTCACGCGAACATGTCCACAATTAATAACGCTTTGTTTATTTTATTAAGAAAAGGTTTGGTCGTAGTTGCGCGAAAACAATCCTCGAGTTATTTTAGAGTTAAAATTGCAAATATTACGCGAACGTATATATAATCGCAATACTAATTTAAATCGGGCCTAAAGCAAACTACGATGGTTCAAATTAATAAGAGGTTTGCGAGGACCATGAAAAATTTAATAATGGCACACCTCGATCTTAGAGAGTTATTATTAATCATACGAGGGCCATGGCCTTTAGGGTTTTGTTTATCATGGCACACTTCAAATTCACAAATTTTAATTAAGTTCATGAGGGTCATATGTTATGGGTTTTAAAATATGGCACACCTCAAATGATTTTTTCTTTTAGAAGAAATTTATTCAATTAAGGTCACCTAGGATATTCCTATTTAAGACTTAATTCAACAAAGACTAACTAATCATGAAAAGGTTTTAAATATTTTTGGGACAAGGGGAATGGACCAGAAACAACCAGCTAACGGATCAGCTTTGAGAGCTGAAAATTGGGCTCACGAATGGCCCAAAAATCAGAAGCTTAAGATACAATTGCGAGTCCGGTAGACAAATAACCCACGTTGGGCTTATATTTTTAGGCAGGCCCAGTTGTGCATTGGTACCGGCTGGGCCTATTCACCTCTTTGCATTAAAACTTTAACCGAACTTGCCAAGGAAAAGAAAAGCAAGGAACACAGTTCACTTAATTTAAAAAAATGAAACTTTAGAAAATAAAGCAATTCAAATTCGAAGGTTTCGTCATACTACTATGATTTGCAAAAGGAAAAATAACAAAGTCATGCATTTACACCATAATTCAGTAGAGGCATTTTACAAATTATTAAACTACTGGGCTTAAAGCCCAGGCTCAACAGCCTAAATCCCCGATTGTGCTCAAATGGATCTCAACTTGGGCCTGGCTGTAAGTCTGACCCAGTCGCAGCTATAAAACATGTTCATCAAATGAACAATGGGTCTTAATTGTAATGACCCAATACTAAACAAACCAGGAAAAAAGGAAACTGAATTTTAAAAGTTATAGAAGTCCATTTACAATACTTGAAAGTCCAGAATATAACAAAATCATCTTTTACAACTTATGCTACTGCCTGAATATGCTCAAAGATACTCCTCATTCTAATTTCTGATTCCCTTTTTTCCCTCAATTCTCCTCTTACAATGTGTGTATTTGCGAGAGAACAGCTATGGAACTGTCCCTCACAAATTCACATTCCCAATTTCAGCCTTGAAACCACTTGGCCTCATGGCCATATCACATGCCAACACAAACAAATAACAGTGATAACAGCCATTAGTTCATATAAAAGCCCTGAACCAATGTAACATTAGCATTAACTAAAAGAACAATAAAAGCTAATTCAGTGTTCAGGAATTCAGGTTCAAACATTCTACATTCTTTTAAACATAGAAGAACTTAAGCTAAGTGAAGTATTCAACATGCTAGTGGGGTAATAGTTTAAGACATTTGATGAATCATGATCATAAGGCATGAATAAGATGAAAATAGTGAAGGACACTCAGCAGGTGAAAGTTTTGCATTCAAACATCAGAACATAGATTACATAAATCAAATAACCCTAGGTCAAACATGTGAGTGTGATGACCCGACCCATCGTCTCATGAGTTACTGTCTCGTTCGTCCCATTTTCTGCTTCCTCACGTTTCATTATCGGTATTGGGTGCATTAGAATTTATTTGGAGCGATTTTGATAAGAAATGAGACATTTAGTCTCTTTTAAGAAGGTTTAAGTTGGAAAAGTCAACCAGACGTTGACTTATGAGTTAGAGGGCTCGGATGTGAATTTTGACGGTTCGGTTAGTTCCGGGAGGGGATTTGTGACTTAGGAGCAGGACCGGAAGTAATTTTAGAGGTCCGGTGTTGAATTAGGCTTGAATTGGCGAAGTTAGTATTTTGGCGAATTCCGGTTGATAGGTGAGATTTTGATCCGGGTGTCAGAATGAAATTCCGAGAGTTTCTGTAGCTTCATTGTGTCATTTGGGATAAGTGTGCAAAATTTCAGGTTATTTGGACATCGTTTGGTCGGGTTTTTGATCGAATGTGTGTTTTAGAAGTTTTAAAAGAACTTAGGCTTGAATTCAATATAATTTGATGATTTTGGCGTTAGTTGAAGTGTTTTGACGATTGGAGCAAGTTTGGATAATGTTTTAAGACATGTTGGTGCTTTTAGTTGAGGTCTCGGGGGCCTCGGGTGTATTTCGGAAGGTTAAGGATCGATTTAGGCACGAAAAAAATAAAGCTGCTGCATTTTTTTTACAGCACTGTGAACAGTAGTTATGAACAGTACTCATGAACAGTGCCCCGTAACAGTATCTGTGAATAGTGTGTGAATAGTACCATATAACAGTATCCTTGAATAGTGCTGTAAACAGTACCCTGTAACAGTATCTGTGAATAGTGTCGTGAACAGTACACCGTAACAGTACCCGTAACAGTAT
This sequence comes from Nicotiana tabacum, assembly GCF_000715075.1. NCBI lineage: Eukaryota > Viridiplantae > Streptophyta > Magnoliopsida > Solanales > Solanaceae > Nicotiana > Nicotiana tabacum. The sequence goes on from NC_134095.1 coordinate 83,814,014, forward strand.
CCATGAACAGTACCCCATGAACAGTACACACGGGTGAACAGTAACACGGGGTGAACAGTAATTCCGAAAAATTCTGGGCAGAATGTTTACATTTCATTCCCGAAAAACACCCCATTTCTCCACCATTTTTAGTCATTTTGAGAGCTTTTGGACGGGGATTGAAGGGAGTTTCAACTAAGATCGATTGGAGGTAAGTTTTATGAGTTAAATACATGATTTTATTGAAGAATCATCCTAGAAATCCATGAAAACATAGCCAAATTATAAGAAATTAGGGCTTGAGATTGAAATTCTAAATTTGAGATTTGAGGGGTCAAATGGACTCCGATTCTTGTGAATTTGGTATGTATAGACTCGTGGCGAGATAAGGAACATTTTAATATAAAAATTTCTGGATTTCAAGACGTGGGCTCGGGGCTCGGGTTTTGCAAATTTCGTGATTTTTGATATTTTTCGAGTCTTTTCGATTGGGTTATATTCCCTTAGCCTATTGTGATGTATTCATTGTAGTTTTGGCCAGATTCGACGCGCGAGGAGGTCGATACGAAAGGAAAGGGCATTGCGGAGTAGTATTTGGCCGGCTAGAGGTGAGTAATAGATGTAAATGATGTCCTGAGGGTTTGAAACCCCGAAATTTCACATCGTAACGCTATATTGAGGTGACTTGCACGCCGGATAACGGGCGTGGGGTAGAGCACCGTTGGGGATTGTGACTTGGTCCGTCCCGAGAGATATTTTACTACATTTTTGGTTGAGACGTATACTTTATTATTGTGAATTGGGCTTGTTGCCATGCTTGGGGCCTTGTGCCGACCTGTAGAACCCTTAGGGGATTTTTGACTGGTTTTCCTCACTTATTTTGTTAAAGAATTTATATCCTCAGTCATATTTCCAATTGTAGGCTTCTTGCCAATTATTTGAATCCTTCAGGGATTGATATCACTGCTTTCGCATATTTTGCATATCATTTGACCTCAGTCCAAGGTTTTAACTACTGTTTTGCAAACTCAGCCATCTTTCTAAGATTTGAAAGCTTAAATGATATTTCTAAATGATATTTCGGGCTGAGAACTACTATTTTACAAATGCCCAAGGGGCTTATGATGATTTCTGGACTTAGCATGGATCGGGCTGTGCGCCGCAGCAGTGTTATATTGATATTGAGGCCGAGAGCTTGGTTGATTACATTGATATTGAGGCCGAGAGCCTGGTTGATTACATTGATATTGAGGCTGAGAGCCTGGGTGATTATACTGAGATTGATATGAGGCCGGGGGCCTAGATTTGATACCACGAGATGGTTTGATATTGCGTTTGGGCTGTAGGAGCCCCTCCGGAGTTTGTACACACCCCCAGTGAGCGCCGTCGACGATAAATAAATATGGATGGCTTGGGCTGCACGCCACAGTGGGTACCAGAGGGTACCGTCATATTCATTGCATTGCACTCATGTATTTATTCTTTATCTGCATTATCTGCCATAATAATTATGTGTTCTTATTGCATTGACTGGTTGCTTTATACTGTTCTGAGCCTGAGGGGCTGACACTGTTCTGAGATACTGAGCCCGAGGGGCAGATTTCTATTATTATTTTGATACTGAGCCAGAGGGGCAGAATTCTACTTGTCATTTTACTGTCAAATTACCTGTTTTACTGGTTTAATAGAAATTTCACATGATATTTCACTGAATTGTTATTTTAAATGATTTTCACTGTTTCTGTATAGAATATTGTGTGTCTTAACGTGTTTTCTTACCTTCAGTCATTATTTATATTTATTACTCACTGGGTTGGAGTACTCACATTACTCCCTACGCCATGTGTGCAGGTACAGGTATTTCTGAGGCATAGAGCGAGTTTTCTGCTGTTCAGTTTTCATCGGAGTTATCGAGGTAGCTGCATGGCGTTCGCAGACCCGTTTTCTCCCTTATCTTCTGTTATTTATGATATCTTCAGACTTTGTTCCTAATTCCATACTTTGTAGAATTTGAGTAAACTCTGTAGTAGCTCATGACTTGTGACACCACGGTTAGGGCTGAGTCGGGTTGGATTTCTGTATTTTATCTATACTTTCCGCTATTGGATATTATTAAACCATGTTTATATGATAATTGTGTTAATTAATTGTCTTAAAAAGATGAATTTGGTTGAATGGCTGGCCTTGTCTTCATGAGAGGCGCCATCACGACCAGGTTCGGGAATTGGGTCATGACAGTGAGTCCCGAATGTGTACCTTTTAGCAAAATAAACAAGTGAAGGCAGATTTTTCTGAACAAAATGAACTTCAGCAGCAAGAAACAACAGCAGCAACACCAAATGACCTAGAGATTCAAATCCAAAAACTAAGAACCAACTTGAAATCCAAAAGATTCAGCTAAGAGGACTAAGAGAGTTTCTACTTCAAACCATGTTTCAAGCTTGGAAGGAATAAGAGATTTTTTGAAGTTTTCAAAGCTGTTTTGAGTATGAAGTTTTCAGAGGAGAAATAGAACTTTTTCAAAAAACTTGCTGATGAAAATGTGCATGAGAATCTGTCTTTTTAGAAAAATAGAGACTATATATAGGCTACCTAATGGGAAGGCATCTTTTAGCATATTCCTTATCCTAAGAAATAATAGTATAGTCCTTTTTAACAGCCTTTGGTACAACTGTCCCATTTTCAGCATATTTTTTAAACAGCTAGGACAACTGTACACTTTCCTAGAAATATCTGATTTTCAGCCCAAGTAAAAACCCCCTTTTAACCCTTAGATTGCTACTTATTTCAGGTTTTAGCCTAACCTTTCTAATTCAAATGGGTCCATAAAGTTTCTACTTGTTCATTTAAGCCTTAAAAGTCTTGAAGTGTTACAGATTGGACTAACAATTTTCTAATAGAAATCAGAGGCAAATTGAATCAAAAGGTATCAAAAAGTTTTGAAACCGAAAACAATTCAAAGATTCATCAATTGAAACTTATATTTAACAATTAACAAACAATGAATAACCTATTTCACAGTTGGAAACAATTAAATCAACCAAGCCAAAACAGAGGATCGAATGATGCAAAGTGCTGCTTTTATCTTCATTAAACACTAACAAACAAATTGAAAAAGGAAATTGAAATCCTAAAGGCCAAACTCGAACATTAATCCTAAACCAAATGATTGTTATCAATGAGCAACTATCAGAAAACATGATTAATAAACTCAAAGCCCGAAAAACCAACCATGCAATTAGAGCAAGACAAAAACCATGAAGAATGAAAGAAAAAGGGAAAATCAGAGGGAAATAAATAAAAGAAAAGAAAAGAAATAACCTCGTCTACCTCAGAAAAATATTTCATGAACTAAGGTGAAATCTTCGAGGAAAGAAAATGAACCCTCAACCTTCATTAATCAACTGCCTTTAACAGGGGACAATGAACTAATGGTGGTTTGGGGTTCATCCGATCATCCACTGACCAAGCAAAGAGGAGAAGAAGACTTAGGGTTTTTCTGGAATCCAAGATCTGAAATTCGGCCAAATCGGAACTGATTTGGGGAGGGCTAAAGGTTGCTTAGGTCTTAGAGAGGGGTAAAGGTTGTAGGATGTTAATTTGACCTGATTTGGAGCAATTAGGGTTTCCACCGGATCCTTTGATTCAAAATTTGAACAAATTGGGTATGATTCGAAGGGAAAGGAGTTGAGATTTGGGATGATGGGGTTGTGGTGGTCTCATGATGTAATTTTGGGAAGCTTTGGATCAACTAAAGTTTTGCCGGATTTTTGATTCAAGATTCGAACAAATTGGGTATGATTCGAAGGGAAGGGAGTGGGGATTTGGAATGGGGAGATGAAAGGGAGTCTATGGTATCATTTTTAGGGCGAATGGGCCACCAGAATCGCCGTGAGGCGATTTTCGGTGGTGGTTCACGGTGGAGGCGGTGTGGGGTTCATGGGCAGCTAGGGTTTGGGGTTATCTTCAGAGAGAAAAGAGAGTGAGAGGGTTTGGTTTGGGGGGGGGGGTAGGCTCTCTTTCAGACAGTTATAAGGCAAATGACCTTTCAGTTCTAGGCCGTTGGATTGATGAGATCCAACGACTGAGATCAAATTGGAATAAAACGGGGTCGTTTGGGACTGAACGAGGCTGGACCGGGTTAATTGATATTGGGCTTAGGTTTTGGGGTGGATTTGGACTGGTTTGGGTGGAATTTTTGGGGTCTTTGGTGTATTATCCCAATTCCGAAAATCCCTTTTAATTCCTTTTATTTTCTCTTCCTTTTTCCTCTTTTTTTTAATTAAAATTCTAGAAATTAAAAATCCTAAATTGTCCAAAAGTGTGAAATTAAACTAATTAGCTAATTATAAAAATTATAAATAACACTTAATTCTAAATTTAAAAAGGAAAATTAATAAACTAAAAATTAAAAGATAAAAAAAATGTAAAATGAGTTATTTTTTTGTGATTTTCAAATTTTTATAAAATAAATAATTACTGATTAATTCTAAAAATATAAAAATAAATCCTAAATGCAATGCATGATATTTTTGGTATTTTTCATGATTTAAATAAATTAAACATGCACAGAAAAAATGCAAATAATTCAGAAAAATCTACAGAAATTCCTAGAATGGCAAATAATTAACCAAAGTCTATTTTTCTTGGGATTTTATAGGAGTGTTTTGTATGGGGCAAAAATCACATGTTCACAGCTGCCCCTCTTTGCTCAGAAACACGAAGGGTTTTCGGGCAAAGATAAAATGAGGAACTATGAGGGATTTTTGCCCGTTTGAAACTCCATGAGAAGCACTTTTTGAAAAGAGTCTGACCGAACCTTGCTTCAGAGGTTGACTACATATCCTTGGCTATAAAGGAATCAGGTCAGTGTAGTTTTGGAAGTTTTGGTAGCTGAGACTACCGGGAAACTGTGATTTTACTGCTGTTGTGGCTATTTCTGCTTGCTGGGCTCCTTATTACACCGAAATGAAAGATAAGAAGCTACACTAGCTAATTCTATCGAGTACGAGTTACAAGATTCCTATCTATAAGTCTCCTGAAGCTTCGATCTTGAGTCTTGGTTGGTTCTTCCTGCAGACTCTGATCTGAATCTTTGATGCTCGTTAGCTGCAACCGCTGGTTCATTCGTCGTCAGCTTTTCGGATCAAGGAGGGACATGCAAAACTTGCGACTTCAATCACATTTTGAGCAGTCCGCATCTTTTCTCCACTTCTGCACGTAGAGTTCATTTTTTTTCTTGTTTCTTATTTTCTTTTATTTGGATTGATATTTCTTCATTTGGCCATGACAAACCTTGTGCCTCACGGAAGAAACCTGTTCAGGCACCAAAACAGACAAACGAACAAAATTTTCTGCCCCAGTTTTCACTAGAAAAATTTCATGAGTTATTGTAACAAAATCTATACTAGTTCTTTATTGAAAGCAATAAAATCAGGATTGTGTATTTTTTAGAAGAAGAGACTAGGGAGTGGAGCCCTATATGTATAATGAAATCAACTAGGGATTGGGGGCCCTAACTTGGAAAGATTGCCAGGTTATGCTGGGATAATGTCGGGTTATGCCGGAAAGGTAGGAAGGTCCTCGGATTATGCCAGGGAGGTTATCGGGTTATGTCGGAAAAATAAAAGGTCCTCGAGTTATGCCGGAAAAGTCATCGGGTTATGCCAAAAAATAAAAGGTCCTCAAGTTATGCCTGGGAGGTCATCGGGTTATGCCAGAAAAAGAAAAGGTCCTCGGGTTATGCCGGGGAGGTCCTCGAGTTATGACAAGAAAGGGTCTTCTGGTTATGCCAGGGAGGTCATCGGGTTATGACGGAAAATAAAGGGTCCTCGGGTTATGCCGGGGAGGAGAAAAGGTCCTCAGGTTATGCTGGAAAAGAGAAAAGGTCCTCGGGTTATGCCGGGGATTAACTAGGGAGTGGAACCCTATACTGAAAAAGACTACCAGGTTATGCTGGTCGCGAATAGGGAATAAGACCCTATATTGGGAAGATGTAGCTAGATATTGGAGGCTCTATGCTACCATGGTTTTGAATGCTTTATTCAAAAGAATGCATAGAGAGTTTTGAAAGGGACTTCCCTTTTTGGGTTAATTTCTGCTACAGGACCATTCTGGTCTCTGTGTGTCTTGCTTTTATTGCACCTGCTCCTTGCGAGGTTATCTTGGATTGTACCTATTTTCAAATCAAAGAAAAATTTGTCAGTTTAAAACGGTGGTTGGTTTTGTGGCCTTGATTGTTTTGATTACTTGATCCCGGCCCAACCCTTTTGCTGAAATCTTTTACTGCTTGCTGGATTTCTGGAGACTGATTTCTCTTCTAAAATCGGATAGCTTGACTTCTATCAAAATTTCACATGATGGTTCACCTGTGTGGCGCTTTGGCCTTTTCAATTTATTTTGCCTTTATGGGCACTTAACTTTGGATTTCTTTCATTTTCAATAATTTTAACTTCAGAGCATCGGCCATCACAGCCAGCCATGATCGACTTGATGCACCCGCTAATGCTGGGTGCTTTTGTTTGGATTTGGCTTTTGTTAAGCAGAACCCTGTAAAACCAATCTTGCCACCTTTTTTTTGTATTAGTTTCGGAACAGAGTTAGACCGAAAGGGATTCACAGAAAAGTAAAAACTGAGAAACCTTGCCAGGACTCTTTCAGTGCCAATGGTGGTAAGGGATTTCTTCTTTTCGATCAACGGCGCCCTTTGCGGGTTTTTGCCAATTGACCTCTCTCATTTCTCTTCTCATCGTTGCCTTGTAGTGCTCTTTTTGTGAGTTTTCACTAACAAGACTCTCTCATTTTTCAATTTCTCTGCTCACTATCGCCTTACGGTGCCTGTAGGTTTTCACCACTAAGACTCTCTCATTTTATTTTTCTCATCTTGATTGCATTGGATTCCAACAACTGCGTTGTCTGATTTTGGCCACCTTTCAACGATTGATCGGAAGGACTTGAACAAGGTTTGGGTAAAAATAATTTGGATCATATTACCACTTTGGACCCGTTCAGGCGGGATTATTGCCGAACCATTATAATATCTGCCCCAGTTTCATTTTTGGGGGAAATTGTATTTTTGTTTTGGTATGACTGAACCCTAGAGAGGCTGCCTATGTATCCTTTCGGAATCAAGTCGAACGTAGTTTAAGAAAACATTTTGTTTTGTTGTTTTTCTTTTATTTTTTGTTGTTTTTCTTTTCTTTTGTTTTGATGATGATTGATTTTTTTACAAACGTTTCCATGTTCCAAAGAGGGTAATGAAAGAAAGGTAACCGGCTCAAAGGGTTAGCAAAGGTTTGGAGCGTTTGGGGTAGAGAGAATGAAAGCCTTCGTCATCCCAATCGGATAATGTTGTTGCTGCAGAAAGACTAGACATAATACCTTTTGACTGCGTCTGCATCTACAGCTATTTCAGGGTTATTTTCTTCGATGTCTCCCATGTATAACGCCCCTTTTGGAAACAATTTTCTGATAATGTATGGGCCTTTCCAGTTAGGATCAAACTTTCCTTTCGCTTCCTGATGATGGGGGAGAATACGCCTTAAAACGAGTTGCCCCACTTCAAAGTTTCTAGGCCACACTTTCTTGTTGTAGGCGCAGGCCATTATTTGTTGATACAATTGCCTGTGGCAAACTACAACCATTTGCTTTTCATCAATTAGGGTTAACTGTTCTAGATGGGTTTTGACCCACTCACTGTCCTCAATTTCAGTTTCAACAATGATCCGAAGAGAAGGGATTTCAACTTTGGCGGGTATTACGACTTCAGTGCCATAAACCAAAAGGTATGGGGTTGCTCCGACTGATGTGCGCACAGTTGTGCGATTTCCTAACAGTGCAAACGATAACTTTTCATGCCATTGCCTTGAACTTTGGATCATCTTCCTAAGAATCTTCTTGATGTTCTTGTTTGCTGCTTCAACGTCACCATTAGCTTTGGGTCGATAAGGGGTAGAATTCCGATGCGTGATCTTGAATTGTTCGCATATTTCCCTCATTAAGTGACTATTCAAATTTGTAGCATTATCCGTAATGATAGTTGCGGGAATACTGAAACGGCAGATAAGATTGGAATGCATGAAATCTACCACAGCTTTCTTGGTGACAGATTTGAGAGTAATTGCTTCAATCCACTTCGTGAAGTAGTCGATGGCGACCAATATGAACCTATGTCCATTTGACGCTTTTGGCTCAATCGGCCCAATGACGTCCATACCCCAGGAAACAAATGGCCAAGGTGCTGACATAGGATGCAGTTCTGCAGGTGGTGCATGGATCAGATCACCATGTACCTGACACTAATGACATTTCCGGTCAAAACTGAAGCAATCCTTTTCCATAGTCATCCAATAATAGCCTGCTCGAAGGATCTTCTTTGCCAAAACATACCCATTCATGTGAGGTCCACACACTTCTGCGTGCACTTCATACATGATTCTTCCGGCCTCTTCGGCGTCAACACATCTTAACAAGTTGAGATCTGGAGTCCTTTTGTACAAGACCTCGCCACTCAAGAAGAAACCACTTGCAAGTCATCTAATAGTTCTCTTTTGGTCTCCACTGGCTTGATCAGGATATTCTTTAGTTTTCATAAATCTCTTGATATCATGATACCATGGCTGAATATCCGGTTCTACCTCAACCGTATTGCAGTAACCATGCCTTTCTCGGATTTGGATTTCCAATGGGCCAATGTGGATATTGCCTGGATACGGCAACATTGACGCCAAAGTAGCGAGTGCCTCGACCAACTCATTGTGAAAATGAGGAATGTACCTGAACTTGACTAACTTGAACTGCTTACTAAGATCCTCCACATGTTGCCTGTATGGAATAAGCTTGGCATCCCGGGTTTCCTATTCACCCTGAGCTTGTCGGATAATCAAGTCCGAATCTCCCATGATCAACAGTACTTCCACATCTTGGTCAATTGCCATGTTCATGCCCATAATGCAGGCTTCATACTTGGCGGTGTTGTTTGTGCAGAAAAAACGAAGCCTGACTGTGGCTGGATAGTGTTGACCAGTGGGTGAGATCAAAATTGCCCCAATCCCGACACCTTTTGCGTTCACAGCCCGATCGAAGAACATTTTCCAAGCATTGGTGTCTTCTAACATTACCTCAACTGAATTCACCTCCTCGTCCGGGAAGTAAGTATTCAAGGGCTGATATTCGTTGTCAACAGGGTTTTCAGCTAGGTGATCCGCTAGAGCATGGGCTTTCATTGTTGTGCGGGTGGCATAGACTATGTCAAATTCAGTGAGCAAGATCTGCCAGTTTGCTAACCTCCCTGTGGGCATCGACTTCTGGATATGTACTTTAAAGGATCCAGCCTGGTGATGAGGTAAGTGGTGTAGGCCAACATGTAATGTCTAAGCTTTTGTGTGACCCAAGTTAAGGCGCAACAAGTCCTTTCCAACAAGGTATATTTAGCTTCATAGCTTGTGAACTTTTTACTTAAATAGTAGATTGCCTACTCTTTCTTCTCGGTCACATCATGTTGCCCGAGGATACAGTCGAAAGAATTCTCCAAGACTGTCAAATACAAAAACAAAGGTCTTCCAGTTTCGGGTGGGACTAAGACCAGCGGATTCGACAGATATTCTTTGATTCTATCAAAGGCCTCTTGACACTCGTCTGTCCATTTAATTGTTGCATCTTTCTTCAATAGCTTGAAGATGGGTTCACATGTGGAAGTCTACTACACAATGAATCGGCTAATGTAGTTCAACTTTCCCAGCAGGCTCATAACCTCTTTTTTTGTTCTTGGGGGAGGCAAATCCCGAATAGATTTTATATTCATTGGATCTAGATTGATGCCCCTCCGACTGACTATAAATCCCAAGAGTTTGCCAGACGGAACCCTAAATGCACATTTAGCCGGATTTAGCTTCAAATCATATTTACGCAGCCGCTCGAAGAACTTTCTCAAGTCCCGAACATGGTCGTCCTGTGTTCTGGATTTGATGATCACATCGTCTACATACACCATCAATTTCTTGGTGCATCATGTCATGAAAAATGGTAGTCATGGCCCTCATATAGGTTGCCCCGGCGTTCTTCAGACCAAAAGGCATGACCCTGTAATAGTAGGTGCCCCAGGGTGTGGTGAAAGCTGTCTTTTCTGCATCTTCCTCATCCATTAAGACCTGATAATACCCAACATAACAATCTATGAAAGACTGTATCTCATGTTTGGCATAGTAATGAGGATGTGGATGTTTGGCAAAGGGAAGTTGTCTTTGGGACTTACTTTGTTCAGATCTCGATAGTCAATGCACACCCAAGTTTTCCCATCTTTCTTTGGCACGGGAACCACATTGGCTAACCAGGTGGTGTATCAGACCACTCGGATCACCCCTGCCTTCAACTGTTTGGTGACTTCTTCTTTGATCTTGTCACTAATATCGATTTTGAACTTTCTTTGCTTTTGCTGGATAGGGGGATAATCGGGGTAAGTTGACAACTTGTGGACCACCAAATCGACACTCAATCCTGGCATGTCATCGTAGGACCAAGCAAACACATCTTTGAATTCAAACGAAAGTTGGATCAAGGCATCCCTAGTTCTTTCATCTGTGTGAATGCTTATCATGGTCTCTTGGACCTCTTCTGAATTACCCAAATTTACTTGCTCTATTTCATTTAGATTTGGCCTAGGCTTATTCTCAAATTGTTCCAATTCTCGATTTATTTCCCTGAAAGCCTCTTCTTCATCATATTCCGGTTCTTGGTTCATTATTTCACAATTAGACAACGTGTTTGGAACTGGACATGAAGTCCACAAGCATGTCATGTTATTTAAAGCTGCATTATTAGAACTGAAATAAGAAATAAGAAAAAGTAACGAAAATCAGAAAGAACAAAGAGAGATGAACGATGAAATATTGATTTCATTTCATTGAATTTTGAAGATAACATGGTTTACATTGGAATTTAAAGACAATAAACTAAAAGAAACATCCGAGTTACACCCTGAAATAACTCGTGATGTAGAAAAGGTGGCAAGATTGGACTACCGGGAATCCCGCCTGACTGGGAACGGAGTAGCCTTCTAATTTTGCAACTTGGCATCGGGCGCCATGTACAACACCTAAGCGGTGCTCGAGCCTTCTCCCGACTGAACCATGTGGGTTTCATACAACATCTGCCTCATAGCCCCACATATTTCTTCAATTTCTTCGGCCATGAAAGCCTCATCTTCCTCTTCTTCATTGTACTTGGGCCTGATGAAGGTTTCGAACAGATGCGGGATAGGCTGAGGCAAGACCTAACCGTTGTTCTTTCGCTCATTTGCCCATGTTTCATTAGCTGGCGTGGCTTGGAAACCCATGCCAAAGAACTTCTCACTAGCAGCCAGAGTTATAGGTTCCGTGATTCCTTGCAATGACATCCCGAGCCCCTTCCCAGGTTTATACCATGCCTGATCATTTCCTTGGCAACCATAATTGACACATTTGAGAGAAAGGGTTAAGGACAAGGGCTTCCTTCTTGACATTGGTCTGCGACCACAACCTCGAAAGCTTGATAGACTATATGTTCATTTCCTTCCCTAGCTTCGAGACATGGGACTGACGGGTCCCATTAAATCGACTGCTTGTCCTCTCAATAGACTAAAATCTCCTGATCTTTATATTCAAATTTCACCATCTGGTGGAGAGTGGAAGGTACAACCCCTGCTGCGTGAATCCAAGGTCTTCCCAAGAGGAAATTGTAGAAAGTATCCATGTCTAGGACCTGAAAGGTCACCTCGAAATCCACAGGACCAATAGTCAAGATCAGATCAATCTAACCTATGGTGTCTCTTTTGACACCATCAAAGGCACACACACAGACATTGTTAGGCCTGATTTTCTTAGTCCCAATCTCCATTCTTTGCAAGGTTGAGAGAGGGCAGATATCAACTCCGGACCCGCCATCTAGCATAACTCTCTTCACATAGTACACCTCACATTTAACTGTCAGATGGAGGGCTTTGTTATGGACTGCCCCTTCCGGGGGCAAATCATTCTTGCTGAAGGAGATCTGATTGATTACGAAGAATCTTTTTGCCATCCTTTCTAGTTGCTCAACAATGGTTTCAATTGGGACATAGGCTTCATTGAGGGTTTTTATAAACACCTTCTGATGCTCAGTCTAATTCATTAACAGAGATAACAAAGAGACCTGAGCAGGAGACTTTTGAAGTTGGTCAATTATCTCATAGTCCACAGTTTTCATTTTCCTGAAGAACTCTTCATTCGGCACTAACTAGCTTCTTGAGTGTGAAAAACTTCTTCGTGGCCTTATTCACTTCCTCCAGATTAAGGTACTTCCTAGATGGGTTGGTTTCATTTACTTCCCCTGCAATTTCTTTCCCTTTGTATGTCACAATTGCTCTGTTGTAGTTCCAAGGCACTGTAGTGGGGTTTTTCATAGGCCTTTGTGGTGCGCGGCTAATGATCACGGGCTCACACAACTGGGTGGAATTACTAGTCCTCGCGCCACGTAGGTCCCTTTGGGTATATACATCTTAAGTCCCTTATTCAACTCAAGCCTCTTAGGAGGAAACACCAATTATTCTTTCCTGTGAGCTCGGGGAACATAAAGAATGGCGTCTTTAGGGGGTATTGCCCATGTTTTGGTTTCCACAATCTTTTCTTCACTTCGAGGAGTGGAGTTACTCTTCTTCTCCCCCTTATTTTTCTTTGTGGCAGCCTTTGGCTTCTTTTCCACATCAGCTATGGCAATGATGGCTTTTAGAGCTGGGTCAAACTCTTTATCTTCACAAATCATTCCAATGACCGGCCCGTTGTTGTGAGCCGGCAATGGATTGTTGGTCACATTGGGAATCTCTTCATCTTTCAGCACTACACTTTTTTGCTCTATCAAGTTTTCAATTGCCCTTTTGAGAGTCCAACAGTTTTCAGTGTCATGCCCTTCCACCCCAGAATGATAGGCACATCAGGTGCCAGGTTGGTAAGAAGGTGACTCTAGGTTTTGTCTATTCAGGGGTACAGGTTGTAGCAAGCCCATTTGGACCAATTTAGGGAAAAGGCTAGAATATTACACACCAATAGTGTGAAGTTTGTTTTCCTTGGCGGCTCCCGGGCACGAGCATTGTAGGGGAAATTATTTTGTGGAGGTCGGGGATTATACTGAGCTTGGTAAGGAGGCTGATTTCTATGAAATGGAGCTCGGTTTTGGTGAAATTATTGTTGTGGCCTAGCGTACGGTTGGGCATTCATCATCGCGTACGGCTGGGGAGCCATAGCATAGGCCGCATCTTGATGGGGATAGTAATGTTGTGGGGTGCTTGTAAAGAAGTAATTTCTAGGTGGACGGGGTTTTCTTGCACTTGAAGTTGTCATTGCCACTTCTTCCTTATTCTTTCGGTTCGCTACACCTCTAGACCTGCCTTGAATTGCCTGGGAAGTAGCCATTATAGCAGATTGACTCAATATGCGCCCTGTTTTTAAACCATTTTCGACTATTTCACCAATTTTGATGGCCTCGGCAAACGGTTTCCCTATTGCAGACATTATATTCTGTAAATAATCAGCCTCTTGGGCTTGAAGAAAAACACTAACCATCTCTGTTTCATCCATTGGTGACTTGACTCTGGCTGCTTGTTCGCGCCATTTGACGGCATACTCTTGGAAGTTTTCTGAGGACTTTTTCTTGCGATTTGACAACGAATTCCTGTCAGGGGCTATGTCGATGTTATACTGAAACTGCCTGACAAAATCCCGAGCCAGGTCATCCCAAATATGCCAACGAGATATATCCTGATCCATGTACCATTCAAAAGCAATGCCGACCAGGATCTCTCCAAAGAAGCTCCTCTTTTCCACCTACTCCCCGCAATTGGTTGCAGTACCTCTTGAGGTGGGCTATGGGATCCCCATGCCCGTCATACTTTTCAAACTTTGGGGTTTTGTAACCCAAGGCTAAGTGCACGTGTGGGAACATACATAGATCAGCTTAGGATACGCTCTTTTGTCTGCTCAAACCCTGTATATTTTGAGTCTCTGTTCCATGCTCCTCATTTTTCGGGTAATCTCCTCTTATTCGAGGTTCTTTGTGGTTTTCTCCTGTCTCGTGGTAAACTCGTACCGGGGTGGCTGAGGGTAAGCATTGGTAGTGAATTGGGTAGGTTCCGATGGGAAGGATGGTACTTGGAAGGTGAAAGATGATAGATCAAAACTAGGCCTGTGCAAAGTGGGTTGTGTCGTGGCCGAACAAGATGGAACAATGAATATGTTGGAGGCCGCTCCTGAAATCAACACCTGGGGGCAAACCTCGGAAGGTGTTCCGGCAAAGTGGGATGATATGGTAGGATATCCAAGTGGGGTGTTCGGATAACTTGTTGGGACGTTGGAAGTCCCACTTGCCCTGGGAAGTAACTCAGGGAACCCAAGTATCACACTCGGTGGCTCTCTGCCATTGGACCGGGCATCCCACATTTCCATCATGCAGAGACGCATAATTCTGTTTTCCTCAGCAGTTTCTGACTCGGAAGTTAGGATGGCCGAGATCGGGCTATCCTCCTGGATAGGAACTGTTGGTATATGACTTTCCGACGTGACATTTCTACACTTCCTTTTGCTCTTGTAAAGTACGGATGTGAAGCCAGATTACCACAAAACCAACCACCTTAATACGAAACTTAAACTCAACAGTAGACAACAAACTGGTTAGTTTGAAGCAAATAACACATAGGTAATCGCACATTGGGGTGTGATGCACCTATACAATTAAATGTGTTTCTACATGTTTCGCAACGGTTGCGTATTTCATCCCGGCTTTTGTTTATCTCTCCACTTTTTCTTCCTTTCCACTTTGGCTCTTTAATGCTTCTCCTCTTATTCCTGTCTTCCTTTCTTTTCTTGCTTTTCTCGCTTTTCTTTTTCTTTTGCTCTTTTTCTCTTTTTTGGTTTTTCTTTCATTTGAGTTATTTATAAAATCATGACCGGATCCGATGAGGATTGCCTACGTATCATGACGCCACATGAATTAGATCATCACGTAGCTCAAGAAATAAATGCGACAAAGACACAATTTTTTGTTGTTTTCCAAATTTTCATTAATAAAACTTCTACTTTACTGAATTACAAAAGACTCGAAACATACTTTTTCTAGGAATTTAAAACTTTAAATAGACTCGAAACATACTTTAAAAATGAAAATACAGACTCGAAAAAGGAATAAAAATCATGAATACATCAATGCCTCAACTGCTCCGGGGGCCCGCGGGACATCACTCGGTCTCGCCACGGGCCTATGAGTCAGATCCCCTTGGAGATGATATAGATCCTCCATTATCTGGCGGACAAAGGTCATTAAAATGGCGAAGAACATGGATCTGGTCATGTCCTCACACTCATTGCATTTCATCGTAATGTAGTCGGCGATCCTCCTGATCCTTTCCTTTATGATGCCCTTTTCTTGCAACAAATGCCCAATCTGCTGGGATCTAGCCTCTAAGATATGGGTAGCGGTATACTTCTACTCCTGCAAGTGTTGTAGGTCTCCCTCTAGCTGTGCCATCAAAGCATAGCAATTTTCTCTCTCAGTTTTGAAGCTCTTGGCTTGTTTAGCCATTTTACTTTCGAGGTTGCTAATCTCTTTTTCCCAACCTGTGACCCCTCTTTCATATCTTTCTTTCATCTGTTGAATGAAAGCTGCCCGTCCTTCTGCATTTTTAGACAACTTTGTTCGTACTTTTGCTAGCTCAGACTCAGCTTTCTACAAATCATCTTCACAGTCACGTAGCTTTTGTGTAAGGTTGTAGATGAGCCTTTCATTTTTTTGCTTCTGCCCGGGTTCTCGACTGCTATTTTCAATTGTCAAACCTGGGCTCTGAGAGCTTCATTTTCTTGGGCCAGCCTTTTTCTTTCACCCTCGGCCTCTCGTGCCTGTAGATCATTGTTGAAGGTGACATTTCTCAACTCTTCTCGCAAAGCACGAATGTTGGCTTGATATTTCTTTTCCTTTTCTCCCCAGGCCAATATTTCCTGAATCTTGTCATCAAAAGCTTGAACATAGGGACTTTTGGCAGGCCTCTCTAGCTCAGGCTCAGGCTCAGGATCATTGTTCACATAAAACCTTCTTACAAACCAAGCAACATAATTGGGATCAACTTTGCCCCTAGCCGGGTATGGTACTTGGGTGTCACGTTTTAGATACCGACAACTATTCCAATCCCATTGAACTAAAGCCTCGGGTAACGTTGCTTCTGGGTGTAATTAAATGACTTGGGTACTTAGATCTGCATCTTCGGGTATCACCTGCTATCTTCCCAGTTGTCTCAGAACTCTTTGTGGTGCATATGGTTGGATACTCCTCAATCCCATCATCATCAAGTAGCCTTTTGAAGCTGTCATGTATATGACTTCGGTTACTAGAAGCCATACTATGGTCCATTCAATTTGATTTGCTTTTAGATTCCTTAAATAGGAAACCCAAGCTTCAACTCCTTCTGGCGGTTTGTAATCTTCCACCCTTTCCTCATAATTTTTGATGAAATTTTTCCCGTCTGAAGCATATCTCATGAACTTAGGATGATGGCGAAGGTGTTTGATCACCCACATTTGAAGAAGGATATTGCAACCCTCGAAGAATTGAGCCCCATATTTGCACAAGGTTAACGCCCGGTAAACATCTACTAGCACTAACGGGACAAGTGTGTGATCTTTTTTGGTGATGAGGATCTGTGCGATTCTGGCCATACGAGTGTCTATTGTGCCCTCCGCATTTGGAAAGACCATGACTCCTAAAAATGCCACGATGAAGGCAAACCGACAATGAATTTTCCATGTGTTCTTGTCTTGTTTGTTATTCAACCCCTTTTCATGTGTTTCAAACCCGGTTGAGTGCCGAACCTGAAGTACAAGAAGTAGAAAGAACAACATCCTTTGCTCACGTGGGCCTTATTCATTTGTTTACTAATATTCAGAAGATCAAAGAACTTGTGCACAGAGGGAGCCCTTGGGAATATGAGTTGCTTCTTTCTTAACTCTTGGCCAAAATCAATATACCCGGCCATTTCTTCCAGAGTTGAGGCGAGCTTAAAATCCGAGAAACGGAACACATTGTGGATGGGATCCCAAAACTTTACCAAGGCTTTGATTAAATCCTCCCGGGGTTTGATGCGCATGATGTCTATAAGGGAACCCAACTGTTCTTTCATCCAATCCTGGCCATCTTCATCTAAATCATCCCACCACCTGCGAAGCTGCAACTGAGCCCATTCTATGACAGATTGTGACGGGTCCTAGACAGTGTTCATTTGTGACGGGTTCTGGACAGTATTCATTTGTACCCGCGGAGGGTTAAGGTTAGGGTTGACTCTTGTGGACTCTTTTTTGCAAAATAAGTTTTCTAAAGAAAATCAACGGGCGAAGACCCCTTTTATTGCTACTTTAGAAAAAATGGCCGTTTTGCAAACGTGGCCCCTTCACAAATCCAAACAAATTTTGAGGCTGGGGGTAAGCATTTAATTTGGAAAAAACACCTTTTAGACAGACTTGTCCGTTCCTCCCGAAAATAGCCTTTCGACAATTGAAAGGTAATCTAAGGCTATTCCGGCAAGAAACGGCTTAAAATACAACCGAAGCGGGGTCGGCTTATTATTTTGACCAAAGCCCTAAACCCCACTTTATTTTATTACTTGTAAAAATGAGGCCGAACCTTATGTGGGTTGCCTACGTATCCCACATCCGGTGAGAATCAGACCTGCGTAGTTCGGTCAGTTTTGACATAAAAACATGATATTTGACTCACTCTTTCGAAATACATTTTCCTTTTTCTCTTTTTTTTTTCAAAAAATTGACAGATTTTCGGGACATTTTCAAATATCGGGATTTTTATAAATCGGGTAAATTTTCTCTCCTACCTCACTCTTGGTTTTTTTCTTTATTTCCTTTTCCAAGCCGGTCAACATGCAAGCCGAAATAAATAAATGTTCACATAGCCCGTAGGATGCATCAGGATGGTCTTTATTTTGGGTACACCTGTCCTAGACGGACCCAACCCCTGTGTTGAGTCCCCAAGATCAAATGCACGTGATGCAAATTATCGTTCGTACTAGGGATCCGACATGAGGTTGTGTTATTCTAGGTTTAAAATCTTGGGTTTGTGTTCTAGACTTGGGTTACCGGGGCGGACAACTGGGGCTGAAGAGAGGGCAACGTACCGGGAGCACTAAAGTCTACCCGGCCTTGTTGCTGGCCCAGCCTCGATCTATTTGATATAATTTCTATAGAAACAGCGGGCCACGTGAACGTGTGCACCATTTTCAGAAGACTCAGAAGGGTGGCGTAAGAAGACATTTAAATACAGTTCAAGTAATATCAAAGCGGTAAATAACAATTAGCACATTAAGTCCACAAAATACAGTAATATCAACAATAAATCCAAATAAAAATCGCATTAACAAGCTCGAATTTTTGAATCATGAACTGGAAGTTCTGGGTTCTGTCCCCAACGGAGTTGCCAGAGTTGTCACACCTCATTTTTTACACCCCAAGAGGGTATATAGGAGTTTTTCCAATTAAAGAGACATTATTCGAAATGGGATTATTTAAATTATCAGAGTCGCCACCTGGAATAATTTAATTGGTGTCCCAAGTCACCGATTTATTTTAAATCCCAAATCGAGGTAGTTTTTATTTTTATTTTTAAAGGTCTGCGAACCAGAAATTCTAGATAAGGAATTGTGTTAACCAGGGAGAAGGTGTTAGGCATTCCCGGTCTCCGTGGTTCTAGCACGGTCGCTTAGCGATTTATACTTGGCTTAAATCGTCTAATTACTCATTTTAGGACCTATGTACATTTATCTTTTACCGCTTTTAATCACCTGATTTATTCGTAATTAAAGAATTGAGTTACGCGTACGTATACTCTCTTCTTTTGGCGCGACAAAAATCATGTCACGCGAACGTGTCCACAATTAATAACGCTTTGTTTATTTTATTAAGAAAAGGTTTGGTCGTATTTGCGCGAACGCATCCCTCGAGTTATTTTAGAGTTAAAATTGCAGTCATATTACGCGAACGTATATATAATTGCAATACTAATCTAAATCGGGCCTAAAGCAAACTACGATGGTTCAAATTAATAAGAGGTTTGCGAGGGCCATGGAAAATTTAATAATGGCACACCTCGATCTTAGAGAGTTATTACTAATTATACGAGGGCCATGGACTTAGGGGTTTTGTTTATCATGGCACACCTCAAATTCACAAATTTTAATTAAGTTCATGAGGGCCATATGTTATGGGTTTTAAAACATGGCACACCTCAAATGATTTTTTCTTTTAGAAGAAATTTATTCAATTAACTTCACCTTGGATATTCCTATTTAAGACTTAATTCAACAAAGGCTAACTAATCATGAGAAGGTTTTAAATTATTTTTGAGACAAGAGGAATGGGCCAGAAACAGCCAGCTAACGAATCAGCTTTGAGAGCTGAAAATTGGGCTCACGAATGGCCCAAAAATCAGAAGCCTAAGATACAATTGCGAGTACTGTAGACAAACAACCCACATTGGGCTTATATTTTTAGGCGGGCTCAGTTTTGCATTGGCACTGGTTGGGCCTATCCACCTCTTTGCATTAAAACATTAACCGAACTTGCCAAGGAAAAGAAAAGCAAGGAACACAGTTCACTTAATTTAAAAAAATGAAACTTCAGAAAATAAAGCAATTCAAATTCGAAGGTTTCGTCATACTACTATGATTTGCAAAAGGAAAAATAACAAAGGCATGCATTTACACCATAATTCAGGAGAGGCATTTTTCAAATTATTAAACTACTGGGCTTAAAGCCCAGGCTCAACAACCTAAATTCCCGATTGTGCTCAAATGGATATCAACTTGGGCCTGGTTATAAGCGTAGCCCAGTCGCAACTATAAAACATGTTCATCAAATGAACAATGAGTCTTAATTGTAATGACCCAATACTAAACAAACCAGGAAAAAAGCAAACTGAATTTTAAAAGTTATAGAAGTCCATTTACAATACTTGAAAGTCTAGATTATAACAAAATCATCTTTTACAACTTATGCTACTGCCTGAATATGCTCAAAGATACTCCTCATTCTAACTTCTGATTCCTTTTTTTGTCCTCAAGTCTCCTCTTACAACGTGTGTATTTGCGAGAGAACAGCTATGGAACTGTCCCTCACAAATTCACATTCCCAACTTCAGCCTTGAAACCACCTGGCCTCATGGCCATATCACATGCCAACACAAACAAATAACAGTGATAACAGCCATTAGTTCATATAAAAGCCCTAAACCAATGTAACCTTAACATTAGCTAAAAGAACAATAAAAGCTAATTCAGTGTTTAGGAATTTAGGTTCAAACATTCTGCATTCTTTTAAACATAGAAGAACTTAAGCTAAGTGAAGTATTCAACATGCTAGTGGGGTAATAGTTTAAGACATTTGATGAATCATGATCATAAGGCATGAATAAGATGAAAATAGTGAAGGACACTCAGCAAGTGAAAGTTTTGCATTCAAACATCAGAACATAGATTGCATAAATCAAATAACTCTAGGTCAAACATGTGAGTCTCGAATGTATACCTTTTAGCAAAATAAACAAGTGAAGGCAGATTTCTCTGAACAAAATAAACTTCAGCAGCAAGAAACAATAGCAACAACACCAAAATGACCCAGAGATTCAAATCCGAAAACTAATAACCAGCTTGAAATCAAAAAGATTTAGCTAAGAGGACTACGAGAGTTTCTACTTCAAACAATGTTTCAATCTTGGAAGGAATAAGAGATTTTTTGAAGTTTTCAAAGTTCTTTTGAGTATGAAGTTTTCAGAGGAGAAATAGAACTTTTTCAGAAAAATTGCTGATGAAAATGTGCATGAGAGTCAGTCTTTTTCAGAAAATAGAGACTATATATAGCCTTCCTAAAGGGAAGGCATCTTTTGGCATATTCCTTATCCTAAGGAATAATAGTACAGTCCTTTTTAACAGCCCTTGGTACAGCTGTCCCATTTTCAGCATGTTTTTTAAACAGCTAGGACATCTATACACTTTTCTAGAAATATCTGATTTTCAGCCCAAGTAAAAACCCCTTTTTAACCCTTAGATTGCTACTTATTTCAGGTTTTAGCCTAACCTTTCTAATTCAAACGGGTCCCTAAAGTTTCTACTTGTTCATTTAAGCCTTAAAAGTCTTGAAGAGTCACAGATTGGACTAACAATTTTCTAATAGAAATCAGAGGCAAATTGAATCAAAAGGTATCAAAAAGTTTTGAAACCGGAAACGATTCAAAGATTCATCAATTGAAAATTACATTTAACAATTAACAAACAATGAATAACCTATTTCACCGTTGGAAACAATTAAATCAACCAAGCCAAAACAGAGGATCGAATGATGCAAAGTGCCGCTTTTATCTTCATTAAACACTAACAAACAAATTGAAAAAGGAAACTGAAATCCTAAAGGCCAAACTCGAACATTAATCCTAAACCAAATGATTGTTATCAATGAGCAACTAAAAGAAAACATGATTAATAAACTCAAAGCCCGAAAAACCAACCATGCAATTAGAGCAAGACAAAAACCATGAAGAATGGAAGAAGAAGGGAAAATCAGAGGGAAATAAATAAAATGAAAGAAAAGAAATAACCTCATCTGCCTCAGAAAAATATTTCATTAACTAAGGTGAAATCTTCGAGGAAAGAAAATGAACCCTCAACCTTCATTAGTCAACTGCCCTTAACAGGGGACAATCAACTAATGGTGGTTTGGGGTCATCCGACCATCCACTAACCAAGCAAAGAGGAGAAGAAGACTTAGGGTTTTTCTAGAATCCAAGATCTGAAATTCGGCCAAATAGGAACTGATTTAGAGAGGGCTAAAGGTTGCTTAGGGCTTAGAGAGGGGTAAAGATTGTAGGATGTTAATTTGGCCTGATTTGGAGCAATTAGGGTTTTGACCGGATCCTCTGATTCAAAATTCGAACAAATTGAGTATGATTCGAAGGGAAAGGAGTTGAGATTTGGGATGAGGGGTTGTGGTGGTCTCGGGGTGTAATTTTGGGAAGCTTTGGACCAACTAAAATTTTGGCCGGATTTTTGATTCAAGATTCGAACAAATTGGGTATGATTCGAAGGGAAGGGAGTGGGGATTTGGAATGGGGAGATGAAGGGGAGTCTGTGGTGTCATTTTTAGGGCGATTGGGCCACCGGAATCGACGTGAGGCGATTTTCGGTGGTGGTTCACGGTGGAGGCAGCGTGGGGTTCATGGGCGGCTAGGGTTTGGGGTTATCTTCAGAGAGAACAAAGAGTAAGAGGGTTTGGTTTGGGGGGGGGGGTAGGCTCTCTTTCGGACAGTTATAAGGCAAATGACCCTTCAGTTCCGAGCCGTTAAATTGATGAGATCCAACGGCTGAGATCAAATTGGAATAAAATGGGGTCGCTTGGGATTGAACAGGGCTGGACTGGGTTAATTGATATTGGGCTTGGGTTTAGGGGTGGATTTGGACTGGTTTGGGTCGAATTTTTGGGGTCTTTGGTGTATTAACCCAATTCCGAAAATCCCTTTTAATTCCTTTTCTTTTCTATTCCTTTTTCCTCTTTTTTTTTTTAAAAATTAAAATCCAAGAAATTAAAAATCCTAAATTATCTAAAAGTGTGAAATTAAACTAATTATCTAATTATAAAAATTATAAATAACACTTAATTCTAAATTAAAAAAGGAAAATTAATAAACTAAAAATTAAAAGATAAAAAAATGTAAAATGAGCTATTTTTTGTGATTTTCAAATTTTTATAAAACAAATAATTACTGATTAATTCTAAAAATATAAAAACAAATCCTAAATGTAATGCATGATATTTTTGGTATTTTTCATGATTTAAATAAATTAAACATGCACAGAAAAAATGCAAATAATTCAGAAAAATCTACAGAAATTCCTAGAATAGTAAATAATTAACCAAAGTCTATTTTTCTTATGGTTTTATAAGAGTGTTTTGTATGGGGCAAAAATCACATGCTCACAAGTAGTAACAACTCCTTCAGGAAAAATCCTAAGGCATTCCATACGAATAGTTCCTTTAACTAACAATGAAGCTGAATATGAGGTTATGGTTGCAGAACGCGAATTAGCTCGAGGACTAGGCTCTGAGGTGATTGAAGTAAAGTGTGATTCTCAGTTGATGGTCAATCATATATATGAATTATTTACCCTAAAGAAGAACGTATGCAACCGTATTTAAACAAAGTCCAATTTTACTTTCCCGATTTAGGGAGTGATTCGTGATCCATATTCCAAGAGAGTAGAATGTGGAGGCTAATGCACAACCTAACTTGGGGTCTTCAACGTAGTTTAAGGGCACTAATTGCAGCTCAGTTATACAGTTGTTGCATTCAGTACTAGATATGGATGGTTATTGCGAAGTATATTCAACAAACCTAGTCTATGATTGGAGAATGAATTTATTGAATATTTAAGGCATGGAAAATTGCTTGAGGATTCTAAAGCATCGAGGGCACTCATAACAAAAGCTGCCCGGTATTGTCTTGTTGATGGAAAATTATAGCTGAGGTCTTTTTAGGGTTTGTGGCTCGATAATTAGGACCAGAGAAAACTGATTATGTAATGAAGGAAGTTCATGAAAGAGTTGTGGTAATATTGAGCAGATTTATTGGTGCTAAAGTTAATGAGAGTCGGTTACTATTGACCCCGAATGGAGAAAGATACTAAGACGTTTGTGCAAAAATGTGATAATTATCAACGTTATGCTCAGTTAGTACACCAACCGGCTGAATTTTTGCATCCAGTTGCGTCATCATGGCCGTTTACGAAATAGGGATGGATATAGTTGACCTTTGCCTCAAAGACTTGGACAGGTAAAATTTCTTTCGATTATGACTGATTATTTTACTAAATGGGTTAAGGTAGGTGCTTTCAAGAAGGTTGGAGAATGATATATGATAGATTTCATTTGGGATCATATTCTTTGTCGATTTGGAGTACCAAAAGAAATTTCTTGTGATAATGGGCCACAATTCATAGGCTCTAAAATCACAAAATTCTTAAAGGGATTGAAGATTAATGGATCACGTTGTCTTCATATCATCGAAGTGCTAATGGTCAAGCAGAGTCAACAAATAAGGTGATAATTCAAAACCTTAAAAAGAAGTTAGAAGATGCAAAAGATGGGTGGCATGAGGAGTTACCGGGAGTACTATGAGCGTACCAAACCACGATAAAATCAAGTACCAGAAAAATAATTTTTTCTCTTGTATATGGAGCTGAAGCTCTGGTTCCTGTGGAGATAGGTGAACCAACTATGAGGTTTTCCTAGACAAACGAGCAGGAAAATGCTGAAGCTATATTGATTAAGCTGGATTTTCTTGATAAGCACCAAAATTAGCTTATGTGAGGATGATGGCATAGAAGCAAAGAATGGAAAGATGTAATCGTACAACAAATCTTTGTTATTTTAAAGTCGGAGACTTGGTTCTACAAAAGTGACCCATAACACCCAAAAAGTGGACCAAATTGGGAAGGACCTTACCGAATTTTAGCTGTAGCGAGAAAAAAGCTCATATCAGCCGGAAAATTAAGAGGAGTTAAATTGTCAATCAACCGGAACATGAGTCATCTCAAAAGGTACAAATGTTGAAGATTAATGATTATATTAAAAGTACGTACTGCACTCTTTTTTTCTTCGACCAGTTTTGGTCCCAAATGAGTCTTTCTGGTAAGGTTTTTACGAGGTGATAACATAACGCATACTAAGAATATGAATTGCTGATGGCAACTGGAAATACAGTGTTCGAATCCTTATACTTTGTGTTCAACCATTAGGGGTGGAAGATACTCCTACCAGGGTCAGATCGTAACCAAAAATACTAAAAGTGTCAGAGCTAGTTTCAAAAAGCAAGTATAATGTCCGATAACGCAGTAATACCAGCGACGGCTGAAACCAAGGAACAAGTTACCATGTTTTGAACTTAAAAGTTCAGTTGTTATGAATCACGTTAAGCCAGGACCGGGACTGTATATCCATCCTCATAGAAACAAGAAATACAAATTAGCCATATGTATTGGCAGTTCGTTTATTTGGCAAATATAATTTTCTTGCTTGTCTAAATGTACTTTTGAAAGTAGAAGGAATAAATGAAAGTCCTTTTATTTTTATCTCTTATTTATTGTTCAAAAGCTGTGGTGTTTTCTTCATTTGAATGTTGCTTAAACATCAAATACAAGTGCCAAAATGAACATGAGACATCCTAAACAAGAGTACCGTAAACATAAGGGCCCTCTCTTATGAAATCTTTCTAGTTAAAGGTTAAAAATAGGAAGCATAAATACCGTATAATAAGGTTGACCGGCTATAAGAATTTCTGGACTTCATCAATAGAAAAGCATAGATCAAGAAGTATCTTTTGCTCACTAAAATCCCCGAAATAAGATATCTTTTGCTAACTAAAAGCCACGAGAAGTTAAGAGAGAAAGATATTTTTCATTTGAAAATCAAAATTTCGGGCTTAAAAGAGAGACCAGAATAGGTACAAGGGTTGTAGTTACAAGGGTTGTTTAAAAAAATACCTTTGTATATTACATCATTCTGCTTTATTAGCAGAGGTCGAAAGTTGAGAAGCTTCTTCTACATATTTTGGAGTTAAAGTTTGCTCATTTTCGGGCACAACATCTTTCACATTTGTCTTCACCTTCCTCATCAAATTCTGAGGACTCAGAGCAAGTATCCGAAGAGATTAAAGCAGTGGGCCGGGAAGGAATATTCTCGAAGGAGGTTATTTCTAAAGCAAGAGCTTCGACAATGCAATCATCTATATTTTAAATGCCATTTTTGGCATTCTCCAAAGTCTTTCTCATCGTACTGTAAACAACATGAGTTTTCTCAAGCAAGAAAGAATCATCTTGAGCTCGGAATCTGGCTCGGAGTTTTTAAATCTTCGACTACAGCCACTTGTTGTCAATCTCTAAAATGTTGTAAGCCCCGACATGTCAGAATTAGTTTTGGCATGTTCATGATTTTATTCCATACACTTTCGAACCTTTCCTCCAGCTCTTTTCTCTTCGGCTGCAGTAGCTACCTAGACCTGGGAGCATAAGTTAGCTTCCAAGTTGCTAATTTTTTCCACGGAAGCATACTCACACTTGGCAGCCAAAGTAACAACATCCGGAAACTCTGCGCATTTAACCTTTAACTCAACAAGTTCGGCATGTTGGGTGGCTTCTTGACTATGAACCCTTTTTTCTTGCTCTTTGCTCCAGCCGGGCCTCGGGTTCTTCCATTTGAGAAATTTTAGCTTATAAGGCTGGAAGACACTCAGCAAGTTGATCCCGCTCGGACTGAAAATCTCCATTGTCAAGTATTATTATTTGTATACCCTAGGAGGAAAGAAGGTTAGCCTGAAAATTTAATCTTTAATTCATCAGAAACGAGGGTGGCAAATAAGCACAGAAAAAATAGAGGAAAGAAAAGCAAAAGGAACCTAAGCAGAAATATGCATGTTGTTGTTGATTAAGCATTCAGCATAATGGTATATATTTTTCTCCAATCCTTCTCCGTAGCTAGAGGTTTCAAATAATTGGATACCCCAACCGGTTTGGAGAGTATATAGAACACATTCAAAACTATAATGGCAACACTACATTTACCATTAAGGTCCCAGATGGAAATCAGGAAGACATTCTCTATGTTTCCATGGTCAGGTGACCGAGAGGACCGAACATCTTTCTCTCGGTTAGTGGCGACCGGTGGTGGAGCAGAAGCATATGTTGGAGCATAATTTAGAGCAGCACCTGAAGTGGTACCCTTATGGCCAGTAAGAACAACCGGAGCCCGGAAAGGAGAGTCCGCCATTTCAACTAATTCAGACTCTCGAAAGAGTTCCTCCACGTCCTCCAGATGAACTGTTAGTGTTCTTTTTTTCTCTTCTTTGAAGAGAAACTATTTCAGCATCATCCTCGGTTCCTTCTTCATCGAGCACTACAGTGTTCGGTCCTTCCGAAATCTCCTCTATAATTGGGGGCTTTTCTTTAGCCTCAGTATTATATGATTGCTTTCTTTTTGGTTTCTTTTCCTTGAGCCATAGAGTGAATGATGGTACAATGTCACCAGAGGAAAAAGCTGCATCACGAGCCATTTCCGGTCAAGGGCCTCTTGAAGTCGTTGTTGGGCCACCTTCAGTTCAAGTAAAACCTCAATAACCGGACAAAGATATGAACCATTTGGAAGGCCTGAGGTTGCAGCATGAAGCAAGAAAAGTCATCAAGCTATTGTCGAATAAAGGCACGAGACAATAAAAGGGAAAGATGAAGATTTTCTCACCGTGATTCTTGCACTTCCAGTTTGTCTTTTTTGAAATTTCCTTCCACAAGCGGCGTTTTAGCGTGGAAGTATCCAAAAAAATTTGAACCCATTAGTTAAGGTTTTCTACTGCTGGGGGAAAACAGAGAGTGGCAAAAATATAAGCAAGAAAAGTTTAAGAAATAGTGAAAATACTTTCAAAATAAAAAAAGAAAGAAATATTTGAGAAAACTTACGAGTATAGTTCCAAGCTTCAGGAATGGGGATGCTGATATTGGTAAAATATCTCTGATAGCGACGACAACAAAGCTCATCATACAACTACGATCACTATCATCATCTACGCTAGTGATGATGGCATTGTAACCACGTTTGCTGAGTTTGATAACGCCTCCTCGAAAGATCTTGGGAGCATAGATGCGGATCAGGTGAGCAAGAGTGAGGTTTTCTTGTGCCCGAAAACATAAATGTCGGGGACAAGCTACCGTACGCCATATGCTAGACCTACTTGATCCAAATGGACTTGGTAGTTTCGACAAAAGTTAAGAATAATATGGTTTATTTCCTTTCCAAGTCTGCGAGTAAAAGGGTATGTATACATGACAACATACCCCGGTTTAGTGAAAGTTACCTTCTCCACCTCAAGGGGGGACAAAACCTCAGTGTTCTTCCAGTCGCAATTCTCTTTCACAATGGGGATACTGTCCAGCGAATAGACGAAGGATACTCGCTAACTTGCTAACTGGCCAGGCGAATAGACGAAGGATTCTCTTTCACCTTGGGTTTGCTTTTCTTGGATGGTCTACCATCAAAGTAAATCCTAGCACCGATAGAAGAAGGATAAAATGAAATCATAACAATATTATGTTATTTGATGGTAGGAGATGAGTTACCGGATAAAGAAAAAGTAGAAGACATGGTGATAATGTTACACTCCATATTTTCTTACGCAAAAGTACGTCGTAAGTCAATTGAAAATGAGATCCTCTTTGAAAGTATATAAAGTAATTTAATGATAGTGTTACATCCCATGTTTTTGTACACAACTTAGATGCATCACCCCAGAGAGTTTGTGGACCAAATTAAAAGGATAGAGATGAGTAAATCTTGGGGTAGCCCAAGACCCATCTTCCTAAGCCCATTAGTAGGGCCATATATACATAGATATATCTCTATTTCACTTAGAGAACATTTCAGAATCCCCCTCTCTCTATTGCAATGTGAAGAAGCTCCAAAATATCATCCCAAAATCTCTCTCAATGTTACCTTAGGGTTCAAGACCAAATCCACAAGTTGGTAAGGTGATTTCTCTTTTAGAAGATCAAGATCACTTAGTTATCTCTCTACTTTGTTGTTTAGGGTAAAAGAGCTTATTTGAGCTTGAAGTAAAGCTTAGTTGGACTAGTATTCTTGCTGTCAAGGTAAGGTTTAACTTCTCTTATATGTATTTAAGATCATCTATGTATATCTAGTTGATTTGATAAAGGAAACTTGTGAAGTAGGTTGAACTTCATGTTGAAGTTATGTAGTTGTTGGACTATTTTGGAGTTGAACTCTTGATGTTTTACGGCTGGAAATCAGTAGAAATAACTTAAGGATACTATTGTTATTGTGGTTGATGTGTTTGGAAGAAGAGAAGGCTTGGAGAAGTGTTGATGATATTGTTAAACTGAGTTTAATGCTCGTTTTTTGTAATTGTTGTCGTGCCATTATTGGGTTGTTCGCATTCGCATAGAGCTAAGCTGGGAGCTGGGAGCTGGAAGATTCTTCAACGCGTTCGCGTAAGATGGGACACGTTCATGAAGTTTTGGCGCATGTGTGCTTCGCGTTCACATAGTCAGTGTCGTGAACGCGTAAAGATATTGGGTCGCTGTGGCACTTGTTCTCCGCGATTGCGAAGGTTGTTCCGCGATCGCGCTAAGTATCCCTGGGAAATGAATATAAAGTACTCTATTTCAGAGGTTTCGACCATTTCAGCATATTTAGAGCTATGGAGCACGGATTGAGATAATTTTTTAGGCGATTTTTACCATATGGATTAAGGTAAGTGTTCTCTACTTGGTTTTCATTATATTTCATGAATCTATCTTCGTTTTTGGAATTTGATTGATGATTTTAAGAGAGAAATAGGGGGTTTGTCTAAAATTTCATAAAGTGATATTTTGAATTTTGAACATTGATTTGGAGTCAGATTTTAGTGAAACTAGTATGGTTGGACTCATAATTGAATGAATTGTCGGATTTTGTGAGTTTTATCAGATTCCAAGGTGCGGGCCCGGGTTGGACTTTTTGGTTGACTTTGGGCTTTTGATTAAAGATTCCACATTTATCGATTGGGTTTGCTTCCTTTGGCCTTATTTGATGTTATTGAGTTGCTTTTGGCTAGTTTTGAACTGTTCGAAGGTCGATACATGCGGGGTGGAATTTTCAAAGTATTATTGGCTTGCTCGATATTAGATTTGACTTTTTCGAGGTAAGTAATACTTATAAACTTGGTGCTGAGGGTATGAACCCCTGAATATACGTGTTATGAGTTTGGTGTTGAAGTGAAGCACATGCTAGGTGACAAGCATGTGGGCGTGCACCGTGCGAATTATGACTCGATTGATTTTTTGATACTGTGTAGTGACCTAATCTTGTTTCTATCCATTAAATTTCTACGTGCTAGAGTAATTGAGTTGTGATCTATGATAGAAACCTTGTTTAGGCTATATACTTATCCTGTTGGGACCCACTGAGGTCATTTCTGTTGTTGAGTTATTTGCTTAAATTACAATTACATACTCAGTCATGCTCATTCATTGCATATCATATCTTAGTCTATGTTATCATTTGTCTCACATCATATTATCATTGTTTGGGCTAATTGGCATGAGATTTGTGAGGCCGAGAGACTGGAAAGAATGACGATTGAGAGAGATTGAGGTCCTGGTTGTGAGTGATACTTTTGGGATTGGGATGCATGCCACATCAAACTTTATTGATTCATGCCATGACTGGATTATATTAGCGCTTGGGCAGGATCCGCCTCTCCGGAGTCTGACATACTAGCAGTGAGTGCATGTAACTACTGAGTGCGAGTGCCGAGCGCGAGTATCGAGTGATTGGGAGGACTGAGTGATTGGGAGGACTGGGTGAATTGGAGGACTGAGTGACTGGGAGGGCTGAGTAATTGAGAGAACTGAGTGATTGAGTGTGTTGAGTGAGGCTGACTGCTCCGAGATCATTAGTACAAGAGTTTATCACTATGGTGAATTACACTTGACATGCATACTTGGCACGTAAGCATAGAGATGCATTTCCTCATGCTGAACGTTATTGTGACATGCATGACTTCACATGCACATTGACTTGTAGGCATAGAGATGTACTTTCCTCATGCCATCTGATAATGAAACATCCTATCTGTTTTTGAAAGTTTTTGGGAAAAATCTCAGTTTTCTGATATACTCATATTTTGGTGATTTCGGTGAAAGATTTGGGTTTTTACTCTTATACCTAAAAATCATGCCTATTTTTCATAACTGTGAACGAGCTGAGCATCATATCTTTGAGTTGTTACTTGCACTACTTTATTTATTTTGTTACGAGTTGTTCCTGGCTGTTGGTGTTGTACTTTGACCATTGTCCAAGATCGTCACTACTTTCAAGCTAAGGTTAGATTTGTTACTTATTGAGTACATGGGGTCGGTTGTACTCATACTATACTTCTACATCTTGCGTGCATATTTTGGATATTGATGTTGTTGTGTGGCGGAAGCTGGCATTGAATATGTACCTGCATTCCGGTCATAGCTACCTCTTATTCTTGGTAGCTTTAGAATTGTTAATCTGTTCATGTATATTTCAAACGGATGATGTATTTATTTTCTACCAGCTTTTGTAAACTCTAAATCTTCGAAGCTCATGATTTGTACTAC
The DNA here is from genome assembly GCF_000715075.1 of Nicotiana tabacum. NCBI lineage: Eukaryota > Viridiplantae > Streptophyta > Magnoliopsida > Solanales > Solanaceae > Nicotiana > Nicotiana tabacum. Next base: position 83,845,224 of record NC_134095.1, read on the forward strand.
CAATCCTTGGGAAGTTATATAAATTTAAATCATTTCATCATTTATTTTCACAGTTAATCCCATTTAAATTGGATTGTTATTAATTAGCTTACCTAGTGGATTAGATTAGGTGTCATCACGATTAGTTGGATTTTGGATCGTGATATTTTCAAGGAAAGGACAACAGGGGGAAAAATGGTCTTTCAAAGCATTAGGTTTTTCAAAAATCTGAAGTGGCTTTAAGCAGGGCCGGGCAAACTTCTGTGTTGTTGGGCCTGCGTGGCTGACTTTCTTGATTGAAGGATGTTCACCAGCACTCCATTGATGTGTCTCCAAAAAACAAGGACAGAGTACAGGAATAACTACAAATAGACAATACTTACTAATAATTAGTCATTAAGAAACGTCATAAAGTAAATGATTTATATTTTTATTTATTTCTACAAATAATATCTGTTTTATTTTATTATAAAATTTAAATATATTTGAATAAACAGATGCGTCTATTTGTGAAAGAAGATATCTTTTTGAAAAGGTCTGATGGTTACTCTATAAATAGAAGTACTTCCAACAAAGTGGATATAGAAAAATCTGCAAATATATTCTTGGCTTGTTGTATCCTGAAGAAGATTGTTTGTATTTTCCCAATTTGTATACGGGCAATATCTTCTTTAAGGAAAGTCGTTCGCACGCCTCAAGCCTTCTTTAATTTCTTTTTCAATTATTATTTTTCTAACACTCTCTGTGGTAGATAGCTGTTTATTTTTTTTGATGAACCGATAGGTCATTTATAGTTTTACCGTTCATTCCTCTATTTCAAGACCTAGACCTCGAATAGCTTGGTTTAATATTTCTCAATTTGCGTGCGCAATCCGTGTCCTCTTTTCAGAATGTTTTTACGAGAAAATTGATGAAAATATGAAATCGTGCCTTAAAATTCATTTGAGTTGACAATGGTCAACGTTTTATGTAAATGGACCCAGATTAGTGTTTTGACGGTCCTAATGGTCTGTATCATGATTTGGGACTTGGTTGTATGCCCAGAATTGAATTCGAAAGTCCCTAACTTGATTTGACGTAATTTGTTGAAAACTAGCAATTTAAGAGTTTAAAGAATTCCTAAGTTTGACCGTGGTGGACTATGTTTCTACCGGGTTCGAATTATGGTTTCGGAACTTTGTGTAGGTTTATTTTAGTATTTATGACTTGTCTGGAGAATTTGGTGCAAAACGGAGTTGATTTGATGTGATTCAGACGTCCGATTGAAAATTTGAAAGTTCTTAAGTTTCTTTGAAAATTTCATTCGTTTTGGTGTCTAATTCATAGTTTTAGGTGTTATTTTGGTAATTTGATATCGCGAGCGAGTTCGTATGATGTTAAACACTTGTGTGCATGTTTGGTTCGGAGCCCGAGGGACTCGGGTGAGTTTCCGATAGGCTTGGTTGTACTCATACTACATTCAGCTGTTCTTGTCCTGATTTTGGAATCAGTCCTAGCGGCGGTCAGTAGATTACTTGGATTGATAGCCCAATGGATACTTGAGGTACAACTGCTCGACATTTGCAGCCCTGAAGTCCCCTTCCATCTTATCCTAGTTGTCTATTTCATTTCAGACAATTTTAACTCATTTAGACCATTATTTATATATTTCTAGTCGCTCGTTTACTTGTGACACCAGTTTTGGGATTGTATCTAGATATCGCTGATTTTTTGGCTTATTTACTTTATTCCAGATTTATTTTGGTTATTTTCGTTTTCTTGATTTTTAGTTAATTTGATTTGTCAAAAATGGCTAAAAACTATTCTAGCGTTGGCTTGCTTAGCAAGTGAAATGTTAGGCGTCATCACGGTCCTGAGGGTGAGAACTCTGGGTTGTGACAGAAAAGGTCCAATGGTTTCTCAAGAAGATTGTTTGTATTTCTGCAATTTGTATACGGGCAATATCTTCTTTAAGTAAAGTTGTTCTCACACCTCAAGCGTTCTTCAATTTCGTTTTCAATTATTATTTCTAACACTCTCTGTGGTAGATAGATGTTTAATTTTTGCATGGAAATGGAAAAAGGTGAGTTAATTATGGAAGGGGAGATTGTGAAGCAGCATGCTCTTTTTTCCAAATAGGGAAGAAGTGTCACTGCACTTAAAGACTGAAGCCCGGGCATGAAATTGCTTCATGAAATGCAGTTAACCGCAGTTTAGTGGATTCCGTGATTTTCAAGGAAAGGATAACATCATCAAAAATGATCTTTAAAAGTATTAGGCTTTTCAAAAATCTGATGTAGCTTGAAGAAGGGCTGGGCAAGAGTCTGTGTTACTGGGCCTGCGTGGGCTGACTTTTTTTATTGAAGGATGTTCTCCAGCATTCCATTGATATTTCTCCAAAAAAAAAAAAGACAAACTACAGGAATAGCTATAAATAGACAATACTTACCAACAATTAGCCATTAAGAAACGCCATAAAAAATAATTTTTATTTTTATTTTTTTCTACAAATAAAATCTATTTTATTTGAATTTTAAATTTTAAATATATTTGAATAAACAAATGAGTCTGTTTGTGAAAGAACATATCTTTTTGAAAAGGTCCGATGGTTGCTCTATAAATAGAAGTACTTTCAATAAAGTGGATGTAGAAAAATTTACAAGTGTATTCTTGGCTTGTTGTATGCTGAAGAAGATTGTTTGTATTTCTCCAAATTGTATAATGCAATATCTTCTTTAAGGAAAGTCGTTATCACGCCTCAAGAGTTCTTCAATTTCGTTTTCAGTTATTATTTTTCTAACACTCTCTGTGGTAGATACCTGTTTAATTTTTTACATGAATTGGAAAAGAGTGAGTTAATGATGGAAGGGGAGACTGTGAAGCAATGTGCTCTTTTTTCTAAATAGGGAAGAAGGGTCAGTGCACTTAAAGACTGAAGCCCAGATACAAAATTGCTTCATGTAATATGATTGACCGCAATTTAGTGTAGTCCGTGATTTCAAGGAAAGGACAACAGGGGCAAAAATGGTCTTTAAAAACATTAGGTTTTTAAAAAATCTGAAGTGGCTTGAAGGAGGGTTGGGCATGCTTCTGCGTTATTGGGCCTGTATGGGCTGACTTTTTTTTATTGAAGGGTGTTCTCCAGCACTCCATTGATATTTCTCCATAAAAGGACAAACTACAGGAATAGCTACAAATAGACAATACTTAAAAACAATTAGCCATTAAGAAGCGCCATCAAATAAATAATTTATATTTATATTTATATTTATGTCTACAAATAAAATCTGTTTTATTTGAATTTTAAATCTTAAATATATTTGAATAAATAAATGCGTGTGATTGTGAAAGAACAAATCTTTTTGAAAAGGTCCGATGATTGCTCTATAAATAGAAGTACTTCCAACAAAGTGGATATAGAAAAATTTACTAGTATGTTCTTGGCTTGTTGTATCCTGATGAAGATTGTTTGTATTTCTTCACTTTGTATACAGACAATATCTTCTTTAAGGAAAGTCATTCTCACATCCCAAACCTTCTTCAATTTCATTTTCAATTGTTATTTTACTAACACTCTCTGTGGTAGATAGTTATTTTTTTTATAGAAATGGAAAAGAGTGAATTAATGAAGGAAGGGGAGACGGTTGACATAGAGAGAGAAACTCTCCCTTCTCACTAAGAAAACTACTACCTCTACCAATCTTCAAACAATTCCTGATAGTACCACTATGCAACTTCATAACTCCCCCCATCAAATCTCTCCAAAACCACCAGATATTGTTACAACACGATCTACCATCGTGCCCGACCTTTCTATCCCGAGTTTTAAACAAAAACTTATGGATGGAATGCATGAAGATAAATCCACATGATCATTGATCCTAACCCTGAAGGAAAATATGTACTACATAATGAAGTGAATGGAGGTCATCCCAATAACCTAGATCATGATCAAATGCAAGGGGTTCAATTATCTCCGGAGGATCTTCAAAGAATATACCACCCATGGAGATTTTCAACCATAATCAAGCTTCAAGGGAAAAAAATCCAACACCATATTCTTAAAAGGAAAATTCAATATTTGTGAAAAATAAAAGAATATTTCCCTTTGATTGATCTAGGATCTGACTTCTACATTACAAAGTTCAATAATGAGGATAGTATTTTTAGAGCACTTCATAATGACCTTTGGTTTATTTATGGTCATTTTCTTCCAGTCCAAAAATAGGTTCCAAACTTCATTGCTTCGAAGGCTAAAATATCAAATACAATCATTTGGATTCGACTACCACAATTACCAACTGAATTCTATGATGGTCTTATTTTAAAGAAAATGGGAAGCAAAATTGGTAGATTATCAAAGATTGATGCATGTACTTCCTCCACACTTAGAGAAAGATATGCTAGGCTTTGCATTGAAGTTCCTCTGGAAGTGTCCCCCCCCCCCCCTTACATTTTCATTGGCCAACACAAGCAGAAAATTCACTATGAGAGAGTTAATTTTTTATGCAAGATGTGTGGCAGACTAGGGCATTCAATGACCAATTGCCAATACAAAATAACAAGGATCCCTCCTGCAAATTCCCAGGAAGTTCAAGCCAGCAACCAATCCAAAGAATTGGTTGGACCTCAAGACAAAATGGAAGATTTCACACTCCTACCCAAGGAAAGCAACTGGCAAATAGTTGTGTTCCCCAAGAAGAATAAATCCAACCATAATACAAAGGCTATACTCTCCAACTCTTGTAAGTCTCACGACCCAATCACCCCCCCCTTCAGGTATGTCTCCATCTCTCTTATTAAATGAGTATCCATGAGGTAAATCTCTTGATAATGGTAATTCCACTACCACTGCTTCTCCTAAAGTTCATGAAAAAAATCAGCTAGCTAAGATGTATGTTACTACTAGTAACATGTTTGATGCCTTGATTCCTCCGCCAAAGCTTGATAAATTAGATAAAACTAATATTGATATTAGCGAACCAATCTGCATGGCAAATGACGTGGAAGAAAACCAACTTAGACTGTACAAATGGCTAATAAAAAACCTAACCAATCAAATGATATGCAAATCAATAATTTCCTACCTAAGGGTAATGAAACCCTAAGCAACCCTATCAGCATGCTTAATAACCCCCCAATACACGCTATCTTCCAAATGACCATCTAATCACCCCTAATGATAACAATTCAACTTGCATGGGAGATAAGCCTTTCCTTCTAAACAACTTACACATGTCCATGCAACTCTTGGATAACACACAAATGGCTAAAGCAGCCAACCACGTCTCATCTACACAATCTAGCCAAAATCTTTCAAATCCCACTCCTTCAAGCAACATCAAAGATATGTAAATAAACCCTACTATATTTAACCACTGTACTCCATCGGTGAGCTCAATACCAGTAGAGGGAAATCCAACACACTCCCATAACATAATCCATAAACTATCACTTAAAAATGCCAAGGATCCCAATCTCACAGAGAAGACGATTCCGACTAGTCCAAATAGTGAGACACCGACGTGCTCTAAACATGTCGAATCCACCTCTTCCCCCAAACACTAAAGCAAACAACCAAGTATTCTTCATTCAAGCCCCACTACCTCAAGATCATCAACCCCTCTCATGGTTGGAACAAGCTCTAATGGGTCATGCAATAACATTCAATATGGTACTGGATGGCCAAGAGACAGTGATTGTCCTCCAGAACTTACACTTCCTAGCCCAATTAGTATCAGAGGGAATACACATGGCAATAAACAACTACCTCAATCATGTATGGATGAACAACATCTTTCATCCTCTTGCTCCTTCGATGAACTTAAGTCAAGCTCAAGCCATAAGAAATCAATGGAGCTTACCACCCCATTTCAATCCTATCCAAAATCACAATGTCCAAGTGGAACTTCCATTCTTTCCTCTAGGGGAAATCGCAAACATGAACCCCATCTTCATACCCTGGTCCCTCCTAGTGGACAATGCACAAGCTCAACCAAACTCCAACATGCAAGTACCTCCCCATGCAAATCCAGCCCAACAAGAAAATCTACCAAATGCCCCATTACAAATGCCACAACCTACTCCACCACCAGTACCTCACCCAGCTCCACTTGCTCAGCCCCCTCCCAATGCACCAAAACTAGAAAATGTTCATATGGAGGAGGAAGAGGAGGTAAATCTACTGGGGTCCGGACCAGTCCTAGAATTTTTAAGTCTCAACGAGGTAAAAATAATTCTTTTCAGGGACCTACTAGAGAAGAGATATGTGCTCAGTTACCCTCCAGCATTTTACAAGTGCTCAATGGATGTGAGGCCCCCTCAGGATCCTATGGTATGGAATCTTGCAATGATTATAGTACCCTCACTAAGGAGGAACCTAGTGTTGCAAGCTCAGATGGATAATGGTCCAAGAAACAACCATGCAATGATGTTTAGGCCTACAAATATGATAATATGGAACATCCATAGGGGAAACAATGAGACTTTCAGGGTTAATTTTAGAGAAATGATAGATACCCATAGGCCATGCATTTACACTGTTGGAGACGAGAATGGAGAATCACATCTCACTTCTTAGTGATTTTTCCTTCTCTGAGATGATTGAAGTACCAAGTGATGGTCAGTCCGGAGGCATGGTTATTCTCTGGGACTCTAGTGTTGTTAAGGTTCACAACTTTAATAGGATAAATCAGGAGATTCATGCAACTATTGAGGTAATACCATCTCATTCCTCTTGGCTTTTTTCTTCTATATATGCTAGCACTAAAACTGACAAAAGAAGAGAATTATGGAATAATATAGAAAATATTAGTACTGGTTATAAGGGTCTAGGGTTATTAGGAGGATACTTTAATGATGTCCTTAGTACAACTGATAAGCTGGGGGGGAATCCTATTAATCGTAGGCGTAACAATTCTATTGGAATAGCATTAACAATTGTCACTTATTAGACCTTGGTTATAAAGGACCAAAGTATACTTGGTCTAATCATAGGAAGAAATCTAAGAGTTTAATTATGGAGAGACTAGATAGAATTTTTGTTAACAAGGATTGGTTATCTCTATATCCTAAGGCAGTGGTAATCTACTTTCCCAAAACCCACTCTGATCATAACTTTTCGTTACTAAGTCTCTCCCAAAAAAAATATGAATCATTTTAATAAGCCTTTCCTTTTAGAAACAATCTAGTGTAGACATCCAGACTTCATCAATTTAGTGAAGTACTGTTGGACTAGTAATAACCTTATTGGTGCCCAAAAAATCTTTAGAGATAAGGTTATCATTTGGAAAAATGAAACTTTTGGTGACATTTTCAAAAAGAAAATAAGGATTCTTCCTAGGCTAAGTGGTATTCAATCCTCTCCCAATTACCATGTTAGCTATTTCTTGCAAGATCTGGAGTCAAAATTACAGCATGATTATAACTCTATTTTAAAAATGGAACATGATTTCTGGAAACTACGGTCTAGAATAAATTGGCTCAACGAGGGTGAGGCTAATACCAAGTTCTTTCATATCATGGCCTCAAATCGTAAATATCGTAATGCTATTATGTACTTCACAAATAATAGCGGAGATTGGATCTCGGATCCAAAGCAAATTATAGACCATACCCTATCATTCTTTCAGAATATTTTTATGACATCAAAAATTTCCTCCCCAACCAACATTAATATAGGTGATGCCTCCCTACTTAAGAAAGTGGACCTAAGTAGTCTTGATAGTCCTCTAAACAATTCAGAAATCACTAAAGCTTTATTTTCTTTTAAACCCTTTAAGGCTCTGGGTATGGATGGCATCCATCCTTTTTTTATCAGAAGTATTGACATATCATTGATAACTCTGTTATAAGGTCTTCGAATCCCAATCACTACCAAATGGTATAATGATACATTTGTTTGTCTGATTCCTAAGTTCCCTAATGCAAATAACCTCAAAAACATTTGACCTATTGGTCTTTGAAATACCTCCTACAAGATAATCACTAAAATCATTGCTAATAGGATAAAATCCTTCCTTCCTTATCTTATTAGTCCCATATAATCTAGCTTTATCAAGAATAGAAGAGCCTGTGATAATGCCATTATTATCTAAGAAATTATGAATAATCTTCATAGAATAAGAAAATCCAACTTTGATATGATCATCGAATTGGATTTGGAAAAGGCCTCTGATCGATTGGAATGGTCTTTTGTCCATAAGACTCTTAGGTATTTCCAATTTCTCCCTAAATTATCTCGTCTAATTAAGCATTGCATTTGTACTAGCTCTATAGGTATCATAGTAAACGGTGCTAGGACAAATTTTTTCCAGCCTAGTCGAGGTATTCGTCAGGGTGATTCCATGTCTCCATATATATTCATCCTTTGCCTTGAACTCCTATCTAGACTAATAAACCACCAAGTAGACACATTACGATGGGACCCAATCTATTTGAAGCATAAAGACCCCTCATTTTTCCATATCTTCTTTGCTGATGATATTACTCTAATGGAAAAAGCTAACAAAAAGACTAGTCATTGCATAAAATCATGTATGGATTTTTTTTTGTGATGAATCTGGACTAGCCATTAATAAATCCAAATCAAGGATTGTCCTTCCTAATTATTGCCCCCAAGATTTGAAACTATTCCTCACCAACCTCTTTAGTATTAAATCCACTAATAAATTTGGTAAGTACCTTGACTTCCCAATCCTAAACCACTTCCCCACCACGAAGGACTTCCAATTCATTATAGATAAGATGCAATCCAAGCTATCCTACTAAAAATGCTCCTTCCTAAATATAGCAAGAAGAACTACTCTATCTTCAAGTACTTTATGTGCAGTTCCTACTCATTCTATACAACACACCCTTCCCCCCCCCCCTAAAATCTTAAAAAAGATAGATAAAATCCAAAGGAATTTTATTTGGGGTTCCACCAGTACCACTAAAAAACTATACCTAATTAGTTGGCAAAATGTTACAAAGGATAAAAATGAGGGTGGTTTGGGTATTCGTCCAGCCAAAGCTAAAAATTTAGTCCTTCTCTCAAGTCTTGCTTGGATACTTTTAAAGAATATTACTTATCCCTTGGGTCAAATTATGATAGCCAAATATGCCACAAGGAAAACTCTCAGTAGCACATCTTTCATCTGGAAAGCTATTTTGCAAGGATGGAAAGTGTGCAACAAGGGCATTCTTGGACATTCATGTCTTAACTCTAGGATTAATATTTGGCATGCCAATTGGATTTACAACTCGCAACCCCCTTAGAAGCGTAATAGAAGGGCCTCTAAATAAGAGTGACAAAACCCTTTCTATTAAAAGCCTTATTCATAACAATGAATGGAATAGTAGTGTTATCTCCTTTGAACTGCCCGATAATATCCTTAACAATCTAAACATTACACCCGTCCCTAGAAAAGATTTCATTTTTGATAAAATAAGCTGGAGTCTCAACACAACTGGTATATTCTCCACCAAATCTTGTTATAAGCTCCTATCTAAAAACAATACTACTTCCAAGCTAGTTGAGTGGATTTGGAACCTTCATTACCCTAATAAATTAAAGTTTTTTCTATGGCAATGCATGCACAACCGTATTCCTTGTCGAGCCCACCTAGCCAAAATAGGTATCAATATTGATGCTACTTGTCCAATTTGCAAATCCGGGATAAAGGACATTCATCACATTTTTATTAAATGCCCTATTTCTAATCATCTCTGGAAAAATATGGGTCTTCCATCTTTGGTCATTAGAAACGACACAAATTGGCTTGTTTTATTAAGGGATACTTTTATCAAAAACTGTAACCTCCATATACAGTGGACTACACTATTCCCCTTCTCCATATGGGAATTATGAAAAAGCAGAAACCATAACAATACTAACATCTGGAAAACAATTTAGAATTAAGGAAAGTTATCCATGCATCATGTGAATTCACCTCCTTCACTGAAAGAAATCCCTTTGTGGAAAAAATTATCAACGTTGAGATCAGTTGGAACAAACCTACTAATAGTATGATCAAGTTAAACTGTGATGGTGCTTTCTCCAGTAACAATAGAATGGCTGGTCTAGGTAGAGCATTTCGAAATAGCAAAGGAGATTGGATTATGGGTTACCATAAATCTATCCAAGCAAGTTCTGCTATCCATGCAGAGCTATTGGCCTTGCTAGAAGGGCTGAAAATTGCAAAGGAAATGAACTTCTTCAATATGGAAATTGAAACTGATTGTACGGATGTTATCAAACTTATTTATGAGGATAGCACTAACTATTCTAACATTATTTCTGAATGTAGATGGTTAATGCACCAATTGAAATTCTCGCAACTGAAGTATAATTTTAGGGAAGGCAATGTGGTGGCTCATCTACTGGCCAAGCAATCTACCAAAAGCCCACCATCATCTATGTATTTTTACCATGCATGTTCACCTTTTTTTGTTGAACAAGAAGTGATCAAGAACAAGCATGGAGTTTATAATAGTGTCAGGAGTATTTCCAAAAATGTTTGTAACTATTTGGCAACTATAGGTAACAGTAATGCCCTAAAAATCTACTATGCCTATGTAGTGTCTATTATTATATATATATAATATCCAAGTGTTGTGTTCAAAAAAGAAGGAAGGGGAGACTATGAAGCAATGTGCTCTTTTTTTCCAAATAGGGAAGAAGGGTCAATGCACTTAACGACTGAAGCCCGGATGCGAAGTTGCTACATGAAATGCGGTTGACCACAATTTACTGGAGTCTGTGATTTTCAAGGAAAGGACAAGAGGGGCAAAAATGGTCTTTGAAAGTATTAGGTTTTTTAGAATTCTAAAGTGGTTTGAAGGAGGGCTGGGCAAGCCTCTGTGTTATTGGGCTTGTGTGGGCTGACTTTCTTAATTGAAGGATGATCACCAGCACTCCATTGATGTGTCTCCAAAAAAAAAAGGCAAACTACAGGAATAACTACAAATAGAAAATATTTACCAACAATTAGCCATTAAGAAACATCACAAAATAAATAATTTATATTTTTATTTATTTCTACAAATAAAATCTATTTTATTTGAATTTTAAATTTTAAATATATTTGAATAAACAGATGTGTTTTTTTGTGAAAGAACATATCTTTTTGAAAAGGTTTGATGGTTGCTCTATAAATTGAAGACTTCCAACAAAGTGGATGTAGAAAAATCTGCAAGTATATTTTTGGCTTGTTGTATCCTGACGAAGATTGTTTGTATTTCTCCAAATTGTATACGGGCAATATCTTCTTTAAGAAAAATCGTTCTCACCCCTCAAGCCTTCTTCAATTTCATTTCAGTTATTATTTTTCTAACACTTCTATAGTAGATAGTTGTTTAATTTTTTTCATGGAAATGGAAAAAAGTGAGTTAATGATGGACGGGGAGATTGTGAAGCAACATGCTCTTTTTCAAATAGGGAAGAAGGGTCAGTGCACTTAAAGATTGAAGCCCGGACGCGAAATTGTTTCATGAAATGCAATTGACCACAATTTACTAGAGTCCGTGATTTTCAAGGAAAGGACAACAAGGGCAAAAATGGTCTTTAAATGCATTAGGTTTTTCAGAATTCTAAAGTGGCTTGAAGGAGGGCTAGGCAAGCTTCTGCGTTATTGGGTCTGCGTGTGTTGACGTTCTTGATGGAAGTATGTTCACCAGCACTCCATTGATATGTCTCCAAAAAAAAAGAACATAAATTACAGGAATAGCTACAAATAGGCAACAGTTACCAACAATTAGCCATTAAGAAACATCATAAAATAAAAAATTTATATTTTTATTTATATCTATAAAGAAAATATGGTTTATTTGAATTTTAAATATATTTAAATAAGAAGATGCATCTATTTGTGAAAGAACATATCTTTTTGAAAAGATCCGATGGTTGTTCTATTATCTATAAATAAAAGTACTTCCTACAAGGTGGACATGGAAAAATCTGCAAGTATATTTTTGGCTTGTTGTATCCTGAATAAGATTGTTTGTATTTTTCTAATTTGTATACGAGGAATATCTTCTTTAAGGAAATTCATTCTCACGCCTCAAGCCTTCTTCAATTTCGTTTTCAATTATTATTTTTCTAACACTTTTTGTGGTAGATAGCTGTTTAATTTTTTTGTGATGACCTAATAGGTCATTTATAGTTTTACTCCTTATTTCTCTATTCTGAGACATCGAATAGATCCGTTTAATCTTTCTCAATTTGCATGCGCAATTCGTGTCCTCTTTTCAGAAAGTTTTTACGGGAAAATTGATGAAAATGTGAAATCGTGCCTTCTAGTGGGCATCCGGTGCGCGGGGCTCCCTTCAGTCCCCACCGCCATTTGCCAGGAGAGGTTTCTTAGAGTATGGAGATTTGGGCCATATTAAGAGTTTCTGTCCCTATCTTACGGGAGGTTCATCCCAGCAGAGGAGTTAGCCTTCAACTTCAGCACTAGTTACTTCCCCACCCGCTCAGTCAGCCCGGGGTGGAGGTTAGTCAGCTAGGGGTCACCCTAGAGGGGGAGGTCGATTAGGTGGTGGTCAAGCCCATTTCTATGCCCTCCCAGCCAGACCAGATGCTATTGCTTCAGATGATATGATTATAGGTATTATCTCAGTTTGACACAGAGATGCATCTGTATTATTTGATCCCGGTTCTACTTTTTCATACGTGTCATCATATTTTGCCCATTATTTGGATATGTCATGCGAGTCTCTTGTCTCATCTATTTATGTATCTACCCCGGTGGGTGATACTATTGTAGTGGATCGTGTATATCGGTCGTGTGTAGTGACTATTGGGGATTTGGATACCCGAGTGGATCTCTTATTGCTCAGTATGGTTGACTTTGATGTGATATTGTGCATGGATTGTTTATCTTTGTGTCGTGCTATTCTAGACTGTCATGCTAAGACAGTGACATTGGTTATGTCGGGTGTGCAACGGATTGAGTGACGAGGTTTGACTGATTTTGTCCCCAATAGGCTGATTTCATTCTTGAAGGCCTAGTGGATGGTTGGGAAAGGTTGTCTTTCATACTTAGCCTTTGTGAGCGATGTCAGTGAAGAGACTCCTACCATTGATTCAGTTCCGGTAGTGAGGGACTTTTCGGATGTGTTTCCTACAAACATGTCGAGCATGCCCCCGGACAGGAATATTGATTTTGGTATCGACCTGGTGCTGGGCACTCAGCTCATTTCTATTCCACCATACCGTATGGCACCAGCGGAGTTGAAGGAGTTGAAGGAGAAGCTTTAGGAGCTCCTCGATTAAGGGGTTTATTCGGCCTATTGTGTCGCTGTGGGGTGCACCTGTCCTATTTGTGAAGAAGAAGGATGGCACTATGAGGATGTGCATTAATTATAGGCAGTTGAACAAGGTTACAATCAAGAACAAGTATCTTTTGCCTCGTATCGATGATTTATTTGACCAGCTTTAGGGATCGAGAGTGTTCTCCAAGATTGATCTTCGTTCAGGGTATCACCAGCTGAAGATCAGGGATTCAAATATTCTTAAGACAACTTTCAGGACTCGATATGGTCATTATGATTTCCTTATGATGTCTTTTGGGCTGACCAATTCACCAGCAACATTCATGCATTTGATGAACATCGTGTTTCGGCCTTATCTCGACTCGTTTGTCATAGTTTTCATTGATGATATTTTGGTGTATTTGCGTAGTCAGGAGGAGCACGCAGAGCATTTGAGAGTTGTGTTGCATAGATTGAGGGAGGAGAAACTTTATGCAAAGTTCTCCAAGTGTGAGTTTTGGCTCAGTTCAGTGGCATTCTTGGGGCATGTGGTGTCCAGCGAGGGTATTTAGGTTAATCCAAAAAAGATAGAGGCAGTTCAGAGTTGGCCTAGACCATCCTCAGCCACAGAGATTCGTAGCTTTCTCAGTTTGGCAGGTTACTGCCGTCGATTCGTTCAAGGATTTTCATCTATAACATCACCCTTGACCAAGTTGACTCAAAAGGGTGCTCCTTTCATGTGGTCGGACGAGTGTGAGGCGAGGTTTCAGAAGCTCAAGACTGCCTTGACCACAGCTCCAGTGTTAGTTTTGCCATCAGCTTCAGGTTCTTATACAATGTATTGTGATTCTTCGAGAGTTGGTATTGGATGTATTTTGATGTAGGAGGGTATAGTGATTGTGTATGCTTCTCGTCAGTTGAAGCCTCAAGAGAAGAACTACCATGTTCGTGATTTAGAGTTGGCTACCACTGTTCACGCATTGAAGATTTGGAGGCATTATCTCTATGGTGTGTCTTGTGAGGTGTTTACTGATCATCGTAGCCTCCAGCACTTGTTCAAGTAGAAGGATCTCAATTTGAGTCAGCGGAGATGGTTGGAGCTGCTAAAGGATTATGATATCACTATCTTGTAAAGGCCAATGTGGTGGCCGATGCCTTGAGTAGGAAGGCGGTGAGTATGGGAAGTTTAGCGTATATTCCTGTTGGGGAGAGAGTAAGGTTGGTTATTTCGGAGCCTATCCAGGTATTGGCTTGTATGATTTTTCGGTCTTCCTCATTTGATTGCATCAGAAAGTGTCAGTATGATGATCCTCATTTGCTTGTACTTAAGGACACGATTCAGCACGACTATGCCAGAGATATGACTATTGGTGATGATGGGGTTTTGAGGATGCATAGCCAAATATGTGTGCCCAATGTAGATGAGCATCGGGAGTTGATTCTAGATGAGGCCCATAGCTCGCGGTATTGCATCCATCCGGGTGCCGCGAAGATGTACCAAGATCTGAGACAACATTACTGGTGGAGAATAATGAAGAAGGATATTGTGAGATTTGTAGCTCGGTATCTCAATTGTCAGCAGGTGAAATATGAGCATCAGAGACCGGGTGGCTTGCTTCAGCAGATAGAAATTCCAGAATGGAAGTGGGAGCGGATCACCATGGACTTTGTAGTTGGATTCCCACGGACTTTGAAGAAGTTTGATGCTATTTGGGTGATTTTGGATCGGGTGACCAAGTCCGCACACTTTATTCCTGTGTGTACTACCGATTCTTCAGAGTGGTTAGCATAGATCTATATCCGAAAGATTGTTCGCTTGCATGGTGTCCCAGTTTCCATAATTTCAGATAGAGGTACTCAGTTTATTTCACAGTTTTGGAGAACCGTGCAATGAGAGTTGGGTAACCAGGTTGAGTTGAGCACATCTTTTCACCTTCAGACAGACAGACAATCCGAGCGCACTATTCAGATATTGGAGGACATGTTGCGCGCTTGTGTCATTGATTTTGGAGGGTCATGGGATCAGTTTCTACCGCCCGTGGAGTTTTCTTATAACAAAAGTTATCAGTCGAGTATTCATATGGCTCTATATGAGGCTTTATATGGGAGGCAGTGTAGATCTCCAGTTGTTGGTTTGAGCCCGGCAAGGCTAGGCTTTTGGGTACATACTTGGTGCATGATGCCTTAGACAAGGTGAAGGTGATTCAGGAGAGGCTTCGTACAACGCAGTTGAGGCAAAAGAGTTATGCTGACAGGAAGATTCGTGATGTGTCCTACATGGATGGGGAGAAGGTTCTATTGAAGGTTTCACCCATGAAGGGTGTTATGAGATTTGGGAAGAAGGGAAAATTGAGCCCTCGGTTCATTGGGCCTTTTGAGGTACTTCGGAGGATTGGGGAGGTGGCTTATGAGCTTGCTTTTCCACCCAGCTTATCGAGTGTGCATCCGGTATTTCATGTTTCTATGCTCCATAAGTATATTGGCGATCCGTCTCATGTTTTGGATTTCAGCACGGTTCAGTTGGACGGTGATTTTGACTTATGATGTGGAGCTAGTGGCTATTTTGGAGCGTCAGGTTCGAAAGTTGAGATCAAAGGATATAGCTTCAGTGAAAGTGCAGTGAGAGGTCGGCCTGTGGAGAAGGCTACCTGGGAGACCGAGCAAGATATACGGAGCAGATATCCTCACCTATTTGAGACTTCAGGTATGTCTCTTGACTCGTTCGAGGATGAATGTTTGTTTAAGATGGGGAGGATGTAACGACCCAGCCGGTCGTTTCTTGAGTTACCGCTCTGTTTCCCCCATTGTTTGCTTCTTTATGTGTCGTTCAGTTGTATTATGTGGTATCGGGTTAGTTGGTTTGGGTTCGGAGTGATTTTGGAAAGGTTTGAGACATTTAGTCTCTTTTGAGTGAGCTTAAGTTGGAAAAGTCAACTGGATATTGACTTATATGAAAAAGATCTCGGATATGAATTCTAATGGTTCAGACAGCTTCGTGAGCATGATCGGAATGTATTTTGGAGGTCTGTGATAGATTTAGGCTTGAATCGGTGAAATTGGAATTTTTACACTTTCCGGTTCATAGTGGAAATTTTGATATTGGGGTCGGAATGGAATTCCGGAAATTAAAGTTGGTCTGTTATGCCTTTTGTGATGTGTGTGCAAAATGTCAGGTCATTCGGAGGTAGTTTGATAGACTTTTTGATCGTTGGCGTAATTCAGAAGTTTTGGGAATCTTAGGCTTGAATCCGAGGGTGTTTTGATGATTCGATGTTGTTTGGAGTGTTCCGAAGGTTGGTATAAGTTTGAATAGTGTAATGTGACTTGTTCGTACTTTTGGTTGAGGTCCTAAAGGCCTCGAGATGATTTCGGATGGTTAACGGGAAGTTTGGGAATTTGTTGGAGCAACTTCAGCTGCTGAGTTTTCTGTCATAACTACACATGCGGATTGGGGACCACAAAATTGGACGAGTAGTTGCAGATGCGGAAATGGGCGAGGGGAGATAGAACCGCAGATGCGGAGGTTCGATCGCACCTGCGATAGCACATGTGCAGGATTTTGATCGCAGGTGCGGTCCTTGAGCGGATAAGTGACTTCCGTAGATGCGCACCTGGGACTGCAAGTGTGGGTCCGCATGTGTGAGATTTTGACCGCAAAAGCGGTTTATCTGGGGTAGAACATATAAATTAAGCCCTTCGCGAAATTTTCCTAAGTTTCACCATTTTTGAAGATGGGAAGAGAGCTAGGGCTGTGATTTTTCAAGACAAAACAAAGGGTTTCAGTTGGGTAAGTTTATTAAGCCTTATTACTTGTGTTTATGGCTATTTTTCCATTGTTTAATCATGTTATTAGTCGAAAATTAAAGAAGAAAGTTGGGAGATTAGGGCTTGGAATTGGAGACTTGGATTAGGGATTTGAGGGGTCATTTGTGGTCGGATTTTTGGGTATTTAGTATGTATGAACTCGTGAAAGTGTAAGGATTTTAGTTTTTTGAATTTTATCGGAATCCAGGATGTGGGCCCGGGGGTCGGGTTTGACCAATTTCGGGATTTGTGATGTAATTTGATTATTTTCGCATGGGCTTTGTTCCCTTTGCATATATTGATGTTATGGTTCTGATTTTGGTTAGATTCGGGGCATTGGAAGGCCGAATCGAGAGGAAAAGGTGTTGCGGGCTAGAGTTTGGCTTGGCTTGAGGTAAGTAACGCTTCCAAACTTGGTTATGAGGGTTCAAAACCTCGAACTATGTGTTCAATGATTATATTAAGGTGACGTAAATGCCAAGTGACGGGTGTGTGGGCGTGCACCGTGAGAAATGCGGCCGATAATTCCAGAGTGCCGTTTAGTGACTCTTTCTTGCTAATATCTGTGTTGTACTTATGTGATTAAGTTAATGAGCTGCAAATCATGACAATTATCATGTTAAGGCTTTACGCCAATACTGTTGGGACCTAAGGGGTCGTTTCTTGCTGTTATATCATTTGCTTTATTGATATTCTGTACTCAATCCTGTTCATGCATATTATATCATGCCTCAGTCTCAGTTATTGCTACTTGACATATCATATCATTGTTCGGGCTAGTATCATGACATTTGAGCCCGTGTGTGTGAGACTGGAGAGTTATGACTGAGTAAGTCCGAGAGCCTGATATTAAGTGACAGTATGGGATAGGGTTGCACATCGCAGCAAGATATTGAACATGTCTTCGTTGGCTTGTTATAGCGCTTCGGCTCAAAGAAGCCCCTCCGGAGTCTTTACACCCCCAATGAGCGCAGATGATGATATTGAGGGATGGATCTTCCCTGGACATAGATCTTGTCTGAAGTATTGATATCTGGAGATGGATCTTCTCCATAGGGATGGGATGGCCTTCCTCGGTACTGGGTGACTACGGTCAGTGATGTATATATTCCAAGATGGATCTTCCCTAGGCTGGATGGCCATATACAGTACCAAGTGGTTGAGCACTTGTGAGTGGAGGTATACGGAACATTGATCATGTTATCTGTGCATTGGTACTTAGAGTTATACTGAGATTTATACTCCATACTGGTCATATTGTAAATACTCATTGTTGAGCTTTTATTTGAACTGCAAGCATGTCTACTTTTCCGTACATTTATTTGATTACCTGTTGAGGTTTAGTTCGTCACTACCTATCAGTCCATAGTTTGGACTTGTTACTTACTGAGTTGGTGTACTCACATTACCCCCTGCACCTTGTGTGAAGATCCAGGTATCTCGGGCCACGGTAGCGGTTGCTGATCATATCGCCATGGACTTTTCTTTGGAGATTGCGAGGTAGCTGCTTGGAGACCACAGTTCTGCCTTCTCATTTCCTTATCTTCCTTTAGTTTATTTGTTTTGGATATTCACAGACCGTGTTGATCATGTTATTTTGAACAGTTGTAGTAGTCTTTGGCTCATGACATAGTAACACCCGAGGTCGGGCTTGTATTTCTTTTCGCTGGATTTTTGATTTCTACTTTTATCTTATTGGATTTCTATTAAAAATATGTTTTCTTAAGTTTTAAATTGAAAAATGGAGTTTGTGGAAATAAGTGGCTGGCATAGTTTCACGATAGATGCCATCACGACCAGGTCAGTTTTTGGGTCATGATAGTAGAGCTGCGATCGCCATGCAGCTACCTTGCTAACTCCAATAGATCCGCGACGGGTGAAATCAACAATCACTAACACGTCCAACAACTCCTGGATCTGCACACAAGGTGCAGGGAGTAATGTGAGTGCGCTAACTCAGTAAAAAATAAAGGTAAATAGAGACTGAGCAATAGGAAACAAATAAAATCCACATCATGAAATCTCAGTAAGTACAACATGTTTTCAAATCAGGATATGAGTCAAGTCATCTCGTTAAAATCTAGTTTTCAGTAAAAATCATTTAGAGTTGCTATTAAACAGTTTCAACAGAGGCTCAATGCAATTTAAAAGTAAAAGTGAAGAATTCATAAACAACCCCTCAGGCAAAACATCACTCGTGAACAGCCCATCGGCAAACATGAATCATAAATAGCCCCTCGGGCAAACCTCACAGTCACTCATACACAACCCCTCGGTCACACCTTATAATCACTCGTAATCAGCCCCTTGGGCACAACATGAATCAAGAACAACCCATCGGGCCCAACATAAATCAAGAACAGCCCCTCGGGCACAACATAAATCAGGAACAACCCCTCGGGGAAAGAAATCATATCATTCACTCAGGGTACCCGCGCTCACTGGGGGTGTACAGACTCCAGAGGGGCTCCTACAGCTCAAACGCTATAATAAGCCACCTCGTGGGGTAAATCAACTAGCCCTTCGGCCTCATAACAAAAAGCCACCTAGTGGCATAAATCAATCAGGCCCTCGGCCTCACAATATCATGAATTAGTAACATCCTGTTCCGGCGTGCAACCCGATCCCATAATGTCCTCACAAAATAGGCCCTCGGCCTCACTCAGTCAGAAACCACTCAAGCCACTCGGGCTACCAGTAACACAGGATGCTCAGTCCAAAATATTATTTTTTTGCATAAAAACGGAGTAATTAAGACTGAGTTATGAAATCAATAAAACATAGCATGATCGAGTACAAATCTTAAATCAAAACATTGAGGAAATAATAAGAAAAGGCCCTTAAGGGTGCAAACAGCTTTGGCACGAGGCCCCAATATGACATTCAGCCCAAATCATAGAAATTCTTTCTAAAGCACATACGTATCAAATATTTTTCAGTCAAATACGCAACTTAATAGTTGCTACAGGACAGACCACGATACAATCCCCAATGGTGCACGCCCACACGATCGTCACCTAGCATGTGGGTCACCTCACAATAGTGAAACAATGTGAAATCCGGGGCTTCATACACTTAGGACAAGATTTACAATACCGATCAAATCCCTAATCCGCGATGCCTTTGCCTCTCAAACTGGCCTCCAAATGCCTCGAATCTAGCCACAAACGATTCGATATAATGAACAAGAACTAAAGGAATCAATCCCATAAGAAAATGCTAAGCTTTGGGCCAAAAGTTAAAAGTCAACTCAAAAGCCGGGCCCTGAGCCCACGTCTTGAAATCTAACAACCAATTCGATTACGAGACTAACCATACTAGTTTAACTCAAATCCGACTCCAAATCGACATTCAAATCTCAAAAATTCATTTTATGAAATTTCCACAATTTTCCCCAAATTTCCACCTCAAAGTACTAATCAAATGATGAAATCATTGATATTTTCATTAACATTAATCAAATTTGAGTTAGAATTACTTACCCCGATGAATTTCTTGAAAAACCCTCGAAATTTCGCCACAAACCGAGCTCCCTAGGTCCAAAATGTAAAATAATGCCCTAAACCCCGTTTATATAGTGCACTCTCTGATCTCCACTACGCTGACCACAAAAATCCAGGAGCGGCCGCAAAAATCCAACCCTTCAGTCGCGAAAAAGTAGCGTTGTTCGCGCTTCTGGTGGCTGCAGTGATAGGCTTTAGTTTTTTGGCTATAACTTTTTCTACAGATGTCCAAATGATAATTTCATCACCTTTATTGAAACTAGACACGAAGGACTACAACTTTCGTTTCTAAATCATCTCAAAATTCCTTGTAGATCAAAAGATATAGGCTTCCGAAGTCGGAACAACGAACCTACGGATTCTTCAAGAGCGCGGCCATGGACAAAATTGTGCTATCCGCGAAATTCTGCCGCGGTCCGCGATTTTCATGGCACCAGAACAATATCAGAGTTCCAGGAATGCTCGGACTTGCTCAAAACTCACCCAAAATACACCCGAGGCCTCTGGAACCTCAACTAAAGGTACCATCAAGTCCTAAAATACCATACAAACTCAACCGAGCTCTCGAATCACATCAAACAATAACAAAAACATGAATCACACACTTATTCAAGCTTAAAGAACTTGAAACCTCAAACTTCCACAACCGATGCCGAAACCTATCAAACCTCATCCGAATAACCTCCAATTTTTCACACACATCACAAATGACAATATGAACCTACTCCAACTCCCAGAATTCTATTCCGACTCCGATATCAAATTTTCCACTTCCGACAAGAAATCGCCAAATTTTCAATTTCACCAATTCAAGCCTAATTCTACCACAGACCTCAAATTACATTCCGGACGCGCTCCCAAGTCCAAAATTACTTAACGGAGCTAACCAAATCATAATGCCTCTTCTTCCTGCCTTTTCTGTAAGAGACTTTCTTTCTTGCTTGAGTATGGGTCTACCTGCCTTAATCCAAATCTGAGATCGAATACTAAAAAGTCAAAACTTGGTCAAACCTTTTAAATTTAAAACTTCAAGCTGAGAATTATTCTTCTATATCTGTCCCAATTAACCTGAAAACCGAAATCGATGAGGTACATAAGTCATAATAGATCATACAAGGCTAGTCAAGCCCAAGAACTGGCGAGCGAAATGCAAATGCTCAAAATGACCGGTCAGGTTGTTACACCGAATTAGTCTTTTGATGGTCCTAGTGGTTCCGTATCGCAATTTGGGACTTGGTTGCATGCCCGAAATCGAATTTGGAAGTCCCTAACTTGATTTTACATAATTTGTTATAAACTAGCAATTTAAAGGTTTAAAGAATTCCTAAGTTTGACCGTAGGTTGACTATGTTACTACCGGGTTCGTATTATGGTTTCGAAACTTTTTATAGGTTTATTTCAGTATTTATGACTTGTCTGCAAAATTTTGTGCAAAAAATGGAGTTAATTTGACGTGATTCGGACGTCCGGTTGAAAAATTGAAAGTTCTTAAGTTTCTTTGAAATTTTTATTTGGTTTTGTGTCTGATTCATAGTTTTAGGTGTTATTTTAGTAATTTGATTGCGCGTGCGAGTTCGTATGATGTTATTACACTTGTGTGCATATTTAGTTTGGAGCTTGAGAGGCTCGGGTGAGTTTCAGATAGGTTCGGTTGTACTCATACTACACTTTGCACTTCTTGTGCAGATTTTGGAGTCGGTCCTAGAGGCAGTCAGTAGATTGCTCGGATCGATAGCCCGACGGACACTTGAGGTACAACTGCTCGACGTTCGCAACCCTGAAGTCCTCTTCCACCTTATCCTAGCTGTCTATTTCATTTCAGACAATTTTACTTTATTTAGACCATTATTTTTATATTTCTAGTCGCTCGTGTACTTGTGACACCAGTTTTGGGATTGTAGCTAGATATCGCTGATGTTTTGGCTTATTCACTTTATTCCAGATTTATTTCGATTATTTCGGTTTTCTTGATTTTTAGTTAATTTAATTTGTTAAAAATGGCTAAAAACTATTCTAACGTTAGCTTGCTTAGCAAGTGAAATGTTAGGGGTCATCACGGTCCCGAGGGTAGGAACTCTGAGTCCTAACTAAAAAGGTTCGATGTTTTCTCCATAAATAGAAATACTTCTAAGAAAGTGGATATAGAAAAATCTGCAAGTATATTCTTCGGTTGTTGTATACTAAAGAAGATTGTTTGTATTTTTTCAATTTATATACGGGCAATATTGTCTTTAAGGAAAGTCGTTATCACACCTCAAACCTTCTGTAATTTCAGTTTCAATTATTATTTTTCTAACACTCTCTAAGGTAGATAGCTATTTAATTTTTTGCATGGAAATGAAAAAAAGTGAGTTAATGATAGAAGGGGAGACTGTGAAGCAACGTGCTCTTTTTTCCAAATAGGGAAGAAGGGTCAGCGCACTTAAAGACTGAAGCCCGGACACGAAATTGCTTCATGAAATACGGTTGAACGTAATTTACTAGAGTTTGTGATTTTAAAGAAAAGGACAACAGGGGCAAAAATGGTCTGTAAAAGCATTAGGTTTTTCAGAATTCTAAAGTGGCTTGAAGGAGGGCTGGGCAAGCTTCTGTGTTATTGGGCCTGCGTAGGTTGACTTTCTTGATTGAAGTATGTTCACCATCAATCCATTTATGTGTCTCCAAAAAATAAATACAGGGATTACTACAAATAGACAATACTTACCGATAATTAGCCATTAAGAAACATCCTAAAATAAATAATTTATATTTTAATTTATATCTACAAATAAAATATATTTTATTTGAATTTTAAATTTTAAATATATTTGAATAAGAAAATGCGTCAGTTTATGAAAGAACATATCTTTTTGAAAAGGTTAGATGGTTCTTCTATAAATAGAAGTACTTCCAACAAAGTGGATATAGAAAAATCTACAAGTATATTCTTGGCTTGTTATATCGTGAAGAAGTTTTTTTGTATTTTCCCAATTTATATACGGGAAAAATCTTCTTTAAGGAAAGTCGTTCTCACGCCTCAAGCCTTCTTCAATTTCGTTTTCAATAATTATTTTTCTAACCCTCTCTGTGGTAGATAGTTGCTTAATAGTTTTGCAAGAAAATGGAAAAAGTGAGCTAATGATGGAAGGGAACAAAAAATTGAACAGCTATCTACCAGAGAGAGTGTTAGAAAAATAATAATTGAAAACGAATTTGAAGAAGGCTTGAGGCATGAGAACGACTTTCCTTAAAGAAGATATTGCTCGTATACAAATTGGGAAAATACAAACAATCTTCTTCCGGATACAACAAGCCAAGAATATACTTGCAGATTTTTTATGTCCACTTTGTTGGAAGTATTTCTATTTATGAGCAACCATCAGACCTTTTCAAAAAGAGCAACCATCGGACCTTTGCGATGAAAGCAAGCTCAGTGACTTTTTTGCATTGCGAAGAGTTGATCGCTTTTGCGATTATCTCAATTGCGAAACTGCAGTTGGGAAAAGAGGAGGAAAATGGGATTTAGCTCATTTCTCACAGACCCTAAACCCTAAGCACCCTAGAGGCAATTTTTCCAAGAGATTGTCTTCCTAAATACATTGGTAAGTGACTTTAATCTACTTCTTTTCAGTTACGCATTACATTTAATAAGATTTCAACATCAAATCTAGGATTTTTATGGTAAAAATTAGGGATTTGGGTAGAATAAGGGATTTTTGTAAATTTGGTGTTTAGACCTCGAGTTGAGGTTGGAATTTCAAATTAAATTACATAACAGGGCTCGGGGGTGAATAGGTATTCGGGTTTTTGTTCGAATTTCGATTTTGACCACGTGAGCCCAGGGTTAACTTTTTAAAAATGATCTAAATTAAACCTTTTTCCATTTGTGGGTAGTTTCTAAAGCTTATTTTTAATCGTTTGGTGAATAATTTGCTAGATTTGGTTGGCTTGGAGGCTTGTTTGAAAGGCAAGACCGTGGTTGAACTTTGAGTTGATTCCGGAGTCAGGTAAGTGTTGGGTCTAACCTTGATTTGAGGGAATTATGGACCCTTGGGCTACAAGTTATGTGAATTATGTGTGAATGGCATATATGCGAGGTGACGATGCGTCGTTGCATTACTTGCTTCCCTATTTTTATTGCTTCATAGATATCTTGTTTCATGCCTTAATTACTACCTGCCTATTTGATTTCCATACCATAATTGCTACTTTCCATTTAGAATTTCTTGTATTAAATTGCCCATCCCCTCCATAATTCCTTGCTTATTTACTACTTGTCTCTATTTGCTTCCGTTACATATCTTAATTGTCTTATTCCTTGTTTGCCGTATAGTTTCATATTAATTGTTGCCTTCATTGATGTAGTTTCACTTGTATGAGTTGTTTAATCGTAGATATCTTTAAGTTGGTAAATTTCAGTCATCTGAGTAGTTCGAGTCTCTTTGGTTATCATGTTACTCTCCATTGCTCGTACATTTGCTCTCTTGATGTATGAGTTCTTGTAAATCTTGGTTATTGAGTTACTATTGTTATTAATTGAAATTGTTTGGGGAGCGGGTTGAACGCCGCAACGAAAATTAAAAGGTAATGAATTGAAATGGAGGAATAAGGATGGACTATGATATTAACAGATGATTATATGGTGGGATCGGTTTGTGCGCCATAACGGATTGTCTACAGTTGATATTGTGGGATCGGATTGCACGTCGCAACATAGTAATAAAAGTTATATTTGTTTGTGACTGTTGGATTGCCCTCGGTTGTTGAGATGAGTTATATGACTTGTCATTCAGGACTCTCTGAAAGTTGGTTTTGAGTTTGTTGATATGAATTACCTACTTTACTTCTATTCTTGTCTTTTCTGCTATTATTATTACTATTGCGTACAGGTTAATGTAAGTTACCTGCCTTAGCCTCGTCACTACTTCGTCGAAGTTACTGCTGAAGTTAGCCTCGTCACTACTCCGGAAGTTGATTTGGAGGCTCATAGGTCATTTCGGCTCGAATTGGCAAAAGTTAGTTGAAGGTTTGGAAGGTTGAGAAGTTTGACCAGGAGTTGACTTTATTGATATCGGGATTGTATTTCTATTCAAAAGTTGGAATAGGTCTGTTATGTCATTTATGACTTGTGTGTAATATTTGAGGTCAATCGAAGGTTTTTTGGTATGATCGGCATAGGTTTCGGAAGTTGGATGTTCATAGTTTCAATACGCTTGAATGGAGTTGCGATTTGTAGATTTGAAGTTGTTTGATGTGATTTTTGGCCTCGAGTAGGTCAGTTATATGTTTTGGAACTTATTGGTATACACGAACGGGGGCCCAGGGTGTGATTCAGATTGAATCGTATCATTTTGGACTTTGGTTGAAGTACTGAACTTGATGTTGTGCTGGTGTTTTCACACATGCGGAGGGTTTGACCGCAGGTGCGAACACGTGGGCGCGAGAGGAGTGACTGCAGAACCGGCTTGGAGTGGGCTAAGCAGCGATCACAAATGCTAGGTTTTTCTACATTTGCGAGCTCGCAGGTGTGAGGAAAGTGGTCGTCGATGCGGACGAGGCCAGGAAGGCCTGATCTCGCAGGAGCGGAGGTTCCTCCGCAGGCGCGAGTGTGCAGGTGCGACAGTTTCCACAGAAGCAGATGTGCAGGTGCACATGATTCTTCGTAGATGCGGGCTTGCCCAACCTCGGTGGGAACCGCAACTACGATGAATTTTCCGCAGGTGTGACGTCGCCGATATGACCCAAGGTCC
Organism: Nicotiana tabacum; assembly: GCF_000715075.1. Lineage (NCBI taxonomy): Eukaryota > Viridiplantae > Streptophyta > Magnoliopsida > Solanales > Solanaceae > Nicotiana > Nicotiana tabacum. The sequence goes on from NC_134095.1 coordinate 83,871,451, forward strand.
GCATAAGCGATTATTGCTGGGCAGTGGGTGTTTTTAATCCCGGACTTATGCTATTTTCCACACACTTCCACTTGGTCTTGGGATATTTTGAGAGCACTTTTGAGGGGGATTCTTATCAACAACACAAGGTAAGTAAACTTCACCCATTTTAAAGTTAAATACGTTGATTATATGTAGATTAAACATTAAAGTTTGTAAAACTAGTGGGATTTTATGAAGAACCTAGGGTTTTGGTAAATTTTGGATTTGATCACGAATTTGATGGTGAAAATTTGAATAAATTATATATTTGAGTTTGGGAGGTCATGGGTAACTTTTATATTCAAAATTTTCCAAAATTCGGGCACGTGGGCCCTGGGGTGAATTTCATGAATCTTCCAAATTGGGTTTGGTAACTACTATAAAAGCTAAATTATGAACTTTCAAGTATATATTTACTAGATTATATGACTTTTGATTAATTTCGAAGTTCTCGGCGTCGTTGGAGGAGTTCTAGTGAGTTGAGGACTTGGAATCGAGGTAAGTCTCTTGCCTAACCTTGTAAGAGGGAACTTATTACTTTAGGTGTATTATTATTGCGTGCTACTTGTTGTGGGGAGTTACATATGCACAAGGTGACGAGAGTTCGTACGTAGCTATATTTCATGATATGTCCGGGTAGAATTAGATTCACATCATGCCTTTAATTGTATTGTTTGTGACTATCATGTGTATTAATTGTCTTGATTAGGACTGAGACTGAGGTTTTAAATTGGAAATATCGACTTAGTTTCTTATTTTAGAAAACTAGGGAATACTTGATAAATTATAAATCCGTGTCTTCTCGTCTCACAAGTGTTTCTGTGAGCGAGGTAAATTTCTCTACTCTTATGGGATCGGGTCGTTAGCCTCGGCATGATGGTAACACTATTTTTATGGGGTCGGGTCATTCGCCTCGGCAGTACTGAGTACCACTATTCCTATAGGATTTCCTCGCAACTTTGTGCTTAATAATCGAAACAGGTTCTAGTTTGGGTATAATTGAGTTAGCACCTTCACGAGCGGTTATGATATGTCAATGATTTGATATAGGCTCCTGAGTGGATCTACAACAATTGCTCTTATTTGCTTCATTGATACTTGTTTACACTCACCATGTATACTTTATGCATTTACATTATTTTTATTTGACCTCTAGTAAGTGTCAAGTCGACCATTCGTCATTACTTTTTTGAGGTTAGACTAGATACTTACTGGGTACACGTTATTTTTGTACTCACGCTATATTTCTGCACTGATGTATAGGTGCTAAGACAGGTACTACCAGTGGTCACGCGAGTGCGTAGCCGATCATTTATGGAGACTTAGTGGTGAGCTGTTTGCCTTGCTACGATCTGCAGCACTAGAGTCTCCTTCTATCTTATTTACTATTTCTGTCTATCACTTTGAGATAATAGTTGTAAAAGTTTTTGTATTTTCTCCAGATTGCTCATAAACTTGTGATACCAGGTTTTGAGGGATTTTAGCATTTATGTACTATTGTACTTATCAATTTTATAACTATAGTGGGTATACTTTTTATGCTGATATTTTGTTAAGAAAAGAGCATGTACGATTTCATGATATCTTACTTGTTTTGTTCTATTAAAAGGAAAGCTCTTATTATAAATGTTAAAAAAAGATTAAATAAATAGTAGTTCCATTTGTGGGCTTGCCTAAAGGCGACGTTAGGTGCCTTCGTGACCTACTATGGATTTTTGGGTCGTGACAGTGGGCCTTATGGAGAGTATGGCCCAGACCGGTGCATTTTTGGTAGCACCAGCCGTCCCTCGGGCTGGGGAAGGAGCACAGACTCCTGCTAATCACACTCCGGAGCAGGTGGATCCCCTATATCAGACTTTAGCAGCCCAGCCAGTTTGGATGGTTCAGTCGGTTGTTGCGGCACAATCCATTGATAGGCCTATTATGTCTTCTTAGGCCTTGTTTGAGGTTAGATAAGTTTGTCAAGATCTTTCCTGTTAATTTCAGTGGTGCATCTTTTGAGGACCCATATGATTATCTAGACCACTTCCATGAGGTGTTACGGAACATGGGTATAGTTGAGACTAATGTGGTTGATTTTGCTGTGTTTTAGATGACTGGTTCTGCCAAGAGATGGTGGAGGGATTATATGTTGACTAGACTAGTTGGTTCACATGCACTTACCTAGGATTAGTTTTCATATCTCTTTATAGAGAAGTTCATTCCTTTGACTCTAAGAGAGGAACCGCAGGCACTTCGAGTTTTTTCAATATGGCAGCATGACTGTCACCCAGTATGAGACTCAATTTGTGGACCTAGCTCGCCATGCCACTATCTTGCTTCCTATTGAGAGGGGAGACCGAGGAGATTTATTGATGGGTTCACTTTCACTATCAGGTTATAGATGTCCAAGGAGACCGGAATTGATATTTCTTTCCTAGCTAAGATATTGCTATATGGATGGAGATGGTTTGTGCTTAGGAGAGGGGGCCGGTGTCTGATTAGAGGCCTTGTCATTTTGGTGGTTTTAGTGGTGCCTTATCCAAACGCATGGGTTCTTTTGGTAGAGACCATCCTCCTAGGACATTTCAGTAAGCTCTTCAGGTATTCTACGGTGCTTCAAGCGGTTGTGGTTTTTATGGGTCTCGTCTTGAGCAACCAGCATTCAGTGCACATTCAACTCTTATCAGTGCACCACCGCTTCAGAGTTACTACAATGGCTATTTGGACCATCAGGGTCAGTCCTTGTTTTAGCAACCTTAACAGCCGAAGGAGTGCTTTGAGTGTAGGGGCATACGTCACATAAGGAGGTATTTCCCTAGATTGTCAAACAACAGATCTTAGCAGGGTTCTCATGCCATCATACCGACACTGATTGCCCCACTGCTTGCGCAGCTAGTTAGAGGTAGGGGTAAGATTGTTAGAGGTGGAGGTCAGGTCACTAGAGGTGTGAGTTAGCTAGCTAGGTGTCACCCGAGGGGGAGAGGTCAGAGTGGTGGGGCCCATCCCCGATGTTATGCTTTCCCAGCTAGGCCTGAGGCTGAGTCATGTAACGCCGCTATCACATGTATTGTTCCAGTTTGCCATAGAGATGCTTCAATTCTATTTGATCCGGGCTCTACTTATTCCTACATGCCATCATATTTTGATTCATATCTGGTTGTGCCTCGTGATTCTTTGAGTTCTCATGTGTATGTGTCCACGCCTGTAAGAGATTCTATTATTGTAGATCATGTCTATCGCTCATGTGTGATTACTATTGGGAGTCTTGAGACTAGCGTAAATCTTCTACTTCTTGATATGGCAGATTTTGATGTTATCTCGGGTATGGATTGGTTGTCACCTTATGCCAAGACAGTGACCTTAGCCATGCCGGGATTGCCCCTATTAGAGTGAAAGGGGACTCTTGGTCATTCTACTAGCAATGTTATTTCTTATGTGAAGGCTCGACGTATGGTCGAGAAGGGGTGTCTAGCTTATTTGGCTTATATTCGTGATTCTAGTGCGGAGGTTCCTTACATGGATTCAACACCAGTTGTTCGTGAGTTTCTAGAGGTGTTTCCTGCAGATCTATCGGGGATGCCACTCGATAGAGATATTGACTTATGTATTGATTTAACTCCGGGCACTCAACCAATTTCTATTCCACCATACCATATGGCCCCACCGGAGTTGAAGGAATTGAAAGAGAGGTTGCAAGATTTTCTAGATAAGGGATTCATTAGCCCAATGTCTCTCCCTGGGGTGCGCCCGTATTGTTCGTGAAGAAGAAAGATGGGTCGATGCGGATGTGTATAGACTAGCGACAGTTGGACAAAATGACCATCAAGAAGAAGTATTTGTTGCAGAGGATTTGAGGTTTGGCTACCATCAGTTGAAGATTAGGGCATCTGATGTCTCTAAGACGGCTTTCCGGACTCGGTATGGGCACTATGAGTTCGTAGTGATGTCATTTGGGCAGACAAATGGCCAGAAGCAATTATGGATTTGATGAACCGGGTGTTTAAGCCATAATTGGATTCCTTTCTGATTGTATTCATTGACTATATCTTGATATATTACCGCAATCAATAGGAAAACGAGCATCATCTTCGGATTGTACTTCAGACTCTGAGAGATAGCCAGTTATATGCCATGTTTTCAAAGTGTAAGTTTTGGTTAGACTCAGTTGCCCTTTTGGGGCATGTTGTATCGGCAGAGGGCATAAAGGTGGCTCCTAAGAAGATTGAGGCAGTTCAAAACTGGCCTAGACCTACTTCAGCTACAGAGATTCGGAGTTTCCTAGGTTTAGCAGGTTATTATCATTGGTTCGTGGAGGGGTTTTCATCCATAGCTTCCCCATTAACTAGATTGACCAGAAGGGTGCCCTATTCAGATGGTCGGATGAGTTAAAAGCTCAACTACTTTGACTATGGCGACAATGTTGGTGTTGCCCATAGGTTCAGGATCCTACATGGTGTATTGTAATGTATCTCGTATTTGGCTCGGTGTAGTATTGATGGAGGATGTCAGGGTCATTGCATATGCATTGTGACAGTTGAAGGTGCATGAGAAGAATTACCATGTTCATGACTTAGAATTGGTAGCCATTGTCCATGCGCTGAAGATTTGGAGGCACTACCTTTACGGAATTTTATGCGAGGTATTCATGGATTATCGGAGTCTACTGTATTTGTTCAAGCAAAGGAATCTTAACTTGAGGCAGAGGAGGTGGTTGGAGCTGTTGAACGACTATGGTATCACCATTTTGTACCATCCCGGGAAGGCCAATGTGGTGATCGGTGCCTTGAGTAGAAAGGTCGTGAGTATGGGTAGCCTTGTGTTACACCCCATAAGTTTAACAACCTTGATATATATATATATCATATATGTATATATACATATATGATAAGAATTATGGTCGGGAGTATGGTCATTGCATATGCATTGTGGCAGTTGAAGGCGCATGAGAAAAATTACCATGTTCATGACTTAGAATTGGTAGCCATTGTCCATGCGTTGAAGATTTGGAGGCATTACCTTTACGGCATTTTATGCGAGGTATTCACGGATCATCGGAGTCTACTGTATTTATTCAAGCAAAAGAATCTTAACTTGAGGCATAGGAGGTGGTTGGAGCTATTGAACGACTATGGTATCACCATTTTGTACCATCCCGGGAAGGCCAATGTGGTGGTCGGTGCCTTGAGTAGAAAGGTCGTGAGTATGGGTATCCTTGTGTTATATCCCGTAAGTTTAACAACCTTGATATATATATATATATATATATATATATATATATATATATATATATATATATATATATATGATATGGTATTTTCAGTTATAGTATTTTTGTAAAGAAAAAAATGGTTTGAAAAATATGATTTTATATAGTTATTAATATTACTACTTTCGAATATGTTTTAAATTATACACATAATATGAGAAAAGTTTATGAGATTTTCTTTATTGTAAAGATATGAATTATTATTTTTCACAAGAAAGAAGGTTATCTTTTTAACATTTTTAGAATTAAGCATACGAAAATTTGTACTCTTTTTATGAGATTAGGAAAATTATAAGTTGAGAAAATATATGTATTTTTACATGGATGTTTTAATAAAATAATATTGTATATATTAATTTTATATGGTACTACATTACCATGATAGTATAATGTATAAAGTGTATTAAAAATAAGTAGAATTTTGAGTAATTTTAGATAATTTTTTATTATGCGGGTAATTGATTAATTACCGGGTAACGTACCATTACCTAATTAATTGGGGATATATTGGATAAGTATTAAATAGCATGAGGTGGCAGCTCCTCCATTCAAATCAAATGACTCTTATTCATTTCTTATTAGGTGGCAACCTAATGCGCTAAGAACAAGACACCTCAATCTCAATACTTTCAATACAAAAATTATACCACAACCAAATATGAAGCAAGTAGTATCATAGCATATGTATAAGTACTCAGCACTATGCTTTCGTGATTATTTTGTTGTGCAATTTTAACACTTTCTTGGTTGGGTGTTTCTAAGTACAGTGGACAGTATAGTCAAATTTTCGCTTCAGTAATTAGTGCCCTAGAGTATTGTGTCCAGGCGATTCGTCTCTTGATCTTCTCATGTGCTTTGTGAAGAATAAAGGATGACATATTTCAAGAAGAGAAGTTGAGTCCAAAGTTCATGCAGATTGTGCATTCATGCATAGTGGAATTGAGAATTATTTGTGTTGTTTGTCCCAAGAAATCATGACTATAGTCAATTCTCTTAGTTATCACGTAACATAAGAACTACTTATTTATCTTGTCATGATTCCTTCAACCAACGAGATTTCTTAGCACATTAGCAACGTAAAATTTTGCGATTCTAAAGGAGTACGGTACAATCTTTCTCAAGAATATCATACGGATTTTTTTCCTACTCTGATCTTGTCGTCACGAGTTTTGTCGCAATTGTCGTATGTTAGAAGGATTATCAAGAGAACTGGCTCAAGTATGTTAAGGTTATCCCTTCTTTCTTTTGGCATGATCCAAGTAACGATACGTAAACATAATGCTATTTCATAAGTATTTCTACTCTTAGCAGTTAAGGATGTCTAAGTATGTATCTAGTTCCCTATTGAGGAATGATAAAGATGTTAATGTTCATAATATAGTAATACATGCATCTACATGCATATGCATTTGCCACCGTGCTAAGGCTAGTTTAGGCAGTTACTCATTTACCACCGTGCTACGGCCGGTTAGGCAAACATAAATTTACCAACGGGCTACGGCCGGTCGGGCAGTTACCACCAGTTGGGCAGTTATGTATCATTATTTACCACCGGTTGGGCAGTCATATATTTACCACCATGCGAAGGCCGGTCGGGCAGTTACCACTGATCAGTTGAGCAGTCATACATCATACGATAAGGATAATAGTCTTAAAGAAAAGCATTGCATATATGTATGAGTATAATAAGTACGCATATACGGTGGCACTTCAGAGATATAGGTTGATTCTTATATGTCTTTAATTACTGTTGAATTATGGTTATGTTTCACTTCTGCCTTACATATTCAGTACATTATTCATACTGACATCATTTTATTGGGGACGCTGCATTCATGCCTGTAGGTATAGACAATCAGTTTGACGAGCCCTCATAGTAGACGAGATTGGCATTCATCAAAGGATCGGTAAGACTCCACCTCATTCGAAGTGCAGCTAAGTCTATAAGTCATCGTGTCAAAGTACTAATACAGACTTATGGGTAGGCCGGTACCCTGTCCATTTGATGTCAAATGATCTTAGAGGCTTTGTATACAGAGGTTCATTTTGTACAGTACGTCAGAGGCCTTGATAGCCCATATGTACTCATGTTTTAAGAACGATATTTTATTGATACAGTGTTGCCCACTTACAGTTGTGCACTACGAGTTGTTTCCATGTTGGCCCATGATGGTCACAGAAAGAATGAGTTGCAGAATGGTTTGCTCGGTCCAGTACGGCACTGAGTGCCAGCCACGCCTCCCTAGGTTTGGGGCATGACACCTTGTGTATATTCTAGTTGGTGAGAGGCCGCTTGCAGCAGATGTTCAGGCTTTGGCCAATCAGTTCGTGAGATTAGATGTTTCGGAACCCAGACGTGTTTTAACTTGCACAGTTTCTCGGTCTTCCTTGTATGAGCGTATCAGAGAGCTTCAATATGATGACACCCCATTTTCTTGTCCTTAAGGACAAGGTGCGGTACAGTGGTTCCAATCAGGTTACTATTAGAGATGATAGGGTTTTGCGGATGCAGGGTAGGATTTGTGTGTCCAATGTGGATGGGCTTTGTGAGTTGATTCTTGAGGAGGCCCACAATTCCCGGTATTCCATTAATCCGGGTGCCACTAAGATATATATGAACTTGCGACAACATTATTGGTGGAGGAGAATGAAGAAGGATATTGTCGCATATGTAGCTCGGTGTCTGAATTTTTAGCAAGCAAATTATGAGCATCAGAGGCCTGGTGGTTTGCTTCAGAGGCTAGAAATTCTGAGTGGAAGAGGGAGCGTATCACTATGGATTTTTTTATTAGACTTCCACGGACTCAGAAGAAGTTCGACGCGATATGGGTCACTATGGGCAGGTTGACCAAATCTGAACATTTCATTTTAGTGGCAGTTACCTATCATTTCTGAAGAAGAAATGATAGATACGCTAGAACTTCTTCTGCGTACCTCGATCGTCCATCTTCACGACGTGCCCGTATCTATCATTTCTGATCGAGGTACGCAGTTTACCATATAGTTCTGGAGGTCCGTACAACATGAGTTAGGCACACGAGTTGAGTTTAGTACACCATTTCACCCCCAGACAGACGGATAGTCCAACTGCACTATGCAGATATTGGAGGATATGCTTCGCTCTTACATTTTGGATTTCGGGAGTTCTAGGGATCAGTTCTTGCCGCTTATGGAATTTGCCTACAACAACAACTACCAGCCGAGCATTCAGATGGCTCCCTATGAGGCATTGTACAGGAGGTAATGTCATTCGCTAGAGGGTTGGATCGAGCCAGATGAGGCTTGCTTGTTGTGTACCGATTTGGTTGAGGATGCCTTTGATAAGGTCAAGATTATTTAGGACTGACTTCATACCGCTCAGCCTAGGGGGAAGAGTTGTGCCGACTGTAGAGTTTGTGATGTTGTATTTATAGTTGAAGAGAGGGTATTGTTCTGGGTTTTACCCATAAAGGGTGTGATGAGGTTCGAAAAGAAGGGCAAGTTGAGCCCTAGGTATATCAGACCCTTTGAAATTCTTGAGGGAGTAGGTGAGGTGGCTTACAGGCTTGCATTGCCACCTAGTTTATCAGCAGTCCATCCAGTGTTCCATGTGTCCATGCTCCGGAAGTATCACGGTGATCCGTCCCATGTGTTAGATTTTATCTCAGTCCAAATGGACAAGGATTTGACTTATGAGGAGGAGACGCCAACTACTCTAGCCCGGCAAGTCCGATAGTTGAGGTCTAAGAGTTATCCATCAGTTTAAGTGCAGTGGAGAGGTCAGATGATCAAGGTAGCCACATGGGAGCTCAAGTCGGACATGTGAAGTATATATCCACACCTTTTCACCAGTCTGGGTCCTTTCTATATCCGTTCCAGGATGAACGTTTGCTTTAGAGGTAGAGAATGTAATGACCCAATAGGTCATTTATAGTTTTACCTTTCATTTTCGTGTTCTGAGACCTCGAATAGCTCAGTTTAGCCTTCCTCGATTTGCGTACACAGTCCGTGTCTTTACCAAAAAAAATTATGTGAAATTTAGCTTTAAAACTCATTTGAGTTGATTACGGTCAACGTTTTGTGTAAACATACCCGGATTAGTATTTTGACGGTCCCAGTGGGTTCGTATCATGATTTAGGACTTGGGCGTATACTCAGAATCGAATTCGGAAGTCCCTAACTTGATAAATTGTAATTTATTGAAAATCAGCAATTTAAAGGTTTAAAGAATCACTAAGTTTGACCGTAAGTTGAATTTGTTGCTACCATGTTCGTATTTTAGTTTTGGAACTTGGTATAAGTTCATTTCAGTATTTATGACATGTATGCAAAATTCGGTGCAAAGCGAAGTTGATTAGACGTGATTCAGACGTCCGGTTGTAAAGTTGCATGCTCTTAAGTTTCTTTGAAAATACCATCCATTTTGATGTCCGATTAGTAGTTCTAGGAGTTATTTAGTGTTTTGATCGCGTGAGCAAATTTTTATGTTGTTGTTACACTTGTGTGCATGTTTGGTTTGGATCCCGTGGGGCTCGGGTGAGTTTCGAATAGGCTATGGAGTAAATTTTGAACTTAGAAGAATATCGGTGCATCAGGTTTGCAGGTCTCGCATTTGCAAGGACCTGTTCGCAAATGCGAAGTCAGGCTCGCATATGCGAAGCTGGTAGGAGCTGGGTTAGCTTCGCTTTTGCGAAGTTAAGTCCGCATATGCGATAGTGGGCAAGTTCACATTTGTGAACATTTGTATCGCATTTGAGACTAAAGGAAAACTGGGGCAGACTCGCATTTGCTAGTTGATTGTTCGCATTTACGGACATCCCTTTTTCGTATCTGGACGAAAGTAGGCTCAGTGACTTTTTCGCTTTTGCAAAGAGTTTATCACATTTGCGATCATCGTAATTGCGAACTATGTTTCGCAATTGCGATAACTGCAACTGGGTAAAGGGGGGGACGGGATTTAGCTCATTTCTCACAAACTCATAACTACAGCTAGCTCATTTTTCGCTTTTGTAAAGAGTTGATCACATTTGATGTTGAGTCTCTTTGGTTATCATGTTACTCTCCATTACTCGTATATTTGTTCTCTTGATGTATGATATCTTGTAAATCTTGGTTATTGAGTTATTATTATTAATTGAAATTGTTTGGGGAGTGGTTTGCACGCCGCAACAGAAATTGAAAGGTAATGAATTGAACTGGTAGAATAAGGACGGACTATGATGTTGACAGATGATTATATGGTGGGATCTGATTGCGCTACAACAGATAGTTTAAAGTTGATATTGTGGGATCGGGTTGTACGATGCAATATATTAATAAAAGTTATATTTGTTTATGACTATTGGATTAGCCTCGGTTGTTGAGATGAGTTATATGACTTGTCATTCGGGACTCTCTGATAGTTGGTTTTGAGTTTGATGATATGAATTACCTACTTTACTTATATTCCTATCTTTTCTATCATTATTATTACTATTTGGTACATGTTAATGTAAGTGACTTGCCTTAGCCTCGTCACTACTTCGTCGAGGTTAGGCTCGACACTTACAGAGTACATGAGGTTGGTTGTACCCTTACTAATCTCTGCACTTCTTGTGCGGATACCGGAGTTGGTCCTAGCGGCGTTCAGTAGAGTTGCTGCTCGGATCCAGCTATTCAGAAGAGACTTGAGGTATAGCTGCAGGGCGTTCACAGCCCCGAAGTCCCCTTCTACTTCTTTTAGCTGTTTGTTTGATTCAGATAGTTATGTTCACTTCATACCAATATATGTAGTATATTATATGCTCATGTATTCGTTACACCAGTTTCGGGATTTGCATTTGGACTTCGTCACTTATTAGTTTATTTACCTTGTTTTTGACTATTCAGTTTCTTTATTGTCATCATATTTGAAATTTGTTAAAAATGATTAATAACTACATCTAACGTTGGCTTACCTAGCAAGTAAAATATTAGGTGCCATCACGATCCCGAGGATGGGAATTCTGGGACGTGACAGAAAAGGTCCGATGGTTTCTCTATAAATAGAAGTACTTCCAACAAAGTGGATATAGAAAAATCTGCAAGTATAGTCTTGGCTTGTTGTATTCTGAAGAAGATTATTTGTATTTTCCCCATTTGTATATGGGCAATATCTTCTTACGGAAAGTCGTTCTCACGCCTCAAGCCTTCTTCACTTTCGTTTTCAATTATTATTTTTTGTCATGGCCCCAATTTTCCTTCTTAGGATGTCGTGATGGCACCTAGTCTTTAAGACTAGGTAAGCCTAACACTTACTGAATTAGTGGCAAAATTCAACCAACAACTATTAAATATGAAACAAAAATTTCTATACAAAGCCAACAATCCCAAAATCGATAGTACAAGTCATAAGCTCTACTGAGTTCACTAGAAACTCTCTAAGTACAACTATTCGAGAATAGAAATAAAATTGTATATAAATAACTTTTGAAGGTGACTTTTGGGCCTGCGAACACGACGACAAGTATACCTTGAAGTCTCCACAACAATATTTGATCTACTATCTAACAATCAACAAACTCCAAAGTACCTGGATATGCACAAAATTGTGCAGAAATGTAGTATGAGTACACCATGGTCAGTACCTAGTAAGTATCAAGACTAACCTCAGTGGAGTAGTGACGAGGTACAAGTTAAGACACTCACTAGACAAAATAACATGTGCAGTATAGAAGCATAAAGCAATAATGGAAAGCAAAAATTAGTAAATGGAAACAAAATCAACATGTGATATAAACAATAAAGCAATAAGAACACTGTGAAGTATCATTAAAACCAAATAAGGAACACATAGGACAACTAATTAGTGAAGTCGTGCTAACACAAGATTCACAACGAAATCACCCCATGATACCTCATCTCATAGTCACAAGCCACAGGTCTCAACCCATCATCATGTACTCACGGCACCTCGTGCCCACAACTCGAATCATAACCGCACAGACAACTCACGTGCCAATATCTCAATCCGCTCGGCATTATCACAGGCTCACAATCACAATCCGCTCATCATGGTCACAGGCTCAATAGCAACATGAAATGGGTAATACAAGAACACGTGGGCATGAACAATAAATGTCAAGTTTCATACTCATTAGCTAGTATAAGTGGCCTGCTACGGTGTATGCTTGTGCGAGCATACTATTGCAGCCCAAGTCAACAAGTAATATCAAAGACATCGAGTAGCTAATCGAAGAAATAAAACAAGTCACATAAGATGTATGACATATACAAGGAAAAGCACACCATCACATGAAAATCACCAACACAATGTCCCCGAGCCATGACACATGATCCCTGACATTGCCACCCTTATCTCTCTGATAGCCACCCGTATCACTCCGCCCTGATAATATCATTAGCCACCCTTATCTCTCTGATAGCCACCCTTATCACTCCGTACATTCAACAATGGTGAAATGCCACCCTTATACTCTGCATAACAACAATGGTGCAATGCCACCCTTATACTCTGCATAACAACAACCAAAACCACCCAACAATTCATAAATGCTAATATCACAACAACACGACGTATCAACTCGTAACACAAGTTCCCATAGGCCACAACTTTTCCAAAGATCCCACAATACAAATATTTCCACAACAAATAGCCCACGGCTCAAACACAATGTGTATAAAATCTCAATAACAACAAAAGGAACGGGAAAGTAACTCAACAAGGAACAACACCCCCCCTTTTAACACAACTTCAATTAAAATAGATTAATGAATTTCGATAACCTCAATTCCATATAATTGTTAAAGGATAAACTTAATAGTGAGAGTATCTCCACGAAATGGAAAACTCCCGATTCTAGTGTATGAATTTGGCTAACAATGAAAGAGATGGGACGAACTTGCAACTATGTCAAATTGCATGAGAATAACCCGACATTAAAAAGGATATCACGTACGATAATCTCAACTAAGAGTAACTCAATAATAAAAGAAATTACATAATGGTAGAAGCAGTAACAACTTCAAATAAGAGTAAATTTGACAAGTGAGGAATGTGATATAACGAGAACTTCAAATAAAGCATGTGATAGTAGACATGGCGAATAAAAGATATAACATGTGCTAACAATTCCAAATAAATACATGAAAGAAACCTAAGAGTCTAAACCGGTCAATTTCCACATATAAGCCCGAGTACATACTTGTCAACTCTCGTACGTGGCTTTCACATAACACAATTACCACATACGACTCAAATACAAATACCACATACAATTACCCTAATGGGTTGTTCCCCCATATAAAGTTAGGCAAGATACTTACCTCAAATAAGCTAAACCGATACTCTAAAATGACCTTCTCGTGTGAAACAATCTCCAGACGGCTCAAATCTAGCCAAAATAACTTAATATATATAAATAAAACCATAACAAACAATTCTAGATAATAAAGCTTCGATCTTTAATGAAAAGTAAAAAGTCAAGCCCAGGCCCGCACCTAGAAACCCGGCAAAATTCACAAAATGTGAACATCCATTCCAATATGATTCCAATGATACAAAAGTATCTGATGACATCAAATCGGGCTTCAAATCCCCATTTTACATTTTTGAAAGTTTATACAAAAATTCTCATTTTCTCCCATTCAAATCACTAATTTAATGTTTAAAAAGGGATGAAATCATGGAATATAATCAAATCCGGGTAAAGAACACTTACCCTAATCCTACACGTGAAGATCCCCTCAAAAATCTCTCAAATCCGAGGTCAACAACTCAAGATATGATAAAAACGGTCAAACCCTTGAATTATAAACTTTCTGCCCAACACTTCCACTTTTGCGGACAAGGAAGCATATATGCGCTCTTCCATCCGCGAGAATATTCGTGCATCTGCGATGACAACCTACTAACTCAAAATTTGCATCTGTGACACCGCAGAAGTGAGATACAAATCGCAAAAGCGAATAGTCAACCTGAGCCACAACCCGCATCTATGATCAATCCACCGCAGACGCGGCCACGCACTTGCGTTTACCAACCCTCAAAAGCGGAAATCCTGATCATGCAAGAACTCGCAGAAGCGGCCAAAATGATGCAAAAGTGTGTCTGCATCTGCGCTCCAAAATGCGCAGACGCGAAACACTAGAACCAGACGTGTCCAAAACATAGAAACAATCCAAAACTCGTCTGAAACATACCCAGGGCCCCCAGGACCCCGTCCGAACATATCAAAAAGTTCCATAAAATAACGGAGACTTGCTCAAGGCCTCAAATCACATCAAACAACATCAAAACTACGAATTACGCCTCAAATCGAACTTAATGAACTTATGAACTTTCAACTTCTATAACTCGGCCCGAATAATATCAAATCAACCCAGAATGACGTCAAATATTGAATGCAAGTTCCAAGTGATATAAAAAAGCTATACCAACTCCCAAAATTAAAATCTAAACCCGATATCAACAAAGTCAACTCCCGGTCAAACCTCTCAATCTTCCAAACCTTCAATTTTCCATTTTTTGCCAAAATGCATCAAATTAACCTACGGACCTCCAAATATTAATACGGACATATGCCTAAGTCCAAAATCACCATAAGAAGCTATCAAAATCATCAAAATATCATTCCGGAGTCGTCTACAAAAAAGTCAACTCTGGTCAACTCTTACCACTTAGGCTTCTAAAACAAGAATCATCTCTACAAACCAATCCTGAATCATCTGAAAATTAAACCCGGCTACACACGCAAGTCATAATAAATAATACAAATTTTTATGAGAACTTAAGCCACCAAACGGGGTGCTAATTCTCAAAATGATCAGTCGGGCCGTTACATTTTTCTAACACTCTCTGTGATAGATAGTTGGTTAAGTTTTTTCTTGGGAATGGAAAAAAGTGAGTTAATAATGGAATGGGAGACTGTGAAGCAACTTTCTCTTTTTTCAAAATAGGGAAGAAGGGTCAGTGCACTTAAGGACTAAAGTCCAGACGCGAAATTGCTTCATGTAATGCGGTTGACCGCAATTTAGTGAAGTCCATGATTTTCAAGGAAAGGACAACAGGGGCAAAAATGGTCTTTAAAAGCATTAGGGTTTTCACAAATCTGAAGTGGCTTGAAGGAGGGCAAGCTTCTTTGTTATTGGGCCTGCGTTGGCTGACAATCTTGATTGAAGGATGTTTACCAGTACTTCATTGATGTACCTCCAAAAAAGGACAAAGTACAGGAATAGTTACAAATAGACAATACTTACTAACAATTAGCCATTAAGAAACGTCATAAAATAAATAGTTTTTATTTTTATTTATTTCTGCAAATAAAATATGTTTTATTATTTTAAATTTTAAATATATTTGAATAAACAGATGCGTCTGTTTGTGAAAGAACATATCTTTTTGAAAAGCTTTGATGGTTGCTCTATAAATAGAAGAACTTCCAACAAAGTGTATATAGAAAAATCTGCAAGTATATTTTTGGCTTGTTGTATCCTGAAGAAGATTGTTTGTATTTCACCAATTTGTATACGAGCTACATCTTCTTTAAGGAAAGTCGTTCTCATGCCTCAAGCCTTCTTCAATTTCATTTCCAATTATTATTTTTGTAGCACTCTTTATGGTAGATAGCTATTTAATTTTTTGCATCAAAATGAAAAAAAAAAGTGAGTTAATGATGGAAGGGGAGACTCTGAAGCAACGTGCTCTTTTTTTTTCAAATAGGGTAGAAGGGTCAGTGCACTTAAAGACTAAAGCTAGGATGCGAAATTCCTTCATGAAATGCGGTTGATCGCAATTTAGTGGAGTCTGTGATTTTCAAGGAAAGGACAATAGAGGGAAAAATGGTCTTTAAAAGCATTAGATTTTTCACAAATCTGAAATGGCTTGAAGGAGGGCTGGGAAAGCTTCTGTGTTATTGCGCATGTGTGGGTTGACTTTCTTGATTGAATGATGTTCACCAGCACTCCATTGATTTGTCTCCAAAAAAAGGACAAACTACAGGAACAACTACAAATAACAATATTTACTAACAATTAGCCATTAAGAAACGTCATAAAATAAATAATTCATATTATTTCTACAAACAAAATCTGTTTTATTTGAATTTTAAATTTAAAATATATTGGAATACACAGATGCGTTTGTTTGTGAAAGAACGTATCTTTTTAAAAAGGTTTGATGGTTACTCTATAAATTAAAGTACTTCCAATAAAGTGGATGTAGAAAAATCTGCAAGTATATTCTTGTCTTGTTGTATCTGGAAGAAGATTGTTTGTATTTTCCCAATTTTTATACGGGCAATATTGTCTTTAAGGAAAGTCGTTCTCACGTCTCAAGCCTTTTTCAATTTCATTTTCAATTATTATTTTTCTAACACTCTCTATGGTAGATAACTGTTTAATTTTTTGCATGGAAATGGAAAAAAGGGAGTTAATGATGAAAGGGGAGACTATGAAGCAACGTGCTGTTTTTTCAAATAGGGAAGAAAGGTCAGTGCACTTAAAGACTGACCCAGACGCAAAATTGCTTCATGAAATGCGGTTGACCTCAATTTAGTGGAGTCCGTAATTTTCAAGGAAAGGACAACAGGGGAAAAACTGATCTTTAAAATCATTAGATTTTTCACAAATTTGAAGTGACTTGAAGAAGGGATGGGCAAGTTTCTGCGTTATTGCGCTTGCATGGGCTGACTTTCTTGATTGAAGGATGTTCACCAGCACTCCATTGATGTGTCTCCACAAAAAAGGACAAACTATAAGAATAGCAACAAATAGATAATATTTACCAACAATTAGCCATTAAAAAATGTCATAAAAACTTAACAATGATATACAACATTCAAAACTAGGAATTTATTTTTTATGGGTATGGTTGAAATTCGTCGAAACACATAAATAAGGCAATATACAAATTTGATTGAGATTGGAGGTTATTTAGACTGGTTTGGAGTCAAACTACATCATTAATAATATACAACAGTTAAAAACCCTAGGCAAAAAAAACTTAATGGATATAGTTGAAATTCGTTGAAAACACATAGATGAGGTAATATACATGGTTTGAGTAAGGTTAGAGGTGATTTGGACTTGTTTGGAGTCAAAATTTGTAATTAAAATCGAGTTTAAAAACTTTGTTGCAACATATGATCTAACATGTATCTCACATGTATCTCATACATAGGTATACATGGATACACATGAGATACACATTTGATATATATGGAATATACAAATGATACAGCGGAGATACACAAGAAGATGCATATATCATCTTCCTTTTTATTTATATTTTACTTCAAATTCGGTTCAAATTTCAATGCGAACTGCTTCAAATATCCACCAAATCGTTCCAAAATTGAGATTCAAACTCCTTAAGATGTAACCAATCTATTCCAATAACTGTGATGACCCGAAAGGTCACCTTGTATTTTAGAACCCAATTCGGGATTCCGAGGCTTTCAAAACCTCATATTATTCCCCCTCGATTTGTGTGCACAGTCCGGGCGTGTAACCGAAAAAAACTTTTGCGTGAAAAATTTATGAAATAATAATTTTTGGCTTAAAAGGTTGATTTTAACTGATTCGGTCAACGTTTTGGGTAAACAGATCCGGACCCGTGTTTGACGGTCCGGTGGGTCCGTATAAAAATATGGGATCTGGGCTTTTGCCCGAAATCAAATTTCGAGGTCCCTAGCCCGAGAAATGAATTTTTGAAGGAAATTAAAAAAACTAAAAGTTTAATAATTTAAAGAATTTGATCTTGTTAGTATCAGGCACATATTATAATTTTGGAGCCCGGTACAGGTCTGTTATGATACTTATATCTTATCTGAGGAATTTGGTGAAGAACGAGACTGATTTGATGTGGTTCGGATTTTTGGTTGAAAAGTTAGACGTGGTTCATAGTTCGAGGTATTTTTTTGGCGATTTAATCGCCCGAACAAGTTCATATGATGTGGTAAGACTTGTGTGTGTGTTTGGTTTGGATCCCCGAGGGCTCGGATGAGTTTCAGATAGGCTACGGGAAGTCGAGACTTAGAAAAAAGACCTGGTGTTGGATAGTTGCAGAAATTTCTGGTCTCAGATCTTAGAAGTGCGGCCATGGAGTGAAATTTGCGGACCGCGGTAGAAGAACGCGGCCGTAGTGGGGACTTTGCGACCGCGGTAGGGTAAGACTCAGGTTTTGTGGCCGCACCCACAATATCGGGACCTGCAGTGGGGATTCGCGACCGCGCCCAAAATTTCGCGGACCGCGTAGTATAGATCAGAGGGGTGCTATATAAACGGGATTTTTCATTCATTTTTTCAATTTCTCAAACCCAAAAATATAAGAGGGGCTTATCCAAACACTTCTTCTTCCCCCAAATCATAGTAAGTGATTTTTAACTCATTTCTTTCACTATTTTACTTCTTTTTACAAGATTTCATCCTAGAATCTAGGGTTTTCATAGTGGTATTGAGGATTTTTGGGTAGAACGTAGGAATTTCAAAATTTGGGGATTTAGACTTCAAATTGAGGTCGGATTCCAAAACCAATTGTATATCCGGGCTCGGGGGTGAATGGGTAATTAGGTTTTGGTCGGAATTTCGGGTTTGAACCAAGCGAGCCCGGGTGTTGACTTTTGTTTAGTTTTTCAAAAATGACCTAAATTGAATTTCTTGCAATCGTGGGTAGTTCCTAAGGCTTAAATGAATTGTTTGATTGGTAATTGCTAGATTCTATTATCCCGGAGGCTAGTGTGAAAGAAAAGGCGATGATTGAACTTTGAGTGGCTTGAGGAGGCGAGGTAAGTGTTGTAGCCAACCTTATCTTGAGGGATTAGGTATTGTTGCCTTATTTGATATGTGTTTGGTTGTTGAGTACGGCGTATAGGTGAGGTGACGAGTACCTATACGTTGTTGTCGAGTCATAGCACGCAAGTTAGTCTTATTTTTATAGTTGTTGTACTCTTTGATCATATAACTCATGTTTAGACTTGTTATTCCATGTGTTGAGCAATTCTTATCATATTTTACGAGATTTGATACTGATTGAGTATTAACTCAGAATTTAGGCTGGTGTTGTGGACTTAAATATTGAAGTAAGACTGAATCTTGATATTTCTATCTCCTTGTGATTATTGTTCATTGTCTTGGTGAGGGAGAGTGTTAAAGTACGAAGGGTGATGTCGTGCGATATTTTGTGAGTGAGTGATAATACACAAAGGGTGATGCCCTGCCATATTCTCTGAGTGATAATGCATGAAGGGTGATGTCATTCTATATTCTATGAGTGATAATGCATGAAGGGTGATGTCGTGTCATGCTATGAGAGAGTTAATGCACGAAGGGTGATGTCGTGCCATGTAATGAGAGAGTTAATGCACGAAGGGTTATACCATGTTGTTTCTATTGTTTCTTATTTGAGAATGAGAGTAAAAGCACGAAGGGTGATGTCGTGCGCTTGTTTGCAATGTTATTACTTTCGTTGGTGCAAAGCATGATATTTATTGCATTCCTTTACTATACTATTTTCAGGATTTGATATTCCCGTCAGCATGTTTTCCCCCTTCCCGTTATTATCTGCTAAATTTCCGTTTGTCGTTATTTTCTCATATATAATTTAACTGCACAAGTTCATGTTATTGTCGTGTCCTAGCCTCGTCACTTCTTCGTCGAGGTTAGGCTCGTCATTTACTAGTACATGGGGTCGGTTGTATTGAACTGCACTCTGCACTTTTTGTGGAGATTTCGGTACTAGACCGTGTTGATCTGAGTTGGGTTGCTTCCTTCAATCCATCATGAGACCCAAGGTAGATCTGCCGGCGCTCGCAGACCTTGAAGTCCCCTTCCATTTATCTTAGTTTCCCTATTTTTTTATTTCGTGAACAAATGTATTTTCTTTAAACCAGTATTTGTAGTGACTCTAAGAAGTTCGTGGATTGTGACACCAGATTTTGGGTAGTCGTGTATTAGTGTTTGCATTATTATAAATTTCCGCACTTCTTTACTTTGTTTTGGTTTAGTTATTGTTATTTACTGTTTGGATAGCGGTTAGCATATTAGATCTTTATTGGTTGGCTTGCTTAGCATTTTGAAAAGTTAGGCGCCATCACGATCTCGGCGGTGGCAAATTCGGGTCGTGAAAAGTTGGTATCAGAGCACTAGGTTTCCTAGGTCTCATAATTCACGAACAAGCCAGGTAGAGTCTGAGGGATCGGTACGGAGACGTCTGTGCTTATCCCCCAGAGGCTACAGAGTTTCGGAATAACTTTTCTTCTATTCGTCTCTGTCGTGCGATTTGATTTCTCAATGCTAATCGATCTTTTTACTTATGTTCATTCGCAGATGGCGAGAACACATACCGCTTCATCAGTTGCTCAGCAACTCGAGCCCCTAGTTACAGATCCTACGAAGGGCAGAGGACGAGGCTGTGCTAGAGGGCGAGGCAGGGGCAGGGCTCAGCCAAGAGCTCGAGCAGCAGCACCAGTAGCGGAGCCTCAGGCAAAGTTTGATGATGAGGTTCCGGCTTAGACCATTCCGGCAGAGCCAGCTCAGGTTCTAGAGGGGTTCATTGCTACCCTGATACTTTAGGATGCTTTGGACAATCTAGTGGGCCTTATGGAGAGGGTAGCTCAGACTAGCACAATTCCTGTAGCACTAGCCGTCTCTCAGGCCGCTGGTGGATCAGTTATGTCTTTTGAGGCTCTGTTGAGGTTGGACAAGTTCACCAAGCTTTTCCCGATTCATTATACTGGGGCAGCTTATGAGGACCCATAGGATTATCTTGACCGTTGCCATGAGGTGTTGCAGAACATGGGGATAGTGGAGACCAATGCGGTCGACTTTGCTCTATTCCAAATGATAGGGTCCGCCAAGAGATGGTGGAATGGTTTTGTGTTAACTAGACCAGCTAGGTCGCCCGCCTTGACTTGGGACCAGTTCTCTCAGCTATTTCTCGAGAAGTTCCTTCCCATCACTCAGAGAGAGGACTATCGCAAGCGGTTCGAGCATCTTCAGTAGGGTTCTATGATTGTCACTCAGTACAAGACTAGGTTTGTTGATTTGGCCCATCATGCTCTTCTTATACTTCCTACCGAGAGAGAGG
Organism: Nicotiana tabacum; assembly: GCF_000715075.1. Taxonomy (NCBI): domain Eukaryota; kingdom Viridiplantae; phylum Streptophyta; class Magnoliopsida; order Solanales; family Solanaceae; genus Nicotiana; species Nicotiana tabacum. Next base: position 83,892,762 of record NC_134095.1, read on the forward strand.
GACTGAGGAGGTTTATTGAGGGACTCGCTTAGCCTATCAGATAGCATATGTCTAAGGGGACAGGGAGCGAGATTTCTTACCAGGATACGGCCAATGTGGCTAGGCGAGTTGAGATGGTTTTAACTCAGGGGAGTGGTCAGGGGTCTGACATAAGGCCTCGTCATTCTGGTAGGTTTAGTGGTTCCTCATCTGGGGGCAGAGATTCTTTAGGTAATGGCCATCCTCCCAGGCCGTTTCATTCAGCACTTCAGGCTTCTCACGATGCTTCAGGTGGTTGTGGCTCTCATATGCAGTATTCTGATCAGCTAGCCTACAGTGCACCATTAGCTCCTATCAATGCACCTCCGCTCCAAAGTTTTTAGGGTGGTTACCCAGGCCGTCAGGGTTAGTTTCAGGGTCAACAATCTTAGCAGCCGAGGTCTTGTTATACTTATGGCGATCCGAGGCATGTTTCTAGGTATTTCCCTCGAGCATCGAGCAGTTCTCAGCATCAGGGTTCTCGTGCCATGGTACCGGCACTGGGTGTTCCACCTCCCACTCAGTCAGGTAGAGGTAGGGGTCAAAGATCTAGAGGTGGGGGTCGAGGTATTAGAGGTGGAGGATAGACCACTAGAGGTAGAGGCCAGCCAACAGGAGGCCATCCCAGGGATGCAGTTCAAAGTGGTGTTATGCTTTTCAAGCCAGACCTGAGGCTGAGCCATCTGATGTCATTATCACAGGTACTATTTCAGTTTGCAGTAGAGATGCTTCAGTTTTATTTGATCCGGGGTCTACATACTCCTATGTATTATCTTACATTGCTTTATATTTGTTTGTGCCTCATGATTCTTTGAGTGCTCCCGTGTATGTGTCCATACAGGTGGGGGATTCTATTGTTGTAGATCATGTCTATCGCTCGTGTGTGGTTATTATTGGGGGTCTTGAGACTAGCGTAGATCTCTTACTTCTCGATATGGTCAATTTTGATGTCATTTTGGGGATGGATTGGCTGTTACCTTATCATGCTATATTGGACAGTCACACCAAGATTGTGACCTTACCATTGCTGGGGTTACCTCGATTAGAGTGGAGAGGGACTCCTGGGCATTCTGCCAGTAGTGTTATTTCTTATATGAAGGCTCGACGTATGGTCGAGAAGGGGTGTTTGGCTTATTTGGCTTATGTTCGTGAGTTTCCAGATGTATTTCATGCAGACCTACCGGGGATGCCACCCGACAGGGATATTGACTTTTGCATTGCTTTGGCTCTGGGCACTCAGCCCATTTCTATTTCGCAGTACTGTATGGCCCCACTAGAGTTGAAAACATTGAAGGAGAAGTTGCAATATTTTCTTGATAAGGGCTTTATTAGACCTAGTGTTTCGCCTTGGGGTGCGCCGATATTGTTTATAAAGAATAAGGATGGATCGATGAGGATGTGTATAGATTATCGGCAGTTGAACAAAGTCACCATCAAGAACAAGTATCCATTGTCGAGGATTGATGATTTATTTGATTAGTTTAAGGGTGCCAAAGTGTTTCCGAAGATTGATTTGAGATCTGGTTACCATCAGTTGAGGATTAGGGCATCTGATGTCCCTAAGATAACTTTTCGGACTCGGTATAGGCATTATGAGTTCTTAGTGATGTCATTTGGGCTGACAAATGCTCCAATAGCGTTAATGGATTTGATGAACCGAGTGTTCAGGCCCTATTTAGATTCCTTTGTGATCATTTTCATTGACGATATCTTGATATACTCCCGCAGCCGGGAGGAGCACAAACAGTATCTTCAGACCATTCTTCAGACTTTGAAAGACAACCAGTTATATGCTAAGTTTTCAAAATGTGAGTTTTGGTTGAGTTCAGTTGCTTTCTTGAGTCATATTGTATCGATAGAGGGTATTTAGGTGGATTCGACGAAGATTGAGGCAGTCAAGGACTGGCCCAGACCCACATCAGCTACTTAGATCCGTAGTTTCTTGGGATTGGCGGGATATTACCATCGATTTGTGGAGGGGTTTTTATCTATAGCAGCCCCGATGACCAGGTTGACCCAGAAGGGTGCCCCATTCAGATGTCAGACGAGTGTGAGACGAGCTTCCAGAAGCTCAAGACTGCTTTGATTATGGCACCAGCGTTAGTGTTTCCCACAGTTTCAAGACCTTATAGCGTATATTATGATGCATCTCGTATTGGACTTGGTGCGGTATTGATGCAAGGTGGCAAGGTTATCGTATATGCTTCGCGGTAGCTAAATATTCACGAGAAGAATTATCTAGTTTATGAACTAGAATTAGCAGCCATTGTTCACGCATTGAAGATTTGGAGGCATTATCTATATGGCATGTCAAGTGAGGTGTACACGGATCATAAGAGTTTGCAGTATTTGTTCAAACAAAAGGAGCTCAATTTGAGACAGAGAAGGTGGTTGGAGCTATTAAAAGACTATGATATATTGTATCATCTCGGGAAGGCCAATGTAGTAGGTGATGCTTTGAGTAGGAAGTCAACTAGTATGGGCAGCCTTGCATATATTCCATTCGGTGAGAGGCCATTTGCATTAGATGTTCAGGCTTTGGTCAATCAGTTTGTGTGGTTGGATGTTTTTGAGCCCAGTCGTGTTTTAGCTTGCACTGTCGCTCGGTCTTCCTTGTTTGAGCATATCAAAGAGCGGCAATATGATGACCCTCATTTGCTTTTCCTTAGGGACACAGTGCGACACAAAGATGCCAAGCAGGTTACAGTTGGAGATGATGGAGTTTTGAGGATGCAGGGACGTGTTTGTGTGTCTAATGTGGATGGGCTTCATGAGTTGATTCTAGAGGAGGCCTATAGTTCCCGGTATCCTATTCATCGGGGTGCCGCTAAGATGTATCAGGACTTGCGGAAGCATTACCGATGGAGGAGGATGAAGAAGGATATTGTTGCATATGTAGCTCGGTGTTTGAATTGTTAGCAAGTAAAGTACAAGCATCAGAGACCTAGTGGTTTGCTTCAGAAGATTGAGATTCCTGAGTGGAAGTGGGAGCATATCACTATGGATTTCGTTGTTGGACTCCCACGGACTCAGAGGAAGTTCGATGCAATATGGGTTATTGTGGATAGGCTGACTAAGTCAGTGCATTTCATTCCTATGGCAGTTTCCTATTCTTCGGAGCAATTGGCAGAGATTTATATCTATGAGATCGTTCGTCTTCATGGTGTGCCCGTGTCTATTATTTATGATCAAGGTACGCAATTTACCTCACATTCCTGGAGGGCAGTACAGTGTGAGTTGGGTACGCGGGTTGAGTTGAGCACAACATTTCATCCTCAGACGGACAGACAGTCCGAGTGTACTATACAGATTTTGGAGGATATGCTTCGCGCCTGTGTTATTAACTTTGGAGGTTCTTGGGATCAGTTCTTCCCGTTAGCGGAGTCGAGCATTCATATGGCTCCCTATGAGGTGTTGTACGGTAGACGGCGTTGATCGTTGGTTGGATGGTTTGAGCCGGGGAGGCTCGGTTATTGGGTAAAGATTTAGTACAGGATCCTTGGATAAGGTTAAGATCATTCAAGATAGACTCCGTACAACTTACTCCAGGCAGAAGAGTTATGCCGACCGTAAGGTTCGTGACGTCGCATTCATGGTCGGAGAGAGAGTTTTGCTTCGGGTGTCACCCATGAAGGGTGTGATGCAGTTTGGGAAGAAGGGCAAGTTAAGCCCTAGGTTCATCGGGCCTTTTAAGATCCTTGATCGAGAGGGAAAGGAGGCTTATAGACTTGCGTTGCCACCAGGCTTATCAGCGGTTCATCCAGTGTTTCATGTGTCCATGCTTCGGAAGTATCACGATGATCCATCCCACGTGTTAGACTTCAGCACTGTCCAGTTGGACCAGGATTTGACCTACGAGAAGGAGCCGGTAGCTATTCTATACCGCCAGGTTCGTCAGTTGAGATCAAAGATTTATCCTTCGGTTTGTGTGTAGTGGAGAGGTTAGCCTATTGAGGCAGCTACCTGGGAGTCTGAGTCTGATATGCAGGGCAAATATCCCCATCTTTTCTCCGGATTAGGTACTTTTTATGCCCGTTCGAGGACGAACGGTTATTTTAAAGGTGGAGAATGTAATTACCCAAAAGGTCATCTTATGTTTTAGAACCCAATTTTGGGTTCTGAGGCTTTTAAAACCTCATTTTATTTCCCCTTGATTTGCGTGCACATCCCAGTCGTGTATCCGAAAAAAGCTTTTGTGTGAAAAATTACGAAATAATAATTTTTGGCTTAAAAAGTTGATTTTAGTTGACTTCGGTCAATGTTTTTAGGTAAATGGACCAGGACCCGTGTGTTGACGGTCCCGGTAGGTCCGTATAAAAATATGGGACCTAGGCTTATGCTCAGAATCGAATTTCGAGGTCCCTAGCCCGAGAAATGAATTTTTGAAGGAAACTATAAAGACTGAAAGTTTAATAATTTAAAGAATTTGATCTTGTTGGTATTGGGTCCGTATTCTGGTTCCGGAGCCCGGTACAGGTCCGTTATGATATTTATATCTTATCTGTGAAATTTGGTGAGACACAGGACTGATTTGACGTGGTTCAGACCTTTGGTTGAAAAGTTAGAAGTTTTAAAATTCTCTTGAATATTTCAAGCAATTTGGTATTAAATTCGTAGTTCTAGGTGTTATTTTGGCGATTTGATCGCCCGAGCAAGTTCATATGATGTGGTAAGACTTGTGTGCATGTTTGGTTTGGAGCCGCGAGGGCTCGGATGAGTTTCAATTAGGCTACGGGATGTCGAGACTTAGAAAAAGACCTGGTGTTGGATAGTTGCAGAAATTGCAGGTCTCAAATCTTAGGAGTGCGGTCACGGAGTGAAATTTGCGGACCGCGGTAGAAGAACGCGGCCGCGGTGGGGACTTTGTGACCGCGGTAGGGTAAAGCTCAGGTTTTGCGGCCGAACCCATAATATCGCGGACCGCGGTGGGGATTCGCGACCGTGCCCGAAATTTCACGGACCGCGTAGTATAGATCAGAGGGGTGCTATATAAACGGGATTTTTCATTCATTTTTCAATTTCTCAAACCCTAAAACATAAGAGGCGATTTTCCAAACACTTCTTCTTCCCCCAAATCATAGTAAGTGATTCTTAACTCATTTCTTTCACTGTTTTACTTCTTTTTACAAGATTTCATCCTAGAATCTAAGGTTTTCATGGTGGAATTGGGTATTTTTGGGTTGAACTTAGGAATTTCGAAATTTGGGGATTTAGACCTCAAATTGAGGTCGGATTCCAAAACCAATTGTATATCCGGGCTCGGGGATGAATGAATAATTAGGTTTTAGTCCGATTTCGGGTTTGGACCAAGCGAGATGATCACGCCAAACTATGCCTTATAAAAAGGACTAAGCGGTCGCAGCAAATATAATCCAGTTTACAAGTCCGGAGTCGAATCCCACAGAGAACTAAGGCTTAGCTACAACTGTTCGCTATCACCAAGAAGACAAGCTTGAACAGTTCCTAACTTATAAATATTAAGATTCTTGTATTTAACTAATTAACTAACAAATTAAAATAGTAAATTAACAACTAAAGATACTAAGGGTTACAGACAAGATTAAGGAGGTCTAGAGTTATGATTTCCCAAATTGTCGGAATCTTTCCCGCTACATTTTTCATAAATTCGCCTAAGTATTCTCCACCGATCATGAGCGCTCTAACTGTCATAACTCTTTCCCGAGTAATTACCACAATTTACTAGACATATTCTTCCGAATTACGCTAGCTGGCACTAAGTACGGGTCACTCAGATCTCACCCAAGGTTTTGTTATCCCTAATCTCACCTTTAAACCCTCCGTATTGATCCCTCATATACGTTAGGAGTGATGTTGTTCAACAACTACCTAAATATGCACTCTCTCCCGAGTAATACATACTAAATAGGCATAGTCGTTGGATAGCTCTTCAACCAACCACAATAATAGCATAGTTGAACAAATAGAGAAAATACTACAGCAAATCTATATACGTAACAGGAAAATCATCCTCCAAAAGGTTCCATCAAAACCCTAGATAACAAATTAGCTATTCATAATAGTATGCAAAACTACAATACTAGAATTCATAACCAATAATAGAAATAGGAAGAAGGAAGTGAAAAACTCGTAGAAGAATTCTCCGCCTTGCTTCTAGTGTGTTCTTGCCTCCTTAGGTCGAATCTCCGGCCTCCACGGCGGCTCCGTGCTCTACCTAGGTCTAAAGTTTGTCAAACGTATGTCCCCCCCCCCCTCAAAAGTGGCATTTTTAGGTGTATTTATATGTGTTGGAAAAGCCTAAACGTATAGGTCAACTCCTAGTCAAGCCGGGAAATAATTAAAACCTTCAAAACTTGGACTGGACCTGGTTTTAAGCTGGCCTCACCTGGATAAAACCTGGTCGAGTTGGCTTTTGCCCGACTTCTCCTTTTCACCGTTCTCGAGCGCACTTTCAACGTTTAAGCATCCCTTTAGCTCTACTTTCATTTCCGATGCACTTACACATTAAATAGACTCCATTACACTCAAACAAAGTGTAATTTAACATTAAGCATGTAAAACGCAAGGTATATAATGTGCAAAAACCATGAATTATAGCCACGCATTGATACCCCACACTTAAACATTTGCTCGTCCTCAAGCAATCAAGCTACACTTATGGACACGACCTTTTTAAACAATTCTCCTAGCTCATCACACAAAAAATCTTTAAAATAGACTAAGCACAAGGGTGTAACATCTCCACCTCAAGATTTGACTCACAAGTACCATGCATTATTCACCACTCACTCACTTACTCTAATCATAGAGGTCAATGACATTACCTTTCCTTCATGAATCAAGTGTCCTCACAATACAAAAGAGAGTAGTTCCACACACACATGAAATTTAATAACGTAGGAACTCAAGATAAGAAAAATTCACTCGCTCTTAGAAATAACATTCATATGCCACAAAAGATGCAGCATAGGCTTGCCCGTAGTGTAATACTACTCTATTAATCAAGCTCATTTAGTCTAGGATCAAGTAGGACTTTATTTGGTTGTAATGTAGGCTACGGGTCGGGTAGGATATTTTTGGATATAAAAGTGACTACACCTCCCTAAGCACTTTAATACATATACTTTAACATTCAAACTCATACGTATGTCAAACCAAAACTTCACCTTCACATCAACTTCCAAGTTATTTAAGCACAATTGCATCAAGAGTTACCACTTATCAATGAATATCTGCACACAATACAACTATTTATTTCTTTTCTTTTTCAATTCAAATGCTCTTGCTCTTTCAAATTAGTGCACATTTCTCCTTATTTCATTAGTTCCACTCAAAAGCCAACCCACCACCCCACACTTTAACTTTATCATAATCCATCACAATTCAAGTGCTCATGAGAGGTGACAAGGTTCAAATATATGGTCGATTCAATACGGCTTGTAATATGGTTACCAAAGAAACAGGATTATAGGCTCAAAGGGGTTAACTACGATACATAACAATTAGGCGGGTAAAATATACATATCTGGTTCAACAAACAAATGCCTATATCACTTCCAAGACTGAATAAAACTATTATTTCGCTTTGCAAACACACGGGGCAAGTTCTAGACATCAAATGCATGCACAGAATAACACAAAACCTTACACACACATGGCACATAACTCATTCAGGATTGGTTCATCATAACACTCTAGTCAAAGCATTTAAGCAAATTTAAGATCATACGATTTAAGGTACTTATACAAGAGTCAAAAATTGAGCATAAGTGTCACAACCAAAGTACTAACTATTTTCAAGGAATCACAAAGCTCAGAGATATTGCTGCAATTTAATTCATCTCACACTAGCTCCTACTCCTAAAAAAATAAAACTAACTACACCCAGTTCAAACAAAACCCTTGGAAAAGAACCGCGACATAAAGAAAAATCAAGGGGGAATTACTACACTACCTACAAAGAAAATCTTTTTATCCTTTTTTCTTTAGACTTAAATCCCTCAAGAAAATTGTCTAGGATATCCGTTGGGAAAAGTCCAATCTATTTTTTTCCGTTTTTCTAAAGAGTTATTCAATTAAACTAACACAACTAAAATAGCATAGAAAGTCACCTAGACAATCTCCTCACCTCACACTTAAAATTTTGCATTGTACCCAAAGCACACCATATTAATAAGAGAGTAAAAGAAACTCCTTGGTAGGCCAAAGGCCGAAGCACTATCAGCTCATGGGGTACTCAGACTTCTCCCAGTCTTGGTCCTTCTTGCGGGTACCACACACTTAGTTCCAACCATCTGGTTTGTTGTTGCATCCTTCCAATAGCTTTGCTTTCCATGCTCCTAGAAAATCAAAAATCAACACTACAAAAATAAAACAATTAAAAAATTACTAAAAAAAATTAAAATAAATAAAATAAAAGAAAGCAGTAAAGCTGGGCTGCCTCCCAACAAGCGCTTGATTTAACGTCGCGGCACGACGCGAATGACTTTTTGCCTCCACTTTGGACTTATGAATTGGACCACAAGTTTTGATTCTGCTCTATGATCATGCTCCTGGGGTGGTGGAACGAATCTGACTGGCCCAATAAAATAATGTAGTATTTTGCACTTCTTGGCCTTTAGATGATATGTGTATTTCCGACTTTCTGGCAAGAAGAATTCCAGAATGTAGGAATCTTGTTCCTTACTCCTTGACTCCTCAAGTGGCTCGGACGACTTTATTTCCATATTATCATCCAAACACAATGTGTAAAAAATGCTTGGAGTGTGGACCAATGCGCTCATCTACATAAACATTGGGATTGTCAACATCCTCAACACTAAGGACACTAGAGTCAACTAAATATGTATCCTCAATATCCTTAGTTGATACTAGTATCTCTTCTACGACATCGGCATCCTCAAAATCTAGTTCGATTGATTGTTGGTGTTCTACTCTGGCCTTTTCCTCTAGCTCTTTCCCGTATTTTTTTAAATCCTCCAGTATAATGGCAATTTCTGCAGCCAATTCATGCTCATATTGGCTACTATCCACAATGTCAACTTGTTTCGCTTTACAATGTTCAATTAATTTATTCGCTTGAGCCTCCAAGTTGTGAATAGTTGCCTCTTGCCTTTGTATCTACAGTAATTTCTCGTCATATTGTTCCATGAGGCCCTTTAACATATCTTTGATCTCCTTCCGGTCAGCTTCCCAATGTTCTTTGTCCCTGTTTTCCTCATAAGAAAAAGAATAACCATCAAAGTAAGGGGTTGGGGGAAGATAAGAATTATAAGCACAACCAAGAAAGTGACAATCTTGACCACCACACATATGACACATATTCCACACATAAGATTGAGTTGGTGCACATAACTCGCTCTCAGAAATATTTTGACTATTTTGGCCCAGGTGGTTTCCGCCACAATTCACACAAGGAAGATCAACAGTAGAATTACCAACATCAAAATTCCCATAATTTCAGGATTTCATGTTTCTCAAATTAACAAATAAAACAAAAATTAAAAAAAAAATCAAATAAATAAAAAAATTAAATAGAAGTTCAAACTTGCAACCTAGCAGTATGTACACCTACAACTACACCGTTAATTTTCCTTCAACGGCGCCAAAATTTGAGCACGGCCAACTATGCCTTATAAAAAGGACTAAGCGGTCGCTGTAAATATAATTCGGTTTACAAATCCGAAGTCGAATCTCACAGAGATCTAAGGCTTAGCTACAGCTGTTCGCTATCATCAAGAAGATAAGTTAGAATAGTTCCTAACTTATAGATATTAAGATTCTTGTATTTAAATAATTAACTAACAAATTAAAATGGTGAATTAACAACTAAAAATACTAAGGGTTACAGACAAGATTAAGGAGGTCTAGAGTTATGATTTCCCAAATTGTCGGAATCTTTCCCGCTACATTTTTCATAAATTCGCCTAAGTATTCTCCACTGATCATGAGCGCTCTGACTGTCGTAACTCTCTCCCGAGTAATTAACACAATTTACTAGACATATTCTCCCGAATTACGCTAGCTGGCGTTAAGTACAACTCACTAGGATCTCACCCAAGGTTTCTTTATCCCAAATCCTACCTTTAAACCCTCCATATTGATCCCTCAGAGACGTTAGGAGTGATGTTGTTCAACAACTACCTAAATATGCACTCTCTCCCGAGTAATACACACTAAATAGGCATAGTCGATTGAGAGCTCTTCAACCAACCACAATAATAACGTAGTTGAACAAATAGAGAAAATACTACAGCAAATCTATATACGTAACAGGAAAATAATCCTCCAAAAGGTTCCATCAAAACCCTAGTTAAAAAATTAGCTATTCATAATAGTATACAAAACTACAATACTAGAATTCATAACCAATAATAGAAATCGGAAGAAGGAAGTGAAAAACTCGTAGAAGAATTCTCCGCCTTGCTCCTAGTGTGTTCTTGCCTCCTTAGGTCGAATCTTCGGCCTCCACGGCGGCTTCGTGCTCTCCCTAGGTCTAAAGTTTGTCAAAAGTATGTCCCCACTCAAAATTGGTGTTTTTAGTTCTATTTATATGTGTAGGAAAAGCCCAAACATGTAGGTCAACTCCTAGTCAAGTCGGAAAATAATTAAAACCTTCAAAACTTGGACTGGACCTAGCTTTAAGCTGGCCTTGCCTAGATAACGCCAGCCTAGGCCTGGCTTTAAGCTGGACTCACCTGGATAAAGCCTGGTTAGGCCTGGCCTTAAGCTGGCCTCTCATGGATAAAGCCTGGTCGAGATGGCTTTTGCCCGGCTTCTCCTTTTCATCGTTCTCGAGCACACTTTTGATGTTTAAGCATCCCTTTAGCTCTACTTTCATTTCTGATACACCTACACATAAAATAGACTCCATTACGCTCAAATAAAGTATAATTTAACATTAAACATGTAAAATGCAAGGCATATAATGTGCAAAAACCATGAATTATAGCCACACATCACGAGCCTGGGTGTTGACTTTTTAAAAAATGACCTAAATTGAATTTCTTGCAATCGTGGGTAGTTCCTACTGCTTAAATTGAATTGTTTGATTGGTAATTGCTAGATTCTATTGGCCCGAAGGCTAGTGTGAAAGGAAAGGTGGTGATTGAGCTTTGAGTGGCCTGCGTAGGCGAGGTAAGTGTTGAGGCTAACCTTAGCTTGAGGGATTAGGTATTGTTGCCTTATTTGCTATGTGTTTGATTGTTGAGTACGACGTATAGGTGAGGTGATGAGTACCTATATGTTGTTGTCGAGTCATAGCATGCGAGTTAGCCTTATTCTTGTAGCCGTTGTACTCTTTGACCATATAAATCATGTTTAGACTTGTTATTCCATGTGTTGAGAAATTCTTATCATATTTTACGAGATTTGATACTGATTGAGTATTAACTTAGAATTTAGGCTGGTGTAGTGGAATTAAATATGAAGTAAGACTGAATCTTGATATTTCTATCTCCCTGTGATTACTATTCATTGTCTTGGTAAGGGAGAGTGTTAAAGCATGAAGGGTGATGCCGTGCGATGTTTTGTGAGTGAGTGATAATGCACGAAGGGTGATGTCGTGCCATATTCTGTGAGTGATAATGCACGAAGGGTGATGTCGTGCCATATTCTGTGAGTGATAATACACGAAGGGTGATGTCGTGCCATATTCTATGAGTGATAATGCACGAAGGGTGATGTCGTGACATGCTATGAGAGAGTTAATGCACGAAGGGTGATGTCGTGCCATGTAATGAGAGAGTTAATGCACGAAGGGTGATGTCGTGCCGTTTCTATTGTTTCTTATGGTGAGAATGAGAGTAAAAGCACGAATGGTGTTGCCGCGCGCTTGTTTGTTATGTTATTACTTTCGTTGGTGCAAAGCATGATATGTACTGCGTTCCTTTACTGTACTATTTTTAGGATTTTATATTCCCTTCAACATGTTTTCCCCCTTCCCGTTATTATCTGCTAAATTTTCGTTTGTTGTTATTTCTCGTTTATAATTTAACTGCATAGGTTCATGTTATTGTCATGTCCTAGCCTCGTCACTACTTCACCGAGGTTAGGCACGGCACTTACCAGTACATGGGGTCGTTTGTACTGATACTGCACTCTGCACTTTTTGTGCAAATTTAGGTACTGGACCATGTTGATCTGAGTTGGGTTGCTGCCTTCAATCCATCAGGAGACCCAAGGTAGATATGCCGGCATTCGCAGACCCTGGAGTTCCATTCCTTTTATCCTAGTTTCCCCGTTTTCTTTTATTTCGAGAACACATGTATTTTCTTTAAACCAGTATTTGTAGTGACTCTTAGAAGTTCGTGGATTATGACATCAGATTTTGGGTAGTCGTGTATTAGTATTTGGATTATTATAAATTTCCGCAATTTATTACTTTGTTTTGGTTTAATTATTATTATTTACTGTTTGGATAGCGGTTAGCGTATTAGATCTTTATCGGTTGGCTTGCCTAGCATTTTGAAAAGTTAGGCGTCATCATGATCCCGGCGGTGAGAAATTCGGATTGTGACAATAACACTCACTCGAAAAAAGAAAAAAAAATCTGACTTAAAATAAATTCCAACTTCAGAAGCCCAAATTTTCAAATTCAAACTTAAGTGAACTTCAATAACCATAAGTAAATTAGTTTGTAATTGCGTAATGGGTAAATTGAAAATGTAATAAAAATTTGGACTCTTAATTCGTCTTCAGTTATCTTGTTTGTAATTAATGAAAGAAATTTTCACCTCCTATAGCAAAGGTTAACACCTTATTTATTTTAAATAAATATTATTTAAAAAAATTATATTCTATAGATACTTTTTAAGGTTTATAGCAAAATATTTAATTTTGGTTACCTCCTAGCCCTAAGCCACTAAATACGCTATTCAGTTATACTATTTTCTTTCTCTCTCTACTTTGGTACATCCCATTCTCTTCCCCCATCCCATTAAAATTTCCGCTCTCCTCCTCCTTCTAACGGCATCTTCTCAACTGAAAAATCCAGCAACCAGCAGCACATCAACAACAAACCCTAACCCGAAGACCCAATTATGCCGAAGCAAATCCACGAAATCGTTGGTGATTATCTCGCTGTATTCTGTCGCTGAAGACCCACTTTCACCAACTTTACAATGCTTGACTTCATCACATATTTATCTTTCATTGATGCCTGGATTTCATTCCATGCGGATAACTAGACAAGAAACCAATTAAGTTTTGATTTAATATTCTGTAAGTTCCGGTTCAATTAGCGTTTTGCAAGATCTTTGAAGATGGAAGGACTATTTGGCTACAAGGCGGAAATTAGGGTTTGTTCTTGAGCAAAGACGACGGAGTTTTGGGGCTGAGCAACTTGATTTTCTGTTAATATATTTTACTGTATTTTCAACGTATCACGCTGTATTTTCATGTATTTCATTGTATTCATTATTTTTTTTCCATTATAATTCAATGTATCTCGCTGTATTCCGTGTATTTCATTGTATTCATTGTCTTTTTTTTAATTATTTTTCAATGTATCCCGTTGTATTCTATGTATTTCATTGTATTCACTGTCTCGCTATATGCCATGAATGTATTCATATATTTTTTTAATTAATATAATTTATGTATTCAGATGTATTATATAATTTTCCTGAAGATTGTTATGTTTTTGGGGTATTTTTCAGTTGTGAATCTTTTTTATAACCGGAAATATAAATTTTGTGTGTTATATTGAGTTTGTTGAGTTATATTAGGAGTCTATTATATTAATTGATACACTTTCCGTTTAAAAACAGTGTAATCCCCTGTTTCACGCCGTGAATACAGTCGAATACAGTAATCTGTCCAGCTGTAATCCCATGTTTTACGTGATAAATACAGTCGAATACAACAACTGATTAGTTGGACTTTCCTGATTCACGCCTATTTTTACTGCTGTATTCATGAATACAATAGCTTAAATACATCAAATGCATCTTATAACCACAAAAAAGGTATCTATAATCCGTAATATAGCAAATAGTATCTATAGTGGCTAATTACTACTGAAAGATAGTGCTTTATGAAAATTTCATTAATGAAAACGTACTAAGATGGTTGTCAATTTTGTTTTGTGAGTGCAGTTCATCTTCATTTATCTTGTTTGCAAAAGCATACCAAACAACTCAAATGTGACGTGAGGAATAACAAACAATTCAAAGACACCATGAAGTATCTTGGATTCCATGGCTAGTCGAGAGAATTCAAGGTGCCGGCAAACTGAGGATGTCTACCAATTAGCAGAGAGGTCACTTTGTAATAATAAAAACAAGGGATTTAAGGCTAATATTGGTAGTATTCTCTTTTTTTAAAAATAAAATAAATATTGATAATATTCTGTGAATTGACTAATAGTGATAGCATTTGTGCTTTTAAAGGCCAACCTGGATAGTTTGCTAAAAAAACAAGGGTGATCTGGAAGTTCTTGAAGATAATGTTATTGATAGATAGAAACCTAATACTAATTAACAAAAGAATTTAAAATTATGAAAAGGTACAACTAATATTGAGAGTAAAAAATAATTAATACGGTAAAGATTAAAACAAAACTTAACATAACAGAACGGGAGATACAAACTTACAATGAGTTGATATCAGTGATGGAAAAAGAAGTCGATATTGGCTAAAAGTTGGAACTGGAAGGAATCTGTAACAAATGTAAGCTTTGATTGAATAGAAATAGATTTTAAAAACTCATGGGGATCTAAAATTTCAAGAGAATTGGTGCACTATCGAGGTGATCGAGGGTATAAATTTGACGGGCTGAATGTTTAAGTTCTTACTATTGCCATTATGCTTTTGAACTATGATGACAATTATATATATGAAACTTAATAAAAGAAAAATATTAAGAATAACATAAGATTTGACTTTTCAACCTCACCTAGAGAGGTGCACTCAATAATTATTGCATTATATATTATTTTGTACTTTGATACACACACATACATTATTTTACTTTTTTTAAAATATAACATTAATATACATGATCTAAGGGGGAGACTATGGATTCACGTGTCCAGGGGCCCCTAGATACGCCCCTGCTTGCCGATCAATGAAGCCAAGTTCTGCCCTTAACAGTAAGCAACCAAAAGCTATTAAGGCAAGAAAATTAAATAGAACAGGGAGGTTCCAGAGAAAGCTTTATAAAAACTAAACAATGAAACTAAGACCAGTTCGTAGCCCAAATAGTAGAATATTTCTTTTGCTTATATAGGTATATCTTTTAACTTGGTAATAAAAACTAGTATTAATTACCAAAAATTAAAATAGGTCTATTTATGTCGTGTGCATTGCATGGTCCCAAATGTAATTTGCCAAATTCTCATCCATGTCGTCCGACAGACAATAATTTGTGTTCATAACAGAATCACAGACAAAATAAAGATTCAATATATTGGAAAGCACTAAACCAACCAAATTCGAGGGAAATAAGTGTTATAGGAACCTCATATTCCTCATCTACCTCCTCAAATTGATCGTCATCATTTGTACTATTGCCAAATTCACAAAGCTTGTAAAATGTGTGACCCCTCAAATTATAACGTATGACCATTCTGGGAATGTGCAATACCATGAAGTCATCCTCCTCTTTCTCCCCTCTGACTACACAAAGCACAGCCATCGCCAAATAATGCCAGTCTGTTGGCTCAAGGTAATGTCGAATCATATGAGGAAACGCGGCGACAACATCTTCAACATTCACCTCATATTTCAAGAACCACTCCGTACCATCATTTTTCATCTCATAAATATTATAAAAAGTGAGCTTTTGGCGGCTATGAACCTGGACTAAATGCAAATATCCATAAGACTCTCCATAATAAGCAACTCTCATCTCCTCATCATCCCAACTTCTACCAATGCAAGGCATTGGAAACTTTTCGAGCTTTTCGTGTTCCACGTTGAAACGTAACGAGTTGTCCCCGCATTCCCAATATATAGCACCGTTCCAGTAAACTCCAGTGTACTGAAATCCTATATCGTAACGAGCAGGAAAAGGTGGACCCGAGACTCTCCATTTCTTAGTCTCAGATGAATAAATCTCAATTTGATAGTGCTCAGGAGCCTTGTCAGACCGTCGGGTGCAAACCACTTTGTAATGAGTCGATTTCCACGGATCCAACGCTAGTTTCATCCCAAGAATAACCTTGGAAATTTGTCTTTTCCCTCCTGGTTTAGGAAGTGTGATGAATTGTTGGGTAGTTGGGTTGTATATATAGTAGTTTTTGTTAGGTCCGTGAGCACGAAAGCTGCAACAAAGCAGAAGTCCATTGCAAGATTGGAGAATTCTTATTCCAGAAGGGTCATCTACAAAACTGAGCTTTTGGAATGGTGCTTGAATAGGATTTTCCAGACTAAGTGATACAAATTGATGAAAAGGGTTAATCAAAAAAGAAGAGCAGTGCAAGAAAAGGCCGCGGGCAGGGTTGAGACAGGGGACTCTTAGGCGGGTGAATTCGGGACAAGTGATTATACAACTCCATTTTTTGGAGACGCATTTGCATCGGACGAGTGATTTTACTGGAAGACGGAGAAGAATCTCTATCAAAAGTTCTTCATTAGAAAAAACTACATTCGCAGAAAATGATGATAAACGACTTGGTTTAATCATCTTAATTCTGATTTTTGGCATTTTTATTCTGTGTAGAGTTGGGACATATATGTGGTCTTATATAATTTGCCAAATATTTAGCTTCTAGAGAACGTTTCTTCTAAAGTACGCCAAGTTAATTAATCTTCTCCCAATAAGTCAACGCATTAGGTTCATATATCATCCTTGGAAAATCACAAAGTGTTTTTTAAGATGACATGACAGGAAAAAAGAATACCTCAAAGCTTGGGTTAAGTATTTTAATTACGACGGTTATTGGAGAATCATTTCATATCATTCATTTTCCGCTAGTGGTTTTATTAAATTATTCATATCTTGTGTAACTACTATTTTATTCGCCAATATTGATAATACAAATAAAGCAATATTTCTTTATTTGTTATAAATAGAATTCTATTTATGGTGAATGTCCATATTTAGAGAGATTCTATGGTTTATTAATTGGTGGCTAAGTCAACCTCTCCCTATAAATAGATGGTTCTATTCCATTGTAATTCATCTCAAAATTCAATAAGAATTCAATCTCTCTCTTTCTCTGAAATATTGTTCTTCTGCTTTTATTGTTTTACAACACGTTATCAGCCCGAGACTCTACCGTCTCAAGAAGATTAAGGTACAACTTTTCTCCTCTTTTAATTATGACTGACATTATGAAAAGAAAGTTCGTTGCCCTTGAAATTTCGGGCAAGAACTATATGACATGGGTGTTGGATGCTAAAATCCATTTAAATGCAATGGGTCTTGGAGACGCCATTAAAGACAAAACTAAAGCATCCACCCAAGACTGTGCTAAGACCTTGATTTTCTTGCGCCATCACCTTGATGAAGGGTTGAAAATAGAATATGTCACAGTCAAAGATCCACTTGTTTTGTGGAATGGCTTAAAGGAAAGATATGACAACTTAAAGTTGGTCACTCTTCCACAAGCACGATATGATTGGGCTCATCTGAGGCTCCAAGTCTTTAAGTCTGTTTCTGAATATAATTCTACAATGTTCATAATCACTTCTAAATTGAAACTCTGTGGAGATACTATCACTGATTATGATATGCTTGAAAAAACGTTCACAACGTTTCATGTCTCTAATATGGTCTTGCAACAGCAATACAGAGAGAAAGGTTTCAAAAAGTACTCTGAGTTGATTTCTCTTCTCCTTGTGGCTGAGCGAAACAATGACTTGCTTATGAGAAATCACGAAAATCGATCCACTGCGTCTACACCATTTCCTGAAGTTGATGAGGTGTATTCCCATTATGCTAAGCGTGAAAAAGGTCGTGGCCCTATTCGTGGTCGTGGTCGTGGTCGTGGTCGTGGTCATGGTCGTGGCCATGGCCGTGGACAAGAAATTTTCCTGGTGTTGATCACCCCTAAAGAAAAATAACCACCAAAAGTGGAAAGGGAAAGATGAGAAACCAAAGGCAAATGGTTCAGAAACCGAATGTTATCGTTGCGATGGAAAAGGCCATTGGGCAAATATTTGTCGTGTACCAAGACATTTGGTTGAGCTTTATCAAGCATCTCTAAAGAACAAAGTCCCTGAAGCTAATTTTGTCTCTGGCAATGATTTTGACATCACCCACTTGGATGTGGCAGACTTCTTTGAGCACCCTAATGGAAAAATAGACTACTTGATCGGTGATGGATCCGTGGTGAAAGATGATTGAGTAGTTTAATTTTTATTTTTGCCTATTCATAGTATTGTATTGCTATTATTGTATTGCTGTTATTTTATTATGCATTTTTATGGTACTAATATATCGGTTTCGGTTGCTTTTTGAGTCGAGGGTCTCCTGGAAACAGCCTCTCTACCCTTCGGGGTAGGGGTAAGGTCTGCGTACATATTACCCTCCCCAGACCCCACGTGTGGGATTATACTGGGTTGTTGTTGTTGTTGTTGTTGTTGCCTATTCATAGTAGTTAGTGCATAAATATCATGTAATCATAGTTCTTTACATGAGTAGTAGTCATTAGTTTTATTTGTTTTATAAAATTGTGTTAGTTAGTTTTGATTAAATGTAGTTCTAGTATTCGTTGCAAACGATGTTTTAATTTTTTTAATCTTCAATGATTAATATATTATTTGTTAAAGTAATTGTGATGTGAAAAAAAATCAGTTACTGGAGTTGAACAATAGAAGTTAGTTCTGCCTTGTTAAAGCAAGTCTTTTGAAAGTTAGTTCTGCTTATTTATTTTTATCGAGGAACGAAAAAAAAATCTAGCGAAAATCGAAACTTACAGATGTAAGATGTACGATAGCAACTCAATTAGTGAATTACTACCCTTGTTATCAATTATGTATAATTGATTATGTGTATAAATTAATAGAAAAAAATTTCACAATTGTCCAAGTAGATGTTTTCTCTTTTTTTTATTGTTAAGGTATAAGGCGTCAATCTACATAACTTGACCATGTGAATTTTTGTAATGGTCGCGCGAATTTTGTTTATTTATTTTCACTTCATTTCGTAGTCCTGATTTTGGAAGTTTCGGATTATTGAAATTCTGTGAGATAAAAGAACAATAGTGAACAAGCCGATTGTAATTCGGAAAAATATGCTGCACTTTTAATAGTTGTATTCAAGCAAATTGTTTGTAAGCCTAGTTTATTTCTCTAAAAATACTAATGTTTATTCGTATATTTCTTTTGTATGTCTAACAATGCGAAGCAAATATGGATATTCCACAAAGCAAACTTGGAACAAAGTTCAATTGTAAAAAATATTTGTTTAATTGATTCATGTACGACACATACAATATTCAAAGAGAAGAAATATTTCTCTCATTTAAATATGTGTAAGGCAGATGTTACTACAATTTCTGGTAGTAGCAAATTAATTGAAGGCTCTGGAAGAGCTACTATAACTCTGCCTAAGGGAACAATACTTATCATAGAGAATGCAATGTTCTCCTCCAAGTCCAAGAGGAACTTGTTGAGTTTTAAAGATATCCGTCGAAATGGATATCATATTGAGACAATAGATGAGAATAATCTTGAATATCTCATCATTACCAAGAACGTCTCTGGCCAAAAGAGGGTTATTGAGAAGTTCCCATCTTTATCTTGTGGCCTGTATTGGACAAGAATTAGTGCAATTGAGGCACATTCTATTGTAAACCAAAAGGTTACTGATTCCAATACTTTTGTACTTTGGCATGATCGATTGGGACACCCTGGATCGATTATGATGAGATGAATTATAGAAAACTCAAATGGTCATCCATTAAAGAATTTAAAGATTCTTTTAAATGATGAATTTTCTTGCACTTCTTGTTATCAAGGCAAGCTAATTATTAGACCATCGCCAACAAAGGTTGGAATTGAGTCCCCTGCGTTTTTGGAACGTATACAAGGGGATATTTGTGGACCTATTCACCCACCTAGTGGGTCGTTTAGATATTTTATGGTCTTAATAGACGCATCTTCTAGATGGTTTCATATGTGCCTATTGTCATCTCGCAACCTCGCGTTTGCAAAATTAATGGCACAAATAATTCGATTACGGGCACAATTTCCCGATAATCCAATTAAGTCTATTAGACTTGATAATGCTGATGAGTTTTCATCCCAAGCATTTAATGATTATTGCTTATCAATTGGGATAAAAGTGGAACATCCTATAGCTCATGTTCACACTCAAAATGGTCTTGCAGAGCTTTTAATTAAACGTCTGCAATTGATAGCAAGACCGTTACTCATGAAAACGAGGCTGCCCACTTCTGTTTGGGGTCATGCCATTTTGCATGCAGCAATGCTAGTTCGTCTCAGACCGATAAATTATCATAAATATTCCTCGTTGCAACTAGTTTTAGGTCATGAACCTAATATATCCCATTTAAGAATTTTTGGATGCGCAGTATATGTGCCTGTAGCACCGTCATATCGCACCAAAATGGGTCTGCAAAGAAGGTTAGGAATATATGTTAGGTTTGAATCGCCCTCCATCATTCGCTACCTAGAAACATTGATGGGGGATTTGTTTACTGCACGATTTGCAGACTGTCGATTCGATGAGACACTTTTCCCAAAATTAGGGGAGAAGTTGGTGAAACCAAACGGAAAATTTTGTGAAAAAATCCATCATTATATCATCTTGATCCACGTGCCACTATTTATGAAAAAGAGGTACAAAAGATTATCCATTTGCAAAGAATCGCAAATCAAATGTTAGACGCATTTATGGATTTGAAAAGGATAACAAAATCACATGTCCCTGCAGAGAATGTTCCAATCTATATTGATGTCCCTATTGGACAATCTTCTAGTGTCATAGTTAATGAGTCAAAAGCACGCCTAAAACGTGGCAGACTACTAGGTTCCAAAGATCAAAATCCTAGAAAAAGGAAAACAAATGATCAAAATGACACTACGAAAGAACCTCATGAAGAAATCCACGATTTAATAAATTCTGAGATTCATGAGGAATCCACTAAGCCCGAGGCTCAAGAAAATAAGGAACTATCAATAAATCCAATCGATATTGAGACAAAGTTGAATCGAGTGGATATAGTGGTGGATTATATCTTTGCATATAATGTTGCATCTAGCATTATGCAAGAAAGTGAGGATCTTGAACCTCAATCTGTTGGAGAATGTCGACAAAGACTTGATTGGCCAAAATGGCAAGAAACAATCCAATCAGAGTTGAACTCACTTGCAAAACATGAAGTTTTCGGGCCTGTAGTCCAAACACCTAATGGTGTTAAGCATGTTGGCTATAAATGGGTTTTTGTACGCAAGAGAAATGAGAAAAACGAGGTACAAAGATATAAGGAATGCCTTGTTGCACAAGGATTTTCACAAAGGCCTGATGTCGATTATGAAGTGACATATTCACCCGTTATGGATACTATAACTTTCCGCTATCTCATTAGTTTTGCTGTCCATGAAAAGCTTGACATGCATTTAATGGGTGTGGTTACCGCCTACCTTTATGGCTCACTTGATAATGAGATATATATGAAAATTCCCGATGGATTTAAAATGCCAAACACAAATAATTCGAAGTCCCGGGAAATATTTTCAATCAAATTGCAAAGATCGTTGTATGGTCTAAAGCAATCAGGACGAATGTGGTATAATCGTCTTAGTGAGTATTTATTAAAGGAAGGCTATATAAATGATGTCATTTGCCCATGTATTTTTATAAAGAAAACAACATCGAAATTTGTTGTACTTGCCGTATATGTTGATGACATAAACCTTATTGGAACTCCTATAGAACTCCAAAAGGCAATTGATTATTTAAAGAAGGAATTCGAGCTGAAAGATCTCGGAAAGACAAAATTATGTCTTGGTTTGCAAATTGAACATTTGGCAAACGGAATTTTTATTCATCAATCTGCCTACATAGAAAAGATATTGAAACGGTTTTACATAGATGGAGCACATCCATTAAGTACTCCGATGGTTGTTCGATCACTTGATGTGAATAAGGATCCATTCTGGCCTCAAAAAGAGAATGAAGAGCTACTTGGTCCTGAAGTACCATATCTTAGTGGTGCACTAATGTATCTTGCTAATACTACAAGGCGTGACATAACTTTTTCAGTTAATGTCTTAGCAAGATATAACTCTGCTCCTACAAGGAGACATTGGAATGGAATCAAACACATATTGTGGCATCTAAAAGGGACTACCGATATGGATTTATTTTATGGCAACAATTGCAGTCCCGATCTGGTTGGTTATGTTGATGCTGGGTATTTATCTGACTCACACAAGGCTCGGTCTCAAAACAGGTTATGTATTTACCTGTGGAGGCACTGTCATATCTTGGCGATCGACTAAGCAATCAATTGTGTCTACTTCATCTAATCATGCTGAGATAATTGCTATTCATGAAGCAAGTCAAGAGTGTGTGTGGTTGAGGTCTATAATACATCTTATTCGAGACAAATGTGGTTTGAAATGTGACAAGTTACCCACAATTTTGTATGAAGATAATGCAGCATGCATAGCTCAATTGAAGGGAGGATTCATAAAAGGAGATAGAACAAAGCACATTTCACCAAAGTTATTTTTCACACATGATCTTCAAAAGAATGGTGATATCAATGTGCAACAGATTCGTTCAAGTGATAATATGGCTGATTTGTTCACAAAATCTCTACCAACGTCAACCTTCAAGAAGCTAGTGTATAAGATCGGGATGTGAAGGCTCAAGGATGTGAATTGATGCTCTCATCAGGGGGAGTTAATGCGCGTTGCACTCTTTTTCCCTTACAAGGTTTTGTCCCACTAGGTTTTCCTTGAAAGGTTTTTAACGAGGCAACCAAAAGGCATATTATTAGAGATGTGTACTCTTTTTCCTTTTCTAGAATTTTTTCCCAATGGATTTTATTTTAGTTAAGGTTTTAACGAGGCACATTACTTATCGAGTAGACATTTAAGGGGGAGTGTTATAAATAGAATTCTATTTATGGTGAATGTCCATATTTAGAGAGATTCTAGGGCTTATTACTTGATGGTTAAGTCAACCTCTCCCTATAAATAGTGGGGTTCTATTCCATTGTAATGCATCTCAAAATTCAATAAGAATTTCCTCTCTTTCTTTCTCTGAAATATTGTTCTTCTACTTTTATTTGTTTTATAATAACTCTTCTTTTGGTTTCAATAATTGCTATTCCAAATTTTGTTTCGCTATTGTTTGTCAATTAAATGATAAATATTTACAACTACATTATTATGTTCCACATCTTACTTAATTAATCAACTGATCACTAACTCTCTTCCCTATCCCCCTAGATAAAGGAAATATATTTTTTTTAAAAGTTGGATGTCAAGAGAATACAAGGTCAACGTGTCCGCAATAAGTTAATCCTCTCTCTCTGTTTCAGTTTATTTGGAAATACTTTTTATACTCTGTTCCAAAAAAATAATACTTACTTATAATTTAAACTTCCCATTTTATATTTGAACCCAAAGTTAACATTGTATCAAAGAAGCTAACAGAATTGGGGACTCATAAATCAAACATGCTCAATAACTTCAAATACCAGTGATTTGTATGGTCAAAGACATTCCAGGTGCCTCTTTGCCCTTTGGGGGCCTCCTCAAGCTTAGACAAAATGCACTATTCTTCACCGAGATGTTAGATAAGTTTACCCTAACTTCAGCAGTATGCTCGTATTCATAGGAGAGCATGTCCTGAATCCAAATAAAGAATTGAAGGTATGGCAACGACACTACGTCCTCTCCTATGTTCAGCTTAGCCCTTGGACTCCTAAGCGGTACGTGTAAACAAAGATTTAAGATTAACCGTTTCGGAGGTGAGAATTGAGGTCTTTGTCACCACTTTTCTAATTTTTGTATGCATTTTGTTACTTTGTTAAAGAGCTTTAAATTATATACACATAAAGAACTTTTTTTTCACTAAGTTAGACCCAAAGATATTTACAAGTAAGTCTCCTTAAAATATAAAATTTAAAAATTTGAAAATAAATTAGGTTACATGCTATAATAGGTAAAGATAAAAACAGATTAGGTTTAGGGTGTGTTTAGTACCATGAATATAAATATAATGTTTTAATATCAACAATTTAAATTTTAAAAAGTATTTTTCCACATTTTTGTTTCTCTGCGGATCGCAACCGGATATTGGTATAGGGTAAAATATGTTCATATTTAATGATTGCATGAGAAAATGACACGTGAAACCGAAGGCAGAAGATAGTTAAATCCGAAGGCAATGATCTCGCTTGTCACCGGAAAGAATGTCATGACCCATATTTAAGTTAGGGTATGTTGGTCTTTTAACATAACAAAAAAAAAATACAAGAAAAGAAAATAAAAAGAAAGAAAGAAAACCTAATCAATTTAAAATAAGGGCAAAAGCCCACGTGAACCAAAAGAAAGAAAAGGGAATTGGGGGAAAGGGAAAGCAGCAGCGCATCAGAAGCAAAAAAAAACGCAGAGAAGGGAAAAAAGAAGAAGAAGAAGAAGAAGAAGAAGAAGAAGAAGAAGAAGAAGAAGAAAGAGGTTGGAACCAACTTTGGAAAATAGGTAATATAATATTCTTATATTTTTTTTTACTAATATGAGAGTATATAAATTAAATAATTTGAGTTATATAGTGAGATTGACTAATATAATTAGAAACAAGAAAAGATTAAGTAATACTTCCCTTAACTCATAGCACTTTGGGGAAGAATCATGGGTACCCGTAGAATACTTTGTAATGAAGATTTATTTTTTTAAAACCAATCAAATTCTTTATATCTTTGTATGTAGTAATATAAATTAAATATGGGAACATACATAGAAACAAAGGCAATTTGTTGAAGGCATTCTTTTTAATTCAAAGAATAAACTTTCTTACTTCACTTACTTAAGATTATCTTCTAGGTGTATATAATTTTGTTAGGTAAGAAAGAAAGTATTGTCGATAGTGATCCTATATGATTTAGATATATACACATAATTGGCATAATTTGGGTAAAAGAAAATTGAAAAATAAATAAATATACGAGTAAGTTGGAATTGATAGATTATAGACTAGTTAAATTACTCATAGCATGGATAAATATAATTCAGCAAATTGATGGTATAACATAAAATGCTGAGGATTTGGAAGCTAAATTTAGCTATGAATTAGCTTAAACAAAGAAATTAACACAAGATCGATATTGATGTGATTATAGATTGATTGAAGAAAGCCGTATAGATCGCTCGAGGCGACGAGTTTGGTATTTCGACACAAGTACTGTGAGTAGTAATCTTACCACAATTTGTGTTTTTATAACCTGCATGGTTTATATATGATTTTGAAGATAAATGTATTACCGATGCTTTGAAATTGCATGTGGGACAAGTCCTTTTACTTGATATGGTACCGAACAATTTACTTGAGATGTTTACCGATTAATCTAAATGTTTTCACCAATACTAGATATGTTTTACTGTTACTTGAGATGTTACAGTTATTTGAAGTATTCTCACTATTACTAGACATGTTTTACTATTACTAGATATATGATTACCATTACCGAAATTGGATTACATAATTTGATAAAAATTTAAAATGCCCTGTACTATTTTGAAAATGCTTCCATGTGAAGATTTACTGTTTACAATGAGTGACCTCTACCCGTTCAGTTGAGTTTTCCTTTCTGGTGTTGTTCAAATCTTCCATCTTTCCTTTGCTCCTGCTTCTGATAGGACTAGGAGGAGGAGTGGGTAGAGGGCCCTTTGATCTTGTGGAATATGATGATGATGCCAGAGTGCACGAACTAACCTTTGGGGAGGGGAGTAAATAAACAAAAAAGGTAACAAGTCAGTGAGGATTATAAGGAAAAGATGTTGCAATATTAAACACATAGTGCAAGAATATAAATCGTGTCCTAATTTGGGAGCCTCGTTGTGCCCGAGGTAGGCCTAGCGACAAATTGATTTGGAGAACTTAGAATGCTAAATGCCTTATTTTATTGATAAAAAGCAGACGAATCCCAAAACGACACTAAATAACAAGGAATAAAATGTCACTAGTGGTCATTGGCCTTATTACATTTCATAAAGTAAAAGAGAACTCCTATCTATTTGGTCCCAGAAGGACCTTCTCCAGACTCGGCATCTTTGGCTCCATCGAATAGCTTCACCAGCTCGCGAAGTCCCAGCAGCAGGTAGGCTCTGGCCAGGTGTCCACCCTCGTTTCCTTCATCATTCTGGCAGTCCTCGATCCTCTTGAGAAACTTCCTTTCAGCTCCACCAAACCTTGTTCCAGGTATCCTAATCGCTTGTTGGCACTGACAGTCATGTCTTTCCACTCTTCAATCAGTTTTTGGTGGGCTTCTTGAATCTCACGGTGCTCGCTTTCACATTCCAGAATCCTCTTGCGCAGTTGGTTGTATTTGACATGTGCTTTAGCCCTTTCATCGATGATTCTGTGACCTCGAACAAACCCGGGTTGGTCCAGACCATTGTGATTATCCTCCAGCCAGCCTAAATAGTATGGGGTGCAGCCAGCATGGTATCTGTCTGGTTCGATAGTATCTCTTCCCATGATGATCTTGCAATGCCACATATGCTGAGCTTGGCACTTATAAGGACTGTCATCAGCTTGGAAGTCAGCCCGGAAGTGACTCATCTTGTCAACCCTTGGTATAACCTGCTTCCTACCAGCCTGTCTCATAACTCGGAGAGGGATATAAGGGTAGGTTCCTCTCAAACCGATCAATATCAGAAATGGTGTGTCCCTGGATCGGGCGATGAACTCTTCAGTAGGGAACTACTCGAACATCAATTGTATTTGATCCTCAATTAGATTTTCAAACAGATCCACCCACCCCTTGGCATCTTCTGGTTGAGCAAACATGTTGGGCATGTAGTTCTTTACCTTAGTTGATGGAAGGCTATATGATCGTCCCAGTCTCTACACTGAATCTCTTGCCGATATTCACCCCTTTGAAGATGCTCCATGAGCCAGAGCTAGAGTAGCAAGTTGTAGCCCTCGAAGTGTTGGGATCCTTGTTGACACTTTTCCAAGGATCGGTATATCTCTGCGATGATCATGGGCACTATGCTAAATGGTTGTCCACCAATTCCCTCCATCAAAGTTTTGGTGACCATGGCTAGCCTGGTATGGATCCTTGCTTTCTTCATTGGAAACACTATCATCCCCAAGAAGCAGAACATGAAGACAATGACCTTTCGGTGAATATGCCCCAACGATGTAAGGGCGAACTCATCCGGATAAGTGCGGTAGGATTTGATATGACCGTACCTCTCGTACAAATAATCAAAGGGAATGTAGGACTCCTTCAAACATGTCAAGTATGGATTCTTCTTTAGGCCCATCATTTTGAGAAAACCTCTACCCCTTGCGATTTTTCGGCATTAACAAACCCGGGGTCTCCCATGGTATACCGGCCAATCTTCTTATTTCCTCTAGCAGGGGTGTCATCTCAATCTCTCCGAAGCGAAACACATACCTATCACAATCCCAAAACAGAGTAGCAGCTTCTATGATTTTATTGTTGGGTTAGACCTCCAGGAGGGAAGGTAGATTTCCTAGGTATTTTCGGACAAGAGTCTGATCACTAGAATGAAGATCCTCCCACCAGCTTAGCAACCTTAGGTGGATGTTTGTGACCATGCCGAATCCGGGGACTTCGTGCCTCATGTTTCTGCAAGACAAAAGGGTTAGGCCCTTACCCCCACCAGATTCTACTATTAAATACCAATAATTGGCATAAAAGCATTTAGTTCTCCAAATAAATGCACAAAACGTGATAGTGTCCGTTTGGGAAACCCAGTGGACTTTGGATAAGGCTATCTTAAAGAGTTATTATGTGGACAACATAACTGAATCGGCTAGGTTTGACCATGATGCATGCACAATTAAACAGAGTAAGGTTTCTATGGGGGTTTTAGATTGGTACCCTTGAGCGGACAACTCAAGAGGGAAAGGCACGAAACCGTCGACTACACCGTTGATCGACTGGTTTTATCGTAAATACGCCTTTTCCGGATTTAAAGGGTGATAATATCGGAAGAGCGCAACCACTCATTATAAGCGTTGCTATGGTATTTATTTGGCACGAGTGGAATATGATGTTGGAAATATGCATATGCAATTAAAACAAGTTGTCACGTATTTGCACGTTCATAAAGTAATAATTACAATAATTTAAAACAGTAATAAAGGAGTGCATTAAAGGAAAGTAGTGAAAGAAATAAGGGAAAGAAAAAAGAAACAAGTTAGTTTTTGCAGTAGAAGAGGGAATTAAATGCTTAAAGGCATTAAGCAAATAAAGACATATAGAGAAGCGCAAAGTCATAATAATAGCCTGAAATGGTAAAAGCCTAAAAATCATCCCCAGCAGAGTCGCCACGCTGTCGTTTTTTTCTCGCGAAATCGGGTTTATGACATTTGGGAGGATAACTCGTTCCCTTTTAGGAATTGGGTTTGAAGTGAAGAGTCGCCATCTAATGATTTGAGTGCATTAAGACACTAGAGAAGGTTTGATTTGAACAACCAGATATTGGGTAAGGGCTTGAAATTATCTCAAGGGGAAGGTGTTAGGCACCCCTCAAGATCCACTAGTATGGTTCCCGGCCAAGCTATTATTGTGACTTTAAGTACGAACAACACATAGGCAAATAAAGGCTTCAAAATAAGAGGGGGGTTTTCACGTAATAAACAAAAGTAAGAAAAAGGAACTAAAAGAGTTGATTTTCTTAAAAGAAATGGTTTAAAAGATTTAAAAGAGACAAAGAAAACAAAGGAAAGGGGGGTCCTAGGTTTATTAATAATATGGATCACCCCACACAATATCTGGTAATCACTCCTCAATGAGGGGCTACACGTGATGTTATTGCGTGGTCATCATATCCATATCTATCCTTTCCCACCCTGTTAAGGTATTAAAGCACGGAATGGTCTTGTTTACTTATTGTATGCTATTACCCGCCTCAATCTTATCAGCCCCGGAGGCACTTGGGACTACTAATCTTAGAGGGAGGAGGTATTGGGCTTATTTGTGGTTTCAAAAGGTAAAATACTAAGGCGACAAACAAAAACATATAGCAAGTTTGGGGAAAGCATATAACAAATAAAAGGGCTCAAACAGACCTCCTTTAAACCAAAGAAAGCACATAATGTAGCATGACTTGTATGTATTGTTTAAGGTCTGATTAAAACTTAAAGGGTCGAGGCAGACTGATTTATTACATAGTTCAGATAAGAAGCTTGAATCAGGCCTGCCTGCTGGTTGTAGCATATAAAATCTGATTCAGTTTATAAACTTTCACCCTATGGCTTGCCTAAGTGTTAGACGAAGACCCTATAGGCATGATATCTACTAATTCCAGAAATAATGAAGTAAACATGAATACATACTGGTTTAAGAAAAAAAATCATTTGTTATTAAAGAAAGGCAAGTTTTAGCAAAAGAGCACAAGTCATTTGTGACTGGTTTTAAACTTATAAGCAAATGAAGTGGTTCAGATTCGATTAAAGCTCCTATAGGCATGCTTTCTATGTGTTGTCAATTTTGGACACTTTTACAGACATAGCAAGAGTGCAGAAATCCTATAGGCATGGCATCTAAATGTTGTACTTCGTTTAAGCCTATGAACATGATATCTAGATGTAGTTAGTTATTTAAGCCCTATAAACAGGTTTGCCTAATGACAGATGCATATGCAGGATTCGGATTTCCAGTTAACTATGAGCATGGTATCTATATGAGAGATGCAGAAATTTAACTATAGGCAAGATATCCATATGAATGCAGAATTTCAGAAAACTATAGGCGGGATATCTATATGGGTACAGAATTCCTTACAAGCATAGTATCTACATATGAAAGTGCAGAATTCCTATAGGCAGGATATCTATGTGATATGCAGAGATCAGAAATTCCCTATGAGAAAGATATCTACCCCTTTTACATACATAGTTATCCCCCCCTTTTCACTAGCCATCCCAATAGTTTATTACAAAGTTGTTACAGTCCAGAAAAAATAAAGTAAAGAAAATATATCAGAAGTTGAAAATTACAACCAAGGAGAGCCTGATTCAAACTTCTTGTCTAAAGTATGAAGTAAACCAATTCCAAAGATCATGTTTCAAAGCCTTCCTACCGCTTGGGTGTGTCAGAGTTCCCTAAGAGTTTCATAAGAACTCTGGGCAGTACTTACATCCAAATGTATCACCATATTAAGCCAAAGTGCAGTGTGAAAGGGCTAGCCCTCAGGTGTCTAAGTTCAGAGGGAACTCAAGGTCCCAAGGCAAGGCTCACAAGAGGGGGGCAGAACTTAGAGACTAGGAGAGAGTGCAAGTACAGAATTCTGAAAGGGGAAAAAGGGAAGGGAAACAATACACATAGGGATATAGGGAATGGGGGATTGCGAGAGCACAAGAAGATCAGGCTGATAGGCATACCCAGCAATGGGATGTGCTGGCACACCCTCCAGCCTGTTTAGAGGTTAAGACCCCATTGGTTCAAAGCTCAGTTCATGGACAACAACTCATATTGCCATGCCCTAAGCCACCATTTACAAACACATAGGGGTAATAGGATAGGGAGTAAAGATTCACAATAGAAACAGGCAGTAGAACATAGGCATACTAAGCTAAATATCGAACTCTATAGAAAATAATAAAGTAGACATGGATACAAAGACTGTAAGTAAACACGTTGGGGTGATGCTGAAACTTAAATCAGGACATACTAGTTTTGAATAAATAAGTAGAAAAAGCAGTAGTCTTGTAAAAGCCAAAGTGCAAATAGGAAGACAGAATACTATAGTGTGAGTTCAGAAGAGATTGTGAAATTGTGAAGTCTGAAGTGTGTGTTTTGTGAAAAGGATCGTGCCTTTTATAGTGTAGAAAGCAGGCAAAAATAAGGTAAGAAAATAGTTTGAAAACTGATTTTCAATCAATTACACAAGGCTTCCCTTAATTAAGGGATTCAGAGTAAAACCATTTAAGGAAAGGAATTGAATAAGCACTTTGTGTAAAGCATGCAATTGAGGGCAAATACATAAAGGTTATCTAAGGATAGGGTTTTGACAGTACACAGTTTGTGCAAATAAGGTAAGGGAGTCAATTAACAGCCGGTAATTCACAAGGTCTGAGATTTGGTATGAATGAACCAAGTCAGAAAAGATGAAGAAGGATTTTACTTAAGTCGAGTAACAGAGGAAATCAGTAAAAGATGGAAAGTAATCAATCAAGCTATATTCAGAAGGAAGTTTGCACTAATTGCAAATTTGAAAACCATTTAGAGGAAAATTCATCATATATAAGGAGCATGTGAGCATGAAAGAAGACTTTCGTGTAAATCAGTAGAAAAATCCAGTGTAGAAGATTTTAGCAAAAGGTTCAGCATTGTATGAAAACAAAGATATCCAAACTCAGTTCAGAGACTCAAAGTCAGTCTAAAAGAGTTAAGGGTTCTAAAATAAAACCCTAGTTCAATCAAACCTCGGCAGAACCCCCAAATTCTAGGGTTTCCACCTTGAATCAAGTACAGAGATGAGGAGGCAAGTAGTCGAATCGAAACATGTTTAGAGGTTTCAGAAAAGAACTGAAACTTCTAACATGCTTCTTCCAGCAACAGAACTCATGAATAGCCTGTAAATACAGTAGAAGGGTTCAAGTCAAACAGAGTAAAGAAACTAATTCGAAACATAATGAGAAAAGACTGATAAGAACAGTAGAAGAAAGCATGCTTAAGAAGATCCTTTTAAAAGAAACTTAAATAAAGTTCAATAGAAGAAAAATAGTAAGAACACTTAAGAACACGGTAGAAGAATACAGTAGGCGAAACATACCAGAACATAGTAGAAGAAAATAGCAGGACATAGTAGAAAAGCATACAAGAACATAGTATAGAAAGCACAGTAGAAAAACATACAGGAACGGAATATAGAAAGCACAGTAGAAGAACATAAATGGTAGAAGGAAAACATATAACATAGTAGAGGCAAATACACACAAATAAAAGGAAAAGAAAGTCAAAGAAACACTTAAGCATTTTCAAAAAACCCTAAATCGTAAAAGAAAGACTTTGAAAAGTAATTTTCGACAGAAAAGTTAGGGAGATCGTTTGAAAACTCAAAGAGAGCATAGATACACAACGGATCTAAAGAGATCGGAGAAAACCTTGAAGGGTTAGGGTTTCAAAAGAACTCTAGAAATGAGAAAGGCTTTGAAAAGGTCACCGATCTGAGTCGGAGAGGTCAGAACCAGGCTCAAAACACCATGGTACGCCGGAGCAAGGCCGGCGATGACTCTGGAACCTTGAATCGGCAGAGGTCTGAGTGCAAACCTTCAAGGCCTGGCCTAGAATCTTCAGGTATCAGGTGTGTAAGAGCAAGGAGATGTGAGTATAGGGCCCTCACAGCTTGGGAAGCCATGGTTTCCGGTGGGTTTCGAGGTGGAAGATGATGAGAGGCGGCTAGGGTTAGGGAAGGTTCGAGAGAGTTTGAGAAAGGAGAGGGGTTTTAGAGGCGGCGGGTGAATGAAAATGATTTTAGGGTTGGGGTGTTTGTGAATTAAAAAAGGAAAGGTAGAATCGTGGTCGTTGATCATTTTGATCAACGGCCTGGATCAAAAAAGGAGTCGGGCGGGTTGGATAATTGGGTCAGGGGTCGGGTAATTTAAAATTGCAAATGGGTTTAATTGGGGGGTTGATTTTGGCTACAATTGAAATGAAATAGGGCTAGTATTTAAATAGCCACTTTTCCCCTTTTCATTTTATAAAAAATAGTAAATGATTTTTGAAAATATATTAAAGGTACCAAACTAATTAATAATGTATAAATATTAAATAAAAATACTGGAATTAATTTAATAATTATAAACGCAATTAAATCTTACAATAGGCTGAAATTGCAATTATATGCAATTTAGCTTTAAAAATACTAATAAATTTGTAAAAATGTGTAAAAATTAGCTTAACTTTATTTTGGTATAAATATGAGAATAAAATAAGTTAATCACCAAAATTATAATTTGAGGAATAATTATTGGTTTTTGTACTGCTAAAATAGGGCAATAAATTGATTTAAAAATCTTTAAAAAATTAGGAAAAATACTAAAAACATTTGGACACACTTATATATGTATACATATGCTATTTTGAAAGTATTTTGTATTTATATAAAAAAAATATACAGGGAAAAATTGGGTATCAACACTTTCATTTAAACGTTTGCGCAAGTTTGCTATTTGCGTCTTTTTTCGTTTGAGTGTTTGTGCAAGTTTGACTGTTTGCATCTGATCATGCAAGGCTTTGAATATAGTTTCCCTCGAAATCATTTATATTCCGATCATAATTTCTTCCGAAATCAACCCTTTAACGTTAAGGTTTTCATAAGAGAGGGCTCTCTTATGTTTATGGTGCTCTTGAAGAGGACGTCTCCTGTTCATTACGGCACTAGCATTTGAAATACTTGTTTAACTTTCAAATGATAAAATCAATTCATCCTTCAGACAAGAAACAAGATAGAAATAAAAGGACTTTACTTTATTCCTTCCATTTTTAAAAGTACATAAGAATTCGTTCTGCTAAAAAGAAATTGCAATTTCTTGTGGCTAACTTGTACAACTTGTTTCTATAGGGCTGGGCGTGCATTCCCTGGTCCCGATTATGTTTCCTCTTTTCTTATTCTAATCGAAGTGGCAGTCGTTGTTGCCATATCCTCATATCCTCCCATCTTGTAAGGCTCCGAAAAATTTCGCTAAGTAATTTAGAATTTCGTGGTGCCAGGTAGGTTAATTATAATATTTTATGTGCTATTAGCATGATGGACATCAATTGGATATGGTAAATAGGTGTATATGTCATATAATAAGTAATTTGGGGTCCAAAAAAAGGCCTAAGTCTAAGTCAAATTGGAAAATTTCATAATAGGCTAAAATTCCAAATGAGTTTGCACAAGTCCACACTTTGAACTAGAATATATAAATATAAATAAGGTTTTATATGATTAACAACCTATCATATGAAAGGTCTTTGAGTCTAGTTTCCAATGCTTCAAATCGTTCGTCATTTGGACATTCCTACACAAAGTTATGATCAAATTACCAAAGGCTGGAAAAATGCGATCCTGTGGCAGTTCTGCGATCGCAAAACCATTATGTGGTTCGCATAATTGATCTGCGATCGCAAATCTGGTCGCAAAATGGACCAGTGTAGCCCAATTTTGGGCACCAGTTGCGCGATGCATTTTGCGACCCACATTCCTGTTTTGCGGTCCATTATGAGACCGCAGACCCGATTTCGGAGGCTTATTTTTTCTATTTTTATAACCTGACCCCATTTTGATAAATAGGCTTAGGGGCTTCATTTGGGGTCATTTTTCTACTGATTTTAGAGAGAGTTGAGAGCATATAGAGAGAGAAAGAAGGAGCCTAGATTCATAATCACCCAAATCATGCTCAAGTTTTCAAGAATCAAGGAAGATAACCACTTGATTGTACTCCATCCGGATTGTTATTGCTAGAGGTGTTGGTGGATTGTAGAAACCTAAGAAAAGCTTAAACAAGGTATGTATGGCTAAAAATCCCTCTTCTTAATTGAGCTCCCATGGTGTACACGCAAATTTTGTAAGTCCGAAATTTGATTGATATATTACTTGTTATTTCAAAGGAATTGATGTTGCAAGAATATATGTGAAAGGTGTATCTCATGTGTTTCAATATGCTATTCTTTGTAAATTGAGGATATGTGAAGAATGTGAACTATGTGCTAAGATGCCTAGATTTCAAGTCAAGTTTAAATTGAGATTGTTATGCCAAACTATGTGAAATCCTCTATGTATAAAGATGTTTGAAATAAATCAAATGAATTTGGGAAATAGAGTGTGGCCAACGTGCTGAGAACTTGAGTTATAATTGTGCCTGGTGATACCTATGACATGAGAAAATATGAAACAGATTATGAAATGAGCCTTAACTCTACTTTCCATAAATGACTTCAATAATAAAGTGTCCTAAAGGCTTTGTACACAATTTATGCCCATAAGTGGCTATTCGAGATAATGTTTTGCCTTATAAGTACATACAATGTGATCCGAGTTGTTACATGTTCTGATGTTGAAATTGTATATTGTCGTGATTAGAAAAAAGTAATTGAAGAATAATTGGTGTAATTGCTTGTTTATAACTTTGATGTGTGTCTTTATTGTAGTTTGGTGTGTCCCCTCCTTTTTGGAAGAATCACTTGTGTTTAAAGTTCCATTGATAATGAACTTGAGGTGTATGATTTCTGAAATATTGTATATACCCATGATTCATGATTTCCTCTCATGTGTACTTGACGTCTTGGATTGAATGGCTTGTTGTTGAAATTGATATTGATGTGAAATGTGGGGGAAAAGAGCTCGAATTATAAAATGTGGCATAGTGCCAAGTATGATGTGATAATTGTGGCCCTAAATGCCGATGAATTGATATGTGTGATATAAACTTGAAAGGAGATAATTGATGGAAAAATAGAAACATCTTGGTAAGACGGCTTAGCCGATCAGGCCGTGATCGGACGCCATGTCGCACATATGGTGGTATTGTGCTGATGTTGAAACCGGAAAGTGAAAATGAAATTGTGATTGAGGTATATGTCTCAAATGAGATGGCTTAGCCGATCGGGCCGAGATCGGACTCCGCACAAGAAAGCGGTGGTATTGTGAGTGCAACAGTATGAAATATCCCAACCTAAAGCTATGGAAATTATGTGAAAGCCATGTGATTCCTTCTATTTGATGATGTGGTGATTGTTTAAAGCTTTTGTTGAATCCTTATGATTTCTTTATTCTTGTATGGTTGTTCTTTCTAATGAGATGGTGTTTAATTATACATACTAGTGCTATTTGACGGCACTAACGTCCCTTTTGCCGGGGGCGCTACACCTTTAAATGGATGTAGGTGGTTCCATAGCAGGCAGTGTTGGTCGCAGCTAGTGACGCATCTTCCTTTCAGCTGACTTGGTGAGCCCCACTTCATTTCGGGTCTTGTACCGTTGTTTATCATGTACTTTGTATTTTGAGGTATAGCCGGAGCCTTGTTGCTGGCAATTTCATATTACTCTTCAGTTGTATTTGGAGGCTCCGTAGACAGGTTGTGGATGGTGGTTGATATTGGAAATTAAATTAGAAATATTGGTATTTGGCAAATATGTTGTTCTTCATATCTATAAAAAAAATTGTCATAGTTTGGATATTATGGTTGAAATGGCTAATAGAAACAAAATGGAAGTTGTTAATGGAATATTTACAAAGTATGATTAATGGAGTTCATCTCCTCTTTATTCATGAATTAATTTGGGTAGAATGAAACCTAACAGGCTTGCTCAGTCGGATTTACTCGGTTGAGCGCCGGTCGCGCCTCCGGAGGTTAGGTCGTGACAAACTTGGTATCAGAGCCTAAAGTTTTAAAGTATCCTAGTATGTCTCAGAGCCGTGTCTAGTAGAGTCCTTCTTATCGGTGTGTTGTCGACCACATCTATAAGTTGGAGGCTATTCGGACATTTAGGAATTTCACCCTTCTTTGATACTCCAGATCGTGCAGTAGAGCTCAAGATAGGGAGCTAATTTCCTCGCTATGTGTTATTCCCAAGATGAGTAATCTTGATACCATAATCCATGAGTTTGAAGCAATAAGGAGGGAATGACCCCACCATTGAATCTGAGGGAGATTGCCCAAGAGTTTGTTAGAAGAATGTATCGAGTCATGGAGGGATTGGTAGAACTTGTTGCTAAGGGGATTACCCTTGTTCCTATTAATGTCTTTGCACCACCAGATCATGTAGTATATCAGTATGTTACCAACGTACGTTAGGGATGTGGAGTCGAGGGGTATCGATTAAGCTATTGCTCTATCAACCTAAAGTCACCAGGTAAGTCACTCCTTAGTACATCAATATAAACAACACAAAATTTCTACTTGTTGTATATGTACATCCATAGTGAAGAGTTCTCATAAACATGGTCTTAACAAGATGTTGAATCACAAAACATTGCATGCACCTACTCTTTGAACGTGACGTAGTATTCATGAAGCCTCCTGATCACAGTTCTCTTACTTACAGCCTCATATGGGATTGAGCTCTATAAATATGTCCTTGAATGGAGTTATAATTCTAGGATTAATACTTCCCAATTTCTTACAGGATTTTGTTTGTTTAAATGGACAACATCTACTGGCTTGTGCCTATACATGCACCGTCGTAAAGTTTACATATGTGGTGTCAAGTTCCATGTAAAGCATCCCAGTGTTGCGATCCTTCTTGAGTCACTCTTTTTCTCACTGGTGTATATGGCTTCTATAGTTTGAATAGTCATTCTACTCTCTCGCGAGTATCATCATGAAAACTTTTCACTATCTAGTAATATAAGAGCATACCTTAGCCCCTATCATATGAGTGCATGCCAATCGAAATGGTCACCATCCATGTGCATGAAGTCTCTCTAAAAATTGAGATCCTCGCATCTTCTTCATAGGAAGATCTTGTGTCGCCATCTTAGTATAACTTTCGTGTCCACTTGGGACATCCCGCAGTAAGTAGCTCACTTTGTTCCTAGTATTTTGGTTGCCCGTGACGTGGTCTTGTTGGGAGTTAATATAGCAAAAACATGTCCAGCTCATAACAAATGATTATTTTCTCTCTATACCTCCACAACGTGTTAATTGTGTTCCTTAGTTAGTGAATTCACCGTGCTAGTTTCCCAACACTTGTTCAATAACCATGAGAGAACATGCCCTTCTATGTGTCACCATGACACTTCCTTTATCATAAGGACCCTCAATAGGCTCTCCGTCAAGACCAAATGCACCTTTGGGGGTTATCATAGAACACGCCTGCTTCTCATGTTTCCTGTCTTTCATTAGCATCTGGGTATTTCTTAAGTCAAAATCCATGGAGAATTCATCATAAACATCTACAAACCTTCCATGATTATTTGCACTGTCTCATTGAGTTTGGTTGTCTTTACACCCTTGACTTCTAGAATCATTGACTATGTCATTGTCATGTGCGGGGAGTTTTGCTACCCTTGGTATTCCACCTTCCTGGGTGGATAGGAGTGTTATTTGTCATCCTCCCCGGAACATCATGTTAACCATTAGAACCCCTCTAACCAATACATGATTTCGTCCCAATATTAAGATGTCCTAGCTATGTGGTTTCACTTGTGAAAGTTTGAGATTAGATGCCTTCAGATTTTTGCACATATCATGAGCATATTGATTTGGAAGACAAATTATCGTATCTTTAGTTCTCTCATATAGGATCAATTATCAGGAAGGGTTAAGCTATTTGAAATATGATAATCTTATAAGTGTTCAACTTCTTTTCATCCTCATGGGCTTGTGGCATAGATTCCTTGTGTCAGTTAATGTCAGGAGTGTAATTCAACTTCATGTATTTTGAAACAATATCGTATTCAAGGTGCCAGAGTATTCTCATTCTTGATAAACTGATTTTCCCTACACTCTAGGAGACGACTGGGTCACGTGCTTGAATATTCCTCCTTAATGATTCCTATTGCCAATGTACTATTTACCTCTCTGCCTCATTTGTCTAATAATTGATGTTGTCACAATGATTAACCATGTCAGTATTGTTAGTAGTAATATTTATGTCTCTTAGCATATGACCTCGTGAAATACTCTACTAGCACATTAATGGATTCCTGAATAATTCCAGTCCCATCTTGAACTCCGTTTCTCCTCATTGTATTAAATCTATTGGGTATTGAAGGTTCAAACATGTCAAAGAGGGAGCATCCCCGTGTGATCACATATATTCGACAGGTAATTTTTTATGGTCAGTTCAGGATAGCATATCTTAGTGTAATTGTTGAAGGTCATCAAAGGTTTAGTGTGGTTGTTCGCGTAGAGACTTAGAATTTAGGAGGGTGAACAGGTTATTCCCAATATTTTCCCCTGAAGATGTTATGTGAGTTGATAATGAAGGTTACATAAGTGTATATCACATTAGGCCACACTAGGAGTATGAAGTATCCCCATAGTCGTTCCCCATATATTTTGTGTTTTCACATGTCTATGTCTAAGAAGGTAGTTGGAGATCCTTTGTGTATCATTTCGGTGGAAATTACTGAAGGTGGAGGTAATGGATAGTTGGCCTATGAAGGGTATCTATTTGTCATCCTTGTTAGGTAAGTTTTGGGTGGATATTGTTTTCATGAATGTGTTCTAGCGAAGTCTGTAAGTATAAGAGGCCACATTGAAGGCCGAGAGTGTTGTGGAAATAAAATATTTTCTCTTGATTGTATAGCATTTGGTTTTGATTTGAAAGGTACCTTCTAGGTGTTATGATTTAAAAATGTTAAGTCCATATCCAGGTATCATTATGAAAATGTAGTGCTTGTAATGCTGAGGTTCGTGTTATTGATATATACATTATGGTGTTTTGTCAAGTTGTGGATGTGTTTTTAGGATGGTTTTGGTGGTTCTCTGGCAGGTGGATAGGCCTAGTTACAAAGGAGACTCTGCCGAAATTTCTGAAAAATTTAGGGACTTGAGGTAGGTGAGAAAAAGGTTATGTTATGATATGTATTTGGGGACAGACTCTACTCCTCATTCGAGGACGAATGATCCTAAGGGGGGAGAATGTAAGGCCCCGGAAAATTTCGCTAAGTAATTTAGGATTTCGTGGTGCCAGATAGGCTAATTATAATATTATATGTGCTATTAGCATGATGGGCATCAATTGGATTTGGTAAATAAGTGTATAAGTCATATAATAAGTAATTTGGGGTCCAAGGAAAGGCCTAAGTCTAAGTCAAATTGGAAAATTTCATAATAGGCTAAAATTCCAAATGAGTTTGCATAAGTTCACACTTTGGACTAGAATATATAAATATAAATATCAAAATATGTATAATGTTTTATATGATGAACAACCTATCATATGAAAGGTCTTCGAGTCTAGTTTCCAACGCTTCAAACCGTTCGTCATTTGGACATTCCTACACAAAGTTATGATCAAATTACCAAAGGCTGGAAAAATACGATCCTGCGGCAGTTCTACGATTCATGATTTTCTCTTATGTGTACTTGACATCTTGGATTGAATGGCTTGTTTTTGAAATTGATATTGATGTGAAATGTGGGGTAAAAGAGCTCGAATTATGAAATGTGGCCTAGTGCCAAGTATGATGTGATAATTGTGGACCCAAGTGCCGATGAATTGATATGTGTGATATAAACTTGAAAGGAGATGATTGATGGAAAAATGGAAACGTCTTGGTAAGACGGCTTAGCCGATCGGGCCGTGATCGGACGTCATGCCGATCGGGTCGTGATCAGACATCATGCCGCACACATGGTGGTATTGTGCTAATATTGAAACCGGAAAGTAAAAATGAAATTGTGATTGAGGTATACGTCTCAAATGAGATGGCTTAGCCGATCGGGCCGAGATCGGACTCTGCACAAGAAAGTGGTGGTATTGTGAGTGCAACAGTATGAAATATCCCAACCTAAAGCTATGAAAATTATGTGAAAGCCATGTGATTCCTTCTATTTGATGATGTGGTGATTGTTTAAAGCTTTTGTTGAATCCTTATGATTTCTTTATTCTTGTATGGTTGTTCTTTCTAATGAGATGGTGTTTAATTATACATACTAGTGCTATTTGACGGCACTAACGTCCCTTTTGTCGGGGGCGCTACACCTTTAAATGGATGTAGGTGATTCCATAGCAGGCAGTATTGGTCGCAGCTAGTGACGCATCTTCCTTTCAGCTAACTTGGTGAGCCCCACTTCATTTCGGGGTCCTGTACCGTTGTTTATCATGTACTTTGTATTTTGAGGTATAGCCGGAGCCTTGTTGCCGGCATTTTCATATTACTCTTCAGTTGTATTTAGAGGCTCCGTAGATAGGTTGTGGGTGGTGGTTGATATTGAAAATTAAATTAGAAATATTGGTATTTGGCAAATATGTTTTTCTTCATATTTATTAAAAAAAATTGTCATAGTTTGGATATTATGGTTGAAATGGCTAATGGAAACAAAATGGAAGTTGTTAATGGAATATATACAAAGTATGATTAATTGAGTTCATCTCCTCTTTATTCATGAATTAGTTTGGGTAGAATGAAACCTAACAGGCTTGCTCAGTCGGGTTTACTCGGTTGAGCGCCGGTCAAGCCTTCTGAGGTTGGGGCGTGATACCTCCCCCCTCCCCCCAGTGTTCCAATATGAAGAATGCGAATTAGAACACTGGGAGTTTCACACCATCGAGGATTCCACTAGTGAATTGCTAGATAATCTTCAGTTTGGTAGCAAACTTCACTTCCCCTTAGGAATTTATGCTATCGAGCCAAAGATTATCTAATAATCCCATAGTGGCTTGCACTTGTTAATGGTCAGGTAATCTCTATTCGACAGCAAACTCAACTTCCTGGTAGGAACTTTGCTATCAAGCAAAAAACTATCTAATCGTTGCGTAGTGGTTCTTCTCTTGTGTGCCTTTTCAATAAAAGGTCTTATTGCTGCTATTGAAACTTCCTTCATAGTATGCTTTCTGTTGCTGCCTCGTTAAAAACTTTGCCAGAAAAATTCAATTAGGACAAAAAATTGAACGAAGGAAAAAGGAGTGCAGCACATACTTTCAGTTTAGGTGATGTTCATCAGCAATAGTATCTTTTGAGGTGTGCCACGTTCCAATTGCTTGGCAACTTTTCTCCATCTTGATTCTCTAACTCGTATGACCAGTTCCCTGTGATAGCTAAAACCTGGTAAGGGCCTTTCAATGTGGGACCTAGCTTTCCCGCATTGAGTTCCCGGGTGTTCTGAGTGACTTTCCATAAAATGAAGTGTCCTACTTTGAAATAGCGGAGGCTGGCTCTTCAATTATAATATCTCTCTATTCGCTGCTTTTGAGTTGTCGTCCTCATATGCACCAAGTCCCTGCGTTCATTGAGCAACTCCAAATTGACTAATATTGCTTCACTATTTGCTTCTTCGATTGATCGGAAATACCTCATGGTAGGTCCACCTACAAATGGTGGCCTTAGCTCTCGTAACGTGGTGGCCTCTTCTAGGTGAACCTACCATGAGGTATTTCCGGTCCTTAGCTCTCGTAATATTTTTTCTTTTCTTTTGTCTCCTTCAACCTTAATTTGCTACCACCATCACCACTTCTTCCACCATCATCTCCACCACCTCAAAAAAAGTTCTCTTAAATTGTTTTAGCTTTTTTTCTTTGTTCCACAGTTACTTCTCCTCTTCATCATATAAATTTTTCTCACACGTTTTTATCAAAATTGCATTAATAAAGCTAATTAACTTCATACATGAAAACAAAAATAGCTAGGCACCTACAAATTGTTCTTTCCTTCTAATTAACTCAAAAACCATCCATTACCTCCAGAACATCTTGTTTTTAAATTTGTAACTTCTTCCTTAGCCACAACTTTAGTTCTTCGTCTCGAGAAATTAAGAATCAAGCGATGCGACCGCAGAAGTATAAATTATATCGGTGGAAAAAGTCTGTTATTAAGAAGCAATGACACTCTATATAGCCACCAAAGAAGAAGGGTACTAATTATCTTAAATAATTTGTTGTTCCCTTCCAATTATGTGATTCAACAGAACATCAATTTAATGGAAGGAGGACGATTCATGGGCCACAGCCGCTGCCGTGATGCCCACCGTCACTGCCGATGCCGTCTCCTCACTTCTTCCTAAAACCACCACTACAACCCTAGCCGGCGAAATTCAAACCACTAGCGGCTACATTCTTCAATCTTCCTCACATATATAAATCTCATTTCTTTCAGATAACCCACTTCTATAGCCATAGATACACCTATTCATGAATCCTTTGAAGGTTTTATTGGGTATGGCATGAGTAAAAGTTGAACAAGTTTGATCCCATGAATCAACAAGATTCATAAATCTCATTTTACCAAAATTTATGGTATAGAATTTTGCAGGAAATTAAGCTTAAAATAACAAAGTAATATGTATAAAACAATTTGAAATGGAGTACATTGGAGTGATGAAGTTGGACTGCAATGGGATAGTTGTTTAATCAAAAAATGGGGTGGTTTATTGCCAGTGGCGTTGGCATGGTATTTTCAGGTGGGAATTGGCGTTTAATGAAATAGAAGAAAATGCTATGTTTTGTTGATGTGTCATTTTCTCATTCGCAATACTGCCACGTCAGCAGTATTTTGGCTTGCTGCAAAAAATGTATTCAATTGATACAATATAATTTGAGTTCAAGTATCCAATAGGTACACCTTTTAGTTCAAGTGCCTAAATTAAAAAATGAACAAATTTAAGGGGCTACATATGCATTCAGCATAGATTATACTGCAAAGGCACTAACTCACAACATCTAACTTATGAGATACTCTGCAACTCTTGCCTCTTAGGCAAAACATAACTTAGGGACTCTTGAAGCAACGGCTTAATCCCCAT
The DNA here is from genome assembly GCF_000715075.1 of Nicotiana tabacum. Classification (NCBI taxonomy): domain Eukaryota; kingdom Viridiplantae; phylum Streptophyta; class Magnoliopsida; order Solanales; family Solanaceae; genus Nicotiana; species Nicotiana tabacum. The sequence goes on from NC_134095.1 coordinate 83,936,287, forward strand.
GGACTATATTTTATGCTGCCTTGTTGTGTTTAACTTACGTTACCTCATTGTGTTTAACTTATGAGATATTCTATAATTCTTTCCTTATATGCAAAACTTATCTCAGAGAGCACACATATTTAACAATTACATTACCTTATTGTGTCTAACTTATGAGATACTCTATAACCCATCTCTTATAGGGAAAACTTAACTCAAGAACTTTAAAATCACAACCTATGCCCCATGGGCAATAATTTATGTTACTTTATTGTGTCCATGTAATGAAATACTGTATAACTCTTGTGTGATAGGCAATACCTTGCTGTGGGACTTTAATACTACAACCTACGCTCCATATTTCTGTTATATTAGAAGCTACAGCCACGTGTCTGTGTGTCACCACATTCTCATTGAATAGTCAACAATTTAAAGGTCTTAAAGTTGCTAATATTTACCAAAAAGTTTAGCACAGGTAAATCGTTACTGTTGGATGTAAAAGGGTAAAATAATAAAGTAACATTTAATGGAGAACTCATTAGTATTTCACCAGAACTAAGTCCCGTCGTTTCTCAAACTGATATCCTGCAACCTCCTCAATCTTTTGTTCTTATTTGAAAGGGTTTTCACTTTCTACAAATTTTGTTATTACGTTTAGTACAACAAATACAAAAAGGAACTTACTCCTCTCTCCATGCGAAAATAAAGGAGTTGACATAAAAATAGGATCTCTAAATTTAAGCTTACCAATTAATTATATCTTTTTTATATACAATAATAACTTTCTTGCAAAACACAAATGAAGCTAAGAAAAATATCTCACCATCGGATCTAAAAGGCATATATGCATTTGTTTCAATAATATGAATAATCTTTTACTCAAAAAATAAAAAAATAAAGTAAATTAAACTAAGAAATATCATCTTCATTATACTTTTTTAGGTGAAATTAAAGTAGATATTATAATGACAACCAATAACAATCCTTTGAAAAACATTATCTAAAAATTATATTTGTTATAGCCTTTTTAATAATGGTATGTATTTGATATAGTATTATATATATATATATATATATATATATATATATAAAAAAAAAGTTATCGTTTTAGCTAATTCGAGATCTTCCCATTCCAATAGATCTTCATCGAATAATTATATTATGAGAAACTTTTAGAAATCACTATGTTTTAGTGGTTATTAGCTAGTTGTAGCTACCATTTACTATATTACTTCTTATAGCTATGTTTTCAGGATTTTTAGAGTGTATTCGATGTATTTAAGTTACTGTATTCATGAATACAGTAGCATTTCTAGGCGTGAAACAGGGGATTACAGCTAAACAGATTTTTGTATTCGACTGTATTCACGGTGTGAAATAAGGGATTACAGCTAGACGGATTATTGTATTCGACTGTATTCACGATATATATTTGTAAATACAGTAACATAAATAGCGCAATTCATGGTCTATTTAGCTGTTTTTAAACGGAAAGTGAATCAATTAACATAATAGACTCCTAATATAACTCAACAAACTCAATTATAACACACAAAACTTGTATTTCTAGTTATAAAAAAGATTCTCAACCAAAAAACACCTCAAAAACATAGCAATCTTCAGAGAAAATATGCTGAATATTTTTCCCAGCCGATAAATACAACAAAAACAGAGCAATTTAAATACATATATACATCTGAATACATAAATTATACGTATTAATTAAAAAATATATATGAATACATTCATGAAATATAACGAGACAGTGAATACAATGAAATACATGGAATACATCGAGATGCATTAAAATACAATGAAAAAAAAGGACAATAAATACAATGAAATAGATGGAAATACAGTGAGATACATTGAAATATATTAACAGAAAATTCAAGTTGCTTAGTTCCAAACTCCGTCGTCTTCGTTCAAGAACAACCCTAATGTCGTATCGTCGAGAGGGTCGTGATTCTGAATGGAAACGCCACTGTTGCAACATCAGTTATACAACACACACATCTATATATTTTTTGAATTCCCCCACTTCAGCAAAAAACAGAGAAGAAGACCAAAAAATCATATACACACACAGATCTGTCGTCGATGACCCCAAAAATTCTCTCACCCTTAACCCTTGAATCTCCTCCCCTTTCTTCTCCACCTTTTCGGACTCAAGCAACCTAACAAGCACACACGGACATAAATGGACAGATTTCTGGGAGTTTAGAAAAAGAAACAGAATACATAGCATAAAGGCTAGAAACGAGATGAAATGAAAGGCGAGAGGTCCGAGTTCCAGCGAGTTTTTGGTGTAAATCGAGTTTTTCGGCGAGTTCCGAGTTCATCGAAGGTCATATTCTGAGGTTTTCGGGCAGTCGCGGTTCCGTAGAGGTCGTCGAGTCCCTGTCTACTGTTCCGGTTGTGGTCATTTTCCGGTTTGTCTTCTGAGTTGCGGTTTTGAATTCATCAATAAAAGCTTTTGGTTAGGGACAGGAGAAATTTGAGTGGAGAGAGAAAAATAATACAAAGCTTATTTTATGGCTTAAGGGTAGGAGGTAATCATAAATAGATATTTGGTTATAAAAAATCAAAAGGTAGCTATGGAATATAATTTTTTAAAAGGGTATTTATTTAAAATAAACAAAGTGTCAACATTTGCTACAGGAGGTAACTTATTTTACACAAAAAACATACGCATCTTCTGGACCTAGATTGGCATCAAACTTTTTTATGCAATGCATTTCATATCTTATATACTTCATAACACTATAATTATTATGAAAAAGTAAACCTTAAATATGTGTAATATATTGTATACTGCTACTGTATACATTAGTTATCATATCGTCAGAATACGCATTCGTGCTTGTACAATTTACCTATATGAACTATATATTATATAATTATACAAATATACAATAATATATTATATAATTTATATAATATAATATACGAATCTATAATAAATATATACTATATCATATATTATAAATAATTATAAAGTATAAAAACATTGATTAACACTTTACAAAAATCCAGCATAGAACAATTTTACTATAATCCAGGGGCGGCCCAAGGGTCAAGCCACTAAAGCAAAGGTTTAGGCTGTAAGCACGTGATTTTTGCCCTATATGAGAATTACTCCCAAAAAATTTAAAAATAAAATGATTTTTCTTGGTGTGCAATTTTGTGGTATTTTTGTGTAATTATTTGTATATTTATCTGTGCATGTTTATTTGTTAAATTATTAAAAATACAAAAATATATCGCATTTTGCATGTAGGATTTAATTACACAATTGTTAGTAATTAAGTTTGTTTTACAAAAATTAAAAATTACAAAAATAGGCACTTTTTGCATTTTTAGCATTTAATGTCCAAATATACAATTTTATGCTTAATTATTACTTAATTATGCGTTAATTGTTATTGGGAGTTAATTTGCGCTTTTTTTAACTTAATTTAGTCCTTAATAATAATTTAAGTATTTTTATAATTTAGTGTTAGAAAAATAAAAGAAGAAAAGAGAACAAAAATACAAAGAAAAATCGGATTGGGCCACTTCTTCAAATTCAAGCCACAAGCCCAAAAAAAAAATATACCCAATCTTCCCAAACGACCCAGTCCATTTCGAACTGGGTCGACCCAGTCCATAACCCAAAGAGACCCAAACCCCCTTTTCTTTCATTTTTCATAAAACAAAACAAAACAAAATAAAAAAAAACAAGAAAACCCTAAAATTAAGCTATCCGCCACCCCCCTCATTTTCCTTCTTCTTCCTCAAGCTCCCCTCCTTAGCATCAATGGCTGCCCTTCACCCCTCACCCCGTCACACTCACACACATACACAGTAAAAACGCACACACGCAGCAGCCTTTCATGGCTGCTGCTTCTTCTTCGTTCTTCATCCAAACGACCAAATGACCCTACTGTCATCGCGATATTGCTGCTCCGTCCAGCTAGTCGCACACAGTCCGTCGCATCGTCGACCACCTTCGATGTTTCTTCGTCTCCGAGCAGCCATGAACAAGCTCAAGCTCAAGCTTTCATGGCTGCCTTCCTCCTCCTCACGTCCAGTCGTTGCTGCTGCTGTTCACGCAGCTGTTTCTGCGTCGTCACTTCATCTTCTTCAGCAGCCCAACTCGAGACCCTAGAACCTCACCCTTCTACTACGATCCAGCCAGGACGTCGAACAGCAGCTCCAAACCAAAAGCGTCGTCCAGTTCGAGCCCAGTTGCTGCGTCTTCACGTTCATCGGCGTCGTCCAGTTCGAGCCCTACTGACCCTACTGCTTCATGCTGCTCCATCTTCTTCGTTTCTTCGTCGTTGTTTTGAATCGGTTAGTTGGTTTATGTTTCAAATTTCGTCCATATTTTTGTTCGTTGTTTTTCGGATCCAAAATCGATAAATGATTCAATTCTTGTTTTGTTTGTTCGTCGTTGAAATAATTTTTTAGTTCATGTTCATATGTTTTGTTGAATTAATTTTCAGATTTCAAATGGAAATTTAATTAGTTGTTTTTCATGTTTATTTCATGTTCTTGTTTATTGTTTAGGTAAAAATTTGTTAGTTTAATGTTTGTTAGATTCAAATTGAAATTTAATTAATTATTTCTTCAATTTGTTTCATGTTGTTACGTATTTTCCAGAAATTGTTAATGTTGTTTGAATCATTTAATCTGTCATGTTTGTTGTTTAAAAATAGATTTAGTTCATGTTCATCTTTGTTTGAAGTTCATTTTTAATCCAGTGATTTAATGTGAGTTTATATTTTTGATTTGTTGATTTAGTTTGAATCATGTATTTTGTTGTTTGTATTGTTGTCTCCTTGCTCATCCATTTTTAGTCGAAGTTAACCAGGATTGGTTCCCGATATGGTTAATTTACTTCCATTAATTTTGAGTTGTGTTGTTCAACGTGTTCATATGATTTGTTGTTGAAGATTGTTGAGAAATTGGTCATCTTGGCTATATTTTGGTTAAGTTATGATTAATTGATTGTTTAGAGCTGATGGGGGTTAGTTTGGTAAATTGCAGTACGTTCAGGGATAAAATGGTAATTGCAATAAGGTCGGAGGGGTAGTTTGGTAATTGAACATTATTGTAATTCTTTATGTTAAGCATGGGGACAAAATATAATGGGGTGAGGTTTGATATAATTGTTTAACATAATGGGGGACAAGACATAATGTAGTGGAGGGGAATATTGTATTTGTTTATGTTAGGCATGGGGGACAAATTGTAATGGGATGGAGTTGATGTATTTTTTTAATGTAGGCATGGGGGACAAGGTTTAAAATAAAGAAAACATTAAGTAGTGGGGACAAAGCATGCCCTTGGGGGAATAATTTCGGGTTGGGGATTCAAGACAAAGGTCTTGCTATATATATAGGGTCATTTGATACTTTAAAAAAAAAGATTTTTTTTAGACTGGAATTAGAAAAAGATTTGAGAGAGAGTTTTAGGACTTGAACATTAGGAGAAGACTTTTACACTTGAGAGTTGACAGACTTGAAACATTTTGAGAGTAGAAGAGAAATGCAATTTGAACTTTCACTTGAATAATTTCCGTTTGCCTTTCTTGAGTGTTATTCAAAATCAGTAAACTACTGCATCTTGTATCGGTCTCTCTTCTGCTTTGACTACGATTGCACTTTGGTATTGCTGAGTTTTCAATCTGTTACTGGGTTATTCCACTGGTTGTTACTGGTTTGCGGTGTTGCTGAACCTGCTGTTGCTGTGTTATTACTGTTGCTGATTCCTCCTTCTTTTCTTCTTGTACTGCCATTTCCAGGTACACATTTGTACACTCTCGTCTTGAAGCGAAATGAAATATTAATCAGGCTTTGTTCCTGTTGAATTCCTCCTGTTTAGATTTGTGTTTGAATATAATTTTCCTTTCTTTGTATAAAAATGTAGTTGATTGATTAATGAGTAATGATGTTGCATATGTATAACTTCTTCATCTAATAATGTTAGTTTAAATTAATCAAAGAATAGTTAATCTGTTTTGATATTATTGTGCGTCAATCTCATGTTCCAGTGTTATTAAATAATAGAATATAGAACGGAAGCAATCTTTCTTTGTACAAACTCGATTGCAATTTTCCATTTGCATTAGCCGTAAACTAATAACTAATAAGTTCGACTTTTTCAGCATGTAATTAATTGAGGGGTTTTCTTTTATTTTAGAGACAAACTTAATAGAAGAAATGTAGTCACTGTAGGTTTATCCTTAAAAAATAAAATGAGACGAGCCTCGCCAAATAAATCACACATCGCTGGGGCCCTCAATAAATACATAACCATTGACTAGACTTTGGATTTGGCCGTTTAATGAACCTTCACGGCCTCTTCCTAAAATAACAATACGTTAGTCTCTTTAGGACGCGCCTTAATAAATCTTACCTTCTTAAACACGGGTGCACATTTATGTGACCCAAATCCAAATCTCAACGGAGTCGAAATGTGTCTCTAATCACGGGTACATTGATTGTGACGTGGTTCGAGATGCGTGTCCATGACGTTGCAAATTCCTTTCAAAAAATAAGAATGAGATGAGCCTCGCCAAATAAAAATACAAAATTGCGGGGCCCTCAGTAAATATTTGCTTTAAAATTGTTTAGACTTCGGGATGGACCGTTTAGTAAAATTCCACGGCCCTACCCAAAGTAAATGATACGCTAGTCACTTTAGGCGTGTATTTAATAATGTTATCTTCCTAAAACTCGGGTGCACATTTATGTGACCCAAATCCCAATCTCAACAGAGTTGAAATGTGGCTCTAATCACGGGTACATTGATTGTGACGTGGTTCGAGATGTGTTTCCACGATGTTGCAATTCTTGATAAAAATAACAGTAAATGATAAAAGCGGTTAAAAGTTAAATTTTGCACATAGGTTCAACATGTATTAAATCAGATAATCAAGCCAAATATGACAGTTGAGCGACCGTGCTAGAACCACGGAACTCGGGAATGTCTAACACCTTCTCCCGGGTTAACAGAATTCCTTATCCGGATTTCTGGTGCGCAGACTGTTAAATAGAGTCATTCTTTTCCTAGATTCGGGATTAAATTGGTGACTTGGGACACCCTAAATCTCCCAAGTGGCGACTCTGAAATAAATAAACAAATCCCGTTTCGACTGTCCTTTAATTGGAAAAAACTCCCTTGTACCCTCGCGGGGGCGGAAAAAGGAGGTGTGACAGCTCTGGCGACTCTGCTGGGGACTATTTTTTTAAAAACCCAGAACCACTGGTTCAGGGTTAGAAATTCGAGCTTAGATAAATTGTTATATTTGGCTTTATCTGATTTTTACATGTTTGAGCCTAATGTGCTAAACCACAGGATTCAAACCAATATATATAATTAAAGTAAGTTGGATCATATATATCTCATAATAATCTTTAAAGATAGGGTCTAAATATATTTGGTATTTTAAAATAAAAAAGTAAAATATTTTATAAAAGGTAAAGATAACTTTTAATTTAGTATTGATGTAACCGTTTGAGCAAATGGAGAAAGAGAATCACTCCCCCTAAACCCTTGTTGCGAATATAAAAAATTTTATTATTTAAAATTTTACGATTGACATTATTAGTGAGGTACCTATATTATTATTCTCCTTTTACATTTCTAACTAAAAACGTGCAATAAACTTTTAGAATCCGTTTTTTAGTATCTTCAATAGTCCAAATATTATTTTTTATCTTTCTCATCAGAAAACGGGTACTACATTCTTATATTATCTTTCTTGGTTTCTGCAAAAAAGCTTAAGTTTTCAATAAGTTATATTGTTCTCTTTAGAAAGAAAAGAGTTTTATTTTTTCTATAAAAAACAAAAGTTGAAGAGTATGGTTGAATAAAACTATATTACGCATTTTTTTTCCTCGGGTTTCAAGCGTTTCAATAAATATATTAGAGCATCAAAAATTATTTTGATATCAAGTTATCAACTTCTTGAGATTAAATTATTTATAAAAGAAACTATTAACAACTTTACATCTTAAAAAGTTAGAAAAATAGACTTCAATCTTAGATTAAAAATTGGCTTTAGGCCACCAATTTTTTTGAGCCACCCCTACTATAATCTACCTTTATAATATACTGTATACACATATAAGACATAATGCATAAAACTAGAAAGAAAGAAATTATTAATGAATATATTATACAGAGTATAATATATACAAAATAATGTATATTTTGTGTCAATTATAACAAACAAACAAAAGATATAGTGTATATTCCACTATTTTGCCCTTTGGGTTTTCTCGCAGCAACAAGAATGAATTTTTCATCCATTTTTGTATCAGATGGAGTTATCAACCCAAATTAAAAAAAAAAAAAAAAATTTACTGGAATCAAAGTATGGAGAAGTACTGGGATGATTTAGGGAGATTAGAAAGAATAGATTAGTGGAGACTGAAAAATAAGTTCGTGATTAGGCAATTTTGGCAAAGAAAAAAGTTTAGTAAAAACAAAAAATATGTTATGCCTATGAACTTGTGGAAGAGAATGATAAAAATTATTTCTCCACTTAAGCATGGCAAAACAACGTATATTGGAGAGAGTGTGTATTTGATAAGTTTAAAATAGGTTGAATACTCAAAATGATTTGAGTTTCCTATTTAAGTGGCTTTAATGGAGATATTTAAGGGATATGAAATGTTGTATATGATTTTATTAAAAAGTTAAAAATTGTAATAAATGGTATCTTATGTAATTTTCTGAAAGCAGTTGTAATTCTTTTTAATTAATTTTAAGAAGGTTGTATTATGTGTAAATTCCTAAAAAAGGAAACCATAAAAGTTCGCTCAGCCCCATTTTTGCGCAAAACTTGTAAAAATGACACTAGGTAGTCATTCTAAAGGTTGCTATTTAACAATTAGTCTGTGTGTCCTGTATTTTAGTTTTCAAGTTCAATTTTTCAGGATATAAAGCCCTGAAGTTAAAAAAAATATTTCAAAATTTCATCTGGCTAATCCCTAAATAACATCTTTAAAAATGGCTATTTGTGTACTTTCCCGATAAAACTTCACCAGTAAGGTTGTATTGTGGTCCGGGCGCGGTCCGGGACCGGCCCAGGACCGCGGGCCTAGTCTCTAGTGGTGCATAAGCATGTAGCGGGTCGGTCCAACCCAAATAGCCCGTGAGCCCGGGACCGGCAGGTGGGCCTAGGCCGGTTCAATCGGGCCCAACGGCTATTTTTAAAAAAAAAAAAATTAAAAACGACCAACGGTCAGATTTTTAAAATTTAGCCGTTTGCCTTCAAAATTCAACCGTTTGGCACTTTAAAAAATAGTCATTTGAGCCCCAAACTTTGTTTTAATCCAAATTTTTTTATAATTACACTTTTTCCCAATTCTCAACTATAAATACCCCCCCCCCCCCATTCTTTCATTTTTACTCACAAATTCATCAATCTCTCTCTAATTTTCTTCTATAATTGCTTACTTTATTATTGCAATTTCGTGAAAAATTATGAAGTTGGTGAATTGAAGTATTCAAGTCTTCAACGATATTCAATTTTCAAAAAGTTGTTCGTCAATTCGGTAAACTCGTTCCAACTCTTAAGTTTTAATATTATAGTTTTGTTAGTTTTATTTAGTACAATTATAATTAATATGACATTTTCTTTGAAAAATATTTTTGGTGGTAAGGGTAAGAGAAAATCTAAAATTGGTGAATCTAGTAGCCAAGCTACTACTCTTCCCCCGGCTCCCCGACCCAGACCTGTTACCCGTCCTCCTCCACTTATTATTCTTGATAGTGATAACCCTTGTTTTCAATTTTTCGATAGTCAATTTTGCCATGATGTTGCACCAAGTCAACAATTAAATGAAGAAGTTATGAATGTTCTTTATCCTAATGAAACTATCTTTGAAAATGATAAGGAAAATGATGATTTAGATGAAAAGAAATCGGATTTAGATGATACACCTACTAGTCCTGTTAATAACTCAAATGATGCATCGTCTAACCCTCCTGTAGTAACCCCTACTTTTAATAAACAACCTGCTAAACGGCCTAAAACATCTCTTGGTTGGCATTTTTTTACTCAACTAAGAGAACAAAATAAGGCTAAGTGTAAAACTTGTGGGTCTCAACTAGTTCATAAATTTACTGGAGACCATAGCGGTACGGGTAGTTTGACTAGACACATAAAGACACACCCTAGAGATAAAGCTAGATTTTTACAAATGAAAGTTGCGCAAGAGGGGACAAGTGTAGATACTACGGTTAACCCTAGTACAGGTTCAAATCTAGTTCAACCAGGAATTAACACTGTTACCGATGGCATTTTATATTATGATCCAAATAAAGATCGTGAAGAATTGGCAAAAATGGTTACTGTTATGTGCTTACTCTATAGTTTTCCTTCTAACCCTCATTGTGTGCATTACATTAGAAGAGTTTTTAATCCTACTTATAAAGGATGGCCTCGCGCAACCGTAAAGAGCGATATTTATAAATATAAACATGAATATGAACAATATTTGTGCTATTTATTTACTCATATAGATTGTCGCATTGCTATTACTACTGATATTGGTAGAAGTGGTAATGACTGTGATTATCTAACTGTTACAAGTCATTGGATAGATGAGGAGTGGATAATGCAAAAGCGCATTATTGCTTATAGAATAATTAATTCACGCCACACAGGTAAGTTTATTGCTAACACAGTTGCAGATATTTGTAGATATTTTTGCATTAGAGATAAAATTATGTCGGTTTCAATGGATAATGCTTCTAGTAACACTAACGTTATAGGCTTGCTTACAACTACACTAAATCCTGCATTTAGTAATATTTTTCATGTTAGATGTATTTGTCATATTTACCATTTAATCGTCAGTGCTGGTATGAAAGTTTTAAATGTAGAAATTGAAAAGGTTAAAATGGCTCTTAATTGGCTTTTTTATTCAAACCGTAGAAGTAGACTTAGATACTATTTAAAAAATGTGATGAATTTGTCCTTAGAGAAAGAAAAGTTCCTAAAGCTTGTCCAACTAGATGGAATTACATGTATGAAAGTTTAGTTGTTGCATATGAATATAGGAACCCAATAAGCGCAACGTATAATGCTCGTGTAGGTGATGGTGATGATGATGATGATGATGATGAGCACCTTACAAATCAAGATTGGAGTAATGTTAAAATGCTTGTAAACTTTTTAGAACAATTTCATATTACTACAAATGAATTATCTGGTCAATATTATCCTACTATTTCTAACTGTTTAGTTTATATTGCAGCACTTGTAGATTTATTTACTCAATTTTCAGAGGGTGGAGTAATTTATCAAGAAGCTATTAATTCTATGAAAGCTAAGTTTAAAAACTATTTTTTCCCTATCCCCACTATTTTTGGTGTTTCTGCATTGTTAAATCCTACAATGAAATTAGGAGGTCCTCACTTTTGGTATTCAAAAATTTATAACGCTTTATCACTTTCAGCTGAGGAATTTGCTACACTTGGAGATGCAAAAGCCTCAATTAAAATAAATGCTCAAACAATTTATAATGCTTATCAACTTGCCTTAGATCAAGCTAGACCAAATGTTCCAACTCCTACTTCATCTAGTTCGCAAGCATCTAAAAGAACTGCGGGCCTAAAAGCCCTTAGTTCTTGGACGGAGTTCAGGGGTTCTCAAGGTGATAATTTTGGTGATAGTTCACAACCAAATGAGCTTCAAGTTTATTTGTCGCAGGGACTTGAATCAGAGAATCCCGACGGCTCCTTTGATGTTTTGGAATAGTGGAAGGACAAACAAAAACACTATCCGGTTTTTTCAAGGATGACTCGAGATATTTTAAGTGTTCAAGCTTCAACAGTGGCATCGGAGAGTGCATTCAGTCAAGTGAGACTTCAAAGCTGTGATCATAGAGCGTCTATGAGGGAGAGCTTGGAAAAATCAGTACTCTTCGGAGACTGGATCCGTTCGGAAAGAAGAAATTTTGGACTTACAGAATCACAACCGGAGATAGATGAAGCTTATGAAGAAATGCTAGCGGAACTTGCGCAGTATGCTACTTCGCCCGGAAGCGGTGATGAACAAGCTTCTTTTCCACCACCACCAACGGAAATTCCTCCGGACCTTGAAGGATTTATGAGATTTGTTAGAGATAATACATAGACTAACATGTAACTTGTATTTTGGCACATCTTCCTTAGTTTTTTTCCTTTTAATGGTGGTATTAGTACCTTGTTGTGCTCATTCCATTGGGGGGAGGAAGACTAAGAAAGATATTGTCATTCTTTGTTAATGTCGTAATAGTAAAATATATAAGACATTCCCTTGAATATTTCTTTGCAATTTATTTTGTGTTTAAATTTGATATAGTATATATATTATATATCTAATACATACTATATATACTAGTATATACATATATATAAGCAATTTATACTATTTATACTAGTATATACATATATAGTTTACAAGAAAGTGCCTTAGATAAAAAAAATTTAAAAAAAATAGCCCGGAACAAAAAAAGCTCGTTTAGGCCCGCGGGCCCGACCCATTTAGCCCAGGACCATGTGGGCTTAGGACCACCGTGGGCCGGTTCTACACATTGGGACCGTGAAGCCCGGGACCGTGAAGCCCGGCCCGCCTAAAGCCCAGGCCCGTTTAGGCCCGTTTGGTCCCGGCCCGGACCACAATACAGCCTTACAGATTTTTTTTCCTCGGGTTTCAAACGTTTCAATAAGTATATTAGAGCATCAAAAATTATTTCGATATCAAGTTATCAACTTCTTGAGATTAAATTATTTATAATAGAAATTATGAACAACTTTACATCTTAAAAAGCTAGAAAAATAGACTTCAATCCTAGATTAAAAATTGGCTTTAGGCCACCAATTTTTTTGAGTCGCCCCTGCTATAATCTACTTTTATAATATACTGTATACACATATAAGACATAATGCATAAAACTAGAAAGAAAGAAAGTATTAATGAATATATTATACAGAGTATAATATATACAAAATAATGTATATTTTGTGTCAATTATAACAAACAAACAAAAGATATAGTGTATATTCCACTATTTTGCCCTTTGGGTTTTCTCGCAGCAATAAGAATGGATTTTCTATCCATTTTTGTATCAGATGGAGTTATCAACCCAAATTAAAAAAATCTTTAATTTACTGGAATCAAAGAATGGAGAAGTACTGGGATGATATAGGGAGATTAGAAAGAATAGATTAGTGGAGACTGAAAAATAAGTTCGTGATTAGGCAATTTTAGCAAAGAAAAAAGTTTAGTAAAAACAAAAAATATGTTATACCTATGAACTTGTGGAAGAGAATGATAAAAATTATTTCTCCACTTAAGCATGGCAAAACAACGTATATTGGAGAGAGTGTGTATTTGATAAGTTTAAAATAGGTTGAATACTCAAAATGATTTGAGTTTCCTATTTAAGTGGCTTTAATGGAGATATTTAAGGGATATGAAAAATTGTATATGATTTTATTAAAAAGTTAAAAATTGTAATAAATGGTATCTTATGTAATTTTCTGAAAGCAGTTGTAATTCTTTTTAATTAATTTTAAGAAGGTTGTATTATGTGTAAATTCCTAAAAAAAGGAAACCATAAAAGTTCGTTCAGCCCCATTTTCGCGCAAAACTTGTAAAAATGACACTAGATAGTCATTCTAAAGGTTGATATTTAGCAATTAGTCCATGTGTCCTGTATTTTAGTTTTCAAATTCAATTTTTCGGAATATAAAGTCCTGAAGCTAAAAAATTTATTTCAAAATTTCATCTGGCTAATCTCTAAATAACATCTTTAAAAATGGCTATTTGTGTACTTTCCCGATAAAACTTCACCAGATCCGCTTTGACCCGCTTCGTTTGCCATCCATACTCTAAATTAGGAATTAAGATGGCCGAAATAAAAGGGATTTTAAGTAGTTTAGTAGAAGAAAATCTCTGCTCGGTAGTTTGTCAAAAGACGTACGATGATGTTGTTCGAGGTGTGTGAGGCAAAACAAGAAAGAGATAGACGAATGAAAATGGCTGTTCTTAAAGCCGCCCCATAAGAAAATTGAACACAAAATTGAAGTCTTCTTCTGAGAATTGCTTTATGCTTTTCCTTCCTTATAAAGGTCCGTTATATAAAATTTGAGTTGATTGATAAATCTACTGACATCCTCATTTCTTATTAGCCAGCAAGAATTCATCTTTGCTGCATATTTTCATATGATTCTACAAATTTGAGCAATTGGGTTCAATATACAGTAGCCTTCAAGTGAAACTAATTTGATTTCATATGTTCTCCGTGGCAGTAGTGGCAGAGTATCTGGTTGATGTTTTGATGTTATTCTACTGTTTAAAGTAATGGGGTTCTCAAATAAGCTTAAAAGACAAGTTATGTTGATTTTATTTACTTTTCTGAGTCAGTAATAGCATCCTAATTACGCAGAGGCGGATCCAATATTTGAACTTTATGGGTTCGGGAACCCACTGAACCCACTGGCCATTTGAGTTACTGGGTTCGAAATTTGATACTTGTACATATGTACATCCGCCCCTACTAGTTGGTATATATGTAAGTTGTGATTAGGAATGGCAACTCAGATTTATGTGAAAAGCCAGAGAAATGGGTACTTGAGTTTGTGGGATGCAGTGTTTAGTCTTCGTATTCGGCGAAGGTTTTCTCTTTGGTCAATGAAGAAAGATCCAGATCTTGAAGCTGCATTACATAGAAACCGTCGATGGATAGTGAATAATCAGATTAAGAACATTGTTATGAGATGTCCTAACCAGGTTGCATCAGTAAAATACCTGCAGAAGAAGTTCAAGACTCTTGATCTTCAAGGCAAAGCTCTAAATTGGCTAAAAAAGTATCCTTGTTGCTTTGTAGTCTACCTTGAGAATGATGAATACTATTGTGGTCTGACTAAAAGAATGATGTTTTTGACTGAAGAGGAAGAATCTGTTAAGGATATGCAGGAACCAATATATGCTGAGCGATTAACAAAGTTGTTGATGATGAGCCGTGATCAAAGGATGAATGTTATGAAACTTAACGAGTTGAGGAGGAATTTTGGATTTCCTGATGATTATTTGCTCAGGATTGTACCCAAGTACCCTCAAATATTTAGAGTTGTTAACCACACCGGGAGACGGAGTTCAATGGAGATTGAGCTCACAGCCTGGAACCCTGATTTAGCTGTTTCTGCAATCGAAAGAATGGCTAAAAAGGATGGTCGAGAGCCAGGTTTCCCGTGCTCTTTGCCTCCAACTTGGGTCAAATCATGGGAAAGATTTGAAGATTTTAATTCTGCTCCATATATTTCACCTTATTTGGGACTTGATGGTTTAGTGGATGGTTCAAAGGAAATGGACAAGAGAACAGTGGGAGTAGTGCATGAGTTACTGTCATTGACCTTGTGGAAAAAGGCATCAATTTTCAAATTGGGCCATTTTAGAAGGGAATTATGTTTACCAGAGAAATTAAATGTTTTTCTGCTCAAACATCCTGGAATATTCTATGTTTCTAACAGATACCAGATCTATACAGTTCTCCTTAAGGAAGCATATAATGGGTCAGAACTGATCGAAAAGGACCCTCTTGTTGTTGTCAAGGAGAAGTTTGGAGAATTAATGCAGGAGGGACTCCATGAATATAATCGCAGACATTATCTATTGAATTTAGAAAAGAAGAGGAACAGAGGCATGATAACACCAAAGCCAGAGAAAAGGAGGAGCCAAAGCGACGAAACATCATCAGAACAAGATAAGGAAGGAGGAGATTTAGGTGGCATATTTGATCCGGAAGAGAGGAAGCGATTTTACAAAGTTCTGTTTGATGACAATGCTCCGTAAGCAACGGAAGTAAACATATCCATATTAGCATCAGTGATACAGGTTTATCAGTATTACATGCAGATCTTATCATGTCCATAGGCAATAGAGCCTTAGGGAGTTATATGTTGCTATGAGAACCAAAATTTATAAAGTTAAATTTCCTTTGCTTTTGCCATATATACTGATTAATCTAGATTATTATTTTATCTCCTTATGTCTCTCCCTGTTTCCCTACCCAAGAAAAGCTTAGAGGATGACCCAAAATAAGCAGTTAACATCAACTCCTTTCTTTCGTTCCTTTTTTAATTTGTTTTCGGATAAAGATTGGCCACTTCTGCTTGATGATATATATCAGCAGAATTCTGCTCAATTTATTTTGTACACCTGTCTTTTTGCTGTTGAAAGGTCATGAGACTTGAGGACTGAATTTTCTCATCTCAGGAAACAGAGGGATAAAGAGATTATGCCACTTACATAGTTCATTTCACACCATCTTCATATGGTATACTCTTCATGTCATTCTTAATGTAACATATCTTCTTCTTCTTTTCTAAGTAAAAACTCGGATCAAGTTTGAAATGTGGGTATATACAGCAAAGGTATAGCCATGTGATTTGTTGTGGATTCTTCATGTAGGATTCCACTACTTCAGCATTCTTGAGCACCTTTAGATGTAAAAGTTGAGGCCTTTTCAATTTTGTATTTACCAAAACTAGGGCTATGACAGACACTATCCAGAAGTTCTACTTTACTGATCAAACAGAAAATGTGATCTATTACTGTGGGCTGAAGTATTTTTCTGTTGAGTTTGTTTTGGGGGGTTTCAAAGTTTGTTACTTCTCTCAGTTTAGTTAGATGTAGATATACTCTTATATATTTATTCAAAGAGTTCCTTTTAAAAGAAAAGCGTAGGTTTGAACGTTGTTATTTTAATGTTGATTCGGTGCTTTAGTTCTAATCAAAAGATTCTTCTTGAAACATCCTAGCTCCTAAATCATAAAGAAGATGGCACAAGTGCAACAAGAGGACCTAAGTCTAATATTGTCAAAGACATTGATGCAACCTTCTTGTGCTGGCATCAAATATCCTTGCTATTTGAAATCTATCCATTAATGATGCTTTTTTTCCTGAATAGAAGTATAATATCTGAATTTGTGCTATTTATCCTCCTCAGACTATCTTAACTAGGTATGTTGTAGCAGCATATTGCATAAAATTTCTTACTTAAGGCATTGAGAATAATGAAAAACCATTACTGAATGGATCCATTTTAGCATTTATCATTGTTGAATCTGAATCTCCTCTTGAAAAGCTTGACTTGCCTGCCAGCAAGATCATGTGCATTTCCCGTCAAAGGTCTGATTTTCCTCTTCTTAATACTGTAGGAATGTATAAATTGACAATACATGAATAGAATGGAAAGAGGAAAGAAGATTGAACTGATAAGGAGATTGGTTATAGCGCCTCCTGCCCATTCCTAGCAAGATTGCATTTCCCGATAATCATCCTTAGCGTTCTCCCGTTCCTCTGCCGGCGGGTGGGTTTTAGCTCTGGGCACTGGGAAAGAGGTGAGGTGGTTATAATGAATTTGAACTCCTTGATGCCTTTTCCTTCATTCGGTTGTTTGCTTCTTCTATATTTTATGTATTTCATATACTAGTAGACTTATAGCCTGGTTGGCCAAGCTAGAAAAATCAGCTTATTTTTGAGTAACTTTTTTCCCAAAAGTGTTTTTCGAAAAGTACTTTTGGAGAAAAACAATTTGTGTTTGGCTAATCAAATTAAAAAGTTTTTTGAGCA
This sequence comes from Nicotiana tabacum, assembly GCF_000715075.1. Lineage (NCBI taxonomy): Eukaryota > Viridiplantae > Streptophyta > Magnoliopsida > Solanales > Solanaceae > Nicotiana > Nicotiana tabacum. Next base: position 83,953,889 of record NC_134095.1, read on the forward strand.
ACAATTTGTGTTTAGCCAAGTTTTTCAAAAAGTGCTTTTAAGTATTAAATTACGAATAAGGAAATAAAGTGATTTACTTAATAGTTAATATTATATAAGTAGATAAATAATCACAAATATTATTATTAAAGACAACAATTAAGTTTTTTATTTTATTCAAGTAAAATATAAAAATAAAACTGAAAAGTACTTTATTTTTTCAAAATGATTTAAGTATATCAAAAATTCATTCAACAAATATGAAAGTTTACCCCAAAAGTCATTATATATTATTTATTAGTTTAAACTAAGATTGTTTTGGTATATACAACATTGTGCTAAGGGTATTTTTTATTGGAAGAAAATTCAAGACCGCTTCTGCTTCTGGGAGAAGCTATTTTTTTCTTCTTCTCAAAAACTGTTTTTGCTTTTCCCCAAAAGTGCTTTTTTCCCCCAAAAGCTTGACCAAACACCTCAAGTTAGAGAAAAAAGCACTCTTTTGAGAAAAAAACACTTTTGGCCCTGGAAGAAGCTTGGCCAAACAGGCTATAATACCCTTATAGGAATAGTGATAAATAGGAACTTTTCGTCGAGACCTAGAAAGTATGGGGAAATTAGGAGCCTGACTTTCTCTCTTTCTTTGCTGTGCAGGGAAAGGGGAGGGTTGGATGAGTAAAATTTTGTTAGGGACAGGGAATGAAAGCTATAGTTTTCTTGTATTCGCCACTAAAGACTCCTTTGAGTCTTGTTATCCAGACTTCTGTTCACCTTGAGTATCACTTCCAATATTGGACAAGGGCACTCCTTTAAAATTCTCAGACATAAAAACCATTCTCAAACTTGTCAATTTGATGCTTAACCATATCTGATTTAACACCTGGGTTTAGATAACATTGTTACAAAGACTTTGAGCTTACTATCTTTCCATTGTTACAAGTGTCTGTTGTGAGATGGTAACTGCGAGTGACCCCTATATGCTTGTTTGGTCAAACAAGTAATTACCGTCAGAAAGCCGTTACATATAATTCTGTTTATAAGAATAATAACATGGCTATTTATCAGAACTCAGAAAAAGAAAAGAGAGGATAACACGGTCTCTGACCATAATATAGATTGGCTGTTACTATTGACTCTGGGATATGAAGGGTTTCTACGTGTTATTGATTATATGGGGGTTTTCCGTCAACCGGGTAATTTGGCATGCTAAATGCATATGTAGATTGAGCTGATCTTCCTTTTTCCAGTGGGAGAGCTTTGTCAATTAAGTTCTACATCTGTATTTTTCGTTACTGTCAAACTACAGATATTTTGGTCCAAGGACTGCACAAAGCTGCGTGCATAATTGTATAATGTACTTTTTGTGTTCCTGTGAATATTTTCTTTTGAAGTTGTTTACACTTTTGGTCAAAACAGGAACAAATACGATCACCTAGTGGAAATCATATGTGCTCTAAACGATTGGGAATTCATCTGAGATAGAACCGCTGACATTGATGGCCATTAATGAAAGCCGTATCCTCTTTTACCCAAATTTACAGAGCCATTGGCTATAAGCTATCCTTGGATTAGAATATTCATCACATCTTGCTGCCACTGTTGAAGTAACAAATAGAATTCCAGAAATGAGGTTTGGATGCGACTGTTGGATTTTGATCTCCAGCCTCTCTTTCAAGATGTTAAAAGAAGTAATCTCCTCTGCCTAGTGCTATAAACATCAAGAGGAATGCATAATTTAGATTATCTAGCCAGTGCTATTCCAATTGGAGATGATTGTTTTCGTTAGTAAGAGTTCAGTACATGATTTCTTAGCAGAGTCTAAACAGCTGTATGTAGTCCAATATTTGACCATATGCCCTTTTTTTCTCTTGGAAACCTCCCCATTTCATTGTTAAATTTATCTTGAATATTTTACATTGTGATTATGTTACCTATCCTTATCCTCCTAGTCCTGTACTTGAGCAAATAAAGTTCTGTTCCCATATTGGAAAGAACTCTGTTCAAAATGACATTCCGATATAACCAAGTTTTGCTTCATTTATAGCTTGTTTGGATGGTTGTTACTTGTTGTATTGTATTGTTACTTTAAATATTACCTCCATTCCAATTTATTTGAACCTGTTTGACTGGACATTGAGTTTAAGCTTCTCATTAAGCGTGGAATATATTACCTCCATTCCAATAGGTTCACATAAACTGGAACGGAGGGAGTACAATGTTTGTTTTGATTGTTTTTTAAATTTTATTATATCATATCATAAAATATATCATTATGTAACGACCAAAAGTGTCCCTTTATAGAACAACTAATTTGGTGTGATCTCATTATTTCCTCTCTTTTTTTCTCATCTTGCCCTTCCATATTATTAAATAATCCTATTTTATATAATAATTCTACCTCATACCTTACTTTTTCTTTATAATATTACAAATTTATTCTCCATCTTGTTGGTGCATAACATTATAAAACATTGGAAGACAATACAATCTATCCAAACATTGTATAGATCAAAACAATACAATACTATACATAACAACCATCCAAACAAGTTGTTATAATAATCCTATCTCCTAGACTTGTAAATAAATTTGCAATTCTAAATTACAGTTGTCGCCATTAAAACTCAAACAAAACAAGGGTAGAGGCAAGTGAATAGGTCAAGAAACTAGCAAAGCAAGCAATTTTAATTTTATATGTACAGATATAGCAGCATCCAAAACAAAGAAACAAAAATATGGATAGGTTTTTTTAACACAATATTGATTTTCATTTCCAAATCTTTCATTACATTAAAGACAACCTAAAACACCACATCCCAAGTCCAACCATTAAACCTCTTCAAAACACTAACCAACATCCCAGAGATAAAAAAGACCTAAGCCCTTTCACCCCTAATCCGCCTAGCCAACTGAATATCCTTAGGCATAATAGTAACCCTCTTAGCATGGATAGCACACAAGTTGGTATCCTCAAACAAACCCACCAGGTACGCCTCTGCCGCTTCCTGAAGCGCCGCTACGGCACTGCTCTGGAACCTCAAATCAGTCTTAAAATCTTGTGCTATTTCTCTTACCAGTCTCTGAAATGGGAGTTTACGGATCAGAAGTTCAGTGCTCTTCTGATACTTACGGATCTCTCGAAGTGCCACCGTACCTGGACGGAAACGGTGGGGCTTCTTAACTCCACCGGTTGCCGGAGCTGATTTTCTGGCAGCTTTTGTTGCTAGTTGCTTCCTGGGTGCCTTTCCTCCAGTGGATTTACGTGCTGTTTGTTTTGTTCTTGCCATTTTTAAAGGATTTTTTGCAAGAGGGGAAAAGGTTGAGAATGGTGTGAAAGTTGTGATTTTGTGTGGGGAAGGAGTTGAAGGGTGAGTGAATATATAGGGAAAGAGGATGTGTGGAATGTGGAGGGAGGAAGATGAAATTTTGAGACTTTTGGGGAAATTTTCGGCGCGGGTGGAAATGGACCGTCCGATTTTAGAGGAAATGGATGGTGTAGATTGGGGTTATACTTTTGACGCGGATCGCGATCCTGGTGCTTTTTGACGCGGATCGCGAATTTATATTTTCTAATTAATTGATGTGTGTTGGGAGCTAATGACCAATCATAACTTCAGTGGGAGTTATTACTTTAAGTAACTTTTGGTAATCACTTATAATATATTCGAAACATTAACTAATCCACAACAAACAACTCTTATAGTTTCGAATCTGCCAAGCTGATCTATAGATAGTTATCTTTTATTTATATTCTTTTACTTTTAGCTTGAACGTTAGCAATTAAAAAGAAAAAGATGGTGGTCCCAAGAAGAAACTAACCTACTTGTATTAATCGAGAAAAAAATATTATTAACTATTTTTTTAATATTTAAAACTTTAAAATCAATAAAACTTTGCAATATTTATATTTTCTTATTAAATTGTGTAGGAAGTTCACTATTTAGAACTTCAAAAAAATTAATTAAGATACCTTATATAAATTATTTTCTGGTTTGACCAACTATTTAATCTTAATCTTAATTAAAAAAAATTAATTGTTGAATATAATTTTTAAATATTATAAAAATCGATGAAAAGAAAAATGTTGTTCAAGTCGGACGGAGTTCAAAAATATCTATATTGTCTATATCCCCAATGAAAAATAAATAAATTATTTTTAGTATTGGTTATGAATGATTAAGTCTTTGAATTAAATAATTAGCAAAAGAATTCAACTCAATTCTTTTCGAGATCATCATGTGAGTAAAATTATTTTTCAAGTTGATAAACTCTCAACATACATAAATTTATTTTTAGATGAAGAGCATGCAGTGAAAGAAAAAAGAAAATAGAGCAAAATTAATTATATTATAGTATTAATTTAATTTGGTACTTGTTTTCAGTATTAAATAACAAAAATAACAATAATTTTCATAAAAAAGCTCCCGCATGAATTCTCAGAAATCATAATAAGTCATATAAGAACTTTTGTTGAGGCAAATTCTTTTATTTATTGGACTAGCTAAATTGGACCAACATTCATTATTTTTAGGTTTTCTTTAATTTTGTTCAATAACACATGAACGTAATAATGGTTATGTAATCTTTTAAAATTATATATCCATGAATATAGGGTACACGCGCAAAGCGCGTACCCTTAGACTAGTACTATATTAAAATTAAGAGCACGAAAGCCCTTAGGAAATGTCATTCACCTTTTTTACCCTTTGAAATTTGATTTCATATTAGACAAAATAGTCATTTAATATTTCCTAATATCTGAGAATAAAAATTTAATTATTTTTCCTATATTTAGGAATAAATAATTTTACCCTTTAAAAATAACTTTCAGATTGGACAAACTTGTAAACTTATAATTTAATTAATTTACTACTAATATTTAGGACTAAATTAAAATCAACTAAAATTTAGGTTATTAAGTTTTTTTCATTATTTGAACTATGCACAAACTCCTAATAATTAGGATAATATGTAAAATTAACTATAATAACTTTTCTTTTAATCTATAAACACTTTAACGTTGAATACTTCTTTAATTTCGGTACAGAATATCAGTTTACACTTGAAATTAAATAACGATTTCGTTATGAGATTAATTACATCTCTATGATGAAGCTAACGTAATTAGGGCACTGCTTATCGGGCAGATAGGGCGGTTATTTACTCTTAATGGTTCGGCTTATTGGTTATCGACTTTTAAATGTATTAATCCGCTAGCCACCCAATAAGATATCGGGCGGATTGATATCGATTAGCTATTATCGGACGATTATCGAACGGTTTATCGATCAATTTACTTTGCATGTATTCCCACCATTTTTCACTATTACCTTCAATGGTCATAAAACACAAGTCACTGCTTGTTAGTCATCGATGGACCTTAACTTAATTCAACTGGTGGATAACTGCAGCACATTGGATGAAATGCATGATCTCTGGAAAGAACTAGATGGATAAATCATTCCCCTTGAGGCCAGCCACTAAAAAAAGATAAAGAAAATGGAGCAACAAAAAAAAAAGCTTCAAAGTTTTTTTTTATATATATATTCTTAACGGGTTAATGGTTTATCCGATAAGAAAATTGAATAATTTCTCCCCAAACTGATAAGCCGTTATAATAAAATTTCAACATGTTCCCCATCCGTTAAATCGATAACCCGATACCAATAAGCCATTAAGCCACTCTTGCGATTTGATTTTCAGTTTCGATTCGGTTTTAAGCACCCCTAAACGTAATGCTACGGTTAAAATCTATTAATAATAATAGCACCAACCTTTGTTCAAAAATGAGTTCAAAACTAATATTTTTAAAGATATAACTTTATGAATGAAAACTATTTGCAATATTCTAAGTAATATTAAAGCTCTTTCCATTTATACATGAATATAATAAAATAAATGTAGGGTTAAAATTAGAAGAAGCCATTATAATTTTCTAATGTAAGTAGAAAATTAAAACACAACAGCAAGAAAAATCAATAAAAGTTTTAGAAAAATAATCTAGCTATGTAAAAATTTCCTCAGAAATATTTTTCACGATATAGACAATTAAATATATTATCTTGAATCAAATTGGAGTAACTTTTAAAAAGTTTCAATTTAAATGAGAACTAAATATAAAAAAAAAATCATAATATAGACAATTAAATCAAAGTTAGTTGTAAGAAGTTTCAATTCAAATTAAATGACCGACTATAGAAACACAAATTAAACACTACATTTGTGACAATTGATAAATAATAAATTCTAAATATGATAGTCACATGCATGAATCATATTGTAGGCATATAAATTTTATGAAAATTAAATTCATAAAATAATTTGGACTATATTTAAAATTAAATATATTTTGGTCCAAATAAATATTATGGCCTAATATAATTGGATCAATTATATAAGTCCAATATATATAAATTAAATAAATAAGTCTTAATCCATTGAGATATCTCATTTAATAGGGCTAAAGTGATAGCTCACTTCATTAAGCCCAAGATGCCATCTTCCTAGAGGCCCAGTTTGGTGTCACGTGTCATATGACGTGGCACGCCACGTTAAGCGGAAGAGCCAATAGGATTATGCCACGTGTCAAAATGACAAGCATGCCAAATCACATTAAAAGGCTAATGAAATCGCGTCACGTGTGCAAGTGACATGTTCTGGTCAATCAAATGCGGCCTTGTCACACTTCAATTTGATTTGTCGAAAAGAGTTTGTCCTTATCATAATTCTTCCCTTCCATAACTATAAATAGGGGTCTTCATAACCCAGAAAAGACACCAAAAGTTATAACAAGAAGCAAGAAAGAGCTCGTGGATCAAACTCTGCAAATTCCTCTACAAGTTTCAAGCTTCAAGCAATCAAGTTCAAGCTCAAGAACAAAGAACGAAGAACAAATCAAGATTCAAGGATTACGAGTTCAAATCAAAGTTCGTGCTAGCTAAATCCAAGATCATCGTACGTGGCAATAAATATAGATTCAAGATCAAACTCAAAGGCCCCTGAATTTATTTACTATTGGAAAGAAGAATCAGAGGATTCATAGAGATTGTAACACTCAAATATTTGAAATAAAATACCGCGACTGTTGCAATATTTTTTCGCTCTTAATTTTATTTTCTTGAGGCAATTTTGTCTACACATATATTTTCACTCATATTCTAGGATAGCATTAAATTCTAATATGCTTTTAAAAATACAACATTTAGATGCATAATTATGTCTATGGATAGAGAATGAAAGCTCTTTCCAAAATTAAAAAACTCAAATTAATCAAAATTTAGAGATTTTTACTTTTGCAATAGATTATCCTTTCTAATTTGTTGGAAATAATTTTCAGGCTGCCGACCCTTTTGTGATGAAGAAACGTAAGCCACACAGACCTAGAACCACCATTGGGACCTCAGCTTCTTCTTTCGAGGCAAGCCTCAGTACTGGGGATGAATATGATGATGGGAGCGGATACCGTTTGGAGGAGAGGCCAAGGCTGGATGCGGGAGCCCTACAGATACTCCGATAAGAAGATGCCGAATCGGGGATGGCTGACTCAGGTCAATCCCGTGAGGTGGAAACCCTCGAGAAAGATGCTAACGTGGTTCCCGATCCTACGGTCGGATGTGGTACAGTTTCTGATAGGGGGAACGTTGCTGCTAGTCCTGAAGAATTTGGGCTCGGAGCTTTTCAGGAGCAAGAATTGCCCCTCGTGGACATTGGTGACATAGGTGATTTCATTTTCGGCTCTCATTTCTTGTCAGGGGAGCCAAGGTATGCTCAAGATGCGAACGCCGCCAAAGTCGGGTGTCCTCTCAAGGGAGGAGGCACGCTTGGCAATATTTTTGACGATGTTAGCGGGAACGTCGATCTTGACGCTCCCGACTCTTTAAGGCGGCCGAGAGGTTCATGCAGTAGGTGATAACTGCTTTAAGTATATTTCTTTTAGCCTCGAGCATCTTTCCTCATTCTTCTAACTCTTTTGTTTTGTTGTAGTGCAAGGAGATGTATGATCATGCCCTCTTCAGGCTTAACGAGGAGCTTTTGCACAGTGAGAAGGAGCTTGAGAAGCTGTCCTCGAGACTGCAAGAGTCGAAGGCTCGTTCTGCCCGGAAGGAGAAAGATTCAGGCAAGCTCCGGGCTACTTTGGAGGGAGCACTCCAAGAAAAAATTGCCCTTGTCGAGCAGGTATTTTGTTATGCATGAGTCTTTCTTTTACTCCCATAATTCGACACTGACTGGTTTACTTTTCCTATTGTAGGTCAAGCAAAATGACTCGCAGATTGGGCGACTAAATGTGGAGATCCTCGAGCTGAGGAAACAAAATGAGGTAGTGACCTTGGAGTTGGCGTCAACCCATGGTCTTCTCAAGGATGCTCAAAATGAGATTGTTGTGCTGGTTGTGGCCAAGTCCCAGACCGAAGGAAATGTTGCTACTTACCTGAAGGACACAGCCACGGCGAATCAAATAGCCCGTGATGTATCAATAAAGGCCAAGCAGAAACTGGCTCAGGCCATCAAACATGCTAGGGCGGAGGCGAGGAGGAAGACCTTGGAGGAGATCGAGGCCAGAGTCGTCCATCTGTCAGTTGGAATCGAAGAGGCCCGGGAGCTGGAGAGGAAGTTGGCGATTTTGGAAATAATTTTCATAGTATTTGTCACTGATCAAGAAATAGAGCATTTTTTATTTTGCTTGGCAGCAAATAACAGACATCTTGTGGCAGTTAGAAGTTCTTGTTTGTATTTTTTTTTTCGCAATTAAACTTAAAACATTAGTTTACCAACAAAAAAAAAATAGAAGAAACATTCTTGTTGAAACTAAAAAGGAGATATGATAATTTGTAAAATTGAAGTAATCAAATTATAAAACTAGATTAAATTTTAAGTCAAACACACTAACTGAGATGATTGAAAACATTGGTAGACCGATTTTTTTCTTGGCTTAGCTAAATAAGAACAATAATCATCATTTCAGGAACTTACGATTTTTTCACCTTTTATTTTATAGTAACTCAAATACTATTTTTGATATTATATTTATGCATTTGCTTAACAAAATTTATACTTAACAAGACGAGGTACATGTACAATGCACGCATATTGAGACTAGTACCAAAAAAAATATAAAAGATTTTTGTGACTCTAGACATCTAAAGGGAAATCATCTCTGTAATTTGTCGTTAAAACGAAAATAACCGTTGTGCTGACAACTTGTGGGATGTGTAAATTAAAGTAGCACCAGTAAATTTAATACAATGCATATTAATCATTGAGTTTGGAGCCATGTATGTTTTTCATCAAGGCCAAAGGAAATTGATACTTTTCCACCATTAGCAACTAATTAAGAGCTCATATACACACACTCTCTCTCTCTTCGCCGTTGAATATATTATTATCAACCTCTTCACTTAATCACTCTGTACTAAGACTATCTGTTATAACAGATTCGATTTTTGATCATTGAAGGTAGCTTTTGAGCTTTTGGTTGACCTTGACCATAGTTTATTGTCGTTCTTTCAAGTCTTTTAGGAATATTTCTTAATCGATCTGTTATATTCACATTTTATGATGTCTATTGTACTTGCATTTTAAGTTCCATTTGCCTTCACTTAATTGTAATAGCACCAGCTCTCTTCTTGCTATGTTTATTAGTGCAGATTCGTTTAAATGCAATATTAACTTTTCTGGGTGGAATCTGCTTAAAAATTTGATCATAATTATCATCTTTGTTGCTATTTTACAGGATTAGCTAAGAAGTTGGAAATACAAGAAAGACGAAAAAGACAGACGACTATTCTTCACACTTGTTTAATTCGGGGCGGCCCTTTCTAAAGCAGGTTGCTTCAAGCCTCATATTTGTGGGGCTCTTTTTTTGTTACACCTAATAGGCTATATATAAGTTTTAAAAAAATTCTGCGAATCGAAAAGTAAAATTATATGGGAAGTTGTATAAAAAGGGAAAACAAATTTGACCTATATTGTCAATTGAGAAAGCCTTATTAAAAGAAAATTATTAATAAATTTGCATCTAAAAAGGCTAGAAAAATAGACTTCAAATAAGATAATAATAATTTTTTTTTAAATGTTAAGGCCCCTCATTAAAGTTTGGCTTTAGGCCACAAAATTCGCCGGGTGCCCCTGGTTTAATTGTGAGCCTAAAGCAAAACTTCCGTTTACTTAGCTTCTTTTTGAAATTTAAGTTGATTCACTTGGTATATATTAGTAGTACTTATATTGCTAGAATATAATCACATTGAAGTGAACAAATATGGACTATCTTGTTGTGAAAATGTTTTTCTTTTCCATAAAAATGATGATTTTATTTTCACTAATTTGCTAATGATTGAGCAGCTAATAATTACAAACAGACCATATTACCTTCTTTTTTCAGTTAGAGATGTCAACTTTTATTAGTAAAGAAAAATGGAAAGTACAAAAGTGAAGTAGGTCATCAACCTAACTTCACTTTTTTCCCAGATAGAGGAGACATACAAGCTCATTGAATGTGGTTGCACCTTTGAAAAGCATTGGCATATTAGAAGATAATGAACAATGGGGTAATGAATATAAGGAGATGAATGCCTAGCCAATTCCTTATAATTACATTAAATTTGATCTAGTGAGTGTATGTTTCTATTCCATGATGAGAATACGGAGCATGACAATAAAGCATGTTTTTATGCACGGACAGTATAGCCCACTCCTTTTAGAGTTTTTGCCCAATATAGTACAAAGAGCCAGACCATTGTTTCTACAGAGAATTATGCAATTATGGATCAAGTACTAATTTGGCACAATTACTAATTAGTTCGAAACTCCGTTAAATGTAAAAACTAAGTAACCTATATTTGATAGTTTTTCCGGGCCTTTGTGATTGTTGTTTGTAGGATTCGATGCTCTTAAATGTGTGTCCTTTTCTTGTTGTAAATTAAATGTTTCCTGTTTTTCAGTTCAGATTGCTGCCTGCAGGGATTTATTTTCAGGTATGGTGTCCATACTGCTCAAGCTGCGGGAGTTAGTAAGGGCAGGATTCATGCTGCTAACTTGCAGGTAATTTTTTTGTACCTCATTGATATCAATGGCATTTAATTCCGCTGTGGGGGGGAATTGTTAATGAAATAGACTTTAGGTGTCTAACTCAATTCCAGAAGCTAGCTTAACATGTGAAGATTGCCCAAGTCGTATAAAAAGACCACCATCCCTTGAGCCTTCACCAACATATGTGGGATCGTTCAACTGGAATGACCTTGCTTCTTTCAATATCATTCAGTATTTTTTTTACTATGTTGTGCCATTTTCTACAGTGTGTTACCAATGTTTACGGAGAGGTTTGTGGTGTTCCATGGATATGCTCTAAGGTTTGGTGATTTAATAAGCTGCAATGGTCTTTTAGTAATTGTGTTTCCTGACTTGGAGTGGTTAATTTAATCAATAGGGCTAGGGTTGGCCTCTAACTTTTAGTAGTAGCTGGTACTTTAGGTAGGGTTTGGGACAAAAGGCCAAGTTCAAGTATTGCAATCTCTTATTTGGGAGAGTTTGATCTAGACAGTCAATAGGCGAACTCCGGGACAAAATCCTGGAGTTATAAGTTACAAAAACTAAACTCCAGGATTTGTGCCATTTTAGCTTGTATTTAAGCTTTGAACTCCGGGACAAAATCCTGGAGTTTTAAGATACAAAAACTGAATACCAAGATAGCGTCCTGGAGTTTTAAGTTATAGAAACTGAATTCCTAGACAGCATCCTGGAGTTCGAAAAAACGAAGCAGCAGGTCTTCGCTGCATTTTTAGTTAGGGGTACTTTTGTCCAATTGTTATATCCAATTATCCACATGAAAAAGTGCTAAATTTCTATGTTAGTTTTTGGAACTATGGCTTATTTTCAAATTGCAGTAGTAAGTGGCTATTATATTTTCCCCAAACCACATACTTGACTTGCTTTAGAAGGTCCATATACGAAGCTTCCCATTTATAATTTTTGAAGCCCATATTTCGAAGTACTTTCTGACATATGTAAAATGTTAACTAGTTACATGGTTTAAGGGAACTTGTTTTCTTTTTTGATTTTCGTGAAAAGCCTTTTAATATGTAAGTTACAACTCAGAGTGACCATATTGTAATTAGAACTGATGTTTAGAGAACTTGTTTCTCCATAAGAAAAATGGCATAAATTCCAAACTGATGCTCTTAGTGAAGAGTAATACATGAGTTTGGTGACTTACAGGAACTCTTTACCTTATCCAAGAAAGATGGCTCAAAACGAGATTGAGAATCATTACTACTAGAACCTTGAGAACCCCTAAACCTCGCCTAAGCACCAAGTGCTCTTACTCCTGCAGTTCTTTTAGATGATTGAGAATCAGAAGAAAAAGGAGTTGGAACATTTGGTCTAGCATGATTTAATGCAACTTGATAAGCATTATAAATAGTTTGAGCATTTATTCTAATTGAGGTTATTGCTTTCGGAAGTTGAGGCAACTCATCATCTTCATTATAAACAGTTTCATACCAAAATTAAAGACCTCCTAATTTCATACAAGGATTTAACAAAGCAACAACACCATAAATAGGGGGAACAACAACAACAACAAATCGAGTTTGATCCCAACAAGTGAGGTTTGTGGAAGGTAGTCTGTACGCAGACCTTACACCTACCTAATGCAGGTAGAGAGGTTGTTTCCAATAGACTCTCGGCTCAGGAAGGGCAAGAAGAAGAAGAGGAAAGCAAGGGAGAAAGAAAGATGGAAGATAAAAGAAAAGGGAGAGATAAAGGATAAGTGGTACCAAATAATAGCAAAAGGGAATAGGGAAAAAATATTTTAAAACTTTTTTCTCATAGAATCAATAGCAAGTTTATGAATTTCCCCACCATTTAAAAAATGAGCAAACAAATTTGCAAGTTCTGCAATATAAAATAAACAGTTAGAAATAGTAGGATAATATTGCCCAGAAAATTCATTTGTAGCAATGTGAAATTTTTCTAAAAAATCAACAAGTTTTCCTAGGGTCAGTGTGACTAGGAGTAGGTACATTTTTCTCCTCGGCCAAAGCTTTCAGACATTCATATCTAACTCTATCTTTAGGGGTTTTTTATGTGTCTAGTCAAAGTCCCTCCCCCGCGATCCAAAATATTTAAAAGCTAACTCCATACCACAAGTTTTACACTTAGCCTTATTTTGTGGAATTAGTTGAGTAAAAAATGGCCAAATATGAGATGTTTCCGTCAGTTTGGTAGGTTGTCTAGAAAATATAGGGGCAGTAACATGAGTATTAGATGGGTCATCATTTGGATTAGCAGGGTTATCACTAGTTAGGTTAACATCAGAAGCAGGACTAGTGGGTGTATCATCATCCAGTTGAGTTTCATCAAGATCAATTTCCTCAACATCATTTTCATCAATAGTATTATAATTATTAGAATAAAGTGCATTCATTAATTCATGGTCTATTGTTCACCGGCTGCAATATTATGGCAAAATTGACTCTCGGTAAATTATAATAAACTATTATCGTTATCAAGAATAGCAGATGTAGGACGGATATAGGGTTTGGTTCGGGGAGTCGGGGGCAGGGGAGGAGGAATAGCATCACTCTTGAATTTTCCCTTATTATTATTTTTATCAAAAATATTTTTTAAGGAAGCCATCTTGATTAATCAAGTAATAGCAACTAAATAAAACAAACAAAACTATAATATTAAGACTTAAGAGTTGGAATGAGTTTACCGAATTGACGAACAACTTGTTGAAAATTGATTATCGTTGAAGACTTGAAGACTTCAATTCACCAACTTCACAATCTTTTCACAAATTGAACAACCTCAATATTTTTTTGCTATATTTTGGAATAAAGTAAGTAATAGTAGAAAGTATAGGAGAAAATTAGAGAGAGATTGTGATAGATTGATATTGATTTTATAAGAAATGAAAGAATGAGGGGATATTTATAGTTGAAAATAGGAAAAATATAATTATAAAAAGTTTGGGGTTAAAACAAAGTTGGTTTGGAAGGGGAGGGGGGGTTAAATGGCAATTTTCTAAATAGCCAATGGCTATTTTTTAAAATAGTCAAACGGCTAATTATTTAAAAAAAATTACCGTTGGGCCTGTTTGGCCTGCCAAGGGACCGATCCGGTCCCGGTCCTAACGGTTCAAAGCCAAGAACCGGCCCAGGCCCACCTCTAGCGCTCCTACCGGTTCTGGCTCACTTAGCCCATTTGGCCCGCGGTCACAGACCAGCCTACTTGCCACCCTTAACTACAATGAAGAGGAAAGTACCTTTGATGACTTTAAAAAAGTAAGCACCCCTAGCAACTTTGGAAAACGATAAAGTAGCACCCCGAGCAGCAGGTATGTGCCATTTAGAAACTTTGATAATACATTCTGAAGGTATCGTATTGCTGTCAACTGAAATTTGGAAATTGGCAAAGTTAAGGCATGTTATATCCATTATTTGGAAAATAATTAATAAGCAGGAGATCTCTGAAGAATCATCTATATATGTTAGGAAATTCGAGCTTTTTATTGTTGAGTGCCAAAGTCCCACATCGGTGAAGTATCAATTTTGGTTGGTACTTCACCCTATAAAAGAAGGCCTAATGTTTAGGATTTAAACACGCCTCTCATTTGCCTTCTTATCTTCTTAAGGCATTTGTATCATCTCTCTTTAGTATTATTTCACTTGTATTTTTGGAGTAGAATAAAATATTGGTTGTGTCCGAGGAAGTAGGCAAAATTGGTTGAACCTCGTAAATTCTGGTGTTCCGTTTATTGTTGAATTATTGTCTTATTTATTATTTAGTGGCTGCCATAATTTTTGGTATAGTAGTTGTGACTCATTCACACTATATACATTTGGCTTCCGCAACAATTGGTATCAGAGCCAAGGTACTGTCTAAGTATGCTATGTGGTTGCAGCATAGTCTGATCTTCCACATCAGAAAAGATTTATCTTGGTAACTGAGTCAAGGTTCTGTCTCAGTATGCTCTGTGGTTGCAGTTTAGTCTGATCTTCCACACCAGAAAGGAAATAATCTTGATTTGTGTCGTCAGCTATTAAATAATATTTGTGTCAAAGATGGGAGACAATAAACAAGAAGAATCTACATCAAGTGTCAACAATACGTCATTATTGGCATCTTCACTTATGATAAGAATTGTGTCAAATGCGAAATTTGCGGTAGAAATTTTTGACGGGTCAGGACATTTTGGGATGTGGCAAGGCGAGGTTCGAGATGTCCTTTTTCAACAAGGGCTAGATCTTGCTATTAAAGAAAAGAGACCAGATGTTATTGGAGAAGAAGATTGGAGAATTATCAATCGTGTTGTTTGCGGTACCATTCGATCCTACCTTGCTAGAGAGCAGAAATATCCATACACAAAGAAAACTTCTGCAAGTAAATTATGGAAAGCACTGGAGGATAAATTTTTGAAGAAAAATAGTTAAAATTAATTGTACATGAAGAAGAGGCTGTTTCGCTTCACCTATGTTCCTGATACCACGATAAATGAACATATCACCAGTTTCAATAAGTTGGTCACATATTTGCAAAATATGGATGCAACTTTTGATGATGGTGACTTGGCCTTGATGTTGTTGGGGTCACTTCCTGATGAATACGAACACCTTGAAACTACTCTACTCCATGGGAATGACAAAATTTCTCTCAGAGAAGTTTGTTTGGCTTGTTACAACTATGAACAAAGAAAGGGAGAAAAATAGAAGGGTGGAGGAGGAGAAGCACTGGTTGTGAGGGATCGTCCTCAAAATCAAACAAGGACAAAGATGAATGTGCCTTTTGTCGAGAAAAGGGGCACTGGAAGAAAGACTGTTCGAAGATCGAAGTTAAAGAATAAGGCCAAACATAACAATGGAAAGGCCATTATGGATTCAAATGTAGCTGATGGTGATGATTCAGACTTCTCATTAGTTACAACAGAGTCATCAACATTATCAGACATATGGTTGATGGACTCGACTTGTAGCTATCATATGTGTCCCAATAGGGACTGGTTCGTGGATTTTCAAGAAGGAGAATATGGAGTCGTCCACACAACGGATAACAACCCTCTTACCTCATATGGCATTGGTTCAATACGATTAAGGAACCATGATGGAATGATCAGAACATTAACAGATGTTTGATATGTATCGGGTTTGAAGAAAAATCTTATCTCTGTGGGAGCCCTAGAATCAAAAGGGTTCAAAATCATTACAGAAAATAGAGTGATGAGAGTATACTCCGGTGCACTAGTGGTAATGAAGGCCAATCGGAAGAACAATAACATATACCGTTATCACGGTAGTACAGTTATTGGGACAGCGACAGTAACATCCAGTGACGAAAAAGAGGTAGAAGCAACCAGGCTATGGCACATGCGCTTGGGACATGCTGGAGGAAAATCCTTGAAATCTTTATCAGATCAAGGAAATGGAAAATGATAGTGGAGAATCAAACAGGCAGGAGGATCAAGTGTATTCGCACAGACAATGGAAGTGAATACAAAAATGATCATTTTAATAAGGTCTGTGAAATGATGGCATCGTCCGACACTTTACGGTCAGACATACACCACAACAAAATGGAGTGGCAGAACGTATGAACCGGACCTTGCTGGAGAAGGTACGGTGTATGTTGTCCAATGCTGGCTTGGGCTAAGAATTTTGGGCTGAGGCAGTTACATATGTATGCCACCTCATTAATCGTCTACCATCTGCTGCTATTGATGGCAAGACACCATTTGAAAAATGGTATGGAAAGCCTGTTGTTGATTATGACTCTTTGCACGTATTTGGCTCAACTGCATATTATCATGTGACAGAGTCAAAATTAGATCCAAGGGCAAAGAAGACTATTTTATAGGGATTACTTCTGGAGTCAAAGGATACTGCTTATGGTGTCCTATGACAAAAAAAGTAATATTCAGCAGGGATGTTACCTTTGATGAATCTACTATGGTAAATAAGGTAACAGAAGATACCAAACAAAATGAGGGTGCTTCTAAGCAGGTGGAGATTGAGTGAAAATTTATTTTTCCTACACAAGAAGCAGAGAAGGAAACAAATGAAGATTATCCTCTGGAAGAAGAGCCAGTAGAGAGGGAGATTCCAACTCAAAAACCTCAACAACAACTTGAATCAATTGCAACTAGCAGGCCAAAAGGACAATAACAAAACATGTTCGTCTTATAGATACGGTTGCTTGTGTTGCCTCAATTGTAGCTAATGATGTACCTACCACTTATAAAGACGCAGTCCAAAGTTCAGAAGAAGATAAGTGAAGGATTGCCATGAATGATAAAATATAATCCCTTCATCAGAATCATACATGGAGATTGGCCAATCTCCCGAAGGGAAAGAAAGCAATTGGGTGCAAATGGGTATTTACAAAGAAAGAAGGATTTCCTAACCAAGAAAAGGTTCGCTACAAAGCAAGATTGGTGACCAAAGGATATGCTCAAAAGGAGGGAATTGATTACAATGAAGTATTTTCTCCAGTTGTAAAACATTCCTCCATTAGAATTATGTTGGCTTTGGTAGCACAGTTGGATTTGGAACTAGTTCAGATGGATGTAAAAACTGCGCTTTTACATGGAAACTTGGAGGAGGAAATCTACATGACTCAGCCAGAAGGATTCAAAGTTGCTGGAAAAGAAAATATGGTATGCAAACTTGAAAAATCATTGTACGGATTGAAACAATCTTCTAGACAATGGTACAAGCGATTTGACAAGTTTATGTTGCGGCAAGGGTACAAGAGAAGCAAATACGATCATTGTGTGTATTTGCACAAGCTTGAAGATGGTTCCTTTGTATATCTTCTCCTATATGTTGATGATATGTTGATAGCTTTCAAGAATTCGGAAGAAATTGATAAGTTGAATATTCAACTGAAGAAGGAGTTCGAGATGAAGGATCTGGGTGAGGCAAAAAAAATTCTTGGCATGGAGATAATAAGAGATAGACGTTCAAAGAAACTCTGTTTATCTCAGAAAGAATATTTGAAAAGAGTACTACAACGTTTTGGCATAGATGAAAAGACTAAGCCAGTTAGTACTCCACTTGCTCCCCATTTTAAGCTAAGTACTACTATATCGCCAAAAGATGAAGTTGAACAGGAGTATATATCAAAGGTACCATCCGCAAATGTTGTTGGTAGCTTGATGTATGCAATGGTCTGTACGAGACTTGACATTTCACAAGT
The DNA here is from genome assembly GCF_000715075.1 of Nicotiana tabacum. Lineage (NCBI taxonomy): Eukaryota > Viridiplantae > Streptophyta > Magnoliopsida > Solanales > Solanaceae > Nicotiana > Nicotiana tabacum. The sequence continues at coordinate 83,972,054 of NC_134095.1, forward strand.
TGTTGGAGTTATTAGCAGATATATGCATAATCCAGGAAATGAGCATTGGCAAGCTGTGAAGTGGATTCTACGGTATATTCATAATACTGTAGATGTCGGGTTAGTTTTTGAGCAGGAAGATAATCAGTCTGTAATTGGATATTGTGACTCAGATTTTGCGGGTGATCTGGACAAACGAAGATCAACTACTGGTTATGTGTTTACTTTTGCAAAGGCACCAGTTAGTTGGAAGTCTACTTTGCAATCAACAATTACTTTGTCTGCAACAGAGGCAAAGTACATGGCTATTACAGAGGCTGTGAAGGAGGCAATTTGGCTTCAAGGGTTGCTAAAAGAGCTTGGTGTTGAACAAAAAAGTATCACAATTTTTTGTGATAGTCAAAGTGCTATTCAATTAGCGAAGAACCAAGTTTATTATGCAAGGACGAAACACATTGATGTTCGGTATCATTTCGTAGGAGAAATCATAGAAGAAGGTGGAGTCACGGTGAAGAAAATTCATACTACGGAGAATCCTGCTGATATGCTGACAAAGGTGGTGACTGCGGTCAATTTTCAACATTGTTTGGATTTGATCAACATTGTTGAACACTGAAAATGAAGACACAACCAAAATTTGTTATTGAGAGAAAATTGAAGATGTGGAATTTTGCCAAGGTGGAGATTTGTTGAGTGCCAAAGTCCCACATCGGTGAAGTACCAATTTTGGTTGGTAATTCACCCTATAAAAGAAGGCCTAATGTTTAGGATTTAAACGCACTGCTCATTTGCTTTCTTATCTTCTTAAAGCATTTGTATCTTCTCTCTTTAGTATTATTTCACTTGTATTTTTGGAGTGGAATAAAATATTGGTTGTGTCTGAGGAAGTAGGCAAAATTGGCCGAACCTCGTAAATTCTGGTATTCCTTTTATTGTTGTATTTGTTGCGGAAGCCAAATGTATAGAGTGTGAATAAGTCACAACTACTATACCAAAAATTATGACAGCCACCAAATAATAAATAAGACAATAAAGCAATAATAAAGGGAACACCAGAATTTACGAGGTTCGGCTAATTTTGCCTACTCCTCGGACACAACCAAATATTTTATTCCACTCCAAAAATACAAGTGAAATAATACTAAAGAGAGAAGATACAAATGCCTTAAACAGATGAGAAGGCAAATGAGAGGTGTGTTTCAATCCTAAACATTAGGCCTTCTTTTATAGGGGAAAAATCCCCCCAAACTTAACTCCCAACCAATGTGGGACTTTGGCATTTTGCCAAACTTCAACAAATCTCCACCTTGGCAAAATTCCACATTTTCAATTCTCTCTCAATAACAAATTTTGGTTGTGTCTTCATCTTCAATCTTCAGTGTTCAACAATGTTGATCAAATCCAAACAATGTTGAAACTTGACCGCAGTCACCACCTTTGTCAGCATATCAGCAGGATTCTCTGTAGTATGAATTTTCTTCACCGTGACTCCACCTTCTTCTATGATTTCTCGTACGAAATGATACCGAACATCAATGTGTTTCGTCCTTGCATGATAAACTTGGTTCTTCGCTAATTGAATAGCACTTTGACTATCACAAAAAATTGTGATACCTTTTTGTTCAACACCAAGCTCCTTTAGCAATCCTTGAAGCCAAATTGCCTCTTTCACAGCATCTGTAATAGCCATGTACTCTGCCTCTGTTGTAGACAAAGCAATTGTTGACTGCAAAGTAGACTTCCAACTAACTGGTGCCTTTGCAAAAGTAAACACATAACCAGTAGTTGATCTTCGTTTGTCCATATCACCCGCAAAATCTGAGTCACAATATCCAACTACAAACTGATTGTCTTCCTGCTCAAAAACTAACCCGACATCTACAGTATTATGAATATACCGTAGAATCCACTTCACAGCTTGCCAATGCTCCTTCCCTGGATTGTGCATATATCTGCTAATAACTCCAACAGCTTGTGAAATGTCAGGCCTTGTGCAAACCATTGCATACATCAAGCTACCAACAGCATTTGCGTATGGTACCTTTGACATATACTCTCGTTCAGCTTCATCCATTGGCGACATAGTAGTACTTAGCTTAAAATGGGAAGCAAGTGGAGTACTAACTGGCTTAGTCTTGTCATCTATGCCAAAACGTTGAAGTACTCTCTTCAAATATTCCTTTTGAGATAAACAGAGTTTCTTTGAACGTCTATCTCTAATTATCTCCATGCCAAGAATTTTCTTTGCCTCACCCAAATCCTTCATCTCGAACTCCTTCTTCAGTTGAATCTTCAACTTATCAATTTCTTCCGAATTCTTGGAAGCTATCAACATATCATCAACATATAGGAGAAGATATACAAAGGAACCATCTTTAAGCTTGTGCAAATACACACAATGATCGTATTTGCTTCTCTTGTACCCTTGCCGCAACATAAACTCGTCAAATCGCTTGTACCATTGTCTAGAAGATTGTTTCAATCCGTACAACGATTTTTCAAGTTTGCACACCATATTTTCTTTTCCAGCAACTTTGAATCCTTCTGGCTGAGTCATGTAGATTTCCTCCTCCAAGTTTCCATGTAAAAACGCAGTTTTTACATCCATCTGAACTAGTTCCAAATCCAATTGTGCTACCAAAGCCAACATAATTCTAATGGAGGAATGTTTTACAACTGGAGAAAACACTTCATTGTAATCAATTCCCTCCTTTTGAGCATATCCTTTGGCCACCAATCTTGCTTTGTAGCGAACATCTACTTGGTTAGGAAATCCTTCCTTCTTTGCAAATACCCATTTGCACCCAATTGCTTTCTTTCCCTTCGGGAGATTGGCCAATCTCCATGTATGATTCTGATGAAGGGACTGTATTTCATCATTCATGGCAATCCTCCACTTATCTTCTTCTGAACTTTGGACAGCGTCTTTATAAGTAGTAGGAACATCATCAGCTACAATTGAGGTTGCACAAGCAACCGTCTCTATGAGACGAACAGGTTTCGTTATTGTTCTTTTTGGCCTGCTGGTTGCTATTGATTCAAGTTGTTGTTGAGATTCCTGAGTTGGAATCTCCTCTACTGGCTCTCCTTCCAGAGGGTAATCTTCATTTGTTTCCTCCTCTGCTTCTTGTGTAGGAAAAATAAATTTTCCCTCAAACTCCACCTGCTTAGAAGCACCTTCATTTTGTTTGGTATCTTCTGTTACCTTATTTACCATAGCAAATTCATCAAAGGTAACATCTCTGCTGAATATTACTTTCTTTGTCATAGGGCACCATAAGCGATATCCTTTGACTCCAGAAGTAATTCCCATAAAAATAGCCTTCTTTGCCCTTGGATCCAATTTTGACTCCGTCACATGATAATATGCAGTTGAGCCAAACACGTGCAAAGAGTTATAATCTACAGCAGGTTTTCCGTACCATTTTTCAAATGGTGTTTTGCCATCAATAGCAGCAGATGGTAGACGATTAATGAGGTGGCATGCATATGTAATTGCCTCAGCCCAAAATTCTTTGCCCAAGCCAGCATTGGACAACATACACCGTACCTTCTCCAGCAAGGTCCGGTTCATACGTTCTGCCACTCCATTCTGTTGTGGTGTATGTCTAACAGTGAAGTGTCGAACGATGCTATCATTTTCACAGACCTTATTGAAATGATCATTTTTGTATTCACCTCCATTGTCTGTGCGAATACACTTGATCCTCCTGCCTGTTTGATTCTCCACCATCGTCTTCCATTTGAGAAAAATTCCCAGCACTACATCTTTGTTTTTCATTGTATACACCCACACTCTTCGAGAAAAATCATCAACAAAGGTTACAAAATAGTGTTTCCCACCCAATGAAGGTGTTTTGGAAGGACCCCAAACATCAGAGTGTACATAATCCAAAATGCCTTTAGTATTATGGATCGCTGTACCAAATTTAACCCTTGTCTGTTTCCCTTTGACACAATGCTCACAAAACTCCAAGTTGCAAGCCTTTACTCCTTTTAACAATCCTTGATCTGATAGAGTTTTCAAGGATTTTCCTCCAGCATGTCCCAAGCGCATGTGCCATAGCTTGGTTGCTTCTGCCTCTTTGTCGTCACTGGATGTTACTGTCGCTGTCCCAATAACTGTACTGCCACGATAGCGGTACATATTATTATTCTTCCGATTAGCCTTCATTACCACTAGTGCACCGGAGCATACTCTCATCACTCCATTTTCTGCAATGATTTTGAACCCTTTTGATTCTAGGGCTCCCACAGAGATGAGATTCTTCTTCAAATCCGGTACATATCGAACATCTATCAATGTTCTGATCATTCCATCATGGTTCCTTAATCGTATTGAACCAATGCCATATGAGGTAAGATGGCTGTTATCCGCTGTGTGGATGACTCCATATTCTCCTTCTTGAAATTCCATGAACCAGTCCCTGTTGGGACACATATGATAGCTACAAGCCGAGTCCATCAACCATATGTCTGATGATGTTGATGACTCTGTTGTAACTAATGAGAAGTCTGAATCATCACAATCAGCTACATTTGAATCCATAATGGCCTTTCCATTGTTATGTTTGGCCTTATTCTTCAACTTCGGACAGTCTTTCTTCCAGTGCCCTTTTCTCGACAAAAGGCACATTCATCTTTGCTGGGTCTGGATCTTGACTTGGATCTTCCCTTCTTTGTCCTCGTTTGATTTTGAGGACGACCCCTCACAAATAGTGCTTCTCCTTCTCCGCCCTTCTGTTTTTCTCGCTTTCTTTGTTCATAGCTGTACAAAGCCGAACAAACTTCTCTGAGAGAAACTTCGTCATTTCCATGGAGTAGAGTAGTTTCAAGGTGCTCGTACTCATCAGGAAGTGACGCCAACAACATCAAGGCCAAGTCACCATCATCATAAGTTGTATCCATATTTTGCAAATTTGTAACCAACTTATTGAAACTGGTGATATGTTCATTCATCGTGGTACCAGGAACATAGGTGAAGTGAAACAGTCTCTTCTTCATGTACAATTTATTTTGACTATTTTTCTTCAAAAATTTATCCTCCAGTGCTTTCCATAATTTACTTGCAGAAGTTTCCTTTGTGTATGGATATTTCTGCTCTCTAGCAAGGTAGGATCGAATGGTACCGCAAGCAACACGGTTGATAATTCTCCAATCTTCTTCTCCAATAACATCTGGTTTCTTTTCTTCAATGGCCAGATCTAGCCCTTGTTGAAAAAGGACATCTAGAACCTCGCCTTGCCACATCCCAAAATGTCCGGACCCGTCAAATATTTCGACCGCAAATTTCGCATTTGACACAATTCTTGTCATAAGCGAAGATGCCAATGATGACGTATTGTTGACACTTGATGTAGATTCTTCTTGTTTATTGTCTCCCATCTTTGACACAAATATTATTTAATAGCTGACGACACAAATCAAGATTATTTCCTTTCTGGTGTGGAAGATCAGACTAAGCTGCAACCACAGAGCATACTCAGACAGAACCTTGACTCAGTTACCAAGATAAATCTTTTCTGATGTGGAAGATCAGACTATGCTGCAACCACAGAGCATACTTAGACAGTACCTTGGCTCTGATACCAATTGTTGCGGAAGCCAAATGTATAGAGTGTGAATAAGTCACAACTACTATACCAAAAATTATGACAGCCACCAAATAATAAATAAGACAATAAAGCAATAATAAAGGGAACACCAGAATTTACGAGGTTCGGCTAATTTTGCCTACTCCTCGGACACAACCAAATATTTTATTCCACTCCAAAAATACAAGTGAAATAATACTAAAGAGAGAAGATACAAATGCCTTAAACAGATGAGAAGGCAAATGAGAGGTGTGTTTCAATCCTAAACATTAGGCCTTCTTTTATAGGGGAAAAATCCCCCCCAAACTTAACTCCCAACCAATGTGGGACTTTGGCATTTTGCCAAACTTCAACAGTATTATTGTCTTATTTATTATTTAGTGGCTGCCATAATTTTTGGTATAGTAGTTGTGACTCATTTACACTATACACATTTGGCTTTCGCAACACTTATGATATGCTGATCATGTGGAGGGGTTCCTAATCTTCAACAACGTAACTTCAGATCTCTTACACTTATTGCCAATCATTCTCCAGAAAACAAAACTTGCATTCCCAAACTTGAAGTTCTACTCAAGGCGGGGGGTATATATATAACAAGAAGAGTGGTATCTAGAAATAATGGAGAAATTAGGAGAGCCTGATTTCCCCTCTTTCTTTGCCAGCCATGCTGGTAAAGGGGAGGGTCGGACAAGTGAATCCATTCCTTTTTTACTCTTAAAGACAGGGAATGGAAGCAAGAGTTTGCTTGTATTCACCACAAACAAACAATTATAAATAATAAATGAATAAAAAAGAGCTAGAGCTTACTATGCTTATTATGATGAAACCTTTTGCCTTGTACTCCAGTTCACCTTCAGTACAGCATTGGAACAAGGGTAGTCGTTTCAAATTCCCATAGTTAAAAGACCATGTCCAAACCTGTCATTTTGATGCTTAGCCTTATCTGATTTAACACCTGGGTTTAGATAACAGGTCTTTCCATATCAGTTTCTATGATGAGATGTTAAAAATGTGTCTTCTTGTTAGTTACAGTCAGAAATGACTTTATACATAATTTTGTTCTTCTGACCATTGGATTTTAATCTCCTATCTTCCGTCCAAGATCTTGAAAGAAGTAATTCTCCTCTGCCTAGTGCTGTAAAAATCAAAGTGAAATGCATACGATTTGATGATTGTTTTGGTTCTCATTTTAAAACCATATGTTCTTAAAATAATTCTTTTTAGATTCCTACCTAATCACAGATTAAAACCTTCTGATTTTCTTCTTTTTTTTTTGGAAATGGAGTACTACTTACCAGCAATAAAACATTTTTTCCATTCTATATGCTCAGATAGAGTAGCTAATAGCCATGCTTTAAAAAAAACAAAGAAACAAAAATATGGATAGGCTTTTTAACACAATATTGATTTTCATTTCCAAATCTTTCATTACATTAAAGACAACCTAAAACACCACATCCCAAGTCCAACCATTAAACCTCTTCAAAACACTAACCAACATCCCAGAGATAAAAAAGACCTAAGCCCTTTCACCCCTAATCCGCCTAGCCAACTGAATATCCTTAGGCATAATAGTAACCCTCTTAGCATGGATAGCACACAAGTTGGTATCCTCAAACAAACCCACCAGGTACGCCTCTGCCGCTTCCTGAAGCGCCGCTACGGCACTGCTCTGGAACCTCAAATCAGTCTTAAAATCTTGTGCTATTTCTCTTACCAGTCTCTGAAATGGGAGTTTACGGATCAGAAGTTCAGTGCTCTTCTGATACTTACGGATCTCTCGAAGTGCCACCGTACCTGGACGGAAACGGTGGGGCTTCTTAACTCCACCGGTTGCCGGAGCTGATTTTCTGGCAGCTTTTGTTGCTAGTTGCTTCCTGGGTGCCTTTCCTCCAGTGGATTTACGTGCTGTTTGTTTTGTTCTTGCCATTTTTAAAGGATTTTTTGCAAGAGGGGAAAAGGTTGAGAATGGTGTGAAAGTTGTGATTTTGTGTGGGGAAGGAGTTGAAGGGTGAGTGAATATATAGGGAAAGAGGATGTGTGGAATGTGGAGGGAGGAAGATGAAATTTTGAGACTTTTGGGGAAATTTTCGGCGCGGGTGGAAATGGACCGTCCGATTTTAGAGGAAATGGATGGTGTAGATTGGGGTTATACTTTTGACGCGGATCGCGATCCTGGTGCTTTTTGCTTATTTTTGGAGTAGTAATTTCTTTTATGGGAAAATGGAAACTTGCACTTTTGTATTGCATTTGGATGATATCTTTCAACCAAAGTTTTAAAAAGGCGGGGCGGGAGGCGAATTGTTTTACCTCTTATAAGATGAGGCGTAAGCCCTGAGACATATAAGTCTCACGAATCTTTAAATTTTACTAATTTTAAGAATTTTAAGATAGTATAAAAAATAGAAAATAATTATAAAAATTATATTAAAATCACAAATTTTAACAAATAATCTATTTAAAATATTTATAAATTATAATTCAACTATGAATAATACGAAAAGTATGATATATATCATAATATACAAATTAGTTGCAAGCCTGCAACATAGTTACAACTCAAACATCAAAAGTAATGTATTCAATTTTATATGTATCTCTTAAAGAGTAATAAATCTTGAAAGGATTGTGATATTATATTTGATATTTTTTTAAAATACTCCTTTTCTTTAATATGCTTTCTATTTGAAAGATAATTTATATAAAAACATAATTACAATTGTACTTAGAGAATTTTCCTAGTAAACGCATTAGAGCTTATGACTTGTACTACCGGTTTTGGGTATTGTATTGCACTCGGAATTATTGATTTACTATAAAAAAAAATCAATATCACGCTTAATAGTTGTTCTGGTTGAATTCTGTTAATTTATTTCAGTAAATGTTAGGCTTACCTAGTCTTAATGACTAGGTACCATCACAACATCTTACGGAAGGAAATTGGAGTCGTGATACTTTAGGAATTATTAGGGTTGATAGGAAGATGTGGAGGTCGAGTATTAGGGTTGTAGGTTAGGAGATAGTCGAGTTTTGCCTTACATCGTACCTTTGTGAGAATAGTCTAATGGAGTTTTTGTCTAAGATAGCTAGTGGCAATGTTGTGTCCTACTATTTCGGTTTTTAGTACAGGACCTATTTTACTAACTATCGCTTTTACTTTGCCTCTTTCTTCTAAATTTCATGTTTCTATTTTTTTTTCTATGATTATCGTGGTGATACTAATATTGTCCCTTTTTGTCTTTTTGTTTTTTCTTGAACCGAGGGTCTTTCGGAAACAATCTCTCTACTCCTTTGGGTAGGGGTAAGGTCTGCGTACACACTACTCTCCCCAGACCCCCTTGTGGGATTTTACTGGATTGTTGTTGTTGTTGTTGTCGATACTTTAGGAATTATTTTTGAAAGAAAGACTTCGGAATGTAATAGTACTAATGTGGCAGTAGATGAAGGATTGCGTATAGGTGTTTGCAACACGCAGCGGAAGACAATAACAATCCTAGAAAGATCTTTTCGTGTTTAAAATTTATTTACGTGTCAAAGATCGGATCTAAGACGTACCTGGTGAAAAAAGTCTCATTTCAAATTCTTCGATAGTGCGAAGACTCTATGTGTATCCACACTGAGACCGATCCTTGCTATCAACTCTTTGATCAATGAAACCCGTGAACAAAATTGAACGAATTATTGTGTTGAAATTTTTCTCAAAAATCTCAACTCAATGTTATAAGAAGAACAAGAAACACTTTTCTTGTAATTGTATTTTCTCTCTTGGCTTGTGTTGCACTCTCACTTTTACAAAGTGATTTTTCTTCTCAAGAATTAATGTGGCAAATTTTCTTCCATCACCTTTTATATAACATCACCTATAGACCCTTTTTTTGTTTGGTTGAGGTAATGATTTAATTAGGGTAAAAATTTATTCCAAAAAAAAACTTAAATGGAATTTTCTATAAAAATTCGAATCCCATTCTCAAAGGGATTGAAGTGTCGAACGCTACTTAGTCCAATTGGACTTTCACGTCTTTGCAATTTCAATTCCAAATTGGAGAATAAATTAATATTATATATAACATTTATATAAATCAATAATAACTTATATTATATATATCACATATATGTTTCAACTAAAAGAAATAATTTAATTTTTCTATTCCAAATAGAAAACTTCAATTTTTTCACAATATTAATTATATCCTCTGTGCTAGCAAAGCATATAATAATATTTCATTTTGACTAATAACTAAATCTATTTGACTAATTAAATTCCTTAATTTAATTAACAAATAATAAAGTAATTAATCCTTTAGCAAAGATCAGAACACTCGTTAGTGTGCGACCCCATAGGTTCAATACTAAACCGGTAGTAAATTGACCACATCAATATACTAATCAAGGGTGACGTCTAGCAATACTCCTTAACGACCGGATAGCATGAAGTATACAATTTACTCGCAAGAACCAGTAAAAGAATAATGTAGTAATTTCTTCTGTCCTTATAGCTCTGGATCACCCTATGATATGGTTCAACTGTCAAATCCTAATAGGCGACCAACTATGTGTTCATGTCAAGTATAATCGACCATTGAATGACCTAAGAAACTCTTTTCTTCTTTCATTCAATTGCCCTGGCCAAGGTCTTAATTTGATCGTTTATAATTCATGACAACATGGAGCTTAAACTCATTACCAAGAGTTGACAAATTCCATCTTGATCAATCACTAATTCTACAAGTATTTAATCGTACCCTATATCCTTTCAACTATCGCTCTAGGGCCATAGGTGTCTGGTATCAAAGCACAATAAATAATTTGTCGATTACTATGACAATCTCAGGTCAAAGGAAATTCTTACATCACATTCTTCAAGAGAATATCCTATTGACATTTTATGGTAATTCTAACCATTAGGAATTATCCAATGAGTCGGTTCAATGATCATATCTCTATATGCATCATCTATCTATGTGATTTAGTTAATGATATCAACTAATCTTTATCCCATAAAGACGATCACATAAATATTGATCTAACCAGATTACTAATGTCCAAATTAATAATCCTACGATCAAGAACAAATTTAGATTAAATTGTAAGAGACTTTGCTCTCATTATCATGATCTCTATCACGATGACAAGCCTCAAAATTTAATCAAGCACCTTATCAAATTAAGCAAACAATTAATAATAACTATGATAGAAGAATGTCATATATTTTTATATCGAATAGCGTTCACAAAAATATGTTCAAATCATCAAATATGAGATTGGATCCAGGCCATATCTATTATATCCCTAACAATCTCCCACTTGCACCTGAGCCAATTGCTCTTGTACTTTATTCCCAATTTTCACTTGTGCTTGTCAAACTCCTTTGTACCGAGAGCTTTAGTGAATGGGTATGGAGCAGTTTCCTTTCCATCAACCTTTACGTTTCCACGTCCAATGATTTCTCTTATCAAGTGATCCCTTGGCAGAACGTGTTTGGGTTTTAGGTGTGATTTTGGTTCTTTTTCTTGAGCAATGGCTCCAGTGTTGTCGCACAACAATGGAATCGCACTTTCTATTGAAAGAACCACACCAAGTTCAGTTAAGAACTTTTTCATCCATACATCTTCCTTGGCAGCTTCACTAGCTACTATATATTCTGCTTCAGTCACTAAATCAACTACTGTAGCTTGTTTGGAACTTTTCCAACTCATTGCACCACCATTTAAGGTAAATACATAACCAGAAATAGATTTGCTATCATCTCTATCTGAAGAGAAACTTGCATCAGTGTAACCTTCAAGTTTCAACTTAGAATCTCCATAGATGAGGAATTGGTCTTTAGTCCTTCTTAAGTGCTTAAGAATGGTCTTCACCACCTTCCAATGTTCCTCACCAGGATTTGCCTGATAGCGGCTAGTCACTCCAAGTGCATAAGCCACATCAGGACGTGTACATGTCATGGTATACATGATAGCTCCCACTGCACTAGCGTATGGGATCCTACTCATGCGTTCTCTCTCTTCAGGTGTTTTAGGACAATCCTCCCTGCTGAGAGTAATTCCAGTGCCTATCGGTAGATAGCCTCTTTTGGAATTATCCATATTATACCTCTTTAAGATGGTATCAATGTACAAATACTGGGAAAGTCCAAGCAGCTTCCTAGATCTATCTCTATAGATCTTTATTCCTAATATATAAGCTGCTTCTCCCAAGTCATTCATGGAGACTGTTCAGATAGCCAAATCTTGGTACTTTGCAATGTCGGTATGTCATTCCCTATGAGCAATATATCATTAACATACAACACTAAAAATATAATTGTGCTCCCACTAACCTTTTTGTACACACAAGGTTCTTCTTCGCATCTAACAAAATTGAACTTTTCAATTGTCTTGTTAAAGCGAATATTCCATCTTTGAGAAGCTTACTTTAGTCCATAAAATGGATCTTTGTAGCTTGCAAATTTTATTATGATCAAACGATGATGTGAAACCTTTAGGTTGTGTCATGTACACATCCGCTTCTAGCTCACCATTAAGGAAAGCTGTTTTCACATCCATTTTCCATATTTCATAATCATAGTATGTTGTTATAGCAAACAAAATCCGAATAGATTTGAGCATTCCACGGGAGAGAAAGTCTCGTCATAGTCGACTCCTTCTTTATGATGATATCCCTTGGCAACAAGACGGGCTTTGTAGGTCTCCACCTTTCCGTCTGCTTCAATCTTTTTCTTAAAAACCCATTTACAACCAATAGGTTTTATATCCTTTGAAGGTTCAACTAAAGTTCATACTTTATTTTCTTTCATGGATTCCATTTCGGATTCTATGGCCTTTTGCCACTTCTCATAATCAGAACTTTGTATAGCCTCTTCATAGGTCTTAGGGTCATCATCATTATGATCAACCTCATTTTATACATCATCTTGTACCATTAAATTTAATCTAGTTGGTACATGACGTTCTCGTGTAGACCTTCGAAGAGGTACTTGTACAACCTGTTCACCTTGTGCTGGATTTGGTTGTTGTTTAATTTGGTTTGGAACTGGTTCATTAACTTGTTCTTGAACTTCAACCGTTAAAGATGGCAACTTCTTTGGAAACTTCAAAACATCCAATAAAGGTTCTTCAACTTGGGTCTTATGATCTTTATATTGTGTTGATTCTTTAGTTTCTTGATCTTCATCAAGTTCTATTTCTCCATTATAATTTCCTTCTAAAAGAAATTCCCTTTCCAAAAAGGTTGCTCCTCTGGCCACAAACACTTTATGGTCAGAAGGGTGATAGAAATAATATCCCATTATTTCCTTGGGATACCCAATGAACCTATACTTATCAGATCTTGAGTCAAGTTTATCAGACTGTAGTCTCTTAACATAAGATGGACAACCCCAAACTTTAATATGTTTAAGGTTAGGATTACATCCTTTCCATATCTCATATGGTGTTGTAGAGATTGACTTAGTGAGAACTTTATTAAGTAAGTATGTTGTTGCTTTCAAAGCATATCCCCATAAATTTATTGGAAGATTAGTGAACCCCATCATAGATCTCACCATATCTAATAAGGTTCGATTTCTCCTTTCAGACACACCATTGTGTTGTGATGTTCCCGGAGGTGTCCACTGTGAGAGAATCCCATTCTCTTTGAGATATTTGGTAAAATCTTCACTAAGATATTCTCCACCTCTATCAGACCTTAGTACTTTCATACTTTTACCAGTCTGTTTCTCAACTTCACTACGAAACCTTTTGAACATTTCAAAAGATTCAGACTTGTGTTTCATAAGGTATACAAATCTATATCTTGACATATCATCAGTGAAAGTAATGAAGTAAGAATATCCACCTCTAACTTGAATTTTCATGGGCCCACAAACATCTGTATGAATTAGTCCCAGTAATTCAGAAGCTCTTTCTCCACTTCTAGTAAATGGAGATTTGGTCATTTTTCCTTTGAGACAAGATTCACAAGTTGGATATGATTCAAAATCATACTTGTCAAGGTACCCTTCCTTGTACAACTTGTTAATTCTTTTCTCTCCAATATGACCAAGTCTACAATGCCAAAGGTATGTTTGATTTACATGATCATCTCTTTTCCTCTTAAGACTTGAAACATGCATAATCGAATTAGCATTCGCATTAGGGAAGGCATAAACATCATGTTGGAGATAGCCATTCACATATAAATTATCACCATAATTAATAGAGCAAATACCATTGCCTATAATAATGCAAAAACCACGTTTGTCTAACATAGAAGCTGAAATTATGTTCGAAACAAATTTAGGAACGTACTAACAATCATCCAACATAAGTACTTTGCCCGTAGGCATTATTAAAGAAATTGATCCTACAGCTACGGCCGCAACTTTTGCACCATTTCCAACTTGTAGATTAACTTCTCCTTTCTTTAGCCTCCTATTTATCTTGAACCCTTGCAACATATTACAGATGTTATAACCACTGCTAGTATCTAATACCCTTAATGAAGAATTAGTAGTAGCTAAAGAAACCTTGAAAACATTTTTCATTAATGTCTCACCTTGTTTTTTGTCCTTTAGAGTTGCAAGATACTTCTTGCAGTTTCTCTTCCAATGCTCTTTCTTCTTACAGTGAAAACATCCAGCATCATATACTGACTGCAAGATCAAATCTTCAGAAAGCTCTTTACCAAGCTTGTACCCCAATTTCTCATGTTCTTCGGTAAGAACAATCATATGATTGACAAGGGGTCCAACTGGAGATTTTTCAATGTCCAACTGTGTATCAACCATCTTCTTAAGATATTCAATAATTGCAGTTGAATCCATATTCTGATGTTTCCTCTGGAGTTCAGAACTCATAGAAGCGAGAATGATGTGTTTAATAGCAAGGCATTCTTCCAAGTGTTTCTGATAAACCTTGGTGCCTTGAGCATCATTCTCTGGTGGGACTATCTATAACGACCCGACCGGTCGTTTTGAGATTCAGTGTGTCATTCAGCAGTTTGAGTCCATGAACGGCTTCATCTCAGGTATATTGACTTGTGTGTATGGTCAGAATTAAAATTCAGGAAGTTTGGAGTCAAATCTAAATGTAAATTCTCATTTTGAAAGCTTAAAATTGAAGAAATGAACTAGGATTGGAATTTTGAGTAAACGACCTCGGAATTGGGATCTGAAGGTTCCAGCAGGTTCGTATGATGATTTCGGACTTGGGCGTATGCCCGGATCGGGTTTTGGATAACCCGGGAGCGTTTTGGCGCCTATTGTGGAAGATAGCATTTTAGAAGAAATTGCATCAGTTTGGTTTAAAATGCATTTCCGTGTTATTGATGTCCGTTTGGGATTCTGAGACTGGGAGTAGCTCCGTATGGTGATTCTGGATTTGGGAGCGCGACCGGAAGTGAATTCGGATGTCCGGAGGTCATTTTGAAGTCATTTGGCTAAATATAGAAATTTGAAGGTTTTTGAGAAAATTCGACCGGAAGTGGAAATTTTGATATCGGGGTCGGAATGCGGTTCTGAAAGATGAGGCAAGTCCGTAATGTCGAATGTGACTTGTGTGCAAAATTTGAAGTCATTCCGGAATGATTTTGGTAAGGTTTGAGACACTTAGTCTCTTTTAAGGAGGTTTAAGTTGGAAAAGTCAACCGAACATTGACTTATGTGTTAGAGGGATCGGATTTGAATTCCGATGATTTGGTTAGCTTCGGGGGATGATTTGTGACTTAGGAGTGTGATCAGAAGTAATTTTGGAGGTCCGGTGTAGAATTAGGCTTGAATTGGCGAAGTTAGTATTTTGGCGAATTCTGGTTGATAGGTGAGATTTTGATCCGGGAGTCAGAATGGAATTCTGAGAATTGATGTAGCTTTGTTATGTCATTTGTGATGTGTGTGCAAAATTTCAGGTCATTCGGACATCGTTTGGTCGGGTTTTTGATCGAAAGTGTATTTTCGGAAGTTTTTGGAAACTTAGGCTTGAATTCGATGAGTTTTGGGTAATTTGATGTTGTTTGAGGTGTTTTGATGATTTGAGAAGGTTTTAATGATGTTATGAATTATGTTGGCATTTTTGTTCAGGGTCCCATGAGGCTCGGATAAGTTTTGGAAGAGTTTTTGGAAGATTTTTGTCGTTTTGAGCATAAGCATGTAATGATCCAAGGGTCCATTTTTAGTTTTAGAGATCCAAATTTGATTTCGAGACTTCAAAAATTTAAATCATAAATTATAGGACTGATCTGGAAATTTTGGTTTAATTTCATCAAGTCGCGATTGGGTTTTTGACGTGAAATGTGAGTTAATTGTTTAACGAGCGAAATGGGTATTGAACTGGGCAAACGAGCTCCGAATTGAGTTTCAATTGAAGGGTTGTGTTCGTATTATTATTTTTGACTTATAGGAACAAGAATCGTCTAATTCCGAGTTCGTATGATGGAGTTAGAGCCTTTTTAGTGAAAATAAAAGCTGCTGCAATTTCTGCTGCTAAGCTGTTTTTGGACAGCAATGTGCAGTCGTGGAGCGTACTTCAGAGACCTATATCTTTTGATCTACAAGGAATTTTGAGATGATTTAAAAATTAAAGTTGTAGCCCTTCATATCTAGTTTCCAGAAAGCTAAAGAAATCGCGATTTGGATATCATCTCAGAAAGTTACGATGGATCGAAAAGGGCTGCTGGAGCAATTTCGGCAGAATTTACGATGCATTTTAGAAGCTCATATCTCGGGATATATAAAGAGTTATATGGTGTACAACCTATCAAATTAAATATCTTTGAGTCTAGTTTCTAAATCTTCAAACCGTTTGTCATTTGGATATTTATACAAGACGTTATGGGTGTTTAAACAGAAGGTGTCCGACAAGGAACAATTTTAATAGGATGTACAACTTGTATAGCACAAGTGCAAGGTACAACTCGACGAAGCACGGGCAGATTCTTTTAAACACGGATTTGGCTTATTTCTTTCATTTCTTTCATTTGGCTTGGATTATTTTGGAGAGAATTTCAAGGGGGATTTCATCAAGCATCAAAGGTGAGTTGTTTCTACTTATTTCCAAGTTAAATACATGGATTAGAGCTGAAAACTCAAGTAATTTATGGACAAAAATGGTGGTTTAGGGCTTGAAACTTAAGAGAATTAAATAGTGATTTGAGGGGTCAAATGAACTCCGATTTTTGTGAATTTGGTATGTATAGACTCGTGGAGAGATAAGGGTCGTATTGATGTAAAAATTTCTGAATTTTGAGACGTGGGCCCGGGGCTCGGGTTTTGCTAATTTCGGGATTTTTGACATTTTTCGAGTCTTTTCGATTGGGTTATATTCCCTTAGCCTATTGTAACGTATTTGTTGTGGTTTTGACTAGATTCGACGCGCGAAGAGGTCGATTCAAGAGGAAAGGGCATTGCGGACTAGTCTACGGCCGGTTAGAGGTGAGTAATAGATGTAAATGCTGTTCTGAGGGTTTGAAACCCCGGACTTTCACATCGTAACGCTATATTGAGGCGTGACACGCACTCCATGGCGAGTGCGGGGTCGGATACTATTGGGGATTGTGACTTGGTCCATCCCGTGTGATGTTTATATTATACTGGTGATTGATACACATACTTCATTGATATTACTGGGCTTGATGCCGTGTTTGGGGTCTTGTGCCGATTTGTAAAATCCTTCGAGGATTGATATTACTGCTTAGCATGATTTGCATATTATTTAATTTCAGTCCAAGGTTTTAAATGTTGTTTTGCAAACTCAGCCATAATTCTAAGTGTTGAAAACTTAAATGATATTTTTAAATGTATTCCGGGCTGGGAACTTCTGTTTTGTAAATGCCCAAGGGGCTTATTATATTATTTTCTGGACTGATTATAAAGTGACTTGAAACAGTGGTAACAATGGCACTGTGTGATATACTTGAAACAGTGGTAACAATGACACTGTGTGATATACTTGAAACAGTGGTAACAATGACACTGTGTGATATACTTGAAACAGTGGTAACAATGACACTGTGTGATATACTTGAAATAGTGGTAACAATGATACTGGATGATATACTTGAACAGTGGTAACAATGGCACTATATGATATAAATTGGTCAGGTAACAATGGCTGACCAGTCAGGTAACAATGACTGACCAAGATATTGCGCTTGGGCTGTAGGAGCCCCTCCGGAGTCTGTACACACCCCCAGTGAGCGCCGTCGACGATAAATAAATATGGATGGCTCGGGCTGCACGCCGCAGTGGGTACTGGAATGTACCATCATATGCACTGCATTGCATTCATGTATTTGTATTTATACTGGTGTTTAGCTGCTCAGTTTCATATGTTGCTATATATTTGGATTGTAGCTTACTTTGTGTATTTGCTGGATTTTCTTATCTTTGGACTGTAGTTACTTTTATTACTCACTGGGTCGGAGTACTCACTTTACTCTCTGCACCTTGTGTGCAGATTCAGGACAGTCTCAGGCTCAGTAGATCCAGTTGATCAGCAGATCTAGCCTCTGGGAGTATCGAGGTAGCTGCACGGCGTTCGCAGCCATTGATCTTCTCCCTCCTATCCTATCTCTTTATTTCCGCATTATCGGACTTTGGATATACCGTGTATTAGGATGATATTCTGTATTCTAGAGGCTCAGATTCGTGACACCGGGTCCTAGTGAGATTATATTGTGTATTTTGTTAAAATCTTCAGTACTTTAATCTTGCTTAATTGATATTTCTTTCCGCTGTTTTTGATAAATTGGGTTAAGTGTTGAATAATGGTCGGGCTTGCCTAGTAGTGTGCTGGGCGCCATCACGACCGGGATTTGGGTCGTGACACTATCTTTTCAGACTTATCGATCACATCAATGAGCTTTTCATACATGAGAACAATTCTCAAGTTTCTATACCAGTCATCAAAGTTTGGTCCTACCAACTTGTTGGTCTCAAGTATTTCACGCAGTGATATAACAAACATATTGAGAAATCTAGAATATAGAAAAGAAAAGGCAATGGTATAAGAACATATTTGCATATATCACAAAGACATGAACTTTTATCTAAATGATATTTTCACTAATTATTTTAAACTATTTACCCTCATTATAGTTTACGAAATGTTTATTTCTGTTAGTGGAGTAAAGAAATTCTTTAACAATATGTATGAGCCCCTTGGAAGTCAAGTCGTTTCTCACATATATTTTAAAGGTAGGTACTCTTACCAATTTGTATCCCCATACAATTTCCTTAAATAGCTCTATGTCAAATAGTCCCCCGGTAGTCAGGTCGATCCTATTGGCATAGTTGAGTTCAACCATCATGATAGCAAATAACTTATTAAATTTTATACTCCCCCGAGTGGTTCAGGCGTCTAGTGTAAAATTGAATAATTCTTTCAATCCATACATCTAATGCAATAAATAATTTTAACATATTCTCGAACTATAAGTCTCCTGGTAGTCAGGCCGCTCCTTATAAACAAGAAATAAGTAAAATTATTTACCTTGATGGATAGCTCTTTATTTAAGAACTCAAATTTTAGTAAGAGGGAATTGTTACTAAAATAATTTTTAATAACATGAATATCAAATCTTTTATAGCATGTGAATTTAGTTCAAGTTGTCTACATGCTTAGTCCTAAATTAATTTACATCACATGTATCAAATAATTCAAAATTATGTAACGAACAAGCATGTGACATAAAAATGAAATTCAACATTCTTCTAACATGTTTAATCTATATATCACATATATCACAAAAAAGTAATTCATGCCAGAATATCATTATTAATTAACATCTCATGAACTAATAACAATTAAAAATAACAATAGAATCATGTAACCTATTATAGATTCCCGTCGTATCTAATACAAAATTTCAAATTCAAGTTTTGAACCAACTATCTCAATAGTTATATGAATACATATTTTATCCACAATAAAATAATATCAACATTCAAATGATTTGACTATTGCACAATACGTATTATGATTTGAACTCTTCAAATATAATATTAAAATATTTTTTAAATAAATTTTAGACATAATAAACCACGACTCTGATACCACTGAAGGATTGCGTATAGGTGTTCGCAACACGCAGCGGAAGACAATAACAATCCTAGAAAGATCTTTTCATGTTTAAAATTTATTTACGTGTCAAAGATCGGATCTAAGACGTACCTGGTGAAGAAAGTCTCGTTTCAAATTCTTCGATAGTGCGAAGACTCTATGCGTATCCACACCGAGACTGATCCTTGCTATCAACTCTTTGATCAATGAAACCCATGAACAAAATTGAACGAATTATTGTGTTGAAATTTTTCTCAAAAATCTCAACTCAATGTTATAAGAAGAACAAGAAACATTTTTCTTGTAATTGTATTTTCTCTCTTGGCTTGTGTTGCACTCTCACTTTCACAAAGTGATTTTTCTTCTCAAGAATTAATGTGGCAAATTTTCTTCCATCACCCTTTCTATAACATCACATATAAACCTTTTTCCTGTTTGGTTGAGGTAATGATTTAATTAGGGTAAAATTTATTCCAAAAATAAACTTGATGGAATTTTCTATAAAAATTCGAATCCCATTCTCAAAGGGATTGAAGTGCCGAACGCTACTTAGTCCAATTGGACTTTCACGTCTTTACAATTCCAATTCCAAATTGGAGAATAAATTAATATTATATATAACATTTATATAAATCAATAATAACTTATATTATATATATCACATATATGTTTCAACTAAGAGAAATAATTTAATTTTTCTATTCCAAATAGAAAACTTCAATTTTTTCACAATATTAATTATATCCTCTGTGCTAGCAAAAAATATAATAATATTTCATTTTGACTAATAACTGAATCTATTTGACTAATTAAATTCTTTAATTTAATTAACAAATAATAAAGTAATTAATCCTTTAGCAAAGATAAGAACACTCGTTAGTGTGCGACCACATAGGTTCAATACTGTGACGACCCGACCCGTCGTCTCATGAGTTACTGTCTTGTTCGTCCCATTTTTTGCTTCCTCATGTTTCATTATCGGTATTGGGTGCATTAGAATTTATTTGGAGCGATTTTGATAAGAAATGAGACATTTAGTCTCTTTCAAGAAGGTTTAAGTTGGAAAAGTCAACCGAACGTTGACTTATGAGTTAGAGGGATCAGATGTGAATTTCGACGGTTCTGTTAGTTCCGGGAGGTGATTTGTGACTTAGGAGCAGGACCGGAAGTAATTTTGGAGGTTATGGTGTTGAATTAGGCTTGAATTGGCGAAGTTAGTATTTTGGCGAATTCCGGTTGATAGGTGAGATTTTGATCCATGTGTCGGAATGAAATTCCGAGAGTTGTTGTAGCTTCATTGTGTCATTTGGGATATGTGTGCAAAATTTCAGGTCATTCGGACATCGTTTGGTTGGGTTTTTGATCGAATGTGTGTTTTAGAAGTTTTAAAAGAACTTAGACTTGAATTCGATATAATTTGATGATTTTGGCGTTAGTTGAGGTGTTTTGACGATTGGAGCAAGTTTGGATAATGTTTTAAGACATGTTGGTGCTTTTAGTTGAGGTCTCGGGGGCCTCGGGTGTATTTCGGAAGGTTAACGGATCGATTTAGGCACGAAAAAAAAAACTACATTTTTTTACAGCACTATGAACAGTAGTTATGAACAGTGCCCATGAACAATATCCGTGAATAGGGCCATGAACAGTACCCCCGTAATAGTATCCGTGAATAGTGTCGTGAACTGTACCCCGTAACAGTATCCGTGAATAGTGCCGTGAACAGTACCCCGTGAACAGTAACACGGGTGAACAGTACACACGAGGTGAACAGTAATTCCGAAAAATTCTGGGCAGAATGTTTACATTTCATTCGCGAAAAACACCTCATTTCTCCACCATTTTTAGTCATTTTGAGAGCTTTTGGACGGGGATTGAAGGGAGTTTCAACTAAGATCGATTGGAGGTAAGTTTTATGAGTTAAATACATGATTTTATTGAAGAATCATCCTAGAAATCCATGAAAACATAGGCAAATTATAAGAAATTAGGGCTTGAGATTGAAATTCTAAATTTGGGATTTGAGGGGCCAAATGGACTCCGATTCTTGTGAATTTGGTATGTATAGACTCGTGGCGAGATAAAGAACATTTTGATGTAAAAATTTCTGGATTTCGAGTCATGGGCCCGGGGCTCGGGTTTTGCAAATTTCGTGATTTTTGATATTTTTCGAGTCTTTTCGATTGGGTTATATTCCCTTAGCCTATTGTGATGTATTCGTTGTGGTTTTGGCCAGATTCAACGCGCGAGGAGGTCGATACGAAAGGAAAGGGCATCGCGGAGTAGTATTTGGCCGGCTAGAGGTGAGTAATAGATGTAAATGATGTCCTGAGGGTTTGAAACCCCGGAATTTCACATCGTAACGCTATATTGAGGTGACTTGCACGTCGGATAACGGGCATGGGGTAGAGCACCATTGGGGATTGTGACTTGGTCCGTCCCAAGAGATATTTTACTACATTTTTGGTTGAGACGTATACTTTATTATTGTGAATTGGGCTTGTTGCCATGCTTGGGGCCTTGTGCCGACCTGTAGAATCCTTAGGGGATTTTTGATTGGTTTTCCTCACTTATTTTGTTAAAGAATTTATATCCTCAGCCATGTTTCCAATTGTAGGCTTCTTGCCAATTATTTGAATCCTTCAGGGATTGATATCACTGTTTTCGCATATTTTGCATATCATTTGACCTCAGTCCAAGGTTTTAAATACTGTTTTGCAAACTCAGCCATCTTTCTAAGATTTGAAAACTTAAATGATATTTCAAAATGATATTTCGGGCTGAGAACTACTGTTTTACAAATGCCCAAGGGGCTTATGATGATTTCTGGACTGAGCATGGATCGGGCTGCGCGCCGCAACAGTGTTATATTGATATTGAGGCCGAGAGCCTGGTTGATTACATTGATATTGAGGCTGAGAGCCTGGGTGATTATACTGAGATTGATATGAGGCCGAGGGCCTAGATTTGATGCCGCGAAATGACTTGATATTGCGCTTGGACTGTAGGAGCCCCTCCGGAGTCTGTACACACCCCAGTGAGCGCCGTCGACGATAAATAAATATGGATGGCTCGGGTTGCATGCCGCAGTGGGTACTAGAGGGTACCGTCATATGCATTGCATTGCACTCATGCATTTATTCTTTATCTGCATTATCTGCCATAATAATTATGTGCTCTTATTTCATTGACTGGTTGCTTTATACTGTTCTGAGCCTGAGGGGCTGATACTGTTCTGAGATACTGAGCCCGAGGGGCAGATTTCTACTTATTATTTTGATACTGAGCCCGAGGGGCAGATTTCTAATTATTATTTTGATACTGAGCCCGAGGGGCAGATTTCTACTTATTATTTTGATACTGAGCCCGAGGGGCAGATTTCTAATTATTATTTTGATACTGAGCCCGAGGGGCAGATTTCTACTTATTATTTTGATACTGAGCTCGAGGGGCAGATTTCTAGTTATTATTTTGATACTGAGCCCGAGGGGCAGATTTCTACTTGTTGTTTTGATACTGAGCCCGAGGGGCAGATTTCTACTTGTTGTTTTGATATTGAGCCCGAGGGGCAGATTTCTACTCGTCATTTTACTGCCAAATTATCTGTTTTATTGGTTTAAAAGAAATTTCACATGATGTTTCACTGAATTGTTATTTTAAATGATTTCACTGCTTCTGTATAGAATGTTGTGTGCCTTAACGTGTTTTCTTACCTTCAGTCATTATTTATATTTATTACTCACTGGGTCAGAGTACTCACATTACTCCCTGCACCATGTGTGCAGGTACAGGTATTCCTGAGGCATAGAGCGAGTTTTCTGCTGTTCAATTTTCATCGGAGTTATCGAGGTAGCTGCATGGCGTTCGCAGACCTGTTTTCTCCCTTATCTTCTATTATTTATGATATCTTCAGACTTTGTTCCTAATTCCATACTTTGTAGAATTTTAGTAAATTCTGTAGTAGCTCATGACTTGTGACACCCCGGTTAGGGCTGAGTTGGGTTGGATTTCCATATTTTATCTATACTTTCCGCTATTGGATATTATTAAACCATATTTATACTATAATTGTATTAATTAATTGTCTTAAAAGGATGAATTGGGTTGAATGGCTGGCCTTGTCTTCATGAGAGGCGCCATCACAACCAGGTTCAGGAATTGGGTCGTGACAAATACTAAACCGGTACTAAATTGACCACATTAATATACTAATCAAGGGTGACGTCTAGCAACACTCCTTAACGACCGGATAGCATGAAATATACAATTTACTCTCAAGAATCAGTAGAAGAATAATGTAGTAATTTCTTCTGTCCTTATAACTCTGGATCACCCTAGGATATGGTTCAACTGTCAAATCCTAATAGGCGACCAACTATGTGTTCATGTCAAGTATAATCGACCATTGAATGACCTAAGAAACTCTTTTCTTCTTTCATTCAATTGTCCTGGCCAAAGCCTTAATTTGGTCGTTTATAATTCATGACAACATGGAGCTTAAACTCATTACCAAGAGTTGACAGATTCCATTTTGATCAATCACTAATTCTACCAGTATTTAATCGTACCCAATATCCTTTCAACTATCGCTTTAGGGCCATAGGTATCTGGTATCAAAGCATAATAAATAACTTGTCAATTACTATGACGATCTCAGGTCAAAGGAAATTCTTACATCACATTCTTCAAGAGAATATCCTATTGACAGTTTATGGTAATTCTAATCATTAGGAATTATCCAATGAGTCGGTTCAATGATCATATCTCTATATGCATCATCTATCTATGTGATTTAGTTAATGAGATCAACTAATCTTTATCCCATAAAGACGATCACATAAATATTGATCTGACCGGATTACTAATGTCCAAATTAATAATCCTACGATCAAGAATAAATTTAGATTAAATTGTAAGAGACTTTGCTCTCATTATCATGATCTCTATCACGATGACAAGCTTCAAAATTTAATCAAGGACCTTATCAAATTAATCAAACAATTAATAATAACTATGATAAAAGAATGTCATATATTTTTATATCGAATAACGTTCACAAAAATATGTTCAAATCATCAAATATGAGATTGGATCTATGACATATCTACTATATCCCTAACAGTAGACTACTCCTTATTTGTGGGCAGTGATAGCGCCCTACCAATATCTTTTATATGCAGTATAGTATCTATTTAACCAAAAAAAGAAAGTATGCGATTCGGGATATGTGATCAATTGATCTAATTTTCAGTGTAAATTCATATATAAGTTTCTCAACATTTAAATAGAAAGGGAAATTTTCATAGTTACTTACGGACTTATAAGATATTCCGTAATCTACAACTAGTATTAGAATTATAAATTTTACACTAAATATATAAATGATATACTCTAAAAATATGGTAAATTACCTGATAATAGGGAATCCTATTTTAAAACATATCCTTAATTTATCCCTAAAATTCCCCTAATTTATTAATTATCATTACCAGTAGATACTCATTAGAACTTTTTTTGGACATTAGGTTATCACTTGCCTTAATTATCTGTGTATTATGCCCCAATTAAACCATATCTCCTTCCAAAAGAAACATGCCTTTTTTAGTTTTTAATTTCTTTTCTCTCTCTATTAGAACCCCTATGCTATACAACATCCAAAAATCTCCAAGGCTTCTCCCAAATTTGATTCTTCTTCATCTCTTCATCAGCCTCACAAGTGGCTTCCCCACGTTCTTTTATAATATATAATTGTATATTTTTAAATATATATATATATATATATATATATATATTAGTGGAAATATTGAAATATATATATATATTAGTGAAAATTTGATATGATAGATACTTTTAGGTGAGAGAGAATCTTAAGAGAGATATATTAGGAATGTTTTGAGTAAGAGGATTTCAAGAGAGAGATAATAGGGACATGAAAAGTTGTAAATTTTTAAAATAAATTATACTATATGTAATTTTTTGAAAGTAGTTGTAGGGAATTTAAATAAGTGAAAAAAGATTGTATTCTAGGTAAATTCCACAAATAAAAATGTACATTTTAAGATTAAATAAAAAGAAGAAGTATAATCATTGTTTTGTAGCTGGAGAAATAACAGACAAGATTACATAAAGAACCTTGTTTTAAATACAGAATTTAGACTTTTTTTCTCTCATTTTTTTACATACTTGGGCGATTTTGGAGCTTCAAAGAGGGATTTCAACCTAGCTATTTGAGGGCAAGTAATTTCTACCTAATGTGAGTTTAATACATAGATTATGGGTAGCTTTTAACATATAAATTTGTTGAATTTATGGGTTAGATGAAAAACCTAGGTTTTTGATAATAATGGGATTTAACCACGAAATTGATTATGGAATTTAGTGAAAATTATATATTTGAGTTCATGAGGTTATGGTTAACAACTTTCTTTAAAAAAATTCGGAATCCGGGCACATGGGCCCGGGGGTCAATATTAGGAATCTTGCATTTAGGTTTGGGTAATCGCTACTATAGTTGGAATATGGACTTTTGAACATGTATTGATTAATTTATATAGCATTTGATTAGTTTTGAATTATTCGGCACCGAATTTGAGGGTTTGAGCACAATCTTGACCGGAAAGTAGGTTTTGAGATGAGGTAAGTCTCTTTTCTAATCTTGTAAGAGGGAATTAACCCTATAGGTGAATTAATTCATATGTGTTTGATCACGCCCAACTATGCCTTATAAAAAGTACTAAACGGTCGTTGCAAATATAATCTGATTTACAAGTCCGGAGTCGAATCCCACAGAGAACTAACGCTTCGCTACAACTGTTCAATATTGCTGAGAAGACAAGCTCGAACAATTCCTATGTTATAAATATTAAGATTCTTATATCTAATTAACTAACAAATTAAAATAGTAATTTAACAACTAAAGATACCAGGTGTTAGAGACAAGATTAAGGAGGTCTAAAGTTATGATTTCCCCTATTGTCGGAATCCTTCCCGCTACGTTTTCTATAAATTCGCCTAAGTATTCTCTATCGATCATGAGCGCTCTGACTGTCGTAACTCTCTCCCGAATAATTACCACAATTTACTAGACATATTCTCCCGAATTACGCTAGCTGACATTAAGTACGGCTCACTCGGATCGCACCCAAGGTTTCATTATCCTTAATCTCACTTTTAAACCTTCCGTATTGATCCCTCATATACGTTAGGAGTGATGTTGTTCAACAACTACCTAAATATGCACTCTCTCCCGAGTAATACACACTAAATAGGCACAACGATTGAGAGCTCTTCAACCAACCACAATATAAACGTAGTTGAACAATTAGAGAAAAAACTAAAGCAAATCTATATTAACGTAACATGAAAATCATCCTCCAATAGGTTCCATCAAAACCCTAGATAACAAATTAGCTATTCATAATAGTAGGCATAACTACATTACTAGAATTCATAACCAATAATGGAAATAGGAAGAAGGAAGTGAAAAATTTGTAGAATAATTATCTGCCTTGCTCCTAGTGTGTTCTTGCCTCCTTAGGTCGAATCTCTGGTCTCCACGATGGCTCTCTGCTCTTCCTAGGTCTAAATTGTGTCAAAAGTATGTCTTTGTCCCTCAAAATTGCATTTTTACATGTATTTATACTAAATAGGGTCGTGCCCAGACGAAACACCTTTTCCTTTGTGAAATAGGACTCTGGCTCTGTAAAATTTGCACACACGTGCTGCATGGGGCGGTGCACTGTGCGGCGCGGCAGTAGGGAAGTTCAGAGAGCTATTTTCTGACAGACTGTTGGAAAATTGCATCGACACGGCGCACGCTGAGGCGCAATGTGCTGCGCGGTAGTGGAAATTCGCAAAAATGCAAAAGATAAAAGTTGTATCCCTTTCAAATAACTTTTCAATGATATATTGTGGAGCCCAAACAAACTTTTGAGCGAAAAGTTATGTGCATTTTACTAGACAATGCGTCATATGCCCGCTCGATTCTCCGTTTCGTTCTTAACTATCATTCGTTGATCCCCAAACACGATCCCGACTTGATTCCTTGGGCTTTTACTCAGACTTCAAAGCTCCAAATCACTTGAATTCATTCCATAACATCTACATAGCTCGAAATCACTCCTACAAGGCATAAAATACACAATTAGTGCAAAAAACTAGCGATTAAAACTCAAACTCAATTAAAGTGCAGTACATTAGAGTATAATAAACAACTAAAATACGTAATTATAGCCTATCATCAGTGCTCCTATTTGTGAGGGCTACGTACGTACGAGATGACGAGAGTTCGTACGTAGCTACTAATTATGCTATTGTCCGGGTAGTCTATGACTCATATCATGCTATAATTGAAATGTTTGCACACTGCTTGTTAACTTAATTGCCTAAGTCATATTAAAAATTGGTAAAATAAAATTTAAAAGGTTAAATTTCACTTGCTTGAAGTTGTAATTGGGACACTTGGCTGGTATAGAGAATTTGTATTTCTTTAAAGTATTTCTATTGTGGCGCGGGCCGAACGCCTCGGTAGCAGATAAATGCATCTATGATTTGTGTCGTAGGACCCTCGGTAGTGCACAATTTAAATATTATTTTGTTGGATCGGGTCGTACGACCTCCGTATGATTTGCGCATGATAAAATTTTTGGAACCCATTTATAATCGATATTGTTCATTGACTTAGAGACATAAATTGTTAAATAATGGAAAATAAACTTGAGGTATATTCTTAGCGGACAAAGTGCTTATTATTCCTGTTATTGAGTTTTCTGTATACTTATGTAATCCATGCTTAGTTATTATTTTGACATCTTATTGTTAGCCCATAGTAAGTGTCGAAGTCGACCCCTCGTCACTACTTCTTTGAGGTTAGACTGGATACTTACTGGGTACATGTTGTTTATGTACTCACGCTACACTTTTGCACTTAATGTGCAAGATCTGAGGCAAGTGCATTTGGATATCAGTACGATGCGCATACTTGATCCCTGGTACGAGACTATACGGTGAAATGCTTTCCAAGCCGTTCTGCAGCATCAGGAGTCTTTCTTTTGTTTATTGTTCTGTCTATTTCATTTCAGACAGTAGAGTAAAAATCTTTTGTATATTCTACTAGTAGCTCACACACTTGTGACATCATGTCTTGGCACACACACTAGTAGACTTGTGGTTTTGGTTTTATTTCTATGGTTATGATTGCACTCAGTTGCTTTCGTTTTAATTATTTTTAATATGTTATTTATTAAATCTTTTAAATTAAGGAACGTTATTTACTTGAAAAAAATCTATTAAAATGGGAGAACCACAAGATTGTTCACTGTTGGCTTGCCTAGCAACGGTGTTGGGCGCCATCACGCTCTATAATAGAATTGAATCGTGACAAAAGTCTTTCGGAAAAAAACACGGACTGTGTATGCAAATTGAG
Source organism: Nicotiana tabacum (assembly GCF_000715075.1). Taxonomy (NCBI): domain Eukaryota; kingdom Viridiplantae; phylum Streptophyta; class Magnoliopsida; order Solanales; family Solanaceae; genus Nicotiana; species Nicotiana tabacum. Next base: position 84,001,084 of record NC_134095.1, read on the forward strand.
AGCACGTAAGGAGCTATTTGAGGTTTCGAAACACAGAATTAAGGTTTAATACTCTAGATGACCTATCGGGTCATCACATCAACAATTAAGAAAAAAACAAGATTTTGTGCCGTGTACTTGTTTGAAAGTAAAAGCTTTAAGGTCTAAAATAAGAAAAACCTATTTTTCTTCAATTTTTCAATTTCTTATTTTCTACAATTTACTTTTTGGTATTAAAAAAACCCCTCTTATTAGAATATCCCAAGCTTCTCTTTTTTAATAATTAACATGATTTTATTATTTATAGAACAAAACAGAAGAACAAACAAAAATAAAATTATTGTATATATTAAATTTTTTGTATTGGACTTGGACATGACTAATATCATTGTAAAAATAGCACGGTATAGCCAGTTTTCGGATTGGTCATTCAAAAATAGCCAGCGTTTACGAAGTCAATGAAAAATAGCCACTATTTTGCTGCAACAGAGACCGTTCCAGCATAATATACTGAAGTTCGGTGCACCCGTGTATGAACTCCAACATATTATGCTGGACCGGTATACTTTGCTAACTCCAGTATAATATACTGGAGACTGGAGCACCGGTGCTCCAAACTCCAGTATATTATACTTGCTAGAACTCCAGTATATTATGCTGGAGTTCCAGTGTACTTATGCTGGAACTCCATCATATTATGCTGGAGGTCCAGCATACTTATCCTGAAACTCCAGTATAATATGTTGGAGTTCTAGCATACTTATGCTGGAACTCCAGTATAATATACTGACGTATTTTTCGGGGTTTGAACAGTGTTTTCGCTCAGATTTATCTTTACATGAAAAGTGGCTAAATTTCGATTACTTTTGAAACTAAGCTATTTTTGAATGACCAGTTGTAAATCTGGCTATTTTTGAATTTCTCCCAATATCATTAGACGAAGCAGTTGAGCTAAGCCCGTTTGACTTAGCGGATTTAAAGTAGCTGATAAACATTAAGTGCTGATGAGTATTTTTATATGCTGAAGTTAATTTAAGAAATAAGTAGTTATGTATTTGGTTAAAAATATTAAAGCTAATAATAAGCGGTTGAAGAGTTTAGTAAAAAGTGCGGATAAGTGCCTTTTAATATTAAAATTACTTAATTATCCTTAAAATTGTAACACTTGGAAGAAGCTGGTTATCGTAAGAAGCTTATTATTGTAGGATTTTTAATCTCAATATGATTCATATACAAATAAAATTTACGTTCAGTTCTAACATGATTAGATAAAATCAAGTAAACTAAAAATTATAATTGAAATAAAGTTTATCAATTATATAACAAAAAATTACGCAAAATGTTTGCACATAAATTAAAATAGGGAAATTACCAGCTATGTCCATTTATATGTTGCTCATTACAAAAATTGGCCAATTGATAAAATATTACTAATATTAGCCAAATTAGCCAAGTAGCTATTTGTAGCAAAAAAAATCAAATTTTTGCTTTGTTTTGAGTGAGTGTTATTAGAATAGATTGAACATAACTTAAGGAGCTTGAATCTCAGTTTTGGGATGATTTGGTGAAGTTTTGAGGTGGTTTGAATTGAAAATTCGGTAAAAACTGAACATGAAAAAAATGATATGTGTATCACACTGTGTATCATTTGTGTATCACATATGTATCATATTTGTATCTACTATGTATCACATGTATATCCATGTATACCTGTGTGTGAGATACATGCGTGATACATGTGTCGCAAAAGACTTTTTTGAACTCGATTTAATTACGAATTTTGATACAAAAACAGTCCAAATCACCTCCAATCTTCCTCATATTTTGTATATTGACTTATCTATATATTTTCAATGAATTTCAGTTATACCCATTGAAAAAGTTCCTTTTCTGTTTAGACTAGTATTATCACCCGCGCGAATGCGCGGACACTAATCATATAATATATTTGAGTTATTTGAATTATATGTAAATAATCTTAAACTTAAACTTTCTCTATTAAATATAGATGATCATTGGGTATTAATTAAGAAACACTGCATGAAAAAGATTAACCATTTCTCATATTTTCTAGATATAATTCTATTTTTCTTTTTTGATACCATTCTCGCCGGTGTTATTGGATCCTAAAAGTAGTCGGAAAGCAAAATAATAACTCATATTTATGATAAAACAATCAAAGGTTGAGACTATGAAAGACTCTTTGGATACGACTTCACTCTTTTACTACTTTTCAGTCTATAAAATATTATTTTCAAATAATAATTTATTTTATAATAATATAAGTGAAAATATTATCCTTAATTTAAAACTCATTTTAGTCTGCTATCTAAAAATTTAAAAAATTATTTAGCCAGTAATTTTTTTTTTCCAATATGACTCCGTTTTGATATTTGACATTAACCATATTAAATATCCGAGGTATTTGAATGATATGTAAATAACCTTAAAATTTAAACCTTTTAGATAATCGTAAGATATCAATTACGAAACAGTACATAAAAAAAGACTAACATTTTCTCAAATCTCGTAGTGATAATTTTATTTTTGCACCTAAAAATAGCCATATTTTTGCACCTAACATTCTCATTGGTGTCATTGGAACCTAAAAAGGCCAAAAAATAAAATAATAACTTGTATTTATGTCAAAGCACAAAGTGTTGACACAATATGAATGATTCTTTGGTTACGGCATGACTCTTTTACTACGACTTGAACTCTTATTTGGTATGTTGTTATCTTTCAAAAAATATTTCTACTTTGACATTCCAATTTCTAAAACTTTATATATATATTATCTTTATAATGATGCAAGTGAAGATGTTATCCTTAATTTACAATTTACTTTAGTCGGCTAATTTTTTAGCCGATGAAATTTTATTTCAATATGATGTTATTTTGAGTTTATCGATATCTCTAACCACAGATTTTGAATTTGGAATATCCTATATACAGAGGTAGATCTAGGATTTATACTTTATGGATTCAATTTTTAAGATTTTAGCATTGAACTTATTGTATTTTTAGAGTTATGGGTTCATATCTACTATTTTTATAATTTTAAGAATTTTTTACATATAAAGTTTTGATCAGCGTGAAAAGTTATGGGTTCAATTGAACCTGTTGTCAACACTCTACATATGCCTATGTAATTGTTCTTTGAATCATTAAATGTTAAATTAGTTAACTGCTATTATATAACATTGCATATATTATCTTGAAATTGCCAAGTAGTTTTTCTCGACACCATACTTGGCTTAACCTCAATGTAAACTACTCAAATTGCATTTATATTCAAATAACATATGAGTTTGTTAGTAATAGTGATTTTTTAAAAACGACACACAAGGTAAATTAAAAAAAATATTCTAAAATATTCCTGTCTTATAATATATGTATTTGAGTTGAAAAAAAATTTAAAATCAATGATATCAACTTCCAAATTTTTTATACTTAACATAGATGAAACAGAAGAAGAAATTCGTTATCATCTCTTATTTCTAGTTATTAGAGTTTTCATACATTTTTTCTTTATTTTTTTTCTTTTATCTTATTTTTTTATGTCTTTTTTTTTACAAAAAATTAATTTATTTCTCTATAAAAGGATGAGTTTAAATAGAAATTGTCTACATAAGAACTTTATTTATATTTTTAGTCTTTAGTTGAAATTCTTTCATATTTTTCTTTTGGATTTATATAATCAACTTAAATAAGTGCTTGCCTTACCACTTAAATTAAAAAATTGAAGAATGTGTAATTTATACATAATCCATATATAATATGTGTATAATCGTGTGTTGTCAGTGTATCATCTATGGATATTAGCTATAAAAAGTAAACAATAAATCTGGCTAGATATTTATGTAAATATTCCATAAGATTTCGATTTCTTGATTTTGTCCATGATATGACTTCTATTATAATAATTTAAAAACTCTACTAAAATTCAAAAATATCTTATCCTTTTATTTTTTAAGTTACATTATATTTTAAAAAATAATCCCATTTTGAAATAATTTATTTACATTTAAAAAATATATATATTTCATTTATTTACATTTAAAAAATATATATATATTTCATGTCATACCAGTTATATGGAATAATTTTTTTCCACAGGCGCAGTAGCATTTAAATAATCGGAAAAGATAACAAAAGTTCCTAGTATGATTGCATATGATCATTAACTGAATTAAGTATGATAACTTGACCCAAAAAAAGATAAATTTCTTTTTTTATTTTAATTCAAATTTAAAAACTTTATCTATAAATTCAAAATTATTCTTTAATTCAAATTCAGTTTATATATATATATATATTTGACTAACATAGTCAAATATAGAATAAAGTTATCATATACTTAGCTTGTCACTCGGCTTAACCACAATGCAATTATATATGGTAACTTTCTTGCTTTAATATATATATAGATTTTTGGAATATTGTATATATTTTTATATTTCATCACCTTATTTGCTACTCCATCCATAAAATTTCCTTTCCGTCTTGTATCTAGTGTTGCTAATTACGCTTAAAAATATGGAAGGTGATTTTTGCATGTGATTCTTTGAGAGAAAGAACTCTATTATTTGGTTTTTTAATTTTTGTTGGCTAATTTTGGTAAGTCTATGATTAATGGCTAGAGGTTGGTAAGTTGAGATTTATTTGAGACATTTGTGCAAGTTTCCCATTAAAATATTCGATTCTGATTATCATTTCACGATCAAGGTAAACAATTCAATAAAATACATCTATTTGAATAACTTTCATTATTCGAAACATATTATTTTTATTTATATCTATATACATTCTTGTCACAACCCAAAATCTCACCATATGAGTCGTGATGGTGCTTAGTATCTAAGACTAAGTAAGCCGGTTATAATAACAATTCAAGCCATTTTTGTTTTTAAAATAGATAATCGAAACCAATAGCAAAAATAAAGATACAACCTCCCAAGATTGGTAGTACTGAGTCACGAACTCTAACTGAATACATGAAATGATCTGAAGGAAATTAAATATACAATACTGCTCGAATAATATATGATAGTACGATAAAAGGGAAAGACTCCAAGGGACTACGACGACCAAGCAGCTCTACCTTGAATCCTTGCGATCACTCTCTAACTCTTTCCGAGTCCTATATCTCCAATACCTGGCTCTGTACATAAAAAAATGTACAGAAGTATAGTATGAGTACACCACAGCGATACCCAGTAAGTATCAAGACTAACCTCGGTGGAGTAGTGACGAGGTACAGTCAAGACACATCTAATAACCTGTGCAATATAGCATACCACAATAATAGGAAACAAATAGCAATGATACCAACAATTATCAACTAGTGATATAAACAACAGGACAACAGGAACACCATAAATATCGCTCAACAAACTATGATTACAAGTACAACCATTTAATCAAGTCCTTCAATTACACATCTTTCATCTAAAAGTTTTCCAAATAATAATCTTTAGAATATAATACTTACCAATAAATATATTTCGAATATATTTCCTTCAAATAAATATCCTTCAAATCTAATTCTTTGAAATAATATTTTGAATATAATTCTTTCAAATAAAAGTCACATTGTGACACCTCATTTCACAATCATAAAAATACGGGTCTCAGCCCACCTTCATATTTTTCGTAATACGGGCCTCACCCCACTTTCATATTTCCACGGCACCTCGTGCCCATATTTCTATCACAACTGCACGGACAACTCACATGCCAGAAATATCAATATATAAAAAAATATGCACGACCAATTTACTTTACAAATAGTTTGAGTGAAGAAAATGACATTGCACTTAAATTAAAGTATCATATAAACTATTGATTTGGATGTAAAACTTATTAATTTAAAACATAATAGTAATTTCTTTTATTTAAAACAACTTAATCATTGAAAATCGCTAAAAACCAAAAATATAAATCTTCAAAGTCTCGTACTAAAAAGTCAAAGCGAACACAATGCAACAAGGAGCACAAAACACATAATAATAATAATGTCAACTAGTACATCACGGAAGAAGATAAGAATTTACATATTAATGAAACAAAATCACCAAAGACAAGAACATAAATAAAGAAATATCAACAGGGCACTACCGAGGTACCGCCTCGTAGTCCTAAATCATAAATAAATTCACGATATCTCATTTTCTTATATCACCGCGGGAGCCTTCACATATAATTTTAAATAAAACAATTTTCCCCGAAATAGCATCCCGCGTTTTAGCCACCCTTATCACACCGCATGACTTCTAGTAGTTCCCCTACTAGCCACGCGTTTCAAGTCACCCTTATCTCACCGCATGCGTTTCAACACCCTGGCCTTATATCACCGCATGCATATCAATATCACAATATTTCACAAATCGCACCTCAAGTGATCACATATCAAGCATATCACAAATTGCACATCAAGTGCTCAAATATTACAACATATCACAAATTTCACATCCAGTGCTCAAATCTTACAGCATATCACAAATTTCACGTCAAGTGCTCAAATCTTACAGCATATCACAAATTTCACGTCAAGTGCTCAAATATTACAACATATCATAAATTTCACATCCAGTGCTCAAATCCTACAACATATCACAAATTTCACGTCAAGTGCTCAAATATTATAACATATCACAAATTGCACATCAGGTGCCCAAATATTACAACTTGTCACATGAATCAACAATACATTATTTTTCCACAATAAGAAGCCCACGGCTCAGTCATAATGCGCACAAAAATTCTAACAAAATATCTGGGAGTGAAAACTCAACAAAATAATATTTCATAATTTAACACTTCGCCTCAATATGATTTACAGCCTTTATAACTCAATATCAATTTCAACAACATGAATTGAAAAGAAATTCATCAAGGGACAACACATTTTTTTTAATTCACAACTTCATGAAATAAATAGATTTATTTATCTTATTAACTAAATTTCTCATTTAAATTGTATGTAGATAAAATCAATAATGAAAATTATTTCCATAAAAATAGCAACTCAAACAAACACAGAATTCACATAAAAGTCAAGTAGCAATCACACCAAATTATCATATAAAAATAATCTAGACAAATAAGGAATGAGACATGACAAATAAGAGATTTAATAAGTCCCAACAATTTTCTAATTTAATACATAAGGTTGTCTACGAATTTTAACCGATATAGTGTGCACATATAAACCAAGTACGTACTCGTCACCTCGCGTACATGGTTTTCAATCACACAATTTCCACATAAGACTCAATGCCTAAAGGAAAATCCCCCCACACAAGGTTAGACAAGATACTTACCTCAAATCACGCTATCTCAATCCAATAATTGACATTTTTTCTCGATTATCCAACTCTGAAGGGTTCGAATCTAGCCAAAAATAATTCAATATAATCAACACAGATTATTGGAATCAATCCCATGTGAAAATAACAAATTTTCCAATAAAATCCGAAATTATATCAAAAATCGCCCGTGGGGTCCACGTCTCGGAATCCGACAAAAGTTACAAAATATGAACGCCCATTCAACCGCGAGTCCAACCATACCAAAATTACTAAATTCCAACAACAAATCGACCTCCAAATCTTAAATCTAAGGTATAGAGAATTTCTACCATTTTCAACCCAATTCACTAATTTCATGATAAAAACAACAATAGATTCATGTATTTTAACCAAAATCGAGTTAGAATCACTTACCTCAATCCATATGGTGAAAATCGCCTCAAAAATCGCTTCAATCCGAGCTCCATAGCTCCAAATGTGTTAAAAATGGTTGAAACTCGCATTTTGTAATCTGTCCAGGTAAGTCGCAGGTGTCGAATACGATTTATAAATCGCATTGGGTAACTGCGATTTGCCTCTGCCCCAGAACACAACATTACCCGCCTTCAGTAAATCCATCATAATTTTTTGTAAAATTATCCAAATGATTAACGGTTTAAAGCGTTAGAAACTAGACTCAAAGACCTTTAATTTGATAGGTTGTGATAGGTTGTACCTTATATATATATGTAGATGTGCTCGTCCAAAGTGTGATCTTGTGCTTGCTCATTTAGAATTTTAGCCTATCTTGAAATTTTCCAACTTGGCTTAGACTTAGGCTTCTCCTTAGACCCCAAATCACTTATAATATACTTCGTACGCTTATTATCATATCCAATTGATATCCATCATATTAATAGTCCGTCTTTGCGCATAAAATAATATAATTAGCGCACATCAACTTTCTTAATAGCTTAAGTATTTCAAAAAATTTCTGAGGTGTTATAATTCTACTACAGTATATGATATAGATTTATCTATATACCAGTAGACATATTATTAAGAGTATTTCGAATTTGCTTTTAGTTCATATTTTGACACAAAACACAAGAGCACTCTGGAATCAAGTGCAATGCATGTTCTTGCAGAACAGCCTCGTTTCACCAATTCACTCTTAATTCTTAAAGTTTAATATTCCAATATGCCACAACTACAATTAATATCATGGGAAAAAGTCATTCTTCGTAACAAAACGCAGAAGAAGTTAAAAGATTAAAGGAAATGAAGTATGGTTTACGAACGAAAGAGCGCTCTCACCCCAAATCGGATTTATTCTAATTAGGGGTATGCATAGGTCGGGTTGGCTTGGATTTTCTAATTACCAAATCAAACCAATTGTATCTGTCACGATCCAAAATTCACTAAGAGTCGTGATAGCACCGGACACACTGTCAAGCAAGCCAACACCAAAAAGTTAATTAAATTCCCATTTTAGTATTTGTTGAAATCATTTTCTTTATACATTAAACAATAAATAATGAAATTCACAGAAATAAACATAAAGTCTTTAACAAACTTAATATTGAATAATCCCATAATCATCCGAGAACCCGGTGTCACAAGTGCATGAGCTATCTCTAAGAAACAATGTAACACAACAACCGTCTGGAATACAAATTGTACAAAAAGTAAATACAGTAATCTGAGAGAGACTCTGCCGGTTGCGGGTCGTCTCGAGAAGTGCAACTCACCTAAGTCTCCGTATCAACCATGCTGCTGCGCCCACTAGACTACTAGAGATACATGTGCCTGTGCAACAAAAATGCACATCAAGTGTAGCATGAGTACAAAAATAACGTGTACCCAGTAAGTATCCCGTCTAATCTCGAAGAAGTAGAGACGAAAGGTCGACTTTGACACTTACTAGTGGTCCAATAATAATATACTAATAAGGTGAATAATCATGGATTAATTAGAAACTGTAGTAAACTCAAGTAAATCAAGAAACAAGTAAACAATCCTTTTTATATTTAGAAGTTTCCAAATTCATAATCCATGGTTTTATTAATTTATCTCAGACCAGGGAGGCAATTTAATAAATTACCAATTTTCTAGGCAAGCAATACAAGCATGCGCAAATCATGCCGAGGTCGTACGACCCGATTCAACAATATTTAAACTGTGCATTGCCAGAGGGTCGAATGACGTGAATCATAGATGCATCTATTACCCCGCTCGCGAATTATATATGCGACGCGGTCAAATATAAATAAACACATCAGTCAATCAAGAATTCATCATGGAAACAATTACCCTAAAAAATGGCAACTTCTCTTTAACGGTCAAGAAAATGATGTTTAATTTCTTTAGAAATTCATTTACCAATTCGATATGATTTAAGCAATTTAAATTGTCAATAAGGTTATAAATATTTCAAGTATAGCATGCTTTCTTGTCCTAGACTACCCGGACTTAAGCATAATAGTAGCTACGCACGGACTCTTGTCACCTCGTGCGTACGTAGCCCCCACAAATAGAAGCACATATTTAATTATTTCACCTGTGGGGATAATTCCCTCTTACAAGGTTAGAAAGTAGACTTACCTCGCTCCGAAGTTCCAAAACCGGCTCCCAAGCCCTTCCAACGACTCAAACCGATGCCCAACGCTCCAAAACTAATCAATAATTATGCAAACCCATTAATATATACTCAAATACCCATTAGAATCCTATTTACAATAATTTTCAACTCCGCTTGAAAAGTCGATAAAATCATCCTCGGGCCCACGTGCCCAGATTCCGAAAATTTTCAAAGATAAACTTTACTCATAACACCACGAACTCAAATATATAATTTATTCCAAGTTCCATGTCCAATTTCGTGATCAAAATCCAAAAATATAAATTTTTAGGGTTTTCTTCAAAACCCCAAATTTTCACTAATTTCCCATGATTTTTCCATGTTAAAATCTATATATAACCCAAGTAATTAACTTGCAATAGGTGGGAATCACTTACCTTGACATAGATGATGAAGATGGAGCTCCAAAATCGCTCCTAGGTTGTCTCCTATGGAGGAAATGAGATGAAATGAGCCAAGCCCATTTCTTTACACTTATACACTGCCCAAATGACTCTTCTTCGCGTTCGCGAAGAAGAAAATTCCCAAAAACCTTTTCCAAACTCTTCTCAGACAGAATATAGTATAATGGTCATAACTTTTTTTACAAAACTCCATATGACAATTAACTTTTTGGAAACTAGACATCAAGATCTACAACTTTCATGTTTTGGTCATCTCCCAATTCCTTATAGATTTCGAGATATAAGTCTCCAAAAATAGACCTGTACAATAGAGATTTCCTTCTTCGCGAACGCGAGGAACTCTTCGCGAACGTGAAGAATAAAGTCCCTGAAGCCAAATCCTTCCTCGCTAACGCGAAGAACAACACCAGACACCAGCATCAGCTATTGCAAAACAACCCGAAATGATCCGAAACCACCCTGAAACACACCCGAGGCCCCCGGGGTACTGTTCAAACATACCAACAAGTCCCATAACATAATACGGACTTGATCGAGGCCTCAAATCACATCAAACAATGCTAAAACCATGAATCGCACTCCAATTCAAGCTTAATGAATTTTAGAATTTCAAACTTCTATATTCGATGCCGAAACCTATCAAAGCACGTCTGATTGACCTCAAAGTTTGCACACAAGTCATATTTGATAGTACGGACCTACTCCAACTTCCAAAATCAGATTCCGACCCCGATATCAAAAAGTCCACTTCCGGTCAAACTCCTCAAAAACCTTCAAATTTTTATCTTTAGCCAAATGACTCCAAAATGACCCACGGACCTCTGAATTTACTTCCGATTGTGCTCCCAATACCAGAATCACCATACAAAGTTATTCCCAAACTCGAAATCCCAAACGGACATTGATAACACTGAAATGGACTTCAACCAAAACTTATAAAATTCTTCCAAAAATGCTAACTTCCACAATATGTGCCGAAACATTTTCGGGTCTTCCAAAACTCGATCCGGATATACGCCCAAGTCCGATATTATCATACGAACCTGCTGGAACCTTCGAATCCTGATTCCGCGGTCGGTTACTCAAAAATCCAATCTTAGTCAATTCTTTCAACTTAAAGCTTCCGAATTGAGAATTCTCTTTCCAAATAAGCCCTGAACTTTCCGGAATTCAATTCCGACCATGCGTACAAGTCATAATACCTGAAGTGAATCTGCTTATGGCCTCAAACTACTGAACAACGCGCTAAAGCTCAAAACGACCGGTCAGGTTGTTACAATATCGAGTTATTAAATTTAAAACCCAAACCAAACCAATAAAAGTCGAATTTTTTAATCTCAGGGTTTCGGGGTTTTTTCTCCATAAAGTCTTTATAGCACAAAATATTGAATTTGTGCTCCAAATATTTCTTTAATCCTAGTAAGACAGAACTATATAAGGTATTTTTCAATAAAATAACATAAATATGAGATGAGTCATAGCATTGTACTAAAATAGTCAACAATAAAGATAATAAAATCACATAAAATAAATATTATTAATAAGCCATAATAAAAACAAACATAATTTAAAATTCTTAATAAGTTGCTAAAATAAGTAAGACTAATTAGTACTATTATTTATATGCTTAAACACTAAAAAAAAATAAGTTATGCATTTTATCTAAACCAGGAAAAAACTAAAAAATAGATAATGTTTTTTTATTAGTATTAGTATTGATTTATTTTGGTTTAGGATTTATTTGAGTTCCTAATATTTATGGGTTACAAAATTTATTGGAGCATCCAAAAATTATAAGTCCAAACTTGAAATAATACGTTAAAAGGTAAAATTATAAAAAAATTTAAGAAATATTTATAAACTACATTTCAATAAATATTTTTATGTATTAAATATGTTTAAAACTTCTATACATATAATATCGGGTTGGTTTGGTTTCGGTTTGACTTTTTTTAGTTGAAACCAAACCAATCCAAATATGGTCGGGTTTTTTTTAAACACCAAAACAAATCAAACCAAACCATAGTCGAGTTTTTTTTTCTCAGTTTAACTCGAATTATCGGGTTAGTACAATTTGTCGGTTTCATCTGTACACCCCTAATTCTAACGATAGCAAAACAATTGCAGCTTGTTGGAAAAGAAAAAGGAGAAGAATTACAGCTTGGTTTTGCAGTTCGTTGAAAAGAAAAATATGAAAGAACTAAAGAGGCGTAATGTTTTAGTAAAGATATTTTAGGAATTATAAAAGGTTATTAAGGATAAAATAGTAAAAGTTTCGATCAAACTAAAAGTATTTGTAAGCTTAAAAGTTATAAATTGGGGTGATTTGGCTTATAAGCACCTCGCTTATAAGCACTTTTGATTTTACCAATAGCATAAATCTATATCTATATTCTTTATATATATATATATATATATATATATATATATATATATAGACACACACACACACACACATACACACACACGCACATTATATTAAAAATACGAAGGCCCTTATCGAAATGTCGTTCGCCTTTTTTATCCTTTAAAAATCAATTTCACATTAGACAAAATAGTCATTTAATTATTTTTTTAAATTTAAGAACTTTAAAATCTAACTAAAATTTTGATTGTTAAAATTTACCTTATTAGAACAATATAGAAATTCCTAATATTTAGGCTATAAAATCAATTAAGATTTACAAAAATCCTTTCCTACTATGTAACATAACCATAGTAGAAGTAAGGAAAAACGAAAGGAATACCAAAATAGAAGATCTGAATAATAAGGAATAAAAAAACTCTTCACCTTCCTAATCAGAAAAAATATTTACTTGAGTATTATTAGACAATATGTTTGAGTTATACATAGTTTTCATAATGTTAAGCTATTTATTGTAGAATATTGACTCAATTTATTATTAGTAGACATTAAATTATCACTTATTTATTTTTTGTCTAGGAGCTATCGAGCCAAACTGTGATGTCCCGATAGATCATCTAGAGTTTTAAATCTTAATTCGGTGTTTCGAAATCTCAAATAGCTTCTTTTAGCCTTTCTCGATTTGCCTGCGTAGTCCGTGCCTTTTTTCGGAAAGCTTTTATGTGAAAAATTGATTGAAATGTGAATTCGTGCCTTAAGATCCATTTGAGTTGACTTCGGTCAATGTTTTGAGCAAACGGATCTGGATCTGTATTTTGACTAGCCGAGAGGGTCCGTATCGCGATTTGAGACTCGGACATATGCCTGGAATAGAATTCGAAGGTCTCTTGCTCGAGTTATCGCATTTTGTCGAAAATTTAAAGTTTAAAGGATTAAAGAATTTAAAATTTTGACCGATGTTTGACTTTATTGTTACCGGATTTGGATTTTGGTTCCGAAACTTGATATAGGTCCATTACAATATTTATGACTTGTCTGCGAAATTTGGTGCAAAACGGAAGTGATTTGATGTGATTCAGACGTATGGTTGAAAAATTTCAAGTTCTTAAGTTTTATTGACAATTTCATTCGTTTTGGTGTTCGATTCGTGGTTCTAGGTATTATTCTGGTGTTTTGATCGCGCGAACGAATCGTAAATTTTTTTGACTTGTGTGCATGTTTGGTTTGGAGCCCCGAGGGCTCGGGCAAGTTTTGGATAGCCTACAGACCATTTTTAACCTAGGGAAAATTGCTGGTTTTTATTTCTGTTGTTGTCTGGTAAAAGCTTCTTCGCGATAGCGAATACACTCCCACGGTCGCGAAAGGTAAGTTGGGGACCATGGGAGAAATGTTCTATGCGAACGCGAGGTAAAGGCCGCGAACGCGAAATAGTGGTGGGATCACCTTTCGCGAACGTGACCAATACTACGTAAACACGATGGGTAATGGGCCTGGGAGAGGATCTGGTGGGTGTTCTACATGAACGCAAACCAAGGGTCGCAAACGCGGAGGCCAGGGGGAAAAGGCCACCGCGCACGCGAAGGCCATTCTGGCCGTTGTTTTTCGCTATTGCTTCAGGTCCTTCGCGAACGCGAAAAAGACCTGACACCAATGATTTAAAATAGTCCAAAAACGGGATTTCTTCCATTTTTCATAAACCTTCCATTAGAGCTCGGCCTAGAGGCGATTTTGAAGGGAAAACTCAACACCAATTCATAGGTTTGCACACTTTAACTCATTCTATTCCATTTTTAACATCACCCATTAATTTCTAGCCCTAATCTTTGTTCTTCCATGCTAGAAAATTAGGGATTTAAGAAGAATTGGGGATTTTTGCATATTAGGGATTTAAACCTCAATTTGAGGTTAGATTTCGAAACTAATTACATAATCGGGCTCGGGGATGAATGGGTTAATGAGTTTTGGTCCGAACCTCAGGTTTTGACCAAGCGGGTCCGAGATCGACTTTTTGGGAAAAGTGTGGAAAATCCGAACTTTATGCGTTGTAGTTGATTCTTTTAGCATTATTTGACATTATCGAGTCAATTGTGGTTAGATACAAGTTGTTTGGAGGCGGATTCTAGAGGAAAGGTCCGGTAGAGCTTTGAATTGACTGCGAAGTGAGGTAAGTGTTGGGTTTAACCTTGATTTGAGGGAATTAGGAACCCTTGAACTATGTGCTATGTGAGATCTATGTGTTGCGGCATATATGCGAGATGATGAGTGCTTATACGCTGTCGAATTGCTTGTTTCTCTGATTTTCCGCATTTCCTTAATTACTTCCTTCCATGCCTTAACTGTTATGTGCTTTAACTGCCCCATGCCGTTATTTGCTACTTGTTAATCATTGTGCTCGTGTTAAAAATATTAGATCTTCCCCTGCTTTCACGACTCGCTATTATTTGCCTTAATTGATTTACTTGTACCCTTTAATTGTAATTTTACTGGACTTGTCTTACCGTGTAATATTACATATAGCGAATTCTCAATTTGGTACACGGTTGTCTTTCTAATTCAGGTTCATATTCATTAATCGTAGAGGTTCTTGTGATTCGAGTTATTGATTTGATTGTACTTATTGATTATTTGATACTGATATGGTAGGATCGGGCTGCACGCCGCAACATGTGAAATAAGAGTGGATTGATATGGTGAAGTAAGGGTGAACTTGTACTGGTATGGTGGGATCGGGTTGCGCGCCGCAACAGGTGAAATAAGGATGGATTTATTCGGTGAAATAAGGATGAATTATGATATTGATACTGATTATATGGCGGGATCGGGTTGCGCGCCGCAATGTATATATATTGTCACGACTCAAGTTTGCCCTACTGTCGTGACGACACCTAGTCTCTACAACTAGGTAAGCCTCACAATTTCGGAAAAAAAACAAAATGCGGAAAAAAACTAATAAAAACTGAAGATAAATAAGTATAGAAGCGTTTAAGATGCAGCTCGGCATATACTAATACAAGATCTCAAAAAAAAAACTGAACAACTTCCCAAAATCCGGAATCTTATAAAATCACAATCTATGAATACTACATTGTGCTCTAACTCCAGAATGTCTAAATCAAGATAAATACAGAAGGGCTAAAACTATAAGAGAGAATGGAAAGGGACTCCTCGGTCTGCGGACGCGACAGATATACCTCGAAGTCTCTGGAGAATCGCCTCGCCTCAAGGGTAGTAGGGTTGAGCCGAAGAACCTGGATCTACACATGAAAAACATGTGCAGAAAGGGCATGAGTACACCACAATGGTACTCAGTAAGTGCCAAGCCTAACTTCGGTCGAGTAGTGACGAGGAAGGTCAGGGTCCTACTGATTATAGCTGAAAAACGAGGCAAAATAGTATAAAATACGACAATATAATTAAATGCTAACAGTATGAAGTAACACAAGATAATAAGAATAACATAAATACAACAGAGAAAGACATCACAGAAAGAATACAACTCAACACAGAGAAAACAACAAGGGATCTACCAGGATATCGTCCTGTAGCCCCCAAATGTAAAAATCCAGCAAATCGGGGATCTACCAGGATACCGTCCTATAGCCCCCAAATGTAAATGTCCAGTGGATCTCCCGGGTGTCGTCCCGTAGTCCAACTCATTGTGCACCGGGGATCTACCAGAATCCCGATCTGTAGTCCCCAAATGTAAATACCCAGTACTGGGGGAATCTACCGGGTGTAGTCCCGTAGTTCCACTATAAATGTGTAGGGAGGGATCTACCGGAATACAAATTCGTAGTCCCAAAGTAAACATGCAGGGGTATCTACCGGGATACCGTCCCGTAGTCCCAAAGTAAACACACAGCATCAACACAAAGAATATTCAGTTCAATCCAAATTTCATACCAAGGTAAAACATGTATTTCTAACCTAGCATGCTGCACGGAATTCAAATAAAACAGTTTGAGCAAGTAAAACAATTAAGTCAATTAGACATGCTTTCCTAAGCTAACAATAGGCTTAAATTGCAAGTAGTATAAACAGGGAAGAAAACACAGTTATAGTTACTTAATGAAAACAAGATTTTCAATAATTAGCACATGTACGCACTCGTCACCTCACGTATAAGGCATTTCATACATCAACATTACCAAATCCTAAGGGGAGTTGTCACGACTCAAGTTTGCCCTACTGTCGTGACGACACCTAGTCTCTACAACTAGGTAAGCCTAACAATTTCGAAAAAAAAACAAAATGCGGAAAAAACTAATAAAAACTGAAGATAAACAAGTATAAAAGCGTTTAAGATGCCGCTCAGCATATACTAATACAAGATCTCAAAAAAAACTGAACAACTTCCCAAAACCCGGAATCTTATAAAATCACAAGCTATGAATACTACATTATGCTCTAACTCCAGAATGTCTAAATCAAGATAAATACAGAAGGGCTAAAACTATAAGAGAGAATGAAAAGGGACTCCTCGGTCTACGGACGCGACAGATATACCTCGAAGTCTCTGGAGAATCGCCTCGCCTCAAGGGTAGTAGGGTTGAGCCGAAGAACCTGGATCTACACATGAAAAACATGCGCAGAAAGGGCATGAGTACACCACAATGGTACTCAGTAAGTGCCAAGCCTAACTTCGGTCGAGTAATGACGAGGAAGGTCAGGGCCCTACTGATTATAGCTGAAAAATGAGGCAAAATAGTATATAATACGACAATATAATTAAATGCTAACAGTATGAAGTAACACAAGATAATAAGAATAACAACAAATACAACAGAGAAAGACATCACAGAAAGAATACAGCTCAACACAGAGATAACAACTAAGGATCTACCAGGATACCATCCTGTAGCCCCCAAATGTAAATATCCAGCAAATCGAGGATCTACCAGGATACCGTCCTATAGCCCCCAAATGTAAATGTCTAGTGGATCTCCCGGGTGTCGTCCCGTAGTCCAACTCATTGTGCGCCGGGGATCTACCAGAATCCCGATCTGTAGTCCCCAAATGTAAATACCCAGTACTGGGGGAATCTACCGGGTGTAGTCCCGTAGTTCCACTATAAATGTGTAGGGAGGGATCTACCGGAATACAAATTCGTAGTCCCAAAGTAAACATGCAGGGGTATCTACCGGGATACCGTCCCGTAGTCCCAAAGTAAACACACAGCATCAACACAAAGAATATTCAGTTCAATCCAAATTTCATACCAAGGTAAAACAAGTATTTCTAACCTAGCATGCTGCACGGAATTCAAATAAAACAGTTTGAGCAAGTAAAACAATTAAGTCAATTAGACATGCTTCCCTAAGCTAACAATAGGCTTAAATTGCAAGTAGTATAAACAGGGAAGAAAACACAGTTATAGTTACTTAATGAAAACAAGATTTTCAATAATTAGCACATGTACGCACTTATCACCTCACGTACAAGGCATTTCATATATCAACATTACCAAATCCTAAGGGTAGTTGTCACGACTCAAGTTTGCCCTACTGTCATGACGACACCTAGTCTCTACAACTAGGTAAGCCTAACAATTTTGAAAAAAAAAATAAAATGCGGAAAAAAACTAATAAAAACTGAAGATAAACAAGTATAGAAACGTTTAAGATGCCGCTCGGCATATACTAATACAAGATCTCAAAAAAAACTGAACAACTTCCCAAAACCCGGAATCTTATAAAATCACAAGCTATGAATACTACATTATGCTCTAACTCCAGAATGTCTAAATCAAGATAAATACAGAAGGGCTAAAACTATAAGAGAGAATGGAAAGGGACTCCTCGGTCTGCAAACGCGACAGATATACCTCGAAGTCTCTGGAGAATCGCCTCGCCTCAAGGGTAGTAGGGTTGAGCCGAAGAACCTGGATCTACATATGAAAAACATGCGCAGAAAGGGCATGAGTACACCACAGTGGTACTCAGTAAGTGCCAAGCCTAACTTCGGTCGAGTAGTGACGAGGAAGGTTAGGGCCCTACTGATTATAGCTGAAAAATGAGGCAAAATAGTATAGAATACGACAATATAATTAAATTCTAACAGTATGAAGTAACACAAGATAATAAGAATAACAACAAATACAATAGAGAAAGACATCACAGAAAGAATACAGCTCAACACAGAGATAACAACCAGGGATCTACCAGGATACCATCATGTAGCCCCCAAATGTAAATATCCAGCAAATCGGGGATCTACCAGGATACCGTCCTATAGCCCCCAAATGTAAATGTCCAGTGGATCTCCCGGGTGTCGTCCTTTAGTCTAACTCATTGTGCGCCGGAGATCTACCAGAATCCCGATCTGTAGTCCCCAAATGTAAATACCCAGTACTGGGGGAATATACCGGGAGTAGTCCCGTAGTTCCACTATAAATGTGCAGGGAGGGATCTACCGGAATACAAATTCGTAGTCCCAAAGTAAACATGCAGGGGTATCTACCGGGATACCGTCCCGTAGTCCCAAAGTAAACACACAGCATCAACACAAAGAATATTCAGTTCAATCCAAATTTCATACCAAGGTAAAACAAGTATTTCTAACCTAGCATGCTGCACGGAATTCAAATAAAACAGTTTGAGCAAGTAAAACAATTAAGTCAATTAGACATGCTTCCCTAAGCTAACAATAGGCTTAAATTGCAAGTAGTATAAACGGGGAAGAAAACACAGTTATAGTTACTTAATGAAAACAAGATTTTCAATAATTAGCACATGTACGCACTCGTCACCTCACGTACAAGGCATTTCATATATCAACATTACCAAATCCTAAGGGGAGTTGTCACGACTCAAGTTTGCCCTACTGTCGTGACGACACCTAGTCTCTACAACTAGGTAAGCCTAACAATTTCGAAAAAAAAACAAAATGCGGAAAAAACTAATGAAAACTGAAGATAAACAAGTATAGAAGCGTTTAAGATGCCGCTCGGCATATACTAATACAAGATCTCAAAAAAAAACTGAACAACTTCCCAAAACCCGGAATCTTATAAAATTACAAGCTATGAATACTACATTGTGCTCTAACTCCAGAATGTCTAAATCAAGATAAATACAGAAGGGCTAAAACTATAAGAGAGAATGGAAAGGGACTCCTCGGTCTGCGAACGCGACAGATATACCTCGAAGTCTCTGGAGAATCGCCTCGCCTCAAGGGTAGTAGGGTTGAGCCGAAGAACCTAGATCTACACATGAAAAACATGCGCAGAAAGGGCATGAGTACACCACAGTGGTACTCAGTAAGTGCCAAGCCTAACTTCGGTCGAGTAGTGACGAGGAAGGTCAGTGCCCTACTAATTATAGCTGAAAAACGAGGCAAAATAGTATAGAATACGACAATATAATTAAATGCTAACAGTATGAAGTAACACAGGATAATAAGAATAACAACAAATACAACAGAGAAAGACATCACAGAAAGAATACAACTCAACACAGAGATAACAACCAGGGATCTACCAGGATACCGTCCTGTAGCCCCCAAATGTAAATATCCAGCAAATCGGGGATCTACCAGGATACCGTCCTATAGCCCCCAAAAGTAAATTTCCAGTGGATCTCCCGGGTGTCGTCCCGTAGTCCAACTCATTGTGCGCCGGGGATCTACCAGAATCCCAATCTGTAGTCCCCAAATGTAAATACCCAGTACTGGGGGAATCTACCGGGTGTAGTCCCGTAGTTACACTATAAATGTGCAGGGAGGGATCTACCGGAATACAAATTCGTAGTCCCAAAGTAAACATGCAGGGGTATCTACCGGGATACCGTCCCGTAGTCCCAAAGTAAACACACAGCATCAACACAAAGAATATTCAGTTCAATCCAAATTTCATACCAAGGTAAAACAGGTATTTCTAACCTAGCATGCTGCACCGAATTCAAATAAAATAGTTTGAGCAAGTAAAACTATTAAGTCAATTAGACATGCTTCCCTAAGCTAACAATAGGCTTAAATTGCAAGTAGTATAAACAGGGAAGAAAACACAATTATAGTTACTTAATGAAAACAAGATTTTCAATAATTAGCACATGTACGCACTCGTCAACTCACGTACAAGGCATTTCATATATCAACATTACCAAATCCTAAGGGGAGTTGTCACGACTCAAGTTTGCCCTACTGTCGTGACGACACCTAGTCTCTACAACTTGGTAAGCCTAACAATTTCGAAAAAAAAAACAAAATGCGAAAAAAATTAATAAAAACTGAAGATAAACAAGTATAGAAGCGTTTAAGATGCCGCTCGGCATATACTAATACAAGATCTCAAAAAAAAACTGAACAACTTCCCAAAACCCGGAATCTTATAAAATCACAAGCTATGAATACTACATTGTGCTCTAACTCCAGAATGTCTAAATCAAGATAAATACAGAAGGGCTAAAACTATAAGAGAGAATGGAAAGGGACTCCTCGGTCTACGGATGCGACAGATATACCTCGAAGTCTCTGGAGAATCGCCTCGCCTCAAGGGTAGTAGGGTTGAGCCGAAGAACCTGGATCTACACATGAAAATCATGCGCAGAAAGGGCATGAGTACACCACAGTGGTACTCAGTAAGTGTCAAGCCTAACTTCGGTCGAGTAGTGACGAGGAAGGTCAGGGCCCTACTGATTATAGCTGAAAAACGAGGCAAAATAGTATAGAATACGACAATATAATTAAATGCTAACAGTATGAAGTAACACAGGATAATAAGAATAACAACAAATACAACAGAGAAAGACATCACAGAAAGAACACAGCTCAACACAGAGATAACAACCAGGGATCTACCAGGATACCGTCCTGTAGCCCCCAAATGTAAATATCCAGCAAATCGGGGATCTACCAGGATACCATCCTATAGCCCCCAAATGTAAATGTCCAGTGGATCTCCCGAGTGTCGTCCCGTAGTCCAACTCATTGTGCGCCGGGGATCTACCAGAATCCCGATCTGTAGTCCTCAAATGTAAATACCCAGTACTGGGGGAATCTACCGGGTGTAGTCCCGTAGTTCCATTATAAATGTGTAGGGAGGGATCTACCGGAATACAAATTCGTAGTCCCAAAGTAAACATGCAAGGGTATCTACCAGGATACCGTCCCGTAGTCCTAAAGTAAACACACAACATCAACACAAAGAATATTCAGTTCAATCCAAATTTCATATCAAGGTAAAACAGGTATTTCTAACCTAGCATGCTGCACGGAATTCAAATAAAATAGTTTGAGCAAGTAAAACAATTAAGTCAATTAGACATGCTTCCCTAAGCTAACAATAGGCTTAAATTGCAAGTAGTATAAACAGGGAAGAAAACACAGTTATAGTTACTTAATGAAAACAAAATTTTCAATAATTAGCATATGTACGCACTCGTCACCTTACGTACAAGGCATTTCATATATCAACATTACCAAATCCTAAGGGGAGTTGTCACGACTCAAGTTTGCCCTACTGTCGTGACGACACCTAGTCTCTACAACTAGGTAAGCCTAACAATTTCGAAAAAAAACAAAATGTAGAAAAAACTAATTAAAACTGAAGATAAACAAGTATAGAAGCGTTTAAGATGCCGCTCGGCATATACTAATACAAGATCTCAAAAAAAAACTGAACAACTTCCCAAAACCCGGAATCTTATAAAATCACAAGCTATGAATACTACATTGTGCTCTAACTCCAGAATGTTAAATCAAGATAAATACAGAAGGGCTAAAACTATAAGAGAGAATGGAAAGGGACTCCTCGGTCTGCGGACGCGACAGATATACCTCGAAGTCTCTAGAGAATCGCCTCGCCTCAAGGGTAGTAGGGTTGAGCCGAAGTACCTGGATATACACATGAAAAACATGCGCAGAAAGGGCATTAGTACACCACAGTAGTACTCAGTAAGTGCCAAGCCTAACTTCGGTCGAGTAGTGACGAGAAAGGTCAGGGCCCTACTGATTATAGCTGAAAAATGAGGCAAAATAGTATAGAATACGACAATATAATTAAATGCTAACAGTATGATGTCACACAGGATAATAAGAATAACAACAAATACAACAGAGAAAGACATCACAGAAAGAATACAGCTCAACACAGAGATAACAACCAGGGATCTACCAGGATACCGTCCTGTAGCCCCCAAATGTAAATATCCAGCAAATCGGGGATCTACCAGGATACCGTCCTATAGCCCCCAAATGTAAATGTCCAGTGGATCTCCCGGGTGTCGTCCTTTAGTCCAACTCATTGTGCGCCGGGGATCTACCAGAATCCCGATCTGTAGTCCCCAAATGTAAATACCCAGTACTGGGGGAATCTACCGGGTGTAGTCCCGTAGTTCCACTATAAATGTGCAGGGAGGGATCTACCGGAATACAAATTCGTAGTCCCAAAGTAAACATGCAGGGGTATCTACCGGGATACCGTCCCGTAGTCCTAAAGTAAACACACAACATCAACACAAAGAATATTCAGTTCAATCCAAATTTCATATCAAGGTAAAACAGGTATTTCTAACCTAGCATGCTGCACGGAATTCAAATAAAATAGTTTGAGCAAGTAAAACAATTAAGTCAATTAGACATGCTTCCCTAAGCTAACAATAGGCTTAAATTGCAAGTAGTATAAACAGGGAAGAAAACACAGTTATAGTTACTTAATGAAAACAAGATTTTCAATAATTAGCACATGTACGCACTCGTCACCTCACGTACAAGGCATTTCATATATCAACATTACCAAATCCTAAGGGGAGTTCCCCCCACAAGGTTAGGCAAGCCATTTACCTCAAACCGGCTCAAAATCAACCCAAAACCACGCTATTGCCATGAGTACTCGACTCCAAATGACCCAAATCTATTCAAATCAATTACATAATGTAAATATAACTTCTAGTAACTGATTCCAGTAATTAATTCTAAGCTAATATGCGAAATTAGGAAAATAACCAAAATGCCCCTGGGCCATATCTCGGAATCGGGTAAAATTTACATTTTCAGAATCCTCATACTCTCACGAATTCAGTCATACCAAAAGTACCAAAATCGGACCTCAAATGGTCCCTCAAATCACCACTTAATGCTCTCCAATTAACCAAGCCCTAACCCTCAATTTACCAATGATTTTCCTTCAAATTTCATGCTTACAATGATAAAAATCACCACAATAATGAGCTTAAGAACCAAAGACCTTACCTCAATGAATCTATATGAAAATCTCCCTTGAAAATGCTCCCCAAAGCTTCTTCCCGTTGAAAATTTATGAAAAATGACCCAAATTCGCGAAGGAAATCTTTTTATACTTTCTGACCCAGGTTTTCGTAGTTGCAATCCATTTCCGCTTCTGCGCTACCGCTTTTGTAGTCAAGGGAACTACTTCTAAGGTTTTTACTTAAGTCCCCTTCTCCGCACCTGCAACCCAGAATCTGTATCTGCGATCCCGCAGGTGCGGCACACCTCCTACTTCTACGGTTTCAGCATCTGCGATAGTGATCTCGCTTTTGCGGGCTTGCACCTGTGGTCCCCAAGCCGCAGGTGCGGTTATGACAACAAACTCAGCTGTTTTAGCTGCAAATTCCCAACTCCAAACTTCCCGTTAATTATTCGAAATTATTGATAACTAGGGATTATGGTTCATTTTACACTCCTTCTTACTTGAGTTTTAATTAAAAATGTGTACAAAATAGTCCCAAAGGCTTACATATTGTACTTGTTTGCAAGGTTTGGTAAAAAAGGTGACAATTAGTCAAAACCAGCTCAAAAAGAAGTGAAACATGCACAAGTACCAAGAACAAGTCCAGGCACAGTGTAACAGATCCACTGTGGCCGCATTCCATTTGGTGCGGTCCGCAGTGAGGAGATTCAGAGAGGTGCATATTTGGAAACTCAAGCAATGCGGCCATAAAGCATTTTGTGCGGACCGCAATGGCCTCACCGCGGCCGCAATCGTGATTGTGCGGTCCGCAAAGAAGGAGTTCAGAGAGTTGGGACTTTGGAGAATTAATGCCAATGCGGTCCGCGGTCCTTTTTGTCCGGACCGCAGTTGAAGCTACCGCGGCCGCAGTGCATTTTATGCGGCCCACGATAGCATGTTCAGAGAGCAGAGATAAGAAGCCAAAACGCCTCACCGTGGCCACACTCCATTTCTTGCGGTTCGCGGTACCCCCGCAGGGGTATTTTTGTCCAGAAAATTCGGCCTAGTAGAAATACTTTTTTTTCCATTTTTAGGTCATCAGTTATAATCTGACTTTGGACTGAGCACGTGAACGACTGTTCTTAACCATTTTGAGTAATTTTATAGTGGTTTTATCATTGAATCTTCAATTATTAGCTTGTAATTAAATCTTATGGGTTTTTCTTCATCTATTTCTTTGTTTTCTTCCATTATTATGAGTAGCTAGATCCATTAGCTAGGGTTGTGGCTCAACCCTAGTGTGGGTATTTGATAAGTCTTGAGTTTTAAGGCTTGAATGTCTATGGGTGTTTGATATTTGTACTAATTATATTTTTCATGTTGAATTAGTGGTTGCAAATACTAATTTGTGCCTTTTTGACTTGGGCTCTTCTTGAGAAAGAGAGCTTGAGTTTAGAAAAATTAGTCCAACAAGGAATTGGGGCGTATTCAAGAGATCGATAGCCCCAATTAAAGGGTTAAACCTAGAGATAGTAATACCCGACTTGAACCTAAATTGCTTGCACAAATTATCATACCCAATTGGTCTTGACAAAGTCAATTAGGGCAAAATCACTCAAACTACTGAGAGGTATATAGTGAGAAGTTTCGTGCATTGGTTATATCGTAATCCCCAACATGACAACCTTGCCTTAGATTCGAGAACCCGTCAAGTATTCACCTAGGAGAAAGTAACTTCTCTAGTGCCTTTTTAAAACCATTTAGACAACCTTTCAAGTATCTTACTCTTAGCTTAATTTAGCATCTTATTAGCATAATATTAGAAGTAATCAAAAGACAAACTATGATTGGAAGTGCAATTACGCATCTCTAGTTTAGATAGGAATCCAATTCCCATTTCTAGCTCCCTGTGGATTCGATCCCGACCATCTCGGGTAAAAGTTGCTTCGACCACTCTCACTACTTTGTAGTGGTGTAGGGTTGGCACCGATCACTTTTTGGCGCCGTTGCCAAGGCGCTAACGATTTTGGCTATCTATCTAAATAGTTTTGTGTTTTGTTCTTCTTTCCTTTTGTGTTACTAATTTGTGGGTGTCACAACTTCAGGTACAAAATGGCAGCAAACAATGCACCTCTTGGAGATCTTCCGCCGGGGGAGGAGGTAGATGACAACATTGATGATGAGGTTCCTATAGTACCTCAAGTTCAAAGGATAGGCCGCCAGGCCAATGATAATATTCCAGACCCTCCCCCACAACCTCCAAGAGTGGCTCCTCGAGTGCTTCCCAACCAAGGATATGCAAGTGCAATTGTCCCACCCCAGATCCGGGCGGGCAATTTTCAAATTACAAATGTGATGCTGACATTGTTAGAGCAGCGAAGGTATTTCACGGGCGCTGCCAATCAGAATGCTTACAAACATCTAAATGGTTTCGTGGATACCTGTTGGGGGAGCAAACAAACTAATGTGTTAGAGGATGCGCTTCGGTTGAGACTATTCCCTTTCTCACTTAGAGGGAAAGTATTGGATTGGCTTGAATGACTTCCCAACCATTCCATCACTACTTGGGATGAGTTGACGGATAAATTCAACGCAAAGTTTTTCTCGCCGGGGCATATGGAAGCATTGAGAGATGAGATCTTAGCTTTCAAGCAGGAGCCCACCGAACCATTACATGAGATTTGGGAGAGATACAGAATCATGGTAAAGGAATGTCCCAACAATGATGAGGCAATGATCCAACAGACTTTCTACCGGGGTATTAACACAACAAATCAGTGCATAGTGAACCAATTTATTGGGGGTAATTTCATGAAGCTGTCTTATGATGAGGCTTGTGACATTCTTGACGAGATATCTGATATGTCCTCCGCTTGGCAAAGTAGAGCCAATGTGCCACAGGGTAACCCCACGGTCACTCACTTGCACAAAGAGCTACATGATCATGGGCAGGCTATAGTAGAGCTAACAATAACAATGAACCAGCTAGCGAAGACACAATTACAATAGGTTTAAAATCCGCGCCAAGTAAATGCTATGGATGGTGTCAACATGCTAGTGAACAAAAGAAGACAAAGAGGTCAACAGAACCAAGGGAGTTCGAACCAATTTGACAATGATTGTGGTGGATTCCAAGATGATGGTTATGATGGGAAGAATGAAGAAGTGCAATATGTGAATAATTATCAGGGCCAAAGGGGTAATTCTTCCAACCAACAATAATGGAGACCCCAAGGCAATTGGGGCAATCAACAACAACAAGGGAATAGCAATTAGGGGAACAACAACCAAAATTCCAATTGGGGCAATCAGAACAATAATCAGAACAATCAGGATAATTGGAATGGCAACAACAACTAGGTTGGTAACAACAATCAGGGTTGGAACAATGGCAATCAAGGAAATCGGGGGAAAGGCTTTCAAAGGCCCCCAATGTATCAACCCGAACAATCCACCCCCATTTCCATCCCAAGGTACTAGTTCTTCCAACAATAAAATAGGGAGAATTGAAATGATGTTTGAACAGATGATGAAAAAGAATACGGACTCTGATGCTCAGTTGGCTTCCCACAATACTTCAATCAGAAACTTGGAAGTTCAATTAAGCCAAATCTCCCAATCCTTGTATACTCACCCTAAAGGGGCTCTACCAAGTGATACGGTAGTTAAACCGAAGGGTGGGAACAATCATATTATGACGGTAACTACAAGAAGTGGACGAGGTGGTAATGTGAATGGCTCTAAGCAAAAAGAACTTTTGAGTGATGAAGTTGAGTTGCAAGAAGATGAGATTCCTTTGGTGGTTGAAAATGTGATTGATGAGAATGTGAATGAGGAAGTGAGGATTGATATTCAAGATGCCAAGGTGGAGACTCAGAATGACGTGAACCCGTCTAGGGAACACGTAATAGACATACCAGAACTAGTTGTGCCTAAAGCCAAAGCTCCTTTGCCAAGGCCACCTCCACCTTATCCTCAAAGGCTCGCGAAGCAGAAAAATGAGAATTAGTTTAAGAAGTTTATTGACATGATGAAAAGCTTATCCATTAATGTGCCTTTGGTGGAGGCTCTAGAGCAAATGCCGGGTTATGCTAAATTCATGAAGGACTTGGTGACAAAGAAAAGATCCATGGATTGTGAAACTATCAAGATGACCCACCAAGTTAGTGCAATAGTGCACTCAATGGCCCCGAAGCTAGGAGATCCCGGTGCTTTCACCATTCCTTGCACCATTGGGAGTGCGGACTTTGCAAAAGCTCTATGTGATTTGAGGGCAAGTATCAACTTGATGCCCTACTCAGTTTTCAAGAATTTGGATATTGGGCAACCGAGGCCGACTTCCATAAGATTGCAAATGGCGGATAGAACTATGAAGAGGCCATTGGGTATCATTGATGATGTTTTTGTCCGGGTGGACAAATTTATCTTGCTAGCTGATTTTGTGATCTTGGATTCTGAGGTAGATTATGAAGTTCCAATCATATTGGGAAGACCTTTTCTTGCTACTGGAAAGGCCTTAGTGGATGTGGAAGTTGGGAACTCACCTTCCGGGTGGGTGATGAGAAAATGGTCTTTCATGTGTGCAAGTCAGTGAAGCAACCCAACAGTTCTGAAGTGTGCTCTTTTGTGGACCTAGTCACGGTAGTGATAGTTGATGATACTAGTGCAATGATCAATGTGGAGGACCCTATAGAGGCAGTATTGTTGAATCTTGATGTAAATGAGGATGAACGTCGAGTGGAGTGCGTGGATGCTTTACATGGAATGAGCTCTTACTCTTATGAGCCTAGGAAGCTCTCTTTGGATCTTGAGAATAGGAAGACTCCACCAACAAAACCTTCAATAGAGGAACCGCCGGTGTTGGAGTTGAAGTTGTTGCCTCCACACCTCAGGTATGAATTCTTAGGCCCTAGTTCAACTTTGCCAGTTATTCTTTCTTCTTGTCTTACTAACATGCAGGTTGATGCCACACTGGTGGTGCTTCAAAAGCGGAAGAAAGCAATTGGATGGTTGGGGGATAAGCCCCGCCTTCTATATGCACAAGATTATTCTGAAAGATGATGCAAAGCCCTCCTTGGAACATCAAAGGAGATTGAATGAGGCAATGCAAGAAGTTGTGAAAAAGGAGGTGATCAAGTGGTTGGATGCCGAGGTTGTGTACCCCATCTCTGATAGCTCTTGGACTTCGCCAGTGCAATATGTGCCGAAGAAGGGTGGCATGATCGTGGTTGCAAATTCGCAGAATGAGTTGATTCCAACGAGGACCGTCACCGGGTGGAGGGTGTGCATGGATTACCGCAAGTTGAATAAAGTGACCCGCAATGATCACTTTCCATTGCCTTTTGTTGATCAGATGTTAGATCGACTTTCTGGGTGTGCCTTCTACTATTTCTTGGATGGGTATTCTGGGTACAACCAAATCTTGATTGCTCCGGAAGATCAGGAGAAGACCACCTTCACTTGTCCATATGGCACCTTTGCCTTTTCTGGGATGCCCTAGTGCCTCTTTACTATTTAGAACACCCTACAAGCAATCATTCTTAGTTTAATTTAGCATACTATTAGCATAAATATTACTCATAAATATTAGAAGTAAAAAACAACCAAAAGATGATTGGAAGAGTAATTAAGAGCAATACACATCTCTAGTTTAGATAGGAATCCAATTCCCACTTGTAGCTCCCTGTGGATTCGATCTCGACCATCTCGGGTAAAAGTTACTTCGACTACTTTGTAGTGGTTTTCTCGGATGCCTTTTGGGTTATGTAATGCACCGGCTACATTTCAACGGTGTATGATGGCCATTTTCACCGATATAGTGGAAGATATTTTAGAGGTGTTCATGGATGACTTTAGTGTTGTGGGTGATTTATTTGATGAGTGTTTGAAAAATCTTGATAGAGTGTTGGCCCATTGTGAAGAAACCAATCTTGTTCTTAATTGGGAGAAATGTCACTTCGTGGTGGAAGAGGGCATAGTTCTTGGGCATAAAATTTCAAAGCATGGTATAGAGGTGGACAAAGCAAAAATTGATGTGATTTCAAAGCTCCCTCCCCTACTTCTGTCAAGGGAGTTAGAAGTTTTCTTGGGCATGCGGGTTTTACCGGAGATTTATCAAAGACTTTTCGAAGGTAGTGAATACCTTATGCAAGTTATTTGAAAAAGATGCCAAGTTCGTGTTCGATGAGAGATGTATGCAAGCCTTTGAACTTCTCAAGCACAAGTTGACCACCACTCCTATTATTACCGCACCCAACTGGAGCTTGCCTTTTGAGATCATGTGTGATGCGAGCGATGTTGCGGTTGGGGCGGTCTTGGGTCAAAGAGTGAACAAAATATTTCATCTGGTGTACTATGCGAGCAAGACAATGAATGATGCTCAAGTGAACTACACGGTGACTGAGAAAGAGCTTTTGGCTATTGTGTTCGCAATGGAGAAATTTAGGCCGTATCTCATGGGTGCCAGGGTCATATTCATACCGACCGTGCCGCACTCCGGTACTTGATGACAAAGAAGGATTCCAAAGCTAGACTGATACGATGGGTCTTGTTACTTCAAGAGTTTGATTTGGAGATTGTGGACCGGAAGGGTAGTGAGAAACCAAGTGGCAGACCACTTGTCCTGCTTGGAGGAGGAGGGGAGGCCTCGTGATGGCCTAGAAATCAATGATTCATTTCCCGACGAACAACTCCCTTTTGTGTCGGTGAATGGTATGCCATGGTTTGCGGATGTTGCTAATTTTCTTGTGAATGGTATAATCCCGTGTGAGCTCTCTTCTAACCAAAGGAAGAAGCTCAAATGGGATATTTTGGATTTCTATTGGGATGAGCCATACTTGTTCAAAATTTGCACGGATGGTGTGATCCGATGGTATGTCCCAGAGGAAGAGTAATTGAGTATCTTAGAGGCTTGTCATTCCTCTCCCTATGTTGGCCATCATGGCGGGGTGAGGACGGTTTCAAAAGTTCTTAGTTGCGTGTTTTATTGGCCAACTTTGTACAAAGATGCAAGTGAACTTGTGAAGAGATGCGACGAATGTCAAAGAGCAGGTGGAATTTCGAAGAAAGATGAGATGCCTCTCAATACCATTTTTGAAGTTGATATTTTTGATGTATAGGGAATTGATTTTATGGGCCCTTTTGTTAGCTCGTGTGGGAACACATACATTCTTGTGGCGGTTGACTATGTTTCAAAGTGGGTTGAAGCCATGGCTCTACCCAACAATTAGGCTCGGAGTGTTGTTGCATTTCTCAGGAAGAGCATTTTTACAAGGTTTGGCACTCCTCATGCAATGATAAGTGATGGGGGTCTCATTTTTGTAATAGAGCTTTTGACACTTTGCTTGCAAAGTATGGTGTCAATCACAAAGTTTCTACTCCTTATCATCCTCAGGCGAGTGGCCAAGTTGAAGTCTCAAACAGGGAAATCAAGAGTATATTGTCAAAGACGGTCAATGCAAATAGGACCAATTGGTCAAAGAAGTTGGATGATGCTCTATGGGCTTATAGGACTACTTACAAGACTCTGATTGGTATGTCTTCGTATCAGTTGGTGTTTGGTAAAGCTTTCCATCTACCGGTTGAGTTAGAGCACAAGGCCATGTGGGCTTTGAGGAAGCTGAACCTTGAATGGGATGTTGTAGCAAATCTTCGTGTGGAGCAGCTTAATGAACTTGATGAATTCCGATTCCATGCCTACTCCAGTTTATCCTTGTACAAGGACAAGATGAAGTACCTTCATGATAAATATGCTCGTGGCAAGGAGTTCAAAGTGGGTGATTTGGTTCTCTTGTTCAACTATCGGTTACGTCTGTTTTTGGGAAAGCTTAAGTCAAAATGGAGGGGACCTTTCGAAGTGGTGTTTGTGACTCTGTTTGGTGCGCTTGACTTGAAGAACAAAACTGGGTAGATTTTCAGAGTTAATGGGCGTAGGGTCAAGCACTACTTGGGCAAGATTGATGACATCCACATGGTGGCACTGCTCCATCTAAAGTGATTTGATGGTAACCGGCGTCGTGCCGCGATATTAAATCAGGCGCTTCTTGGGAGGCAATCCATGTGTCTTTCTTTTTGTTTTTCTTTGATTTTCTTTGTAGTATAGGATTTTCTTTTGGACTAACTGGTTGTGAGATGTTGTAGGATTGTTTTGATACAGTGCAGGACCAAGTTGGGAAAAATGCACTCTCTGAAGTTTGTATAACACCCTGTAAATTCGGCTTAGGTATAAATGAGTTCAAGGAGTAGTAAGGTTATATTTGGAACATGTGAAGTCCTATCGGGATGATTATGGGTGAAAATAGTTATTTCAAAATCAAGATGGAAAGTAAGGTGCATAAGATTTGACAAAATCGACTAAGTTTGCAGAAGGTCTGTCTTCTAGCAGGTTTTAATGAAAATTTGTAAAGAATTTACGAAAACGCAAAACACAAAAGTTGTAAGCCTTTGAAATATATTTCCAACAATATATTATGGAGCTTGAACGAATCTATATACAAAAGGTTATGCGCATTTTACAAAACAGTATGCGATATGCACGCCTTGTAGCGCGCATCTAGCGTGGCCGCGCTTGTTTTGAGGCAGTGTTACTGCCATTTTGCGCAGTCAGTAGTGCAGTCAGGTCTTCAGGTGTGCGAGCGTGCTCATGGGGGGTCGTTTTAAAGCCATATTTCATCTCCCACAGCCCCAAAACATAAAAACTTGCTCTAGAGAGGGGAAATCTCAAAAACCTACCTCCTTAAGGATCCCTCCACCACCCAAGTTAAGTTCTTATGGTGATTATAAGTTAATTTCAATTTTCCAACATCTTATTAACATGGGTAAACCCTCCATATCATTAGATATTCGTTTGGGACATCATTGTTGAGAGAAAGAAGCCTAGATCTCGAATTCAAAGGGTTGAACTTCAAAAAGGTAATGTCTTCACCCTCTAATTGATTCTAGCATTGGTTTAATGATTATAAACCCTAGTTCATGAGATATAAGTTGATGGGTTTGATAGAAAAGCATGAACAATTATAGGTTTGGCTTGTTGATTGTTGATTATTGGTTAAGGGTGTTGTTTATCTTATGGGTGAAGAAGGATGACATTGATTATAAGAAATTTGAGATTTTAGAATTTATCTAGGATCAAGAGAATGGCTTGTTGGGCGTAGAAACACTATTAATAAGGACTATGAAGCTTTATGTCACCAAGTGTTTGAGAAAATGCTTAAGTGACTAAAACATGAGAATTATTGCTAATATGGAATCCCTTTGACTTGTATTGATATAGATTAAAGTTGAAAGGGTTGGCAAATATTGTATTACGCTCAAGAGAAGGAAGTTAAGGTATGTGAGGCTAACTCTCTATGTTTGAAAATTTTAATGACTCCCTACAGTACGTTTCTTTTACGACGTTACCAATTGTCTCTGAAATATAGTTAAGCCTAGTTCCTTGAATAGTTGTAGAACTTCTATTCTCTAGCTTCATAACACGTTCACCACTTTCATTTTGAACGTTGTGAGCTTAGTGCGTATTCAATATAAACTTGGGTTTGATGCCCCCGAGTCTTAGTATTGATTACTCAGTATGCCATAAATAGTTGAAGTTTCATGTGTTCATAATCAGTTCAAGAATACATGTCTCAGTCTAGTCCTATTCAGTATTCCAGTATCATGTAACTCAATGTGATTCAGTATTTCACTATCATGTATTGCAGTTTGATTCTCATTTCCTGAATGTTGAACACCTGTATTTGGGCCTGAGGCCGTAGTTTATATGCTTTATGCATATTTGGGCCTAAGGCCGTAGTTTATGCTTTATGCATGTTTGGGCCGGAGGCCGTAGTTTATGCTTTATGCATTTTTGGGCAGGCCGTAGTTATATATACGTATACTTGGGCCTGAGGCCGTAGCTTGTGCACATATATATTGGGCCCGAGGCCGTAGCTTATTCAGATAAACAGGTTGTTCATCATTTAGAAAAGGGAGTATTCATATCCTTACTTCCTTTATCATTTCAGTTATCAGTTATCATTTCAGTTATCAATTATCATTTCAGTTACTAGTTATCAGTTCAGTTATCAGTTATTAGTTATCATTTCAGTTTCAGTTTCAATAGTTATCAATTATCAATTCTCAGTTATTAGCTTAGTTTCAGTTTCAACATTTTTAATTCTTTCTTTTAGTTGCTTTACATACCAGTGCAATTCAAATATACTGACGTCCCTTTTGCCTGGGGCCTGCATCTCACGATGCAGGTAATGATTTACAGGTTGATGATTTAGAGTGCTAGGATTCTCGTACCAGCTATTTGGTGATCCCCAATTCTTTCGGGGCATTATCATTACCTTACAGTCTTTAGTATTTTCAAATAGTCAGTTTTTTCAATACTTCATTAGAGGCTTCATAGACTAGAGTAATAGTTAGACAGAGTCTCAGGCTTTTCATGTTAAGCAATGTTGGCTAGATATATGTTTCAGACTTGTTTTAGTATTTCCGCACTTTGATTTATATCATCCAGTATTTCAATATATTAGCTTATGTTAGTTTATCTTCCGCATTCAGTATGTTATAATATCACATGTTGATTCAACCAGCCAGTTGGTTTGCTCGGTCACATGTAGTTAGGCACCGAGTGCCGTGTTACGCCCAGGCCCAGGTTCGGGGCATGACAAAGCTTGGTATCAGAGCACTAGTTTCAAGAGTCCTAGGGAGTCTATGAAGCCGTGTCTAGTAGAGTTTCCTTTATATGTGTGTGCCGGCCACTCATATAAACTGTTAACTACCAAAACATCCAGGAATGTCTCATTTCTTTTTACTCTAGATCGTTCCATGAAGCTTAGAGCAATAAACCTTCTCTTTCTATCAAATTCCAAACGTATTGGATGCCCAAGCGACGAGCAGGAGAAACCTAAGGTCCTAGAGAGGATAATTGCCCAATGGGTTATAATTATGGAGTACAAGTTAGTAACAAATGAGACTTGAGAGGATGTTGGAAGTGGTATGCAATGGATAGTAGTACATATTAGAGCATAACCTTATCAGAAAGTACAAATGCAGTTATCATGTTTTATGGTTATCAGTTTATCTCAGTTACTAGTTAGCGGCCTTTCAGCTAGCAAGTTTATGGTTATTCGGTATGCCAATTATCAGTTATTCAATTACCAGATCTCCAATTTTCAGTGTATCAAAATTCTGGTGACTTGTGAGTATACAGTGATGCATATGGGTTCTCAAAGAAAAGGTAAGTAACAGTGGTTATAGCAAAATCTTCACATATTTTAGGTCTAGATTAAGACCAAGACTCACCGGATGGTGCAGTAAGTGATTTATCATATGATGGTATACTCTGAAAGAATAAGTTTGTGCATGGTAATCGTATGAGTTTTACCTCAAAGAGAAATTTCTTTTAATTCTTGGAAATGGAGCCACATGTGGGATGATGATAGTTCAGATGTCAGACCCGAACATTTAGTTTTGGACAGAAAAGAGCCTAAGGGCAAAATACCTAGGAGTCAGGAACTTTTGTTATTACCAAATATGTGATTTCGTACAACTCATGCAAATAACTAGAAGATACAATGTATGAAATGAGAACCAAGAGTAGCCAATATTGAATTTCAGGGAATGATTTTAAGTTGTTTAGATTTATTCAAATCAGAACTAGAAGTACCACGCTAGTAAGCTACTATAAGAAGTAGTTATTGATGTAAGATAAAAGATTTGGCAGTTCCCCCTTATGTTATGTGACTAAGTAATTACTGCGGATGTTTATAGTATGATATAATTTTGTATTATATAGAAAGTTTGGGGGTTAGATATTCTAATTTGTTTAAGACATATGAATTCCCTAAGTGTGATCTATGCACATAGTTTAGAAAAAAAGAGGATAGTATGCGACCGTAGAATAGGGTCGGATAGTGAGGGGTTTTAGGAATAATCTTCTGTTTCACTTTAGTTATACAAAGCAGGAGAAGAAAATATGATGCTAGAAGGTGTTAGTAAAAGGATAGTGAGTAAGTTTTTAGCAGATATAACAAATTAGCAATTTCAGCAGAGCTAGTAGGAGTAAAATTTGATCCACTTAGCCAGGTTAACTATAGTGAGTGGATGACAATTTGAAATATCAGACGCGTGTTAGACCCAAAGAGTCTAAGTTAAACCCGAAGTACATTGGTAGTGGGAAAAAATCAGCTAGCAGTGAGAGCACAAACTATAGAGAATAGCCTTTAGGAATTATCGTAATGTGGTTTCTCCAGGATGGACAGTGTGAATAGAGTTAAATTATTAAGAGTGTGTATGATAGTTGTGAATACATTAGCTTTTCGTTAAGTGAATAATTTAGTTTTTCCTAGTAAGAAAGATTTCTCAAAAGTAAGTTGGAAGATGAGTCGTCATTGACGTAGAGTGCAAAGAATTGCAGAAAATAAGTAAAGTTATTTGGATCCCAACAAAAAGAGAAGGATCCACAAGTATAAGACCTTTGGTCTAAAGGGTGATGTGAAAATTTTCAGTAAGTCCAGTTAGAGATTTGAAACCCGAATAGTTAGCATGGGATATGAAAAAGAAAAATCAGTTCGGTAATGAAGGAACATTTGTATAATTACCACAGGGATTATGTCTAGCATGTGTAAGAAACACAAAGTGAGTAGAATGATCATTGAACTTAGTTATTGATGATAAAGTGATCACAGAAAAGCTATAAAATAATGCCTATTTATGTGTTATGAGGGTAGTTCCATTGCACGGGACTCTAAAATTTAGAGTACATGTCAAAGACTTAGGTCACAATAATGCTATAAGTGTTTTCAGGAAGTGCTTAAGAAGATAAAGTGTGAGAAGTATAATCATGATTGAGGTAGATAAGACAACATTGGAGAAAGAAGTTCACCGCTTAGCCTAGTTAGGAATTCGATTTGCGTACTCCAAAGATAGTAGAGTTATTGTCTAGAATATGATTTGTTCCCCCTTAATAGCCGAAGAGAATGAGAAACAATGTGATGATCCCTATGTGTTGCAGTTGAAAGAGGGGATTCACAAGTATAAGACGATGGTTTTTGAGTAAGGGGGAGATGATGGTACTTTGAGGTACCAAGATAGATTGTGAGTTCCAGACATAGATGGACTTAAAAAGGGAAGATCATGTTAGAAGCCTATAATTCCTGGTATTCTTTCCATCCAAGTTCCCCAAATATGCATCATGACCAAGGAGATTGATTGGTTGAACGACATGAAAAAGAACGTCACAGACTTGCGGCCAATTGTCTGAATTGTCAGCAAGTGAAAGTCGAGCAGCAGAAAGTCTAGTGTTTCATCACAGAATACACATACTTTTGAATGGATATGGTAAATATGGAAATTTATAACGTGATTATCTTGCTCATTTTAAAAGCATAATTTGATTGGATGATCGTAAATCGACTTACAAAGTCAACACGCTTCTTGCCAGTAAAAACTACAGATTCAGTAGAAGATTATACCAAGTTGTACATTCAGGAAATCGTCTAATGTATGAGACTCCATTGTTCGTCATTTCGGATTGTGGTGCCCAGTTAAAATGAACTTTTATAAATTCTTTCAAAAATGATTAGGCACACATTTTTCATCCTCAGAAATATGGCCAGGCAGAGCGCATTGTTCAAACAGTTGAGGATATGTCCTTGATGTTAAAAGTAATTGGGATGATCACATACCTCTCATTGACCTTGCTAATAATAACCTACCATTCTAGTATAAAGATGGCACCGTACGAAGCTCTGTATGGGCGAAGGTGTAGATCACCAATTGGTTGGATTGAAGTTGGAGAAGTGGAGTTGTTAAGACCCGATTTGGTCTATTAGACTATAGATAAAGTTAAGTTGATTCAAGAGAGTTTAAAGAAAACTCAGAGCCGCCAAAAGTCCTATTCGAGCGTGCGACATAGAGATGTCATGCCCCGAGCCTAGGGGCGAGACCGACACCCAGTGCCTTCCTTATCCTTGCATACCAATTTCGACTAAGAGACTCTGAACATGTAATATTATACTTTGACATGGGCCACATTGCAAGATAATGTGCGATGAAAAATATAAAGATGAATAGGAGACTAACGCTGACTAAACATCAACATAGAGCTGGGCCGGTAAGGCCATCATAATTACTACAACTGATAAACCAACAAAATATATGTACAAGGCCTACAAGCCCAACATACTGTACTAACTGACATAATATATCTACAAGCCTCTACTGATAGATGTACTATGATCGGAACAGGCCCCCGACCTACCCATAACCTATCTATATATATACACAAGATACACACCACACTGCTAGACCCGGCAACTCCAAAAGAAGGGGAGCTTACCGATAAAGCTGGCTCGGGCAACACCTACTGAGGAGGTCTACCCGTCTGTCTATCTGAACCTGCATGCATGAAATGCAGCACCCCCAGAAAGGGACGTCAGTACAAAATAATGTACCGAGTATGTAAGGCAATATACTGAAGCTGAAACTAAACTGATAATATAATAACTGAAAACAACTGGGAGTCAAGAAAATCTAAAGTATGCTCATCTGCTGATACTGACTCATCTCTCTCAATATAGTGAGTAAAATAGTTGTCCAACCCTATAAAGCTCGATATACATATATAAGCGCTTGGCCATACTAGGCTCTGTATTCTCGACCAATTGGGCTCGCTCATAGGCGCTCGGCCATAGTAAGCTCGATATATATATAACTGCTCTGCCGTAGTAGGCTTGCTCATATGCACTTGGACATACTAGGCTTTATATCTCGTCCATTCTGGGCTCGCTCATATGTGTTCAGCTACAGTAGGCTCGGTATATAACTTACCATCTGATCAGAGGTTACCAAATAGGGGCCTGCCCATCGATTATAGCTCGATGGTAATGAAAATACTTTTAATACTATACATATATAAACTCTCTACTCTTTTGACCGGAAGAAGGAAATACTCAACTAAATATGCAGTCCCGATAAGAAGAATATGGTAACTTACAAAACTAGAAAAATATACATAATTTGCGAGACTAGCAAAATATACGTAAATTCCGGGATATAAATTTTTCTCTATGGCTCTTTATCAAACTTGTATAATTACAAGATCATGCCAAAATGAGGGAAGAGCTTAGCCTTAACATACCTGGAGTAGGAATAACTCCGTATAATAATCCCATTGGAAACCTTCGTGGATTGAACTTAGACCCAAAAATTGAATTTAAGATTCTGTGTTTTTTGAACTTGAGGAACGAAATTTGGCTTAAACTCCAAAGTAACGATTTGATTCTAATTTGTGAGGCTTCAACGTTTTGGATGAGCTTAAAATGCTTCTGCTTTTCACTTGAATAATGATAGAAATGAACAATTGTTCTTTTGGTCTTGAAATGAATTGAATTGCTTTTTGATTGATAAAGTTAAAAGGTCTTGATAAGACTTTGTATTTTAAAGTCTTGACACATATTAAAGGTGATTGATGAATCACCATAATAAGGGAGGGGGGGGGGGGGGGCTGCCACGTATCTTCTTGAGGGAGATATTTTTATTAATTTATCCACTTATTAGTTAACCCAGTAATGTTTCGTTATCCGGTAATTAATCTATTACCCGCATAATTTAAAAATTATCACAAATTACTTAAAATTCCATTTATTTTCAAAATACTTCATATATACTTTATATATTATACTACCGTGGTTATATGGTACCTTGCATGATACTAGTTTATAATTATCAGGTATTATTACTTGATCCGTATCTTATCCAAACTTGGCCATTTTTAACGAAACCCATTTTCTCTAATTGGTACATCTTTTATCCTTTATTACACTTATTTATCGCTTGTTATAAATAGCGTAAATACATTAACATCAAGATGATCTCATCCCTGAGTCTATGTCAATTTACTGAAGGCGAAACCTTAACATACAAAAAACGCGAGATGTAACATCCTTCCCCCCTTAGAAACATTCGTCCTCGAATGTCCAACTCCCCGTGATCTATATAACTTTGGCAAGGTCGCCTCTGTAACACCACCACCACCAACTCTCACCGTAGAAGATTAGTAATCCAATGACACATAGGACCATAATTATGAATAACGACAATGGCCTCTCATGACCAACGACAATAACCAACACAAGAATTTATACACGTAACTTATGGTTATGATGTCTCAGTCGGATCCTTTTTTGGAGGAGGAAATAAGTAGGGACATCTAGACTTCATTCTTTACTCGGCCTCCCAAGTCATCTCTTCTAGATTGTTGTTTCTCCAAAGTACTTTCACGGAGGCTACCTCCTTATTCTGCAACTTACGGATTTGTCGGTCTAGGATGGCAATCAGAACTTCCTCGTATGATAAGTTCTCTGTAATCTGTACGTCATTCATGGGCATTATTCGGGTAAGATCACCAATGCACTTTCGTAACATAGATACGTGAAATACCGAATGGACAGACTCCAATTCCGAGGGCAATTCTAACTCATAAGCTACTTGGCCCACTTTCTAAATGACTCTATAATATCCAATATACCGTGGGCTAAGTTTTCCTTTCTTGCCAAACCTCATCACACCTTTCATAGGTGATACCTTTAAGAATACCCAGTCATCAACCCTGAACTCTAAATCTCGTCGTCGCACGTCAGAATATGACTTCTGATGACTCTGAGCTGTTAACAGTCGCTACCGGATAAGCTTTACTATTTATATGGCCTGCTGAACCAGGTCTGGCCCATATAACCCAGATTCTCCAACATCAAACCACCTTATAGGAGATCTGCACCTGCGCCCGTACAAAGCTTCGTATGGAGCCAACTGGATACTGGAGTGGTAACTGTTATTATATGCAAACTCAATAAGAGGTAGATGTTCATCCCAACTTTTTTTAAAATCCAGCACAGATGCTCGCAACATATCCTCGAGCGTCTGAATTGTGCACTTGGCTTGTCCATCCGTTTGTGGATGAAAAGT
The DNA here is from genome assembly GCF_000715075.1 of Nicotiana tabacum. Taxonomy (NCBI): domain Eukaryota; kingdom Viridiplantae; phylum Streptophyta; class Magnoliopsida; order Solanales; family Solanaceae; genus Nicotiana; species Nicotiana tabacum. Next base: position 84,041,843 of record NC_134095.1, read on the forward strand.
TGTGTTGAGATTCACCTGAGTTCCTAGACCTTTTTGAAATAACCTCCAAAAATGTCAAATATAATAGATATTGGCACTCCGTGTAGTCGCACTATTTCTTTAATATATAACTTTGCATAATCTTCTGCTATATAAGTAGATTTGACCGGCAGGAAATGAGCTGATTTTGTGAGCCTATTGACTATCACCCATATGGAATCAAACTTACATTGAGAACGAGGTAAACCCGTGATAAAGTCCATGTTTATCGCCTCCTATTTCCATGTCGGGATCTCTATAGTCTGCATTAGCCCTCCGGCCTTATGGTGCTCTATTTTCACCTGCTGGCAACTAGGGCATTGTGCGACATACTTAGCAATGTTCTTCTTAATATCGTTCCACCAATACACATCCTTAATGTCATGATACATTTTTGTCGACCCAGGGTGAATGGAATACCATGAATAATGTGCCTCTAACATAATCCTATCTCGTAGCCCCGCTACATCTGGAACACACAAACGACCCCTGTATCTAAGAACCCCATCACCTTTGAGTTCTAGCAACGACTTCTTCTGTTGTGGAACCCGCTCTCTCAATTTGACTAACTCTGGATCCTCGTATTGCTTCTCCATTACTTCAGGTATGAGAGATGATTTTTCAGTATTTTGGAGTACAACTGCTCCATTGCCAGAGTCTACTAACCGAACCCCCAAACAAGCCAATTGATGAATCTTTCTTGTTAATTGTCTTTTCTCGGCCTCTACATGTGCTAAGCTACCCATAAATCGATGACTTAAGGCATCTACTACAACATTAGCTTTCCTTGGATGGTAGAGAATGTTAACATTGTAGTCTTTTAATAACTCAAGCCACCGCCTCTATCGCAAATTCAACTCTTTTTGCTTGAAGATATATTGCAGGCTCTTATGGTCTGTGAATATATCAACACGCACACCATATAAATAATGCCGTTATATCTTAAGTGCATGGACAATGCAGCTAACTCGAGGTCGCGGGTCAGATAATTCCGCTCATGCTTCTTTAACTGTCGTGAAACATATGCAATTACTTTCCCGTGTTGCATCAGGACACATCCTAACCCGACACCTGAGGCATCACAATACATGGCATAACCATCTGGACCTTCTGGAAGTGCTAGAACTGGTACTAAGGTTAATATGTTCTTAAGCTCTTGGAAACTCTGTTCACATGCCTCTGTCCACTAAAACTTAGTCGCTTTCTGTATCAGCTTTGTTAATGGTGCTGAAAGAAAACAAAAACCCTCGACGAACCTCCGGTAATATCCTACTAAGCCTAGAAAGCTACGAATCTCTGTCGGAGTGGTAGGTCTAGGCAAGGATTTCACAGCCTCAATCTTCTGAGTGTCTACCTTTATACCTCCGTCGGATACAATATGCCCAAAGAGTACTACAGATTTCAACCAGAACTCACACTTAGAAAACTTAGCATATAATTTATTATCACGGAGGGTTTGGAGTAATACTCGTAGGTGATCCACATGCTCATCCTCTGAACGTGAATAAACCAGAATATCATCAATAAAGACTATCACGGACAAATCCAAATATGGCCGGAATAGGCTATTCATCAAGTCCATAAATATGGCAGGTGCATTTGTCAACCCGAAGGACATAACAAGGAATTCAAAGTGGCCATATCGGGTCCTAAAGGCTGTCTTGGGAATATCTTTCTCCCAAACTCTGACCTGGTGGTACCCCGACCTCAAATCTATTTTTTAAAAGCATCTAGCTCCCTGCAAATGATCAAACAAGTCATCTATCTTTGGAAGGGGATACTTATTCTTAATAGTTACCTTGTTCAGTTGCCTATAATCGACACACATCCTTAGCGATCTGTCTTTCTTTCGTACAAATAATACCGGTGTACCCCAAGGTGAGGTACTGGGTCTGATGAAACCTTTCTCCAATAAATCTTTTAACTGCTCCTTCAACTCCTTTAATTTGGTAGGTGCCATTATGTACGGAGGGATAGATTGGTTGCGTTCCTAGAAGCAAATCGATGCCAAAATCATTCTCTTGCTCTGGAGTAATACCTGGAAGTTCATCTGGAAATACATCCGCGTACTCCTTTATTACTGGAATAGACTGAAGTGTAGGTAACTCAACATCTGCATCTTTAACTCGCACAATATGATAAATGCACCCTTTTGCGATCATTTTCCTCACCTTCAGATAGGAAATAAACCTGCCTCTGGGTGTCGTTGTATTACCTACCCATTCAAGGACTAGCTCACCCGGAAAATGAAATCTAGTTGTCTTTGCTCGACAATCAACTATGCTATAACAAGCTGCCAACCAGTCTATGCCCATGATAGCATCGAAATCCAACATCTCTAGTTCAACTAGGTCGGCTGAGGTTTGACGACCACAAACTGTTATCGTACAACCTCGGTAAACGCATCTAGCAATAATTAATTCTCCTACCGGTGTAGATATCGCAAAAGGATCACTTAGTATTTCAGGCACTATACCAACTTTTCGTGCGACAAATGGAGTAATACATGATAAGGTAGATCCTAAGTCTATCAAGGCATAAACATCGTGAGAACAAATGGTCAACGTACCTGTCACAACGTCTGGTGAGGACTCCTGGTCCTGTCGACCTACTAGCGCATAGATATGATTCTAGTTACTACCTGAACTGGACCCTCTACCTCTGCCTCGACCTCTACAAGTCAAAGACTGAGACTCACGCCCTGAAGGATGCATAGACATAGCTAATCCTGTTGGTGAATTCGCTGGTTGCGCCATACCCCCAGAATATCTATTTGGGCAATCTCGCATCATATGCCCTGGACGTCCACATATATAACAAGCATTGGAACTGGCTCAGCATTGGCCCAAGTGTCCTCGACCGCAGATGGCACATCGCGGTAGAAATGGCCCTGTCTGTCTCGAACCTCGTTATTGCTACAAGCTTGACACCTGGGAGCTCTCACCTGGTCCTAAATGAGTATATCAGTCATACATGTAACCCTGTAGTTGAGGTGGCAGAGGTCTAGGTGGCCGTTCAAAGTACTGGGGCCTGTATCTACCTTGAGACTGCTCCTGAGACCTGGCAAATCTCATCCTCTTACGCTGCCCTGACTCAATCCTCTCCGTACTCTGCTGTCGATGCCTACCCCTCTCTATATTCTGGGCAAATGCCTGAATCCGAGAGATATCCATACTATCCTATAATGCAGCAGTGGCACACGCCTCGGTCAACTCTAGGGCCAACCCTGTAGCAACTATGGATGGTATATATCTGGCCAATGAGTCAAAACAGAGACTATATTCTCGAACACTCATTGCCTTGCTTGAGGGCTAGAAACTGATCGAGTCGGGCTTGTTGGATCTCTCGTGGTAAGTACTGGTCAAGGAAAGCATCTAAAAATTCTCCCGAATAGCAGGAGGTGCATCACATCCCCTGGACCTTTCCCATCCCTCATACCAAAGGATGGCTATATCTCAGAGTCGAAAAGCTGCTAACTCAACTGCCTCTTTCTCCGTGACATGCATAACCTGAAAGATCCTATGAAATTGATCTATGAAATCCTGTGTTTCCTCCCTCTGATCTGTCCCCGTAAACTCTAGGGGATTCAAAGCAATAAACTCTCAGACCCTTGAACTTCTAGATCCCTCAGAAGGTCCTGCACTAGCGGATGCCCTAGCATGTTGTTGGGAAGCTACCAACTTGCCAACAAATGCACCGCACTTCTCAAGTCCTGATCTGATGGAAATAGAGGGGGAACTGGATGTGTGGTCCCCTTAGAAATCTCCTCAGGTGGTGAAGGAGCCGGTAATCGCTGGGTAGGGGTCTCTCCCTACGACTCCGATTGGGCCCCATCTGCTAGGGGTACCCTACTAGTCCCTTCACCTACTGCTGTTTCTCTCTTCTGGATAGTCGTAGTCTTCCTAGTTACCATCATCTGTGCATGCAAACGTCAACACGTAAGTTTAAATCAAATTTCCTATAACTCAGTGCTACAACACGATTCAGATTTGAAAGAAGGGGAACCAACTCCTAAACGCCCTGTAGTCCCCTGCTTATATAATGTAGTGCACCACACATCTATAAACAAGACCCTACTAGACACAGATTGTAGACTCCCTAGGATAGAACTGCTCTAATACCACTTTTGTCACGCCCCTAGCCTGGGGCAAAACCGGCACCCAGTGCCTCCCTTATCCTTGCATACCACTTTCAACTAAGAGACTCTAAACATGTAATATCATACTTTGCCAAGGGCCACATTGCAAGATAATGTGCGGATGCAAAATATAAAGCTGAATAAGAGACTAACGCTGACTAAACGTCAACATAGAGCTAGGCCGACAAGGCCATCATAATTACTACAACTGACAAACCAACATAATATATGTACAGGGCCTACAAGCCCAACATACTGTACTAACTAACAGGATATATCTACAAGCCTCTACTGATATATGTACTATGATCAAAACAAGGCCCCGACCTACCCATAACCTATCTACATTGTTGCACCTCCTTTTTCCGCGCCCGCGGGGCGCGTAGGGAGTTTTCTCCAATTGAAGGACAGTCGAAACAGAATTTATTTAATTATTTCAGAGTCGCCACCTGGGAATTTTAAGGCGTCCCAAGTCACCGGTTTTAATCCCTGAATCGAGGAGAATATGACTCTGTTTGTTATTCTGCGAACCAGAAATCCCGAGTAAGGAATTCTGTTAATCCGGAAGAAGGTGTTAGGCATTTCCGAATTCCGTGGTTCTAGCACGGTCGCTCAACTGCTTTTATTCTTGGCTTAATTATCTTGATTTTACTAAATACGTTTTTATTGCATGATTTTATTACCGTTTTTACTTATTGTTTACAATTATATAAACGAATTACGCGTACGTATTTTCGTATTATATACCTTTTATAATTACAGGGGATCGTGCCACGCATACGTGTACACAATAAAATTGACCATATTATATTTTTTGTTAAAACTCATATGTTCGAAATTTAAAATAAAATTAAGAACATCGTCACCCTTGTATTTAAACAATGAACTGCACATCTCGGGTTATATGAAATTATTTTGACATCCTCGGAGAAATCCCTTTTATTAAAATGTTCACTCGAAGTTGCGCGAACGCATAATTCGAATTGCTTTTAGAAATATAATCAGGTTACGCGAACGCATCCCTAATTACGCCAAATATTCTTAATGGTATTATGGGTTTTCCACGAATTGTTTATTATATCTACACATTTTATATGAAAATCCTGAGAAATTCACATTTAAGGGATGCCTTTAAATTCTTTTAAAAGAATTCACAATTTAAATGTTGACCGTTGATTATATTTTTCGCGTATGAATTATATTCCTCCAGACTATTCAAATTTAAAGAAAAGAATAAACATATGATTAACACTATTTTTTAGCAAATACAACATATATATACTAAAATGTGAATAGCGTATGAAACTAAAAGAATTCAATTCTTGAAAGGAAATGATATTTTCGAAGAATTCTCATTATTCATTTGCAACGAATGTTATTATTCACATTTTTAAACTTGTTGCACATTATAAATCTAATCTTTTTCTACATTGCTTGTTCTTAATCTAATAGGCGAAATTATTTTAATTAACTCTGCTTATGATTGAGTTTGGGATATACACACATAATCAAACCAATTTGGTTCTCCATCTATGTGAATTATTGCTAAACACTACTTTCGCATTGTATAAATTCCTAGGCCCTTTGTCATTAAGAAAGAGAATAAGTCTACTTGTTGACTTAATAAAATGATATTGCATACAACATTATTCACCATATCTTTGACATTGTGAACATAGCGGATTTTACTAAGGCAACTTTCAACTATTGATTATAAACATAACCGTTGTTATGCCACAATATAGCAAAATGCAACCAATATCACCTAGCTTTAAACAACAACCAACTACTAACCAAATAGTCCAATAGTGTATTTTTCCTTGATATTTTCATATTATGCGGCACCTAACTAACAATACCATAAAGTTCGAATAATGGCCAACTTTCTGCCATGTTCCTTATTTTGTCAGTTCAAATATGACTAAACTAATGAGATTTCGGAATGACTAACATTATTATAAAGCTTTTATACGAATTACAAAATAAGATAATTAACTTATAGCTATCGTGTTGAATTCACTACTAGTTAACTAACATGAAACACAACTGAAATTTAAACTAATGAACTCGGACGAATGGAAAAAACAGAATTATAATTTCCAAACTTCATTTATTTGTCATGTTGAAGCTCTTCATAACATGAGTTTAAAAGATATGTACCTGGAAATGAAGGTAGAAGGAGTAAATTTCAGCAATAATAGCAGCAACAAAACACCGGCAGAATATACCAATATCACAGCAAGTCTGAACAAGACCCGTTAACCCAGATGAACAGTGACAGAAACTTGAGAAAAAATTTCAGATTCAAACTGAACAATATCCACAAACAAACAACGGACAGATTCTAGAAGAATAATATTTTTCAGATTTCAGTTTCTTTCCTGTTTCAGATTCCTATTTCTGATTTTTCTGTTTCTGCTTTTGTATCTCTTTTTCTGTTTTCTTCCTCTCTTTCCTTTTCTTAAAAAAAATCTGAGTTCTTTTCTTTTCTTCAAAATCTCAATCCTTAAAATCTCTCTCAAATTTTATCTTTTTTTAAAATCTGACCTCTTAAAATCTGTCTTAAAATCTGATCCTTAAATCAGTCCCAATCCCCCCTCTCTTATACAGGTCTGCCCCTCTTTTTAGCCTACTGTCTAGACCCCTTTCTTCTTTTAAAAAATCAGAAAGTCCCATTAAAATCTGCTTTTAAATACTTTAAATCTCATTAAGTGATCTTATCCTGATTTTCAGCAGCCCCATTACCCTTTGTTTCCCATTATCACATTAAATAATAGCCATTAAATTCCACTTTCAGCACACTACTATTAACATATTACCCTCATTGTTTTATCTGTTTCATTCCCAGAAATGTCCCTGAAATCCTACTGTAATTACTGTCCAAGTTATCTGAATTAAACTTGTTTAGCAGCTAACAACCAATTCCTAAATCAAACAACATTCTGTCCTTTCATTGTTAGTTAATTGACCCAACAAACTCAATGTCTAATAACTAATGGACAAGCTAAATTCAGATTGAGCAGCTGAACTTGCATACAAATACATTAACACTATGCAGAATTTAACAAAACCAAAAAAAAAAAATGAATTGAAATTCAGATCAATATGAATGCAGGGGCATTGTCAGTATACTGACAATGCCCTGAAACTTACTGGTTCAGAAATCAACATATACACGGCATTCATTTTGACAGACTCATTGAAATGTAAACAAGGGTGATTTAACTGACGAGTATTAATTTAAACTGATTATCTACAACAATTGTCAACAAACAGTCTATAGAAACAAATTATTTCAATCAGTATTAAACGAGCATTCATAACATAACTAATCGACGAACTTAATCGAGTCGTTTACACATATTGTAAATAATCATACCAACAGAAACAATTCACTTGTTATATCATATAGACGGGTATAAGGCAGAATCACAGAATTGACTAGAAAATTATGAAAAATTAAACAGACTAATGAAACAAACATAAAATACACGTAGAATACACATAAGAAATAGAAAAAATACCTCTGAACCTTCAAATTCAACCGGACTCAAACTCAACTTGGATTCGGACTTTTTGAAATCAAACAGACCTTAGTCGAAGTATTTTCAACTGAAAATACTTCGACTAAGGTCGATTAAACCTCAATCCTTCGTTTGAATTGAAAAAATTCCAAGATTGGAAAATTTTTAGGGTTTCAGATTTTGGATTTTAAATCCGAACATTTCTGGGCAGATTCGAAGGGAACCAAAGATGACACAAGGGTGAGGGAAGCCTAGGGGTCATTTGGTGTTAATTTGGAAGGAATCTGAGTAGGGTTAGGTTTCACTCGAATCTTCAAATGAAGATTCGAGCAATTCCAGTAGGATTCGAGCCATGCAACTAACAGATCCGTGGTGAGGGTATTTAGGGGAAGCTGTGGTGTTATTTTGGAAGCCATTGGAAAGGGTTGAGTTTTCAGACCAACCTTCGATTTAAGATTCGAAGGGTTGGGGTCTGATTCGAAGGAAACTAAAGCCAGATCCGTAAAGAGGAGGTGGTGAGGAGTCTGGGGTGTTATTTTGGTGACCAGCGGCGTTGTTGCCGCCGGGTTTCAGGCGGTGGGATGCTAGGGCGGCTAGGGTTAGGGGTGTGTTTGAGAAAGATGATGAATAGTGAAGAGGGGGGGTGTTTAGTTAGGGGGCCGGGGTAGGGGTTTGGGCCTTATATAGGGGAAGGGTGGATTGATGCTGACCGTTAGATCAGGCAGAATGAATGGCCAGGATTCGTTCATTAAACCAAACGATGTCGTTTGGTTTAATGCCAGGGTCGGGCTGAGTCGGGGCAGTGGGTCGGGTAAGGATCACGGGTTAGGGTGATGAGATCTCAACCGTTGAATTGATCTAATCTAACGGCCCTTGATGAATGATAACCAAACGACGTCGTTTGGCGTAGCTGAATTGGACCGGACATGGGCATTTGGATTGGGCTGTAGGGAAAATTGTTTTATTTGGGCCTGGATTTCAATCCAGGTCCGATTATTTTATACTTAAAGCCTATTTTCCATTTCTTAATTTATTCTTAATTATTAAAATCCTAATCAAAATTATAAAAACAAAATTATCATTACAAAAATACTAATTACCTTTTAATAACCGTTAACACATAGATAAAACATTAATCACACAGTGAAACATTTGAAATAGAACCAATGCATATTTTTTGTGATTTTATTTTGAATCAATTATTAAATGCATAATTAAATCCTAGATATGCATGAAACATATATTTTTATTTTAATTTTCATTTTATTATGACAAAGTAAACATTTACGGACATAACACAAATATTTAACAAACACCACGCAAATTCAAAAATTGCACACTAAAAGAAATTTATTTTATTTTTGATTTATTTTGGAGTAGTTTTCGTGAGGCAAAAATCACGTGCTCACATACATATATACACAAGATACACACCACACTGCTAGACTCGGCAACTCCAAAAGAAGGGGAGCTTACCGATAAAGCTGAGCTCGGGCAACACCTACTGAGGAGGTCTACCCGTCTGTCTGTCTGAACCTACATGCATGAAATGCAGCACCCCCAGAAAGGGACGTCAGTACAAAATAATGTACAGAGTATGTAAGGCAATATACTGAAGCTGAAACTGAACTGATAATATAATAACTAAAAACAACTGGGAGTCAAGAAAATTTAAGGTTATGCTCATATGATGATATTGACTCAACTCTCTCAATATAGTGAGTAAAATAGCTGTCCAGCCCTATAAGGCTCGGTATACATATATATATGCTCTACCGTAGTAGGCTCACTCATAAGCGCTCATCATACTAGGCTCTGTATCTCGACCAACCGGGCTCGCTCATAAGCGCTCGGCCATAGTAATCTCGGTATATATATAACTACTCTGTCGTAGTAGGCTCGCTCATATGCGCTCGGCCATACTAGGCTCTGTGTCTCGTCCAACTGGGCTCCTCATAAGCGCTCGGCCACAGTAGGCTTGATATATAACTTACTATCTGATCAGAGGTTGCCCAATAGGGGTCCGCCCATCAATTATAGCCCGATGGTAATGAAAATACTTTTAATACTATACATATGTAAACTCTCTACTCTTTTGACCGAAAGAAGGAAATACTCAACTGAATATGCAGTCCCGATAAGAAGAATATGGTAACTTACAAAACTAGGAAAATATATGTAATTTGTGAGACTAGCAAAATATACGTAAATTCCGGGATATGAATTTTTCTCTATGGCTCATTATCAAACTTGTATAATTACGAGATCATGCAAAAATGAAGGAAGAGCTTAGCCTTAACATACCTGGAGTAGGAACAACTCCGTATAATTATCCCGTTGGAAACCTTCGTGGATTGAACTTAGACCTAAAATTGAATTTAAGATTCTGTGTTTTTTGAACTTTGAGGAACGAAATTTGGCTTAAACTCCAAAGTAACGATTTGATTCTAATTTGTGAGGCTTGAACATTTTGGATGAGCTTAAAATTCTTCTGCTTTTCACTTGGATAATGACAGAAATGAACAATTGTTCTTTTGGTCTTGAAATGAATTAAATTGCTTTTTGATTGATAAAGCTAAAAAGTCTTGATTAGACTTTGTATTTAAAGCCTTGGCACATATTAAAGGTGATTGATGAATCACCATAATAAGGGGGGGGGGGGTGCCACGTATTTTCTTGGGGGAGATATTTTTATTAATTTATTCACTTATTAGTTAACCAGGTAATATTTCGTTATCCGGTAATTAATCTATTACCCGCATAATTTAAAAATTATCACAAATTACTTAAAATTCCATTTATTTTCAAAATACTTCATATATACTTTATATATTATTTTACCGTGGTCATATGGTACCTTGCATGGTACTAGTTTATAATTATTGGGTATTATTACTTGAATCGTATTTTATCCAAACTTGGCCATTTTCAACGAAACTTGTTTTCTCTAATTGCGTGCATCCTTTATCCTTCATGACACTTATTTGTCGCTTGTTATAAATAGCGTAAATACATTAATGTCAAGATGATCTCATCCCTGAGTCTATATCAATTTACTGATGGCAAAACCTTAACGTACGAAAAATGCAAGATGTAACAAGAGACCTAGAGTTTCAAGTTGATGATTGGGTGTTTCTGAAAGTTTCGCTTATGAAAAGCATTATGAGATTTGGGAAGAAGGGGAAGGATAGTCCCTGCTATATTGGGCCATATAGATTCTTGCGAAGGATCGGTCAATTAGCTTATGAGTTGGAGTTGCCACCATAATTAGTGGTGGTACAACTAGTATTACACGTATAATGTTATAACATTCAAGTTTCCAGTACTCAGGTACTCATGTCAGTTCAGTACTCAGATACTCATGTCAGTTCAGTACTCAGATACTCATGTCAGTTCAATACTCAGCTACTCATGTTAGTGCAATACTTAGACATTCATGCCAGCTTAGTACTCAGCCTACTCAAATATCTGTGCCAGTTCAATATTCATATATCCATGTTAGTTCAGTATTCACGTATCCATGGCAGACTAATATTCAGCCAACGCACAGTCATTCAGTTTAGTATCACAACAGTTCAGTAATCATGTATTCATTCAGTTTAGTATACAAGTGTTAATGAAAGTTCATGCTTCCACCAGACCCGTTTAAGGTCCGGAGTTAGCAGAAGTTACAGTCAGGAGAATCATTCGAGGACAAATGATCCCAGGGGGAGATAATGTAATACCCCGCAAATTCAGCTTAGGTATGAATGAGTTAAAGGAGTAGTATGGTTATATTTTGAACATGTGAAGTCCCATCGGGATGATTATGGGTGAAAATAGTTGTTTCAAAATCAAGATGGAAAGTAAGGTGCATAAGATTTGACAAAATCGACTAAGTTTGCAGAAGGCCTATTTTTCAACAGGTTTTAGTGAACATTTGTAAGAAATTTAGGAAAACTCAAAACAAAAAAGTTGTAGGCCTTTGAAATATCTTTCCAACAATATATTATGGAGCTCGAACGGATTTATGTAAAAAATGTTATGCGCATTTTACAGAACAGTATGCGATATGCATGCCTTGTAGCACGCCCCTAGCGCAGTCGCGCTTGTTTTAAGGCAGTGTCACTGCCGTTTTGCACGGTCAGTAGCGCAGTCAGGTCTTTAGGTGCACGGGAATGCTTGTAGGGGGTCGTTTTAAAGCCATATTTCATCCTCCACAGCCCCAAAACATAAAAACTTGCTCTAGAGAGGGGAACTCTCAAAAACCTACCTCCTTAAGGGTCCTTCCACCACCCAAGGTAAGTTCTTATAGTGATTCCAAATTAATTTCAATTTTCAACATCTTATTAACATGGGTAAACCCTCCATGTCATTAGATATTCGATTGGGACATCATTGTTGAGAGAAGGAAGCCTAGAACTCGAATTCAAAGGGTTTGAACTTCAAAAAGGTAATGTCTTCACCCTCTAATTGATTCTAGCATTGGTTTAATGATTATAAACCCTAGTTCATGAGATATCAGTTGATGGGTTTGATAGAAAAGCATGAACAATAATAAGTTTGGCTTGTTGATTGTTGATTATTGGTTAAGGGTGTTGTTTATCTTATGGGTGAAGAAGGATGACATTGATTATAAGAAATTTGAGATTTTAGAATTTATCTAGGATCAAGAGAATGGCTTGTTGGGCATAGAAACACCATTAATAAGGACTATGAAGCTTTATGTCACCAAGTGTTTGAGAAAATGCTTAAGTGACTAAAACATGAGAATTATTGCTAATATGGAATCCCTTTGACTTGTATATAGATTAAAGTTGAAAGGGTTGGTGAATATTGCATTACGCTCAAGAGCAGGAAGTTAAGGTATGTGAGGCTAACTCTCTATGTTTGGGAATTTTAATGATTCTCCCTATACTACATTTCTTTTACGACGTTACTAATTGCCTCTAAAATATAGTTAAGCCTAGTTCCTTGAATAGTTGTAGAACTTCTATTCTCTAGCTTCATAACTCGTTCACCACTTTCATTCTGAATGTTGTGAGCTCAATGCGTATTCAATATAAACTTGGGTTTGATGCCTCCGAGTCTTAGTATAGATTACTCAGTATTCCATAAACAGTTGACGTTTCATGTGTTCATAATCAGTTCAAGAATACATGTCTCAGTCTAGTCCTATTCAGTATTCCAATATCATGTAACTCAGTGTGATTCAGTATTTCACTATCATGTATTGTAGTTTGATTCTTAGTTCCTGAATGTTGAACACCTGTATTTGGGCTTGAGGCCGTAGTTTATATGCTTTATGCATACTTGGGCCTGAGGCCGCAGTTTATGTTTTATGCATGTTTGGGCCTGAGGCCGTAGTTTATGCTTTATGCATTTTTGGGCCTGAGGCCGTAGCTTGTGCACATATATATTGGGCCCGAGGCCGTAGCTTATTCAGATAAACAGGGTGTTCATCATTCAGAAGAGGGAGTATTCATATCCTTACTTCCTTTATCATTCAGTTATCAGTTATCATTTTAGTTACCAATAATCAGTTTAGTTACCAGTTATCAGTTCAATTATCAGTTATTAGTTATCATTTCAGTTTTAGTTTCAATAGTTATCATTTCAGTTATCAATTATCAATTCTTAGTTATCAGCTTAGTTTCAGTTTCAACATTTTTAATTATTTCTTTCAGTTGCTTTACATACCAGTGCAATTCAAATGTACTGACGTCCCTTTTTCCCGGGCCCTGCATCTCACGATGCAGGTAATGATTTACAGGTTGATGATTCAGAGCGCTAGGATTCTCGTACTAGCTATTTGGTGATCCCCAATTCTTTCGGTGCATTATCATTACCTTACAGTCTTCAGTATTTTTAAAAAGTCAGTTTTTTCAATACTTCATTAGAGGATTCATAGACTAGAGTAACAGTTAGACAGAGTCTAGGGCTTTTTATGTTAAGCAATGTTGGCTACATATATGTTTCAGACTTGTTTTAGTATTTTCGCACTTTGATTTATATCCTGCAGTCTTTCAGTATATCAGCATGTGTTAGTTTATCTTCCGCATTCAGTACGTTATGATATCACATGTTGATTCAGCCAGCCAGTTGGTTCGCTCTGTCACATGTAGTTAGGCACCGAGTGTTGTATTATGCCCAGGCCCAGGTTCGGGGCGTGACAGTTTGCACTGCGGCCGCATTGCATTTTGTGTGGCTGCAAAGGCCTTAGCGCAGAGGCAACAATTCAATGCAGTCCGTAGAGTGATTGATCAAAAAAGGGGGTTCTCTGAAGTTCTCCACCGCGCCTGCAATGCATTTTGTGTGGTCTGAGGTGGACCACTGTGGCCGCATTGCATTTCTTGCGGTCCACAGTGGACGTCTCCCCAGTGCCTCTTGTTTTTGAGTATCGTGGACCACGGTACCATTTTGTGCGGTCCGCAGTGAGTAGGTAAAGCGGACCCCAGGTCCTTTTTCTATAAATAGGACTTGAGGACCTCATTTCAAACTTTTCGATCCTTTGCTCTCAAATAGTAAAAGAATTACTGTTCATCACTCATAACTGCTTGAATTCAACTGCTAAGTCTCATTAATCTACATTGCATCTCACTTCTGGTAATTTTAATTTTTCTTAGTTGTTTAACTTTGTTATTTTCTTTTAATTAGCTAGTTTTTCTTCTTTTTCTTCCCGTTTTCTTTCAATTCTGTATCGTAGGGTTGTTTAATCATGCTGGGATTAGGTTTAATTAGTGACAATTAATGATTAAACACCTGGGGAATTAATGATATATGATTTTAGGTTTAAATTGAGAAAAATTCGAAAACCCTGGGGTTGGTATTACTTTTCTGGGCTTACCGCGGTTTGCGATGGTATTTTGTGTGGTCCGCGGTGCCTCTCCGTGGTCCGCAATACCATTTTGTGTGGACCGCAATGGTATCACTTTCAAAAGGTTGTAAGTTGATGACCGCGACCGCAGTAGATTTTGTGCGGTCTGCGGTGCCTTAATACGGACCGCAGTACCATTTTGTGCGGTCCGCGGTGACCTTTATCAGAGAGTGGGTAGTCTGACCCCCACCTCAATGCGGTCCGCGGTGCATTTTGTGCGGTCCGCGGTAGCTTCTTTGCGTCCGCCCTTCATTTTGTGCAGTCCGCGGTCTGCAATTGTGCTTTTCATTTTCAACTATCTATAATTTTATTCTGCACTGCTTCATCTGATACTGGGATACTAACAAGAATAGAATGCTTTCTCCTTGTAGATAATGGTGAAATCACGAGGCAGAGGAGATAAACAGACAAGGAAAGGAGAGTCCTCCCGGGGTAGGGGACGAGGCATGATTAGATTGACCCCACAAGCCCGGCAAGCTATCAAGGACACCATGAGAATCATAAGGGCTGCTAATAGAGCTGCTTCCCAGTCGGGAAGTGAGTATATGCCCTCCCGGGAGGCATGCGACTCTGACTCCGTGCCAGAATATGTTCCTGACTGGCCGGAAAGGCCCAAATTGAGGGATACACCTCCGGGCACCCCTATTGCCCAAGCATCAGTGCACATTTCTTCTAAGTCGTCTGAGGGCTCTACTGTGGCAGTGACAATACATATTCTACCTCACCTACAGCTTCACTATTCGGTGAGGATCCCGTAGAAGAAGAAGGAGAGGGTGAGCCCCAAGTAGGAGGGGTGGAGAGAACCAGGAACCCGGAAACATGGCAAGACAGGTTTGTGAGTAAAGTGGCCTACCACAAGTTTAGAGAATGGTGGCCCGAGAGGAAGTTAATACCTGAGCAGAAATTCATCACAAAGGGCTTTTTGCCTCATAAACCCAATGTGCTGAGGTAGTTCAGAGAAAGAGCAAGATGGGACTATTTCATAGGCCTCACGGAGGATGCAAATGAGCACTTGGTGAAGGAGTTTTACACGAATGTTGCCCACATCAAAAAGGGCACCACAATGACCAAGGTGCGAAAAAGTAAAATTTGATAGAAAAACGATCAATGACTACCTGGGCTTCCCGGAGGATGATGAGGCATTGTACTTAGAAAAAGTGGCATTGGGTGAGGCTACTCGTCCTTGGTTAGAAGAGTACTTGGCAATCCCAGGTACCACCCCAACTTGGTTAACCATAGGAGTGAATATTCTGAGGAGGAACCTGAACTTCGAAGCAAAATGGTGGGAGACATTTGTTTGTATCAAGATAGACCCCACCACTCACGACAACTCGCTTCCTATCTCCCGGGCTATATTGGTGGCATCGATCATGGCGGGGTACCCGATCAACATCGGGAATGTGATGTCCAGGGTGATTACACGGGTGGTGAATGAAGGTGATAGATCCTACCCCTTCCCAAATTTCCTGACCATGTATTTTGATGATCTAGATGTGGAGAAGAGAAGATTTTATGTGAAAGTGAAAGCCAAGGCACCTTTCTCCTAGTACAACACCAAGGGTCCTGACAACCCCAAGGACCCTAAAGGCAAAGCCACTACTTCAACTGGCTAGTCTGAAGAGCCAGTAGTAGTAGTGGCTCCTACTCAACCTTCTTCAGGCACACCAGACATGGACCCAGGACCTTCCACTTCTATAGTTCCATATATCCCCTCATTCGCAGCATATCCTTTGACTGTCAACCGCTTGAGCTAGACCCTTGCCAATATCAACAACTGGATGCAGACGACCACTTCTAAGTTGTTTGTACTTTCTACTTCGGTGGCAGCCCAATCTGTACCTCCTCAGCCACATGTCCCACAGTCAGTGGAGGACACTCTCAAGGAGCTACTGGAGAACCAGAAGAAGCTCCTGGAGAACCAACAATTAATATTGGACATTGTGGGTTCACATGGAAAGCATTGAAGGATTTGGCCAGAGAAACAAAGAGACTGAGGAGGACTCGGGCATCCAAGGAGTCGGTGAAAGAGTTGAGAGTGGAGGTGGAGAGGTTGAAGGCGGATCACTTGCCTTTGGACCTTCTATTGCATGAACCAGCTCCAGCAGCCCAGCCTGAGCCGGAGCAGGAGACAGAGAGGCCAGCCAAGAGGAAAAGGGTGATTCCCCGTATTGATAATGTTGTTATAGAGTTGGAGGACCTGTAGGGAGGTTCCTATATCCAACCCCAGATTCCAGTATAGGCCCAGGACTCAGTACATGCCCAAGTCCCAGTGGAGACACAGATTACAAGGAGCCAGTCACAGGTTCCCGAGCAGACCGAGGACTCAGGGACCCAGACTCAGGATCCTATGCAAACGGAGAGCCAATAGGGAGTTTCTTTTTACTCTCTATCTTTTCTTGTGCTTATTTTGGTTAGTTAGCATTGAGGACAATGCTAGCTTTTATTTGAGGGGGTAGCCCTATTTGGATGACTGTATATATGACATTACTTTTTTTTTTATGCTTTCTTTTTATTTTTTGGTATGTACATAATTTTATCATTTTATTGCACTTTTCATACTTTTTACTTTTGGTCTGTATATAAAGTTATGTTCTAATGTATATATGCATTCTCCCTTATGTATATTCGACTAAATCCCCTCTTGTATATATTCATTTTAATTTCCGCATTTTTCTTTTCATAGCTTCTTATTTCATTTTGATAGCTTTTTATTATGAGTTTTTGCGTTAAATAAGCCTTTGGTTTTCTTAATGCCACGGTTCTTTCCAAAGGTGGAATTTGTGTGAACCGGGTGACTCTTCCCGATGATGGATGGCATGACAACCTTCTTAAGGGTTTGAGTCTGTTTTCTTTTTGCTTTTTGTGTAAATAGTAGCTAGTGAGTAATGGTGCCTCAAGCAAAGCTTCACTTGGGCCTAACACATTTGCCTTTGATCCTATGGTCAAAAACAAATTGTTGTGTATAGGATGGTGAAAGTTGTGACCTTGAGACTCTTGTGTTGGCCGATAATCATCAAGTGGTTTTTTGGGACCATTTTATTGCTCAAATATTAGCTAAGGTTGTTGTGGGCCCCCGACTCTGTCTCTTTAGCAATCCCATAGCTTGTGTGGTGATAATTTGAATTGCAAGTCCAAGTCCCGAGCCATTAGTCTAGAACTTGCCCTGAATGTTTGTCTAGGCGAAATCCTAAATGTAATTTGACTTGATATGTGATTATAGGCTCTCCTTGATCCGAATGATATCTTGAACACTTCCATAGCCTACCAATGATAATATCCCTAGTCAACCCTTTTGAGCCATAGACCTTTTTCTTTCAAAAACCATGATACAAGCCTTTACCCATTCTAAAAATATCCTCTCTTGGCACCCGATCTTTCATTAGCACAAGGCAAAAGCATAAGTTTGGAGGGAGAGACGAGGAATGCAACAAAATGGTAAAAAAGTACAAAATGAAGAAAAGGAAAGGCAATGAAAGAGAAAGAAAATCAAAAAGACAAAAAGAATGATCAATGTAGAAAAAAATGAAGGGATTCAATAAAAGTAAAGAGATAAAAGGTGTGGAAAGTTGAGAAAGGAGAAAAGGTTTGAAATGAACAAGAAAGAGTGACAGTGTGTCTCTCTAAACCCTAAGAAAGGAGTTAATGACTCAAAAAGTCAAGAGAATGTGTGCCAAAATGAAGCAAATGAAGTGATAAATGGAAGATGTTTACTTAGACCAAATATTTCCTACCCTGAACCAAAAGCCTTCGCTAATTCTCCACAAAAGCCCTATATGATCTTGAGTTGAATGAAGCTTACATTAGTGGCGACTCACATAAGGGGCAAGCTTATGGTACTTAGAGTCGGACTTGTGACCTTTCTTTGAGAGAGATGAGCGTGTTTCCACTATCCTCGTTCTGAGTGCTACAATCTTAAAGTGAGGTTTGCTTAGGGAGAGTTGAAGATGTATGAGTTTGGGTTCCACAATAACCAAAGTAGTAGAAAGAGTTTCTTTGATGGATTGAGTCAACTCTTGATGCTCTTGTGTCGCACTAAATCCATGGTGTTTAAAAGGTCGAATGTTGTTAATGATTCATTTGAATTGAGAGAAATTGTTAGTCCGAATTGATGCTAGATGAGGTCACTTTAGGTCAGCTAAATTTTCTTGGATTTACTCTTAAGGAGGTGGGTCTTATTTTATTTGCTTGAGGACAAGCAAAAGCTTAAGTTTGGGGGAGTTAATAACTAGGGATTATGGTTTATTTTACACTCCTTCTTACTTGAGTTTTGATTAAAAATGTGTACAAAATAGTCCCAAAGGCTTACATGTTGTACTTGTTTGTAGGGTTTGGTAAAAAGGTGACAATTAGTCAAACCAACTCAAAAAGGAGTGAAACGTGCACAAGTACCAAGAACAAGTCCAGGCATAGTGCAACAAATCCACTACAGCCGCATTCCATTTGGTGCGGTCCGCAGTGAGGAGATTCAGAGAGGTGCATATTTTGGAAACTCAAGCAATGTGGCCGCAAAGCATTTTGTGCGGACTGCAATGGCCTCACCGCGACCGCAATCGAGATTGTGCGGTCCGCACCGAAGGAGTTCAGAGAGTTGGGACTTTGGAGATTAATGCCAATGCGGTCCGTGGTCCTTTTTATGCGAACCGCAGTTGAAGCCACCATGGACGCGATGCATTTTATGTGGCCTGCGGTGGCCAAGTTCAGAGAGCAGAGATAAGAAGCCAAAAAGCCTCACCACATCCGCACTCCATTTCTTGCGGTTCGCGGTACCCCCGTAGGGGTATTTTTGTCCAGAAAATTCAGCCTAGTATAAATACGTTCTTTTCCCATTTTTAGGTTATCAATTGTAATATGACTTTGGGCTGAGCACGTGAACGGTTGTTCTTAACCATTTTGAGTAATTTTATAGTGGTTTTATCATTGAATCTTCAATTATTAGCTTGTAATTAAATCTTATGGGGTTTTCTTCATCTATTTCTTTATTTTCTTCCAATATTATGAGTAGATAGACCCATTAGCTAGGGTTGTAGCTCAACCCTAGTGTAAGTATTTGATGGGTCTTGAGTTTTAAGGCTTGAATGTCTATGAGTGTTTGATATTTGAACTAATTTATATTTTCCATGTTGAATTAGTGGTTGCAAACACTAATTTGTGCCTTTTTGACTTGGGTTCTTCTTGAGAAAGAGAGTTTGAGTCTAGGAAAATTAGTCCAACAAGGAATTGAGGTGTATTCAAGAGATTGATAGCCCTAATTAAAGGGTTAAACCTAGAGATAGTAATACCGTAATACCCGACTTAAACTTAAATTACTTGCACAAATTATCATACCCAATTAGTCTTGAGAAAGTCAATTAGGGCAAAATCACTCAAACTATCGAGAGGTATAGAATAAGAAGTTTCGTGCATTGGTTATATCGTAATCCCCAACATGACAACCTTGCCTTAGATTCGAGAACCCGTCAAGTATTCACCTAGGAGAAATTCAATTCCCTAGTGCCTTTTTAACCATTTAGACAACCTTTCAAGTATCTTACTCTTAGCTTAATTTAGCATCTTATTAGCAAAATATTAGAAGTAATCAAAAGACAAACTATGATTGGAAGTGCAAATAAGGGCAATTACGCATCTCTAGTTTAGATAGGAATCCAATTCCCACTTCTAGCTCCCTGTAGATTCGATCCCGACCATCTCGGGTAAAAGCTACTTCGACCACTCTCACTACTTTGTAGTAGTGCAGGGTTGGCACCGATCAATCATCCTGAGGCCCCCGGAACCTCAACCAAAAGCATGAACAAGTCATATCACCATCCAAGCTTATACCAATCCTCAAATCACCTAAAACAATATTGAAACATCGAATTAACCATGGATTCAAGCCTAAGAACTCCAAAAACTCTCAAATTACTCTTTCGATCAAAAAGTCTATCAAACCTCGTCCGAATGACCTGAAATTTTACAAGCACGTCACATTCAACACTACGGAGCTACTCCAACTTTCAGAATTCTATTCTGACCCCGATATCAAAATCCCACTATCGAACCGGAAACTTCAAAAAAAATTCCAACTTTTGGCATTTCAATCCTAAATAAGCTACGGGCCTACAAAACACAATCCGAACACGCCCCTAAGCCCGAAATCACCCAATGGAGCTAATGGAACTGATAGAATTCCATTCCAAGGCCGTCTTCATACTGCTTTGACTACGATCCAAATTCTAAAGCTTAAGCTCTTTTTTAGGGACTAAGTGTCCCAAAACACTCCGAAACTCAAAACCAAACATCCCGGCAAATCAAAATAGCAGAAACAAATACGGGGAAAGTAGTTAGTAGGGGATCGGGGCATTAATTCTTAAAATGACTGATCGGGTCGTTACATCCTCCTACACTTAAACATGCGTTCGTCCTCAAACGAGCATAGAGACATACCTGAAGTAGTCAAAAGATAAGGGTAACGGCTGCGCATATTCTGCTCGGTCTCCCAGGTCGCCTCCCTGACCGGCTGACCCTGTCACTAAACCTTTACTGATGCAATGTTCTTTGACCTTAGCTTTCGAACCTGCCTGTCTAATATCGCCGCTGGCTCCTCAACATAAGATAGATCCTTGTCCAACTGGACTGAACTGAAATCCAACACGTGCGACGGATCACCGTGATACTTCCGGAGCATCGAAACATGAAACACCAGATGAACTCATGCCAAGTTGGGAGGTAAGGCAAGCTCATAAGAAACCTCCCCAACACGTCGCAATATCTCAAAAAGGCCAATAAACCTCGGACTCAACTTCTCTTTATTCTCAAATATCATAACGCCCTTCATAGGCAAAACCCGAAGCAGAACCTGCTCTCCAACCATATAGGAAACATCACGAACCTTCCGATCTGTGTAACTCTTCTGTCTGGACTGGGTTGTATGGAGTCTATCCTGAATCACCTTAACCTTCTACAAAGCATCCTGAACCAAGTCTGTGCCTAATAATCTAGCCTCACCCGACTCAAACCAACCCACTAGGGATCTACACCGCCTACCATATAAAGCCTTGTACGGTACTATCTAAATGCTGGACTGATAGCTGTTGTTGTAGACAAAATCTGCCAGTGGCAAGAACTGATCCCAAGAACCTCCAAACTCCATCACACACACACACAAAGCATATCCTCAAGAATCTGAATAGTGCGCTCGGATTATCCGTTCATCTGGGGGTGAAATGCTATACTCAACTCCACCCGAGTACCTAACTCATGTTGTACGACCCTCCAAAACCGTGATGTGAACTGAGTACCTCTATCTGAAATGATGGACACTGGAATACCATGCATACAAACAATCTTCCGGATATAAATCTCCGCCAGATGCTCCGAAAAATAGGTAGTACACATAGGAATGAAGTGTGCAGACTTGGTCAGCCGATCCACAATTACCCAAATGGCATCGAACTTTCTCAAAGTACGTGGGAGCCCAACTACGAAGTCCATGGTGATCCACTCCCACTTCCACTCTGGAATATCTATCTGCTGAAGTAACCCACCCGGTCTTTGGTGCTCACACTTCACCTGCTGACAATTGAGGCGCCGAGCTACAAACCCAACTATATCCTTCTTCATCCGCCTCCACCAATAGTGTTGCCTCAAATCCTAGTACTTCTTTGCGGCACCCGGATGAATAGAATACCACAAACTATGGGCCTTATTTAAAATCAACTTTCGAAGCCCATCAACATTGGGTACACAAACCCGACCCTACATCTTCAATACCCCGTCATCACCAATAGTCACATCTCTGGCATCACCGTGAAAAACCTTGTCCTTGAGGATGATCAAATGAGGATCATCATAATGACGCTCCTTGATACGATCAAATACGGAAGACCGAGAGACCACGCAAACTAGAACCCGACTAGGCTCCGAAAGATCCAATCTCACAAACTGGCTAGCTAAGGTCTGAACATCCATCGCCATGGGCCTCTCCGCTGCTGGTAAATAAGCCAAACTCTCCAAACTCTCGACCCAGCAACTCAAAGCATCGGCCACCACATTGGCCTTGCCCGGGTGATACAAAATAGTGATATCATAGTCCTTCAGCAGCTCTAACCACCTCCTCTAATGCAAATTAGGATCCTTCTACTTGAACAGATGCTGCAAACTCTGGTGATTAGTATAGATCTCACAAGGCACACCGTACAAATAATGACGCCAGATCTTCAAGGCGTGAACAATAGTAGCTAACTCGAGATCATGGACATGATAATTCTTCTCATGTACCTTCAACTGTCTGGACGCGTAGGCAATCACCATACTATCCTACATCAATATTGCTCCAAGGCCAATCCTCGAGGCATCACAATATACAGTATAAGACCCTAAACCTATAGGCAATATCAAAACTAGGATTGTAGTCAAAGCTGTCTTAAGCTTCTGAAAGCTCGCCTCACACTCTTCCATACACTGGAACGGAGTACCTTTCTGGGTCAGCCTGGTCATAGGGGCTGCAATAGATGAAAAACCCTCAACGAATCGACGGTAATAACCTGCCAAGCCAAGAAGACTACAGATCTCTGTAGCTAAGGATGATCTGGGCCAACTCTGCACTGCTTCCACTTTCTTCGTGTCTACCTGAATACCCTCACTCGATACCACGTGGACTAAAAATGCCACGAAATCTAACCAAAACTCACATTTTGAGAACTTTGTATATAACTTCTTTCCTCTCAAAGTCTGAAGCACTATCCTCAGGTACTGCTCATGATCTTCCCGACTCTGGGAGTATACCAGAATATCATCAATAAAGACAATGACGAACGAGTCAAGATATGGCCGGAACACACTGTGCATCAAATGCATGAAGGGTGTTGGGGCATTGGTCGGCCCAAATGACATAACAAGGAACTCGTAATGACCATACCGAGTCCTGAAAGTAGTCTTCAGGATATTTGGCTCCCGAATCTTCAATTGATGGTAACCTGAACGTAAGTCAATCTTAGAAAACACTCGTGCACCCTGTAGCTGGTCAAACAAATCATCAATACGGGGCAAAAGATAATGGTCCTTCACTGTAACTTTGTTCAACTGGCGATAATCAATGCACACACGCATAGAACCATCATTTTTCTTTACAAACAAGACAGGAGCACCCCAAGGTGATACAATGAGCCAAATAAAACCCTTATCAAGAAATTTTTGTAACTGATTCTTCAACTCTTTCATCTCAGGAGGGGCCATATAATACGAAGGAATAGAAATGGGCTAAGTTCTTGGTAATAGATCAATGACAAAATCAATATCTCTATCGGGCAGCATGCTCGGAATGTCAGCTGGAAGCACATCCGAAAAATCCCGTACTACTGGGACTGAATCAACTGTAGGGGTATCAATGCTGACATCTCTCACATAAGCCAGATACGCGTCACGCCCCTTCTCAACCATACGCTAAGCCTTAAGGAATGAAATAACTCTACTGGAAGTATGATCTAAGGTAACCCTCTACTCTGCTCGCGGTACACCTACCATAGCCAGCGTCACGATTTTGGCGTGACAATTAAGAATAGCATAATGGGGCGACAACTAGTCCATGCCCAAAATAACATCAAAATCTACCATGCTGAACAATAATAAATCGGCTCTGGTCTCAAAACCACTAAGAGAAACCACACATGACCGATAAACATGGTCCATAATAAGAGAATCTCACACAGGAGTAGAAACATAGACAAGGGAACTCAAAGAATCCCTAGATACACCCAAATGCGGGGCAAAATAAGAAGACACGTAAGAATAGGTGGATCCTGGATCGAATAAAACCGATGCATCTCTATGACAAACCAGGACAATACCTGTAATGATAGAATTGGAGGCGAAAACATCGGTACGGGTAGGAAGGGC
Organism: Nicotiana tabacum; assembly: GCF_000715075.1. Lineage (NCBI taxonomy): Eukaryota > Viridiplantae > Streptophyta > Magnoliopsida > Solanales > Solanaceae > Nicotiana > Nicotiana tabacum. The sequence goes on from NC_134095.1 coordinate 84,066,252, forward strand.
ATAATATCTAGACTGGCCTCTTTCTCTAGGGCGACCTCTACCTCCCCGACCTCCACCCCTAGCTGGCTGAGCAAGTGGGGTAACAACTGGAGCTATAATCATAGCCTGAGAACTCTACGGAGCGCGTTGTGACTGAGAAGTCAGTGGAGGTGCACCCTTCCCTAGCCTAGGGCAATACCTCACCATATGACGTATGTCACCAAACTCAAAACAACCTCGCAGCTGATGTGGCAGTAGGAACTGTGCGGTGTGGGTACTCTGAGACCCCTGAACACCTGAAACACTATGTGAAGCCTGAGATGCAAACTGAGCTGGCTGACCCACAAAACCTCTACCATGCTGTACTCTTCCTCCAAAATAAGGACCAATGGGTCTCTCCAGTCTACAAGGTCTCCTCGCTTCCCTATACTCTCTCTCCTAACCTCGTCTGTCCTCTCTCTCTTGGACCCACCTGTCCTCTACTCGGCGAGAGATCCTCACCACTTGCTGAACTGGGACAACATGCTATGTCGCCATGATACCTGGAACCTGACCAATGCGAACTCGCTGCTCTGGAGTAGGGGGCGGAAGTCTGGGTCCCTTCCCCGATCTATGAAGTAGTCGGTACAACCTAAATCAATCCCGCTTGAACCAATATACCAAACATGTTCAGGAATTATGTTAAGGTCTACTGAAGTGCTGGAGTAGTAGTAGCAGTAGACGCATCAAGCGCCTGGGCTCCAACTAGAACTGGTGGTGGTTCTTCTGTAGCAGCTCGCGCGGGTGCTTTGGCTGTACCGTATGTACGTCCTTGGCCTTTACCTCGATCCCTACCTCTGACGTCTCTCGTATGGGGCGTGGGTGTCTGGTCACCTCCGGTAGCACGTGTCCTCACCATTTGTGAGAGAATGGAAGATAAAGGTTTAGGATTGTGATGTCAAAAATCTCGCACGACAGGAAAATCAAATAAAGTGGAATTTTCCTAACAGTTACATAACCTCTTGTAGATAAGTACAGATGTCTCCGTACCGATCCGCTAGAATCTAATAAACCAGTTTGTGATTCATGCCTCCTATGAACCTAGAGCTCTGATATCAACTTGTCACGATCCAAGTTCGTCCTCCATGAACTGTCGTGACGGCACCTAGTCTCTACGACTAGGTAAGCCTAATAATTTCGGAAAAAGAAACAAAATGCGGAAAAAACTAATAAAAACTGAAGATAAACAAATATAGAAGCGTTTAAGATACCGCTTGGCATATACTAATACAAGATCTCAAAAAAACTGAACAACTTCCCAAAATCCGGAATCTCATGAAATCACAAGCTATGAATACTACATTGTGCTCTAACTCCAGAATGTCTAAATCCAGATAAATATAGAAGGGCTAAAACTATAAGAGAGAATGTAAAGGGACTTCCCGGTCTGCGGATGAGACAAATATACCTTGAAGTCTCTGGAGAATCGCCTCGCCTCAAGGGTAGTAGGGATGAGCCGAAGAACCTGGATCTGCACATGAAAAACATGCGCAGAAAGGGCATGAGTACACCACAGCGGTACTTAGTAAGTGCCAAGCCTAACCTCGGTATAATAAGAATAACAACAAATACAACAGAGAAAGACATCACATAAAGAATACAGTTCAACACAGAGATAGCAACCGGGGATCTACCAGGATACCGTCTTGTAGCCCCCAAATATAAATATCTAGTAAATTGGGGATCTACCAGGATACCGTCCTGTAGCCCCCAAATGTAAATGTCCAGTGGATCTCCCGGGTGTCGTCGCGTAGTCCAACTCAAAGTGTACCGGGGATCTACTGGAATCCTGATCCGCAGTCCCCAAATATAAATACCCAGTACTGGGGGAATCTACTGGGTGCAATCCTGCACTACAGTACAAATCAATATATGTACAGGGGGATCTACCGGAATACAAATCCGTAGTTCCAAAGTAAACATGCAGGGGGATCTACCGGGATACCGTCCCGTAGTCCCAAAATAAACACACAGCAGCAACACAAAGAATATTCAGTTCAATCCAAATTTCATACCAAGGTAAAATAGGTATTTCTAACCTAGCATGGTGCACGAAATTCAAATAAAGCAGTTTGAGCAAGTAAGATAATTAAGTCAATTAGACATACTTCCCTAAGCTAACTGTAGGCTGAAATTGCAAGTAGTATAAACATGGAAGAAAACACAGTTATAGTTACTTAATGAAAACAAAATTTTCAACAATTAGCACATGTACGCACTCGTCACCTCACGTACAAGGAATTTAATGTATCAACAATACCAAATCCTAAGGGGAGTTCCCCCACACAAGGTTAGGCAAGCCACTTACCTCGAACCGTCTCAAAATCAACCTGAAACCACGCTCTTGCCACGAGTACTCGACTCCAAATGGCCCAAATCTATTCAAATTAATTGCATAATGTAAATACAACTTCAACTAACTTATTCCACTAATTAATTCTAAGATAATACGTGAAATTAGGAAAATGACCAAAATGCCCCCAGGACCAGGTCTTGGAATCCGGTAAAATTTATATTTTCAGAATCCTCATACTCTCACGAGTTTAGTCATACCAAAATTACCAAAATCGGACCTCAAATGGTCCCTCAAATCACCACTCAAAGCTCTCCAATTAACCAAGCCCTAACACTCAATTTACCACTGATTTTCCTTCAAATTTCATGCTTACAATGATAAAAATCACCACAATAACGAGCTTAAGGACCAAAGACCTTACCTCAATGAATCCCTCTGAAAATCTCCCTTGAAAATGCTCCCCAAAGCTTCTTCCCGTTGAAAATTTATGAAAATAACCCAAATTCGCGAAGGAAATTTTTTTATACTTTCCGACCTAGGTTTTTCGCACCTGCGGTCCATTTCCGCTTCTGCGCTACCGCTTATGCGGTCAAGGGAACCGCTTCTGCGGTTTTCACTTAAGTCCCCTTCTCCGCACCTGCGTCCAATAATCCGCATATGCGGTCCCGCAGGTGCGGCACACCCCCCGATTATGCGGTTTCAGCTGTCTTCACCTTTGGCCACATTTGCGGCAGTGATCTCGCTTCTGCGGCCTCACACCTGTGGTCCCCAAGCTGCAGGTGCGGTTATGATAGCAAACTCAGCAGCTTCAACTGCAAATTCCCAACTCCAAACTTCCGTTAACCATCTGAAATCATCCCGAGGCCCTTGGGACCTCAACCAAAAGCACAAAAAGTCATATACCACCATTCAAGCTCATACCAATCCTCAAAACACCTAAAACAACATTGAAACATCGAATTAACCATGGATTCAAGCCTAAGAACTCCAAACTCTCAAATTACGTTTTCGATCAAAAAGTCTATCAAACCTCGTCTGAATGACCTGAACTTTTGCAAGCATGTCACATTAAACACTATGGAGCTACTCCAACTTCCAGAATTCCATTCCAACCCCGATATCAAAATCCCACTATCGAACCGGAAACTTCAAAAAAATTTAACTTTCGACATTTCAAGCCTAAATAAGTTACGGGCCTCCAGAATACAATCTGAACACGCCCCTAAGCCCAAAATCATCCAACGGAGCTAAAGGAACCGACAGAATTCCATTTAGAGGTCGTCTTCAGACTGCTATGACGACGGTCTAAATTCTAAAGCTTAATCTCTCTTTTAGGGACTAAGTGTCCCAAAACACTCTGAAACTCAATACCAAACATCCCAGCAAATCAAAATAGCAAAAACAAACACGGGGAAAGCAGTTAGTAGGGGATCGGGGTATTAATTCTTAAAATGACTGGCTGGGTCGTTACATATATTTATTTACTATTGTTGATATTATTATGGTAGAATAATGGAGGATTGTGTTGTACAGTGGAATCGGGTTGCGCACCGCAATATTCTATATGTTTCTATTTCCTAGTGTTGTGCTCTTTTTTTTGGTATTTTCATACGAGACTCTAAGGAGTGGTATTTCTGACCTTCACTGGTTTTCTTTCAGGATTGAGCTACTTTCTTTAGTTAACTACTTTATTTCGTTCTGTATTATCCTTTCCTGCTTTTATTTTATAATGCGTAAAGGTTATAGTGTAAGTGACCTGCCTAAGCCTCGTCATTACTTCTTCAAGGTTAGGCTCGACACTTAAAGAGTACATGGGGTTGGTTGTACTCATACTACACTCTGCACTTCTTGTGCAAATTTTGGAGTCGGTCCCAGCGGCGGTCATTAGCATGCTCGGGTTAGCTGTGGGTTAGGAGATTTGAGGTACAGCTGCTCGGCGTTCGCAGCCTCTAAAGTCCCTTTTTTCATTAGCTGTGTATTTTTGTTCAGACAGCTTTATATTTCATTCAGACCTTTATTTGTACTATTCTAGTAGCTCGTGCACTTGTGGCACCGGGTCCTGGGTTGTATTAGATATTTCGGTGACTATGATTTCTCCACTTTACTTTAGATTATTGTAGTTATTTCAGCTTCTTTCTTATCATTTAACTTGAACTATTGAAAATTGATAAATTATTCTAACGTTGACTTGCCTAGCTAGTAAAATGTTAGGCGCCAACACGATCCTGAAAGTGGAAATTTTGGGTCGTGACAAGTTGGTATCAGAGCATTAGGTTACTTAGGTCCCACAAGTCACGAGCAAGCTTAGTAGAGTTTGGAGGATCAGTACAGAGACGTTTGTAAATATCTTCCAGAGGCTATGGAGTTTAGGAACAATTCACTTATATTCTTCTCTGTCGTGCAATTTTATTCTATTATTGATGATTGAACTCTTCTATTCCTTGTTCTCTCGTAGATGGCGAGAACACATACTATATCTACAGCTGGACAGCAGCCGTAGCCCCCCGTGGCAGCTCCTATGAGGGCAGAGGTCCATGCCGAGGTCGCGCCAGAGGCTGAGGCAGAGGCAGACTCGATAGCAGCACCATCACTAGAGCCTCAGGTAGATTTTGATGATGAGGTTCCAGCTCAGACTGTACCTGTTGGACCAGCTCAGGTCCCGGAGGGGTTCATCGCCACCTCAGTGCTTCAGGACGCTCTAGTCCATTTGGTGAGCCTTACAGACTCCCGCTACTCACACTCCAGAGCAGGTGGCCCCAGTATCAGACTCCAGTAGCCCCCAATTGGGATAGTTCAACCGGTTGTTACGGCACATGCCGGTGATAGGCCTGCCATGTCTTCTGAGGGTTTATTGAGATTGGACAAGTTCACAAAGCTCTTTCCAGTTCACTTCAGTGGTGCACCTTCTGAGGACCCATATGATTATCTTGACCATTGCCATGAGGTGCTGCGGAACATGGGTATAGTTGAGACTAATGGGATTGATTTTGCTTTGTTTCAGATGATGGGTTCCGCCAAGAGGTGGTAGAAGGATTATATATCGACCAGACCAGCTGGGTCGCCTGCTCTTACTTGGGACTAGTTCTCTTAGCTATATCTAGAGAAGTTCCTTTCTATCACACTGAGAGAATATTACCGCAAGCAATTTGAGCGTCTCCAACAGGGTAGTATAACTGTTACTCAGTACGAGACCCGTTTTGTAGATCTAGCTCGTCATGCTCTTATCTTACTTCCCACTGAGAGGGAGAGGGTGATGAGGTTTATTTATGGACTCACTCACCCTTTTAGGATACAGATGTCCAAGGAGAGCAGTGGTGAGATTTCCTTTCAGACGGCTACAAATGTTGCTAGGTGGATCGAGATGGTTCTTGCACAGGAGAGAGGGCAGGGGTCTAATAAGAGGCCTCGTCATTCTGGTGGTTTCAGTGGTGCCTCATCTTGAGGCAGGGGTACTTTTGGTAGGGGCCATCCTCCCAGGCCATTTTAGTCAACACTTCAGGCATCTCATAGTGCTTCAGGGAGTCGTGGTCCTTATGTGCCTTATTCGGGGCAGCCAACCTACAGTGCACCATCAACTCCTATCAGTGCGCCTCTGATTCAGAGTTATCACCGTGGTAATCTGTCCCATTCAGGTTAGCCTCAATTTCAGCAGCCACAATAGCAGGATGGATGTTTTGAGTGTGGTGCTTTGCGGCATATAAGGAAGATTTGTCAGAGATTATTAGGCGGCATACCACAACAGAGTTCTCGTGCCATAATTTTGGCACCAGTTGCTCTACCACCCGCTCAGCCAGCTAGGGGCAAGGGTCATGAAGCCAAAGGAGAGGGTTAGGCCATTAGAGGTGGAGGTCAGGCTATTAGAAGTAGAGGTCAGGCTGCTAAAGATGGATGCCAGCCAACTAGTGTTAACTCTAAGTTTCAATGATGAAACATAATATATCATATCTGGTGCAGGATCACAAGAAATCAAAAAGCAATGCCAATCAATAATAGATTAAGGAAACAATCAGCAACGCAAGGAAATGAATCAATGATTAGAAATGAAAAAGGAAGAAGCAGCGGAGATCCGGAAGAAGAATCAATCAGAGATTCTATAAATAATTAATGGAAGCTATTACTGGAAGGTCCCAAAATCAAAGAGAAACGAGATCACAAAGGGAAGCACTAAAAACCAACCATAAATCAAGGGATCTAGCGGATACGCCTCAAGTAACAAAAAGATATGCTTAGAGGATAAGAAGCTCATCAAGACCACAAATCAAGGAAGATCAACGAAAATCTAACTTTATTCTTGGAAAGAATCAATCTATGATTCCTTTCAAGGATAAACTCCATTGGGTTTGCAATCTCTCCAGATTCACGAGTCAAGAAGGCCTTATAAAGTGTATATATACATAAGTTCCAGACTTGAGGAATATATACTTTGAATGAACGATTTTCTCTCCTTTTGTTCTACTCCAAACAAGCATTGTAGTTCTTATAGATCTGCTGTGTAATTAGTATGAGAAGAAAAAGAGATAAATACTGGTGAGGCATTGTATCAAGAAGAGAAAAGTGACATAGAGATTTTTCTGTGGGTGTAAAGCTACATCAACTATTCTGTACGCAAGAAACTTCGATCACTAAAAGAGAACACCCTTGCAACTCAATGGGACTGGACTAAGATTCACGTTGAATCTGAACCAATATAAAATTTCGGTATCTTTAATTTCTGCACTTTATTTCTGCATTACTATTATCCTGTTTCTATTTCTAGTCGACTAATTGGTAAACTAGTCAACGACTTACAATAAAAAAAATTTAAATAGGCAATTCACCCCCACCCCTCTTGTACTTTCAATTGGTATTAGAGCTAGTCTCACACTTTTTGCTTAACAGCTTGTGAGAAAAGATCATGGAAATTCAAGTAATTGTTGGAGTACTCTTTCAAGAAGGAAATTGCAATTTAGGCCACCATATTTCAATGGAAAACACTTCTCTCACTGGAAAGTGCGTATGGAAATATATACAAAATCCTATGATGTCAAAATATGGCGCGTTATCAAAAAAGGGAACTATCAATTACCAGCAACTGCTCAACCACCTACTGATCCAGAAGATATATATGAGTACACAGATGAGCAGATGGCAGTTGTTCAAGTCAATGCTAAAGCACAAAATTAACTCTATAATTCTATAAGTAGAGATGAATATGTAAAAATCTTAAGTTGTGATACAACCAAAGAAATGTGTGATAAACTAGAAGTTACTTATGAAGGAACCAACAAAGTGAAAGAAACTCATATTAATATGTTGGTTCATGACTATGAACTCTTCCAGACGAAAGAAGGAGAATCATTGAGGAAATGTTTGCAAGGTTCAGCAAAATCATTAGCGATCTAAAAGCTTTTGGTAAACCATACTCAAGTGGTGATCAGGTTTGGAAAATTCTGAGGAGTCTACCTCCCACTTGGAAGAAAAAAGTAGTTGCACTAGAATCACAAGATCTAAACAAACTTTCATATGATGAGCTTCGGGGAGATATTATAGCATTCGAGAAAACTCACCTCAAGAAAACAAACCAGGAAGAAAAGAAGAAAATAATCGCCTTCAAAGCTACAACTAAAAGACCAGAAAATGATATTGATGATAACTTAGAAACTCTTGAAGAAGAGATTGCCATGGTATTAAGGAACATGGATGGTTTAATGAGAAGATACAAAAACACAAGAAGAGGTAGGATGTCCCCCAAGAGAACCAAACAATATAATGAACAAGACAAGAATAATGGAAAATGTTATGAGTGTGGAAGATATGGGCATGTTCAAGATGAATGCCCAAATCTTAAAAGAAAAGTTTCCAGAGGATTCAATAAAAATAAATCTTTTGGAAGCTAGAGTGATGAAGACAGTTCGAAACACGAGGAAATATCAAATATATGCTTCATGACAATTCTGAAAACAACATAAACAAACTCTCCGACTGCTGGACTGATGAAGATACATTAGACGACGAATGCAAAGATAATAATGAAAATTGTTCATGGCATGAGGTGAAACAAGCAAGGTAAGATCGTATAACTGTGATAGATGTAATGAATTGCAGGATATTCTTGACCTTTCTCTAAATGAGTCTCAAAAAATGATGAATGAACTAAGGAGACTTAATAGGGAAAATAAAGACTGGGAACTCAAGCTTGAAGTATGTGAAATTGAAAAAGAAGTAATTCAAGATGAAATTCAAGAATTGCAAACGCAACTTAATGGCATGCGCAAGTCCACCAGTCACAGTTTTGTCAAGTCTAACCAGGCGACTTACAAGTCAACTGGAAAATGACCTGTTAGAACTGAGTCCACAAGTACTAACACAAGTGGAAGATCAAAAAATGAACCAGCCCCTATGTGTCACTACTGTAGTAAAAGTGGACATAAATACTCTTTCTGTCGATTTCGTAAATCTAATGTTTCAGGATGGATTTGGAAACCCAAAAACAATCCTGATCTTTGTAGAACTAACCAAAAAGGACCCAAGTAAGCTTGGGTACCTAAAAAAGTGATAATTCTATTTTGCAGGAACATCACATGAAGAGCCGCAAAGGAAAATAGTACTTAAATAGTGCGTGTTTCAGCCACATGACAGGTGAAAAAACCCTGTTCAAAGAAGTTACAAAGATAAATAGAGGGAGTGTCAATTTTGGGGATGACTCAAAAGGAAAAATAGTTGGCACTGTCATAGTTCCATTCAATAACAATTGTGATATTACTGAAGTGTATCTTATAGATGGACTCAACTACAATCTCCTAAGTATAAGTTAGCTATGTGATTCAGGGTACGAAGTTAAATTCAAGAAAACGGGTTGTGCCATTGAAGATGAGACATGTAAAATAATACTCCTAGAAAAAAGATATGGAAATGTTTATCTTCTTGATGGTTTTGAAAATTTAGATAGTCACATCTGCTTAGCATCTATATCTGATAATCCATGGTTGTGGCATAAGAAACTTGGTCATGCAAGCATGCATCTTATTGAGAAACTCTCCAAGCATGATTTATTTATTGGTATCCTTAAACTCAACTTTTCCATAAATCATGTATGTTATGCATGTCAAATTGGTAAATAATAGAAACTCCTTCTAAAACAAAGACATTGTGTCTACCACCAAGCCTTTACAATTGCTCCATATGGATTTGTTTGGACATACCAAAATTGCTAGTATAGGAGAAAAACGATATATTTTGTTATTATTGATGACTACTCACATTTTACATGGGTGATTTTTCTATCTCACAAAGATAAAGCTTTGAAAAACTTTAAGATCTTCTGTAAGAAAGTTGAAATAGAAAAGGGCTATCTGATTACAACTATTCAAAGTGATCATGGAGAAGAATTAGAAAGGAGAGCATTTGAAGATTTCTGCAATGATCAAGGATATACCCACAACTTTTCAGCTCCAAGATCACCTCAACATAATGGAGTAGTTGAGCGGAAAAATAAAACTCTACAAGATATGGCAAGAACAATGATATTATAATATTCCAAACCATTTTTGGGCAAAAGCAGTCAGCACAGCCTGCCACATTCTCAACAGATGTCTTATAAAACCTATCTTGAAGAAGACTCCATATGAATTATGGAAAGGTAAATGGCCCAACATAGGTTATTTCTATCCTTTTGGCAGCAAATGTTTTATCCACAACAATGGTAAGGACAATCTTGGAAAATTTGATCCAAGAAGTGATGAATGTATTTTTTTGGATTATTCCATTAACAACAGATCTTTTAGAGTTTATAATAAAAATACTTTATCTGTAGAAGAATTAGTACATGACATATTTGATGAAAATAACACTTTGGTCAAGAAAGGAATTATTGCAGGCGATAAAGATGTAAGTCAAGAAATATCACAGTTAAGCAAAACTCAAAAGTTGATTGATAGGCTAGACGTAGTCATGTAATCAACTAATGAGCCTGTCAATAGTCAACCATAACCACAGAAGGAGTCAACTACTCATACGAGTGCAACATATCCTAATGAGTGGAGAAGTGAACCAGAGTATCATCAAAAGTTTATCATAAGAGATCCAAGTGAAGGAATGAAAACCAAAAGTTTATCATAGGAGATCCAAGTGAAAGGAAAACTAGGGGAACTCTCAAGAAAAAGTCAAATATAGCACTCATCTCCCAGATTTAACTAAAGAAGGTTGAGAAAGCACTAAAAGACTCCAGCTGTGTACAAGCAATACAGGAAGAACTAGATCAATTTGATAAAAATCAAGTTTAGAAACTGTTGCCTAAGCCTGCAGATGCTACTGTAATTGGAACAAAATGGGTTTTCAGAAATAAGCTCAATAAGGATGGAAAGGTTGTGAGAAACAAAGCCAGATTAGTAGCTCAAGGATACTCACATCAGGAAGGAGTCGACTACGATGAAACCTTTGCACCGGTAGCCCGACTAGAATATATACAGATTCTTACTACATGCGCATCCTTCAAGCAATTTAGACTTTTTCAGATGGATGTCAAAAGTGCCTTTTTAAATGGCTTTATTGATGAGGAGGTATATGTAAAACAACCTCCTGGTTTTGAAGACTCAAAACTTTTTTGCCATGTGTATAAGTTGACCAAAGCTCTGTATGGACTTAAAAAAGCTCCACGAGCCTAGTACGAAAGGCTCAGTTCATTTCTACTTGATCATGGGTTTATAAGAGGTAAAGTATATACTACACTATTTATCAAAAGATCATCAGAAGGTAATTTTACTATTCAAGTTTATGTTGATGATATTATTTTTGGAAGTGCTAACCCTCTTTTGTGCAAGGAATTTGCTAATCTTATGCAAAGTGAATTTGACATGAGCATGATGGGAGAACTTATATTTTTCCTTGGACTAGAAATTCAACAATTAGAAGAAGGAAGGTTTGTGTGCCAGGCGAAATATACAAATGAGTTAATCCAGAAGTTTGGTATGAGCAGTGCTAAAGCGATCAGCACTCCTATGAGCCCAGCAACAAGTCTTGACAAGGATGAAAAGGAAAATCCTATTGACAAAACTAAATATCGAGGAATGATTAGCTCTTTGCTTTATTTAACTGCCAGTCGACCAGATATTATGTTTAACATATGTAAATGTGCCAGGTTTCAGTCAGCTCCTAAGGAGTCGCATTTGACTGTAGTAAAGAGAATAACTTGTTATCTCATCAGAACTATTTCTTATGGACTATGGTATCCACGTTCTAACAATTTTAAGCTGGAAGGTTTTTTAGATGTTGATCTTGCAGATGATAAAGAAGACAAAAAAAAAGCACTAGCGGAACATGTCAATTACTAGGAAAGGCTTTAATATCATGGAACAGTAAGAAGCAAGGCTCAGTTGCATTATACACAACAGATGCAGAATATATTGCCATTGGACAATGTTGGGTACAGTTACTATGGATGTCTCATCAACTAGGTGACTATGAATATTTTTTAAACCTATTCAAATATTTTGTGACAACTCTAGTATTATATGGCTTTCAAATAATTCTGTGCATCATTCCAGGGTTAAGCATATAGACATCAAACATCATTTCATTAGAGAGCATGTCCTCAAGGGAGATATAGAATTATCATTTGTTGGTACCATTGATCAATTAGCAGACATTTTTTGCTAAGCCTTTACTTGAAGATATATTTTGCTCTCTAAGAAAACTACTTGATATTATTTCTCTTGATCATAAAAATTAGGACCTATGTATTAGTTTTTAATTCTTGTATGTCTAATGTTTTAATTTTTTGCTAAGTATGCATTAATTTAGCGCCTCCATTTTCCCTATCTTTTCCCATCAGTTGTAGGTTTCAAGAAAGGAAAATCAATCATCATGACCTTTCACTGACACCCTTTCCTTTCCTGCACTCGACCGTCAAAATCCCGTTCTTTTTAATCCTCTGAACTAGTCTTCTTAGTCTTCATTGTTCATGTCTCTCAAGAAACCCTCTTCAAAATTCTTCAAACTCTCTCTCAAAACTTCTCCATGGATAAACACTCCAAGAATCTCTCTGCCTCCACTAGAAAAGTACTCGTTCCAAGGGAAAACCCTTCTCTCAGCCTCCAGAGCAAGTAGACCTAGGGTCTGACCACTCAGAAGGGTTTATTAGACCATTCTCACCAAATAAGAGAAAAGGCCCTTGGAAAAAGGCCTATGGAAGACCCCCTTGAATCTCTTACCCTCAAGAAATCCAAAGTATACCTCTCGAGTTCTCTTGAGTCCGACCTCAATTTCTGGGATACCCCAAATCGAGATTTCTTTGTCGCTTTGAAAGACAAGCCCATTGCACATGGCAGAATAGTCGACCTTGATGATATGGAGGCCTTCAATTACAAGGTAAAAGATTTGTTTGTTTTTCAAGGATGGTCTAAATTCCTCTCTGTACCCCCTTCCAAAGTCTACGAACCTTTAGTGAGAATGTTTTATGCTAATCTTTGCTCTAGAAAGTCTGATAAGCTGGAATCCCTAGTTTTAGGAAAATGCATTGTCCTTGATTGTGCCATGTTTGACTCAATTTTTTAGTGTAAGTGCTCTAGTTTTTCTTTACTTTTCAAGAATACTTGGCCTAATAATTTTGAAATCTCTTTTGATCAAGCAAAATGTTGTATTGCTGAGTGTCCATCTGATTTCCTTCCTAACCAGTTGGGTCCCAGTGATGTTAGTTTTGAAACCCGAGTTTTGGCCCACATTATTGCAACTACTCTTTTTCCTCGTATTGGATCATTATCGACCTTCTCTCAACGAGATACCTTTCTTGTCTACTATCTTGTGACCATACTCAAGGTTAAGCTATCCTCATGGGTCATAAATTTCATGATTGAGAGTGTTGATGATCCCACCAGTTTGTACTATAGTATGGCTATCACACACATTTTGGAAGCCCACAACATCTCTATCTCAGAATACCCTTTTGTCTCTATTTTAAAATACTACAACTCTAGGCTTTCGCTAGTATGGGGTATGTGTGTGCTAAGAGTTCCTGGGTAAAGAAATAGAAAGGTGAATTCAAGAACGTTCAGCCTGATTCCAAGATCAAAGCCTTTATTTCCCATCATAGTGTAAGTGATCCTGATCTTATGGAGAAACTGACTGCTATTGACAACAAGTTGATTATCATCAAGAACCTTCTTGCTACAACTCAATCCACTACTGGGGACATCCATGCGATCTCCAAGGAAACTGGGTCCGATGTTTTAAAAATGAGAGTTAAAATTCTCAAACTTGGAGAAAATGCAGTCAAAGCTGTCAAGGAAGTACATGACAAGATTGATGGGGTGACAGTTTTAGCCAATGCCAGCTTTGAATGTCTAAAGGAGGCGATTTGCAATACTCTTACTTATTTCTTGCGTCGTTAGTTGTGGAAGTTTCAAACAATCTTTTTTGCTATTTTATTGTTTTGGACTGGATAACCAATCGGTAAATGTTTTACTAAACTCTGCATGCCTATAATATTTTCCTATGATGTATAATATTGGCCTATACTTAGTATGTATGCATATCTCCTCTTTGCTGAAGTCAAAAGGAGGGAGAAAGAAACATTGCAGGACAGACTGTTGGAAATGTTGAAGGGAAGTCGACTGAAGCACCCGTTGAGGGGGAGTCAACTAACTATGAGGAGAGTCAACTGAAGCACCTGTTGAGGGGAAGTCAACTGAAGTATATACAATACCTATTGAGGGGGAGCCGACTACGGGGAAGTTAACTGTTGTTTATATATTTTTTATATATTATTCTTGTTATCATCAAAAAGGAAAGATTGTTATCTCTAAGTTTTAGTGATGAAAGATAATATATCATATTTGGTGTAGGATCACAAGGAATTATGAATCAATACCAATCAAGAATAGATTAAGGAAACAATTAGCAATGTAAGGAAATGAATCAATGATTAACGATGAAAAAGGAAGAAGCAGCAGAGATTCGGAATAAGAATCAATTAGTAATTCTATAAATAATTAACGGAAGTTATTACTGGAAGGTCCCAAAATCAAAGGGAAACGAGACCGCAAAGGGAAGCACTGAAGACCGTTGAAGCCAGAAATCAAGGGATCTAGCGGATATGCCTCAAGTAACGAAAAGATATGCCTACCAAATAAGAAGATCATCAAGACCACAAATCAAAGAAGATCAACGGAAATCTGACTTTATTCTTGGAAAGAATCAATCTGTGATTCCTTTCAAGGATCAACTCCCTTGGTTTGCAATCTCTCCAGATTCACGAGTCAAGAATGCCTCATAAAGTGTATATATACATATGTTCCATACTTGAAGAAAATATACTTTGACTGAACCATTTTCACTCCTTTTGTTCTACTCCAAACAAGCATTGTAGTTCTTATAGATCTATTGTGTAATTAATGAGAGAAGAAAAAGAGATAAACACTGGTGAGACATTGTATCAAGAAGAGAAAAGTGACATAGAGATTATTCTGTTGGTGTAAAGCTACATCAACCATTCTATACGCAAGAAACTTTGATCACTGAAGAGAACACCCTTGCAACTCAAGGGGACTAGACTAGGATTCACATTGAATCTGAACCAATATAAAATTCTAGTGTCTTTAATTGCTGCACTTTATTTCTGTATTACTATTATTCTATTTCTATTTCTAGTCGACTAATTGGTAAACTAGTCAACTACTTACAATATATTTTTTAAATAGGCAATTCAGCCCCCCTCCCCCGTACTTTCGGCTAGAGCCCATCCTAGAGATGTAGTTCAGAGTGGTGGGGCCCAACCCTGATTTTATACTTTCCCAGCTAGGCCTGAGGCTGAGTCATCTGACGTTGTTATCACAAGTATTGTTCTAGTTTGCCATAGAGAAGCTTCAGTTCTATTTGATTCGGGCTCTACTTATTCCTATATGTCATCCTATTTTGCTTCATATCTAGTTATGCCTCATGATTCTTTGAGTGCTCCTGTGTATGTGTCCACACATGTAGGAGATTCTATTGTTGTAGATCATGTCTATCGTTCGTGTGTGGTTACTATTGGGAGTCTTGAGACTAGCGTAGATCTTTACTTCTTGATATGGTTAGATTTTGATGTCATCTTGGGTATGGATTGGCTGTCACCTTATCATGCTATATTGGATTGTCACGCCAAGATGGTGACCTTAGCCTTGCCGGGGTTTCCTCGATTAGAGTAGAGGGTGACTCCTGACCATTCTACCAGCAGGGTTATCTCTTATGTGAAGGCTCGACGTATGGTCGAGAAAGGTGTCTAGCTTACTTAGTTTGTGTCCACGATTCTAGTGCGGAGGTTCCTTCCATGTATAGGTCCCTTCCATGTATTTAGTACCAGTTGTTCGTGAGTTCCCAGATGTGTTTCTTGTAGATCTACCGAGGATGCCACCCGACATAGATATTGACTTCTATATTGATTTGGCCCTGGGCACTCATCCTATTTCTATTCCGTCATACCGTACGACCCCGCCAGAGTTGAAATAATTGAAGGAACAGTTACAAGATTTGCTTGATAAGGGCTTCATTAGACCTAGTGTCTCACCTTGGGTGCGCCTGTATTGTTTGTGAAGATGAAAGATGGATCGATGAGGATGTGCATTTTAAAGGTAGTTGAACAAAGTCACCATCAAGAACAAGTATCCATTGCCGATGATTGATGACTTATTTGATCAGCTTTAGGGTGACAAGGTGTTTTTGAAGATTGATTTGAGGTCTGGCTACCATCAGTTGAATACTAGGGCATCCGATGTCCCTAAGACAGCTTTTCGGACTCGGTATGGGCATTATGAGTTTCTAGTGATGTCATTTGGGTTGACAAATGCCCCATCAACATTTATGGATTTGATGAACCGAGTGTTCAAACCCTACTTGAATTCCTTCATGATTGTATTTATTGATAATATCTTGATCTACTCCCGCAGTTGAGAGGAGCACGAGCAACATCTTCGGATTGTACATCAGACTCTGAGAGACAACCAATTATATGCCAAGTTTTCAAAGTGCGAGTTTTGGTTAGACTCAGTCGTCTTTTTGGGGCACGTAGTATCGATAGAGGGCATAAAGGTAAATCCTACAAAGATTGAGGCAGTTTAAAACTGGCCTAGACCCACTTCAGCTACAGAGATCCGGAGTTTCTTAGGCAGGTTATTACCGCCATTTTGTGGAGGGTTTTTAATATATAATAGCCCCATTGACCAGATTGACCTAAAAAAGTGCCCTTTTCAGATGGTCAGACGAGTGTGAGTTGAGCTTTCAGAAGCTCAAGACTGCTTTGACTACGACACCAGTGTTGGTGTTACCCATAGATTCAGGATCATACACGGTGTATTGTAATGCATCTCATGTTGGACTCGGTGCAGTACTGATGCAGGGATGGCAGGGTGATCACATATGCATTGCAGCAGTTGAAGGTTCATGAGAAGAATTACCCTGTTCATGACTTAGAGTTAGCAGCCATTGTTCATGCATTGAAGATTTGGAGGCACTATCTTTAAGGCGTGTCGTGCGAGGTATTCACGGATCATCGAAGTCTATAGAATTTGTTCAAGCAAAGAGATCTCAATTTGAGGCAAAAAAGGTGGTTGGAGCTGTTGAAAGACTATGAAATTACCATCTTGTATCATTCTGGGAAGGCCAATGTGGTGGTCGATGCCTTGAGTAGAAAGGAAGTGAGTATGGGTAGCCTTGCGTACATTTCGGTTAGTGAGAGACAACTTGCATCAGATGTTCAGACTTTGGCCAATCAGTTCGTGAGGTTAGGCGTTTCAGAGCCCAGTCGTGTTCTAACTTGTATAGTCGCTCGGTCTTCCTTATATGAGCGCATCAGAGAGCGGCAGTATGATGACCCTCATTTGCTTATCCTTAGGACACAGTGCGACACGGTGGTGCCAAGCAGGTTACTATTGGAGATGATGGGGTTTTGAGGATGCAAGGTCGTATTTGTGTGCCTAATGTAGATGAACTTCGTGAGTTGATTCTTAAAGAAGCCGACAGTTTTCGATATTCTATTCACTCGGGTGCCGCTAATATGTATCAGGTTTTGCAGCAACATTATTAGTGGAAAAGGATGAAGAAGGATATAGTTGCATATGTAGCTCGGTGTCTAAATTGTCATTAAGTAAAGTGTGAGCATTAGAGACCTGGTGGTTTGCTTCAGAAGTTAGAGATTCCTGAGTGGAAGTGGGAGTATATCACTATGGATTTTGTTGTTGGACTCCCACAAACTCAAAGGAAGTTCGACGCGGTATGGATCATTGTGGACAAGCTGACCAAGTCAGCGCATTTCATTCTTGTGACAGTTACCTATTCTTTAGAGCGGTTGGCTGAGATTTATATCTGCGAGATCGTCCGTCTTCACGGTGTACCCATGTCTATCATTTTGATCGAGTTACGTAGTTCACCTCACATTTCTAGAGGGTCGTACAAAGTGAGTTGGGCATGCAGGTTGAGTTGAGCACAACATTTCATCCACAAAAAGATAGATAGTCCGAGCGCACTATTCAGATATTGGAGGATATGCTCCGCACTTGTGTTATAGATTTCGGGGGTTCTTGGGATCAGTTCTTGCCACTTGCGGAGTTTACCTACAACAACAGTTACCAGTTGCCACTTGCGCACTATGAGGCATTATACGGGAGGCGGTGTCGTTCACCAGATGGATGGTTTGAGCCGAGGGAGGCTCGGTTGTTGGGTACAGATTTGGTACAGGATGCCTTGGACAAGGTCAAGATTATTCAGGATCGACTTCGCACAGCTCCATCTAGGCATAAGAGTTATGCCGACCGTAGGGTTCGTGATGTTGCATTCATAGTTGGAGAGAGAGTATTGCTCCGGGTTTCACATATGAAGGGTGTGATGAGGTTTGGGAAGAAGGGGAAGTTGAGGCCTAGGTATATCAGACCCTTTGAGATTCTTGAGAGAGTGGGTGAGATGGCTTACAGGCTCGCATTACCACCTAGTTTATCAGCAGTCCATTCGGTGTTAAATATGTCTATGCTCGGAAGTATCACGGCGATCCATCCCATGTGTTAGATTTCAGTTCAGTCCAGTTTGACAAGGATTTGACTTATGAGAAGGAGCCGATGTCTATTCTAGCCCGGTAGGTCCGACAGTTGAGGTCTAAGAGTTATCCTTCAGTTCGAGTGTAGTGGAGAGGTTAGTCGATCAAGGCAGCCACTTGGGAGTCCGAATCGGACATGCAGAGTAAATATCCACACCTTTTCACTAGTCTAGGTATTTTTCTATGTCCGTTCGAGGATGAACGGATATTTTAGAGGTGGGAGAATGTGATGACCCGATAGGTCATCTAATGTTTTAAATCTTAATTTTGTATTTCGAAACCTCAAATAGCTTCTTTTAACCTTCCTTAATTTGTGTGCATAGTCTGTGCCTTTTTCTGAAAAGCTATTATGTAAAAAATTGAGTGATATGTGAATTCGCGTCTTAAAATCTATTTGAGTTGACTTTGGTCAAGATTTTGAGCAAATAGACCTGGATCCATATGAGCGTATGCCCGAAATCGAATTCAGAGGTCCCTAGCTCGAGTTATCACATTTTGTCGAAAATTTGAAGTTTAAAGGATTAAATAATTTAAAATTTTGACCGATGTTTGACTTTATTGGTACCGAATTTAGATTTTGGTTCAAGAACTTGGTATAGGTGCATCACGATATTTTTATGACTTGACTGCAAAATTTGGTGCAAAATAGAAGTGATTTGACGTGATTCAGACGTCCGGCTGAAAAATTTCAAGTTCTTAAGTTTTATTGAACATTTCATTCATTTGGTATTTGATTCATGGTTCTAGGTGTTATTTTGGCATTTTAATCACGCGAGCGAGTTCATATAATTTTTTTGGACTTGTGTGCATGTTTGGTTTGGAGCCCCGAGGGCTCGGTGAATTTTGGATAGCCTACGGACTATTTTGAACCTAGGGAAAATTGCTAGTTTTTATTTCTGCTGGTGTCTGGTAAAAGCTTCTTCGCGATTGCGAATACACTCCTGCAATCGCGAAAGGTAAGTTGGGGACTGAGGAGAAATGTTCTATGCGAACGCGAGGTAGAGGTCGTGAAAGCGAAGCAGCGATAGGATCACCCTTAGCAAACACGACCAATATTACGCGAATGCGATGGGTAATGGGCCTGGGAGGGGATCTGGTGGGTGTTCTACGCGAACGCGAACCAAGGGTTGCGAACGTGGAGGCCAGGGGGAAAGGCCACCGCGAACGCGAAGAACATCATGCAAGCGCGAAGGCCATTCTGGCCGCTTCCTTTTGCTAACGAGAAGAAGACCTGACGCCAGTGATTTAAAACGGTCCGAGATTTCTTTCATTTTTCATAAATCTTCCACTAGAACTCGGCCTAGAGGCGATTTGAACGGAAAACTCAACGCCAATTCACAGGTTTGTACACTTTAACTCATTCTCTTCCATTTTTAACATTACCCATTAATTTTTAGCCCTAATCTTTGTTCTTCTATGGTAGAAAACTAGGGATTTAGGAAGAATTGTGGGTTTTTGCAAATTAGGGATTTAGACCTCAATTTGAGGACGGATTCCGAAACTAATTATATAATCGGGTTCGAGGGTGAGTAAATAGGTTTTGGTCTGAACCTCGGGTTTTGACCAAGCGGGCATAGGGTTGACTTTTTTCTTTACTTTTTGAGAAAAGTATTGAAAATCCTAACTTTATTCATTGTAATTGATTCTCCTAGCATTATTTGACATTATCGAGTCAATTGTGGTTAGATACGAGTGCTTTGGAGGCGGATTCTCAAGGAAAGGCCCTGGTAGAACTCTGAGTTGACTAGCAGAATGAGGTAAGTGTTGGGTTTAACGTTGATTTGAGGGAATTAGGAACCCTTGAACTATGTGCCATGTGAGATCCATGTGTTGCGGCATATATGCGAGATGACGAGTGCTTAATTACTTCCTTCCCTGCCTTAACTGTCATGTGCTTTAACTGTTCCCATGCCCTTATTTGCTACTTGTTAATCGTTGTGCTCGTGTTAAAAATGTTAGATCTTCCTCTGCTTTAATGACTCGTTATTATTTGCCTTAATTGATTTACTTGTACCCTTTAATTGTAATTTTACCAGACTTGTCTTACCGTGTAATATTACATATGGCGAATTCTTAATTTGGTACGCGGTTGCCTTTTTGATTCAGCTTCATATTCATTAATCGTAGAAGTTCTTGTAATTTGAGTTATTGATTTGATTGTACTTATTGTTTATTTGATACTGATATGGTGGGATCGGGCTACAAGCCGCAACATATGAAATAAGGGTGGATTGATATGATGAAGTAAGGGTGAACTTGTACTGATATGGTGGGATCGGATTGCGCGCCGTAATAGGTAAAATAAGGGTGGATTTATGCGGTGAAATAAGAATAAATTATGATATTGATTATGATTATATGGTGGGATCGGGTTGCGCGCCGTAACATATATGTATTTATTTACTATTGTTGATATTATTACGGTAGAATAAGGGAGGATTGTGTTGTATGGTGGGATCAGGTTGTGCACCGCAACATTCTATGTGTTTCTATTTCCTTATTGTGTTGTGTTTTTTTCTCTCTCGGTATTTTCATACGAGACTCTAAGGAGTGGCAATTTTGACATTCACTAGTTTTCTTTGAGGATTGAGCTACTTTCTCAGTTAACTACTTTATTTCGTTCCGTATTATCTTTTCCTATTTTTATTTTATATTGCGTACATGTTATAGTGTAAGTGACCCGCCTTAGCCTCGTCACTACTTCGTCGGGGTTAGGCTCGGTACTTACAGAGTACATGGGGTCGGTTGTACTCATATTACACTCTGCACTTTTTGTGCAAAGTTTGGAGTCGGTCCCAGCAGCGGTCATTAGCGTGCTCGGGTTGGCTATTAGTGAGGAGACTTGAGGTAGAGCTGCTCGGCGTCCGCGGCCCCTAAAGTCTCCTTCTTTTTATTAGCTGTGTATTTTCGTTCAGACAACTTTATATTTCATTCAGACCTTTATTTGTACTATTCTAGTAGCTCATGCACTTGTGGCACCGGGTCCAGAGTTGTATTAGATATTTTAGTGTCTGATTTTCGCACTTTACTTTAGATTATTGCAGTTATTTCAGCTTCTTTCTTATCATTTAACTTGAACTGTTGAAAATGGATAAATTATTCTAACGCTGACTTGCCTAGCAAGTGAAATGTTACGCACCATCGCGATCCCGAAAGTGAAAATTTCGGGTCGTGACACAAACCCTTTTTTTCCCAAAGATTTTAAACAACCAAAGAATTCAATCTTTAAATTTGTGTTGCTTACTAATATTTAAAGAATCATGATAAAGTATAAAGTAACATATAATCCATCATTTTAATGTTAGTATTAAGTCATATAAATTAATTAATAGCAAGTTTATATAAGATATTTACGAGAAATTGGTGCTACTTCATTCTGATTATATTTTCTACATATTTATCGTGTAGATTTTTATATAGTTTTAAAAAAATTATCTTTATTAATAAGAGGTACACGCGCAACATGCATCTTTAACTCAATTTACTAGATTATTTTCTTTAAAAGTAAATTTTTTTTCATGACAAAGCCATTTAAACGATAAAGGAGAGCATATATCAAGGACAACATTTGTAAATTAAGTGAAATAATATCTAATTAGTTGAATTCAAGTAATGTGCCACTAAAATAACTTTTAAATAATTAACTCTGTTCTATTATTTATATGAATACATATTAAATAGTAATAAGCAATATTCCATAATGTTTTGTGACGATTATTTTATTTCTTTCTACAAAAAGTTTTAGTTGGATTTAATTTTTTGTCTAATTAAATTCTTCATATGATAACTGAACCAAATAATATGGAGGCTCTTTTTATTTTCAGATTTTGTCATTTGAGTTCCCAAGGGAATGATGAAATTCATATTCGTACTTAAGAAAATAGAACTTCTTTTTAAGGCCAGGAAGATAGTATTGCCGCATGATATATGAATACAATTCAATATATTATTTTACTACGTCCCAAATATAAAAATAAATGCACAACTTATATATCAAATTTATGATAAGGCGTTAGAATATTTTGTTGTGACATAATTTTTTCAATTTTAAGCTGGCTTAAATAAATCAAGATTTATCATTTTCAAGAGCTTATGCTTTTTAATATTTTGTAAGTCATTCACATAGTCTAATAATAATTGCATAATTTTTAAAAAATTATAAATTGATATAGATTATCTAAAAACTAGTAAATAAAAAAAAAAAAGTACTAAGCTAGTTTGATCTGGTTAAGCTTAGCCAAATGTCCTCTAATTTAGTTAGGGACAG
This sequence comes from Nicotiana tabacum, assembly GCF_000715075.1. NCBI lineage: Eukaryota > Viridiplantae > Streptophyta > Magnoliopsida > Solanales > Solanaceae > Nicotiana > Nicotiana tabacum. Next base: position 84,088,866 of record NC_134095.1, read on the forward strand.
AAAAGAAAAAGAAAACTTGCATTATATTCGCTTCGCCCCATTAAATGGAGTGAAGTCTCAACTTGCCGCCGGACCTTCATTACCGCCGATCTTTCTCGCCGGACTTCTATTACCGCCGGTGAACTCTTTCCTTGTCTCTCTCCCTTTAGATGTAGAGAACTCGAGGAGGACAAAGTTGTAATTCAGGGGCTGGAAGTCCAAGTATGGTGGTGGCATCAGGAACTAATAATGCCTTCGGCAAAGAAATGGCCATCAGAAAACGCATTGCCAGCATGTAATCTCAAACAAACACTAACCCTTCACTTAATCATCTGTCTGTTTTATCAATTTTTTTGTTGGACTTTCTTTTTTCTCCGTATTGCAACAGTTTATTTTGATAATATGTTTCTGAGAAACTTAGCAAAGCTGGAAACTTTCTTTGATTTTGTGGTGAGTAAATAGTTGGTTTCTGGAGAAATGCAGTTATATTTGTAAATAATGGAAGGAGATGATTTTGAGTGAAAATCAAGTAGGACATGCTTAGGGAATGTGTTGGTAAATTGCACTATTAAAAGGTACAACCTTCATTATAAATATTAGTAGTCTCTTGGACTTACCGTTTCGAAGTATGACTAGTACAACAACTACGCGCCTTAATTCCAAGAAAGTTGGGGTTGGCTATATGAATCTGCTCACTGAGTATACCACTTCATTTAAGCTCATCTTACAGGCATACTATACAATTAAAACTAATAATTAGTATTAGAAGTTCTCTGTATTTTTTTATTGGCGTATAGATCTCATATATGACTAAAAGATCCTGGAAAACGTAAAACCTAAAGTAAATGTACTAACGCATCGTCTCAACTAATTATTGTATTCTTCCATTGTGCCCTATATTTGCTAGGTCTGTTTGCATTTCAAAACAACTTCTTTCCATGTTATTCTAGGCATGTCGCTTGTACTTTTAGCACCTTCACTCACCATATTTTCGCACCTACAAACTAGTACATTTGGAGATCGACGCAAGGCATGACCAGACCATGTCAAGCGACTTTCTCTCTTTTGTGCACTATGATCCATGCATAACTAGTTTGTGAACCAAACAATCGGTTGGTGTTATACTATCATGAAATTCTCTTCTTGATGCTTTCTTTCCTTCCTTTTTCTTTTCTAGATAGCTCTTATAATTCTAACATGTATTCTTGTATTTTCTTATTCCTAGTTCTTTATTATGACATGTTGTGTCATTCGCTTCCGTTACCCTAGTACCTTGTTATTGCTTTATTTTCACTATTCCTTAAGCCGAGGGTCTATCGGAAACAACCTCTCTACCTTCAGAAGGTAGGGGTAAGGTCTGCGTACACATTATTCTCCCCAGACCCAACTTGTGGGATTACACTGGGTTTATTGTTGTTCTTATAATTCTAACATGTAGTTTTGCAGCTTTAATAAAAGAGAAGAGGATTTCCCGTCATTGCGCGAGTACAATGATTATCTAGAGGAAGTGGAGGATATGAGTAAGTTTCAGTTACTTATTTGCTGAAGTTGAAAATCTTAACTTTTTGCTTAATGAAATGCTGTCATTTGCAGTATTCAATTTAATTGAAGGAATAGATGTTCCTGCTATTGAGGCAAAGATTGCACAGTACCAGAGAGAAAATGCAGAGCAAATCATGATTGCTCAAGCACGTAAGGTTCGTCCTTATGGTACTCTGGTTGTCATATAAAGGATACAGTTTGTAGTAAATGCTGCATGCAAAGCACTAGTATTTTGTGAACTGCTCTCTCTCTAATCATATAGTGCTCTGTGGTTAACTAGGCTGAAGAATATGCAGCAGCCTTGGCAGCCAGCAAGGGACAGCCTACCCAGCCTGATGGTGATGCAGTGAGTTGATCTAAAATACACTCTTAAGATTTGTGATTATTTACTGATTCTGGTAGACCCTGGTCTATTTGTTTCTTTTATCTTATTTCCTTGCCATAAGGTAGGGGTAAGGTTTGCGTACACATTACCCTCCCCAAACCCCACGTGTGGGATTGCACTGGGTTTGTTGTTGTTGTTTGTTGTTGTTGGTATACCCTGGTCAAATATCTTGGAAAATTCTTAGTATTCAGCAAGCAGCATAAGCATCTCAAGCTTCCGGCTTGATTTCTAATTTTAACTTTCATGCTGATGAATAAGCTTTAACTGTTGTTCCCTTGCGGTGTCAGTGATAGTGTAGGACAGCTTTCTCCAACTTTTCTTCCTTCCCAATTTCACTCTTTGTACAGAAAATAAGAATTAATTGGAATATGGAAATCTACCAACTAACAAAAGTATTTGGAATAACGTATGTACTCATCTTTCTTTCCCATGTTCTATAATTGAACCACGGTTTAAGATGCATGACCATATACAGTGTTAAAAGCCAGAAAACACAAAGTTATACAATTTAGTTGACTAAAAATCATTGAATCCCCTATACCCTCTAATCAATAGAGTAAAAGCATATATATATCTGACTCAAATCACAACTGTCTTCCTTTGAGTTTCTTGTGCCCTATGCGCCTTTCTTCCTGTGACCTTGGTTAATGCCTGGTGCATGTAGCATTGTCATATGCTGGTGTATAAACTATAGCCAGGCCATGTATGTCACAGCATGCAAATGACAGACATCTAGGCCATGGTGCGTAAGCGAAACCCCATGAACCAAGTGCCCTGAACTTTCCAACCTTCCCATGCATAAGCCAGGCTTCTTTTTCTTTCTTTCTTCTTTTTGTTATTTATACAATTGAATATCTCATTAATGTCACATCAAATTGGTGTTGCATTGTAATTTATGAATTTATAGCAAAGCTATACTAAATTCATCCAACTATTTATAGAATACGAGACATCCTTTATATACCTTAAGTATAGAGAGATTTTGACTCTCCGGTTGGGGTTTTCTACACCTTCAAATTTGTTTAGTCTTTACTCCCTATCAGACAAACAATTGCGAAGAGGAGCAGTCTTCCACAAGTCTTACTTCCGACAACAATCTTCCTAGTTCCCATGTTGCGTTCTGCTAATATTCCAGCTAGTCCGATATGTTAAACATGGAATAACTAGGCCCGCTAGCTCTGTCATAAAACTATAATGTAGTAGTAGGTGATCCACTTCCTCTCCCTTCATTTTGTATAAACAACGCCGAGTACACTGTGTTTTCATCTCGTCAAATTATCCTGCCAAGTGGTCTGCCAAATAGAGAAACCTACTTTCTTAGGTGGCTTAGTCTTCCATACCGTCATCTACATGGACCTCACTTCCCACTAATAAGAAGATGCTTTCACCAAAAAGAATTTTGAGGTTGGACCATTCCATATAACTCAGCCAAGTGAAACATTTCACTTTGCAAGGCTTTGCTCCTCCAGATTGTTTTCCGTGGCCACAGAAGTGGGAGTTGGGTTTGACAGCAGTGAGTAGCAACTCTTGGCCTTCTTTCCTCCCGAACATTTCAGCTATCATAGCTTCCTTCTCCATCATGATAATAAATAAGGCGGAAAACTCTGCTCTTTGTGCTAAATCATCACATCATGCATCCAATAAAAAGCAAATGTGGTTACCATTACCGAACATGAAGTAAATGAACCTAGATATTCTTTCACGTCCCTCATAATTTCCCTATACATGCTTGTCCCATATCAGATAGCTACCTCCTCAAGGTACAGGTGCCATTCATATTTGCCAGGATCACCTTCCTCAGTAGGGCTTGGCTTTGCATGTAGATCTCCATAAGTTTGATACTTTGATCTTTTTGGAATGCCCAATCTTCCTGCCTCAATTGAGAAGTAGCCTATCCCACCCTAATGGATGGTTTTATCCTTTGCTCCATTAGTTTTGCCTTCCTCATTCTCACTAGCAAGGGAGTGTTGAATAATGACATGAAATGTGTAGGAACACCTGAGAGCTACCGTCTTCGTCAATGTGTTTTTATCTCCTTTCGATAAATATTGTTTTTTGGATGGGCGTGCACATTATCCCGAGTTTCGAAGGTTGCGGTTGGTTCTAATGGTTGGCCCCATACAGATCTTGGTCATCAATAAAAAAATTGGTTTTTTGGCCTTCAAATCACCTTTCAATTTTCTGTTTGATGGGTTTGCAAAGTTTAACATCTTGAACTTACCTCCTAGAGGCAAGCCCAAGTATGTTGTGGGGAGATTAGTCAAAATGTAGACGCTAGCTCACGAAGTTTATGTACTTTTCTTACTGGAAATTTTTCCGTATCACCATAGATATGGAGACTGGATATAACCTCAGCCGCATGAACTGGAGATGTTTCTATTCCTGCTGCTCACCTAAAATTTGCTTAGGTTGTCACTATCTCTGAAATGCTGCACAAGCTTACGAAAGGCATAAGATAGGGTGCCTTCTGTTAGCAGGGAGACATGAGGAGAAAAGTTGGCTATTATGACAAGCATGTGAGTTAACTTAGCTCAGATTATAAGCCTTACATGGAGGATGTTGTCCGACTATGAACTATCTCATGGTTACAACCCATTAGGCGGAGGATATTATATCCTCAGATAGTTACCACCCATCGCCCCCAGGACCTAGCTCAAGTGGCAAAGGGTGGTGGATTTGTGTCTTAGGTCATAGGTTAAAGTCCCCACACCATGCAAAGCAAAGCCTGGTATTTAAGTGGAGAAGGGTAGAGGGGCGGGCCAATTATCCACTGAGTTTCGAAGGCTGCGGTTGGTCCAAAGGATCGGCAGACAGATTTCTCGGTCGTCAAAAAAAAAAAAAAAATAGTTACCACCCATCCCCTTCTCAAGAAAAAAAAGGAATAGTTATCCACCCATGCTGCATTTGGTAGCAGCCTGTGATGGTCTTGTCTTCCATTACTTCACCTTTTCTGATGGTTACCGTTCACGACGCATTTCTGGCCTTTTCTTCCACAACTTCCTCCATTTTAACAATTTCCCTTTTGTTTTTGATTTGGCTATAAGTAGTCGGTTAGGTCTTGTCTTTCGTTTTCCCATGTGATTAGCTAATGTCTTTGTAATTGGAGTTATTCCTCTCTGTATTGACTAGCTCATTAGAGTACTCTATTTAAGATTCTTGTTCTCTCTCTCCCTCCCTTATTAATAATTTTTTTTGTTATGCTTCATGATTCCCTTCCCATTTCCATTCCAATTTTACAAATCAACTTCTTAACAAATAAAAAGAACAACAGTGAGTCTATTGTTGGATGCCTCAATAGCTCCCAAAAAGATCCTCAAGAGCTCTATTAATCATCACAGAGAGCTCATCGTAGATTTAATTATCTAATCTGCAGAATATTTCAATTTTCTGCATCTCAACCTCGAATCTACAGTTTCATTTAATTACTGGCATCTAAAATCTCTCCCTCCTCCAAAGGCATTCTATGTGGTTGATTAAGGTGTTTATTAGCACTTTCAACCTAATTGACAGTACCTTTCCATGATTTTTTACACACTCTTACCAGCTTATAGACCAGATATCCTTGTTTTCTACTGCACTTACCCTCTTCATTTTTAAACTATAAAGGATGAACTTATCCCAAAAAAGGGATGAACTAAAGCTTCCTTGAGACAAACCACATCCTGTAGAATTGGTCCATGCATTCCGTCTAAGTTGCTCGGACTCGAGTGCGGGTGTCTGATACGGGTGCGGATCTAGAGGTCAGATCCTTCATGATCTAAATTTTAAGATTCGGAGGTACGGATCCAGGTACGAATACGGGTGCATGAAATTCGGCTGAAAATAATTCAAATATTTTAAAATAGAGTTATAAAAATATGTCTATGTAGCAGCGGCCAGATTGGACAGATTCTTGTTCTCAGCTGATTGGAATGAAAAGTTTACCAATATAAAGCAACAATTGATGCAGACAGTGAGGGCAGATCACTCCCCTTTAATGCTTCAATCAGGCTCCTGGGAACCGGTCAAGACATATTTCAAGTTCGAGAATTGGTGGCTTCAAACTGAAGGGTTCACTAGCAGAATAGAAGAGTGGTGGAAGTCCTTTACTTGCCTAGGAAGGCCCGACTTTATTCTGGCCTTTAAACCCAAAGCCTTAAAAGCAAAACTTAAGGAATGGAGTAAATCAGTTGAAGGTAATTTAGCCATGCAGAAATCAAGCATTCTCACTCAACTGGCAGACTTGGATAAGGTACATGAACAAAGGGTTTTGAATGATGGGGAAATTTTATCTAAAACATCTTTGTCCATGGAACTTGAGGAGATTGCAAACAGAGAAGAAATAGCTTGGACGCAGAGATCCAGGGCACTGTGGCTGAAAGAGGGAGATAGAAACACAAAGTTTTTCTTCAGAACTGCAAATGCCCATAGGAGATTCAACCATATTGATCAGTTGATGGTGGAAGGGGAAACTTTTCAAAGCTCAGAAGATATTAAGAGGGAAATCATCAAATTCTATAAAAAGCTTTACACTAAAGAAGAGGAGTGGAGACCAACAGTGACTAGCAGGAACCATCCAATGATTTCAACAGAAAACAATTTATTGCTACAGAGTCCATTTGAAGAACAGGAAATCTGGGACAGTGTGAGGGCATGTGCAGGTGACAAAGCACTCGGGCCTGATGAGTTCTCAATGGCTTTCTTCAACAAGTGTTGGGAGATAATCAAGGATGATGTGGTAGCAACAGTTCAGAACTTCCATAGTCGGGGAGTTTTTGAAAAAAGCATGAATGCCACCTTTATGGCACTAATTCCTAAGAAGACGGGGGCCAAAGAATTAGGAGACTTCAGGCCTATCAGTTTGATAGGCAGTGTGTACATGATCATTTCAAAGTTACTAACTGAGAGACTCAAAAAGGTGATCAACAAACTGGTGGACTCACAACAAAATGACATTTATCAGGGGCAAACAGATCGTGGATGCAGTTCTAATAGCTAATGAATGCATAGACACAAGGAAAACAACCAAAGAGCCGGGGATGCTATGCAAGCTGGATATAGAAAAAGCATATGACCATTTGAATTGGGAATTCCTTCTTAATACTCTAGGAAGGATGGGCTTTGGAGGAAGGTGGATTGGTTGGATAAGATATTGTATCTCAACGGTAAGCTTCTCAATCCTGATCAATGGGGCCCCAACTGGTTTCTTCCAATCTTAGAGGGGGCTAAGACAAGGGGATCCTATTTCTCCTTTTTTGTTCATTATAGCTATGGAAGGACTCAATGACTTGGTAAAGGTAGCTCAAACAAATGAATGGATTAGAGGCTTTAAAGTGAGTAGCAGAGCTAATAGCAACACGAGGGTATCACATCTGCAGTACGCTGATACCTTAGTGTTTTATGAAGCTGAAAAAGAACAGGTAAAGATACCGAGGGTGATTTTCATCCTATTTGAAGCAGTATCTGGACTACACATTAACTGGCAGAAAAGTTTCATCTACCCAGTTAATGAGGTGCTAGTATCCGAAGCTTGGCCAACATTCTAGGTGGGAAAGTAGGGGAGCTGCCAACCGTATATCTGGGGATGCCTCTGGGTGCAAAAAGTAAGGCAAAAAGCATATGAACTAATGTGTTGGAGAAATGTGAGAAGAAACTAGCAAATTGGAAAAATCAATACCTGTCCATGGGGGAAGATTGACTCTTATCAACCCAGTACTTGATGCTATGCCTACATACATGATGTCCTTATTCCCAGCTCCACTGCATGTAGTGAAAAGAATTGATGCTATGAGAAGGAACTTTCTTTTTTGATAAGGTAAATTGTATTAATCAAAAAGGAGAGAATTTCTATATACAAGAAGTATATAAAAAAGTAGAGAATTTACATCAGAACATGATTCTTTACAAAAGACGCCCAATCTTCTATACAAGTAGGGGCTATATGAGTGCACCAAAAAGCGATCAAAGATAAAAGATTCTTCTTAAGATGTGAAAAAGGAGACTCAATACCCTAAAAAACTCTCCTTCCTCTCCCCCCCAAACTATCCACATGAGAGCTAACGGGGCGAACTTCCACGCCTTTTGCTGTCTTCTTCTACGGAAACCGGCCCAGCTATATAACATCTCCTTTACAGTGCTTGGCATCACCCATTGAACACCAAAAAGATTCAGGATTGCCCTCCACAAAGCCGAGGACACAGGGCAATGCAACAAAAGATGATCAACTTCTTCCCCTGAGCTTTTACACATGTAGCACCAACTAACAAGTGTAATTCCTCTCTTTCTAAGATTTTCAGCAGTCAAGATCACTCCCTTCGCCGCTAACCATGCATAAAAGCACACCTTCGTGGGCGCCTTAGGAATCCAGATTGAGGAGTATGGAAAAGTGGCCTCCTCTCTCACCAACATACTATGGTAAAAGGACTTTACGGTAAACAAACCATCACCACTCAAACCCCATCTCCAAGAATCACAAGATGGTCGGGGCCTGTCTTGCCCATATAGTAGTGTCAACAAATCTTGGAGCTCCGCAATCTCCCAATCTTGCATGTTCCTTCTAAATGAGAGGTCCCATACTACCCCCTCCATGCTCCTTACGAATCTGTTGGACCATCAATTCCTTCTGGTTTGAAACTCTGAAGACGTGAGGGAATGAGACCCTGAGAGTATCCTCTCCACACCACCTATGATTCCAAAAGCTGATTCTCCTCCCATCTCCCACCCTGTAAGTGATGTTGCCACTGAATGCTTCCCAATTCTTCATGATGCTCCTCCACATGCCACACCCGAAAGGTGTTGTGATTGCCTTGGTCCTCCAACCCCCTCCCGTGGAATCGTACTTTTCTACTATGACCTCCCTCCATAGGGCATGCTCTACTACCCTGAATCTCCACAGCCACTTCCCCAATAAAGCTCTGTCGAATACCCTAAGATCTTTTACTCCAAGTCCACCTCACTTTTTTGGGGAAGTGATTGTTTGCCAATTCGCTAGATGAAACTTTTTAGTTCCATCCACCGCATCCCAAAGAAAATTCCTTTGAAGCCGCTCCAGTTTTTCTGTGATGCTCACCGGCGCTTGCAACAGGGACAAGTAATATGTGGGCATACTCGATAAAGTGCTTTTAATAAGCATTTCCTTGCCGCCTTTTGACAAATACCGTTTTTGAGGCAACATTGAGAAAAGGAAGTTTCATCTAGTGAAGTGGAATGAACTGACTACCAGCAAGAAGGCAGGGGGCCTAGGAATAAAAAATTTGCAAGTGCAGAACCAATGTCTAATGATGAAGTGACTATCGAAACTAGCAGTAGAAGACCAAACATTGTGGATAGAGGTCATTAGGGAGGAGTATGGAAGGGAAGGTAGCTGGACAACCAAGCCAATGAGAAGTCCATATGGGGTCAGCTTATGGAGATCAATTAGAAACCTTTGGCCAAAAGTGATTAACAAGGCAAAGTTCAAAGTAGGAAGTGGAAGTAAAGTATCTTTATGGAATGATAACTGGCTAGGTCAAGGAACCCTGAAGAATCTCTTCCCTGACATTCATGAATTGAATCAATAACAACAAGCAACTTTAGCAGAGGTTTGGATAGCCCAGGATGGAACCTCACTTTCAGGAGAATGTTAAATGATTGGGAGCTTGATAGACTCACTGAGTTCTATAGGGTCTTGGAACAACCAATGCAAGCCAAGACCTTATCATGTGGCAAGGGAATGGGCAGGGAAAGTTCTCGGTTAGGAGTGCATACAAAGAATATAACATTTCTAATAATCAAATAGGATGTTGGCCATGGAAGATGATATGAAAAGTCAAAATTCCATATAAGGCCGCTTGCTTCCCATGGTTATTGGCAAAAGATGTAGTCCTAACACAAGACAATTTAACAAAAAGAGGATTCCAATTGTGCTCTAGGTGTTACTTATGTGGGGATCAAGCAGAGATAATCAACCATCTTTTTTTGCATTGCAAATTCACTATTCAGATATGGAGGATTTTCATTAGTCTAAGGGGAATCTCATGGGCAATACCGAGAAGAATCTTTGATATTCTAGCTAGCTGGAATAAAGAGGGAGCACTTTCGAGAGACGGAGAGATGGAGAATTATTCCAGCTTGCATTTGGTGGACAGTATGGGAAGAGAGAAATCAAAGATGCTTTGAAGATAATTCCAACAACATTTAGAGGATAAAGATGAAATGTGTAGCTCTTTTTTATTTTTGGTGTAAAGGAAAATTTTTAGAGGATCATGAATCCATCTTAGATGCCCTAGATTCATTGTAAGAAGATCAAGGGTGAACAATGTCCTTTTTGTTTAGTTTTGTATGGACACCCACATTATAATTATGGATGACTTCACAATCTCAGTGAAGTCTTTATATTAATACAAATTGTTACCTTACTCAAAAAAAAATATGTCTAAATTATTAGGCATTATGTGAAAAACTTACAAGGTACCCCAAGAAGGAGAAAATATGAATCAAGAGGAGAATCCGAGAAGGAGATAAAAAGGAAAAGGACTAACATAGAAATTTCTATATACAAGCTATTATATTTTCTTCAATTTCACCCTAATTTTTTTTGGTTTAAGAAATTACTGTATCTGTCTCGAATTTCTTTGTCCATTTTGGTCAAAGTTCTAAAAATCGATTGACTGGATCCTATACGGATCGGATCTCATACTCATACCCACATACGCGTTGTTTCAACACAAGTGTGGCACCGAAAGTGAAGAGTCCAAGCAACTTAGCGTTCCATCACATCATTTTTCACCACATCCTAACCATGTTGAAGGCAAGTTACCTTATTTAAAAAAAAGAACACTGCTGAGGGCGAGGGTGAAATCGTTCGTCCAGGTGCCTTGTCACCTGAACAGTTCCACTCGACCTTTTTTACAAGTTTTATCAAGCTCCTTTTTGTCCAGGCTGATTCTTAACATTGTTTTGGCCTGGTGTTCCCCCCTCCCCCTTCCCCTCACATCATATAGTGTCTAGATATCCTAGAATTCCTTTTCCTGACAAGTTGGTACAGAGAAATCTTCCCCGGTCCTTATTACGCTCCGAGAAAGCCTGATAATGATTTGTAAGAAAATTACATCTTTGGTGACATTTGCCATGCAGTGGAAAAACTTGGTGTTGTTATCTCCTCCTTTCAGGGATTTCTCTTTCAGCTTATTTCCTATATAGGTACATTCAACCAAAGCTACTGTGATCTCCTCCCACTGGATCTCGTGCTCATTGGTCAAACCACCACTCTCCTCTTTCCTTTCCAATATGTTCAATTCCTGAATGCTGCAATGTTTGTCGCTGTCCTGCAATACATATTGCAGGCTTCGTATGCTGAATGCTATCCTTTTTCAAAAAATTCCTAAATTCTTGCACTGTTTATCTGTCCTGGAATAGTCAAGCTAGGCTTCTTATGCTTCATTTTCTTTAATAGTACCTCCAACTAATATGGCCTTAAATGTCATTTGGACAAAATTAAGAAGATAATTTAAGCTTGAAAGAAGTAATTAAATGTTACTATGCAAATTTGCAACTGCTAGTTCAGCGGTTGGTATCCTTTTTGAGACTTGACAAAGTTTATGGTGCGGAAGAGATTTAAAGTGGTAGTGATTACAGAAATCTTACCAATTAAATCAAGATCATCTTGCATAAACTTAAACAGGAATTTCTATGGTATTGATTTGCATGGTTTGAACAAATTTTGAGTACACTATGATCTTCTCTTGCTAATATGGATGATGCCATGAATGGCATAAAACTAGTATATCCTTGGGACTTCAGGCCCTTATTAGTTCCTGTAATATTTCTCACTTCTAAATTCTTTCTACCTAACTGATTAAACAAAGTCGGATAAATACGGTAATTTCAAGGTCATTCATCTTCCTTGAGATGCTATTGAGAGGATAAGCTAAAGAAAGCTCCGAAATTTACCTTGCATGTAGTGTTTAAAGAAGTTGTTAGAGATTGTTGGTTTATTCACTCTATTTTAGTTTATTTTTTAAAGGATTATCTTTTTTTTGCTTTTTCAAAAATGGAGTGAGTGAGGTTACAAATAGTAGAATAGGACAAAAGGATAGTGGATGGTTTCTACACAACAATGTATGAGATCAAAGGAAAAGGAAGGAATGCCATTGGATTGTCGCTGGTTCTACACTTTGTCATATTGACCTATCACTTCTTGAATAGTGATCATACAGATTATTTTGTATTATTCTTAACTAAGTTTTTCTTCTTCATTTCTGCAGGCTTTGGGCCTAGGTCCTCAGGCAGGGTCCAGTACTGGTCCACAAGGGCACTATGCCCCTGCAGTTGCCGGAGGTATAGCTCAGCCACGGCCCACGCAGCCTCTTCCAGTTGGATCAATTCCAGGGTTAGAGTATGAAGATGAAGAAACGATGAAACTAAAAGCTGAGAAGGCTGCTAGAGCTGGAGGGTGGAGTCTAGAGATAAGCAGGAAAAGGGCACTTGAAGAAGCCTTTGGAAGCCTATGGGTCTGAATGTAGCTATACGTCTCCAAGACAGTCTTTCAGCTGAGTGTGACTTTCTGTGGATGCTTGGAAAAATTGTGGAGTAGCTATCCATTCCGGATTACTCAGAGCAGAGAATACCATTAATGGAGCAGCATTCCAGTATTCATCATGGCGTGTTTTTTGTTCTTAGATGACATCTTGTAAAATTTTCCAAATTCTGACTTGTCATGGAATGTCTTTGGTCTTTGTAAGGTTTCTTTTCCAGAGACCTCAGTTTGCTTTCTCCACATGTTCATTGACTTCATGATCTTTAATCCGGGGAATTTTGGTTCTCATCTAACTAACACTGGATTACTCTTTTAGTGAGTTTCATTGTCATGTTGTTTGGTTATAGATTTCCAAGGAGATGAGTCTGTTCATTTTTGTTTGATTATACATGAAAAATAACGTGCAGTATTAACAAGAACAATCTAGAGATATGCCTTAAATTAACACATTAATGTTCAAGTGAAAAAGGTTTAGAGAAAAAAACATGTGATTGGAAGGAAGTCAGAGATAGTTGTTTATCTTCGTTGCCTTCCTTGCCAACCCACATGTAGGTAAAATATAAATCGTAGCATTCAGTCATCATTTGAGGACCAAAGTCATAAGCAGAGAGGTTTAAAGAATTCCATCCATTAATAAATATAATAGACAACATGTTATTTGAGACACACACTTCTTTGAATAAGATATTCCCTAATCAACCGCAAAGATGAGAGGCTTTCTACAGTTAACAACAACAATTAATGACCAGACTGATGCTTATTGATATCCCTTCAGAGAAAAAAGGGGGGAATACCTATTCAACAGCACAAGGTGAATAAATTAATGACCGAAGTTCAAATAACAGTACTGCCTCTCTTACCCTCAGAATTGGACTTCTCCAAATCAAACTAGAATCTTAAAAGTTACAATATCACACAGTTGAAAATGGTATTGCCTTGTGTTCACGGACGAAAACTGCCATGACAAAAATCTTCCTGCCCAGAAAGCTGTGAGCGTCGCATTACACTTCAATTGACTCCTGCTCTACGTCATAATCCCCAGAAAACAAGGTGGCTGTTTCAGACTATATCAACTATAATACCAATCAAACTATGCTTGGTGCATCACCTTCCCAAGTACATGTGGCTCGGGACCAGCGTGTCCGGATACAGTCAACCAAAGGAGCATGCTGAGAAGGTTCCGGTTTTGAAACTTCAGTAACAGAATCCTTACCTGCAGTAGGATCACTTGTACCAGGGCCTGAAGACATGAACTCCTCCGGCGTCCACCTTGGGGGAACTGAAACCCTCAACTTAGTGAGTCTAGGCCTTTGTACTGGAAAATCATTTACAGATGAAACCTGGTTCCCATTCATAACCGATTTTGCAATCCCATTGAAGTGGTAAAGATCAAAGACCTTTTTCCCCATTAATCCACTAGGATCTTTTAGTCCTCCCATACTCTTGTCCAAGTCTAACAGAACCTGCCAGAATTCGCTCCATACAATATATCCACTGCTGCAGAGGTTTTGAAGCTTATCGGCGGGAAGACTGACATTAGTCTCCCTAAGGACTTGATGAAAACCTTCCACGCTAATGAATCCACCACCTCCACTCTGATCTTGTGCATCAAAAGCTCTGCGGATCTTTGTTTCCCGGCCTTCAAGTTCATTCTCCTCCTGAACTTTCGTATCAAGAGCAAATAAGACAGTGTAATGAGATTCGCTGCCAACAACCCATATTGGCCATTTCGGGCACTTCAAATGCAGGCCAACTTTGCAAAAGTTTAGGGACTCTAGCAGAGTAAGAAACCCAACTTCCACCGTTGTGGAGATACCCTTCACAAACATGCCACCACCCAAATCCATCCTCCCATCAAACACATTGGCAACTGCTTCCCCAGAAAGCAATAGGTTCACAATTTCCTGTTCCAGGAAAGATAAAATATAACATAGTCTAACCAGTACCTAAGTCTATAATTGGCACAAAACAGAAGAGCATACAATATATTCACCAAAACTTAGCCTTTTATTAATCTCGGGATACCTGTGAAGCATGTCCAAAAGGTGCTGTAACCAAAGGTTGAGAAGGATCATCCCTATCAGCTTGAACAGAGTCCTGTACAGAGAGAGAGAGAGATATCCGTTAAAGGACTAATACACTACAAGATATATGCTATTGTCAATGATCCTTTCTCTTAATCATTTTGGAGAAGATTAAAAGTGTTTCCACGAATCCACCGTTCACTTTTATTTTTGTAAATGTCTTACTCTCATCTTGTTTGAACTAGGACCGATCCTAACGAAACAGCCTACTCTTCTTCTATGTTGTAGCAAAAATGGGGAGCGGAAACCCCTACCCTCACACAACACATACACATAAGTGAAAAAATAAAAAAGAAGTTACCATTCCACGAGAAAGCAGAGCTGATATTAGGAACAGCATTGCTCCCATACGACTTCGGAATACAGGGAGCAGTGCTTCAAGCCTTTGAAGAGCATCTATTGATGATGTATATGTGTTAATGATTAAAACCTTTTGCAAGTTAGCCCCGGATTCAAGTGAGAGACCTTCAAGTGCTTTAGAAATGACCTGTATAACAAAACACAGCAACCTATTAAAATCAAACATTAGTCATTCACCAATATAGATAGACTTATTAAATGCAAGCACCTTCACATGCACATGTTCTTGATTAAGTATTACATCCATAAGGTACAACTGAAAATCTCTTATCCAAAAAAAAAAAAGGAAAAAGAAAACAAAAAAGGACATGTAAAAACAGATTCGGAATGCATTCCTCTACTTTTTTATATAACAACAACAACAATGACCCAGTTAAATCCCATTAGTGAAGTCTGGAGAGGGTAGTGTGTACGCAGACCTTACCCCTACTCCAAGGGGGTAAAGAGGCTGTTTCCGAAAGACCCTCGGTTGTACATATTTAGAATAAGATAAAAATTGTATTATATATCACAATTTTCTTATAATTAAATATATTTTAGAAGTACGAAAAATGTGTACCCAAATAAAAATTGCTTGATTCCCCAAACAATGAAATTGGACAGGAGGAGCACAAAAAGGAGCAACATGGAAAACAAATTCATTTTTTTTAACAAGTACATGGAAAACAAATTCCTAGCAGACATCTAGTGGCTTACCTCATCACTCGAACGCCCCTCAGACTCCTCAAGGTTACCATCAAGTATTCTCAAAGATGCTATCACAACCCTTCTATTGCTTCCGCACATAAACAATATCTCACCCATGCCTCTGACCAATGCTCTGTTCCAGATCAAAAAAAAGTAAAAGAAAAAAGTTATTCAGGATTTGTCTAAAAATATCAAAATTTTCCCAGGAGCATTTACATAAAAGTACTCCAGTTACTTCACGAAGAGATAGTTCAATCGGACAACTAACAATCAGGAGAAAATGAAAAGGACCACCAACTGCAGTCAGCAATTGTCCCTTTGGGGTAGGGGATTACTTTGTTTTTTCTCACTCATGAAAGGTAGTATTCACATAAAAAAAACAAGTGTGATGTGAAGTTTTGTAGTTGAAACAGAGTCAATATTACAGTGTTTAGAGTCCTTTAAAAAGACATATTAAACTCCCTGGTATCTTTTTGTAAATTTGACCAGCAGCACATATTTTTGTGCTGATGAATAAATTGTTACCATTCTCAAAAAAAAAAAAAAAAAAAAAAAAGGAGAACATGTGTGATGTGCAATAAATATATCCCAGGAATATATGAGCCTTGTAGCAGTTAAATATATAAAACGGTCTCAATGAGACATAAATTCAGTAATCCGCTTTAAAACCCAATAAAATATGCCCACATAGCAACAAGATTCACAATATCAACCTTGATTTTTTCTCTTCACTTAGAGATGAAAAAATATCAGCTCCAGCAGATTCTTTGTCAGCCAATCTTCTCAAACCCACATTGGCGGACAAGCTAGGTGAAACAATATTTAATTCCTCCGGGAAAAACAATAAGTATTTCAGAACAAAAGCCTGCAGAATCATGGAACCTTTGTCAAAAAGAGATGGAACACTATGTGCAGTTAAATTGAGTCCAAAAGATGCTAAAGTCAAACAGGGAGTACGATGAATGTAGAATCAAGTAAAATGAAAGTATGGTGCGCAATTACATAGAGCGAACAAAATAAAGATCTAAAGAGTAAGAAGCCAAATACTTCGCCATCCAGCAGAACAAAATGGTACCTGGTTATTTATTGGAAGTGACAGAAGATGCCCATGAATGTACAAGAAATTTATGCATACTTGCACTGCAACTTTTCCTAATTAATACTGACATTTGTATCCAATACATATGGCTGTAAAACCATCTCAATTTCTAACTTCTAGCAAATACTTTAAATTTACTGTACAACAGGGACACGTTTCATTCTTGACCACTAGAAGTAGCTGTGAGATTAACATAAAAGAATTCAAAGCAAGTCCAAAACTATCTATCTGCTGCAGAAAATAGCTATAAGATTAAGTGATTAACATAAAAAAATTCAAAAAAGTTGAAACCTATCTGTCCACTGCAAAAAAATAAACCAGAGTAAATGACAATCAGTTCATCTTTATCAAAGAAACTTTGATTTGTGATTTTGTTCCTAAGGGTAAAGACATAAGTTCCATCCTAAACTGCTGCCTGTTGGTTCATAAAGTTGGGTCCTTTTGTATGTAATTGTAGGGAAGAAGAAAAGGAAGAAAGAGAAAGAGAAGAAAAACAAAAGAATAAAAAATAAAAAGAAAAGATTTAACAAAAACTTAAAATTTTTATCCTATTAAAAATGACATTTGTGCAATTTAATTCATTTTTAACTTGTTTTTTTTACCAGCAACGCTCGTTCAACCTCTGAGGGGGATAATTAATACACCTTGGTCAAGAATAAGAGGGTAAAAAGATGTCCACAAAGTTTAAGTATGTAACTGAGTTTTTTAGACAAGTTTAGGGTGGACGTATGTATTTTTCCTATTAAAGAAGAAACAAGAGAGAACCAAAGTATTACCTGTATTGCTGCTAGCACACCACAGGGCCCACCTTCATGCTGCACTAAGCCCATTGATGTATCTGGATCAGGACTAAACCTATAAAATATTTTTTCAAGTATCAGAAAATCAACTCAGATGAATCTGTGAAACAATGTTCAACCTAAATAAGCAAAGATTAGATTAAGAGAACCAACAATACCAGTAACAACATTATATAAACTTCTAAGTAGCACTAGAATTTTCTCTCAGTACGTATACAAGGTTCAGAAAGAGGCAATGACAGCATCCTCTACAAACACTCGACACAAAGCACATACTACGACAGATTTTGCATTAGGTAATGCATCATAAACGCCTCTAAGATAAGTGAAATCTACCATCACTTAGCTAGGTATATTGGATGGAGGCCATGACACCAAAAGGGCACTACTTTGAGGTGCAGGGGGTTTGGATAAGCATCAGTGATGGACTACTTGAAGGACGAATGGGTCGTCTCCTCATAACATTGAATACCCAATATCAAAAGAGGTGTGCATGGTCTGTTGCAGTTCCTGCCTAAACCTGAAACCAGAACCAACCTTGAGTCTTTGGCTATGGTTTGGTCTGATGTGGTTGAACACTTCAAAATGGTCTTTTTTAAGAGAACAAAAACGCTTTGTATCTCATTTCAATTGGGAAAATATAAATTTAGAAAGGAAAAATTAGCAATTTAACAAATCTTGTGTTTCTCAAAACTAGAACAAACTTCTTTTGATAAGGTAAATTATATAATCAAAAGGGAGAGAACTCCCGTATACAAGAAGTATATACCAAAAAGTAGAGAATTTACATCAGAACATGATTCTCTACAAAAGACGCCCAATCTTCTATATAAACAGGGGCTATATGAGTGCACCAAAAAGCGATCAAAGATAAAAGACTATTCTTAAGATGTTAAAAAGGAGACTCAATCCCCTCAAAAGCTCTCCTATTTCTCTCCCCCCAAACTATCCACATGAGAGCTAACGGAGCGAACTTCCACGCCTTTTGCTTTCTTCTTCTATGGAAACCGGCCCAGCTATATAGCATTTCCTTTACAGTACTTGGCATCACCCATTGAACACCAAAAAGGTTCAGGATCGCCCTCCACAAAGTCGAGGACACAGGGCAAAGCAACAAAAGATGATTAACTTCTTCCCCTGAGCTTTTACACATATAGCACCAACTAACAAGTGTAATTCCCCTTATTCGCAGATTCTCAGCAATCAAAATCACTCCCCTCGCCGCTAGCCATGCAAAAAAGCACACATTCGTGGGCGCCTTAGGAATCTAGATCGAGGAGTATGGAAAAGAGGCCTCCTCTCTCACCAACATACTCTGGTAAAAGGACTTTACGGTGAACAGACCATCGCCACGCAAACCCCATCTCCAAGAATCACAAGATGGTTGAGGCCTGTCTTGCCCATATAGCAGCGACAATAAATCTTGCAGCTCCGCAATCTCCCAATCTTGCATGTTCCTTCTAAATGAGAGGTCTCATACTACCCCCTTACATGCTCCTTATGAATCTGTTGGACCATCAATTCCTTCTGGTTTGAAACTCTGAAGACGTGGGGGAGGAGACCCTCAGAGTATCCTCTCCACACCACCTATGATTCCAAAAGGTGATTCTCCTTCCATCTCCCACCCTGTAAGAGATGTTGCCACTGAAGGATTCTCAATTCTTCATGATGCTCCTCCACATGCCACACCTGAAAGGCGTTGTGATTGCCTTGGTCCGGGGGAAATTACGGGTCATATATGGCGAGTTCAAGATTCAAATGTTAAGGCATCTTTTTGGCTAGAGCCCGGGTGCAAACCGTGAGACCGAAAAGGTTTGAGGTGGCTCGGAGGGAGGCGAGCCAAAGCGAATAATACCTTGACACTTGCGTTAAATCTCTGCCAAACATAACATTAACCATATCACTCATCTTACTAGAACTACTCATTTCTACCAATTCGATTTTTTGTGATCTTTCTTATTTTCAGTGATATTCTTATTTCGTTTTTATTTTATACAGGCACACCTACGCACCTTTTCTTTTTAATTTTGAAAAGAAAATAAGAACACAAAATAGCCCGTAACAGCTATTTGTTAGACGATTATCTACACAGGAAACCAAGAATATTTATAAGAACACTAAATATACTGCGAAAAACGAGTCATCAACGAGAACAAGTAAAAATCCAATTGCCAATAGCAAGTAATTGAGTGCAATTGCTAGATGAACAAACTACCTTGAGAGATTATATCACATCATAAAAGAAGAAAAAGTAAAAGTAAACTTAATTCAACATCTCAATTATCACAAACACATAATCCTAACTCCAATTCTCACAAACAGAAAGGCATTAATATAACCATACCTTATGCCCTGATTAGTCCACTGACCAAGAATATCTCTGGTAACTTCACAACCAAAGATCATTGAAAACAACTCATTAGCCTCTGCAACTGAAAGCTCTTCCCCCAAGTTCACAATTTTCTCCTCACCCTTCACCAAATTCACATTTTTATCCTCATCCTTCACCAAATTCACACTTTTATCCTTACATTCCACCACCCCACTACCAGACCTACCACTCTTTTCCGCCAGCGGCTCCGCCACATTCTTGGCCGCCACTATCATCCGCTTTTCAGCAGCAGCAGCCATCAATTCCCTCTGCAGTCGCCGGTTTTTCACCTCCGGCGACTCCCCTTCTTCCCCAACGGCACCGACGACCTCCTCTCCCGGTTTGCTCCTCTTTGGCTCCGGTGATTCCTTCTGCATACTCATCCTTAACGCCATTTTCAACTCTTCATCTTCTTGATCCGCCATTTATATTAATTTTTCACACACCCAGATCCAGGAATTCCAAGAATTCCCCAAAATCAAAATCAAAATCGAATCTTTGAGCACTAAGATATCCAATTTAGACAGCAAACTTCAAACTTAGGGTTTTCAGAACCAAATGATGCACTATTCAGTTACAGATACACACACACACACTAAAGTAGAATTTGTAAAGATCAATGTTAAATGTTCATACATAAATACATGTATATATACATAGAATGGATTTAATCCGTTGAAATATAGAATGAGGAAATAGAAAGTTAATAAAAGCTGGGATTTTAAATTACTGGATATAATTTAAATCTAATTTAACATGACACTCCATATAAAGAGGGTATACAGATCAGGTTTCCTAATAGGACAAGAAAAGGGACAATTATACGACGACGTCCAATTAGTATTGTTTTCAAAGTCTAATAGTAGTACTTTGAGAGTTTGCAAGATTAAGAACAAGTGATGAATTTGTTGTAAAAGATATCAGTAAACTCCTACTTTCTTGCATGTGAATTTTCTCAAATCATCTAAATTATTAAAAGTATTAGAGAAAATACATAAAATGCCCGTCAAATTTGTTCGAAAAAATTATTAACATACCTTAACTTTACGGATGACCTAGTCCCCCTATTCTTGTTTGGGGTGAATTTAATATCCCATTGGTAACACATAGTCAGTCTTGTGGTGGGATGTGTAGTACGCGCGCGCCACGTGTCAAAAACTCCTTTATTTTTTTCCCCATTTATTTCGTTACTTTTTTTGAACTCTTTTTTTTCTGTGTTATCTTCATCACCACCTACACCACCATGAAAGATCCAACACTTTCAGCTTTAAAAAGTAGGGGAAAATTCCTCATCGAAAAAATGAAGCCGGCAAATCCCAAACTTTTCAGTCAGTTAAAATCCCTCAAGCTTCGGCAAAATTTATGTCCAAACAGGCCAGATTACATTATTTATTCAATTTTTTTCAACGAAATATTACAAGAAATAAATTAGAAAGACAGGATTATGAGAAGTGTGTTGCATTCCCCAATGAATGTAGCAAAATCTACTGTATCTGATAATGATACAGCTAGTCCGGTTCAAACGGTGACCGGTAAAGACACACCAAATCCGTTTATGGCTGTCACTTTGCCAAAAAGTGAAGATGAAGGTCCATCGAGACGAAGACTACCCAACATTAACACAGGGAGAAACATTAAAAAAGAAGGGTATAATTTCAAAAAAGAAAAAAAATGAGAAAATAGAAAATATAATCAAACAGACATTAGAAAATTTCTTTCAAGAAAAAAAAGAACAAGACAAACATATGGTTAAGAATCCAAGTCCTAATCCATCTGTTTTCTTCTGAGTGTTCTTTCTTCTTGTATCTTCTCTTTTTTATAGCTAAGTTTTGGAACGGATTTGAAGAATGGATTCCAAACTCTTCAGAAATCTATCTTGTCCAGCCTTGCAGGGTAGCTCTGATACCAAGCGGATCAAACAATAATAAAACAGAATAATACTTTAATAGTATTACTTTTAGAGACTACCATAAGACTTTAATTTTTAACCAATCCCTAGTCTTTTGTAGTTTATTACCATTCTTGCTTTTCCTCTTACTATCTCACTATGGTTTATAACCATAAAGGCTGCTGACCTGTGTTTAGAAGTGGATCTTCTTATTACTCCTAAATTCATAAGTATCCGGTTTCTATGTCTAATATAAATTCTTCTAAATTTTGGGTAAGGCTCCTGGTATCAGAGCATTCGTCTTTAATCTTATATCATGCATTTTTATCTTTACTTAAAACTTTTGAAAAGCGATTTTTCTATATCTTTAATAGAGTCTAGTACTTCTAACCATGTCTGAAAAATACCATTTGTCTTATCATGTATAACCACTTAATACTTAAATCTTTTGTCTTGATTTTTATCTGTAAAATATTGTCCTAAGGCATTAAGAGCCGCTATAAAATATTTAGTGTCTTTCTTATTATATGTTATCCATAAGTTATCAATTAAACACCGTTGAGGTCTGTCTATGACACATTCTGGTAGAACTCTAAACGACATGTTTGATGGTGGAAAAAAATATTAAATTATGTTTTCCAAAATTTATTCTTTCCATATTAGTCTGTTCTGCAAAAGGGTGTGGCTTAAAATGAAGATTACCTAATATTGTCTGCAGGTATCTGTCTAAGGGTGAGGCTTGAATGCCCTTCCATTTGTCTTTAGTCTTAGAAACTGTTGGTCTCATGCTGTACATGTAAAATACTTTTTTATTAATTGACAGTAATAAACCTACTTAACTGATATGCTAAATTATTATCTTTTCCTTTAATATGTTCGAAAACCAAATTATATATATATATATATATAGGTGTGGAAAGTACACGTGGTATTGCTATTACTAAAAGGTGGTGGAGAGTATTTCTACTCTGGTAAAGAAAAAGTAGAAGAGAAAAAGAAGAAAAAAGAAAAAAAGTAGAGGGATGGAGGCAGATACAATGGCGGAAAATGGAGATACAGTAGTATCTTGGATGGGAAAAGGGAAATGGTGACAGGAAGAAGAAAAGGTAGAGAGAAAATAAAAAGACAAAAAAAAATAAGAAAAGAAGAAGTAAAAGAAAAAGGGACGCACGCGGTAAAAATATATGTCTATTTTTAATCCTTTCCCTCTTACACGCGAGTTTGGGAGAGTGAAATTACCGCCTTTGCCACGTCACCATTTAGGGTAATATTAAATTCACCTCAAACAAAAATAAGGGGACATAAGTCGCCTTAAAAGTTAAGGTGTGTAAATGATTTTTCTGAACAAATTTGATGGGTAACTTATGTATTTTCTCAAAGTATTAAATTCCAATAAACTATAGATATGTCTAAAGTTAAATTTGTTTTTTTTGCATATATATATTTTGAGGATATTTAGTGACTAATAAAATAGAGAGTAAAATATACAAAAGTGAGTGTTGTTATATATTTCTAAGACCTTCGATTGGTGATGTCAGAAGCAATACATTTTGATGAACTATTTTTGTATATTTTTTGGATATACCACAATCAGTTATGCTTTTGTATAATTGTGTTCTTGGGGTTAATTGCTCTTTTTTTTTTTAAAATTATTAAAGCATCATCTTCTCGATTTTAATGTATATATCAAGCACTGAAGCTTCAGAGTTACAGCATATTTCTATAAATAACATGTATTTATACTAGATGCACTATTTCGAGTTAAGAAAAATATTAATAGTGTTAAACTCGTTGCAATACTTTTTACCTTGATACCATTGTCAAAAGAACTCATTTGTAGACTTGAAGGTCTGAATTGCACGATGAAGTCTTCTTCATCTATAGAAAGAAAATCATGTGATCAGTTAAGAAAAAAACAATTATGTAATAATAAACTTGTGCCATTTGTCTAAGTTGGAAAAGATCTTATATCATAATTTTTAAAAATAATAGTTTATAATTTAAGAATTTCTTAATACCAAATATGAAACATCAACGCAGTTTTTAGCCTCAATTCTAAAGTGAGAAAATATAAGTTACTTGATTCTTCTAAAGTCCAATATAAATTATTTGACGGATATGTGAGAAATATTTCAATTTAAATAAAAAAACTATTTAAGTCGACAAATCTTAACTTGAGTAGGAAAAAATAAAAAATTAAGAAAGCTCATGAAAAAGATAAATAAAGGAGAAGGTAAGGAAAATATTTGGGATGCAAACATGAGATCGCAACTTGCCTCCACCTTGTTCTTGTACCACCATTGCTTTTTGTAATAGTTCTGTAAATTATAAATCATGTAATTGATCTTGTTGCTTACAAAAATTTATCTTTAATTGTCTACATCCCAATAAATTATTATATTTGCCCAATTCAACACTGTAATAAAAACATAAATTATTTTGTAATCACGATATGAGTTATAGTTATGGATGATTTTGTATTTGGGTAACTATGTTTTGTTATGATTGGAGCTACAATTAATGCCCTAATTTGGGTTTAATAATTGAACAATTGTATTGAGAAATGAAAAATGAAAAACGTTAATTAATTAATGCCCTAATTTAATAACAACATAAGAAGTTAGTATTGAGAAATGAAAAATGTTAATTAAATGGTTAAGAATTATAACAAAAAAATTAAAGTAAGTTTTACTACTTCTTTTTTTCATGCGCTCTATATATAACTGCCGATGCAAATTAGGAGTTTAGCCCGTAACATAAGTTTATTCCGGTTAAAATTGTTTACAAAATACAATTAATTCACTTTATTGGGTACTAGACTCGTTCACCTTTAAATGAAAGTTTTAAATTTTTTTCTCAGCCAAAATTCTACCTCCAAAATCTATTCCAGTAATTTCTGAACAAAAAGACACATCCTAAAATTCCAAATTAGGTTTTACAATTCTCAAAAGGAAACAAAAAGGTGCCATTTAAATGTCAACAAAAATGAACCTTCAAAAAAAATGTAAGAATCAATACAAACC
This sequence comes from Nicotiana tabacum, assembly GCF_000715075.1. NCBI lineage: Eukaryota > Viridiplantae > Streptophyta > Magnoliopsida > Solanales > Solanaceae > Nicotiana > Nicotiana tabacum. Next base: position 84,113,579 of record NC_134095.1, read on the forward strand.
TCACGGACTGAAGAAACCAAGTTCGAAATTTTGATGAACATAAGTGAACATAAAAGATCGACCATTTTCTTTGAACCTATAGAAAACAAACAAGAAAATAAAAAAACTTACACGATGTCAGAAAGGAAGAGATTAAGTAACAAAGAACATAAAGGAAGATGAAAGAAAAACGGGTGAGAAAAAATTCATAAAGAAGTTGATCTTTATTAGATTTTGTTGTTTTATAGAAATGGAGAAAATGAAGACAGAAAAGTCAACATTATATATGTCACACGCGCGCGCACACATATGAAAATTATTCTGGTTAACATGAGTTTATTCCGGTTAAAATTATTTGAAAATACAATTAACTCATTTTATTGTGTACTAGATTTCGATCCCCTTTAAATGAATTTAAGTTTTAAATTCTTTTCTCAGCCAAAACCCTATCTCCAAAATCTAGTACAGTAATTTTTGAACAAAATGGTAGATCCTAAAATTACATATTAGATTTTACAGTTCTCGAAATGAAAGCAAAAAGGTGCCATTTTACTGTCAACAAAAATGAACGTTCAAGAAAAAAGTGTAGGAATCAACACAAACCTCACAAATTGAAGAAACCAAGTTAGAAATTTTGACGAATTTATATGAACAGAAAAGATCAATCATTTTCTTTGAACATGTAGAAAGAAAACAAGAAAATAAAAAATATATTACATTGTGTCAGAAAGTAGGAGATCAAGTGACAAAGAACATAAGGAAAGAAGCAAGAAAAACGTGTGAGAAAAGATTCAGAAGATATACATCTTTGTTAGATTTTGCTGTTTTATAGAAAAAGTGAAGAGTGAAAAGTCAACATTATAAGAATGTTATTATGTAACATCTTTAGATTACGATTCTTCTAGTGAATCTGAGCTTGCTAAGGAAGAGATTAATGAGTTATGAGATAAATTTTGGAGAAGAATAAATAGGGTCCCTTTATTTTTTTCCGCAAATGTCTTACATAAGAAATATGGAAAAGGCAAAAAGAAAAAAATGAGAAAAGAGTTAAAGGGATAATGTCACGACCCAAACTCCCACCGGAGTCGTGACGGTGCCTAACACTGCTTGCTAGGCAAACTAACATCCAAACAATAACAATAAACTCAAATAATAGAATTTAATAATCTCAACAACGGAATAATCATAAAATATTTAAAAATATCAGCAACAACCCAACTACAACCATCCCATGATCTGGTGTCTACGAGCACATGAGCACTATACAATTTAAATACAGAGTCTAATCCTCAAATACAGAACTGTTTAGAGGATAGAACAATGATAACATAAAAAAAGTAGAAAGGGACTCCAAGGCCTACAAAAGAAATTACCAGCTACCTCGAAATCTTATATAATCTAGTACAAATGCCTTCAGCTAACAATCACCTCTCCTGACAGTACCTGGATCTGCACATAAAGTACAGAGTGTAGTATGAGTACAACCAATCTCATGTGCTTAATAAGCAACTAGCTTAACCTTGGACTGAAAGCAATGACGAGCTTGGCAATTGCCCAACATCCTATGCCAATAACCAATAAAAAAATATAGAATAATAATGGTAAAGATAAGTAACTCAAACAATATTAATTTCAACATTTGCACAAATAACATGGAAGTAGGCATGCTTTTCAAGAATAGTTATAAAGTCATGAATTCTTTCACAGAGTTTTCTAAGCATGATTTATCAACCTAACAAAATTGCTAATCCAATATACCAAATAAGGACATCTAGTACCATCTAACATAACGGGGAATCACAATTTGGTACTTGCATGGCGAGTAAACATGCTAGGATCAACAATACAACGATTAATTCATCAAATATATATCATATCTCAAGCACATACATAGTGCATGCCACAATTGCCCCTAAACCCTCACACACGATACCATCACTCATCACTGTACGCGTGCCTCACATAAGTCTCTCATTCAAGCACATATATATGACCCTATGCCCGTACTCACTATGAATATCAGACTCTAGAGGGGCGGGTCCTTGCCCAAGCGCTGATCAGATATAAGTCAACAATCAATATCACATAGCCAAATCATGGGGCCTAATGCACGCGTCGCCCCTATTCCATACCACTTAGCCCAATGTGGGGCATGACATATGCGTCACCTCAAAATTAATACTAAATCAGCTCTAAGGCCCAAGCTCAATCATCAACTTCTCAAGTCTCAATTACCCACATCTCACATTACTCAGTTCATAAGTGTTACACATATAAAACATCAACAACATATGAGAATCATGATGGATACTACACCCCACATGTGAAGTTGGAGTATCTATGGAGTTTACACGCAACCAATCAGCTAGCGACATAAGGTGGTCACACGTTCCAGTAAGTTTGCGCCAAATGTCTCACCGAGCGCTGCAACTGGAGCGGGACAACCTATTTTGCATATGGAAGTGGCGACAATTCCCAGTAACAATATAAAAGGGCAGTAAGGCTCTTTTTTCTTTCATTCTAGAATATATCACTAAAATAAGTCCTCTCAAATACTCTCGACACCCCTTGAGAATTTCCAAGCAAATTAAAGCAAAGTCAAAGGTAAAGCTGAATCTAGCAGGATTTAGCTTGAAGTAACTTGGAGTCATTGTTGTAACACCTATCGTCTGGTGGCATTGATCCTAAAGATTCATTAAAGCAAAGTAAACCACCATAGAAGAAAACTTAGCTCTTCAACAAGGTATGTAGGGCAACCTTTCTCTCTTGGCATGAGTTAGTGTAAGTCTATCCTTCTCTCTAAATCATTCCTATACCGCAAGGTTTGGTAGTTCTAAGCCCTCTCAATGATGTTGTCATGTTCTTGTGCATCTTTGCTGGTAGCATTTCTTCAAAGTCTACATTGTTTCCAGTTGGTATCCTGTGATCGGAGAGTATGATTCATTCTAAGTTTAAGCTTGTTATCTCTCAAAACTGTTACTGCATTGCACTTATATATATGTATCTATTTACTCTACCGGGTCGCGCTATAGTCGTCTAGGTACGACACGTATGTATCTGTTTTATGAAGCATGATGTGGGATATTATTGAGCCCATGTGTGGCCGGATACGATGATGTGTGATGTGAGGCTACCGAGTCCTCTTGAGGCCGACTACACCAAGTTGTATTGAGACTGAGTACGACCGTATGTATGTATGTATGTATGTATGTATGTATTTATGTATGTATGTATGTATGTATGTATGTATGTATGTATGTATGTATGTATGTATGTATGTATGTATGTATGTATGTATGTATGTATGTATGTATGTATGGTATATACTAATGCATGGCCCCAATGTGCGGCTTGGTTTTACAAAGGTTTCCATGTATTTATGATCCATGGTCCATAGTTTTCACAGTTTGATTTATGCCCCCGGGGGCTTGTCCTCGGTATTCAGGTTGGAATCACGTACACATATCTCTTATGCTATGACTCTGATTTACTTGTTTTTCTTAGCCTTACATACTCAGTACATTATCCACCCTAATGCCCCTTTTTTTTTAGGCACTATGTTCATGCCCACAGGTACAGATAGACCTGGTGACACCCATCCCTAGTAGGTGCACGTTTCAGCGGTTGGTTATTGCTCTCCACTCCCTCGGAGTTTCTATTCAAAAGTAAATAGGTACTAGAGCAGAAGTTATAAACATTTTGGATATGGTGGGGCCTTGTCCCAACCAAGTTGTGTAAACGTATGTTTCTTTGGCACTCTTAGAGGCTTGCAGACTAGTGCTAGAGTTCGGTTGCATGTAATGGTTGGGACGATGCTGGTGACAGTAATGACCATGTATAAAATGCTAGTGTCTCTTTTGTTATTCAGTTATTCTCGTTATAATTCAAGTAACACTACTTGGAGGCCTCAAAGGCCCATATATTTGTGGATAAAAAGATATAAGAGCATGCGTTGATTCGCATGAACCTTAGGGTATCGTGTGTCGATCGCACCTCCCAAGGTTGGGGTGTGATAAACTTTGTATCAGAGCAGGTTGTGTCCTAGGAAGTTTGCAAGTCGTATCTAGTTGAGTCTTGTTTATGGGTATGTTGTGCACCATACTTATAAGCAGGAGGCTATATGATATTTAGGATGACAACCTTTCTTCCTGTTCTAGTGCGATTGAGCTACGTTATAAGAATTCGCTTATACTTCCTATCTTGTTTACGATTATAGCGATGCCTACCACAAGACATCAGACAATTGTTCATGGTGAAGAAGGAGAAGGTACTAGTTAGGTGCCACCTGCCCCTATGGGTCAACATGGACTTCATGATGAGGTTGGAACTCAGGCTTCGGGGACAGCACCACCACCCCTGGGACAAAATAGAGAAGTTAATGTACCTCCTATTCACTACCCCACTTATTCACAAGCAGGATATGAGCACCGTGCAGCTGATGACTCAATTAGTGGTTTCCCAGGCCCAACGTCAGGCCCCTACCACCTCAGATAGAGCGATTAACATGAGAGTTCGGGATTTCATAAATTTGGACCCCCCGGTGTTAACAAGAACATACCCCAACGAAGATCCCCAGAATTTTCTAGACCAAATGCAGCAGACCTTATGAGTTATGCATTCCACTGATACAGAGTCCATAGAGCTTGCCTCATATAGATTACAGGATGTTGTTATGACTTAGTATGAGAAGTGGGAGCAATCTAGGGGACCTCTTGCTCCACCAGTGAGATTGAAGGAGTTTTCTAAATCCTTTTTACAATAGTATTTGCCTATTGAGCTCTGCTGAGCAAAGATAGATAAATTCTTGAAATTGGAACCTGATAACATGAGTGTTTGAGAGTACAACATGCAATTTAACTCCTTAGCCAAGTATACTCCTTTAATTGTAGCAGAGATGAGTGGTACAATACATCGGTTTGTGGGTGGACTAGGACCACATTTGATTAATGAATTCACCACTACTTCTCTGAGTCCAAACATGGACATTGATAAGATACAAGCCTACGCGCAGAGCTCAGAGGATCGAAAAAGGCAATAGCGAGCTGCTCGAGAGCATGTTTGGGGACAACACAAGAGAACTCGGTTTGCAAGTGATAGGGAAGAGCCACGAGGTGAGTTTAGACCCCCGCTTGCCTGGCATCCCTCTCAATTGGGGTCAAGTGCAACGTCACAGTTTTAGGATCAGCACCATGGCAGGATTACCTATTCTTGTTAGAATCAGAATCCACGAGGACATGGCTCACAATATAGTGGAGACCCAAGTAAGATGAGGCCTTAGTTCTGCATTGTAGCCGACGTGGTAGGAATCATTTTGGGCATTGCCAATAGGATTCAGATTTGTGCTATTCTTGCCGGTAGTCCGATTATGTCATGCAATTTTGCCTAGCAAGGAATGTGGGTGGTATGTTACCAACAACGGGATGAGCGACAACTTTTTCATCGATAACACATCCACGTGAGTAAGGAATGCAGCCACCGATTGGGAGAGGTAGAGGTGGAGGTGTAATTTCCATGTCCAACCTGGGTGGGCAACAATAGAATCACATTTATACATTGGTAGATCATCAGAATTTAGCGTCTTTACCAGACGTGGTCAAAAGTATAATATCCGTGCTTTCCATTAGTATGTATGCTTTGATAGATCCAGGTTCCACCTTGTCATATATTACCCCATTTGTTGCTAGTAAATGTGGTAAAGTACCTGAATTGCTGCGATAACCATTTGGAGTGTCCACGCTGGCGGGCGAGTCCGTGGTAGTTAGACAAGTGTATCGAAGTTGTGATGTGATGATTCAAGCTCACCATACCTTGGTCGATTTGAACGAACTAGAAATGATAGAATTCGATGTCATTATGGGGATGGATTGGCTAGCCTCTTATTATGCTATGGTGGTTTGTTAGAGGAATGTTGTTCATTTTAACTTTCGGGGGAGCCCGTTGTCGAATGGGAGGGCAACATCACAACGTCAAAAGGGAAGTTTATTTATTACCTTAAGGCTCGAAGGATGATCACAAATAGGTGTTTTTACCATTTGATATGAGTGAAAGGTATGTAGGCGAAGCCTCCCACTCTTCAATCAGTTCCGGTCATAAGTGAAGTCCCCGATGTGTTCCTTGATGAGCTCCCGGGTATTCTACCCGAGAGGGAGATGAGTTTTCTATTGATATGCCACCCGATACACAGCCGATACCGATTCCCCGATACATGATAGCTCCATCCCCGTTAAAGGAATTAAAGGATCAGCCGAATGATCTACTTGACAAGGGTTTCATTCGACCCAGTACTTCCCTGTGGGGAGCCCCAGTATTATTCATTCGGAAGAAGGATGGTTCGTGGAGAATGTGTATCGATTACCGACAACTAAACAAGGTAACCATCAAGAACATGAATCCACTTCCGAGAATTGATGATTTGTTTGATCAATTACAGGCTAAGTATTTCTCGAAGATCGATCTCAAATCTGGGTACCATCAGTTAAGAATCAAAGAAGAAGACGTCCCGAAGATAGCCTTTCGGACCAAATATGGCCATTATGAGTTTCTCGTGATGTCTTTTATCCTAACCAACACACCAACGACCTTCATGGATATGGTGAATCGAGTATTCAGACCATTCTTGGATATCTTTATGATCGTGTTCATTAACGATATTTTGGTGTACTCTCGATATTGACGATTTTGGGATCACAAGCTGTACACCAAGTTTTCCAAGTGCGAGTTCCGACTGAACTCGATACCCTTTTTTTGGCATATAGTATCCGGTGAAGGTATCAAGGTTGATAACCAATGTCGTGCCTCCTTTTTCTCGCGAAATCGGGTTTGTGACATTTGAGAGGACAACTCGTTCCTTTTCGGGAATTGGGTTTGAATTGAAGAGTCGCCACCTAATGATTAAAGTGCATTAGGACACTAGGAGGGGTTTGTTTTGAGCAACCAGAGATTGGGTAAGGGCTTGAAATTATCTCAAGGGGAAGGTGTTAGGCACCCCTCAAGATCTACTAGTGTGGTTCCCGGCCAAGCTATTGTTGTGACTTAAGTGCAAATAACACATAGGCAAATAAAGGCTTCAAATAAGAGGGGATTTTCACGTAATGGTTACAAATAAACAAAAGTAAGAAAAAGGGACTAAAAAGAGTTGATTTTCTTAAAATAAATGGTTTAAAAAGATTTAAAAGAAACAAAGAAAACAAAGGGAAGGGGGGGGGGTCCTAGGTTTATTAATAATATGGATCACCCCACACAACATCCGGTAATCACTCCTCAGTGAGGGGATACACGTGATGTTATCGCGTGGTCATCATATCCATGTCTACCCTTTCCCCCCCATTAAGGTATTAAAGCGCAGAATGGTCTCGTTTACTTATTGCATGCTATTACCCGCCCCAATCCTATCAGCCCCGGAGGTACTTGGGACTACTATTCCTAAAAGGGAGGAGAAGTTGGGTTTATTTGTGGTTTCAAAGGTAAAAATACTAAGGCGACAAGCAAAAACATATATATATATATATATATATAGCAAGTATGGGGAAGCACACATAAACAAATAAGGCTCAAACAGACCTCCTTAAATCAAAGAAAAACAAATAGTTTAGCATGTCTTACACATACTAATTAGGGTCTGATTAAACTTAAAAGTTGGGGCAGACTGATTTATTGCATATTTCAGATAAGAAGCCCGAATCAGGCTTGCCTGCTGGTTGTAGTTAATAAAATCTGATTCAGTTTATAAACTGTCCTATGGCTTACCTAAGTGTTAGACGAAAACCTATAGGCATGATATCTACTAATTTCAGAAAAGATGAAGTATACTGATTTTAGAAAAGGTTGTCAATTATTCAGGAAAGACGAGTTTTGACAAAAGATCATAAATTCTGCAGACATTAGACATTGTTGTTACTGGTTTTAGACTTATAAGCGAGTGAAACGTTTCAGACTTGGTTGATAGTTCCTATAGGCATGCTTTCTATGCGTTGCTGATTTTAAAAAAAAAACTTTTGGACATAATAAGAATGCAGAAACCCTATAGGCATGACATCTAATTGTAATTGATTTTCAAAACCTATAGACATGTTCTCTACATGCATATGCAGAAGTCACGATATCTACATGAAAGTGCAGGGTCCCTATAGTCATGGTATCTAAATGAGAATGCTGAAGTTCCTATAGACGTGGTAACTAAATGAGAATGAAGAAATCTTATAGGCATGGTAGCTATATGAAAAATGCAGAAATCTTATAGACATGGTAGCTATATGAAAAATGCAAAAATCTTATAGGCATAGTACCTGTGAGCACGTGATTTTTGCCTTACGAAAAATTACTCCAAAATAAATCAAAATAAATTTCTTGTACTGTGTAATTTCTGAATTTGCGTGGTGTTAAATATTTGTTTATGCCCGTAAAATGTTTGCTTTGTTATAATTAAACAAAATTAAAATAAAATACATGTTGCATACATATAGGATTTAATTATGCATTTAAGAGATAATTTAAATAAAAAAAAATATGCATTAGTTCTATTTTAAATGTTTCACTGTGTGATTGATGTTTTTTTCTATGTGTTAAATAATTATTATAGAGTAATTAATATTTTTTTTGTGTAAGGTTAAAAAATTGTTTATAATTTTATTAGGATTTTTTTTATTTACTAATAAAATTAAAAAAAAAAAATGAAAAGGAAATAAAAATTGGACCTGGATTTAAATCCAGGCCCAAAACAAATTACACTTCCTCAGCCCAATCCAAACAACCTGTCCGGTCCAGTCCCAAGCTAAGACCAAACGACGTCGTTTGGTCACCTCTCATCAAGAAACCGTTCGATCAAATCCAATCAACGGACAAGATACATTACCCTTACCCGTAACCCGTTACCCGATCCATTAACCCGATTCAGTCCGACCCCAACTTTAAACCAAACGACGTCGTTTGATTTAATGAATTAATCTTAGCCATCCATCCTTCCTAATCCAACGGTCCATATCCACCCACCATTCCCCTATATAAACCCGTAACCCTTTACCCGGCCCCCTAACTAAACACCCCCCCCCTCTCCGCTCCTGTTCATCATCGTCCCAAACCCCCACTCTTAACCCTAGCCGCCCTAGGATTCCACCGCCTGAAACCCGGCGGCATCAACGCCGCCGGTCACCAACTTAACACCCTAGGACCCCATGAACACCCTCTATCCGAATATGTTACCAGCTTGGTTCGAATCTCCCTAGAGATTCTCGAATCTTCATTTGAAGATTCGAGCCAAGTTCAGATCTAGACCTAACAGTCCCAAATCGACACCACAGCTCCACCTAGTCACCCTGAATATGGATCTATCATTTGTTTGGTTCGAATCAGTTCGGAACTCCTCGAATCTTCTTTTGAAGATTCGGACCAAACAAAAACAGACTCAGATCCGTTTCAAACTAACACCAAATAACCCCTAGGCTACCCACACCCTCGTATCATGTTTGGTTCCCTGCAAATCTGCCTAGAAATGTTCGGATTTAAGATCCAAGAACCTGAAACCTTAAAAATTTCCAATCTTGGAATTTTTCCGATTTCAAGTAAAAGATTGAGGTTTAATCGACCTTAGTCGAAGTATTTTCAGTGGAAAATACTTCGACTAAGGTCTGTTTGATTTCAAACAAAAATCCGAAGCTGAGTTGGGATCGAGTCTGATTAAAGTTCAGAGGTATTTTTCTATTTATTTTGTGTATTCTATGTGTATTGTTGTCCGTATTAATAGCTTGTTAATTTTTCATATTTGTTTTGATCAATTCTGTCATTTCTGTCTATTTAATCCGAATGTGAATTGTTTCTGTTGGTTATGGTTATTTACAATGTGTGTAATCGACTCGATTAAGTTCGTCGATTAATTATATTACGAATTTTTTCATTTCTGAAAATGTTGACTAAAACAAGTCTGCTTCTATTATTTTAGACTAATTATTGACAAATGTTGTAAATAGTCAATTGATTAATGCTCGTCAATTAAGTCATGATTGTCTGTGAATCAGTGAATTCAAATGTATGTTGTATATGTTATTGTCTGAACATTAAAGTTTCAGGACATTGTCAGTATTGACAATGATCCTGTGTGTGTTTGATTCTAGTTCAGTATTAAGTCCAGTCTGAATTGGTTTGATAATTGCAGTAATATGTTGTTAGTTCTGAATTCAGTATAATATTGCTGAAATATCCAGTTTGAATTCAAGTTTGCAAAAGTTGGTCAAATGCAATTGTGTTAGGAAGTTAATAGGATTGGTTATAGCTGTAAATCAGGAGATAACTAAGTTTGTACAGATTTTAGAATCTGTTTTGCTGTAGGTTCTGATTTTGTTTTCAGTAATAACATTAGGATTTCAGGGGCATTTCTGGGAATGAGCAGTAAAAAACAGGGTGTTAGTACTAGTATATTATAATGTAATGTTAGTTGCTATTAGTTAATAATACTAATGGGGAACAAGGGATAATGGGCTGCTGAAAATCAGGGAAAAGGTTTTACATAATGGGTTTTTCTGTTTTTAAAAAGAAGAAGGGGGTCCAAGAAGCACTTAAATTGCCTAGGACCAGCCCTGTATAAATACAGGAGCTGGACAGACAGTTAAAGGACAGAATTTTTGAGTGAGAAGACAGAATTTTTGAGTGAGAAAACATAATTTTTAAGAGAGAAAAAACAGAATTTTTGAGTAAGAAAGACAGAATTTTAAGGGAGAGAAACAGAATTTTCAGAGAGCTTTTTTAACAGACAGAGAAATTTTTTAAGAGAGAATTTTTTAAGAGATTTTGAGGGCTGAGATTTTAAAGGAAGGAAACAGAAAATAGAACATTCACATACACACTCACATACAGATACAGCAGCAGAAACAGAAAATCAGAAACAAACTGAATTTGAAACTGAAGAAAGAAAAAAAAACTGAAATCTGAAATGATGTTCTTTTGTTGAATCTGTTCAACTTTATGTGATTCCACTGTTCAGTTAAAATCTGAAGTGTCTTTCAAAGTATCTTACTGTGCATCTGGGCTCTTTGAATCCTATTCTTGATCAGATTTACTGTGTTATCAGTATATTCTACTGAATTTGTTACTGCTGTAACTGCTGAAACTTACTTCTTCTACCTCCATTTTCAGGTATATGTCTTTTAAATTTTAAGTCGGAAAGAGATTTCAGCATGACCCGTCAATGAAGCTTGAATTGAAATGTTATTTTCCAATTGTCCAAGTTCATTAGTTCTAATTTCATTTTTATGTTAGTTAACTAATAGTGAATTCAATTTGATAGCTATGAGTTAAATTGTCTTATTTTGAAATTCATATAAAGTTTTGTAATAATGTTAGCTATTCCGAAATCTCATTGGTATAGATATATGTGAATTGTCAAAACAGGGAGTGAGGCATAAAAATGGGCCATTGATTACATCCCATAATACCATTAGTTGAATGTAATGATTAAGAAGTTACATTAGTAGAATATCTTGTAACAAATATGATTTTTTTTGTTTAGGTTGGTATAAGTTATTATATGGTATGATGACAGGTATAATCATATGAGTAAAGTAAGTTGGTATAGCTCATCATGATGTTAAAACGTTATGAATATTTACGCCAAACAGTTAGGTTGTATGTAAGGTAACTTTGTTGAATTAACTTGCATAATAACGCCTTTTCTATAAATTTGATGCTTATCTACTTTCATAAAACAAAGTGACCAAATAATTAGGTCTATTAAGATTAAAACGAGCATATGAGAATAAGTTGATTTGTATATACATAAATGGCAACTTCTTAAATCAATGGTAATTAAAAATAGAATTTGCATTAAATAATCATGAAAATTCCCGGAAAATATTTCCTTCCTTTATGAATTATTTATTTTCGGTTTCATATGCAATTTATTCTTTGGCATATTTATATATGTCACATTTGTTTTAAAGTTAGTACTAATCATATTTTTATTCTGTCTTTTGAATTTGAATAATTGGAATGAATATGATTTATATTCGGAAATTATAATCAATGGTCGATATTTAATAAATTGTGGATTATTTTCCAAAAATTTAAAGAATATCTTAAAACAAGATTTTTCGTGATATAACAAACATTTTTTTTCAAAATTTCATAATATCATTACAAATATGTTGCGCAATTAGGGATACGTTCGCGTACCCTGATTATACTTTTTAAAGAAACAAAACTTCGGATTATGCGTACGCGCAATTTCGAGCGAATATTTAATAAAAGGATTTTTCTAAAGGCGTTAAATCAATTTCATAAAAAACCCGAGATGTACGGTTCACTATTCAAGAAAAATAAATATTCTTGATTCAAAACAATCTCGGAGAAATGATTGCTTAATATATTATAAAAAATTATTGTGTACACGTATGCGTGACACAATTCCGCATTTTTAATTTATAACACGAATATACGTACGCATAATTCGATTCAAAGAAGGTTTCAATCGTAATAAGTATAAGCAGTAGTAAAATCAGAAAACATCAATATTTAATAAAATCAAGTTGATTAAGCCAATAATAAAAACAGTTAAGCGACCGTGCTAGAACCACGGAATTCGGAAATGCCTAACACCTTCTTCCGGATTAACAGAATTCCTTACTCAGGATTTCTGGTTCGCGGAAAAAAATAAACAGAGTCATATTCTCCTCGATTCAGGGATTATAATTGGTGACTTGGGACGCCTCAAAATTCCCAGGTGGCGACTCTGAAACAAATAAACAAATCCCGTTTCGACTGTCCTTTAATTGGAGAAAACTCCCCACGCGCCCCGCGGGCGCGGGAAAAAAAAGGAGGTGCGACAGCTCTGGCGACTCTGCTGGGGACAAACATGTTATTTTAACCCAGAACCATAGGTTCAGGGTTTAAAGAATTCGAGCTTAAAATATCTGTTTTTATTGGCTTTACTTACTATATAATTTTCAACTGTTTATATGCTAATATGCTAAATGTTTTTTTTACCGCTTTAATATTATTTGAATTGTGCATATATACAACTGCTATGAAACCCCCTTCTTTCTGAGTCTTCTGAATTTATGGTGTACACGTGCGCGTGACCCACCTTTCTGTTAAAGTCATACCAAATAAGACGGAGTTGGGACAAGTAACTAGGCCGGGCAGACTTTCGTGCTCCCGGTACGTTGCCCCCGCTTCGGCTCAAACTGTCCGTTTGGGTAAACCAGGTTTAGAACAATCAACCTAAGGTTTTACACTTAGAATAACTCAGCCATGTACCGGATCCCTAGTAGGAACGAATATTTGCATCATATGCATTTGCCCTTGGAGACTCAACACAGGGGTTGGGTCTGTCTAGGACAGGTGAACCCAAAAATTAAAAGACCATCATGATACATCCTACTTGCTACTTGTGCATTCATTTGCCTCGAACATGCTTGTTGACCAGCTTAAATAAAATCATGGTAAGAAGCAAGGAATAAAATGGATTGCCTTAGAATTTTCGAAAAAATATAGTTTTAATTTTTTTTTTAAAATAAAAGAAAAAATTTCGAAAATGATTTTAGTATAAATTTTGACTTTATTAAAATTAAATTTAAGATACAAAATGAGCACTACACAAAGCCCCTCATCCACAAGTACGGAGGAATTTTTATGTCAGCTTCAAATGTGGTGGTATGATTTAGGCGAAGACGGTCAAAAATGGGTCGTCAAGCATTTGGGAAATCTCACGGACATTATGAAAGTTAAGCCTCGGGATGATCTGATTACGGCATTAGTAACTTTCTGGGACCCGGTACACAATGTTTTTCGTTTCTCTAACTTTGAGCTTACTCCTACATTAGAGGAGGTAGCTGGCTATGTTGGTTTTGACGGAAGTTTAAGAAATCAAAGCTTGATATTCACAAAGGCTCCTTCAATACATCGATTCTTCGGTCTTCTGAACATCAGCAGTCAAATTAGGAAAAGCAATGTCATCAATGGATGTTGTTCCTTCAACTTTTTGTATTCCAGATTTGGAAAGTCAGATGGGTTCGAAATTCATGAGAAAGGCCTTACTAATAAGCAAAACAAAGACACTTGGCAGATACACCGACGATTTGCTTTCATGGTGGCTTTTCTAGGAGTCATGGTCTTCCCAAATAAAGAGCGAACAATTGATATTCGCACCGCAAAAATTGTGCAAATCCTCACCACTAAAGAAAATCACACCCTTGTCCCCATCATTCTGTCAGATATTTATCGGGCTTTGACTTTATGCAAATCAGGGGCGAAGGTTTTCGAAGGATGCAAAATTTTGTTGCAAATGTGGGTGATTGAACATCTCCAACAACAACCCAAGATCATACAGTATGGGTCGAACAGAGCTAATTGCATCGAGAGCTATGAGGAAAGAACAAAAAATTACCAAGCTCCAGAAGGGATAGAAGCATGGGTATCTCATCTAAAGGCTTTAACGGCAAATCAAATTGAATGGACTCTGGGATGGCTCCCGATGAGAGAAGTAATACATATGTCAACCTCAAATAGTTATCTACTACTATTGGGATTGAGAAGCATTCAGCCATATGCACCACTAAGAGTCCTAAGGCAACTAGGGAGATATCAAATAGTTCCTGATGAGGAAGATTTTAGTATGCAAGTAATCGAATTACACCCAGAAGCCACTATTCCCGAAGCTCTACTTCAGCAGATGTGGAATGGGTGCCGATACTTGAAAAGTGATACTCAAGTCCTAGACGCTACCAAGGGTGAGATAAATCCTGGATATGTAAGGTGGTTCGAAAAGCGGTCCCGCGTGGATGATGCACCGGAACCTGAGCTAAAAAGGCCAACAAAAAGACCCCATGTTCAAAATTTCAATGATAAAATCCAAGAGCGGTTAATCTGGGGAGAAAAAGAAAAAGGGTACAAAGCCACTATCCATGCCCTAAAAGAAAATCTAAGAAGCCTCAGTTTGGAGAAAGATTTGCAAGAACAAGAAGCCAAAGGCGAGAAAAAGAGTCTAGCTTGTGAGAATGAAAATCTTCATGCTAGATTCCAAAAAATGAAAAGAGTCTCTGAAACGCCAAAGAGAAGCTGGAAAGATCAAAAAACCATCGCCAATCTCTTCGAAAAAATGCAAGATTTTGACTCCATTCTTGCAGAAAACGAAAGGGCATTGAGCAAAGCAAAAGAAAGGATACAACAATTAAATGAAGAAGCCAGATCTAACAAGGAACGCCAGGATAGGCAATCCGAAAAAGACAAGGCTCAATTCAAGAAGAAAAAAGACTATTGGATGCGATCAGAAGACCAGCTTCGTGCACAACTAGAAGAGGCAAGAAGATGCAACAGAGAATACCAACAAGCAGACCTCGACAGGGAAAGATCACAAGCAAGATTAGAGCAGGCCAGACTCCGAGCTCTATTAGAATTAGCTTTAGATCGTGAAAACCGTGTCAGAGACATAGCCACCACTCGTCAGCAGCAATTGCAAGACCAAGACCAACGTCTCCAAGGTTTCAGGGCACAAGTCCACGACTTGGCAGTCTTCACATCTCAAAGTTATGTAAACTGCCAAGGAATGGATTATGAAAGGTTTACAGAGCATGCGCCCACTTTTGCTCGTCATCTAGCAATAGAGTTGGAAAGGATGTATCGTACGCTGGGAGGCCATCCAGGTCAAGCCCCACATTGAGCAGATAATCCAATATTAGAGAACAAAAGTGGAAAGTGGGGCATTTTGTGAGATGTTATGAATTGTATCTTTTATTCTGATTTAAGTGTGTGTGTTTCAAGCTATTTTCTTAAAGTTTTCGAATGTAATTCCATCTTTGTGTAATAAATAAACATGATTGACTTTGGTCCGAACTACGCAAGGTCTGATTCATGTTTGACATAATACATAGGCAATCTCTAAGAGTCGACCACCACGATAAAGATATCTGTAATAAATAAAAGTGAATAACAATAAAAAATTTCAAAAGCTGGGACGATACAAGCAACCGAGCGAATGCATAATAGAAAGGGATTATTTGTCTAGGAGCATTGCATCTCAACGTGTGATTATATATGTGTTAAACTCTCGAAACTAACAAGTTTGTCCATTTTCAGAATTCAACCAGTTAGTTTCTCTAAAGAGTATACTGGCATATTATCACTATCACACAAGATCAAAAGGACCAATACCCAAAAGTATGTCTATCCCAGATGTTGACACAAGTATGGAGATAGAAGAGATGGATGTCGGGAAAATGAAAGAAGAAATGCTTAAGCTCAAGCAGCAAATGGCAGAAATGTATCAAGCTTGGTCTACAGGACAGTTGCCCCCATCTTACCCAAATAACCCTGCTCCATCAATAATCCAAAATCAAGATAATATCACCACTGAATTATCCCCAAGTTTCCCCATTTATCAGCACTACCGAGGCACCACCTCTCAGACACCACAGTCTCCACCTCCAAAACCAGTTCCGTACCTTCCTCCACCTATGACTCCTGTTTTTGTAGCACCTCCCCCTGCTACATTTCACAAATCTCCTAGTGAGCCTACATTTCAGGCCCAAGACAACCAATATTACCCCCGGAGCCCACCTTCAAAGCCTCCGAAATCAATTCACCTGCTCCTCAGTTTGATCTCCCAACCGAAATTAACAAGCCAGCCAAAAATGCTGAACAAGAAGAGATGTTCAGGAAGGTCAAAAGTCTAGAACAGTCGTTCCGAGACATGCGAGGATTAGGTGGGCAAGTCAGTGTAGCCTACAAAGATTTATGCTTATTCCCTAATGTACAATTGCCATTTGGCTTCAAGATGCCCAAATTTGACCTATACAGCGGGCACGGCGACCCAGTAGCCCACCTAAGGGGTTTCTGTAGCAAGATGCGAGGAGCTGGGGGAAAGGATAAATTATTGATGGCTTACTTCAGTCAAAGTCTAAGCGGATCAGCTTTGGAGTGGTATACACGCCAAGACCATGGAAGATGGTACACCTGGGATGACCTGGCACAGGCATTCGCATACCATTTCCAATACAATCTGGAAATCATCCCAGATCGATTATCTTTGACCAAATTTGAGAAGAAACACAATGAAAGTTTCAGAGAGTATGGTTTTCGGTGGAGAGAACAGGCGGCAAGAGTGGATCCTCCTATGAAGGAGAGCGAAATGGTAGACTACTTCCTCCAAGCCTTGGAACCAACTTACTACGCCCACTTGGTTTCAGCGGTTGGAAAATCATTCAACGAGGTAGTGAAGATGGGAGGTATGGTAGAAGAAGGCCTCAAGACAAACAAAATCATGAGCTATTCAGCAATTAAAGCAACTACTCAAGCTATTCAAGGCGGGGTAGGAGGAATCGGAAGAAAGAAGAGGGAGGAAGCAACCGTAGTTGATTCAGGAATTTGGCCAGGACCCAGGGGTTCACCGCTTTACTATAATCAGCAACGACCTCGCCAATCAGCTTACCACCATGATTCATCCCAACATTACTATCACCCTTCAGAGCCTCATTTCGCCATTAACCACGCTCAAGCATACAATCAGCCACCTGTTCACACCAATTGGCGTGCTCCTGTCACACCAAATACCTACCCCCGAGCTTATCCCGGACCAGGCTTCAGGCCTAGACCAGCATTCAGGGGAGAAAGGGAACAAAAAAAGAAAACTTACACTCCATTGGGAGAGTCTTACACTAGTCTGTTCCACAGGCTGAGACAGTTAGACATGTTGAGACCAATACAATCCAAGCTACCCAATCCTCCACCAAAGAATCTGGATTACACCATTAGCTGTGAATATTGCTCCGGTACACCAGGCCATGATACAGAGAAATGTTGGCATTTGAAAAATGCAATACAAGAGCTGATTGATACTAATAAAATCGAGGTTCAAACCCCCGAAGCTCCAAATATCAATAGAAATCCAATGCCAGCCCATCAAGAGGCTAATATGATAGAAATCATACAAGCTGATGGGGAGACAAAGAAGCCGTCACAAACTGTCATGATGATCAAGTCTCATGAAACCAAGCCAGATAAGCAGTTAATGGAAGAGAAGCTGGTGTCTAAGCATAACAAGAATGGTGGTGAACCGTCTATGATAGTCGATGAGGGATCATCGAACAAAGTTGCCGCAAAACAAGAGAGGACAAAGGTGATAGTACTAGGGGTTTCTAACAAACCCGTCGTAATTGTGGAAGGAGCACGTACAGATCGGGTTATTATTGCACCTGTAATTCAGCTGCCAATCATCAACAACAAAGCCATCCCATGGAATTATGAACGGGTGACCGTAATGTACAAAGGCAAAGAAATCAAGGAAGAAGTGTGTGAGGTACAAGGCTTGACTCGATCGGGAAGATGTTTTACTCCCGAAGAGTTGAGAAAAACTAAAAACAATCCAATGCCCACGAAGAAAGCTGTGACGGAAGAAGAGGCGGAGGAGTTTTTAAGAAAAATGAAGCTCCATGATTATTCTGTTGTGGATCAATTAAAGAAGACCCCCGCTCAAATTTCATTGTTATCATTATTGATCCATTCAGAGGAACACCGTCTGGCATTGATGAAAATCCTGAATGAAGCTCATGTTCCTGAAAAGATCTCTGTAAATCATTTGGGCAAAATAGCCAACAGAATCTTTGAGACGAACAGGATTACATTTGCTGATGATGAATTACCTGTGGAAGGTACCGAGCACAACAGAGCTCTTTACCTCACCGTGAAATGTGAAAACTCCGTAGTAACCCGGGTATTGGTCGACAATGGGTCCAGTGCAAACATATGCCCTCTCTCCACTTTAAACAAATTAAAAATTAAAGAGGAGAGGATTCAAAAGAACAGTATCTGCGTACGAGGATTTGACGGTGGAAGTAGAGATTCATTTGGCGACATAGTGTTGGAACTAACTATAGGGCCAGTTGAATTCACAATGGAATTCCAAGTTTTGGACATGACTGTTTCTTACAACTTGTTGTTGGGTCGACCATGGATCCATACTGCTAAAGCAGTCCCGTCAACATTACATCAGGTTGTCAAGTTTGAATGGGACCATCAAGAAATAGTCGTGCATGGAGAAGAAAATTTAAATGCTCACAACAGCACCATTGTACCAGTCGAGGGAGCAGAAATTGACCAAGGACCATGGGTATACCAAGTGTCAGACACAGTGTCGGTAGAGAAAATTCCAGAAGGAAAATACCTTGCGAATCCAAAGGTATCCTCTACATCAGTCATGGTAGCTTATGAAATGCTGAAGAATGGCTTTATACCCGGCAAAGGTCTGGGCTTATCTTTGCAAGGAATTGTACAACCAGTATCTCTCCCCGAGAACTGGGGAACATTCGGTTTAGGATTCACACCAACCGCCAATGACGTGATGAGAGCCAGGAAGTTGAAACACCAAGCATGGGTTCTTCCAAAACCAGTACCACAGCTGTTGAAGTCTTTTGTCAAGACCGGTGCTAAAAATCGCCCGATAACAACAATTCCTAAATCCCAGGTCAATCCTGAGGAGGAATTAATTGAAAGGTTCGAGAAATTGTTTAGTGATGTAAATATGCTGGAAGACGGAGAAGGGTGTAGCAACGCAGAAGTTCAATTCGTTGGACCAAAAACAAAGCTCAATAATTGGAAAGCCACTCCTCTCCCAATTCGAAAGGAGTCTTGGTAGTTTATTTTGATTTTTTTTTCAGTTTGTTTGGGATATTTCAAGGTTGTAATCCCAAAATTTATCTTACAGTTGGTTTGAAGCGTGCAAAACCTTGTTATTTTTCATTATCCAATAAAAAGCAGTTTCCTTTTTATTATCATTCCTAATAGCTTTCTTTTCTTTTTCTTCTTTTTTTGTACAGTTCTTTTTATGCTGGCTCTAGTGATATGGCATGCATGAGGAATCTTCAGCCCAGTCTTAAAAATCAATCTGATTCCGAAATATTAATTCAAGAAACATATTGTGATTATGAATCAGAATATGATGAAGATGAGGTTTTTGAAGAGATTAGTAAAGAGTTAATTCACTTTGAGGAAAAAATCAAACCTAACTTGAATGATACCGAGGATGTCAATATAGGGGACACGAGTAATGTCCGAGAAACTAAAATAAGTGTCCATCTCGAGCCAAAAATCCGAGAGGAGTTAATTAAAGCACTCATAGAATTCAAAGATATTTTTGCATGGTCGTATGACGACATGCCGGGCTTGAGCACTGATTTAGTGGTCCACAAATTACCCACCGATCCAACAGTGCCTCCTGTCAAGCAGAGGTTGAGAAAATTCAAGCCTAATATGAGTGTGAGAATTAAAGAAGAAATCACCAAACAATTGGAAGCAAAGGTCATTCGAGTCACTCGATATCCTGTTTGGTTAGCTAATATCGTTCCTGTGCCAAAGAAAGACGGCAAAATTAGAGTATGCGTCGACTATCGCAATCTCAACAAAGCAAGTCCAAAGGATAATTTCCCATTACCCAATATCCATATCTTGATCGACAATTGTGCCAAGCATGATAGAGGATCTTTCGTGGACTGTTATGCCGGATATCATCAAATTCTAATGGATGAAGAAGATGCAGAAAAGACGGCATTCATCACACCATGGGGAACTTATTGCTACAGGGTAATGCCATTCGGTTTGAAGAACGCCGGAGCAACCTATATGAGAGCAATGACCACAGTGTTTCATGATATGATACACAAGGAAATTGAGGTATACGTGGATGATGTAATCATAAAATCAAAGCATCAGACCAACCACGTTGGGGATTTGAGGAAGTTCTTCTTAAGGCTTCGCAGGTACAACCTCAAGCTTAACCCTGCCAAGTGCGCATTCGGAGTTCCATCTGGAAAATTGCTGGGATTCATAGTTAGTCGACGAGGCATCGAGCTAGACCCATCAAAGATCAAAGCCATCCAAGAACTGCCACCCCCAAGAAACAAAACTGAAGTAATGAGTTTGTTGGGAAGGTTAAATTATATCAGTAGGTTTATTGCTCAGCTCACAACAACCTGCGAGCCAATTTTCAAATTGTTAAAAAAGGATGCTGCAATCAAATGGACCGATGAGTGTCAGGAAGCGTTCGATAAAATAAAAGGGTACTTATCAAACCCACCCGTGTTGGTCCCGCCAGAGCCAGGAAGACCTTTGATTCTTTACTTGACGGTTTTGGAAAATTCATTTGGTTGTGTATTGGGGCAGCATGACCTCACTGGCAGAAAAGAACAGGCCATCTACTACCTTAGCAAGAAGTTCACAGCTTATGAGGTTAAGTATACTCATCTGGAAAAGACATGTTGCGCCCTAACATGGGTAGCTCAAAAATTGAAACACTATTTGTCATCCTACACTACTTACCTCATTTCTCGTTTGGATCCCTTGAAATACATTTTTCAAAAGCCTATGCCAACGGGAAGACTTGCAAAGTGGCAGATATTGCTCACGGAATTCGACATCGTCTATGTGACTCGGACTGCAATGAAGGCTCAAGCACTGGCCGATCATTTAGCCGAAAACCCGGTCGATGAGGAATATGAGCCGTTGAAGACTTATTTTCCTGATGAAGAAACAATGCATATCGACGAGGTGGAACAAATCGAAAAACCTGGATGGAAACTTTTCTTTGATGGAGCCGCCAACATGAAAGGAGTAGGAATAGGAGCTGTAATCATTTCTGAAACAGGGCATCACTATCCTGTTACAGCTCAATTGCGATTTTATTGCACCAATAATATGGCTGAATATGAAGCTTGCATTTTGGGGTTAAGGCTAGCTGCAGACATGGGTATCCGAGAAATCTTAGTCATGGGAGATTCGGATCTTTTGATACATCAAATTCAAGGAGAATGGGAAACCCGAGATTTGAAGCTCATACCATACCGACAATGTCTACATGATCTTTGTCAGCGGTTTCAATCAGTGGAATTCCAACATATTCCAAGAATCCATAATGAAGTTGCTGATGCATTGGCTACTCTAGCATCAATGTTGCACCATCCAGACAAAGCTTATGTGGATCCAATACATATTCAAATCCACAATCAGCACGCTTATTGCAATATGGTTGAAGAAGAATTTGATGGAGAACCATGGTTCCACGACATCAAGGAATATATCAGGATGAGCATATATCCCGCACAAGCCACAGGAGATCAAAAGAGGACCATCAGGCGATTAGCAAATGGATTCTTCTTAAGCGGAGGAGTTTTGTATAAAAGAACACCAGATCTTGGATTATTAAGATGCATAGATGCCAGACAAGCTACAACTGTCATGGCTGAAATACATTCAGGAGTTTGCGGACCCCACATAAGTGGATATGTGTTGGCAAAGAAGATCCTACGGGCTGGTTACTATTGGCTTACCATGGAGAGAGATTGTATCAGTTTTGTACGCAAATGTCATCAATGCCAAATACACGGAGATTTGATTCATTCTCCACCATCCGAGTTGCACACAATGTCGGCACCATGGCCTTTCGTTGCTTGGGGCATGGATGTGATCGGACCAATTGAACCGGCAGCATCCAATGGACACAGATTCATTCTGGTAGCTATTGATTATTTTACCAAATGGGTTGAGGCCAAGACATTCAAATCAGTGACCAAGAAAGCTGTGGTCGATTTTGTCCACTCAAATATCATATGTCGATTCGGAATCCCGAAGGTGATCATCACGGATAACGGTGCTAATCTTAACAGCAACTTAATGAAAGAAGTATGTCAACAGTTTAAGATTACACATCGTAACTCTACCCCATATCGGCCCAAGGCGAATGGAGCAGTAGAAGCAGCCAACAAAAACATAAAGAAGATACTGCGGAAAATGGTAGAAGGTTCAAAACAATGGCATGAAAAATTACCCTTTGCATTATTGGGATACCGCACTACTGTTCGCACTTCAGTAGGAGCAACTCCTTATTTGTTGGTATACGGCACCGAAGCAGTAATTCCTGCAGAAATTGAGATTCCTTCCCTTCGGATCATTGCCGAAGCAAAGATTGATGATGATGAATGGGTCAAAACCCGTCTAGAACAGTTAAATTTGATTGATGAAAAACGATTGACCGCAGTATGCCATGGTCAATTATATCAAAGAAGAATAGAAAGAGCATACAACAAAAAGGTGCGTCCCCGGAAGTTCGAAGTAGGTCAGCATGTGCTGAAACACATTCTTCCACATCAGGTTGAAGCAAAAGGCAAATTTGCTCCGAATTGGCAAGGACCATTCATTGTGACCAGAGTATTATCGAATGGTGCACTATGTTTAACAGATATTGAAGGCAAATGCATAGATATGACGATCAATTCTGACGCGGTAAAGAGATATTATGCATAACTTTTGAATGTTTGTATTTAGCACTATTTCAAAGATTGAAATGACAAAGGCAATTTATTCTGCTGTCCAAACACTATACCATTTGCTTCCCCTTTGAGCCATACTTGTTTCTTTCCTAACCTCTCTTGGAATCAATAAAATAAAAATAAAAAAAAATCTTCACTATTATGGAGTGAACTACGTTTGACCTGATCCCTCAAAGAAGGATACGTAGGCGCCTCACGGCTCGGTCATAGGGTGCACAACATGCACAATGTGCACGGAAAAGAAATATCAAGAGACCCCAATCAAGAAACTGGGGCAGGAATTGTATTGGAAATAAGAAAAGATTCCAAGAGTTGTAATTTTAAACCCATACCACAACTATTTAGCTTTTAATACCTTTTCCATTCCTAACCTTATACCAAAAAGACCTTTCGATCAATCTTAGAAAAATGCTGATGCAAGTAAATGAAGTGGTACAAACAAGGAAAGAAAGTAAAAATGAGAGAGTCTTATAGGTGAAAACCCACACGGGCACCATAAGGCGACGGGAGTTGAGAGAAAAGTAAAATGAGAGAGTCTTATTGGTGAAAACCTTCGCAGGCACCATAAGGCGAAAGGGAAGTGAAGAAGTGAAAAATGAGGAAAATTGATCAATGAAAACTCCTTGAGACAATTGAAAGGAGATTGATTGAAAGACTGGGTTGATTAATCCGAAATGCATACCCTGATCATTGGTGCCAGTAATTCCAATCAGATAAGTCCTTTATTCCTTTTCCAACAGTCATCCAAAAATTGGATTTTTCTTTTCATTCTATAATTGTCGAAATCAGCGTATTTCGCTACTAATAATATTACTTTCTCCAAGCTTTGAGATAAATTTTATTCTAAACAAATAAGAAAAAATGTCAAGGTATACTACCAAGATCCAAGGCTACAAAATACGGCCACGAAAGGTGGGAGATAAAATATGGGTGTAAGAAAGAGGAAATCAAAAGTGGATCAGTAAAGTCAGAAGAGGCATTTGATTACAGTTAAAAGGTTTTAAAGGAAAACATACAGAAGGA
Organism: Nicotiana tabacum; assembly: GCF_000715075.1. Classification (NCBI taxonomy): domain Eukaryota; kingdom Viridiplantae; phylum Streptophyta; class Magnoliopsida; order Solanales; family Solanaceae; genus Nicotiana; species Nicotiana tabacum. The sequence goes on from NC_134095.1 coordinate 84,137,878, forward strand.
AATCCTATAGTCAAGGATCAATTACAAAGACAAAACAGTCTTTTCAATCATTCCAAGGCAATAAAGAGAGACGAAGAGAAACATCACCATCGGCAAGAATACCACAGCCAGTCACCCTGCTTTAAACTAACGAAGTTTTCTTTGATTTAAAACAGAGGCAAATACAATATTTGTGTCAGGAAATACATGATTAGAGAAATCAGGCGTCCACCTGGAGAATGAGGACAAAGAATTAAAGAAATCAGGCATCCACCTGGAAAATGAGGATGAGAAAAGAAGAAGTCAGGCGTCCACCTGGAGAATGAGGATGAGAAAAGAAGAAGTCAGGCGTCCACCTGGAGAATGAGGACAAAGAATTGAAGAAATCAGGCGTCCACCTGGAGAACGAGGATGAAGAATTGAAGAAGTCAGGCGTCCACCTGGAGAATGAGGATGAGAAAAGAAGAAGTCAGGCGTCCACCTGGAGAATGAGGACAAAGAATTAAAGAAATCAGGCATCCACCTGGAAAATGAGGATGAGAAAAGAAGAAGTCAGGCGTCCACCTGGAGAATGAGGATGAGAAAAGAAGAAGTCAGGCGTCCACCTGGAGAATGAGGACAAAGAATTGAAGAAATCAGGCGTCCACCTGGAGAACGAGGATGAAGAATTGAAGAAGTCAGGCGTCCACCTGGAGAATGAGGATGAGAAAAGAAGAAGTCAGGCGTCCACCTGGAGAATGAGGACAAAGAATTAAAGAAATCAGGCGTCCACCTGGAAAATGAGGATGAGAAAAGAAGAAGTCAGACGTCCACCTGGAGAATGAGGATGAGAAAAGAAGAAGTCAGGCGTCCACCTGGAGAATGAGGACAAAGAATTGAAGAAATCAGGCGTCCACCTGGAGAATGAGGACAAAGAATTGAAGAAATCAGGCGTCCACCTGGAGAATGAGGATAAAAATTAAAGAAGTCAGGCGTCCACCTGGAGAATGAGGATGAGAAAAGAAGAAGTCAGGCATCCACCTGGAGAACGAGGATGAAGGAAGAAAGAAAAGCAGTCGAGGCACCCACCTGAAGAACGAGGGAATGCAATTGAAGTGTTGAAACCAAAAGCCCACTCACGTGAGAAAGGAGCACACTTAGAATCAATAAAGCAGAGGAATCCAACAGAATCCCCAGCAAGAAACAACAAGAGTTCCAAGAGGAATACGGAATAAGCCAAATGCCCAAGATTCACCAAGATATCAAGACAACAAGAAACGCAAGGGCATGATCTAGATAAGATTTTATAATTCATGTACCATAGTCTAGTTTAATTTTGTATTTCCTTTAAAGTAAGGTGTAATAAGGAGGTCAGCAAGCAGTAAAAAACAGCACGAAGCAGCAGTAACATCACAGTCCCACGGTAGTCCCAGCTACCCAAAAATTCCCGAACTACACTGACCTGATTCCTTTATAGCCAAGGATATGTAGGAAACCTTTGAAGCAGAGGTTCGGTCAAATCTTTCTAAAAAATGCTTCCCACGGAGTATTCGAACGGGCAAAAATCGCTCGTGTCCGCTCACTTTATCTTTGTACGAAAACTCTTCGAGTTTCCGCACAAAGAGGGGCAGCTGTGAGCACGTGATTTTTGCCTTACGAAAAATTACTCCAAAATAAATCAAAATAAATTTCTTGTACTGTGTAATTTCTGAATTTGCGTGGTGTTAAATATTTGTTTATGCCCGTAAAATGTTTGCTTTGTTATAATTAAACAAAATTAAAATAAAATACATGTTGCATACATATAGGATTTAATTATGCATTTAAGAGATAATTTAAATAAAAAAAAATATGCATTAGTTCTATTTTAAATGTTTCACTGTGTGATTGATGTTTTTTTCTATGTGTTAAATAATTATTATAGAGTAATTAATATTTTTTTTGTGTAAGGTTAAAAAATTGTTTATAATTTTATTAGGATTTTTTTTATTTACTAATAAAATTAAAAGAAAAAAAAAATTGAAAAGGAAATAAAAATTGGACCTGGATTTAAATCCAGGCCCAAAACAAATTACACTTCCTCAGCCCAATCCAAACAACCTGTCCGGTCCAGTCCCAAGCTAAGACCAAACGACGTCGTTTGGTCACCTCTCATCAAGAAACCGTTCGATCAAATCCAATCAACGGACAAGATACATTACCCTTACCCGTAACCCGTTACCCGATCCATTAACCCGATTCAGTCCGACCCCAACTTTAAACCAAACGACGTCGTTTGATTTAATGAATTAATCTCAGCCATCCATCCTTCCTAATCCAACGGTCCATATCCACCCACCATTCCCCTATATAAACCCGTAACCCTTTACCCGGCCCCCTAACTAAACACCCCCCCTCTCCGCTCCTGTTCATCATCGTCCCAAACCCCCACTCTTAACCCTAGCCGCCCTAGGATTCCACCGCCTGAAACCCAGCGGCATCAACGCCGCCGGTCACCAACTTAACACCCTAGGACCCCATGAACACCCTCTATCCGAATATGTTACCAGCTTGGTTCGAATCTCCCTAGAGATTCTCGAATCTTCATTTGAAGATTCGAGCCAAGTTCAGATCTAGACCTAACAGTCCCAAATCGACACCACAGCTCCACCTAGTCACCCTGAATATGGATCTATCATTTGTTTGGTTCGAATCAGTTCGGAACTCCTCGAATCTTCTTTTGAAGATTCGGACCAAACAAAAACAGACTCAGATCCGTTTCAAACTAACACCAAATAACCCCTAGGCTACCCACACCCTCGTATCATGTTTGGTTCCCTGCAAATCTGCCTAGAAATGTTCGGATTTAAGATCCAAGAACCTGAAACCTTAAAAATTTCCAATCTTGGAATTTTTCCGATTTCAAGTAAAAGATTGAGGTTTAATCGACCTTAGTCGAAGTATTTTCAGTGGAAAATACTTCGACTAAGGTCTGTTTGATTTCAAACAAAAATCCGAAGCTGAGTTGGGATCGAGTCTGATTAAAGTTCAGAGGTATTTTTCTATTTATTTTGTGTATTCTATGTGTATTGTTGTCCGTATTAATAGCTTGTTAATTTTTCATATTTGTTTTGATCAATTCTGTCATTTCTGTCTATTTAATCCGAATGTGAATTGTTTCTGTTGGTTATGGTTATTTACAATGTGTGTAATCGACTCGATTAAGTTCGTCGATTAATTATATTACGAATTTTTTCATTTCTGAAAATGTTGACTAAAACAAGTCTGCTTCTATTATTTTAGACTAATTATTGACAAATGTTGTAAATAGTCAATTGATTAATGCTCGTCAATTAAGTCATGATTGTCTGTGAATCAGTGAATTCAAATGTATGTTGTATATGTTATTGTCTGAACATTAAAGTTTCAGGACATTGTCAGTATTGACAATGATCCTGTGTGTGTTTGATTCTAGTTCAGTATTAAGTCCAGTCTGAATTGGTTTGATAATTGCAGTAATATGTTGTTAGTTCTGAATTCAGTATAATATTGCTGAAATATCCAGTTTGAATTCAAGTTTGCAAAAGTTGGTCAAATGCAATTGTGTTAGGAAGTTAATAGGATTGGTTATAGCTGTAAATCAGGAGATAACTAAGTTTGTACAGATTTTAGAATCTGTTTTGCTGTAGGTTCTGATTTTGTTTTCAGTAATAACATTAGGATTTCAGGGGCATTTCTGGGAATGAGCAGTAAAAAACAGGGTGTTAGTACTAGTATATTATAATGTAATGTTAGTTGCTATTAGTTAATAATACTAATGGGGAACAAGGGATAATGGGCTGCTGAAAATCAGGGAAAAGGTTTTACATAATGGGTTTTTCTGTTTTTAAAAAGAAGAAGGGGGTCCAAGAAGCACTTAAATTGCCTAGGACCAGCCCTGTATAAATACAGGAGCTGGACAGACAGTTAAAGGACAGAATTTTTGAGTGAGAAGACAGAATTTTTGAGTGAGAAAACAGAATTTTTAAGAGAGAAAAAACAGAATTTTTGAGTAAGAAAGACAGAATTTTAAGGGAGAGAAACAGAATTTTCGGAGAGCTTTTTTAACAGACAGAGAAATTTTTTAAGAGAGAATTTTTAAGAGATTTTGAGGGCTGAGATTTTAAAGGAAGGAAACAGAAAATAGAACATTCACATACACACTCACATACAGATACAGCAGCAGAAACAGAAAATCAGAAACAAACTGAATTTGAAACTGAAGAAAGAAAAAAAAACTGAAATCTGAAATGATGTTCTTTTGTTGAATCTGTTCAACTTTATGTGATTCCACTGTTCAGTTAAAATCTGAAGTGTCTTTCAAAGTATCTTACTGTGCATCTGGGCTCTTCGAATCCTATTCTTGATCAGATTTACTGTGTTATCAGTATATTCTACTGAATTTGTTACTGCTGTAACTGCTGAAACTTACTTCTTCTACTTCCATTTTCAGGTATATGTCTTTTAAATTTTAAGTCGGAAAGAGATTTCAGCATGACCCGTCAATGAAGCTTGAATTGAAATGTTATTTTCCAATTGTCCAAGTTCATTAGTTCTAATTTCATTTTTATGTTAGTTAACTAATAGTGAATTCAATTTGATAGCTATGAGTTAAATTGTCTTATTTTGAAATTCATATAAAGTTTTGTAATAATGTTAGCTATTCCGAAATCTCATTGGTATAGATATATGTGAATTGTCAAAACAGGGAGTGAGGCATAAATATGGGCCATTGATTACATCCCATAATACCATTAGTTGAATGTAATGATTAAGAAGTTACATTAGTAGAATATCTTGTAACAAATATGATTTTTTTTGTTTAGGTTGGTATAAGTTATTATATGGTATGATGACAGGTATAATCATATGAGTAAAGTAAGTTGGTATAGCTCATCATGATGTTAAAACGTTATGAATATTTACGCCAAACAGTTAGGTTGTATGTAAGGTAACTTTGTTGAATTAACTTGCATAATAACGCCTTTTCTATAAATTTGATGCTTATCTACTTTCATAAAACAAAGTGACCAAATAATTAGGTCTATTAAGATTAAAACGAGCATATGAGAATAAGTTGATTTGTATATACATAAATGGCAACTTCTTAAATCAATGGTAATTAAAAATAGAATTTGCATTAAATAATCATGAAAATTCCCGGAAAATATTTCCTTCCTTTATGAATTATTTATTTTCGGTTTCATATGCAATTTATTCTTTGGCATATTTATATATGTCACATTTGTTTTAAAGTTAGTACTAATCATATTTTTATTCTGTCTTTTGAATTTGAATAATTGGAATGAATATGATTTATATTCGGAAATTATAATCAATGGTCGATATTTAATAAATTGTGGATTATTTTCCAAAAATTTAAAGAATATCTTAAAACAAGATTTTTCGTGATATAACAAACATTTTTTTTCAAAATTTCATAATATCATTACAAATATGTTGCGCAATTAGGGATACGTTCGCGTACCCTGATTATACTTTTTAAAGAAACAAAACTTCGGATTATGCGTACGCGCAATTTCGAGCGAATATTTAATAAAAGGATTTTTCTAAAGGCGTTAAATCAATTTCATAAAAAACCCGAGATGTACGGTTCACTATTCAAGAAAAATAAATATTCTTGATTCAAAACAATCTCGGAGAAATGATTGCTTAATATATTATAAAAAATTATTGTGTACACGTATGCGTGACACAATTCCGCATTTTTAATTTATAACACGAATATACGTACGCATAATTCGATTCAAAGAAGGTTTCAATCGTAATAAGTATAAGCAGTAGTAAAATCAGAAAACATCAATATTTAATAAAATCAAGTTGATTAAGCCAATAATAAAAACAGTTAAGCGACCGTGCTAGAACCACGGAATTCGGAAATGCCTAACACCTTCTTCCGGATTAACAGAATTCCTTACTCAGGATTTCTGGTTCGCGGAAAAAAATAAACAGAGTCATATTCTCCTCGATTCAGGGATTATAATTGGTGACTTGGGACGCCTCAAAATTCCCAGGTGGCGACTCTGAAACAAATAAACAAATCCCGTTTCGACTGTCCTTTAATTGGAGAAAACTCCCCACGCGCCCCGCGGGCGCGGGAAAAAAAAGGAGGTGCGACAGTACCTATATGAAAAAATGCAGAAATCTTATAGGCATGGTAGCTATATGAAAAATGCAGGAATCTTATAGGCAAGTTATCTACCCTTTTTTACATGAATGGTTACCCTTCCCTTTTCACTAACCATCCCCAAAAGTTATTACAATCCAAATAAAATAAAGAAAAATACATCAGAAATTGAAAATTACAACCAAGGAGAGCCTGATTCAGACTCCCTGTCTGAAGTATGAAGTAAACCAACTCCAAAGATCATACTTCAAAGCCTTTCTCTCACTTGGGTGTGTCAAAGTTCCCTAAGAGTTTCATAAGAACTGCGGGTAGTGCTTACACTCAAATGTATCACCATATTAAGCCAAAGTGCAGTATGGAAGGGCCAGCCCTCAGGTGTCCAAGTTTAGAGGGAACTCAAGGTCCCAAGGTAAGGCTCACAAGAGGGGGGCAGAGCTTAGGAACTAAGAGAGAGTGTAAGTGCAGAATTTTGAAAGGGGGAAAGGGAAAGGGAAACAACACACATAGGGATATAGGGAATGGAGAGTTGCAAGAGGTAGAAAGCAGGCTAGTGGGCATAACCCAATAACGGGAGATGCTGGCACACCTATAAGCCTACTAGAACACATTGTTTAGAGGTTAGGATCCCTTAAGGGACCAAGTTCAATTCATAGACAATAACTTGTATATTGCCATGTTTTAAACTGTAACTCAAAGCACATAAAGGGAAATAGGGAATAAGTATTCATAGCAGAAACAAGCAAAAGGGAATCAACATGCTAGTTTAAGTATTTAACTCTGTAGAAGTAGTAAAGTAGACATAGATGCAGAAAGCTATAAGTAAACACATTGTGGGGATGCTAAAATTTGAAATTAGGACATACCAGTTTCAAAGAAAAAAGTAGAGAAAAATGTAGTAGTCTGGTAAAAACCTCAGTGCAGACAAGAAGAGAGAGTTATATTATGTGAGTAAGAGTTCAGAAGAGATTGTGAATTGTGAAGTCTGAAGTGTAGTGAAATAAGGTCATGCCCTTTTTATAGTGTAAAAACCAAGTAGAAATAAGGTAAGAAATAATTGAAGAGCTGATTGTCAATCAATTACACAAGACTCCCTTTAGTTAAGGGATTCAGATTCAAATGAGTATAAACCAATTAAGGAAAGAAATTAATCAAACACTTTGTGCAAAGTAGGCAATTAGGGGTGAATACATAAAAGTTATTTAAGGACAGGGTTTTTGAAATACACGGTTTGTGCGAATAAGGTAAGAGGATAAATTAACAACCAGTAAAACAAAAGGGTCTGAGATTTTGTATGAATGAACCGAGTCAAAAGATGGGAAAGGTTTTTAACTTAAGAGAAATCAACAAAATGGAAAGTGAATCAATTAGACCCATATTCAGAGGGAAGTAGGAAGTAATCACAAATTCAAAAGCTACTTTAAAGGGAAGTCTATCATATATAAGGAGCATGCGAACATGTTAAGCATGAAGGAAGACTGTAGTGTCATTGTAAAGTCAGTAGAAAATCCAGTATAGAAAAGTTTAGCAAAAGGTCAGAGTCATATGAAAGCAAGGAATGGGTCTGAAAGAGTTAGGAGTTTTGAAATAAACCCTAAGTTTAATCAAATCACATAATCAAGCTTGGCGGAACCCCCAAATTCTAGGGTTTCCACATTGAATCAAGTACAGAGATGAGAAGGCAAGTAGTTGAAACAGGCTCAGAGGTTTCAAAGTTGAAACCTCTTGTATGCTTCTTTCATCAACAGAAACTCATGAGAAAAACATGATAGCAAAGTAACATGCGGAACACAATAGAAGCACTCAAAAGAAAAACACTGATAGGAACAGTAAAAGAAACATGCTTAAGAGATTTTTCAGAAGAAACTTAAACATGGCTTAATAGAAGGAAAATAAGGAAACTTAAGAACTTAGCAGGAAAATACAGTAGGAGAAACATGCTGGAACATAGTAGACGACAAAAATATAAGAACACAGTAGAAAAGCATATGAGAGCATAGTATGGAAAACATGGTAGAAGAACATACAAGCATGGAGTATATAAAACTCAGTAAAAGAACATACAAGAACGGAGTGTAAAAACTCAGTAAAAGAACATACAAGGACGGGGTGTAAAAACTCAGTAGAAGAACATACAAGGTAGAAGGAAAACATAGAACAAAGTAGAGGCAAATACACACAAAAGAAGAGGAAAAGAAAGTCAGAGAAACACTTAAGCATTTTCAGAAAACCCTAGATCAGAAACGAAGCGGTTTTGAAAGTAATTTTTGAAAGAAAAGTTAGGGAAATCGTTTGAAAACTCAAGGAGAGCACAGATACACAACGGATCTAAGGAAATCGGAGAAAAACTCGAAGGGTTAGGGTTTCAAAAGAACCCTAGAAGTGATATATGCTTTGAAATGTCACCGATCTGAGTCGGAGCGGTCGGAATCAGGCTCAAACCACCATGATACGCTGGAGTAAAGCCGGAGATGGCTATGGAACCTTGAATCGACAGAGGTCTGGGTGTAAACCTTCAAGGTCAAGCCTCGAATCTTCAGGTATCAGGCGCGTGGGAGCAAAAGAAGGTGAGTATAAGACTCCCATAGCCTGAGAAGCCATGGATTCCGGTGGGTTTCAAGGTAGAGGTGGTGGTAAGAGGCGGTTAGGGTTTGGGAATGTTCGAGAGAGTTTGAGAGTTCAGAGGAGACTGTTTAGGTGAACTGATTTAGGGTTAAGGGGTGTTGTTAGATTAAAAAAGGAAAGGGGGGTTTGTGGCTGTTGATCATTTTGATCAACGACCTGGATTTAATGGGGGGCCGGATGGGTTAAACTTAATTGGATCAGGGGCGGGTAGTTTAGGAATTGGGCCGGTCCATTTGAAATTGAAATTGGGGTTAATTGTGGGGTCGATTTGGGCTAAAATTTAAATAGGCAGGGCTAGTATTTAAATAGCCACTTTTTCACTTTTTATTTTATGAAAAATAGTAAAATGATTTTTGAAAACAAATTAAGGTACTAAATCGATTAATAATATGTAAATATTAAATTAGAAATACTGGAGTCAATTTTATAATTATGAAAACAATTAAATCTTAAAATAGGCTAATATCGCAATTATACGCAATTTAGCTTTAAAAATACTGAATAAATTTATAAAAATATACAAAAATTATGATAGCTATATTTTAATATAAATATGAGAACCCAATAAGTGAATCACCCAAAAATGATAATTTTGGGGATAATTATTGGGTTTTTGTTGATAAAATAGGGCAATAAATAGATTTAAAAATCTATAAAAATTAAGAGAAAAATAGTAAACCTTGGGACATACTTATATATGCATACATATACTATTTTGAAAGTATTTTGCATATGAAAAATATATAGAGAAAAATTGGGTATCAACAACCATTAGATTGAGTTAGTTAAGAATTGGCCAAGGCCCATAACTCCTACCGAGGTACGTAGCTTCTTGGGCTTATCAGGTTACTATCGAAGGTTTGTGGAAATTTCTCATCCGTAGCTGCTCCACTAATGAAGTTGACGCATAAGGCAACAAAATTTTGGTGTACTGACGGTTGTGAGAAAATCTTTCTGGAGTTGAAGGACATGTTAACCTTGACACCTGTGTTAACTCTTCCTGAAGGAATTGAGGAGTACGTTGTATACTGTGATGCCTCTTGAGTGGGATTGGGCAGTGTTCTAATGCAACACAGCAAAAGTTGCCACTTATGCTTTGAGGCAACTAAGGAAACACGAGCAGAGTTACCCAACTCACGACTTGGAGCTAGTAGCTATTATATTCGCCTTAAATATATGGTGTCACTACCTGTATGGAGTTCATGTTGACATATTCACCGATCATAAGAGTTTGCAGTATATATTCAAGTAGAAAGAATTAAATTTGAGGCAGCGGAGATGGCTTGAGTTGTTAAAAGATTACCATGTTGACATTTTGTACTACCCAGGAAAGCAAACGTTGTGGTTGATGCATTAAGTCAGAAATCCATAGTCAGTCTACAACACGTGGAAAAACATAAGTTATAAATGACTAAAGACTTATAACGGTTGGCTAACTTAAGTGTACGATTGTTCGATATCGGTAGCGTGGGAGTCATAGTCTGAAATGTTGCTGAATCGTTGCTAGTAGCTAAAGTGAAAGCACGACAATTTGACGATCCAATCTTGGTGATAAAAAGAGAAAGCGTTCCCCTTCAAAAGGAGCAAACGTTCGAGCTATCCGAGGACAGAGTCTTTAGATACCATGACTGGCTATGAGTGCCAGATGTCAGGGGACTCCGAGAGTAGATCATGCCAAAGGCTTATTGGTCCCAGTATTCTATTCATCCGGGGTCAACCAAGATGTACCATGATCTTCGACAGCTATACTGGTGGAACAACATGAAGAAGGATATTGCTGAATACTTTGCTCGGTGTCCCACTTGCCAACAAGTCAAGGTCGAACACCAAAAGTCGAGATAGTTACTGTAGAATATGGAAATTCTGGCTTGGAAATAAGAAGGGGCCAACATGGATTTTGTTACCGCATTACCACAATCATGCCAAAAGTTTGATTCTATATGGGATATCGTGGATCGACTCACCAAGTCAGCTCATTTATTAATAGTAAGAACTACCTTCTCAACTAAAGATTATGCTAAGATATAGATTAAGGAGATAGTTTGACTCGGGGGCAATTTGATGATCCAATCTTGGTAAGAACAAAGATCAACCTTGACACAACTTTTCATCTGCAAACCGACGGCCATGCCGAGCGTACCATTCAAACGATCAAGGACATGTTACGGGCATGTGTTTTGGAATTCAAGGAAAATTGGGAGGATCATCTACCACTCATCGAATTTGCTTACAATAACATCTACCATGCCAGCATTCAAATGGCACCATATGCGGCCCTATATAGATGCAAATGCAGATCTCCTATCTACTAATTCGAAGTGTGTGTGAAATTTATCGGGGCCATAGCTGGTGCAATAGGCTATAGAGAAGGTGAAACTAATTCAAAACTGATTGATAGCTGCCCAAAGTAGATAGATATCTTACTCGAATAATCGACAACGAGATTTGGAGTTCGTTGTAGGAGACTAGGCGATCTTGAAGGTATCACCTATGAAAGGTGTGATGAGATTTGGCAAAAAAGGCAAACTCAGCCCCCTGTATATCGGATTATATCGAGTCATACAGAAGGTCGGTCGAGTGGCTATGAGATTGGGTTGCCCCCCAAAATTGGAAGCAATGCATCCGCTATTCCACATGTCTATGCTTCGAAAGTGCTTGAGTGATCCATCCTGTGTTACCCTTATTGAAGACATCTAAGTTACAAAAAACCTATCTTACGAACAAATTCTGGTGGCCATCCTAGATCGACAAATCCGTAAGCTGCGAACTAGAGAAGTGGATTCAGTTAAAGCACTTTGGAGGAACTAGAATAAGAAAGAAATGATGTGGGAAGCTGAAGAAGACATGAAATTTAGGTACGCCCATTAATTCCACACTATGGAAGGCAATAATGCGACTATCACGATGGGCCATGATTCAACATTGAGGACGAATGTCCCGAATGGGGGATAATGTTACACCCCATATGTGAAGTTGGAGGATCTATGAGGTTTACACGCAACTAATCAATTGGTAACACAAGGTGGTCACACGTTCCAGTGAGTTTGTACAAAATGTCTCACCAGGTGCTGCAATCGAAGCGGGGCGACCCATTTTGCATGTGGAAGTGGCAAAATCCCTATAATTAGTAACATTATAAAAGGGAAGTAAGTCTCTTTTTCCTTTCATTCTAGAAGATATCACCAAAATAAGTCCTCTCAAAATACTTTGAATGCCCCTTTAAAGTTTCCAAGCAAATTAAGGCAAAGTCAAAGGTGAATCTGAATCGAGTAGGATTTAGCTTGAAGGAACTTGGAATCGTTATTGTAACACCTATCTTCTGGTGTCATTGATCCTAAAGATTCATTAAAATCAAAGTAAACCACCACAAAAGTAAAATTAGCTCTTTAACAAGGTATGTAAGGCAACTTTTCTTTCTTGGCATGAGTTAGTGTAAGTCTCTCCTTCTCTCTAAATGATTCCTATACCGCAAGGTTTGGTAGTTCTAAGCCCTCTCAATGATGTTGTTATGTTCTTGTGCATCCTTGCTGGTAGCATTTCTTTAAAAGTCTACATTGTTTCCTGTTGGTATCCTGTGATCAGAGAGTATGATTCATTCTGAGTTTAAGCTTGTTATCTATCGAAACTGTTACTGCATTGCACTTATATATATGTATCTATTTTACTCTACGAGACCGGGTATTAGTGATGAAAATGGCCCCAAAGAGTGGCTCAAGTCATAAATGTGTGTATATATATATATATGGCCCCAATGACTGGTTACAAAGGTTTCCACGCATTTATGATCCATGGTCCATAGTTTTCATAGTTTGATTAATTTATGCCCATGGGGTCTTGTCCTCGGTATTCTGGTTGGAATCACGTACACACATCTCTTATGCTATGACTCTGATTTACTTGTTTTTCTTAGCCTTACATACTCAGTACATTATCCACCCTAATGCCCCTTTTTATTGGGTGCTGTGTTCATGCCCACAGGTACAAATAGACTCGGTGACGCTCCTCCCTAGTAGTTGCTCATTTTAGCGGTTGGTTGTTTCTCTCCACTCCCTCGGAGTAGCTGTTCAGAAGTAGATAGGTACTAAAGCAGAAGTTGTAAATGTTTTGGGTACGGTGGGGTTTTGTCCTGACCAACTTGTGTAAATATTTCTTTATTTAGTACTCTCAGAGGCTTGCGGACTAGTGCTAGAGTTTGGTTGCATGTAATGGTTGGGTAGACGATACCAGTAACAGTAATGACCATGTATAAAATGCCAATGTCTCTTTTGTTATTAATTTATTCTTATTATAATTCTGGTATATATCACTACCTGGAGGCCTTAAGGGCCCATATTTTTGTGGATAAAAGATATAAGAGCATATGTCGATTCGCACGAACCTTAGGGCATTATGTGCCGGTCGCACCTTCCAAAGTCGGGGTATAATAATAATAATGCACTTAGATGGAGATATCATACGTGGATATAGTATCATGACTAAGATTATTACTACATTTAAGGCAAGTGGCTCAAAAGAGCAAAAATAGCATTATCATGTCACAAACAAATAAGCACATAGCTTAGACATGATTTCTAACATGAATCGTAGCTCAAATAGTCATACAAGTAGAGAAAATACAGATATAACGAGGCATAATATCAAACAAGACATATAATAACCTAAGGTCTACTTGATCCATGAATAATATCGATGCACGCACATACGTCTGTCACCTAGTGTGTGCGCCACCCCAACATATCCTAATTACTGTAGCCAACTGAGGAAATTACCCTCAAGCCAAGTTTAGACATGTTACTTACTTCAAAGCACGTGAATGAATATTTCAAAAAGCCCTTTCCACACAAATCAACCTTCGAACAACTCAAATCTAATAAAAAAATAACTCGATAACATCAAACACGACTGTAGAAATCGATTCTAATTAATAAAGATCCAATCTTTATAAAAAATCAGAATGTCAACCCTGGGGCCCACATTTTGAAACCTGACAAAACTCACAAATTCCGAATACCCATTCGAATATGAATACAACCATACAAGTTTTATCTAATTACAACTCCAAATCGGGGTTCAAATCTCAAATTTACACCTTAGATAAGTTTTTACTAAATTCCCAATATCTTTACTTAGATTCATCATTAAATTACTAAAATCAAGGTTGGAATCAAGGATAATAATTAAATCCGAGTAAAAAAATACTTACCCCAATTCAAATCGTAAAAATCGCCCAAATTCGAGCTCCTAATCTCAAAATGTGATGAAATGACTAAAACCCTCGAAATAGAGTTGTTTCGCCATAAAATGGTACAATTGAATTTATTGCATGGTTTATAGACAAACGAACTAATTTGATCCCAAAAACGATGAATAGATTAAATAAAATTATAAGAGTTAGCATTGAAATCAAAATAAATAATAGGTAGCCTGGTTCCGAGAGCAAGGGTTCCAAAGACAGCGCTAAGAATAATACTAGACAGAAAATAAAGTATAATTTAGCTTGAGAATAATGTGTAGCATAAGTTTTTATTAGAGATTTTGTGTGTTACAATGGTTGTTGAAGTCACTATTTATAGCTATACCTAGGGAACAAGGTCCTAGGATCAAGCCCTTATTAAATGACAATAATGGGGGTCATTGATGATTATGTAACGGTAGGCCATGAATGCCAAAATTCTCTGCAATAACTATTTATTCAATACTAAGGAATATTCTTGATTAAATGCCATTTGGTGACAAATATTTATTTGCTTCCGTTGACTATGTTCCCTTCGGGATCTACCTGGTGCCAACTAAAGTTGTTGTCCTCGGTCTTGGCTTCATCTTTCGTCTGCCTCCGGTTTCACATGTCATGCTATCATTAGAACATTTAATTTAAAGTAATTTTATCCTAAACAGATAGTCCCCCTACTTGCTGGTGGCACATCTTTGTGTCACCGGGAAGTTGGTGAAAATTTCTTTCTTGGAGGGAAATTTTCTGAACCCTTGTGAAAAGTTTCTGACGCTTGATAAGATGCACGTCTCCTCGCATTTAATACCCCAAACACGTATTACTCCATGATTTAGCAATATTTTCACTGGTTTTCGAGGTAATCATGTTGATACCCAATTTTTTATATATATTTTTAATATGCAAAATACTTTCAAAATAGCATATGTATGCATATATAAGTATGTCCAAATAATTTATTATTTCCCCTTAATTTTTAAAGATTTTTTAAACCAATTTATTCCCCTATTTTATTCATAAAAACTCAATAATAATTTTCAAAATTATATTTTTGGTGATTCATTTATTGGATTCTCATATCTGTACTAAAATATAACTAGGATATTTTTTTTTGCATATTTTTACGAATTTATTTAGTATTCTTAAAGCTAAATTGCATATAATTGCAATATTAGCCCATTTTAAGATTTAATTGCGTTTATATTTATAAAAATAAAGTATAGTATTTTTTAATTGATAATTATATGTTATAAATTATTTATTGCTTTTAATTTATTTTCAGAATTTAATTTTCTATTTTTTATAAAATAAATGGGGAAAATTGGCCATTTAAAAACTAGCCCAATTACCTTTCAATTATAGCCTAATTTGAACCCCCAATTGGAACCCAATTTTACCCCGACCCAATTCTTTTCAAATCCGACCCTTTACCCATTTAAATGACCTACCCGGACTCCCACCTAATCCCAACCGTTGATCGTTTAGATCAACGATTCTCATTACTCCCTTCCTTTTTTAACCCAAACGACCCCTTCACCCTAATTCATTTCTCACAATACACCGCCTCTGAAACCCCTCCTTTCCCAAATCCTCTCTACATCACCTTCAAACCCTAGCCGTCGCCACCCTAATCTGCCCTAATCCATGGCTCTCCAGGATCATCTAAGACCTGTATCAGTCTCTCATGGCTTCTATGTGTTCGTTTCTGTGGTCTCATGACCAGATTCTAAAGGGGCTTGGTCCAGTCTTTGCTCGATGACTGTTCTCCGGTCGTCTCTGATCTTTCTCCGGCTAGCCATGGTCATTCGAGCCAGACCTTTGACTCTCCTGTTTATATCGATGGCTTTCAAGGTCTTTCTCATCACTTGAGGTTCTTCTGAAACCCTAATCTCTAAGAGCTTTTCGATTCTTTCAGGTTCACTTTAGATCCATGCTTGCTATGAGTTTTAAACACCTTCTCGAAGCTTCTTTAGTTTTGCTTTCAAAAAAGAGGGGACTCTTCATCTTTTTCCGATTAGGGTTTCCCTTCAAGTCTTCTTTTCAAAATCTTTTCTGAGTTTAGCATGATAAAAATCCTAATTTCTTTTGGGGTTTCTGAGACTATTTGTTAGTGTTTGTTTGATTTACTTGTTTATCATCTCTAGATTCGATTGGTGTTAAAAACCCAAATTTCTTTGGGTTCATTTGAGTTTCTGAGACTATTTGCTAAATATTGTCTGATTTATTTGTTCATCATCTTTAAACTTGATCGATGTTGAAAACCCTAATTTCTTTTGGGGTCTATTCGAGTTTCTGAAACTGCTTGTGTGATTTATTTGTTTATCATCTTTTAAGTTTGAATGTTATTAAAGAAAACCTATGTCTTTGGGTTTGAAATTGCTCGTTGGGATACCTGACTTGATTTGAAGTTCCTTTGTTTCAGCATCTCTTTTCTTTATGTGATTCCTCTGATTCTCGGTTCTTACTATCTTTGAAACTCGACTATGCTTTTCAGAAGGGTTTTCTCACTTGACCCTTTGCATGCTTCTGATACTCTATCTTTTTTTCTCCTTTACTACTGATTTAATGAAACTCGACCTACATGACTATCATGCTTCAAATGTTTGCTATCTACTAACTTTGTGCTACTATTGCATGATGTTTCTTTTGCCAATAGTTTGGCCTCGCATGTCCATCGTTTGTGCACTCTATTTATATGGTGAGGCCCCTTCTTTGATTGATTCTCAATTTTGGGACTGATTTCAAAACTTCTCTTTTTGTGAACTCTAATTTTACTCGCTTGTTAAAGTGATTGATCCCTTTCCTTACTTATTGCCTTGTTGAATCTTTTCCCCAAAACGAGTGTATCTCTGTACTTGGACTCTATTGTGTACTCAATGTTTTACTACTTCTTTTTATGGTAATAACCAGTCGGCCTACAAACTGATTTTCTTTCTTTCTTTTAAACCTGTTAGACCTGTTAAAAAAAGTGATTCCTCAATTAAAGAGGAATCACTTGGTTGATTGGTTCTGATTGTTGATTACTTCCATATGTGCATTAAACTTTATTTATTGCATTGTTCCTTACATGTTTTAAAAAAACAATAAATACCCACCTTCTCTTCTTTCAAACACACAAACACAAGGCATAAAAATACTTGAGTTCAGACACACACACCCCACTAAAATCTCTCTCTTTTCTCTGTTGCTACTTGTATTGCTGCCTTACCTAGCCGGCTGAAAGCCAAGGCTAGGCTGTGGGAAGCTTGCTTATTTTTCTCTGCACTTGCATCTTTACTGGTATTTTCTAATTAAGGTTCTGCATCAACAACAACATATTTCTTTACTATCTCTTTCTTCCTTGTTTGTCTCCTGTTTGTATTTAACCAAAGTTCCATTATTAAACATGCTTTAATCTGGCCTTTCATGTTCTGAGTTAATGCTTCCGTCCATTCCTTATTATGACCGGTGAATCCTGAAATCCCCATCCCCAATGTGTTTAGTATCTGTGGTTGGTTTGGGGTATGACAACATGGGACATTGTTGTGCATGACCTAAACCTGATCCCCCCTGGGATCATAACCTCCATGTCCCCTCAAGATGTTGTGTGTTCTGATTGGTTTATAGGCATGTCAACACATTTTATTGCTGTGCATGCCCAAAGCTGATCCGTGCCTAAGTATATGGGCTCCTTGCAATGGATTTCCGACCTCTGACCCCTTTGTATGAAGTTATTAACTCTGTGTGTTACTAATTACTGTCTCTCTATCACACTTTACCCCTATCCTTTATCCCTTCAGTTGTAAAACTCTGTTCCTGCACTTTCACTATCTTCTTAGACTTAAGTTCTGCCCCTCTTGTGTGAGCCTTGCTTTGGGACCCATGAGCTCCCTCTGAACTTGGACACATAAGGGATGGCCCTTCCATACTGCACTCATCTCTATCTGATTATGCAACTTGGGTGTGAGCACTGTCCGGGGTCCTTTGAGACCCTTAGGGAACTCTGACACACCCAGGTCTGAGAAAGGCTTTGAATCAATGTCATTTGAGTTGGTTTATTCCATAACCCAGAGAGGAAGTCAAGAATCAGGCTTCCTCTGGTTGTAACTTTTCTTTTGTACTTTTCTGATGTAATTCATTATCCAGCCTGTAATAATTTGTAATAAACATTGGGGTTGGCTAGTGAAAAGGGTTGAGTAATTATGCATGCTTAAGGGTAGAAATCATGCCTATAGGATTTGCTATTTAAATTCTACATGTTTTGAGTTCTGCATTTTATAAATCATGACTATAGGATCCGTTTGTTTAAATTATGCATTTGTAATTCTGCACGTTAGATACCATGTCTATAAGACTTGCTTTCATTAAATTTCTACATCTAGAGAGTATGCCTATAGGACTTGCTTAAATTTTGCAGGTTATTGTCACATTTAGATACTATGTTATTAGGATCTAAAGGGTTAAAATAAGACATCGTGTACATAAGGTTAAGAATCAGTACCCCCTCTAGAAATCATGTCTATAGGAATAAAATGAGCAATACTAGACATCCTGCCTATAGGATCTGCAATCAATTTAAAATCAGTTCGACTCTGAACCAATTTTAAATAACCTTGTTCCTTTATATAAGGTGGTTTAGAAAGCATGCCTATAAGATTTCCAAATCGTTCGTTCAAAACTGTTATTCTAATCAGTGGTAGATACCATGTTCGTAGGATCTCACCCAAGCATTTAGGCAAGCCTTAGGTGATAACAATAAAAAATTGAATCCACTTTTGTTAATTGCTACAACCAGCAGGCAGGCCTGATTAGCACTTCTTATCTAAGTTATGTAATAAACTGATCTGCTTCAATAATAGAACTCCCCTCGTCTTTAGTATTTTAATCAGACCTTAAAAGTATGTGCAAGTCATGCTATTTATGTGTTTTTTTGAGGAGGTATACATGAGCCTTTATCTGTTTACATGTTTCCCCTAACATGCAGTATTATATGTTTTGTATGTCGCCTTAGATTTTTACCTTTTGAAACCAAACTCAGCCTAATATCCCTCCTCTTTTAGGAATAGTAGTCCTAAACTCCTCTGGGACTGATAGGAATGAGACGGGTAATAGCATGCAATAGTGATCGAGACCAATCCACGCTTTAATACCTTAACGGGGTGGGAAGGGTAGATATGGATATGATGATCGGTGCGCTAATACCACGTGTATCCCTTATTTTGAGGAGTGTCATACCGGGTATCACATTGATATGATCCATATCAAATACAAACCTACGACCCCCTTTTCCTTTATTTGCAAACTTCTTTTCAAAAACTCCTCTTTTAATTGTTCTATCTCTTATATGTTTAAATTTAAATCCCCTAATATTTGAGCCCATACTTGTCTATTTGCTAAATTGTACAAATTCACAATCAACTGTCTGGCTGGGAACTACACTAGTGGATCCTGATGGGTGCCTAACACCTTTCCCTTGGGATAATTTCAAGCCCTTACCCTATCTCTGGTTGTTCAAATAACTTAGAATTGAACCCTATAAGTGTCATAATGCACCTTAAATCATTAGGTGGCAACTCTTCAAAAATGCAAAACCCAGTTCCCAAAAGGAACGAGTTGTCCCACACCAAATGTCATAAACCCGATTTCGCGAGAGAAAGGGGGCGCGACAGCATGACGACTCTGCTGGGGATATTTAGGCTTTTACCATTTCAGACTGTTATTATGAATTTATACCTCTTTATGTTTAATTATTTTAAGCATTCAATTTCCTTTTCAATTGCAAAATTGACTTATCTTCTTCGTTTCTTCCCTTTACTACTGCTTTAAATTATGAAACTGCTGTATTTACTACTTTCTTAATGTGCAAATACATGTCAACATGCTTTTTATTATTGCATAATCTTGCTCAACATCATACTCCACTCGTGCCAAATGAATACCAAAGTAACACTTATAATGAATGGTTGTGCTCTTCCTATATTATTACCCCCTAAATCCGGAAAAAGGCATATTTGCGGTAAAACCAGTCGATCAGCGGTGCAGTTGACGGTTCCATGCCTTTCCCCCTTGAGTTGTCCGCTCAAGGGTACTAGTCTAAAACCCCATAGAAACCTTACTCTGTTTAAACTATGCATGCATCATGGTCAAACCTAGCCGGGTCAGTTATGTTGTCCACATAATGACCTTTTAAGATAGCCTTGTCCAAGTCCACTGGGTTTCCCTAAACCCAAACAGACGTTACCACGTTCTGTGCATTTATTTGTTGAACTAAATGCTTCATGCTAATTGTTGGTATTAAATAGTCGAGTCTGGTAGGGGTAAGGGCCTAACCTTATTTGTTTTGCAGAAAATGAGGCACGAGGTCCCCAGTTTTGGTATGATTGGCACGCCCCCACTCTTGCTAGACTGGTGGAGGAGTCTTCCATCAAATGACCAAATCAATGAGTGGAAAGAGAGGGCCGCCAAAGCTAGCAAAAAGTTAGAATATCTGGAATACAATCTGCTAGAATTGGAAGGAAAAATGAGGAAGTGAGTCACCGACTGCCAGAACGCTGAGGGAAACGAAGGAGAACACCTGGCAAAGGCATTTTTACTGGTGAACCTATGCGATCAATGAGAGCATTCAACTTGAGGAAGGTCCTTCTGGGACCAAGTAGATAGGAGTTTATCTTTTCGCTTTATAAATGTAATAAGGCCAATGGCCATTAGTGATTTTTCATTTCCTGTTTATTTAGTGTCGATTTGGGATTCGTCTACTTTTTTATCAATAAAATGAGGCATTTAGCATCCTAAGTTCTCCAAATCAATTTGTCGCTAGACCTACCTCGGGCACAAAGAGGTCCCCAAAATCAGACACGATTTACATTCCTGCACTATGTGTTTAAATATTATAATACTTTTTTATGATCCTCACTAACTTGTTACCTTTTTGTTTTTACTTTTATTTTTATTATCCCCCTCTCCAAAGGTTAGTTCGTGCACTCTGGCAACATCATCCTATTCCACGAGATCCAGGGGCCCTCTACCCACTCCTCCTCTTAGTCCTGTCAAAAACAAGAACAAAGGCAAAATGGGAGATTTGAACAACATCGGAAGGGAGAATGCAACTAAACGGGTAGAGGCCACCAATGGTCATGGTACTCAGGTTCCTAAGGAAAATGTATCCCAACTTGAACAGAAATTGCTGAAGTTTCAAGAAGAACTCGATCAGGTTCGGAATCTGGCAAGCCTGTCATTTTCCCTCAACACCCCGGATATCACCTTTCCCAATACTCAAAACCCCTACACCACCTCAAAACATTCCAAAGCAACAGAATCATCCCGCTCCCCACACTGTTCCACCAAAGACCCAATGCAATACTTGCTATACCCCAAATAACACTCCGCTACTCATCCCAGAACTCCAAAACTCCACAAATGACCACTTTCACACCCACCATAACACCACCATCTATGTGGAGACCATGCCACACTCCACCCAACCTATCTCAAGCACACCCGAGTCTGATGAAAAAGACCTGCTCATCAGGAACCTGCCTGAGGAGCTTAAGAAATTGACTAGATGGATTCAAGGCGTTGAAGGAAGCAAGGGAATTGAGGGGCGGAACTATGAAGATCTTTGTATATAGCCCGATGTCGAACTGCCCGAGGGGTACAAACCTCCTAAGTTCGAGATGTTTGATGGCACAGGGGATCCAAGGGTCCATTTGAGAACGTACTATGACAAGCTGGTAGGAGTAGGGAAAGACGAGAGAATCTGCATGATGTTGTTCATGAGGAGTTTGAAAGGAGATGCATTGTCTTGGTAAATTAGCTAAGATCCAAAGAAGTGGACAAACTGGGTAAGCATGGCATCCGACTTTATGGACAGGTTCAGGTTTAATACAGAGAATGCGCCTGACGTGTTCTATATTCAGAATCTAAAGAATAAGCCTATAGAAACATTTCGCGAGTATGCTACTCGCTGGAGGTCCGAAGCTGCTAAGGTTAGACCTGCCTTAGAAGAGGAACAGATGAACAAGTTCTTTGTCCGAGCCCAAGACCCATATTATTATGAACGACTAATGATGATTGAGAGCCACAAATTTTCTGACATTATCAAGCTGGGTGAAAGGATTGAAGAAGGCATCAAAAGCGGTATGGTTACAAACTTCGAGGCTTTGCAAGCTATAAATAAGGCCTTACAGTCTGGTGGTGTGTCCAAGAAAAGGGACGTAGGAGCCGTAATGGTTGCACAGAGAACCAAGTCTCCCATCAAATACCAAACCTACCCAACACCTCCACTCACATATCAACCAACTCCGAACTACCAAGCACCGTCACCCTCTTACCTAGCTCCACCACCACCTTATCAATCACCTCTACCTCTCACATATCAGCCTACTTTGTCTAGATATTCCCAACCCGCGCATGTCTATTAAACCTACAATACTCAACCATCCCACTATCAATCACCTCCTGCACGCCAAAACTTCCCTAGACCTCGACCAAATTTCGACCGCAGACCCCCAAAACAATATACAACCGTTGCTAAACCTATTGACCAGTTGTACGAGAGACTCAAAGCTGCCGGTTATATCACCCCCATCCCTGTTGCAATTCCTAAGAACCCTTCTCAGAAGGTTAACCCAAACAAATCCTGTGCATACCATTCCGGCATGAAGGGACACACCATCGACGAATGCCGTTCCTTAAAAGACAAAATCCAGTCATTGATCAATAACAAGATTATTGTGGCAAAAGAACCCGCTCTGAATGTCCGCAATAACCCTCTGCTAGACCATAAGGGTGGAGGCATTCACATGATTGAAATAGAGGATGACTAGGATCCCGAGGGATCAATCGGGTTGATCGCAGAAGGTGATGACCCAAAGAATCCAATAGTTACTCTTAATCCAATCATAGTCCAGATTCAGCCATCTGGGGACGCTAAGATAAACATGTCTGTGCCACTTGAGTTTAAAGCAACATCATCTGCAAAGACACAAGCGCTAATTGAGGCCGAATTCGTATCTCCGGCAAATGTGCTCACACTGTTTGAAGTTGCAGTTTTACCACCCAAGGCACATGCTCCATTTGGAGTATGGATATCCGCACCAATCCCAGTAGCGATGTCAACCATGACACCATTCACGAAGGCTGTACCCTGGGACTATACAGCCGAGGCAAGGAGGAAGGGCAAGGTTAGGTTCGAAGAGACTGTTGCCGTACAGGGTATGACGAGAACTGGTAGAGTTTATACCCCGAAACATCTAGCCGAGTCAAGCAAGCAGGCCTCCATTCGACCACCCATTATCGAGACAGGTCCATACGATCTTTGGAGAAAGATACAGGCCAAGAAATACTCGGTCATCGACCCGTTGAACAAAACGCTGGCGCAAATCTCCATTCTTGCTTTGCTACAAAATTCCGAGGCACACAAGAATGCTCTACTAAAGGTACTAAGCGAAGCATAAGTACCAAGCAACATCATTGGCGGAGAAATGGCTAACATGGTAGGACAAGTGCTGGAGAGTCATAAGATCACATTTCATGAGGACGAGCTACCACCTGAAGGGTTGGGACACAACAAGGCACTGCACATCACCGTGCAATGCGAAGACTATTTTATCACCAGAATCCTGATCGACGGAGGATCCAGTCTCAACATTTGTCTATTAGTAACACTCAAGAAATTGGGTAAGGGACTGCACGATATAAAAGATGGAGCTATCAATGTGAAAGCCTTCGACGGTTCCCAAAGGTCCACCATTGGGCAGATTAGCCTATGCTTGCAAATGGGGCCAACTTGGTTCGATGTTGATTTCCAGGTGATAGATGTGCCAACATCTTACAATCTGCTATTGGGACGGCCATGGATCCATGCCGCTGGGGCCGTAGCATCAACACTGCATCAGGCAGTAAAATTCAAATGGAATCATCAAGAGGTGATCATTCACGGTGATGGAAGCAACCCTATATACAGTTGCCAGACCATTCAGGCAATCGAAGGGAGAAGGAAGTTAGGTGGAGAGACTTACCATCACATTGAATGGGTAAATGCTGTTGACAAAGACAAATGGTGGGATAACAAGATCGAGAGCATAATGAATTGGAGTGGGTACGAACCTGGCAAATGGCACGACAAGAACCTCCAAGGAATCGCTAAGCCCATAAAGCTCAAGAAACATGGCACTACTTTTGGTCTGGGATATGAGTACACCTGGGAAGAATTCAACAACTGGTTGCCACCATGGCGCGGACCTTACTATCCAATGGAGCAGCCAATACCACATTTGGAGCAGACCTTCCAACCGGCCGATATTATTTATGGGACAGATGAAGAGGAAGCACTGGTAGCGGTGAAGAACTTGTTCTTAGAAAACAAGGACATAGATTGTTGTGTTGTTCTCGAGGAGGAGGGGGAGGAAGGCCCTTCCATACATGCCGTAAGCAGAGGAGCACGCCTCAATAACTGGACCATCAGGACGACCAGAGCCCGACGAGCCTCGGGGTAGCAAGGCTAAAACAAGCACCATGCATTGTTTTTATTTAATGATTTTCTTTTTGCATTTTTAATTCCCGCAATAAGATCTTCAATGTTCAGAACAATTATGAAATTTATTAAAGCATTTTTGACTTTTCTTATGAATCAACACTCATTACTATTTTTCTCTCATTACTTTACTTATACATCATTACTATTACTTATCTTGATGAATCAATGACTGTGACGTACAATGAGACAACGCAGCAAACGGACATTGATGCAGAGGAAGATGACATACCAGAGGAGATTATTAAAGAAGTTGAGAATTTTGAAAATAGACCTAAGTCCAATCTGGACGAGACTGAGATTGTTAAATTGGGAGATGCAGACAACGCCAAGGAAACACGGATCAACGTTCACTTGTCGCCATCAGAAAAGAAAGAATACACAGAATTTCTAAAGGAATATAAGGACATATTCGCCTAGTCGTATGATGACATGACTGGTCTGAGTACGTCTATTATGGCTCATAAACTGCCAACCGATCCAACATGTCCGCCGGTAAAGCAAAAGCTCAGAAAGTTCAAACCTGATATGAGTCTGAAAATCAAGGAAGAAGTTACTAAGCAGGTCAAAGCCAAGGTTCTCAGGGTAGTAGAATATCCAACATGGCTAGCCAACATCGTGCTAGTACCGAAGAAGGACGGGAAGGTCAGAGTCTGTGTCGACTACTGGGATCTCAATCGGGCCAGTCCGAAAGATGACTTCCCTTTGCCGAATATACACATCCTGATTGACAATTACGCCAAGCATGAGTTGCAATCATTTGTGGATTGTTTCGCTGGTTATCATTAGATCTAGATGGATGAGGAAGATGCTGAGAAAACGGCTTTTATTACGCCGTGGGGAATGTACTGTTACAAGATGATGTCGTTTGGGTTAAAGAATGCAGGGGCCACCTACATGAGGGCTATGACTACCATTTTCCATGATATGATACAAAAGGAGATAGAGGTATATGTGGATGATGTTATCATCAAGTCCAAGAAAGCTACTGATCACATGGGAGATTTGAGGAAGTTCTTCAATAGACTGCGAAGGTACAACCTGAAACTGAATCCCACAAAGTGTGCATTTGGGGTTCCTGCTGGAAAATTACTTGGGTTTATTGTGAGTCGCTGAGGAATAGAACTGGATCTATCAAAGGTCAAAGCCATTCAAGAATTTCCACCGCCAAAGAATAAGAAAGACATAATGAGTTTCTTAGGGAGACTTAACTACATCAGCCTGTTCATAGTGCAATCTACCTGTGAGCCAATCTTTAAGATGTTGAAGAAGGATGCCGCTACCAAATGGACTAATGACTGCCAAAAATCTTTCGACAAAATTGAGGAATACCCGTCAATGCCACCAGTCTTAGTCCTACCTGAGCCAGGTAGACCTCTATTACTCTACCTTGTAGTATTGGATGGAGCTTTCAGTTGCATTCTGGGGTAGCATGATAAAATAGGGAGGAAGGAGCAAGCCATTTATTACCTCAGTAAAAAGTTCACCCCGTACGAGGCCCGGTATTCTCTGTTAGAGCGCACCTGTTGTGCTTTGACTTGGGTAGCTCAGAAGCTGAGGCATTATTTCTGTGCCTATACTACATACCTCATATCAAGGATGGATCCTTTGAAGTACATCTTTCAGAGGCCCATGCCCACTGGCAAGCTAGCTAAGTGGAAAATCCTATTGAGTGAGTTTGACACTGTTTACGTGAATTAGAAAGCAATCAAAGGATAGGACTAGCAGATCACCTTGCTTAGAATCGCGTGGATGGAGAATACAAACCCCTAAAAACGTATTTCCCTGATGAAGAGGTATCATTCATAGGAGAAAACATTGCATAATCCTATGACGGTTGGAGAATGTTTTTCGATGGAGCAGCAAACTTCAAAAGAGTTGGCATAGGAGCAGTTCTAGTATTAGAAACTGGTCAGCATTATCCGGTGTCTGCCAAACTCAGGTTCCCCTGCACCAACAATATGGCCGAATATGAAGCCTGTATCTTAGGGCTCAAGATGGCCATTGACATGAACATAATTGAAATGCTAGTGATTGGATATTCGGACCAACTCATACATCAGGTACGTGAAATGAGCAACCAAGAATTCCAAGATATTCCTGTATCTGCACCACGTACAGGAATTGAGGAAAAGGTTCACAAAGACGGAGTTCCAAAATGTTCCTAAAGTCCAGAATGAGTTCGCCGATGCATTAGCTACCCTGTCATCTATGATACAACACCCAAACAAAAACTTCATTGATCCTATTCCAGTAAAGATCTATGATCAACCAACTTATTGTGTTCATGTTGAAGAAGAAGCAGACGGAAAGCCTTGGTTCCATGACATCAAGGAATATTTGGCAAGTGGAAAGTACCTAGATCTTGCAAATCCAACTCAGAAACGCACGTTCCGGAGATTGTCCAACAACTTCTTTTACAACGGAGGAATCCTGTATAGGAGGACTCCTAATTTGGGATTACTAAGTGTGTCAATGCAAAGGAAGCATCCAAGCTACTAGAGGAAATTCATGCTAGGACATGCGGTCCACATATGAACGATTTTATCTTAGCAAAGAAGATACTTTGACCGGTTACTTTTGGATGACTATGGAAACAGACTGCATCCAGTATGTCTGAAAATGCCACCGTTGTCAAATACATGCAGACATGATAAAGGTACCTCCAAATGAGCTTAATGCAACAAGTTCACCATGGTTGTTCGCCGCTTGGGGAATGGATGTTATTGGACCAATCGAGCCTGCCGCTTCTAACAGGTACAGATTTATCCTGGTAGCAATCGACTATTTCACCAAATGGGTCGAAGCAACATCTTATAGAGCAGTAACCAAGAAAGTCGTGGCAGACTTTGTCCGCGACCGCATTATTCGGGATTCCAGAATCAATCATTACTGATTTGGCTCCAACCTCAATAGTAACTTGATGAAAGCTATGTGTTAAACTTTCAAGAACAGACACAAGAATTCCACAGCCTATAGGCCGCAAATGAATGGAGCTGTAGAGGCTGCCAACAAGAATATCAAAAAGATACTGAGGAAAATGATAGAGAAGCATAAACAGTGGCACGAGAAGTTATCATTTGCTTTATTGGGATACCGTACCACAATCCGCACATCAACTAGGATGACTTCCTACATGCTGGTTTATGGTACAAAGACAGTCCTTCCCACCGAGGTAGAGATTCATTCCCTAAGGACCATAAAAGAAGCCGAGCTCGATGATGCAGAATGGGTGAAAAGTCATTATGAGCAACTAGCCCTTATCGACGGAAAGAGGATGAATGCAGTTTGCCATGGTCAACTCTGCCAGAACAGGATGTCCAGAGCCTTCAACAAAAGAGTCAAACCGAGACAATTCACACCGAGGCAACTGGTGTTAAATAAAATCTTCCCATATCAAGATGAAGCCAAAGGGAAGTTCTCTCCCAACTGGCAGGGTCCATACATGGTTCACCGGGTCCTGACGGGAGGAGCTCTCATACTTGCAGAAATGGACGGAGAAGTTTGGCCGAAGGCAATTAATTCAGATGCAGTCAAGCATTACTATGTGTAATTTTCATGATTTCCTCATTTAATGTAATTGAACTATGCCTGACCTGATTCCCGTTTAAGAGGGGATACGTAGGCAGCCCTATGGATTCGGTCACAATACAATAAAATTCTCATTTCCCCCTGCAATTGGAAACTGGGGCAGAATTTTGAGGAGGACCCTCAAAATTTCGAAGTAATTTCAGCCAATCATTGCAAGCAATATTCAGAAACATCAACCCATTAAACTGGGGCAGAATTTTGAGGAGGACCCTCAAAATTCGTAGCAAGAGAGGTGGCAATGTCTTGAACCGCGTCACAGTCGTCGGTTCATCTAATGTTATTCTTAATTATATACTTATGTCATATTTTTACTAAATCATGCATATTTATTACTGAAACTGCCTTGTTTAGCAATGTTACCCCAATGATACATGCAGTATTGCCATATCAAAGCCGAGCAGGTCAAGCAAAGCCAACGGGGATACGAACTAACCTTCCCCTTTTACAAAACTCAGATTGTTCTTTAGATGCAAGCACTTGAATTATGAAATCATCAAACATACTATGCGTTCACGAGACAAACGTTGTTTAGGAATACAACTCTCAGAACTGTCACACTTACTCACATTTGCTATCCATACACACCAGTGACGTTCCGAATGGCTCGATGTCCCCAGCAGTCACAATATCGCTATCTGCTATCAGCTAAGAAAGCTCTATTACCATTTGCCATTTTATTTCTTGCATAAGGCTACCCTTCTGCCTTCCGAGACTAAATGATGTCTCCATCTGCATTTCTGCATTGCATAAGGCTACTATTCTGCCTTCCGAGACTAAACACTGTCTCCATCTACATTGCATAAGGCTACTATTCTGCCTTCCGATACTAAACGTTGTCTCCATCTGCATTTCTGCATTGCATAAGGCTATTATTCTATCTTCAGAGACTAAAAGCTGTCTCCATCTGCATTTATGCATTGGATAAGTCTACTATTCTGTCTTCCGAGACTAACCACTATCTCCATCTGCATTTCTGCATTGCATAAGGCTACTATTCTTCCTTCCGAGACTAAACGTTGTCTCCATCTGTATTTCTGCATTGCATAAGGCTACTATTCTACCTTCCGAGACTAAACGTTGTCTCCATCTACATTTTTGCATTGCATAATGCTACCATTCTGCCTTCCGAGACTAAACGTTGTCTCCATCTGCATTGAATAAGGCTACCATTCTACCTTCCGAGGTTAAACTCTACCTCCATCTGCATCTGCATGGTTGAAAGATCGCCACACACTACATCTTCATGGCTGAAAGATCACCTCATACTGCATCTCATGGGCTGAAAGATCGCCACATACTACATTCTCATGGGCTGAAAGATCGCCAAATTGTCCAAAGGCATCATCGTTCGGAGGCACCATCTTCATAGCCCAAGAACACCATGTCATGGCCTGAGGATCCCTCTTAATCTTTTGCATATCATTATTCAAAGATATCATGGTTCGGAGGCACCATCCTCATAGCCCAAAAGCATCATTCCATGGCCTGCGAATCCTTTATTATACGCTTCATATCCTAGCACGTCATGGTCTAAAGGACGCCATCCTAATCGTCCGAAGACAACATTCATGGTCCGACGGGAATTTGCATCATGTTTAAATTTATGCACAGTGTACACTTGTATTGTTTCTAATTGCAAGTACACCGACGAGCAATGGCCATCCTGCAAGGGGCAAGCCCACTCCAATTCCCGCAGCCATATAAAACCTTAACCATTCTCACAAGTCGCCCACTCACCCCGTCCTGGATGTTACGTCCGTTCTTGGAAAGTTTCCATCGGCATACTCCGCCGACGGATCCTGAACTATATATGGCCTGGTTCCTGTAAAACCAGAGATATGTAGGTAGCTCAAAAGCCATGGAATGACCTAAACCTCTTCGAACCATTTTGCTTGGTCAAAATTGGCCATCATATCTTTACCGACCACTCTTTCATCCTTCCCGGGTAAAGAGGGGCAGATGTTGATACCCAATTTTTTTCTATATATTTTTAATATGCAAAATACTTTCAAAATAGCATATGTATGCATATATAAGTATGTCCAAATGTTTTATTATTTTTCCTTAATTTTTAAAGATTTTTTAAACTAATTTATTCCCCTATTTTATTCATAAAAATCCAATAATAATTCCCAAAAATATCCTTTTGGTGATTCATTTATTGTATTCTCATATATGTACTAAAATATAGCTAGTATATTTTTTGCATATTTTTACAAATTTATTTAGTATTCTTAAAGCTAAATTGCATATAATTGTTATATTCGCCCCTTTTAAGATTTAATTGCGTTTATATTTATAAAAATTAAGTATAGTATTTTTAAATTGATAATTATATGTTATAAATCATTTTATTGCTTTTAATTTATTTTAAGAATTTAATTTGCTATTTTTTATAAAATAAATGGGGAAAATTGGCTATTTAAAAACTAGCCCAATTACCTTTCAATTACAGCCTAATTTGAACCCCCAATTGGAACCTAATTTTACCCCGACCCAATTCCCTTCAAATCCGACCCTTTAACCATTTAAATGACCCACCCGGACTCCCATCTAATCCCAGCGTTGATCGTTTAGATCAACGACTCTCATTACTCCCTTCCTTTTTTAACCCAAACGACCCCTTCACCCTAATTCATTTCTCACAATACGCCGCCTCTGAAACCCCTCCTATCCCAAATCCTCTCTACAACACCTTCAAACCCTAGCCGCTGCCACCCTAATCCGCCCTAATCCATGGCTCTCTAGGATCATCTAAGATCTGTATCAGTCTCTCACGACTTTTACGTGTTCGTTTCTGTGGTCTCATGACCAGATTCTGAAGGGGTTTGGTCTAGTCTTTGCTCGATGACTGTTTTCCAGTCGTCTCTGACCTTTCTCCGGCCAACCATGGCCATTTGAGTCAGACCTTTGACTCTGCTATTTAGATCGATGGCTTTCAAGGCCTTTCTCGTCACTTGGGGTTTTCTGAAACCCTAATCTCTAAGAGCTTTTCGACTTCTTTCAGGTTCACTTTAGATCCATGCTTTCTATGAGTTTTAAACACCTTCTCGAAGCTTGTTTAATTTTGCTTTCAAAAAAGAGGGGACTCTTCATCTTCTCCGCCTCTCACAATACCTGACTTGATTTGAAGTTCCTTGTTTCAGCATCTCTTTTCTTTATGTGATTCCTTTGATTCTGGGTTCTTACTATCTTTGAAACTCAACTATGCTTTTCAGAAGGGTTTTCTCACTTGACCCTTTGCATGCTTCTGATACTCTATCTTTTTTTTCTTTTTACTACTGATTCAATGAAACTCGATCTACGTGACTATCATGCTTCGATTGTTTGCTATCTACTAACTTTGTGCTACTATTGCATGCTGTTTCTTTTGCCAATAGTTTGGCCTTGCATGTCCATCGTTTGTGCACTCTATTATATGCTGAGGCCCCTTCTTTGATTGATACTCAATTTTGGGATTGATTTCAAAACTTCTCTTTTTGTGAACTCTAATTTTACTCGCCTGTTAAAGTGATTGATCCCTTTTCTTACTTATTGCCTTGCTGAATCTTTTCCCCAAAACGAGTGTATATCTGTACTTGGACTCTATTGTGTACTCAATATTTTACTACTTCTTTTTATGGTAATAACCAGTCGACCTACAAACT